>NC_000076.6:94289249-95489249 GCF_000001635.26 Mus musculus | reverse complement strand
TTTATTTATGTCCACGTTTTGCCTACTTACAAGTGTGTGCACCACATGTGTGCAGTGCCTCAGGAGGCGAGGCATTGCATCTCCTACAACTGGATTTAGAGATGGTTGTGAGCCACCAAGAGGGTGCTGGGACTTGAACCCAAGTCCTCTAGAAGAACTGCCAGTGCTCTTGAGCACAGGGCCATTCTCTTGAACCTGATCTCACTGATTACACAGACCGATTGGCCAGCATGGCCTGGGATGCCCCTGCTTCTGCCTCCTCAGTTCTGGGATTATGCGTGTCCACTGCCTTACAGGCTGCCTTTTACATAGGTGCTGGGATTTGAACTCTGGTCTTCATACTTCCATGGAAGACACTTTAATTGAGGCAGCTCCCAGGCCTTTCTATTTACTTGGGTTGGTTTTTTTTTGGTTTTGTTTTGTTTTGTTTTGTTTTAGATTTATTTATATATAAGTACATTGTAGCTGACTTCAGATGCAGGGTGTCAGATCTCATAATGGGTGATGGGTGGTTATAAGCCACCATGTGGTTGCTGGGATTTGAACTTAGGACCTTTGGAAAAGGAGTCAGTGCTCTTACCCACTGAGCCATCTCACCAGCCCTATTTACTTGTTCCTTTGTTTATTTATCCTTCCTTCCTTTCTTCCTTTCTCTCTCTCTTTCTTTCTTTCTTTCTTTCTTTCTTTCTTTCTTTCTTTCTTTCTTTCTTTCTTTCTTTCTTTCTTTCTTTCTTTCTTTTTCTTGTTTTTTTCAAGACAGGATTTCTCTTTGTAGCCCTAGCTGTCCTAGAACTCACTCTGTAGACCAGGCTGGCCTGGAACTCAGAAATCCACCTGCCTCTGCCTCCCAAGTGCTGGGATTAAATGTGTGCGCCACCACTGCCCAGCTTATCCTCTTTACAAATACAATTTTATTACATTTATTTGATTATTTGTGGTGGGGGAAGCATGGGCCAGTTGGAGGACAACTTGGGGAGTTGGTGATCACCTTTCATATGGGGTTCCAAAGATCAAACTTAGGTCTTGAGGCTTGATGACAAGGCCATTTCACCACCCCTACACCCCATTTAAATAAAAGCATGTTTGCTTTATTTACTTGCTTATTTATATATTTATTTTTGTATTGTTGGAATTGAACTCAGGGCCTTGTGAATTAGAGGCAGTCTTTGAGCTCTGAGCTGTAGTCCCAATCTCACCCTCCCCTCCCCCAAACTCCTTATGTCTTCTCTTGCACTGCTAGGGATCAGCCCGAGGGCCCAACATGCTGGGCAGTGTGTTGTTCCGTGGAGCTCTACTCCTAGCCCAGAATCTTCTCTCACATCCTTCTTCCAAACCAAACTGTGAAGTGTTCTCTGTTTCTGTTTGTTGGTCTGAGCAGGCTCTGTTCTTACTCTCTTGTGCAATCCGGTACCCACCACCGAGCTGACGCTGTGCGGGACGCACCCACTGAGCTCCCGAGCTTAGTCACAAACTGCTCCATCATCAGGTGCTCGGTGATGGGATGACACCGCTGTCTGCAGCTGTTACAGTTGAGGACTGGAGACAGTCGAGTACAAACAGATAAAGCTGTCGCCGAACCTTGAGAGGTGGTTCAGACATATGCACGAGACGGTCACAACTCCCCAGGCAGAAGGATTGGCTTGTCGGGTGAAATGTGGAGAAATCCGCACGTCGCTCTGATTGCTCAGGATGCTGGTAGCAATCAGGACATCCTGAGATGTCCCCCATTGTCCCTAGTTGATGATACTGTATTGGGAGGTCATAAAACCTTTAGAAGATAGGGTCTGTATGGCAGATGAGTGTCAGTGGGTATGGTCCTCTGGAGACTGAAGCCTGGCCCTGCCTCTTCTCTTCTCTCTGCTTCTTGATCACACGACCATGGGAGAAGTGCCAGGCTCCCGCTACCACTATCACAGGCAGGAGCCTTCTGTGGATGTAGATGGGTCTATGAGGGTTTTATGCTGAGGAATTAGAATGCAAACCTGCATGTCCTACATTTATGCCATAAAACATTTTTAAGGATCCTCACTTGAGGAGAGTGATGTCAGGAAAGACGGGACAGGGAGACTTGTTAGAAAGCCATTACAATAATCTAGTCAAAGACTGACTTTAGCAGACCGCCACCAAGAGTGAGAAGGGGAAACTGAGGTATACAGGTGCTTTATGAAGAAAGACAGGCTGTGCTCTAAGAACTTTATTAGTAGTGAGTGTGTGACAGGGAACCAGGGACCTGGGGGCGGGGGCTTTTGTGACTGGGGTGTTTTCGTGGGTAGTGAGTGGTGCCATTAATATGAATGGAAAAGTGAGAAAGATGAAGCCATTGTTAGTGATGCTGACTCTGAAGCGCTTGAGTCTTGCCGTAAGTGGCTAGAGGAGACTCTGGGTCCTGGGGCTGTGTGTGCTGTTCCAGGTCCTTTCAGGAGGTCCTTTCTCCCTGTCCTGAGTGTGGCAGTTCTCCTGTGTACTACTTCATACTACCTTTTTTGGTGACGTTGACCCTGCCGTTGTTTTTATTAGAGGATCTGTGTGTGCCTTGCTGAGCATGGGGAGGTCAGAGGACAGCTTGCAGGCATCCATGCTCTCCTGCCGCCATTTTGCTCGCAGAGATGGAGCTCTGTTAAGTTGGACATTAAGCACCTTAACCAATGCCAGCCCAACTCTATCTTTTTGTTTTCTTCTAAAGACAAGGTCTCACTCTGGCTTGCCTGTAATGATCGATGGAGACCAGGTTGGCCCAAACCTCCCAGAGATCCACAGGCTTCTGTCTCACAAATTGAAGGTGTATGTCACTGTGCCCAGCTAAACTCTCGACATTTTTATTTACAGTCATTGTGTAGATGACATACAGCCCATGGCACTATACAGTTCAACATTTCCTCAGTGTCTCTGTCCTTCAAATATTTTAAATTAGGGGCTGGAGAGATGGCTCAGTATTTAAGGGCACTGGCTGCTCTTACAGAGGACCCGGATTGCGTCCCTAGCGTCTCCACATGGCATCTCATGGCCGTCTTTAGCTCCAGTGCTACGGCATCTGATGACCTCTTCTGCCTCCAGAGGTACCGAACCATCGTGTGGGACACAGACATATGTAGGCAAACACTCACAGGCATAAAATAAATACATCTTCATTTTAGCCCCCTTTGAGACAGGCGGGCCTAGAACTCAGATCCGCCTGCCTCTCTTCTGCCTCCCGAATGCTGGGATTAAAGATGCACTGTCATCCATCACCTGGCAACTTTTTTTTTTGTTTGTTTGTTTTTGTTTTTTTTTTGTTTTCCAAGACAGGGTTTCTCTGTGTAGCCCTGGCTGTCCTGGAACTCACTTTGTAGACCAGGCTGGCCTTGAACTCAGAAATCCGTCTGCCTCTGCCTCCCAAGTGCTGGGATTAAAGGCATGTGCCACCATGCCCGGCTGGCAACATTTAAAAAAAAATTTTTTTTTTTTAAGTTAGACATTTTTAGTTCTCTGCAGTAAAACAGCCTTTCTTTCCCTCATCTAAAGGAGCCCCCCCACTTAACAGTCTCTGTAAGAACTGAGGGGGCGGGGTCCTTACTGGGCACTTGCCTTGTTTTGAGATATTATTACTTTGTCATCCGCACTGGCCTGGCACTCCTTTGTAGTCCAGGCATCTCTAGAGCTGGTTACAGTCCTCCTGCTTCATTCTCTGAATACGTGGGTTACAGGCTAAAGGTGATGTATTTGTGTCTCTTTTCTAAGAAAGAAATTAGAGCTCTTGGCAAACACATGCTGTGGTTATTATTATTCTGGGGCCTTGCTGCAGCCAAGTTGCCTTTAAGTATCTGTTAGAGGTTTCTGGTCCACTTCAGATCATTTAACTCCCAAATAAAACACACAGACACCTTAGATCTATAGTAAGCTTTAGAGCACTGGAGCTGGACAGACAGCTGTCAGCCCTCCGTGCTAGTCTGTCTACTTCCCTGTGGGGATCCCCGAGATACCACTTGCCATGTTCCTCCTGGGCCGCTCCTACTCCATCAGGCCGGCCCTCACCATCACCCATCCACCTACCCCATGGCGGTCTCTTCTTCTCTTCTCCTGCTTGCCTCTCTTCTTCCTTTTTTTTCCTTTTAACTGGGACTCTCAGCCAGGTAACTGACACCCGACCCCCACCTCCGTCTACTGCCCAGTCACAGGCTTTAGCCTTTTACTGACCAATGGACTGGGGGAGGGGGCAAGGTTTGCCCAACAAAAGCTGGTGGGCTTGTGCAAGCCCTTGGGGCAAGCAGGTCTTAGGCTACAGTATGGAGCATTTGAATAGCAGCACCACACCCACCCCAACAAGCACAGGCTCTATTTTTTTTTAAATGCAAAAGTGTCTTAAGTAAATTTTACTGTGTTTGAGTAGGCAAGTTGTGGGTCTGATAACCAACTTTAAAAATCTTATATTTATTTGATAATTTCATACATGTATGTGTTGATCATATCTCCCCTCAGCTCCTTCCCAACTTCTTGTCTTTCCATTTCTATTTTTGTTTGTTTGTTTGTTTTGTTTTGTTTTGTTTCAAGACAGGGTTTCTTTGTGTAGCCTTGGCTGACCTGGAACTAACTCACTTTGGAGACCAGGCTGGCCTCGAAGTCAACCTGGGAGTTCGTCTGCCTCTGCCTCCTAAGTGCTGTGATTAAAGGTGTGTGCCACCTCCGCCCAGCTCCTGTTCTGCATTTATCTCCATTTTTGTTTTTTGTTTCTTAGTACTCATATTGTTTATCCATTTGATTATGTACATAACAGGTGTTACATTTTCACCTGCCTTTGTAACTATTAAGTTAGAGTTCATGAAAGCCAATTAAGAAGCCATCCCATCATAGTTTTGTATCTTTAATTATATTCTTAGATGTGTAGACATTATTCATGGCCTCATTGCATCTCCTGTTTGTCTTTTTTGTTTTACTTAAAATGTTATTATTAATGTTTATGTGTGTGTACTGGTATGTGGAAGTGTTTGTGTATGCCACACTGACAATGTGGGTGTCAGAGGACAACTGTCAGGTTTCTATCTATCTATCTATCTATCTATCTATCTATCTATCTATCTATCTATCTATCATCATCCATCTTTCTGTCTATCTATCACCTATCCACCTATCTATCCATCCATTGGGGTGGGGATGGGGCTGTATGCAGGTATGCAGAGAGGTTTATGGGACACCTTCAGGTTTAAAGACAGTCTCACCAGCTAGGCTAGGCTGGTCAGGAAGCTCCAGGGTCTTATTTGTCCCCAGCTCCTCAGTGCTGGGAGTACAGTCCTGTGCCGTACCAGTTAGCTCGATTTACGTGGGTTCTGGGGACTGAGCTCAGGCCCTTAGGCTTGCAAGGCAAATCCTTTCCTGACTGAGCTATCTTCCCAGCCTTTTATTTTTGCACATTATCCAGCCTACTTTTCATCGTCCTTACTGGCTTTGGTTACATGCTTCTTTCCCGCGCCTTCATATTGCTTTAATCTTTTGTAAACATTGTTCATAACCAAGTACTGAAGTTGTGAAAACCCCCTGACTGTATTTCACTTGAAGGAGAAAGACTAAAGGCAAGGAGACTATTCAGAGCGTGTTATCTCCGATCTTACCTATGTTTAATCTTAATTTGCTTTAATCTAATTGCTACTAATTAGCTTTTGACTGCTAATTAATGTAATCTCCTAGTATATCTTTACCCCTCAGGATTGTGAAGCACTTTGAATTATAAGCAGACTTTAATTAGGCGGAATTGATTGTCCCAGTACCTCTCCCAATAAAGAGCTCAGCAGAAAACCCAGATGCTAGTTTGTATGCATAAAGAAGGCATCTAGCCTAGAATGATTGTCCTTCAGATCGTCCAGCACATATTTGCTTAGTGTCTGTATGTATGTACACATGTAAATATATACAAAACCTTATTTATTACTAGCATTTGTGCACGGTGTGTGTAGGTTCCAAGGGTCGAAGTTAGGTTGCCAGCCTTGTGTGGCAGGTGCCGCTACTCACTGATCTGTCTTGTCTACATGTCTGTTTTTTGATTCAAGTATTCGTTTCTGAACATTAGTGAATCATTTTTTCCTTAAGACTCAAGCAATTTATAGACTGATTTGTCAGTATTTCACAGTTTTTAAGGTATAGCAATCAGAAGAATGGGACTCACTCTGATTTAAAAATGAGCTATATAATCTTCTTTTTCAGTGTTTTTAGAGGTATTACAATGTTGCTTCTAAAGGCGTGTAAGATACATAATGGAGACCTCCATATCCATTCTGGCCCCAGTCCCTGCAGGTAAACACAGGGTAGCCCCTGTGCTGTAACATGTAACACTCAGGCTCGTGCTGTTTAAACTCCAGCACAGCTCTTTCCTGGTAGAACAGCTTTGCGACTGCATCAGAACAGGCTATATACCATATAATTAACATATATATTAACATATATATTAACATATGTATCACCCTGCCATTGACCCCTCCAGCCACTTGCTCAAGTCCTCTGCTGACATGTATGTTGGCTCTTACTCTAGCGCTGTAGGGACATATGTCTGCGTGACCAGAAATGCACCTTGCGATGTCTCAAATCCCCTAACTCTTTTGTTCTCTTCAAAGATTTCTTAGCAGTCCTGTCTTTTGTATTTATAGTCTAAATTTTGAAATCAACGCATCTCCAAAAAGCTTTTTTTCTTTAAAAGTCTGCTGGAATTTTAAACAAGATAGCATTTGGTCTCCAGGCCCACTTCAGGCTAGTTGGTGCCTTACATAACTAGATATTTATATCTCTGAAAATGATACATTTTCCCATTTACTTGGGTCTTTAAGAAAAAGGTTGTTTGTTTGTTTGTTTGTTTGTTCTCCCTTTTGAGACGGGGTTTCTCTGTGCCGCCCTGGTTTTCTTGGAACTTGCTCTGTAGACCAGGCTAGGCACTCAAGAGACCCACCTGCTTCTGCCTCCCCAGTGATCAGTCATGCACCAGTATCACTTGGTTAGAAAATTTTTGTAATGGTGTTTTTTTGTGGGGCTTGGCTTGTGGTTTTTGTGGTTGTTGTTTGTTTGTTTTTGTTTTAATAATTTTGCTCGTTTTTGAGATTATAATGGAATTACACTATTTTCGCCTTTCCTTTTCCCTTCTTCACCTTCCTACCCCCAAACCTCTCTTGTTCCCATCCTTGTTTTCGTTCAAATTCATGACTTTGTCCTTTAAGCATTGTTACATGTTATATGGTTTATATAATAGCTTCATATATTCCTAAATATGAAAATAAAATCTGCCCAGTCTATATAATGTTACTTTATATGTGTGTGTTTTTAAGGCTGAGGCATCAGGTTCTCTTGAGACAGGTCTTGCTATGTTCCCCAAATTAGCCTCGGACTTGCCTTTCCCACCTCATGCTCCTGAGGACGTGGGACCCCGAGAGGGTGGGTACCACTGCTCTCAGCTCAGAGCTCATTTACAGGTCGCAATGTATACGTTCTTCTCAAAAAGTCCTTTCATTGTGACTGCAAACAATTGGATTTTAAATTTCAATTTCTAGAAGTTAGTTGTTTTTAGAAATACATTTGTCTGCTGGACATGGTAGTGCATGCTATGTAGACCCAGGCTGGCTTCAAATACAGAAATCCTCCTGCCTCTGCCTCCCAAGTGCTAGGATTAAAAGTGGGCACCATTCCTGGTTGCGAAAGGTTTTTCAGCACTGACCTGATTCCACAAGTGGAAAATTCTGTTCTTAACTCAGTTTTGAGGGTCACAGTCAAATCGCAGCCACATTAAAAATATTATATAAAATTATCTTCAAACTTCAAATAAAATGTTTATAATACATATATAAAATACAAGTACAGTTCATGTTTAGACATAATAATCACAAAACAGGCAAGACATACTCTTATTTTGGGGGGGTTTCGATGCCCCTCTTTGCTTCCAAATAACTGCAGGGTGTTTCTACGCCCACTTTAGCCTTTATAGTGGAAATAATTGCATTATCAATAAATTTTTTATAGAACATATTTATGATATAAAGTTTCTTTCAAGATAAGCATTTGGTTTTAATCCAGGTTATGAAATTGTCCTCAAGATCTGAAAGGAGATTTTCCAAATTGTTTAATTGATAGGAAATAATTTTTATAATGGCGGATTGTGGCTTATTACTAAGAAATATCTGAGAAGTATGCAATAGTATATAAAGTTTTATTGACCTTTTTCAAATCTAACAAAAATAGACAATAACCACAGAAATTTAAGTTGTCTACCTGAAGCAACTAATTACTGGAATAATCTTACCTCTAATATTTTCTTCTTCTCAAGGTATCACAATCGTCGTAAGAAACTGAATCCTCCCAGAGACAGATGACGACTCATGATTCCCCGGACATCGGGAAATTTTGCTTTGTGTCTTATTTGCCAGCTGAGAAAATGTACATGGTACCATCATTAAGGTGGTCGGTATATAGGAAAAAATAAAAATACCCTTTCATGTATCCAAGTGTGTATTTCATTATGTTGATTCTGAATTTGAGGTTCTTATTTAAGAAGTCTACTTGATCTTATTTTCCTTTTTGAAACATTAAAGTCTTTTCCCCTGGGGACTCTCTTTTATTTATTTTGGTTTTTGAAACAGGGTCTCTCTGGCTGTCCTGGAACAAGACCAGAGTGGCCTTGAGAGCCACCTGCTTCTACCTCTTTTTATTGTGTTGTGTTGTTTTTAATTTTGTGTAAGTATGTGTACACATGAATGCCATTGTGAGCCTGACATGCTGAGTGTGGCGGCGCACGCTTTTAATCTCAGCGCTGAGGAGGCAGAAGCAGGCAGATATCTGAGGCCAGCCTAATCTATAGAGTGAGTTCCAGGACAGCCAGAGTTACACAGAGAAACCTTGTATCAGAAAAAAACCCAAACCTTAATAATAATTTAATAATAATAATAATGGAGGGGGGAGAAGGAGGCAGAAGAGGAAGAGAAGGAGGGAGAGGATGTTTTTTGATGCAGTCTCTGTATAAGCTGCCTCCGTATTCACGTGCGTCTCTACCTTAGCATAAGTGCGAGGAATCCAGGAGTGATCCACCCTGCACAGCCCAGTTACTTATTGTCATAAATCCAGTATGATTAACTATTTTTACATCATCAGTGAACCATTGCTAATATGTTAGCATAGTTAAAATGTACATGTTTCTCTTAAGTTTTGTTTCACACACACACACATACACACACACACACAGAGGTGATTTTCACCCCACCTACCCTCATTCCCTCTAATCCCTCCCTTTGACCCTCTTCTTCCCAGTCCCCTTCCTCCTTTCAGGTCTTACATTGTGTGGCCCACTGAGATCGATAGGGTTGCTTGCATGAGCATGGGAGGGGTTATTTACCGGAGCACGGGAACTTGCCAGTGGCTACACCACTCACTGATGGATAACGACTCCCTCTCCACCACCCCATCAGCTGCCGATAGTTTTTCAGTTAGGGGTGACAGCTCATGAGTTCCTTTCTTATCCATGCTGGATGTGATGTGTGTGTGTGTCTGTGTGTGTTGCCTTTTGCATGTCTATGCACCCCATATATGTCTGGTACCCTTGGAGGCCAGAGGATGGTGTCAGGTTGCCTTATGGAGTTACATCTAGTTGCAAGCCCACCATATGGGTGCTGGTGTAGCTGTCTATAAAAAAAAGTAGTTTGGCTACTTTGTGGGTTCTTCTTTCTTCCACCCTCTCAACTCCCTAACACTAGATAGAGAAAAAAAAAATGATAGAGAGGAAAGGAAAGAGATCCTGGGATAAAGTCGAGTTGGAAAGGGGACGATGTTATGGGTAGACTAGGTCTTGCTGCTTGGGGTGTCCAGTTCTTTGGGACAGGTTTGATCTCTGTCAGGAAGTCTTAATTTCTTCTTGTTTCCTCTTTGTGTGTGACTACTAACAAACTGTAACCAACAGCCCACGCTGCCTCTCGGGCCCTAGCATTTATATACCCTCTGAAAAGTCTCTATAATTCCAAATGTTTCATAATCACAGAAACTCTGCAGCTGGCAAAATCACAGCCCCACTAGAGCACAGGGGAAACCATGATCAGCCGCTGTGGACAGTGGGAAGCAGCCCCATAAGCCACACCTGAGAGTAAAACCAAAACATGAAAATAGTATTCTAATATCTCTGGGTTTTTTTTTTTAAACCAAAATGCCAAAATTGTCACTACATGCTCGGAATTGAACCTGAATCCTCTGGAAGAGCAGCCAGTGCTCTTACCCACTGAGCCACCTCTCAACCCTCTGCCCTGATGCTAGAAATGTTGACTGGGCTTGATCTTATGCGGACAATCAGACCTGCTCTGAATCATGAGTGGAATTGGTCACTAAAGTCTAAAAGACATTTTATAGCACTTGTCTGTGTCTTTTGGCTCATCCCCCATTCTGCAATGTTTCCTGAGCCCTGTCTTCAAAACAAATCAACAAGAGACAACAAAACATAACTACACAAAATGGCTTTAGAGCCTTTGCAAACAGCTGCAAACCTGTGATTAGGATTCTTCAGCAAACTGGCGCTACGGGAACATTCTCAGATTAATTACTGTGCTCTTTGATGGCATAGCTGCCTTGGGATTTGTGTTTAGCTGGTAAGGAATCTAAAAGAAATTATGTATGTATGTGTTTGTGGGTTTTTTTATGTGATGCCATAAAAATTGTTTATCTTATGTTTGTAAGTCTTTTTCCTACACGTGTGTCTGTGTATGATGTGTGTTCCTGGTTCCTGTGGAGGCCAGAAGAAGGCATAGATCTGGGTCTAGAGTTGCCAACAGTTGTGAGCTGCCATGTGGGTGCTGGGAATCGAACCTGGGTCCTCTGGAAGAGCAGCCAGTGCTCTTCTGCTGAGCCAGCTCTCCAGACGCCCATGTATCATCAGACTTGGCAGCAGGCCCTTCCAGAGAGTTGGTAAATGTTCTATCACACTAATGTTAAAACGTTTGTCTGAATGTTATAAAATTGAGTGAAGATAATTTCTTTTTCAAAATCGATGCCTAACCAAATGTGCATAGTGAAGGCGATGCAACTGGACAGTCAGGAAGCCAAGTGCAATGTAAAGAATAGCTAATAAGTTGATTTTCCAGCTGAGCAGAGCGGCTTGGCTCTGCACCCTCAATGCCTTCTTCCGGAATTACATCAAGTTCAGAAGCTGTGTCTTGAAGATATGACTCCAGGACCACAGTACTTTTCCCAGAAGGTCTCTTAGTAATACCAAGTAGAATATGCTGTGGAAGCCATTGGACATGCAGGCACCTGTTTGGGAATTCTAGCCAATGATGGAGTTTTGCTTGCAGTAGAAGAGGTGTAACAGCCACAAGCTTCTTGATGGAGTCGGTTGGGGTTTTTTGTTTGTTTGTTTGTTTGTTTTCTGGAAAGTTGATAAACTTAATGAGGACATGGCTTGCAGCGTGGCAGGCACAACACCTGATGCTAAGGTCCTGACTAATTCATTGCTCAGAGGTATTTATTCCAGTAACAGGAGCCAATTCCACGTGCGCAGTTGTTTACAGCACTGTGCTATCACAGAGGCGCATGCGCAGTTTGGAGGGAAGTGTCCGGTTGCTGTTTCCTTGCTGTGTATTGGCTGGGGTAAGCACCATGGCTTTCAGGTCTGTTAAGAGTGACCCAAGCGCATGAGCATTGGAGACAGCAGTGCCCGAGCTGTGTCAGTGTTGAAACCAGACTACAACGCAGGAGAAAGGACTCTGAAGTCGACATTCGCTCTAGCTGTCAAGATGATAAAAAAATAAGACAATAGATGTTGGTAAACTGTCAGCTGAAGAAGTAGAAATGGCCACCCTAAGGAGAGAATGGAATGGCCGTGAGCATGGTCCTCAGGCAAAGGAAGTGGAACAGTTGACCAAAAACCAAGAAGAGGTAGAAGGGAAATCTCAGCAGGAGAAGGAGAGGGAATGGAAAGGAGAAATAGACAAAATCGTGGATTTTATAACTCCCGAGAGGCACCAATTCTGTTAGAAGCCGTCCTGGCCTTTCACTCCGGAAAGGTTTTCTTGTTTTTTCTTTTTTAAGTTGCCCATCAGGGAATTAGGCCATTAATACTGAATCGGATCCTTGTCTGTCCAGTTGGGTGCTTTATTGTAATGATGGACATCTTTATAAACATCTTAATCTTAATACATAACTTTTTGGAATAAAACTTAGACTGACAAAAACAGAATAGTGAACAAAAGAGAAGAAGGTTAGCAATAATTGACAGTAATGTGAACCTCTTGCCCAATGGGAGCACTTAGGTTCTCTCTCTTTTTTTTATTGCATCAAAGAAAGTAAGTCTGATACAAGCTTGTCAGATATACCAACTTTGCTCCTAACTTTAAAACACTATTAGTCTTTTTCAAATTTATACCGAACAAAGCTATTTATATTGAAAAAAATTTATATTGACTTATCTGAACAAAGCTATTTCTATTGAAAAAAATTATATTGACTTATAATAAAAGTTTTACAAAGATCAAGATAAGTTATGAGCATGAAAGAACAAGGCTTGTAAGTAAAATTAAATAATTAAAAAGTGTTTCTGTGAGTCCAGAGTTGACCAATGTGGAACTCTAGAAGGCCAAACGCAGTCCTGTGTGAGTACTTTAGCAAATTAGACTTTAATGTATTGAAAATATAGATTAATGTAGTTCCTGAATTATGTCTTTTTTTGTTTGTTTGTTTGTTTTTGTTTTTTTTTTTCGAGACAGGGTTTCTCTGTGTAGCCCTGGCTATCCTGGAACTCACTCTGTAGACCAGGTTGGCCTTGAACTCAGAAATCCGTCTGCCTCTGTCTCCTGTGTGCTGGGATTAAAGGCGTGCGCCACCACGCCCGGCTCCGAATTATGTCTTTCATGTGTTGCTGATTTTGAGTTTTCTAAACAAATAGTAACCCATCACAGTCTTACTTCCTCTGTATCTTCCTATCTCTTCCATGGCTGAGACAAAACTATTACCTTCCTCACTACCCTTCTATGAAAAACCACTTACAGGTTTTAGTGGCCATTTACAATTACATGTGAGGGATGCTACTTTAAAAGCAGCCCTAGGAAGAGCCGGAGAGGCTGTGTTGCCTTAACCTGCGGAACACATTCTCGACGAAACCGCCAGAGGGCACTGTGACACAGCATTCAGCCTGAACCGCTTACCCTGTGGTTGTGACTTTGAAATGCCAGAATGGCAGAGAATTTGAACATTGCTACTTGAGAAAGGGTGGTTTGATAATGTCATTGCCGGAAGTCGTTCTACTCGTCTATCATTAAGTATTTATACAACAGCTGGTTGTGAGAAGATCTGCTTTCTAGCTGGCCAACTCAAACATCCTTAAGATCAGTGCTACTTGCTAAATATCGGCCGTGCTACTTATATTTTTCTAATGACATTCCCAACTGTGGATGTTTTTCACTATCATTTTTTTTAATTAAGTTTAGGTAGAAAACCTTGACTTACTCAAAGATAACATTGTTAACTGTTTTTGTACTTTCATATATAAAAATAAATCTTTTATGTATATTTAAAGACATCAGATTTCTTTTTGTTAGAAAATATGTTTTTTTTTAAAGATTTTTCTTTTAATGTGTATGGATGCTTTCGTTGCAGGTGTGTCTTAGTAACATGTGGGTGTCTGGTGCCCTTGTATCTCCTGGGACTGTAGTTACAGACAGCTGGGAACTGACTGACATGTGGTGCTGGGAATTGAACTCAGGTCCCCTGGGAGAGCAGCCAGTGCTCTTGACTACTGAGCCATCTCTCCAGCCCTTGTACTTTCTTTTTTGTTTTTAATTTTAAATGGTGTGTGTTTGTTTGTCTCTCGTCTCTCCACATGTGTCTGTCTGTGTATATGTTTGTCTGTCTGTCTGTCTCTCCGTGTGTGTGTGTGTGTGTGTGTGTGTGTGTGTGTGTGTGTGTGTTCTGTTGGGGACTGATCTCAGGGCTTTCTTTATACATGTCAGGCAAGCACTGTGCCTCTGAATTGCCTCCTCACAAGGGCTAAGGGTTTTGTGACTCCTTCTTTTGGTCCCACAAACTCCTGCCTTCCTAAGAAGCTAACAACTCTAGTCCCAGTCAGCAGAGGTAAGAGAACCCATTAGTTAAGACTCTTGATTTCCAGGGCCAAGAAGCCCATCCATCCACAGTAGAGTCCAGCAATGGGAGTCTGTTGGAGGAGGATCACAGGACTGTAGGAAAGTGAAGCTGGACCATGGGGAGACGTCAGCTGAGGACTTGGTTCCTGCCAGTAGGCTTGCTTTTCATCTTTTGTGGTTGTTGTTGTTGTAAACATTTATTCAATGTATGAAGAGGGTGTTCAATTCTCTCTTTCTACCACATGGGATCTGGATATTGAACTTGGCCGGCTTGACGGCAATCTCTTATACCTCCTGAAGTGTTTGGTAGTTCCCCGACTCCTGGTCTGTGTGTGTATGTGTGTGTGTGTGTTCATGCATACCCTGGTGTGGTGTGAAAGACAGAAGACAAACTTGGGGAGTTAAGTTTCAAGGCCTGAACTCAGGTCATCAGGCTTATACAGCAAGCACTTTTACCCATCAACCAGTTGACGTGCCCATTGTTAAGCTGCTTGCCTCCTCCTCCTCCCCCTCCCCCTTCCTCCTCGTTTTCTTGTTGTTGTCGTCGTCATCGTCCTCGTTGTTTTTGAGATGAGGTCTCATAGCTCTAGCAGGCCTAGAACTTACTGTGTAGGCCAGGCTGGCCTCTGTTTCCCGAGTGCTGAGTTTGAAGGCATGTGCCACCATGCAGGGCGGTTAGGCATCTTCTAGTGTGGTCATTTGATGAATGTCTGTCTCTCCTACTAAGCTGTAACCTTCACAACTGGGATTGATGACCTTATTAAGTTATGTGTCTTGCATGGCTCCTAGTGCTGGCACTGCCTGGCCTTTTTACCATCCCCACATAGTTTTGTAAAAGCAAACTGCCTTGGCATGAAGGATTTTAAGTAAGGAGTCCCTGTGGGACTCAGGATAGAAATGTAGCCACAGAACTCCTGAGACTGAAGGATTTTGAGACAGTTTATTTGTGTGTTTTCTTGAACATAGAAACTGCAGTTTTAAAGCTGCTTATTAGAGTATTTTATATCTCTCCTCAACTTTACCTGCCTGCAGCTAATCACTTAGTAACATTAAAGCTGAAAAAATATTCAAATACAAGACAGCTTCCATATGTTCTAGGAGACATCTTTATCTTTAATTCCAACTATATTTTTATTTGTGTGTGTGTTTGTGTGTGTATGTGTGTGTGTGTGTGTGTGTGTGTGTGTGTGTACATAGTTCCCATGGAAGTCAGAAGTGAGCACCAGATTCCCTGGAGCTGCAGTGCCAGAAAGCAAGCCATGCAGGAGTTGAACTTGGGTTCTATGGAAGAGCAGCAGGTGCTCTTACTGAGCAATCTCTCCAACCCTAATTATAAATACTTTTAAGAAAAGAGCTGGGCAGTGTTGACACAGGCCTTTAGTTCCAGCATTTGGGAGGGAGAGGCAGGTGGATCTCTTGAGTTCAAGGCCAGCCTGGTCTATAGAGCAAGCCCCAGGAAACAGAGAAACATTGTCTCAAAAACAACCAACCAACCAAGAACAGCCAGCTTGCCAGCAGTTATTGCTTATGTTCTTCATGAAAGCCATTCTGACTTGGACCACATGAAATCACAATGTAGGAATATTTGTTTGTTTTTGAGACAGGATCTCTCATAGTGTCTGTCGGTCTCCACCCCCAAGTGCTGGGATGAAGGTGGGGGACCTTGGTCTGGCCCGTCTTCCCCACCGAGCCGTGGGGGTGGAGCATGAATATACACATTGGGATGCTTCAGTGTACTTTTTGATTTGCATTTTCTTGATGGTTAAGAATGCCAAACATTTTTTCATGTGTTTATTGCCCCCCCTTTAAAAATTTGATCAGTATCTCTTTTGTTCATCTGCCTACCAGTTGGTTGGATTACTCATTCTTTTACTGTTCTTTATATATTCTAGATATTAGCTCCTTATCAGATGAATACGATTCCTTTTTTCTTATTTTGTAGACTGTGGCTTTTTCTATTGATCGTTTTCTTTTGCTGCGTGGAGGCATTTTAATCTAGTGCCGTTTATCAGTTCTTCATCTTATTTCCTCTGCTATTGGGGTCTCATTGAGAGGGCCGGGCCGGTGAAATTGCTCAGCGGGTTAAGGCACTTACAGCTCAAACCTGGCAAACCAACTGTGCTTCCCAGAACCCACATAGAGGTGGAAGGAGAGAATCTATTCCACGGAGAGAGCTATTGTCTGCGCTGCTGTCTGCATGACCCTGTTTTCCCTCTAGTGATATAAACTCTTATAATACAAGTCTCTGTTCTTCACTCCATTACTAGGCGGTCTTATTATAAAGTGTTTACTTCCTTGGGATGAAAGCAGTGTTTCTATGGCTTGTAATTCTTACACTTGATCCTATCCCTAAAATCACAAAATAAATGGACTCCATTTCACAGGCGACAGCTCTTTAGATACTCAAAAGCATTTGTCAGATCTCATTATTATTCACCCCCCCCCCCATTATCCGTATGGCATGTTCTCCAAACCTCCCCAATTTTGGTTGCCCCTCCCCCTTTGAGCTATACATTCATTCATCCTTTTAATAGCATCTCTCTGAGAATGTGTTACCCAGAACTGAGCGCAGTTTTCTTGCTCAGGATGCTTTCATTGTGCTAATGGTGCCAGTAACACATTAAGGTTTTTAGTTTTTTTTGTTTTTTGTTTTTTTTAAGTAGTCGTGCCATCCAGCAGGTTCTCACTGAGTCATAATACCCTAAGAGGGGGTCAGAATACCAAAAGAGGCTCTAAATTTGGATGATTTTTTAATGCAAATATACTTTCTGCTCTTCTTGATTCCTCGCTGGGAAGAGAGAACATTTATTTGCATTGCTAACCGCACTGGTTTTTATTTTTGCCGTGTAATGTTAGCACACAGCTGTCGATACCCACCAAGGAAGAATTTTAGCAGGGGATGACGCATTTAGAAACCTCATTCTTGCTAAAGGGTGGATAGGGAAGGACAGATTGGAATAGGAACAAGATGGAATGTCAGAGACACCATTACGTGACGTAGTGATGAGGATGACAGCTGACAATGGTTGGGGTTAGGAAAACAGCAGAAAGGATAGGAGGAGAGGCTGGATTTCAGAGAGACAGACATAGTCATGTGAGCAGGACTTGACCACTAATCCGTACAGGAATGAACATGAGTGATGACGGATGAGACGGGGTGAGGCATACACTCACACACACAGTTACACACTCACACACTCATGTACACTCACATACTCACAATCACATACACCCACACTCACACATTCATATACATATACACTCATACACACACTCAGTTACACACTCACACTCAGTTACACCCACTCACATACAATACAATCACATACACTCACACAGTTACACACTCACACACACACATACAATCACATATACTCACACACTTACACACTCATATATACTCACACACATCCATACAATCACATACACTCACACAAGTTACACACTCATACACATATTTACAATCACATACACTCACACACACAGTTACACACTCATACATACTCACACAAGTTATACAATCACATACATACAATCACATACAATCATATACACTCACGCACAGTTATACACTCATACAATCACATAACTCACAGTCACATACATACTCACATACCCCCATGCGCACACACACACACACACACACACACACACACACACACACACACCACAGCTCTTGACATCCAGATGACCCAGCTTTGGCAGTGAGGCCTGTGTTTTCCTGTTGGGTATATGATCTTACAGCATCTGGGCAATGTCCTTGGGGCCTGTATGAAATGAGACACCCAATGTTCACTTCACGATTCACCTAGCATAGTTAAGAATAGAATTATTGTGCCAACCACAAGATGACTAACATCCCTCTCTCAGGAAAAACGATCACTGGCTACAGCTTTACCCTTGCTTTGGTTTGCCCTCCTTGGAGAACCAAGGTTTCTTAGGATTCTCAGTCATGAAATACCCCTGCTCTCTGACTATATTCAGTCTAGAGCTATGCCTGCTTCCTTAAATGCTGTACACTGTACCAGCCTAATCCCAAATGCTGTAACAGATTTCCTCACATTCTTCTGAGATACCTCAAGGTTGCCCATGCTGACTGTTCTTTTTCATTGTGTTGAGTGATAAACTCATCTTATTTAGCTCCACATGTGTTCCTGGTAGTCAGTGGTTGAAGAATATGGACATAAGGATTATTTCCTGCTAGTGAGAAGGCTGTATAGAATTATCATCTAGGAATAACAGAATAAAAGGGTAGCTCATCATCAATGTAGAGCTATTGCTTTTCTCAAATAAGGTTAATTTGTTTACATTGATATGGATTATTGTATATTGATACAGGTTTAAGGTTGTCATTGGTATAAATCTTTGTATGTTGATACAAGCCCCCGATTAAATGTCTCCTTTTATAAGGTGCCTAAGTCATGATGTTTCTTCAGAGCAATCGAGCAGTAACTGAGACATTATGTTAGTAACCACGTAGGGCAAATGTTCCATTCTGGGGGTCTTGGTGAAAACAATTTTAGCCAGCGTTTAGCTATGTTGAGAAGATGGCTAGTGGGCATCGCAGCCCATCGTGAATTTTTGGGTTAAATGGAGAAGCAGTGCAGGGGCCAGTCTTCGTCAGACTGGACTCTAGCCTCAGTTCTGCTTCTGCAAAGGTGGCCTGAGTGGGTCCTTATCGGTCGGAGGATGATATCATCGCAGTGTGATCTTTCTGTGAGACGTTGCTATTCTTGGGATGGAAGGTGGGAGAAGGGGTAGGGGAACTTTCAATTACCTTGTCAGGGTGGGAGTCAGGGCAGTCCAAGGCTGATAGGGAGATGCCCAGTCACTAATGCCCCTGCTAGAGCAGGAGGCAAATCATAGTCAGTTGTGGGTAATCTGATCCATCCCCAAATCTCCATATTTTCAGCTCATTTGTTTCTTTTCTTTTTAAAATCTGGAGATAAGATGTAGCTGTCCCTTGCTACTTTGTGACTTCTTTCTCCCACTCTTTTCTAGCCTTCTCCACACTTCCAACCCCCTAACACTAGAAAAGAAAGGACAGGAGGAAATGGGACAATGTCGTTAGACTTCCTTGGGACAAGTTTGATCTTTGTCACTGTTGGGATATCTAATTTCTTCTTTCTTCTTTGTGCATGACTACATAACAAGCCACAACCAACACCAAAAATTCAAAAAACCAACAACCCACCCTGCCTCTCAGGGCTCTAGCATTTATGTACCCCTGAAAAGTCCCCAGGATTCCAAACATACACAATTGCAGAAACTATCTGCCTCTGATAAAATCATGCCCCTGCTAGAACACGAGGCAACTCATAGTCAGTTGTTGTGGGTAATCTGACACATCTCCATTTCCACATAACTAGGATTAAAAAAATTTTTTTCTTATAATATTTCTGTTTTTTTTTTTAAAGAAACCAAAATTCCAAAATTGTTACTACAATAGGGTTTCTCTGTGTAGTGCTGGCTGTCCTAGAGCTAGCTCTATGAAGCAAGCTGTCCTTGAACTAAAAGAGATCCACCTGCCTCTGTCTCCATAGTGCTGGGATTAAAGACATGCCTCACCACTGCCGACTCTGTGTGTGTGTGTGTGTGTGTGTGTGTGTGTGTGTGTGTGTGTGTGTGTGTGTGATTCAGTTTTAAGATGAAGGCTGATTCAAAATGAATGTCAAGGCCCAGATGCCAGGCTAACCCTCTGCTCTTAGTTAGTTTGTGGGCCCAGGGAAGAAGTGATACTTTCTAGCAAACACAGTCTCTAAGTAACAGCTTCCATGCCAATACACTCACCAATAGAGGTTGAGGGGTTTCAAATGACAAGGGAAGCTGGGAAGAGCCAAGATTGCTGAAGAAGAAATAGAAAAAGAAACGAGAAGGCTGAAATCAGAGCCTCAAGAAAGAGCCCATATATTTACAAGACAGGGAAGATGTCCTAGCAGGAGGTGTCTGAGGACTCAGAATAAAGGTGATGGCCAGAAGTTGAAGGACTGAGCTTCTAGACGGGAGTGGGGTGGGAGGGGGGGGGGATATAGGCTGGATGGTTTGAGACCCAAGTGGAAGTCAGGCAAGACGAGGCTCCCCTGCAGCTGTCTGGCATGTCATCACTTTTGCGCATCCTTTCATCCTGCTGCACGATAAGCTGTGGAGACAAGCTGCCAGCCCTAGCTCTGGAATCTGCCTTTTTGTTAAGGAGTCCTGCTTCTTTTCAGGGGAAAACAGCTCTTAGAAAAGAGGATCAGCTTCCCTATTTTCTTTTAAAGAAGAATCTTCCCTGTTTTTTTTTTTTTTTGTTTTTTTTTTTTGTTTGTTTTTGTTTTTTTTAAGCTGTGATTATAGCTGGGTGTAATGCAGCATGCTATTGATCCCAGCTCTTGGGAGGCAGAGGCAGGCAGATCTCTGTGAGTTCCTGGTCTACATAGTGGTCTGCATAGTGAGTTCCAGGACAGCCAGACCTGTCTTTTTTTTTTTTTTTTTTTTTTAAAGCACTGTGGTTTATCCAATCAGAAAGGTAAGGAAGGGGAGAACGAAAATGTATGAAAATGTAAGTAACCTAGATAAAAGTGAGCAAGTAAGCAAGGGCTGGGTATAGGGCTCAGTGAGTGGAGGGCTTGCCTCAAAAGCCTGGAGGCCTGAGTTTGATGCTGAACATCACATAAGCCAAATATGGTGATCTGGGAAGAAGAAGGATCAGCAGTTCAAGGCCATTCTTAGCTACATAGCAAGATCAAAGCCAGCCACGTTGTTTGGTCCTGTTATCGTTGTTGTTGTCATCGTCGTCATCTTCTTCTTCTTCTTCTTCTTCTTCTTCTTCTTCTTCTTCTTCTTCTTCTTCTTCTCCCTCTTCTTCTCCCTCTTCTTCTCCCTCTTCTTCTCCCTCTTCTTCTCCCTCTTCTTCTCCCTCTTCTTCTCCCTCTTCTTCTCCCTCTCCCTCTCCTCCTTCTCCCCCTCCTCCCCCTCCCCCTCTCCAGGTAAAACAGAGATCAGACTAAGAGGTGAAGCTCAGTTTTAGTTTACTCTCTGAGTCTCAGAGGACCAAAGGGAACCCCCGAGGCCTCAGGGCAGGGAGAGCTTGTTTTTTAAAGAATATAGCCACCTGGGAAACATTTGGGCATCTGCCTGTGCTAAGGATTTACCCTGGCCTCTGAGCTCTCCTAATGCAATAACTTTATTAATAAAAACATCTGTGCTGACTTTGATATTGATACATCAATGTCGAGTAGCAAACTTGAGGTTTGATGTGAACATCTCTAATTCTAAGGACCCAGTTTTTCAACCTTCATTCTTTTAGGAAAGGCCCACTTCCCCTGCATCCATGTCTAGAGGATCTCTACCTCCTAGCATGGTTGGTTAGGCTGAAGTTGCCACGGCATACAGCCGATCCGAGCAAAGTCCAGTGTCTTTTTTTTCCCCATTAGTTTGTTTACTTATTCACTTTACATCCTAATCACAGCCCCCCAACTCCTAGCCCCCCATAGCTTCTTCCACTAACCCCCTCCCCTTATCCTCTGAGAATTAGGGAGACTCCCCTGGGTGCCAACCGACCCACGGTCTAATGTCCTAATGCTGAGCGTGTAACCTGGGCAATGAGAGCCCTTCTTCAGGTTTTTGAAAAGACAGCTGGGCCACTGGGCTTCTTTTCTCTCTGAGACAGACGGGGGAGATAGGTCAGCAGATTTACTCGCGGTACAAGTCCTCAGAAGAAAGCAGGTGTAACAGAAGCAGATGAAAAGAGATTTTGGGGCTAGGGAGAGGGCTCAGTGGGTGAAGTGCTTGTCACACAAGGATGAGGACCTGAAGTCAAGTCCCCAGAACCAATGTAAAACTGGACTCAGAGCCGGGCGTGGTGGCGCACGCCTTTAATCCCAGCACTCGGGAGGCAGAGGCAGGTGGATCTCTGAGTTCGAGGCCAGCCTGGTTTACAAAGTGAGCTCCAGGGCAGTCAGGGCTATACAGAGAAACCCTGTCTCGAAAAAAAAAAAAAAAAAAAAAACAAACAAACAAAAAAACTGGACTCAGTAATCTAGTCATCTCTAGCGCTAGCGCTCCTTCAGCCAGATAGGAGGTGTGGACCAGAGAAACCCTGAAGTCCCCGACCTGCTATGCAGCAGCAGAAAAAGTCAACAAAGGACCCTGGTCTCTAAGATGTGGAAGGTGAGAACCAACACCCGAGGCTGTCCTCTGACCCGCACACACTGCACGCTGCTGCATGCACACGTGCGCACGTGTGTGCGCAGGCGCTCTCTCTCTCTCTCTCTCTCTCTCACACACACACACACACACACACACACACACACACACACACACACTCACGCACGCACGCACGCACTCATGCACTCATGCACGCTCGCACTTGAGTGCGAACACACACGCACGAGAGAGAGAGAGAGAGAGAGAGAGAGAGAGAGAGAGAGAGAGAAGGGTGGGGTGAGAGAGAGAGAGAGGTGGGGTGAGAGAAGATTCCAGATGGCTTCTTTTTCTTTTTTTGTCTGTAGGTCACCAAGTCTCCCCACCGGCACTCCCTTTTGCCTAAGCTGGTTTGACTCGGGTTTCTGTTACATTTTTTCTTTCCAAGAGAGAAATCTCACTCTTGCGGTGGCTTCTTTTAAGGCTGGCTTTAATTTACACGGTCAAAAGCTAATTTTGTTTTTATTGTTAAAAGTTAACTTAATTTTCGTAAGTGTCCCCAACATCTCATTCAAAATGGCATAGAACAAAGTGACCACAAATGACTTGCCTTTCGCCTAGTAAAAGCAGCAGATGTTCAAAATGACTCGTGCTTTATATGTAATACTGGGCTACATCTATCCAAGGCAGGCCCCAAGCATCCTTTATTTTTTATTTATTTACTTATTTTTATATAGACAACTCTAGTCTAAAGCAGTGGCTGTGGCCCCTTAATATAGTTCTTCATGTTGCAGTGACCCCCCCAACCATAAGATTATTTTTGTTGTTACTTCATAATTACAGTTTTGTTATTGTTATGAATCATAATGTAAATATCTGATATGCAGGGTATCTGGTATGTGGAACCCCTGTGAACCACTCAATTGACACCTGCCCCCAAGGGGGTCAGAACTAAAGGGCTGAAAACCACTTGTTTAAATCACGGTTTGATTCCTTATCTCCCTACCCCTCCGTTCACGTTCACGGCATTTGAACACTTTCTTCTGTAAACAAGAAAGGCATCTCTGGTAAGAGAAAGAATGTGTTTCACCCTTTCCATTTTTTTTTCTCTGTTTGTCCTATATAAAGTTCCAAGCGCCTCTTCAAGTTCACGCTTTGTCTAAGCACGACTGATCTCCACAGGTCTGCCTGTCCCTGTTGATTTTCCTCACGCCAAACTCTTTGGGCTGAAAGGAAACCTGATCTTTGTGTTTACCCAGATACACCCTGTTTTCAAGGACAGCTGTCCGAGATGACTAATAGTCTGGGTTCTTAGAAGAGAACCCCAGGTCTGCTGCACTGTTTATGACAACAGCGTAGTTTTTCTTAGCCTACTCCTTCTTAGAGAACAAACTTCCTGCTTCCTCCTGGGGAAATCTCCTTCCTTAACCAGAAGTTTCCTAGGTCCCTGCAATACTCTAAACTCTTACATCAGGAGCAGGAGTCATGGCCTGGTCTCAAGGACCTCCACACGTGTGTCTCTGCAGGGACCACATGACTTAAACTAATGCAATGGCAACAGGCAAGTTTACTATTTCTGCTGGCTGTGAACTTGAGGATTTGTTAGGGCTGGCATTTATGCAGCCATTTATGGCCACAAGGGGACAAATGACCTTCACAAGAACAGAGAAACCAAGTCCTGAATATTTGGCTAGAATATTATTATTATTTAAGAATGTATTTATTTCATTTATATGAGTACACTGTAGCTGTCTTCCTATGGGGCATCAGATCCCATTACAGATGGTTGTGAGCCACCATGTGGTTGCTGGGAATTGAACCCAGGACCTGTAGAAGAGCAAGCAGTAAGTGTTCTTACCTCTGAGCCATCACTCCAGCCCTAGAATATTATTATTATTATCATTATTATTTTGAAATACATTTAAATGTATCTTTGTGTTACAACCAAAAGATCCTTAGCTGATGTCAAAAAGACCATGGGCAATCAATTGCATAAGAGGAAAATTTGATATATTGTGGTTTCCTTTTTGAAAGAACAAGCTCTTAGAGGCAAATAAAAACTTGAAATCTTTTGGACTAGCCAACCAGGAGTGATGTGCGTGCCAAGGTGTCCATCTATAAAAGAGAGTAATGTGTAAGAAACAAGGCTGGAGCTTCCCCCCTCCCCCCTATGTGTGCCAAGGTGTCCATCTATAAAAGAGAGTAATGTGTAAGAAACACGGCTGGAGCCTTCCCCCTCCTCCCTAAAAATCCAATAAGTTGTTGGGATGGCAACAATCTGAGAGATTTAACCCAGTCGGCTACTACGATCTCTATGGCAACAATCCATTACAATGAGACAGCTGTCCTGATTAGTGACTCTGAGACACCAGGAAAATCCTCTGAAAAGCTGTAATAGGCCTTTCCAGAGGAGCAGAACCGATAGCATGTATATCCAACTGTAACGGGATTCATTAGGGTGCTGACATGACCAAGAGGCTCAACGGTCCCACCATGGCCAGCCTTTGAATGAATGAAACAACTAATGAAACACCTCTGTAACGAGCCCTAAAAGCCTCCAGATGACTGGTTCTCAACCTGTGGGTCTCGACCCCTTTGGAGGGTCACGCACTAGATGTCCTGCATATCAGATGCATTTACATTACGATTCACAGCAGTAGCAAGATTACGGTTGTGAAGTAGGAATAGGAGTAATTTTATAGTTGGGGGGGTCACTACAGCATGAGGGGCTGTACTGAAGGGGTACCACATTAGGAAGGTTGAGAACCACTGCTCTAGACCCTTACTGGCGAGGTCTGTGTTCAAAGGCTGAGGACGCTGGAGTCGCCTGTCCAAGTGGCCACGCAAAACCACAGCTGGGGAGATGTTCAATCAGTAAAGCTCTTGACATGGAAGAATAAGGGGAGTTTGAACCCATATCAAAAAGGCCAGGTACGGTGTTGGGCTTTTGTAATCCCAGCAATAAGAAGGAAGAGATGAGCAGATCTCTGGTGCTCACTGAACAAGACAGTTCTGGCATAGATTTTGGAAGTCTTAGGTAGTCATGAGAGACCCTGTCTCAAACAAATAAGCAAAGTTGACACCTACTGAGGAGGAACACACACACTCACACATAGACATACAAGCACACGTGTGTAGGAGGCATGAAAGCCATGTGCTCACAGATAAGCACTAGCGAAACCAGGAATGTTAAACGAGTAGGATTATCTCTTCAAAGGAGAGAATATATAAGCTGTTTTCTGCCTAGAAGGCTGGGAGGGATGTGGTTAATAACCCGATGACCTTCATTATCTGTGTGGGGCTGAGACCACACCAGATCCTTCCCCACACCCTATCATGAACTTGTTTTTCTTAGTCAATCTATAAAACCCATCTTTATAGAAGATGTCACATGTAGTCAATCTATAGAACCCATCTTCACAGAAGATGCCATGTGTGATTCACAGACTTCCAAGGTAGTCATGCCTTAAGTCTTATTGTTCACATCGGACTGAGTTAATGGTCACCAAGAAATTTTTTTCACTGAAGTGTGCTATGCTTAAATACCCTTGAAATAAACTACTCAAGGTCAGACTCTCAAAGTTTGAACTAACATGAGCTACTGAGTCGTGTTGAACTAGACTTCTTTCTTGCCTCTGCAGATCAACACTCTCTTGGCCTTTGTGTTTGCAGAGGACCACCCCTGTACGACATATATGTGCACCTGCACGCGCGCGCGCGCGCGCGCGCACACACACACACACACACACACACACACACACACTTCATAGCTTCAAGCAGGGTGCACTGTGCAAGGGAGAGTATCTCCCTCCACTTTTACCTCCACTGTGACTGTCTCCTCCTCACTCCCAGACTCCTGGATTGTCAGGGCAGGGGTTCCTTCCTCAGTTCAGAGCCATCTTCCAGACTACTCTGAAAACACCTAGGGATACATCCAAAGCTGGGCTTTACCACTTTTCTGGTATCTCAAAAGCCAATCAAATTAACCATTGCATGAATCATCTGAAAATTCTATGCAGGCTCATAGAATTTTAGGTCTGCAATGCCACTAATTAGCTACACAGGGAAATGTATGATCAAAGTAAAGATTTGAGGAATTTTTTTTTTTGGTTAAATTTTAAAATAGGTATATGAAAACAGTGGTTTTTCTTCTCTCTCTCTCTCTTTTTTTTCCTTATAAAGGCAAACATTTAATTGGGACTGGTTTACAGTTTCAGAGGTTCAGTCCATTATCATCATGGCAGGAAGCACGGGGACATGCAGGCAGACATGGAGCTAGAAAACAAGCTGAAAGTTCTACATCTTGATCTGAAGGCAGCCAGGAGGAGAGTCTCTTTGACACCAGCCAGACTTGAAAAAAAAAAAAAAATATATATATATATATATATAACCTAAAATCCCTACCACTGCAGTGCCACACTGCCTCTAACAAGGGTACACCTCCTCCAATAAAGCCACACATCTTAATAGTGCCACTTCCTGTGGGCCAAGCATATCCAAATCACCACATGTAACCTTCCCTCACACCCATCTCTTTGTGGTGAAAAAAACTCAATTCTTCTCTTTTGAGCCAGATCCTGCAGTGCAAACTTGGGAGATTACTGAGGGAGAATAAAAAATTCTAGACTTCTCTGGGTGACTCAATGAGCACAAGTATTGAGATAAAGACTGAAAGGAGAGTTAGGGTGTGTGGCTTAACGGTAGAGTGCTTGATTGGTATGTCTGAGGCACTGGGTTCAGTCCTTAACACTACACACACTCCTTTTCTGCTTATGTCTTGAATATACACAATACATTGTGCTTACCTACTGACACCCTATGGTGTAATAAAACACTAGGATTTCTTTCTTTCATTCAACTACAACTCCACAGCCATTAGTCTTTCCTATCCTCCCCTCCTCACTAATGGCCCCAGCCTTGGGAAGCAACAGTGGTTTTTCAATTTGTACCAATCCTTAAGGTCCTGCTATATAAGGAAGTTTTACCAGTGCTTAGGTTTTGGCGATCTAGTAAACTTTGGGAGAACAAATAAATTCCAACTCCTCTTTTCTAACTGTAACTCCATTGGCAGAACCAAAAGAAAAACATGTCTTAGATTTCCCAAAGCAATCCTCAAGGAATGAGAGACATTTTTATTCAGAGTGTTTGTTAGGAAGGCTTTGCAGAAGAAAACAAGGAACATTTTAAGGTAGCTCACTGTCATGTGGGCCCTGGCCCCATCCATTTCTATGTAAATGAGTGGATGCCCAGGGCAGAATTCATTGGTGTGTGCCCAATGCCAGGCACAACATCTGGCATATGTAACAGGTGCCCCACCCTTTTTGCACCCCCCCCATCCTTTATGTGCTAGTTAGGGTAACTGTTGAGATAACTGTCCAAATGAGAACCACTTAACAGGGTCCTTCAAATTTCTTAGTTATGTTACAGTGTAACTCTGTTCAGCGAGGGGAACACATCTGTGATCCACACAGTCATTCAGGGACACAGGCTCCATCCAGAAGGTGGCTTCCTCTTTCCTTGGAGCTGTGGACTCCTCTACTGGGTCCTGTGTATCTGCCTGGGATGCAAGGAAGAAAGAATATAGAGAACAAAGGGTTATGTGCTTGGGGTTCTGGCCAGCCCTCTGTAGGCATAATGGTTTTGTGCACTGTGTAAAGGTTATCCTGGTGTTATTCAAATGCTGATTTCTCTGCCCTACTTTCCTGTTTCAATCCAGATGTGGCTTTGTTATGTTTATTCTTAGACGCTCCTCTCTCAAGTTTGTCTAAACGCAGCTCCTCATTCATTCTCTGCCTTGTCAGTAAAAGCCAACGAGCCAATACAGAGCTTTAGAGAGAATAAGGTGGGACTTCCGATTCCAGGAGGAGTGGAGAAAGAGACAAGAAGAGAGGTCCAGGAAGCATTGGGAGAAGTGAGCTGGAAAAAGAAATGACTAAAAAAAATATCCCAAGTAAGATGGGAATATTGTCTGGGGGAAATTCTGAGTAGCTTGGAGGTTTAGAATGGAGTAATAATTGCTCAATATTTGGCTGAAGGCAATTTTAATAAATCTTATTCTCTCTGTGCGGTGATTTGGGGGAATTAGCTGGCTAAGGAATAATTGCCACTGCACTAATTTTATGAATCTATATTAATATGGTGATCATTTAGCAGTCCTCCAGTAGGCTCCTATCCCTTCCTCTCACAACCCCTAGCTCAGAGCAAAGTTTTATGGCAAACTACCTCTCCAACTCCAAGAGAGCTGCAAGCTGCCATGTAACACCTGCAGAGAAGGGGCAAGTTGTAAACACAGGGATGCAGTGGTTGTAGTCTGTGAGTGAACCCTAACTTTTTTTTCTGAAAGGGAAATGGAATGCTTTGTCACCACATTATAGGACTTACGAGAAGTAGTTGGGCATAGAGGCTTATGCCTGTGACCTCTGCACTTCGGGGACTGAAGCTCCAGGCCATGAATTGTGAGTAACTTGGAAGTTCAGCTCCAGTTTCCTTCCCTCTTTCTGGCGGCCTTGTAGCATCCGACAGTTCTGCCCACCAGCGACCCTATGCTATCCACATCCACAGCTGCGATCTTGGTGCCCTGCCCTTGGTGAGGTTTCTGCTGAGATCTGTGCTTGTGTCAGATCTGCTTCTCATACAGCAGCAAACACCGAGAGAGATGGTTCCGAGTCTCTTGTCCTCATGCAGAACCTATCTTAGTTTCTGAGACCTTCTATAGTTTAGAACAGAAAGGTCCTCCACAGGCTCATGCATTGAATTCTTCAGCTTGTGTTGTAGAACAGCTGTTCTCAACCTTCCTAATGCTGCGACCCTTCAATACAGTTCCTCATGTTGTCATTGATTCTCCACCTCCCACCATAAAATTACTTTCCTTGCTACTCTGTAATCGTAATCTTGCTACTATTACAAACAAACTGTAATGTAAATATATGTGTTTTCTTATGGTTTTAGGCAACCCCTGTGAAAGGGTTGTTCAAACCTCAAAGAAGTTGAGACCCACAGGGTGAAAAACACTGCTCTAGAAGGTGATATAAATTTCAGGAGATGGGAACTGTTGGGAGGTCACTGGGAGCACATTCTTTTCTTTAAAAGTCATCTCTTTTATTTTTTAGAGGTTATAATAATATTATTTCCCCCACTCCCTTTTCTCTTTCCAAACTATCATGTATACCCTTCCTTACTCTCTTTCAAACTCATGGCCTTTTTTTTTTTTTTTTTTTTTATGATTGGGGTGTGTGTGTGTTTTGTGTGTGTTCCTAAATATACAAATATAACTGATTTACTCTGTATGTTACTTGTATATGTATCTTTGCAGGGATGGCCATTTGGTAATAGATCATTTAATTTTTTTTTCTTTTTAATGATGTGCGTTTCTGTCTGAATGTATGTCATATGAGTGAGTCTGTGGAGGCCTTGTCATATGTTTGTGGAGGCCAGCAGAGGGTGTCAGATGCCCTGGAGCTGAAGTGACTGGTGGTTGTCAGCCAACAGATGTAGGTCCTTGGAGCTAACTGCTGGTCTTCTAGAAGAGCAGGAAATCTTTGTAATTGTTGAGCGATCTCTCCAGCCCCAACAGAGAACATTACTGAAGAGGGCAACAGAACCTTGTGTCTTCTCTTCTTCCTTTCTTCCTTTTTATTTCCCTGCTGTAAGGGAAGTGGTTTTGCTCTGCTGAGAACCCCTTCCACAAGCCCTCGAGGGTGTGGTGCCTTCCCACAGGCATGAAACAGTGAGGCAAACCCACCATAGATCAAGTCTTCCAAAACCGGGAGCCAAAAGAACCTCTTTCCTGGGCTGAGGAGATGGCTCGGTGGTTAAAGTGTTTGCTGTGCAGGCACAAGGAGGTGAGCTCCATTCCTGGTACCCATATAAAAGCTGGGCACCATGAGGCCTATCAGTGCCTCCAGGTCTTAGGCAGACCCCAATGGCTTGCTGGCCAGTCAGTGCAGTTGAACCAGTGAACTCCAGGTTCAGGGAGAGAACCTGTTTCAAAAAAACAAAGTGGAAAGAAGACACCAGATGTTCAGCTCTGGCCTCTACATGTGTACACATGGACATGTACATGCACAGGCGAGCAAACCTACATAAACATTGCATACTACACGCAAGCACACACACACACACACACACACACACACACACACACACACACACACAGAGTTGGTTTGTTCAGGCATTGTTAGAGAGATGGAAGGCAGACTAATAAACATATATAGTAGACATCTTGCTGAAGACTCTACTCTTTGTTGTGGTCAATCTCTTTTATTTATCCAGAAAGGAACCTTCGTGTGCTCTCATTATGGGTTGATTTCTCCCGAGGTGGGATGCCGTCATGACCAATCAGTTACATTTGGCTTTGTGGAAAGAGAAAAAGTCAAGTTTCAAGCTTAATACTTCTTGTATGAATCAGACCATTGTGTAAAGAGAATTCCTGCTGAACCGGCTTCTGATCCAAATGTGACAGCCGTCCGATGCAGTCAGCAAACACTCCACCTTGAATTAGGACAAGGAACTGTTTGTTTCCTTCAAGAACCCTGTACTGATAACGCTGACAAGATTGACACACTGGGTTCCTTGGAAAGTAGAAATTTTTCTGAGAATTGTTCCAGAAAAAAAAAAAAAAAGAAAAAAAAAAAAAAAAAAAGAAACAAGAAGATAAAATGCTATGCACCAGAGGCGGGGTAGATGGTTCTGTAGGTAAGAGCAGTTGCTAAGCAAGCATGAGAATCTGAGTTCAAACCCCCACTACTCACCTAAAAAACTGGGCGTGGCCTTGCAGGTGCCTGCAAATCCCAGTGCTGTTGGGAGCAGAGCTGGGGGAGATATTGCTGACACTTGCTGGTTTCCAGCATAGCTCTGAGTCAGAGGGCCTGTCTCAGAGGAACAAGGCAGATCAAGATCATGCCAAGAGCAGGACATCTGATGACCTCTGGCCTCCACTGCTCCTCCCCCACAACTTACATACACACATGCACACATACAAAGGGAAAAAGCAACAGTCTGCAATAAAATCTCCTTCCATTTTGGAAAGCATCACCACAAAGGCCTTTCACCATTTGATTGATGAGAGTGGGTGCTCAGGATTCTGTTTTAATAAGCAAGGCTGTTCAGGGATACTTCAGCTGTGCATTCCCTTCCAAAGTCCAGGCGCACACAGTCTTGATGATGACTGATCCAGGGGCTGGAGACATGGCTCTGTGATTCCAGACGTCATGGGTGAGTATCTGTATCCCAGAACCCACATAGTGACTCACACACACATCTGTACCTCCAGTCTGAGGGGATCCAATGCCATTTTCTGGGCTCTGGGGGCAGTAGGCACACATTCACTCAAGCAGGCAAAATACCCATATGCGTAGAATAAAATAAGACATTTAAAAGATGGCTAATCTAACCTAACAGAATTTCACATAGCCCTCTTTTTTTTTCCAGTCAGTTGGCTTCCTAGCTTGACGTTATGACAAGCAAGTAAAGGCATAGATGTTCCTTCTTTAGCTGTAAATGCACAGATGGCCCCTCTTCTTTAGCTGTGAATGTGGTTCTGATAAGAAACAAGAGTTAAAGGAGCCAACATTAGTCTTTATCACTCCTCAGTTACTTTGACGCGCCTCAGAAAATGGGCTTGTTTTTAAAATTCAGCAACGGCTTATAAGACTAGGATGCTTGCCTAGCTCTTACTCAGGGACACACGACCCTTGAAGAGGGAGTCAAAACTGATGGTATGCATTAGAAAACCTGCCAAAGTAGGTTTTAAGGTCTTGAGCCCTGTTAATACAGACAGTGCGGCGGGATGAGAGTGGTGCCCATGGGCTCCTGTGTTTCGATGCTGCATTCCCAGTTATGGAGCTTTGGGGAAGGATTAGGTTGGCTTTGTTAGGGGAGGTCTGTCATAAGGGGAGAGGGAGGGACTTGGAGGTTGCCTGTTATATTAAGAATTAATTACCGGGCTGGAGAGATGGCTCAGCGGTTAAGAGCACTGACTGCTCTCTAGAAGGTCCTGAGTTCAAATCCCAGCAACCACATGGTGGCTCACAACCATCCAAAATGAGCTCTGACGCCCTCTTCTGGCATGTCTGAAGACAGCTACAGTGTACTTACATATAATAAATAAATTAAAAAAAAAAAAGAAAGAAAGAAAACGCCGGGCGGTGGTGGCGCATGCCTTTAATCCCAGCACTTGGGAGGCAGAGGCAGGCGGATTTCTGAGTTCCAGGCTAGCCTGGTCTACAAAGTGAGTTCCAGGACAGCCAGGGTTATACAGGGAAACCCTGTCTCGAAAGACCAAAAAAAAAAAAAAAAAAAAAAAAAAAAAAAAGAATTAATTATTCTTAATATAAGTGTAATCGATGAATTAATCTGGTAGCTGTATTTGTTTACCTTATGCTAGTTCCTACTAACTGTACAGAGAAATCAAGATTTATTTAAAACTGTACCTCAGTAGCTGAGCAGGAAAAGATGTACCTTAAACTTGTGTGCTAATCTGGCTACTTCCCAGCCCCATCCCAGAATACTTGCATATTATTATTGATCTTCAGTCCTGTTCCTCATGGCTCCAGTTCCTCTGTTCTACCAGTTCATCTGAATTTCCCTCTCTTCTCTTTTTTCCTCTGGTTGGCCAATGTCCCACCCTCTTCTCTATTCTGTTGAGCCATTGGGTGATCAGCATTTCTTGAGGAGGCAAAGAATAAATGGTGAGAACTGTTTACACAAACTTGAGACAGGAGATTCTTGGTATAAGCATCACAATGACATGTCCTGATTGAAACAGGATACTAGGGCAGAGAAATCAACATTTGAATAACCCAAGGGTAAACTTTACACAGAGCACAAAACATCACCTGACATCTGCAGGGGGTGGGGTGGGGGAGGGGCTCTAAGCCACCTCAGCGCAGTTTGAAATGTGAGTTCCCAGCATTCTTAAACCTTCACTCAGCCATCAGGGACTCGAACTTCAGGATCTGCAAACAAGTCAGCTCTTTCTTTTATAGCTTGTCTCAGTCCTAGTGTTTTAGCCCAGCAGCAGAAAGGTAACCAATACAGGCAGTAATTCTATTCTTACACGATTATTTTAAAGAGTTAGTAAACCGGGCGTGGGGGCGCACGCCTTTAATCCCAGCACTCAGGAGGCAGAGGCAGGCAGATTTCTGAATTCGAGGCCAGCCTGGTCTACAGGGCTATCTCGAAGAACCAAAATAAATAAATAAGTAAAATAGTTAGTAATAAACACAGACAAGGGTCTGTAGTAGACAGCCCTTGCTTATCACAGTCCCAAGACCCCCAGTGCCATCTGAAGCTGCAGACTGTACCAAGCTTGATACCAACTATACTTGTTCTTCACTATCCATCCCTATGATAGCTTAATTTATAAGTTGGGCAAAATAAGGTATTAACTAAAAGAACTAGTAACACATAGAGTGAGTGTACTACCCTGTAATAAAAGTTATTTCAGACTTATGAATTGGTTACTTCTAGAATTTTCCATTTAATGTTTTCGGACTATGACTGATTCCATGGAACAAACGCACAGAAACTAAAACCATAGATAAAGGGGCAACTACAGTATATCCAAGGAAGGTCATTGCTATATTATTTACATGATGGAGAAATTGGAAATGAACTTGATTCTTTAAAAAAAAGGGAGACAGTCTACCATAAAATATTGTGTTAAATCCAATGTTGGTGAAGATAGTGTAATAATATAAAAAAGATTCCAGTGAAAAACATATCTAGAAAAGGGCCTGCGATTATAGATAAATATTTGCCCTGTGAATACATGAATGCGTATCACTTTATTTTTATTTATTTATTTATTTATTTTTGATTTTTCGAGACAGGGCTTCACTGTGAAGCCCTGGCTGTCCTGAAACTCACTCTGTAGACCAGGCTGGCCTCGAACTCAGAAATTCACCTGCCTCTGCCTCCCGAGTGCTGGGATTAAAGGCGTGTGCCACCATTCCCATCGAGTATCACTTTATAATCAGAAATAATTATTTTAAATGATCTGGAGAGATTACATGGCCTCACCCTCAACCCCTCCTCGGCTTCTCTATGGTCTGGTTCTTTCCGAACATGTTCAAGGGCCAGGGTATTCGTCTCTTAGGCTTTGGTGATTAAAAACTTCCAGCCTGTGGACCCCTTGAGAAAGCCTCTTTGCAGGAAGAGGGGAACGGTAAGGAGTATCATAGGAGCGCAGAACTTTGATCTGGGAATCATCAGTGTCAGCAAGAAGACCATGAAACATTACTGGACAGAAAGAAAAACCTCCTGCCCAATGTGCTTTCTCTCTTAATCATGAAAATCTCAAAACGGAGGCGTTTCCCCAGCCAGAATCACCAGATGATTATAATTTGGTGATTATACATTTTCCTAGGACTACAGTACATCTTCTGGCAATGTTGAGAAAGTGATTGTATCCTGACCAGGCTGGTTGAAGCATTTCTTTCCCCTCTACAGCCTGCCCAGAGGTAGCCCAGTATCCCAACACAAAGTCTCTCCTTCCTGCGAGGCCGGGCAGACTTCTGCAAGCAGGCTGTAAAAGGGGCGGGTTCTTACCCCCCACCCTAGCAGCCCTGTGACCTGTGCCTTGCTCACTCTACCCCTCAGTACTGTCTTTCCTGAGGCATTGGCTCTGCCACCATAAGAAAGCCACCAGTGTCTAGAAATCTTGGCATCTGATGGCCAGAGGTTGGGAAACCTCTTCTTGGCTCTGGATCTTATTATTATTACTTATAATGAAAAAATAGCCAGAGAAATAAAGATTAGCATTTTTTAAAAGTATCCTAGGTAGAGATGACACTTCTGGAATTATACAGAGGGGAAGAGGATAAAGACAACATGAAATCCTGAACGTGACCTTGAGTGTAGCTTACAAAGGACATTCTTAGTGGTAGCCGGATACATTTCTAGTATCAAGAAAGGGTTTTATACAAAGAACCTTTTGTTAATAATAGTTATTGACCATTTGGAGAGAGACAGAGACAGAGACAGAGACAGAGAGCATGCATGTTTTCTGAGAGGGTGGCTTAAGGGTCTCTAAAATTTTATAAGCATTTCCTTCTTTCTCTGTTTTGTTAAGCGCGAAGTTAGAAACATTTCTACCTCATTAGCCTCAATTCAAAGACTCATTTGGGACACCTGCTACTTAAGCCCAGTTTTCTATTTTTAAGACCGCAATCTTGGGCATTCTTGAAAAGCATCTGCTTGTTTATTTTAGTTCATTTTTAAGAAAGTAGCTCCTGGCCAATCTGTACTGCAGTGTCTGAAGAGATGTAACGAAACTAGATATAGAAGACTGACATGTGTTGTGTGTGTGGTATGTGGTGTATGTGTGGTGTGTGTGTGTGTGTGTGTGTGTGTGTGTGTGTGTGTGTGTGTGTGTGTGTAAAAGGGCAGTGGGTTGAAAGCCATATTCTGAATCAAGGGCAACACCTGTTAAGTGGAAACTGGTTAGCTATAAATAGAGTGTTAAACAGGTAGATCAGAACACAGTAATGGAAGCCTAGAGTCATCCCTACCTCTGAAGCAAGGAAACCTGTGCCACACTATGTAGGTCCTCCCTGTCGCAGGATTTTCCTTGTCCAATCATATTAGGGCAGCAGGAGGCCTGTGATTGGACAGGGAAAAGAGAGGCGGAGCTAAGAGTTGCAAAGACAGAGAATGTCTCAGCGAGAAAGGGAAGCCTGAGATAGAAGTGGACAGGAACCAGAGTGGCTTTAACCGCCACAGGTAGTTCTGATATCACAAGGTGAGAATAATTGGGATAAAGCTTTCGTCATTATCATTTGGCTCTGAAATTATTGTACTGGCATCTTGTAAATTGAGAATTTATTGATACATAAATCTGATTGGTTAATTATAAGCTTCACGAGTTTTGCTTCTACCTGGTAAATGGGTGTTGTGGTGGCTGACCATGGGGTGGACAGTTGTGGTGTGGGGTTGGTGTGACAGCAAAAGGAACTCGGGAGCTCTGGCCCCCGCCAGAGAGTTGGCAGGTAGAGACAGAGCCCATGGGACGGACTGCCATGGGGCCGAGAATTGCCAGCAAACTTGTGGGACTGTGCTGGGCCCTTTAAAAAAAAATATTTCCCGCAGCACCTCCCATACTGTGAATGTTGAAGAAAGTGTTACCATTTTTGGAAACTTCAAGAAAATGATTCAATCACCTGACTGGGATTCATGTGTGCTCACAGAGATTGGAGAGCTTATATGAGTCTGACCGAGGTCCTCTGCATGTGTGTTATGGTTGCATAGCCTGGTGTTCTTGTGGAAATCCTAACAAAGGGAACAGGGCTGTCTCTGAGTCGTCTGCCTACTTGTGGGACTCTTATCCTCCTACCGGATGGCCTCATCCATCCTTGATGTGAGAACATGTGCCTGGTCTTATCGTAGCTTGTTATGCCATGTTTGGTGGATGCCCCTGCTCGTCCTGCTCTTTTCTGAGGGGAGGTGAAGGGTGATGGATCTAGGGAAAAGGGGAAGTTGTGGGGAGAGCCCGATAGGAGGGGAGGGAGGAGAAACTGCAGTTGGAATGAAACATATCAGAGAAGAATAAATAAAAATGAAAAAAAAGAGTAAATGATTCCATTTTTGGATGTAGAACAAAAGCAAGAAGACATGGAATGATTAATAAATAGGATACACTAAACCCAACTGCATACTCTCAAGCAAACTTCCCCTGAGCTGGATTCCCAGATATCTGGGACCACTCCAAAGTCCTCAGCCCATCAATACATACTTTATGAGAACACACAGAAACAGTCAATACATTCAAATACACAACAAGGGGTGCCTATAGGAGAGTTAGGGCCAAGAAAGGATTAATGAAACACTTTTTTCACTGTGTCTGTGTTCCCACATAAATACCTGAGGCAACCAATTCGTAAAGAAGTGATTTTACTTTGGTTCATAGTTTTGACCTTAAAAAATGGTTTTTACATTTATTTACTTCAATGTGTATGTACATACATGTGCCATAGTACACACATGGATGTCAGAGGACAACTTTCCAGAGTTCATTCTCTTCCTCTACCACATGGGCCCTGGGATTCTAATATCAGCCTTGGCAGCAAACGAGGCTGTATCTCTCCAGCCCCAGCTCACAGTTTTGAAGTCTCAGAAACTGCAATCATGGCCCCCTGTCCCTGGGACCATGGTGAGTCAGTGCATCATGCAGGAACTGTGTGGGCCTTGGCTAGGCAGCACAAGAGAAGGGAGGGAGCTTGGGCTCCACAGACACCTTCAAGGGTACACCCTTAAGATTTGTAATATTGCCAATTAGACAGGATCTAGAATCACTCTGAGACAAATCTCTAGGCACGTTTGTGAGGGAACGTTTGTGAGGGATCATGTCGATAAGGTTAGCTGAATGTGTTACATATATATGTATGTGTATATGTATATTTATATGAATATATGATTGGTTACATACATATGCACCGCAAAATTTGTTTTCTTTTTTTGGGGGGGTTCAACTACATTAGTATTTATTTATTTTTATTGGGTATTTATTTCATTTACATTTCCAATGCTATCCCAAAAGTCCTCCACACCCTCCCCCACCCACCCACTCCCACTTCTTGGCCCTATCGTTCCCCTGTACTGAGGCATATAAAGTTTGCACGACTAATGGGCCTCTCTTTCCACTGATGGCTGACTAGGCCATTTTCTGATTCATATGCAGCTAGAGACACGAGCTCCAGCGGCGTACTGGATAGTTCATATTGTTGTTCCACCTATAGGATTACAGATCCCTTTAGCTCCTTGGGTACTTTCTCTAGCTCCTCCACAAAATTCATTTTCTATTGAACACTTGCATCACCATAAAATATTTTTTTTTTACCTCAAGCCACTGTAAGTTAGAGACTCTGTGTATACTAATGAAAAGGTAGAACCTAAATGTGGGCAGCACAATTCCCTAGGCTGGTGTCTTGCATTAAATGAAGGAAGCTGGCCGACCACCAGGATTAGTGGCTTTCTGCTTGCTGGCTGTGTATCTAATGGAACTAGCTGGTTCAAACTCCTGCTTCAATGACTTTGCCACCAGGGTGGGCAGTGTCCTCAAACTTCTAAGCCAAAACAAACCCTTCTTCTCTTAAGTTGTTTCTTGTTGATTTTGTGACAGTGGCCCCTGGTGACCTTTAAGACCTCTCACCAGGTCCCAACAGTACTGCAGGCCATGGTTCGCCATGGAGACTTGGGTAGACAGTCAAGATCCAGTGACAACACTCCCTAACTCCATAATGACACTCTACAATAACAACCTAAAGGAAGCACCCCAACAACAATGAATAGACTATAACGTGTGTGTGTGTGTGTGTGTGTGTGTGTGTGTGTGTGTGTAATGTGAAGGCTCAGTAGTGAGTTGGGTAGGAACAGTTTCAAACAGTGCATTGAAGCTGCTTCCAATTTTCCATTATTATAGAGTCCCTAACTTACAATGGCTTGACTGAAAAAAAAAAAACAACAAAACAAACAAAAAACAACCAACTTTATGATAGTTCAAGTGCTACTGTTCAATAGACACTGCATTTTGAATCTTGTTGTTCAGATGGTATGTAATTCATCCTGTATTAGCTTGCCACTCCCAACTGTTCCAAGAAAATATGTCTGTTTCTATATCTATATCTAAATGTGTGTATGTATGTATGCATATATGTATATGTATGGTGGGATATATATGTGTGTGTGTGTATACACACATCCTACTAGTTTGATGCCTCTGGAACATTGTTTACTGAGTTGAAATGTTAATTGGCTATCTGATCTCTTTCTCCACACATGCATACACACACACACACACACACACACATACTTTTTGCCCCTCTGTCCCTCTGCTATAAGCATGAGACCTCCTGAGAAGTTCTGGCACATATTCCTTGCTTTAGGGAGTGTTTCTGATTAAGGACTTGAGCAGGTTACAGATGTTAAACGCATACAGCCAAGTATTGAGAATTTGCCTAATGAACCTACTTCTCCTGTTATCAGTCAACAACTGAATGTAGAGTTTCTTCTCTCTTCCTTTTTTCCCTTCTTACTTTTTCTATCTCCAAGAAATGGCAGGAGCCATTCTGCGTGACTGTGATGCAGTGGGGCGCCATGCTGACACTGAGGTCACAACAGGCAAGAAAATTTGCTATCAGTGTTCCTTACTGGATGTTGCTGTGCAAACTGAGTTTAAGCTTTCTTGGAAAGGGACTCTTCAGCGAAACTAGAACAGTATTCTTAATTTATTACCCAATGCAATCACATCCTCTAGCTGTTGTAATGAGGGTGACGTCAAAGTCCTCACAACCTGGGGAATGTCAATGACATTTCTACCTTGTGGACACACTGTGGACCATCTGCTCAAATAACGACTACCTTCGTGCTAGAGAGTCTGGTGAGCTGAGCACTTTATAAGTCACCACGACCTGTGCAGATGCAGCTTTGAAGGCGCCCACTTTCTATAACGCTCAGACACCCCCTCATCCCTTTACAATGTAAACGGGAAGCTGTAGCTTTCTTTATGTGTCGTAAGCAAGCATCACAAACTGGGTAACTTAGAAACATAGAAACGTGTTTTCTCACAGTTCCGCCAAAGACCAAGAGACTCGAAGGCACCAGCAAGACTGGGTCCTTTCTCAGGTTCAGAGGGAGAATCGGCTTCCTGCCTCCCTCAGAGCTTCTGATGGCTGCTGTGAGATGTGTGATCCAGGACTTACGGAGCTTTCTCCTAGAAATTGTAGAAATAAACACCAAGACTACAGTATGGGCTCTTAGGCAACATTTTATCTGGAAGGAAAGCAGAGAAGAGGAAACAGCCACAGTGATTGTGGGAGGTGGCGGCTGTCTGTGGAGAGAGACCAGGCAAGCTGCTTGGTTGCTGGAGTGGTCTGAGGGTTTGTTAGTCATGAGATGTTTCCTCGTGGCTTAAGGGGATTTTCCTGTACAAGATACGGATCCCTGTTCAGTTGGCCCTAGAAGACATTCTGGCTTTATCTTGAATCTTTTGTGATAAGATAGAGCACCGGGGGCAAGCGTGTTTAATACACTGTTGTCATAGAGGAGGGAAACTCTTGGTGGGCAACAGGTTTCCTGGTTTAAAGGCATAAGAATCTATGTCTGTCCTCCAACAGAAGTCTCATTTCAATTTCTGTCTCATTTGGTGCATCATTTCGCCTACATCTTCTCCGTGTTTTCTCTGCGTACCTTCATTCCTCTTTTCTCGTCTCCCACCATCCCTTTCTCTTGACCCTGTCTTTGGACATAGGGCCAGACCTAAGCCAGCATGCTCTCATCTTTTTTTTTTTTTTTAAGAATTACTTATTTATTTTTAAAGGTTCATTTATTTTATTATGTATATGAGTAAACTGTAGCTGTCTTCAGACACACCAGAAGAGGGCATCAGATTCCACTGCAGATGGTTGTGAGCCACCATGTGGTTGCTGAGAATTGAACTCTGGACCTCTGGAAGAGCAGTCAGTGCTCTTAACCACTGAGCCATCTCTCCAGCCCGCATGCTCTCATCTTGAGATCACCCATAACTAATAAATGATGTCTCCAAAGATTCTTTTCCCGAATTAAGTCACATTCAGGTTCCTGGGACTAAAGCGGGCAAGTGAACCAACCCACTACATAAGGCTTCATGATCGTCCAGCTCTATATTCCCAGTGGGAAGCTGAGGTGGAGTCCCAGTGGTAGCACATTGAATCCTTTGACTGCTGTTGTGTGGAGAACTATAACCCTTCCCCCATGCCCTCCCCCCACAAACTTAATATTTTACATCTTTAGAGAGGTGACTAGATTAAATGAAGTTACTAGGAGTAGTTCCCTAATGCAATTGGACTGGTGTCTTCATCAGAAGAGGAAATGAGGTCAGAGGAAAAGATGGCTATCTAAAAGCGAACAGAAGCCTCAGGCATCGTTGCTGACCCCAGGTTTCCACCCTCCAAGGCCACGATGATGCAGATTGCTGTCGTGTTAGTCACTCTGTGGCACTTTCGTCACGGCACCCCGTCACGGCACCCCGTCACGGCACCCCGTCACGGCACCCCGTCACGGCACCCCATCAAATGAACGCACGTGCTTCAAACCCACTGTCTGCCACAGTTCCACAAGGCAGAGGCCCATCCTGCCAGGCACTTTGGGGACAGCTACCACATTAGAAGAGAAGACCCTCAAGTAAGATATCCTGTCTCTTACTAATGAATGTCTCAATGATAGGGCTTGTTATTCTGTTTTTGGGTGAGGGTGTTAGGTTTCAGACCCAGGACAAACAGCTGAGGTGTGTATTTTAGGTATGAAAGTGTATCTAGCCTCCAGGTTCTCCCAACATCCCTCAGTCCCTACCTGTTACAGGGCATGGCTGGCATGCCCTGCCCTCTGCCCTTAACTTTCCAACCCAGGGGCTGGACTTCCCCTCCCCTGAAAGCTCTTCCCGATACAATCCAGACATCTTGGTCTTTTGGTCCCTCCTCTCTCTGTCTCTGTCTCTGTCTCTGTCTCTGTCTCTGTCTCTGTCTCTCCATCTTCTCTCTCCCTGCATGTATAAGTTCTTTCTCTCTTCCCTTCCCCCCTTCTGTCTCCTTCCTCATGGTGTCTTCCCTGGCCTCATTCCTTGGGACCAGTGATCCCACCTAAGAGCAACTTCCCAAGAAACCTGCCTTTATATACTTTAATCTGGTTTGAATTGGCTCCTTTGATCATCGGAGAATACTTACGGGGTGGGGGTGGGGTTGGTATTTTGAGACAGGGTCTCTATTGAGCTAGCTTGGAACTCACTGTAGACTAGGCTGGCTTGGAACTCAGAGATCCACCTGCCTCAGCCTCCCTGGTGCTGGGATCAAAGCTGTGACCCATGCCTGGCTTCATCTATGGTCTTGTTTTGTTTTGTTTTGTTTTGTTTTTTTGACCAGCAGTATTGCTTCCTGGTGATCATGACATCACAGCACTTCTCTTCATCAGTGGATTCTTAGGTGTAGTGAAATGGCTTATGACATCCTAGAAAACGATTGGTTGGTTTCATGTAGGTGTTGGTCCCTGAGTTAATTATGGGTGTGTGTGTGAGAGAGAGAGTGTTGGCTGGTTTTGTGTCACCTTGACACAGACTAGAATCATCTGAAATTGAGAAAATGTCCCCATGACATTGAGCTATAGGCAAGCCAGCAAGGCATTTTCTTAACTAGTGATTGATAGAGGAGGGTCCAGCCCATTGTGGGCAGGGCCACCCCTGGACTTGTGGTCCTGGGTTCTATAAAGCAAGCTGAGCAAGCCATGGGGTACAAGCCAGTAAGCAGCACCCCTCCATCAACTCCTGCTTCCAGGTTCCTGCTCTATTTGAGTTCCTTTCCTGACTTTCTTCAGTTACGGATAGGATGTGGAAGTGTAAGCCAAATAAATGCTTATCTCCCCAACTAGCTTTTGGCCATAGTGTTTTAACTGCACTAGAAACTCTAAGAAGATGGGAGACCTACTGAATGAGAACTAGAGCGGGGCTCTGTCGTCGGTAGTGTGTGTATGTGTGTACATCACGTGCACAAATGTAAGGAGGCTAGAAGTTGACATCAGCTGTCTTGTTTTGAGAAAGGGTTTCTCTGTGTAGCTCTGGTTGTCTTAGAATTCACCATATAGGGGCTGGAGAGATGGCTCAGCAGTTAAGAACACTGACTGCTCTTCCACAGGTCCTGAGTTCAATTCCCAGCAACCATATGACTCACAACCATCTTTAATGGGATCTGATTCCCTCTTCTGGTGTGTCTGAAGACAGTGACAGTGTAGTTGTATACATAAAATAAATAAATCTTAAAAAAAAAAAAAGAACTCACTGTGTAGACCAGGCTGGCCTCAAACTGATAGAAATGTGTCTGCCTCTGCTTCCTGAGTACTGGAATGAAAGGTGTGTGCCATCACCACTTGGCTGACACTGGGTGTTTTTCTTAATTACTACCTTGATTTTTGAGACAGGGTCTCTCACCAAACCTGAAGTTTATCAGTTCTGATAGACTTGGTGGCCAGCAAGCCCCAGGGACGCTCCTGTCTCTACCTCCCCAGTTCTGATATTAGTAGGTATGTGCTACTATATCTGGCTTTTTAAATGTAGGTGTTGGGCATTAAACCCAGTTCCTCATAGTTATGTAGCGAACACCACTGACTAAGGAAACCTCCCTAGCCCCTGTCATCTGTGTTCTAAAAAGCTCTTTAGATTCAGATTCGGGTTGACATTTGACAACCACTAGAGAGAGGAGCAAGCTGTCCAGAGCTGAACTGTGATGCCACGTGCCCCACAGAAGCACATGTGTGTGTGTGTTATTAACGTGTTGTTAACGTGTTCCCTCCAGATGAACCTGCAGGAAGCAATCAGTGAGCCTGGGGTGGCCATGGAGGGGCCAAAGACATATACTTCTGCAAAGAAAGCCAAGGAAAAAAAGAACTTTGCTTCATGGCCGCCTCTCTTGCCTGAGTGTCAGCTGTTTGACATCTTTCCACTCCTCCGAGCAACACAGAAGAACATGGCTCTCTCAGAAGACGAACCGGGCATCCTCCCAAAACTGTCACAAAATGGCACATCCTGCAGTATTTACTGATCCCCTGGGAAATGCTAACCAGAAATTGGGTTTGCTTCTTGACTTGTGTCTTCACAGTTGAAAACCTTCTAAAATGGACCTGTCGCTTTGCCACACACAGACCAGGAAAACCCTAAGGGGCAAGAACTTGGAAAGATTTCGGATCTTTATGAAGCACTCTGACTCAAATTCCGACTTGATTTCTGGAGAGACGAAGGCTGGGAGTCACTGAGTTCTCACTGACCTCTGAGCTTTGTGTGTGATCTCAGGGGGACATCGTTTGTGGCACATCCCAGTGTGTACATCTACGGCTCATTTCCCATTTATAGCTGACATGTGAACGTCAGCTACTGGGCTGGCAGTTGCCGGAAGTGTGGCACATTTTAAAAAACACGGAGACACAGCTGCTAAAGTCACTGTTGTGTCCCTAAAAACTGAAATGGAGTGCTCAATGCACTGGAAGGAAGAAAACATCATCCTAACAGCCATGGCCTCTCCAGGAGCCCCCAGATCTCTGGTTCTTGTTTTGAGCATTAGCTCTTTCCATTAGCCAGTGTAGGCAGCCCTGACTCTATGATTGGGAGAAGCAACACAAAGTGAAAATAGAGATCTTCTGTGTGAAAGTTCCTTTGAGGTGGGAACATTGAAGCAAGTGAGAGGTCTTTTTGAGTGTGGAGCCCCGTGCTTCTGAAGGAGTCTGACCCACGAAGATAGCTCGGTGTGTAGGAGCTGGGATGAAATTTTACGGACCCTGATACCTTTCAAGAAATAGCTTTATTTTTCTTCAGAAACCCTAAGAATAATCCTTTTATATACTTATTTTCTTTCCCAGATGTACTGCCCAGATGTGATTGCTACGATGAAATACTGGAGTTATAATGAAATACCGGAAACACACTCCTTATAAAGGAAAAGAGATTTATTTAGCACCCAGTTTTGGAGCTCCAAGGGCATGGCCCTCTATAATATGTTCTGGTGAGGGTCTTTTTGGCTGTGTCACAAGACTGCAGATAGTAATAGTGAGCTGCATTGCTAAACAAAGAGTTAGAGAGAGTAGGACCCCACTCTGGCTCTTTATCACAATCCTCCCCAGAGAATTAACTTGCAAGAAATACTTGTATTCCTTTCGAGGGCATACTACCAATAGACCAATGGATCTCCCATGAAGCAATATCTCTTCAAGGTCTACCCAGCATCATCACACTGGGAGTCAATATTTCAATTCATGGACCCTTGGTAGACAAACCAGTTCCTAACCATAATACTATGAAAGAGAAAACAGCATAATAAGGAAGCAGGCATATTTGATATGACCTCCATTAGTCCCAGGGTTTTTTTTTGTTTTGTTTTGTTTTGTTTTGTTTTGTTTGTTTGTTTTTTGTTTTTCGAGACAGGGTTTCTTTGTATAGACCTGGCTGTCCTGGAACTCACTCTGTAGACCAGGTTGGCCTCGAACTCAGAAATCTGCCTGCCTCTGCCTCCCGAGTGCTGGTATTAAAGGCGTGTGCCACCATGCCCGGCTAGCCCCAGTTTTTATCCCCTTGAATATAACTGGTCCTGGGAATGGCCCTCAGCGGTACCTTCTGGAGATACTGAAGCATGCTTCCCCATCCACGAGTGCTGGATAGGCTATTAAGACTCAGTAGTGGGGCTGGAGAGATGGCTTAGCAGTTAAGAGCACCGGCTGCTCTTCCAGAGGTTTTGAGTTCAATTCCCAGCAACCACATGGTGGTTCACAACCATCTGCAATGGGATCCGATGTCCTCTTCTGTTGTTTATGAAGAGAGCAACAGTGTACTCATACAAAATAAAAATAAAAATAAAAATAAAAAGTTCATTAGAAGCACTGGGGGTGCATATCTTTAATTTCAGCACTCAGGAGGCAGAGGCAGGCAGATCTCTGTGAGTTTGAGGCCAGCTTGGTCTATAAAGTAAGTTCCAAGGCAGCTAGGGCTGTACATAGAAACCCTGTCTAGAAAAACAGACAGACAGACAGACAGACAACTCAATAGAATGGCAGTGGACTTGACAGAAACCCTCCCCTCACGATGTCTGCCTGAGCTTCTTGTGCTTCTGTTCCTTACTGTGAGAATGTCCTGTGTCGCTGCAGGTTCAAGGAAAACTGGAGAAATAAACCCAGAGTAGACTCAACCCCGAAGGGGAACCCAGAATAGAGCTCTCCCTGCCGACCTGCAGATCTCAGCGGGGGAAAAGGTGATACCGTTGTGAGCCACTGAGCCATTTCTCACACAGCGTGCTCAAAATAGAAACCCGGTGGAGAAGGTATCCTTCCCAGGCAGAGGCTGAGAAATGAGAAGAGATGTTAGAAAAAGGCCAATTAATGCTAAGTATCGATGGTCGGTCCCCATGTTCAAATCCAGCCAACAGTTATTAAATAAGTTCACCACTAAGCTTCCTAATTAGAATCCAAACTGGAATCTAGTCTGCTGTGTCTCAAAGTCCTTTCCGCAATGGGCAGAGAACTTTGGAGCCTGCGTTTGTTAAGCTATGACTGTATGTTAGTGTCTGGGTAAAACACTGTCTTATGTTTTATTTCAAACAGTCCTTTCCATAATTCTGTGCTTTCATTTCCTAACAGTATCCCCACTTTTCGTCATAGGAACGGAAACCCAGAGTGGGTAAGTAACTGTCAGAAGCAGTAGAGGCTGATGACACCCCAGGCTCACACTGAAAAGCCACACCTTTTGGCCCAGTTTGTAAAATGCTTGCCCTACAAGCATAAGGGCCTGCTCTCATCAAAAGCCATGTGTGGGGTTGTATCTAAAATCCAATTGCCAGGGAGGCAGAGGCAGGGGGATCTCTGGAGCATTCTAGCTAACTCCTCTTGACAAAACAAAGTTCCAGACCCAGTGAGAGGCCCTGTCTTAAAAAAAAAAAAGCTGAACAGAGGAAGCAGATGTCTGATACTGACCTCTGACCTCACAGGCACACATAACTGTACAGGATATTACACACATGAAAGAAAGACGAGTATAGGATGAGAAGGAAGAGGAAGGCAGGCAAATGGGAGGGGCATAGCTTACCCCTGAACTTGACCACAGCGACTTCTGATCTTGGTCATCAGCTTAAAAATATCCATGTGACCCGGTGAGCTGGCTTGGCAGGAGGGACACTTGCTGCTGAGTCTGACAACCTGAGTGAGTTTGGTCTTTGGGATGCGTGTGGTGGAAAGAGAGAACCAACTCCTTCAAGTTGTCTTCTGACCTCCACATCCTTGTAAGTGTACATGCAAGCCTGTGAATTACATTATTATTACAATTCTGTGTATATTAATTAACACTGAAAATTAATACAGTGGCAATTATTCCTTAACCAGTTTCCCCCCCAAATAACCACACAAAAACCTTTTAATATTTCAAAGCTTTAGGCCTTAGCTGGGCAGACTCTTTTTTTTTTTTTTTTTTTTTTTTTGGTTTTTCAAGATAGAGTTTCTCTGTGTATCCTTGGCTGTCCTGGAACTCACTTTGTAGACCAGGCTGGCCTTGAACTCAGAAATCTGCCTACCTCTGCCTCCCAAGTGCTGAGACTAAAGGCGTGCACCCCCACTGCCCAGCTAGCTGGGCAGACTCTTAACTCGCTCATCTAAGTTAACCTGCCCATCTAGCCCCATCCAGTCAAGTGCCTAGCTATACCTTCCAGGCCCATAGTAACTTTTATCTTCTCTCATGTCTCCTGATGAAGAGGTTTTTCTCTTTCTTCTCTATCCCAGGAAGTCACACCATCCACTTCCTGCCCAGCTAATTGGCCATGAGATTTTTTTTTTATTATTATTAAAGTCAATCAAAGAATGCCTTACATAGGTGAGGAACAACAGAGACACAATTTTATACAGTGTATCTCCACAATGCCCCCATCCCACTCAAAATAAATAACTGAGCAAATGTTAAAACCACACACACACACACACACACACACACACACACACCACACATACACACACACACCCACCACACATACACACACACCACACACACACATACACACAAATGTTAAAACCACACACACACCACACCACACATACACACCACACACACACACCCACACACACACACACAATGGTAGCTAACCCCAGGATACTTTATTTAGTTATAAATATAATAAGTCATGTACTGTATAGTTTCTTTTTTTAAAAGTAATTTCCAGGGTTTTCCTTGGAGAAACAGTAGGCAAACCTGTATTTTAGTGAGATGCACCTGATATTTGGGTGATGTTAGGCATGGTAGTTACAGGCAGAAAGGACAGTCCCAAGCATTTACAACTGGAATGGACGTATTCCCAGCTGCTGAGGAAGATGCCTTGTCTCTGCCCTGTCAACCTGGCTCATGGGAATGAAGAACCGTTTTCCCCATGGACTCTAGTCAGTCACGTAGCCATCCTCTGAGAGTCTCCCCCACCCACCCCAAAAAAGACAGAAAAGAAAGAAGGACAGATTCTCAGATAGCTCAGGCTAGTCTTCAACAAGATATATAGCTGAGGATAACCTTGAATTGATATTCCTACTGCCTCCTCTTTCTAAATTCTGAGATTACAGACATGTGCCACTGTACCCTCTGAGTTGATCTTCTGACCTAGAATTTATGATGTAAGGGTACGAAAGGGAAACTCCCCATGGGAAACAGAGTAGTGCCCCAGAGTCCACACAGACATCTTTCCCCAATCACTGGAGCCTGAGAGTCACATGGCAAAGGGGCATAGAGCTGTCAATCAACTGACCTTAAAGCGAGGAGAATGTGGGCCAGGTGGTGGCAGCACATGCCTTTAATCCCAGCACTCAGGAGGCAGAAGATGAGTTTGAGGCTAGCCTGGTCTACAGAGTGAGGACAGCCAGGACTAGACAGAGAAATCCTGTGTCAAAAAAAAAAAAAAAAAAAAAAAAAAAAAGAAAAAAAAAGAAAAAAAAGTGCTACTTTAAGCTTAAGACAGCTTTGAAGGGAGGCTCTATAGCCAAGGAATTCGGGAAGCTTCTAAAAGCTAAAGAGGTAAAGGGAAGACACTCCACACTAGCACAGACCTGTTGACCTTTCAAGCTAGCCTAGTGAGGTCCTGTTTGGACTTCTGAGTTCCAGAACTGTAAGATTCCAAATCTGTGTTGTTTTGAGTCACTGATTGGTTGGAATTTATGATAGTGACCACTAACAAACTCCAACACTCCCTAAAAGAAAATGGTGGTGCTTTTTCCAGAAGGAAGGGGGTGCTGGGTGGGGAAATGCCAGAGTCTGTAAACTAGACTCTGGGCATCTTGTTAGGTATTTGCTGTGGGGAGAAGAAATCTGCGTTCAGTCTCATCTATAGTCCTGTGTATCGGGTCCTCAGGGCTCACTGTGCCCTTCAGCAAGAGCAGAAAAGCCTGCATGTACTGCCCAGCCCGGACACCTGCTTCCTTCCCTCACTGCTGTTCACCACCAACAAGTTACTCAATCTTCGTAGGCTTCGGGAAGATGATGATACTCATCAGATGGGTTTTATGAAGATTAAAGATGAATACATTAAAAAAAAAAAACTTGGCCGCACTGCTGGCACATAGGGTACACTTAAGCTACTAAGTAATTCTTGGGACATTAGGTAATATAGTATAATTCTGCCTTGGTGCCAGACTGCTTGGGTATGAAAGTTACCTTTGCCACTTGGAATGTCTGTGTGAGCAAGTGATTAATGATCTCTTAGGCCAGTTTCATTCTTATGCGAAACGCAAATGCTACGGGTATTACCTCATCGAGAGGTGAGGAGGAGTGGGGTCAGCATGTTTAACTCAGCAGCTACTGTTTGATGTATATGATCCATGCCATCCCCACCATCAGCTGTCCACCTTTGTCCAAGGTTGCCCTCCCTCCCTCCCTCTGGATGGTTGATACGTAAGCAAAGCATCCCAGGAGGGTGGCATCTCACAGGATCACCAAGACCTTCTCATGTGGGAGGAACCATGGTTGCCACACCGTAGGGGAGCAATATTATCTTTCTTCCAATCAGGAAGCAAGACACGGCAGTCCTCTGGCAAGCTGCGTACTTAGCACACGAGAAACGAGGGCAGTAGGAAATTCAGTGTCCAACGCACACCTCACTCTGTGGGACAGGGATCCCTACAGACTGCAGGGTCTTGCTTTCCTCTCCCCTGCAGTCTGCAGGAGTGTAGGGTTGACCTGTTGTTGTTTTCACACTTGATAACAAGGTGAGAGAACATTAGGTTAAGGAGCCTGGGGTTTTCCTGTTGAGAGTAATCCTTTCAGCAATACCAAGAACTCTCACTTGAGAGATAACAACAGGACCTATGACAGGCCATCTGTAAACAATCGTTTGATGGCGATAGCTGATTTAATCAGAACGTTCTGCTTCTCCCCCACGTGAACCCGCACAGAGAGCGCGCCAATCCAGCTGCAAGAAAATATTTGTTTAACTTTGCCACATTTATTTACTCGTTGGGACTGTTTAACTTGATTGGACGGAGCAGTTGGAAAGAGCGAAAATACCCCAGGCCTTCTATGTCTCTGATAACCTGGCGACATCTGCCTCTCAGCCTGTTTGTGTTGTGTTTCTCAAGTCCTTTGCCCTCATCCTCCTAGTCAGAGATTTGGCCTCTTTCTGCACCAGGCTTTGGGGACAGGAGGGTAGAATCTGTCCCTGCCTAGCCTTGCAAATGATTTTAAAATATGATGCTTACCCTACAAAGTCTATTGAGAGATGTGTCTGTGCAAGGCATTGTCTGTGAAGTGCTATGTATCATAGGAAAACATGGGTTAAGTCATAGGAAATCCCCAGTGTCATTAAGACCCACACTAGACGCACAAATACTTACAGGGCACATAGAAACTCCAGGAGGTCTGTAGCTAGGCTCTCAGGAAGGTTTTGAAGAGGTGTTATATTGAGGACAGGCTCCAGGGTGGGGGTGGGGTTTAAAGTCTGTGAGTGAGCTTTGGCAAGATGGCTCCGTAGGTAAAAGTGCTTCTGCTAAGACTGATGACTGAGTTGGATCCCGGAATCCATGTGGTGGAAGGAGAGCACTAACTTGTCCTCTGGCCCCCACATGGGCACCAGGGTACTTGAGTGTACAGCCCATGTCCCCTACAGAAAGAAAGTCAATGTAATTTAAAAAAAAAAAAAACTATTTAAGGTGAGAGCAGAGGAAGAGCTCAATGAAGAGGTGGCTGTAGCTGCAGCTGGTTTTTCTGAGTTGGGGAGGATTAAAAATATAGACAGCCCTTCAGCTCACATCAGCTGATTCAACCAACCGAAGCTTAAAAGCACTCAGAACCAAACTGCCCCTGCGCAGAACACATCACACACTTTTACAAATAATTGTTTTTAAAGGTTTTGTTTTTGTTTTTACAAGTATGTGTTAGGACCTAGGTAAACTATTAAGGCCTAAATGAAATAATAAGGCCTGGGTAAGTGTTAAGGCCTAGGTGACTGATACCTGAATAACCTGCCATTGTAAGGAAACTTTCCCACATGTTTCTGCTGTTACTAGGAAACTCTAATGCCAAGATGGTCTTCACACTCTGTTATGTACTGTGCTCTTGAAAACCAATCACGACAGAAGTCAGTAGAACTGTTTTGTATAGTTACCTACAAATAAGCTTGGACCCGACCAACCACCCAGGAGCCCTTCCTGCACCTATGTATAAGCTGCCCCTGGGAAGGACCCCAACATAAGAGAGACACCTGTACCAGAAGAAGAAACGTTTTGGAATAAGACTTCCATTTTGAGTAGTGGTCTAAGTTCCCAAGTTTAAGTTCCCAAGACCTCCCTGGGAACTGACATCCTATTTGGCAGAAAGAGATGTGTACATGGGTAACTGACATCCTGGTTGGCAAGTTCAGACATGAATGTTAGACAAGTTCCATCCTGACAGACAAGTTAGAACATGAATATTAGACAAGGCAAGTCCCCTGCCACAGTTGAATATCCCAGTCAGTGGGAGCGGGATTAATGCACAACTAAGACATGTTCCTAAGGAAACCCCTATCCCTAAATGCTGATTGGTGGAATAACTTGGCACAGATGTTTGTGGAATTTGGGCTTAAAAAACCCTGTAAGATCTGGACCATGGCCCCGGTTGACCAGTCCTGGGGTGTATGCTCAATTAACTATCCCTGTGTGACTGAGATCATAGTCACGTGGTTTGTGAGGCGGTTCCTGGACCCTAACATATGTATTAATCATATACAGCAGTGGTGCCATTATGATCTTTGCATGCATAAAGACGCAATGTCTTTTTTTTTTTTTTTTTTGGGGGGTTTTTTGGTTTTTCGAGACAGGGTTTCTCTGTATAGCCCTGGCTGTCCTGGAGCTCACTTTGTAGACCAGGCTGGCCTCGAACTCAGAAATCCGCCTGCCTCTGCCTCCCGAGGACGCAATGTCTTTTAATCATGGTCGTCCTCTTGTCTTTCTCCCTTGCTTTCAATGTCTTTTTCTTTATTTTTTATGACCCAGTGAGTTCCTGTTAGGGTTGTTTGTAGGAGTGGGGGTGGGAGTCATTTACAGGGCTGTGTGCATCTCACAGGTGACTACATCACTGAAGAAAATGCTTCTCCCTCCCTCATTGACTCTCACAACCTATGATAGACTTCGAACTAAAACGGATGCCAGCAGGTTCAATCTTGTAACATCTTGTGCTGATGACCATAGCTGCTGTGAGTTCAACAGTGTAACAGCCAAGTTGTGTCCAGAGGTCAGTGGCTTCCCATTTCCTCAGGTTCTGACATTCTTCCCGTCCCTTCTTCTGTGATAGTCCCTGAGTCTTGGAAGGGGTGGTATAGATGTCCCACTCACGGTTGTACAGTCAATGGTCGTTTACCCTCATTACTTTGACTTATGAGTCTTGAGGGCACGGCTGATGACTGCAAAGAGAAGCATCCATGTAGCTGGTGTCTGAGTCTCATGATCTGAGTTCCATCACCGTCTACCTGAGGAGGAGGTGGATGGAAAAAACTGACAACTCAAGCTTGCTTTTGTGACATCCACACATCTACTGTAGTTCCTAGATGGACAGACAGACATACACACATACACAGAGACAGAGACACACAGACATACAGACACACACACAGACACACACATACAAACATACACAAAGAGAGACAGAGACACAGAGAGTCAGAGAGACAGAGAAAGAGAGAGAGAAATATGAAAAAGTTCTGTTTCCTGGTCCCTAGGGAAGAAAGGGGCTGCAGGCTACGTACGTTCAATGACTGTTCTAGTTTGGGAATCTTAAGCAACTCCCCAAGGCCATATGTTGACTTGGTCCCAAGACTGAAGCATTATCAGGTTGTAGAAACTTTTAGAAGTTGGGCCTACTGGGAGGAAGTTAATTCATTAGTGAATGTGCCTTCAAAGGTGATATCAACAACCCGACACCTCTCCTTTCTTTACTCTCTGGTTGTCACCAGGTGAGGAGTTTTCCTTTGTCACACAGTCACCATGGCTCACAGACTGAGGGCTCTGAAACTGTGATTATCAAGGTCATTATTGCTACTATTTTGTTACAACAACAGAAAGCTAACACAATGACCGGTGATCAATCATGTCTTTTAATAAAACTGACACTAGTACCTCGGCGACAGGGTTGGCAGAACCTCTGGAGTGAAGTACATTCACCCTTCAGAAGACTCGCATATCACAAACCCATAGAGCAGTGGGTGTTGTAGTTAATATTTCATCTCAATCAGGGGGTTTCTACCCCACCTTTGACCACTCGGTTCCCAGATAAAAGACACAAAACTTTTATACTTATAATAAGCCTTTTAAGTACTAAAGATGGACAGATATCTACCCCCTAAGCTATTCAAATTTATTTCCCCATCAATAATTCCAAGTTGTAAGTTTCCATTTTTCATCTGGGCTGCTCTGAACTCCAAATGGCCAGCCCTCAGGGCCAAGTTTTCATGATTCGCCCACCCCATGGTGTCTTTTCCTTTCTCTAACTTCTCTCTCTCTCCCTCCTCCTGGTTCTTCTCCAATCCCAAGCCTGGGAACAGAAATTGCCCATCTCTCTTCTGCCCAGCTATAGGCTGTAGGCATCTTTATTCACCAATCAGGGATAACTTGGGGGGGGGGAGGGGAGGATACAATAGTATCACTAGGGTTTATGTGAGAATCTTCTCATCCAGGGCCAGTATTTAGCATTACAACAGCCCAAACCTCAACAAGTGTTTCTCAGCTTTCCTAACACTACAGTACTTTACTACAGTTCCTCATGTAGTGGTGACCCCGACCATAAAATTATTTTAATTGCTACTTTGTAACTGTAATTCTACTATGGTGATGAATTGTAATGTAAACATCTGTGTTTTCTGATAGTCTTGGTCACCCCTGTGGAAGCGCCTTTCAACCTCCAAAGGAGTCTTGACCCATAGGTTGAGAATTGCTGACACAGGGGCTTCCTGTAAGGGGACCCCCTTCTTTGGATGCCCTCAACTGGCTGTGCATTTGTATACTGTATAACGAACCGCACAGTGTTAAGTCAAAATTGCACGTCACTGTGGGCCAGGCTCCCGAGACCCACTGAAGTTCACTAAGTTCATTAGCCAAAACGAAATTGGTGTCTGACTTTCCAAGAAATCAGGAGAAAGATAACAGCTGGATTTCCCCAGAGGCAGCTTCAGTTGGCAGGATAACAGTGCCCTTTCTGCCTTAATCCTTTGTCCAAACTAGGTAACCTGGAGTGACCCAACATTAAACATATATTTTTCTATTCTTGCATCTTCCAGCTTGATGCCTTTACCAGGAGAGCAGCCCGACACAACAAAGTCACCTTCTGTCCTTTATTTTTTGCTTACTTTAGATCCCTTAACCTATAGAACAGTGGTTCTCAACCTGGGGGTTGCATCCCCTTTGGGGGTCAAATATTCCTTTTACAGGGGTCTCCTAAGACCATCAGAAAACAAAGCTATTTACATTACAGTTCATTACTGTATCAAAAGTATAGTTATGAAGTAGCAATAAAAATAATTTTAGGGTTGGGGACGGTCACCACAACATGAGGAACTATGTTAAAGGGTCACAGCATTAGGAAGGTTGAGAACCATTGCTATAGCACCAAGCCCCTCTACTGAGCCTACTAAAATACTTTGGAATGAAGTGTTGCCTGCCTCTAGAATAAAAAAAAATATTAACCTCCTGGGGGTTTCACTCAGTCAGTGATTGTCCGGAATGCACAGAACACTGGATTTGATTTTTAGCACTTCATAAAACTGGCCATGTGCACCTGTGATCCCAGTGTGGAGAGAAAGAGGTAGAAGGACTGGACAGTCAAGGTATTCCTGTCAAGGTTACAGGTACAACCTACTTTTGTCGGTTTGCTGAATGGTGGTGTTGTCAAGCTGCCTTCTAAATATTTCTATTTATACTCATAGATTTATATTTCTCTCAACTTTAGTCAGGAAGACTCCTTGTTCCCATTGGTCAAGAGAGGCTTGTGATTGGTCAAAGTACTGAGAATAATGTCTGTGTGTGCTCATCCTCAGAGGAGGGATCCTTATCGATGCCTCTCAAAAGGTTAAGAGAGCATCGCAGAGGAGAGGGTGGAGAGAACGTGAAGGCTGGAGGACTGAAAGGTGTGCTGTCTTCTGGACAAGTCATGGCCATTGGCTGCTGAACTCATGAGCTCACACAGTGGTTACCTGCGAGGCGAGATCCCAGCTCGGACAGGGAAGGGACTGCAATGCTATTGGCTGCTGCTGACTGCTGGAATAGAGTGAGTCAGTTTGCTTTGGGAATGTGGTGACTAGAATGCCCGTGTTCAGTGGAGGGCCCCACCCCATGCACGTATGGGCAACAGTAGTTGGACTCTGTGGGTGTCTTAGACTTGCTGTCCTAGGACTCACTTTGTAGACCAGGCTGGCCTCCAACTCACAGAGATCCACCTGCCTCTGCCTCCCGAGGACGGGGATTAAAGGTATATGCCATCACCGCCTGACTGAGAAAGGAGTCCTAGTTAAGGAATTGTTCAGGTCCGATCAGCCTGTTGTGGATATTGAAGGATTGTCTTCCTTGTTAATTGATGTTGAAGGTTCCAGCCAACTGTGGGCAGTACCATTCCCTGAGCGGGTGGTCATGGGTTGTGAGGTTATGGGAAAGCTAGCTAAGTGTGAAGCTGGGAGGGGGCTCTCAGGTTGCATGCCTCCACGGTTTCTGCTCTACTCCTTGACTGTGAATGAGGTGATGATGTGTTGAGTAGCAAGTAGGTCTGCCTTCAAGACCCTGCCCTGACTTCTGTCAGTGGTGGACTGTGTGCTGGAAGGGTAACCCAACAACTCCTTTCATCCTCTAAGTCACTTTTGGTCAGTGTTTTATCAACGCAGCAGCAAGGAAACAAGGACAGCGCATCATAGAAGGGAAAGGAGGTGGAGAGGGAGGAGAAGGAGGGAGGGGGCCTTGTACATTACATTGTAAGGTACATGGAGAAGCAGGCTCAGCAGTGGGCCTGTGCTCCTTGGTCCATTTCTGCTAGATGCTGTGGGTGTCCAGACAGAAATTTTGCTGTCTGTCTGTCTGTCTATCTATCTATCTTCTATCTATCATCTATCATATCTATCATTATCTATCTATCTACTATCTATCTATCTATCATCTATCATATCTATCATTATGTATCTATCATTTATCATTTACCTATTACTTGCTATTCATTTGTTTACATAAACTTAATAAATTCTTTCATTCAAAACCAGAAATATAATCATCATAGGTCATTCTCTGGACTCTTTGGAGACATTTTTGTTTTGTTTTGTTTTTTGTCTTTTGAGTTCTAAGTATGGTTGGAGGAGGGAGAATAGGGGATAGATATAATCAAAATGTATTGTGTACATGTATGAAATTCTCAAGGAATAAGTTTTTTTTTTAATTTTTTAATGAAAGTGCCTCATTCAGTTGGGTGTAGTGGCACATACTTTTAATCCCAGCACTTGGGAGGAGGAGGCAGGTGGATCTCTGTGAGTTCAAGGCCAGCCTGGTCTATATAATGAGTTCCTTGATAGTCAGAACTACATAGTGAGACCATATTTTTCGGGGGGGGGGAAACCAACAACAACCAATCAACCAACTAACCAAACCGAGAGAGAGAGAGAGAGAGGGAGAGAGAGAGAGAGAGAGAGAGAGAGAGAGAGAGAGAGAGAGAGAGAGAATGAATCCAGCGAGACCTGTCCAGATTCTTCTTGGCATCTCTTTATGATCTTCTTCCCTTTTGTGTATGGAAAGAGATCTTTCTAGAAGGAACTTATGATCTACCACCATACAGAGTAGTCCAGAGAATTCCTTTATGGTCAGGTCACAGAAGGTGAAGGACTCTGAATGATATAGGGTTCATGGATACCTTTGGGAGGAAGTATTTACAGTTTTTATAGAGAGAGGGAGAGGGAGAGGGAGAGGGAGAGGAAGAGGAAGAGGGAGGTGTGTGTGTGTGTGGTGGGGGGAGAACAAAGCACATACTAAATGCTGGGAAAGGGTCAGCATTAATAATGATGAATTTCTCATAGCTACCTTTGTTCAGGATATTGTGTCCATTACTTCTCCTAAGCTCTCTACCACTCCAGTTGGAGAAGAAACTCGGAAGGGTGCTGGAGGGAGGGACAAGCAGTTACACACAAAAGGCGAAGCAGAAGGAGCTACGGAAGGATGCCTACACGGGCCTTAACACATCTAAAAGCCAGACCCCCCAAATGGGGGCTGGAACGAGGATGTTAGTGAATGAAGTGAATACATAGAACCATTAATCCCATACTTGCCTGCAAGTTGAGGCTCTAGACTGTAAAAGGCATACAATTGTCTCTATAGCAGTGGTTCTCAATCTATGGGTTGAGACCCCTTTGGAAGATCAACTAAGACCACTGAAAAACACAGATGTTTACATTAAGATTCATAACAATAGCAAAATTACAGTTATGAAGTAGCAATAAAAATAATTGTATAAGTAGGGGTCACCACAACATGGGGAACTGTATTAAAGGGTTGCGGCACTAGGAAGGCTGAGAACCTAGGGAATAGGAAGCTCCTTTCAGGAGTAACTAGAAGAATGTCACTTTCCCTTCAACATCTAGACCAGGGTGTAAGGCCCAGGAGCACGGGACCACAGGACAGCTGGCTACAAAGGGCTGTCTGGTTTTGATGATGCTATCTACAAGGCAGGGTTACATGGTTTTCTGCTCCTTGGGGGCCATCTATCCTGTCCAATATAGAAAGTGGCCACTGCTCTCTAGCTCCATGTCAGGAAGGCCAGGCCTTGAGGGAGAACAGGCCTGAGTTTTGCATGGATCCCCACTGTGGAATCCCCTTGGCATTTAAAGATACTAATAACAGCTGGGCAGGGTTGGTGCACACCTTTAATCTTAGTGCTCAGGAGGCAGAGGCAGGCAGATCTCTGAGTTCGAGGCCAGCCTGATCTACAGAGTGAGTTCTAGGACAGCCAGGGCTACACAGAGAACCCTGTCTCAAAAAACAAACAAACAAAAACAAGACAAAAATAAACAACAGAAAGATGTTGATACCTGGGTCACACCCTAGGGACTCTGGCTGAATTAATTCAGGATAGTGTAGACATTCCACTGTGGCATCCAAGGTTAGAACCAGTGTTGTCTTGTTCACCTATGTTTTCCGAGGACCCTAGGCTAGATTGCAGATGTATAGGGATGGTTACTATTAGGGGCATTTCCATTATTTGGTGGCTGATCCCTTGCTAGTCAAGTCTTCAGAATTCCCAGGGTGGTGACGAGGGCCAATCACTAGAACAAGGTGAGGTTGGCTTGTGGAATCACATCCTTCTCTCTGGGAGGATCTCCAGGTCAGCCTGAGAGGAACAAGACTTGTGAGAGGATTCTGGGATTGTGTTCCAGTGCTGTTCCCAGGGTGGAAATTAGCCTCTGTACGGGGCTGGTACCCTCTTGATCACGGCATTTCAAACAGGAACACTGAGTTTTTTTTTTTTTTTCCAGCACTGTATTCCCAGTCTTAAGGCCCACGTGGGCCCAAGTTCATGAACATTTGCCTTCCCCGCCCTCTGTTCTCTGCCAGGCCGAGCTGCTATTCCAGGTACAACCTCAGATCAATTCTGCAAATATTATCGGAAATCTATTCTCTGACAAGCGCCGTACTAGGAACCCGGAGGTATGTGATAATTGTTTTGTTTATCAACAGTGTTCTTGGAATGTTAAGACTGAACAAGTTATCGCTTCTCCAAAGTTCAGGTGCTTGGCCTATAAAATGTGATCTGTGTGGACAGACTTCAGTGCCAGTGAATCAAAACCCTTAGAACAGTGGCTCTTAGCCTTAGACCACAACCCCTCTAGACGTCAAACAACCCTTTCATAGGGGTCCCATATCATAAATCCTGCACATCAGATGTTTACATTATGATTCATAACAGTAGCACAATTACAGTTATGAAGTAGCAATGGAAATAATTTTATGGTTGGGGGGTCAGCACAACATGATGAACTGTACTAGAGGGCTGCAGCATTGGGAAGGTTGAGAACCACTGGAGTAGAAGGATGCCTGGCCTGTATTAAGTACCTAATAAATATCAGCCAATGTTGTTTTTAAGATCGTTGTTGACTACCATGTGAGCATTTGTGTTCACTTGTTGTTCACTACTCCCCGGTGGAGGGACTTGGTGGGAAGGCAGAACCCTGAAGATGACATTAAGGGCCTTGTAAAGCAGACCAAGGGGGAGTGTTTGCCCCTAGTGTTGTGTGGTGTAACAACTAGAAGGTGCTGCCTTTGAAGTAGAGAAGCAGAAAGGTGAACAGGAGAGAGAGAGACACACAGAGCTGAGGTCATGCAGGCTGTGAAACCGACTATGGATTGGTCTCTGACCCAGTGATGCCACTTCCAGGTTCATGGGCAAGTAAGTCCACAAAAAGACTTGTTTATGAATGCTCATAACTTCTCTTGTAATAGCTAAGCACTAAAAACAAATATATGTTAACCAATAGCATCCATAAACAAACTATATGGCATCCCAACCATTCAGTAACGCTACGGTAAGCCATAAACGATTCTAACAATCAGAATGCTAAAATAGAAGCTGTATATGACATATAGAAGACTGTATACTATATTATTACACCTAGACAACATTTTGTGTAAGACAGATTTCTGGAAAATGGAGTATGTGTATCACTAGGCCAAAGAATAAGAAACTGTCAGGTGTTTTGTTGTTAGACAGCTTACGTAGGGTGTGTGTGATTGCTTCACTGGTGTTTGGCAGAATTCACCCATGGAATCTTTTGAACTTGCTTCAGTACAAACAGGGCTATACAAACTGTCCATTTCTTCTTGAGTAAGCTCTGGGAACTGTGCATTTTACTATTTTGTGGTGGTCTTTTGCAGGTTGTTGTCTTAGAATCATCTTCCAGTTTCCCAGCTGCTACAGTGATCATCTTTTTTTTTTTAAAGATTTATTTATTATTATATGTAAGTACACTGTAGCTGTCTTCAGATATACCAGAAGAGGGCATCAGATCTCGTTACGGATGGTTATGAGCCACCATGTGGTTGCTGGGATTTGAACTCTGGACCTTCGGAAGAGCAGTCAGGTGCTCTTACCCACTGAGCCATCTCACCAGCCCCGTGATCATCTTTTTAAATTAACCTTTTATGCTATTTTGTAGTGTGTGTGTGTGCGTGTGTGTGTGTGTGTGTGTGTGTTGTGTGCATGCACACATTTTGTATATGTGTGCAAATGTTTATATGCTTGGGTGTGCGTGCGTGCGTGTGCGTGTGTGTGTGCGCGTGTGCGTGTGTGTGTGAGTGTGTGCACATGCATGAGGAATGGAGGTTGAAGTCAAGTTTCCTGCTCAGTTGCTCTCCATCTTACTTTGTGAGACATGGTCTCTCACTATTATGGTTTGAATAAGAATGGTCCCCATAGACTCAGGTACTTGAATACTTGGTTGTAGAGATGTTTAGTGGGGTAAAACAGCCTTGTTGGAAGAAATATGTCATTGGGGACAGTTTTGAGGGTTCATAGCTTCATCCGTACATTTTTGCTTTCTACTTTGTGTTTACAGTTGAAGCTATGATTTCTTAGCTTCCTGTTTTGGTCTTCTGATACCATTTCTCCTCCTCTGGGACTGTAGCCCCTACATAAACTCTTCCTTCTTTAAGTTATGGTGTTTTGGTCACAGCAACAGAGAAGTAACCAATACGCTCACTGCTCCTGAAGCTTAGCAGTTTGGCCTGCCTGCATGGCCAACACATTCCAGGGACCCTTCTTTCTCTGTGCTTCACCGCTTGCCCCAGTGCAGGGGTCATACACGTACGCTGTGGTGCTTTTCTCTGCGTGCTGGGATCCAAACTCAGCTTCTCCTGCTTGCATGGCAAGAACCGTCCAACTGAGCCACTTCCCCGATCCATACAGCAGCATTATTCTTGTCAAGTCTGCAGCTGGAAATCAACAGAGCACAATACAACTAACCCAGTTGACAATAAGGATGTGGCAGGGCAAAGCTTGGGAGCTCTGGCATGGTCGAAGGCATTGTAGGCTGTGGGCTTAAAGCATTACATTGAGGCTGACAAGTAATTGCCCGATGACTTTGACAGACAAATTTGCCTATCTTAAGCATGAGCTTTTAAATGGGAGTGGGAAAGAGAGAAAAGCTTGTTCAAAGGAAATAGCAATTAAAGATGTTCCCAGCAAGTTGGGAAAAGCTAAAGGAAAAGGCAGAATTTGTGACCACGATGTCTAGAGAGCTATTTGTAAAGATTTAGTTTGAATTTTGTGTGTGTGTGTGTGTGTGTGTGTGTGTGTGTGTGTGTGTGTGCGCGCGCAGAGCCCCAACGAAGCCAAAAAGAGAGTGTTGAATCCCCAAGAGCTGGAGCCCCAGGTAATTGTGAGCCATCTTATACAGGTCCTAGGAGCCAAACTCTAAAGAGATCTGTGTGTTGAGTGTATGTTTCACAAGAAACATACTTTCATGTTTGTTTTAGAATTTTTGGCATATGGATACTCACGTACTTGTTGTCTGGGAGTATATTAAAACAAAACAGAAAAGATTTGACTTTTCCCAAGAATATTCCTAGTAATTTCTGGGGAAGCCAGGTGTTGTGGCTTAGGCCTGTATTCTCAACATTCTGGACGTTGGCAGAGGTTGATTTAGTTTGTTTGCTTTTTAGAATTCCACGACTAAGCCAGGAATTGTGTTTGTTGTTTATTGATACTCATTTCTTTTGCCTGCCTCGATTACCATACCATTGCAGCAACCAGACCTACAGTGTGAGAGCCTGTCTCAGAAAACAAACAGAAAAACAAACAAACAAACATCTTTTGGAGAGGCTGAAGAGATGGCTCATGGGTTAAGAGCACTTGCTGCTCTTGCAGAAGACCTGGGTTCAGTTCTGAGCACCTACCTGGTGGCTCACATCCATCTGTTACTCCAGTTCCAGAGCATCTGATCCCTCCGGGCACCAGGGACCCTTAGTATTCATATATATGCATGCAGACAAACACTCATACATGTAAAATAAATGGCTTTAAAGCCCTTTGAACTTGCACTTATAATTATTGAAATGACCTCTATTAAAAAGTAACTTTCTCTCCCAACTTCTCTCCCATGTAAAATGCTACCTTTGTACACACTACATCACTGTTCTAAAACAAATCTGCTTGCAGCTACAGAACTGCCTAATTAATGGACTTTAGCTTAGTTTTGCTTACCGGTGAAGTAGGTTGGTTTTTCAACAGTCATCAAAGGGTGGTTACAAAAACAGGTATCTAGATGACAGTGTAGTGGTGGAGAGAGATGGCAACCATTATATAAAGGTAGATGGATGTTCTTGGACCACCTTTCTTTATGGTGAGACAGGAATGTTATAACTTTACCATGCTAACTAAGATATCAGAGAAGACTGTATTCATATGCCATCATCCGGCTTTCTCTTGGAGAAGGCATACACTGCTTTCCTTGTGGTGTGTGTGGAGCTAGCTGCAGCTTGTGGGGCCTGCTTTTTTGGCTCTGCCACATGTTGACAGCTAAAGTTAGTCTCACCCACGATTGGCTGATCTGGTTCGGTTGCTTCTCAGAATCCCATGACTAAGCCAGGAATAGCATTTTGCTGTTTATTGATACGCATTTCTTTTGCCTGTCTCGATTACCACACCATCGCGGCAGACTTTGGTCTTTGTGAACCTGTCTGGAAAGTCAAATATATCTAGAGGCCTAGGGCTAATGACACCATCAACTGGAGGTTATGGAACAGAAGTTGGAGGTAACTCAAATGAGAAGAAAACGTGTGTGTGTGTGTGTGTGTGTGTGTGTGTGTGTGTGTGTGTGTGTACAAACTTACATGTGTGCTAGTACACATGAGTAGAGGCCAACCTCTGGTTTGATTCCTTGTACACTGTCAATCTGGTTATTTTTGAGACAGGGTTGGTCTCTCATTGGCACAGAACTCATCAAGTAGGTTTGTCTGGGTTGCCAGTGAACCCCAAGAACTCCCCTGTGAAGTGGAAACTTAAGGGTTCTTTGGAGAGTCAGTTGTGTTGGATGGTGTTTTGCTGGGACAAACACGTGAAGGAGTCTTTGGGGGCACATGTGTGTGTGTGTGTGTGTGTGTGTGTGTGTGTGTGTGTGTGTGTGTCAAACTCAGGCTCTTGTGCTTACAAGGCAAACATTTTACTGAATGAACCATCCCTCCAGCCTGAGAAGAAAGCTTAATAGCACACTCAACCTGACCCCCTTTTTCATAACACTTAACGAGAAAGCGAAAGTGTAGAGGAAGTCTACAGAGATGGCTCAGTACATAAAACCCTTGCTGGACAAGATGGCGAGCCGGTTTGGTCCCTGGAACTCACATAAATAAATGTGGAAGGAGAGAGCTGACTCCTCTGAACTCCACACGTGCACCATGGCACGTGCACTGGTGTTCCAAACAGCAGCAGCAACAGCAGCGGCAGCATACTAGTATCTACCAAGGGTCTTGATCAGGGTCCCCTCTTCTGTGATGTTAGCTGAGATCTTCCAAAGTGGTCGGAACGATACTTCCCAAGTGTCTACAAAGCTTCTCTTTGTGTTCTCCCACGAGGTCTCACCCCTTTTGGAATTATCCTTAGACTGAGGCCCTCTCACTTACACTGTGACCTATTTAAGGGGTGAACCCAAAAGTCCAGGACGTTGAAAGAACTCACGTGGGTTTGAGGATCAGGTGATCTTTTGCTCTTTACCCGATTCTACATGTAGTGGGGGGGTCAGACTCACAAGGGATCAAGGAAAAACTTCACGAGAGCCAGGCTCCTTTGAGTCACAGGCCCAAGAGTGGAGTGAATCACAAGAGTAAGCCAAGAGGCACATCAAAGTGTAAGATGAAGAGTTAAAGGGATGGAAGCCAGAAGGAAGATAAGAAAAAGGTTTCCATTTCCTGACTTAAGGATGCACTCCATCTATTTTGGTTGTTCTTTTTTCTCATCTGAAGTGGGGGCCTACTATGTCGGGGGGGGGCTGTTTAAAGTACTAGGGGTATAGCAATGGGGACACAGACCAAGTGTCTACTCATATTCTCGTGGGGGGAAAAAGACAAACATAAGAAACGAACAGCTATTGTCATGCCAAGTATCAGCAAAGGCATAGGTAAAAAGTGAAGCCAGAAAGAAAGAAGCAATCTCCAACAGGACCCAAGCGAGAAAGCTTTTCTGACCAAAGGTCTGAGCTCAGTGAACGCCTTATGGGAAGGTGAAGAAAGGACAATGGCCTCAAGGCAAGATGGCCATATTGAGGAAAAAGGTGACACAAGGTTAGAACACCTTGGGGAAGAACAAAGGACATAAAACCTGGCACTGGCAACAATCATCACCTTCCCAGAACTGATTGTGGCTGATGCACCTTTGACAGTGCAGTTCAAGCGTGTCAATTCCCAACTGAAGGCAACCTCTGTTTCTCAGAAGTACTTTTAGAGTCATTCCGCTCAGCCCTTGTAATCTGTGCTCTCACCAGAGGCTAACAGGCCTGGGGAGTCACAGTGAACCTTGAGGAGACTTTAAAAATAGGGTCTCCTAAGGTAGCCCTAGTTCACCTGGAGCTCACTATGTAGAGCAGGCTGGCTTCACACTTTGGTGGATTGTCTTGCCTCTGTTTTCTGAGGGCTGGGATCAAAGGTACAGAGAAGAATAAAGTAAGCCAGCTGTGAGAATCCAGTCTCTTAAACACAGAGAATTTCACTTCTACTGACAAATACGCTCCCTCCCACTACTCCTGATACAACCAGTCTTTTAAAATGTCTTTGAAATTACATGTATGTATGTATGTATGTATGTATGTATGTATGTATTTATTTGTTTGTTTGTTTGTTTGTTTGTTTGTATCTAGTGGGTGTACGTGTGTGCAGTGGTACAAACCTGCCAAAGGATGTCAGAGAACATCCGTTTGGGAGTTTGTACTCTCTCCACTGTGTGGGACTCAAGGATAGAACTCAGTTGTCAGGTTCCATGGTAAGTACCTGCAGCCACTGAGCTGTCTCACTGGCTTGATTTTTTTTTTTTTTTTTTTGAGACGGTGTTTCTCTGTATAGCTCTGGCTGTCCTGGAACTCACTTTGTAGACCAGGCTAGCCTCAAACTCAGAAATCCACCTGCCTCTCTGGCTTGATATTTAAAACTTTGGGGCTTTCTCCTATTTCCCCACTATCAATAGTGAGTTATTTCTCCACCGTAAGATAAAACCACAAGTGTTACAAAAGGCAACTCCTGTCCATGCTGGAGAGGTCCCAAGATGGGTGAGGACTGTGGCCAATGGGAGGGCCATGTGCTGGCCAAAGAAGCTAGCCACTACTCTATGTCTGCTGATCCTGTTTTGTGGGAGTGGGACCTCACATCGGCAGATCATATACTTGGGCAAAAGAGGGGATTAATCTGGATATACCAGGGGCATAAAATCTATAGAGTTTTAATCTCTTTCTGCTTTTGAATGCCGGCACACCAACCAATCAACCAACCTGAGGAAGCCAACCCATAGGCAAGTGGTTTGTGGTCTCTATAGTTACAAGAATCTCTGAGAGACTTGATTTCAATAGCATTAACAACATCCATCCATCAACATCCACTTTTGTGGGAAAATCCACTATGTTCTTAGGTCTCAGAAGTCTGGAGGATGGGTTCCACCTGACCTACTTCTCCTGATTCCACAACCCTGATCTAGGGCACTGATTTTAGTGGCATCCTCCTCCCTTCCTCCCTAACAAGTCCTCTGTTGTGGGGATGGCACAAGTAGGATATTATGAATGGAGTATGCTATTAAGAAGCGCATGGTAGAAAGTGTGAGATGCCTTGGCATAGAAGATGACTCCTGTCTGCATCTTCTCAGGACTCTACACTCCTTCCCCTAAATCTCTCACACTTAGGCCAACCACAGCATAGGAATGCCTCACCTGCAGTTACAGAAACCCAAATCAAACCAGGCCAAGGAAGAGTAAATTTATCAGTTCCCATACCCAAGACATACAGCGTCATACAGGTTGGAATTCCAACACACGGGGTCCTTTGTCCCTCCAGCCCCTGTTGCCTTCCTTCTTTGATGTGGCTAAAAACAAGTTGACCCACCTGGTTATCATTGCTGTTTCTCCTGAAGCATTTATACTCAAAGACAAGGATCTAGTTGCCTAAAGGGGTTGTGACACTAGACAAGGCCTTGTGTCCCAGGGCATGAGTCACTCCTGTGAATAAGCCAGGCTTACATATGCTCTAGAAAAGAGAACAGTCCCAGCGTCAGAGAGAGCTGAAGATACACTGCATGCTGGCTGTACAAATGTGAGACGTGGAACCTTTGAAGAAGAGGGCCAGAGGATAATTAAATACGTGATTTCTGTCTACATGTACGCCAGACTCATATCAGATTTAGTTGCCAAAGATCATCCATTGTTCACCCAACTTCTGTAAGCTGGTAGAAGCTTGCCAACTCCAGTACTAGCGTACTGTCATTGCAGAACAAACATATCCAGTTTGGTACACTTTGATTGGGTGTTCAAGCCCAGGACACTCCTCAATGCAGGCAATGAAAGCAGCTCTCTAGTTCTGTGGGCAACACTCCTGTGCCCTCGCAGGGTAGAACCATAGTAGGGATTTGCCATAGTCAGTATGTCATCCAACTGAACAGACATGTTCTTAGGCATCCAGTAATAGAATTATATCCCTCTTTGACCCTCTATAAGTTTTATTTATTTGTTTAAAAATTCTATTCTTTAGGTGTGAGGTGTTTTGTCTGGATGTATGTTTCTGCATTGTGTTCATGCCTACTCCCCTCAGAAGCCAGAAGGTGGCACTTGGTCCCCTGAAACTGGGGTTACAAATGGTTGTAAGCCACCATGTGGGTGCTGAGAATTGAAGCCAGGTCCTCTGGAAGAGCAGCCAGTGCTCTTAAACACTGACCTATGTCTCTAGCTGTAACACCCTGTAAATTTTAAAGTTGAACCAGAACTCCCTGGAGTTCTTGGGCAGCCACCGATGGAAGTTTGTGGTGAGAATGGTGTGTGTGTGTGTGTGTGTGTGTGTGTGTGTGTGTGTGTGATCATTTCATTCCATGTACGTGAAAGTAAGACAAGCTTCTCCATACTGAGCACAACCAAACTCTCTGAGAGTAGAAGGGCAAGTGAAATACCAGCCAGTCCTTAGAAAGAATGCACTAAGTGCCAAAGCTCTTTTCATGGATTATTTTAATTGTCAGATATCTTGTGGGGCAACATATCTGTTCAGTGGGCACCAGGCACAACATCCCCGTAATATAGGTTCTATCACCGTCTCTCTAACTTGCCAAAGGTAACATATATAAAAAATTGACAGTTTACACCTGGGAAGTGCAATCATAAAGCCTTGATGATTCATTCATTCATTCATTCATTCATTCATTCATTCATTCTTACTTACACTCCTTAATCAGTGATGTCCAGTGCCTCCTACATGTTAAGGATGGTTCTTGGTGTGCAAGCAGCAGCCACATTTGTGAGCAATGGAAGGAAGAGTACACGATGCTCACATTCTAGAAGAAAAGAAATAGTGTGAGTTCCACAGGTACACGAAATTTTATTTAAGTTGGTGTGGCAGCTTACACCTTTCATGCCTGTGTTTGGGAAGCCGAGGCAGGAGGATTCCCTTGAGTATGTGGCCAGTTTGGGCTACTGAGTGAAACCTTGATCCAAAAGGCCCTTTGTCCCCCCAAATAAAACATCAAAACAGTGAATAGCGTTAGTGCCTAGAAGAGGGTTGTGCGTGTGTGTGTTTGTGTGTTGTGTGTGTGTGTAAGATTCTAAATTGGGTGTCGAGTCTTGCTAAGAAGGCAACATTAAATAAAGATCTAAGGGGGACTGGCGAGATGGCTTAGCAGGTAAGAGCACTGACTGCTTTTCTGAAGATCCTGAGTTCAAATCCCAGCAACCACATGGTGGCTCATGAGATCTGACACCCTCTTTTGGTGCGTCTGAAGTCAGCTACAGTGTACTTATGTAATAATAAGAAATAAATCTTTGAGCCGGAGCAAGCAGGGACTGAGCGAGCAGAGGTCCTAAAATTCAATTCCCAACAACCACATGAAGGCTCACAACCATCTGAACAGCCATAGTGTACTCACATACATAAATAAATAAATTTTGGAAAAAAAAAAAGATGTAAGGAATGTACTCAGGAGTAAACCATAAAGATGTCTGAATGAACACAAGTCGTGGAACAGACAATTGGACCAGAAGCAGCAGCAGAAGAGCATTTTAGGAAAGGCAAGGAGTCCAGAATGCCTGAGACTGAGGCTGACTGGGGCAAGAGTGGGCTATGAGTATAAATAGGCCTGGGACTCAAGGGTGTAGGAAACAAGATCCGAAAGGTAAGTGGGAATGGATCCTGAAAGACCCTGCAAGTGGCAGGGCTTCGTCTTTTATTTGGCTGCAATGTAGTCATTTGGGTTGGGCCAGAAGAAAACAACCCAGTTTCCACACGTGAACTCTTGCTTCTCTGTCGAGGAGAGGCTGCAAAGGGGCGAGGAAGCCATGGAAGAGACACAGCAGTGACCGGGGCAGAGGTTAGGCTAGTTTGTCCCGGTGTGCACTAGATGTGTGGCAAGCACTTCAAGTCTAAGATTGTTGTGAAACCTCGAGTGGAAGGATTGGTCGACGGGTGTGTATGGGAGCAATTGGTCGTGTGATGCCCTGAGCCTTTTAGCCCTAGCGACTGAACTGGGATCCCTGGCAGGAGAGGCAGGGCAGGTGCAGAGGAACAGCATGCTTTTGTTCTAAGTGGGAGGGGTTATCAGGGCTCAGTTCAGGGATGTTTAATTAGAAATACCTATTAGGCGTCTCCAAAGGTGATGCTGAGAGCTCAGGAGAGGGGTCCTTCAATGCCGAAGTTCAAGGTCAACAAGATACGCTCTACTTCAGGGCAACTGAAGACATTGATTCACACATGACTTTGGCAAAATGATGATTATCAAACACACAAACCAAAACCAAAATAAATAAATAAATAAACAAATAAATAAACCCACACACAAAAAAACTAGATTAAGAATGTCAGATTTAAAAATCCACCCCTATTCTGCTACCCTCAAATACTTGATTTGCTTTCTCTATATTCCCTCCTGGTTTTGCCCACTGGTACACATAATTGCACAATGCCGTTCTACCCTATTTGCTTGCCAGGAACTCATAGACATTTCCTAAGTGGCTCCTACAGTGCTCAAAGAGGATTTGAAAGGCTGACAAAATGTAGGGCATGGAATAGGCTAGAAAGAAAAGTTGAAAAATCCTAAATAGCTTGGTGACCTACGGTAAGCTGTGTGCCTACCGTAATCTTTGTGGCCAGTGACTCCTTGTTTAGGAGACTGAACTTTGAGATGAATGAGGGCAAGCCACCTTGCACTCAGTCAGGGAGAGATTCTAGAAAAAGAGGGTCTGTGCAAAGGCCCAGGAGGGAGAAAAAAACAAACAAACAACAACAAAAAAAAACACATGCTATGGTTTGAATGGAAAAATATCCCATGAAGGCTTATGTATTTGAGTCACTTCTTAGCTGGTAGCACTCACTTTTGAAGGCTGTAAAGCCTTCAATCTGTGGGTCCTACCCCTTTGGCAAACCTTGATCTCCAAAGTTACATAAGCACAGGCACACACTTCCACTTCCTCTGAGGTTTTCTACCAAGAAAGGATCAACCATTCATAAAATGTTGGTCCTAGTGAACCCTGCACATTGTAGAGGCTTAAAAAGTTTAATTTGGGCCTCCAACTCACTACACAGGAACTCCAGCGGGATCCGCCTGTCCGTTCATGCTAACCTTTCACCGACATCTTGTTTTTAAGTTTACAGAAAACGTTAGGGACCTAAAGAAGGTCATTACATTACAGTACATTACAGTACAACAGAAGTTACAAAGTAGCAATGAGGGGCTTGGGGATTTAGCTCAGTGCTAGAGCGCTTGCCTAGCAAGTGCAAGACCCTAGGTTCGGTCCTCAGCTCTGAAAAATCAAAACAAAACAAAACAAAGTAGCAATGATAATAATTTTATGGTTGAGGGGTCACCATGATATGAGGAACTGTATTAAACGGTCGCTGCATTAGGGAGGATGAGGACCACTGTGGGGCTCAGCTGAAGGAAGTGAGTTGCTGGTGTAGGGCACCGGAGTGCTAGATGTAAACCGGTTTCCTGTCTCCCTTCTAAGGCTGACTGCACCACTAATTCCTGCCTCCCGTGGAGGGTGCTTTCCAGGCTCCAAGCCTTCCTGCCATGTTGGAATGTGTCCTGTGAACCATGAACCGAGATCAATCTTTCCTCCCTTCCATCACCTCTGCCAGGTGGTTTGGTCATAGTACTCAGTAGAGTAAGGAGGCTGGAAGATTTACTACACCTGACAAAGAAAAATTAATCTGTATGATCTCAAAAAAAAAAAAAAAAAAAACACCACCACCAACAACAAAAAAACCAACAAAAAACCAAAACCCTTTAGGAGTGCAGAAGCACAGGCACACACTTCCACTTCCTCTGAGGTTTTCTACCAAGAAAGGATCAACCATTCATAAAACGTTGGTCTTAGTTATCCCTGCACATTGTAGAGGCTTAAAAAGTTTAACTTGGGCCTCCAACTCACTACACAGAACTCCAGAGGGATCCGCCTGTCCGTTCATGCTAACCTTTCACCGACATCTTGTTTTTAAGTTTACAGAAAACGTTAGGGACCTAAAGAAGGTAAGCATCCTGCTAAGTTACTCCCTGGCTTTACACAGGCTTTCTAAAACTTGAGTAAGAGGCATCCTTCCCATCAAAGATTCCAGGAAAACAGCCTCCCCCCTCCGCGGCCACACATACGAATCTATCGCTGACAAAGCCCCTGTAAGCTGGCTTATGTCCTCCCCTCGCGTTCACCATTCTGTAAGTGCATAGAATTATTTAAGAGGAAAAAAATTACTGTGGATAAAAATTGGTTCGGGGCCTTGGAATTGGCCGGTCGTGTTGTGTTTCCTTCCAGGGCCGGCAGGCGGGGCACCAGGCAAGGCTTGGAAGCCGCGCCTCTCTCAACCTCTCCTGGCCACCCTTGCCCAACTTCCCCATAGACACAGCTTCAACTAAAAGTGGCCATTGACCTTTCAAGCTTTTGAGCAGTGGGGCAACAGAACAGTATTTCAAAGAAAAATGGTTATCGAAATTTCGAATCCGGTTTTCCCATGAGTGTTTTTTTTTTGTTTTTGTTTTTCTGTTAAAAAAAAAAAAAGTAGGTCACATTCAAAGTGGGTCACGTTTCAGGAGCCGGCGTGCCTGGATGCCGGCGCGGAGGCTAGGTGGCCTCTTACAGAGTGGGAGGTGAGGGTCCCAATAGGAAAGAAGTACTGGGATCAATACGAACTCCGGGTCCCTGGCTTTGCAAGGATTCACAGAGACAAACGCACCAGGCCTGTGACCCCGCACCCCACCCGGGCACAGGTAAGGGCACCTCCTCTGTAGGGTGGCCAGGGTGGGTCTCCCGAAGGGCAAGCAGGAGTTGAGCTGAGGAGGAAAGGAGAAGCTGGGCAAGGCTGATGCAGGGGACTACCAGTTGGAGCTCCAGGGGGGAGGGATTGAGGGCAGTCTGCGCAGCTTTAAGGAGGCGCTCAGCTCGTCTCTTTCCTGGCCTTCTAGGATGCTGGCGGAGGGGACAGTCTCTGGTTCGCTTCCCGAGGTGCCCGGGAGTGGTAGTCGACCTGGGCAGTGGCGTGCTAGCTCTAGCTCTGTGTGTGTCTTAGAGAGGGAGGGACGGACATCTGAGCCCCGCCCCCTTCCCGCACGCTGGTCCTGCATCCCACATGGAGGAGAGGAGGGTCGCGTCTGGCAGGCGCACAGCGGGGTGGATGGCTGGCCTAAAGGTTCCCTCCTACGTGGAGGGCTGGGGAGAAGAGGGGCTGCTATTCGCGGGACCGAGGTGCTCAGCTGTTGCAGACACAGGGGCAGGTACTGGTGGCTTAATAGGCATTGGCTGGGGACTTCTCCTTGTTCCCGAGCACCCCGAGGTGCAGGGTCAGAGGAGGGCGGAGTCGCAGGCTTCCACCCCGCAGCCACCAGCACCAGCACCCGCACCGGCTCTCTCCACCCGGCTCCCTTGAAGCCTGCGCATTAGCGGCCGGGGCCTCTTTAAAGCGCTGGCGGGGGCTGCGGTCACGTGAGGCGGATTCCTGGAAAGTTCCTGGAAAGCGGCCTCCGCCGCGGCCGGGCGGGGCGCGAGGGGCGGGAGGCGGGGAGCGAGGGAGGCGCGTCGGGCTGGGAAGTCGCGCGCACACTCGGCTCCGGGGACAGACGGTTAACTCTTGCCAAGTCTCGCCGCCTCTGCGGCTCCCGGGCCTTGGGCTTCCCCCCTGAAGCATGAGCCTTTCCTCCCGCAGCCGCCAACGCTGCGCGGGTCTCGGACAGTGCGCGCCGGGACTCCAGGCGCGCGCCCTCAAGATCCCTTGTGCCCGGAGCCCGGAAGCTTGCGGCAGGTACCGCTCGCGAAGCCCGAAGGTTCCGCCCGGGGGGACAGTGGCCGGGAGGGCGGCGGGGTGCGAGCACGGGGGCGGCGGCGGACCGCCTGGGCGTCCGCAGTTTAGGGCGCCCCGGGAGAGTTCAAGTCGGGGCTCTGCCCCATCCGGACTCAACTGCCTCCTCTCTCCCGGGTTCCTTCTCGGTCTCGGGAAATTTTCCGAGCACCCCCACCCCCCAACAACTGCTACCCAAATTTATAATCCTAATAACCTGATCTCCCGCTCCTCCCCGCCAGCCTCCGCCCTTGCTCCCCCACCCCACCCCTTCTCTTTCTCCCATCTCCTCCGCTTCAACTGGAGGGAAACCCGGCACTGGCGAGCAGGGGTGTCAGCCTGGGGCGGAGAGGGGGGGGGGAAGCTAGGCGACGATCCCTGGGATTTTTGTCTGCCTTTGGCGCAGAAAAACTCGGTTGCTTTTACTGAGCGCAGAGCCGATTGCATCCCCAGGCATCTCCTTCCACAAATAAACGTCACCCGGGGAACTCAGACGGACACCCCTCCTTGCCCCCTGGCTCCCCCGCCCCTTGTCCGCTGGGGAGGCTGCCTAGTGCGGAGGCGGCAGTCGCGGCGGTGGAGGTAAGACCTCAGTCCCAGTTGATGGCATGGCCCGCTGCGCTCGCTGTTGCGGGCTCAGCCCCGGCCTCATTTGGAGCTCCGGCGGGGGCTGCACGCTCCGGCCGATTCCTCGACAGCGCCCGCGGCGGCAGCCGCAGGAGCCGCGGTCCGCGTTTTGGAGCGACCGCCGCTGAGCCCCCCATCCTCGTCTGGAGCGTGCTCCAGGAAGCGGCAGGAGTGGGGGTGAGGCCGCCTCCGAGGCAGGGATGCAGCGGCTGGCGCGCCGCTAGCGCACCGCAGCACCCTCGGCTGGCGACCCAGGAGCCCTGCGGCGCTTTAGGGCGTGGAACCAGGTTTTGCCGGATGCATCCTCCCAAGGGCCCTGGGGCTGCTCGAAATGTAAGATGGAAATGCCAAGTGCAGAGAACTGCCCGGTTCTTTGTGTAATGTTTTCCCCCCCACCCCCACCCCCCACTTGCCCATGACAAAGGCCTATCCATCCGGACCCGCAGGTGACTGTTTCCTGGGCTGCCTGTGTGTAATTCCAGCACACAGTTCTTCGGCGGGAAAACACCTTGTTTACTCTCATCCTGTCTCCCTCCTCACCCCTCTACTCCGGCCAACTTTAGTGTCTTGGATCTCTGCCCTTTTTACCCGTCTTTCCCCAGAGTTGGGCAGGGCGTTAGCTGGATGCTCGGGGTTAAATGGTACAGAACACGCAGGCGGAGGAGTCCCTGGGATTTTCCACGTGTCTGTTTACCCACCCCCACCTCGGCCGTAGGGGTTCAGCCCAGACTGACCCAATCTCTGTTCCATTGTTTCTTCACAGGCGATCTGTGGGTGACAGTGTCTGCGAGAGACTTTGCCACACCATTCTGCCGGAATTTGGAGAAAAAGAACCAGCCGCTTCCAGTCCCCTCCCCCTCCGCCACCATTTCGGACACCCTGCACACTCTCGTTTTGGGGTACCCTGTGACTTCCAGGCAGCACGCGAGGTCCACTGGCCCCAGCTCGGGCGACCAGCTGTCTGGGACGTGTTGACTCATCTCCCATGACCCTGCGGTGCCTGGAGCCCTCCGGGAATGGAGCGGACAGGACGCGGAGCCAGTGGGGGACCGCGGGGTTGCCGGAGGAACAGTCCCCCGAGGCGGCGCGTCTGGCGAAAGCCCTGCGCGAGCTCAGTCAAACAGGTAGGGAGCTGGCGGCTGGCGAGGAGTGCGAAACGGGGCGTCCCCATCCCCACCCTACCCAAGGCGGTGGCGGAGAGCGCGGCTGGGACGCGGGCCCAGGTTGGGGGCACTGAAAGCGATGGAACTACTACTCCTCGCGTCCGGTCTCCGCTCGGGGAACCGCAGAGAGGGATGCCCGGATCTTAGGTGACCACAAAAGCAAAGTGGAGGGACGCTGAGGCTTGGGCAAGGGCCGGGAGCGAGCTGGGCTCATTTTGGAAATGTTCCCCCAGCACCTTGGAGCCTAGGCTGCTTTCAGCCGGAGCTCCCGCTCGCTCCGGCGTGGGAGAAAAGCGGCCAGCGCCTCTCTTAACTGGCCCGGTGCGCGGGCGGCCAGTGGGCTGTGCTGCCTCCTGTCTGGGCTGTGAGCGCTCCCGAGAGCACAGCCGCCTCTGCCGCAGCCCGGGTTGATGGCAGCCAAGTTCAGACTGTATGAATCGCAGCTGCTGGGGGTGGGGGGTAGCCTGGGCCGAGTGCAGCCTGCTCCCCGCAATGCGGAAAGCACCCTACATCTGAAAGCAAAGAAGAGAAATTTATATTTTCTCCCAATAGCTCGAAAACAATTTGAGTCTTAAAAAATCTGGCTTCTGAAAACTTACCTTTGAGGCAAGACAACTTTTGTAGCAGTAGATCTTGGGAGAGGAGAAAAAGTTCCAGTCTTTCCTTTCGGCCCTGGGCTTTCCTTGGGAAAGTTTCCCGGTAATATTTTTTTGTTGCGGGGGGGGGGGGTGGCGAGAGGGGAGCTGTCGGCTGAAACGGAGGGGGGCACATTGTTCAAAGTTATTAAACGAAGTATCTTGAGTTACTTTTGTAAGTGAGGTTTAGAATCTGGTCAAGATGAATCAAATGGAGATTTCAGAGAGCAGGGGTTATTTTGATCCAGGGCAAAGTCCAAAAGAGTATAGTGAAGACTGTAAACTGTTTCTGCTCTTCCTGGGAAACTGAGCTAGTTGTAATCAAAGCAGTCAACAGGAGTGCCTCCTAGGGCTTCTAACGGAGGCTAAATGTTACAAGTTCTTTGGGGGTAGGTTAGAGGGCTACCAGCCAGTCAAAAAAAAGTTGCTTCTGTTTTTAATGGAATTATCGGAGATAAGCTTTCCACTTTGTCCCCTAACTTCTAATTTAGTTCTGATTTACTTAGGTTTTTGTTTCAGTTAAACTGTACTGAAAGGTTTTTTTTTTTTTTTTTTTCTTTGTCAGCCAATATGTCTGTCATATTGCAAAAGTTCTTTTAGCTCATTAGGAGAAAACCTTAACATAATTTAAAGAAAAGCTACAGAAAATCATTTGAAAAGAAAAAAATTGCTTTACAGTTGTGCCTAGAATGGACTTAAGTTTTTATTAAATACTTACCCAGAGATTTGTGGTAGGCCTTGGTAAACTTTAACTCACAGGCTTTAAAAAAAAAAAAAAAAGGTGTAACAAGAGAAATTAGTTGAGCACTGTGGTACAGGTTTATAAATCCCAAGACTTGGGAGGTGAGTGAAGAAGAACAAGAAGGTTCAAGGTTATCCTTGGCTACAAAGTAAAATTGAGGCCAGCCTGGGCTACAGGCTGCCCTGTCTCAAACAAAGCAAACCGACTAGAAAAACGACTGCCAAGTACAGACCATACTCTAAAAATTCTTAATAATAACTATTTCACTTTCTCTTCTTTTTCTTTTTTGAATGAAAAACCCCAGGATGGTACTGGGGAAGTATGACTGTTAATGAAGCCAAAGAGAAATTAAAAGAGGCTCCAGAAGGAACTTTCTTGATTAGAGATAGTTCGCATTCAGACTACCTACTAACTATATCCGTTAAGACGTCAGCTGGACCGACTAACCTGCGGATTGAGTACCAAGATGGGAAATTCAGATTGGATTCTATCATATGTGTCAAGTCCAAGCTTAAACAGTTTGACAGTGTGGTTCATCTGATTGACTACTATGTCCAGATGTGCAAGGATAAACGGACAGGCCCAGAAGCCCCACGGAATGGGACTGTTCACCTGTACCTGACCAAACCTCTGTATACATCAGCACCCACTCTGCAGCATTTCTGTCGACTCGCCATTAACAAATGTACCGGTACGATCTGGGGACTGCCTTTACCAACAAGACTAAAAGATTACTTGGAAGAATATAAATTCCAGGTATAAGTATTTCTCTCTCTTTTTCGTTTTTTTTTAAAAAAAAAAAAAACACATGCCTCATATAGACTATCTCCGAATGCAGCTATGTGAAAGAGAACCCAGAGGCCCTCCTCTGGATAACTGCGCAGAATTCTCTCTTAAGGACAGTTGGGCTCAGTCTAACTTAAAGGTGTGAAGATGTAGCTAGGTATTTTAAAGTTCCCCTTAGGTAGTTTTAGCTGAATGATGCTTTCTTTCCTATGGCTGCTCAAGATCAAATGGCCCTTTTAAATGAAACAAAACAAAACAAAACAAAACAAAACAAAAACAAAATGTCCCAAGGAAAGGCAAGAGAATATTCCTGTCAGAATGACTTGCCTTTGTTTTTTGGGTTCCTATGCACTGGGTCAAAAGTCCAAGCTCCATAGGAGAGAAAGAAAGGCTTCCATTTCCAGGAGGACAGCTGAAGGAGGGAAAGACCCTGGCTGACCCAGGCTTCAGCTCCACTTCTAGACGCCTGGGGTTCAGTCTGTGTTAGAACCTGTTATAGTTTGCATCCTGATGTATCTAGTAGGAGTTCCGTTAAGCTGACCATGCTTGTATTTATCCCTCGTCTTATGCAACTAATCAAATCAACCAAAAAAAGGAAAAAAAAAAAAAAAAAAGAAACGAAAAAAGAACCATCACCATGAGATCCTGTATTTGTCTTTTTTTACTACACGTATGACCTCCCCCGTGAGTGAGTACTGTAGTCCTCCATCTCAAGGCAGCCTTACTTCAGACACATTTCAAACTGGTGCAAACAGAAAAGACTTCTCTCTTTTCTTCTGAGGCTAAAGACAAGAATGTCACGCTATACAGGTGCAACTCAATCCTTGAAAACAGAAACCAATGCAGACAGAGACATTTTACCCCTTGATGTAGCTGTGAGTCCCAACCTAGTGCCATTGTTTTTATTTTTATTTTTATTTTTGGAAATGGCTTTAGAACTTTCCAAGTTATCCTTGAATTGTCTGACCACGGACATCAACAGCTGCCTCCCTTCTACCATGTAGAATCCTATGACTTAACTTTTCTTCCAGATATAGAGGGGTACCTGCCTGTTTTTCAAAGTGTTTATTTACTGCTGTTACTATTTGATTAGAATGTATCAAATAAAAACAAACCTGACTTTTACAAGTTGCACTCATTACTTTGAGTTGTAGGTGTACATTTCCATGCTAATAAAAGGTCGCCATAAAAACTCATTATCAAGTGAAATAAACTAAGCAATCAGCTCAGGGTAGAACATTAACTCGCTTGCCTCCAAATAAGGCCCACACCTGCTCTATGTGTTTTAGAAAGCATGGTTCACAGGCTAGGAATCGTCAAGACAGCCTGATCATGTGCAGGCCGGATGGGCACAATCCTTGTGCATTTCAAAAGCAATGGTTTAGAAGCGATAAAAGTTACGTCAGGGTCTAAACTCTAACAAGTTCCGCAGCCGCTTTCTCTTGGCCACCCAGTCTCACGACTGCTGTAGCATGCCATCTTCTCTAGAGTCTAGACACTATGCCTCTTGCCGCCCTGTACATGTTTCCTGGCCGGGCCGTAGGTTCCTGTGTGTCCAGGGTGAAAGGAGAACCTGGGGCGTCATGTGCACGCTCTAAGTGAATAGGAAATTATAAAAGTGCAGAATAATAGAACTGACTTACCTTGCAGGGTTTGAAGTCCCCAGTTTTACACCAGGAAGGAAACATTAAGTTTATCCAACCTGGATGGATTGCTGGGTGTGGCTTGGGAAGAGCCTGCTTCGCTCTGCTGGGTGGTGGGGCAATACTAGGCTTCCCGCTAGGATACTTAGATCTCCCTTTTGCACACTGATGATGATGGTTCTCTGGTAGAACGCTTGGGCTAGCAAGGGGCTTTGTGGAATCCTTTTCAGGTCTCCCTGCTGTTCCTCAGGTATTGGGAGTGAGGAGGCAGTCAGAAGACCCTGTGCCTGTGGAGTTATGACAAGCTCCCGAGTGTTGCGTTCAGCGCCTGCAGGTGTGTGTGTATTGGGAGCCCAGATTCACTGCTTGGGGCTGTGATATGGATCACCTTATCTAACTCTAGTCCTGATGGCAAGGAAGTTGATAGGCATCAGGGGACAGTTTTGTTTTGTTTTTGTTTTCTTGCTTTATAGTTTTTAATATATTTACTGAGTTCCTTGTGTGCCAGCCTCTGACTCAATACTTCATAATATCTCATTTGATCCTCGGAAGGACCAAAAGAGCAAAGTCCAGGATTTATGGGAAGTGAATAGTTCCACACTGATCCAGTTAACAAGTTAGAGCAGGCTGTAATAGCAGTCTTTTTGCTGCGGCCTCAACCAGACTAGTGCAGATACTGTAATTAGTGTTGCGTCCTCTCTCGCTTTAAAAACATTTTCAAGAAGTGGTTTCTTGGTGCATGTGTGTATGTGTATGCATGTGCCATGTCATATATGTGGGAGGTGTGGCACAGCTTCTCCGTTCTTGCCTCTCGCTGCGTGGGCTCCAGGGATTGGACCTCAGTCTTTACCGACAAGCACCCTTACCCATTGAGACATCTTGTCAGCCCTCCAGTCAGTCTGGCCAATGGCTTTTTTTTTTTTGAAGATCCCTGAAATAAGTGGTAAAGTGGGGGTGGGGAGGGAGTTTGTCCCCTTCCTGGGTGACTACTAAATGATGCCAGGTATCACTGACTGTCCCATCTAACAACAGAAACAAAACTGGATTCACCCAAGGTGTCCTCAACAGAGGCTGGAAAATTTCTCTTTCACTGTTGTTTTTCTATGGGGGGTGGTGTGAAGCATTAGTAAGGACATTTATTATTGAGATTCTAATTGTTGCTGTTCTTGTGGCCTGTCCTGTGCTCTGTCGCAGGATTTGTGTATCCACCCCCGACTTCAGTGACTGCTATGAGTTTCTGTTCAGAGGACGCAGAGGTGAAGGAGCGTATGTCATCCCATCTAAAGTTACCAACACAGATAACAGATGTAATGACATCTGCTTTCTTTTTAGAAACAGGGACCCCCAGTTTGTGTGCGCTTGGAGGTCTTGCTTAGTGTTATTAGTATGAAGGTTTTGACTTCATCGTAATTACATCATTCAAATAGGTGACAGAAAGGGACTGTTGGTTGTTCCACACGGTTTATTTTCTTGGGAAGCCTTTCTTTCCCCTGCTTTTAGAAAATTGTACCCTGCTTGGCGGAGGGTAGGAGACAGACACGTCATCAAGTAATCCAAGGGATGGAATGTCCCGAGAGCAGACTATGCCCTTCTGGTTGTGGGTTTGGGCACAGGGCAGGAGGGGGCTGTGGCTCTAACAGCTGGGCCGAAGCCTCACTGGCTCCCAGAAGTCCTGTCCATCTTCTAGACCTCTACCCAGAATGTGGCTCTGGGCCTGTCATTCCCTCAGAGGCTCTGCGTTCTCCTCATCCAGTTGTTAACTCCCTAGAATCCTGGAGTCCGGAACACACTGTTTGGGTCACTCAGCCCAGGTCCTTTATAGGAACCAGAACATTTCAGATTCAGGGACTAGAAATCTAGTCAGCAAATGGGCAACATACAAACCCAGAGCTTAGGTCCGGTGGAAGCTCCACCCTTCTGCCCTCCCTTCAAACCGCCTGTGCCCTTCTTTGCTGCAGTTACTGTAACTTAAAACTTGCTTCCTCTGACATGCAAAATCAGGTTTTGGGATGTCACCACAGCAGGATACTTTCAATTCTTAGCTCCTGCCCCACTCTCCAGGATTACCCCTTTTGTCGTGATCCACTGTATAATGAGATATGTATTAATTTGAATTCTTTAGTTCTTTTTTTAATCATTTTGGAGATTGAACGTAGGTCTTTCCCCACGCTTGGCAAGCATCCTACCGTTGAGCCACATCTCCAGTCCATGTCAATGTCTCTCTAATCTGTTTGCTGTTTGAAAGCCGAAGTCCTCCGGTCCTTGCTGTGTGGTGATCTCATGACACGTCTGCCAGATGTCACCCACACATGGCCAGGGTGCCCAGCTGACTCTACTCTCCTGTGTTTGCTTACCAGTAGAGTCTGTTTTGGCTTTTGCCTCCTCTTACATGCAGGTAGCTCCTGCCTTACTCTCTCCTGCTCTTCCCACGATGCTGTCTTTTTAGATGGTCGATTAGAGAAGTCCTGGGTGGCTGTATGATGGGCCAGCGAAGGATGGGAATTCAAGTCTACTTGAATTAGGTAAACTGACAGATTTAGGGTCCTTAGGATTAAGTCTGTGTCTGTTTCTCTTTAGTTCTCTTCAGGATTTAAAAACCAAAGCCAGTTCCTAACACCACATTTCAACACTTTAAAAAAAAAAAAAAAAAAAAAACTTGTTTATTTAAACAACCGTAGGCTCCTTACTTGCTAGTTTATGCTCTATTGGGAAGGAAGAAAGACAGCCCTTCTTTAGCTTGTTTGTTGCTGAGGGCAATCCTTGCACCTTCGGTTTGGTCTTCTCATTCTCTTCTGCTGCCCTGGAAGATTTTCTCCAGTTTTCCCTCTATGTGGTTTCAGAGTAAGTCACCTTACCTCGCACTCAGCTTAAGGGACAGCTGTTGTTGGAGTCAGCCTCTAAAAGCCCCGTTTGTCCCAAATGCCTGACTAGCGGGTCAGCTGAAGCAGTCATTGTGGTCTTCCTACCCACCCTGTCCTCAGCTCTGTCCACAAGGGAGGTCTGAGCTGCCAAGTCTGACGGGGGACTCACTTCCATAAACATTTACTGAGCCATAAAAATAAAACTGCTTTTATAGACAACTCTCACTTTGAACTCCATTCTTCACTTGGAGAAGAAGGCGCTGCCCCTCGAGCAGGAGCAGTTTGTGACGGGTTATACAGCCCGTCTGTGGCCTCATCTCAGTGAGGAACAGAGGGAAGGGAGACTCAAGCCAGAGAGAGCCTTGGTGCGAGCTAAGAAAATAACACCAGCTGCCTTCCTCTTCTGTTTCAGCCTAAGTTCCTTCCAGAGAGCCCCTTCGCTGCGGCGAAATAAGACACATTTGCTAGTTAAATCATCACAGGACTTCATATATTTTTCCTAGACTGTCCCAGTTTCCAGTCATGTTAAGATAAAAAGATAGCCTTTTTGCCAAATGGTTTTTCCCTTCTGTTCTTTGGGCAGCCCTTTTCCTGTTCAGATTTTGATCTTGTGTTGCTATGATCTTTCTTAGTCTTTCAGGAAAACCCTCCCCATGTTGTTTTCTGCCCAGGGAAGTTGTTTTCCCACTTTGACTTTCGTCACCCAGATGAACTGATGAACTGCGTTCCCTTAGGTAGTAGACGGAATCGTGGGTTTGGTCAGAAAGTAAGTGTGTTCTTGTTTTGTGTATTTTATTTACCTACCTGTTCTCCATTATGTGGTGATAAAGGGCGGAGAGAGTGCCTGCTGTCAGACAAACCCTCTGCTTCCTCTCCGTTCATTCTCACTGGAACCACTGTCAGAAAAATGGCTTCATGTCATTATTATTTAAGTATATTGAAGGCAGTAATAGGGTTGGGCAAAGAAAAAGGGGTGAAGCCTCACTGGTGTGATGAGGGGCTCTTCCGAGTCTCTCATTAGGTACCCAGGGCTCTCAAGACTATGACCAGTTTATTTCTATCACCCTGTGTACCAATCCTTGCTCTTGAGCTGGGGTAGGATTGAACAGCTTTAGCGGAAAAAAAAATTCTTCTTCTAAGACAGGGCCTTAGGTATCCTAGACTCGAATTGGAACTCGATGTAGAGCTAAGGGTTATCCTGAACTCCTGACCCTCCTGCCTCCGTCTTTCAGCTGCTGGGATTACAGGTATGTGCCTGCCTGTATCAAGCCTGTTAATGCAGTGAAGCCAGGGCTTCCTGGGCTCCAGGCAAGTTCTTGACCAAGTGAGCTACTTTCCCGGAAACTGGCAATCATTGTCTTCAAAATTGTGTTCCTCTTTTATATTGGGGAGTGTTACCTTTTCCTGGTGGACCGGGCGCTTTCTGATTCAGCATCTTTTTCTCATCCGTTACAGTGTTATCTGTAGAGTTTAGAGTTGCAGAGAATGGATATCCTTCAAGTCTTTATTTTTTTTTAATGATATATTTTATGTATGTGTGCATGTAATGTGTATGTACACACACACACACACACACACACACACACACACACACACACATTCATGTAGATACCCAGAAAAGACCAGAAGAAGATGTCAGATTATGGTTCTGAGCTGCTATGTGGGAGTTGGGAATTGAATTCCGGTCCTCTGGAAGAGCAGTAAATGCTCCTGGTGTCAGAGCCATCTCTCCTGTCCCCATCCACAAAGTCTTGGGACCAAGGCCTAATAAATCAAGGTGTTAACCTTCTATTTATATTCATTTGGTACCTGTTATATTATTCATTAGGAACTCAGGGAAGAGTCACACTCTCACATTATAGAGGCCCTCTTACCTTATGGGAAGAGATAGAGAAGACAGGATTCATATTTATTCAATAGTCTGGTCTGTCTCATGCCCCATTGGTTAATCTCCACAACAGCCAGGAGCATTACAGACTCCTTTTATTGAAAATAAAACAGATGCTTGAAGATGGAAACTGTAGCGCCCAGCAATACTGCCCTACGACTAGGAGTCTGTACCTGTATGGAGACTATGGAACACAACGCAGGGTTATAGCTATGAGTGACACCATGCTCTCCTCTCCTCTTAGTCTGATAAAGCATTCCTTACATGAGAGAACTGGCTTAGGCTTGTGCTGTGTACTGTCCTTCTGGACTCCCTGGGTGGTAGGACTTAGAGGTGAAGAGTGAGAGATGTGTGGCGGGCAGGCAGGAAGCAGGTGCCTGGGAGAGGAGTGGAGAGGCAGACAAGATGTTCAAGTTTGTCACCGGGCTCAGATTTGTCCCAGATTTGTTCCAGATTAATTTGGAGCTCTGGGTCTGGAAGCTTTCTGTTTGATACCAGCTTCCACTCTGGGCGAGCTGAGCCAACTCTGCCTTTTCAGGAAAGCAGGGAGCAGTGGCACAGTGGGTGCCATTCTGAACTGGGAATGGGAAGAGACTATTTCTAGTTGCTTTGTCTTGGACCAAACGCCGAGCTTCTTAGAGGCTCAGATACTACATGTGTAGAATGTAGAGCTTGCAGTACTGATGTCTACAGTCAGTCTCTTTCAGGAAGTTACCCTCACCTATGAGCACATCAGGATGGGAGGAGACAGAGGGGCAAACTCTATATTTTGTTGGGTGGTCTCAGATTGACTTAAGTTTTAGCATAGATTTTTGCCTCTATGCTATCATAGGCTCTGGCTTATTTGGGGAAAGAGATTCTCTCTACCCTAAATTGTTTTTTCCCTTTTCACAGTCAGAGTCAGTAGACTGTTTTTAGTATGGTAAGAGGAATTTTATGTTGTTTTCTGAGCCATGAATCTTTGAGCCCTGGCCTGTATTCAGAGTATAGACTTGGGCTTTTAGATCCTGGCTGTGATGGAGGAGGCTCTGATGCTGGGAACCGAACTGTGGCCCCGGTCCTCTGCAAAAGAGCAGCAAGTGCTCTTAGTCACCGAGCCATCTCTCCAGCCCCTAACCATCTTTTGTATTTGGTGGTCTACTCCCTGGCTCCATCAACTGATACTTTGTTTCTGGCCTCCTTCCCAGCTGGGACTATAGGTATACACCATCCTATACCACTGATACTTTGTTTCTGGCCTCCTGCCCAGCAGAAACTATAGGTATACACCCTCCTGTACCACTGATACTTTGTTTCTGGCCTCCTGCCCAGCTGGGACTATAGGTATACACCATCCTGTACCGTTCCTCCTGGATCTGTCTTAAAGCAGGGGTGCCCACTTCTGCTCTTGACACCCACAATGGTTTTGGTGCCCTTTGTTGCCAGCAAGAGAGAATCAGGTTGAAATTTACTTGCTAATCTGATAGAGATGACAGCTGGTAGAGCCTTCGATGCTGTTTTTTCACAGAGTAAGTTCTTGCTTTGCAACTTGATGCAAATGGAAGTTAGTCACCAGGAGTTGTAAGCTTGGCTTTCTCTGGAAGCTCACCTTATCTCCTTTCTTTCTAACTCATCCACTCTAAGGGTGTCTGTTAAGCCAGCAGAAAATAGACTGATACAGCAATCAGGGAGAGAATAGAGGAATGCAGGCATCAGATCACTTAGCCTGGCAATAGTTTAAAGCTCCTGGTTGAAGTCATGTTGGGCAGGTTGGAGAATTCATCATGTTCAAAGAGTGGGAATAAGGCAGCAGCGATTCCAAAACAGACCAACTCTTCAGTTCCCAAAGGAAATTAATCCTGTCTTTCTACAGTGTGAATAATTCAACACAAATAAATTATATACTCACTCACGTTCAGGGATTACTCCTTTACCTAAGCCACCTATTCAGCATTACCTCCCTCCCTCTTTCTTTCTTCCTCCCTCCCTCCCTCCCTCCATCTTTCTCCCTCCCTCCCTCCCTCCCTCCTTCCCTCCCTCCTCTCTCTCTCTCTCTCTCTCTCTCTCTCTCTCTCTCTCTCTCTTCCTTCCAAGTTTTCTTTCTTTTTTTAGATATGAGTTTCATGTGGCACAGGCTAACCTTGAACTATGTAGCTGAGGCTGGTCTTGAACTCGTGATCTTTCTGTTTTTAATTCCTAAGCACTGGGATTATAGGCATCCTTCACCATGCCCAACTTTTTTTTTTTTTTTAAATCAGTTTTCAACCAAACATGAGCCTTTTTAGGTACATTTCAACTACAATGGGCTTTTTTTGTTTTAAATGATAAATTGATAGCTAATCACTGATTTTTAAATTGCTTTTGTGAGGACTATATTCTAATTTTCAACAACTGAGTCCTACACTGTCTTTTTCTACAGAAGGCAGCTGTGTATCCAGAATAACAAGCTGTGTCTCAACAGTGAGCCTCTACTGAATTTTTAAATTGCTATGTCTGACAAAACTAGGACATGGAAATGTACTTACTTTAAAGCAGAATTCAGGTTTTCTTTAGTGCTACATCTCAGGTTTTCTATACTAACCTGTATTGAAAATTTCCACATTGTTGATATTCTCCCTCTTCGTATTTATCTCTCTCACTTGCTTATTTAGTTAGATATTTTATCCATCTGCTTATTCACACAGTCAGCCCACAAATATTTATTAAACATCTACTTAGATCATGCATAAAACAGGGTCGTAGGAAAGTTGAAAGAACACTCTCTGTCCTTAAGCAAATCACAATTCCAAAATTACAGGATAGGTCCTGTTGACATCTTTGAGGGATGAGTTGGGAGACGCCAGGGCAATGGTTCTCAACTTTCCTGTGACACTTTAATACAGTTCCTCATGTTGTGGCAACTCCCAATCATAAAATTATTTAGTTACTACTACTGTAATTTTGCTATTGTTACAAATTGTAATGTAAACATCTCTTTTTTTTTTTGATGGTCTTAGGTGATTCCTGTGGAAGGATTGTTTGACCCCCACCCCCACCATGGGGTCAATCCCCACAGTTTGAGAACCTCTGCTCTAAGGGATGCTTAAAGTCAAGGATGGTATATACTGTGTCTCATACACACAGACACACAGACACACACACAGACACACACAGACACACACAGACACACACAGACACACACACACACACACAGACACACACACACACACACACACACACACACCTCTATAGGAAGGCTTCACTTATAAGTAGACACAGTATAATGTTAACAATGGCAAAGAATAACATAGAATTCATTATTGCTATCTTCAGTATTGGAGTTCACTACCTGACATTTTCAGACCACAGTCGATCGTAGACCAATGAAACTGAGGGATACGAAGCCTGGGCCAATGGGAGTGCTGGATAATGCCTCTAAATCTGTAGGTGTTAACCCATGCAGTCAGGCAACATAAGTAAAAGATATTTTTAGAAGGCTGTGATTGTTCTGACCACACACAGGTTGTCTCCCTCATTGCCTCCCAGTCAGTGTAACAGGTGTTTGGTATAAACGTCGTTTTAGTTACTTATCGATACTCAAATCACCCCCCCCCCCCCGCGCGCGCATGCGCATGCGCAAGCTCAGCCTTGTATTTTAATATGCCTTAAACAGTGCAATGTCTGGGCCACTCTCAAATTTCCACATTGCTAACGCCCTCCCCCATACTCCTGAATTATTACTTACTAAAATCTAAATTCCATCTTTGCTACCTTAGACCCAAATGAGGGACCCTTGGGTCCGCTCTTCCCGGTTCTTTCGTGGCTGTATGCTCCTGCTTCTCCAGCTCTCAGGCCTGATTTTTCTGTTTCCCTTGCAAAGTGATTCTAAATCTGTCCTTTTCCCTGGGTTCCCTTGCCCATGAAATCTAAAGTCCCACCTCCGTCTCCTTGCCTAGCCATTAGCCACCTGCAACTTTATTTTCCAATTAGAGCCAACTGGGGGCAGGGACCCGAGGCATCTTCATCTTACATGTAGTCGTGCAAATTCCTGTGTAATTTGGTAACCCAATTAAACAATATAAGCAATAAACCAAATCCATAACATATAAGTGTGATATTGCATCATAAGCAATCTAGAGATGATTTAAAGTCGGCCCTTGAATTACATACAAATGCTCTGCATAAGGTAAATATGCACGGTTAATGCATAAGGTAAATCCAAGGTTTGGGATGTCTTGTCCAAGTTCCTGGAGCCAACCAACCCCACTTTGATACACAAAGATACTTGTAGATTGGAAAAACAGTGTACCCTGTGAGGGAACACCTAGATTTGTCTGAGGAAATCTAGGGAGAAAGCAGGGAGGAGGTGATTTCTAACCTGATGCATAGAAGATGACTTGGCCTGGAGGACAGATCAGCATGAAGGTTGTTTGTTTGTTTGTTTGCCTGCCTTTCAGAATTGTTAAATGCTTACCTGAAAACCCTTACAGGCTTTTGAGTGTAGAGTGATAGCCTCAGACATGAGATCCAGAGCCCTTCAACCACAGACCTAGACTTGCAAGGGGCCCAGAGCTGAAATGTTCCGGGCCATGGGCTTGAGGAGGAAAAGAGTTTCCGTGGTCATTGTCGGCATCTTCTCAACAAGAAGGAGCCGCCCTTCAGATGTGAGTCTATCAACAGAGGCGGCGGAATGAGCAAAGGATGGGAGATTATCACCCGTGCAAATCTGGTGTTCCATATGAGATTACACTTACTGCTTATAGTACAAAGTATGTTCTACACTTAAAAAAAAACCCTACCCGGGCGTGGTGGCGCACGCCTTTAATCCCAGCACTTGGGAGGCAGAGGCAGGCAGATTTCTGAGTTCGAGGCCAGTCTGGGCTACAGAGTGAGTTCCAGGACAGCCAGGGCTACACAGGGAAACCCTGTCTTGAAAAACCAACCAACCAACCAACCAACAAACCAACCCAAACCCTGAAGATGGATATCTATTGCTCTATTTTTTATTTTTAAAGATTATACTGACATCGCTTTCCCTTCCTTGCTTACATTCAAATGCATGGGTTTTTTTTTATCACTAACTTGTTACATACATACATGTATATCTATACACACATACATGTATATCTATACACACAAACACACACATATACACACACATATGTAATATTTCTAAAGACATAAATACAACCTTCTTAGTCTGCACAGTGCAAATTGTACATGTGGTTTCAGGGCTGACCATTTGGTATTGGCTAACCAATTGGTGCGATCCTCCCACGGGAAGACTATCCAGGTCTCAGCTTGGTTGCCTGTGTTCTTCGTGGAGGGTCGAGGCCTCCTGGGGGTGACCATCTTTTTATGCTCATCACACCCTTTCCTTCCTCCCTGTTGCCACCTTTTCTAAAAATTTCACCCACACAATACATGTAGTTTGTTTTCATCAGTGGTCGAGTATGGAAAGCTGTACTGAAAAGCAGTCTCCTTGGCTCTCCCCCTGTCTGTCTGTCTGTCCTGACTTTTGTTTTATGATTTCTGAGGCACTCTCATGTAGCCCAAGCTGGCTTTGATCTTCCTGCATCACCAAGGCTGGCCTTGAACTCTTCCTTCCATTTCCTTCATGTTTCCTATACAAGCCTGGTCTAACTTAGGCCTACACCTCTTGAAGCTCCATCCTATTGCTCCTGGGCTGGAGTGTAAACGGTATGCAGACAGTGCCCCGTAGTTTGTAGCCCAACTCTACTTTTTCATAGTCGATGCTGAATAAATGACTGTGTGAAGACTTATTCTTTCCAAAGATAGTTCCTGTTTTGAGGTCACTGTATTATTTATCAATACCAGTTTTAGAAGCTGCAGTTGCAAATAAATAATGTATTCACGTGAGCTTCTGTGTTGTTTTCTGTGTAACGAGTTAAAGAATGCATTTAATGGTACCTCAAGCTGGAAGTAGAAAAGATGGATTAGAAATGTCCCGCTCATTGCTTTTTATGCTTTTAAAATTTTTTTATTTTATTTTATTTTTTTAAACTTTGGTTTGGTTTTCTTTTGCTGTCGTGAGCCTGGGTCTCAGCAGAGGTTAGTGTCAGCTCGGCTGCCTGGGCTGTGAACTGCAGATGCCACTGTAGCTGAGCTCTGGGATTGGCTCACTGAGGTCCCTCACCGTGCTTCATGTGAGGTCCAGGAATGTATAGTTTTGCGGTCTGATATATTTTGATGGTTGCCAGATAAAATCGATGTCTGGCACTTTTTTCTAGGAAAAACACATTTAGACGTTTCCAAGCTGATTTGTAGGACTTCATGTCATTAGAACTTTGTGGCAGAACTTTTTCTCAAGTGGCTGAAAACATAAAGGAACTTCAGTCTCGAGGGCTGTTCCCAGCATGTCCTGGGAGTGCCAAAGCCGAGAGGCGGACAACGGCCTGGATTGTTTAGACGGCCTTTCTTCAAAAATAACTGAGTATCTGGACTTCTTCCAATAAGGAAAATAACAGCTTTAGCTACTGACACCAGATTAGTCCCACAACTTAGGAAAAACGGGGTACCTTTTCCTCAAGTTTCTAATAACATTTCTTAGTCTGGCTGAGAGGGAGGACTCAGGTTAGTCTTGAAGGTCTGATTGCTGTTTGCTGTTCTATTCTGTTTTTTGTTGTTGTTGTTTTGTTTTGTTTTTTTTCAAGAAGAGCCGGGTTGGGAGAAACAGACTGTTGTTGAAAGTTAGCCTCCCAGTTCAGGCGAGCAAATCACAGTCTTTTTCTTCATTTATGTCCTAAGTATCTTGGATGCGAGTTAAGACGCTATTATAAAGGAATGAAACAGAGAGAGAGGTAGAGAGAGAGAGAGACAGACAGACAGACAGACAGACAGACAGACAGAGACAGACAGAGGGAACCTGGTGATACACGCATTACTTTTTCTTTAAACTCCCTGGCTTCTCTCTAAGGCCAGCGGGTGGATAGCAAGTCTTTACTTGTTGGCAGTACACTGAAGCCTCTTGGAACAAAATGACTATTGAAAACAAAAAAGCAGCTTCGTGAGATACACTTCAGCTAGGGAGCCCAGGAGTAAATATTTTAGATTTGGAAGAACTTTAAAAAAAAAAAAAAAAGCTACAGATCTTCTGAAAGACTTGCCATTTAATTAGTAGGTTAATGAGGCCTTAGGACCGAAAACTTGGTCTGGTTAAAGCACCCACAAAAACTCAAGTAGAACCTGGAAGCAATTCGACCTTGATTTACAAACATGGTGAGGACTAGGGCCAGCTTTGGCTATTTCGAGGAACTGGATAGGGAGAGGGATCAATCAGGGAGAAAGCTGTGTGTGTGTGTGTGTGTGTGAGAGAGAGAGAGAGAGAGAGAGAGAGAGAGAGAGAGAGAGAGAGAGAGAGAGAGAGAGAGAGAGATCTCCTCTCCGGTCTCCATTCTTTCTGCGGGGAGGAGGGGGGGCTACGCTGTCTGGGGCTCGCCCTGGCTGAGCAGAGGGAAGGGCTGAGGTGCCACCGGCTGACGGCTGACGCAGAAGACGTTCTTTTTCTGCAGCCATCTGGGAGTGGCAGCTCCTCCTGGCGTCCAGGCGCCCTGCGGGTCTCAGGGGGTGGGGTGGGGTCCTTATGTCAGGCCACAGCTACAGAGGAGATGTCACCAAATGCGCATTGCGCTGAGCGCACGGCGCCGCTTTCCTCTACAGTGAATGGGTTAACACCTTCTTCTACACCCACCCCTCTGCCCCCACCGTTTACCTCCTACAAACAGAGTTGGGAACCTGGCTGCCACTGTCTGCAAACAAAGCACCTCTCTTGTTTCTGTTAATCCAAAGTAAATATAATCTTCTATTAGCTAGTTTCTCAGTTATTCTGACAGCAACCTACTCGGGGTTAAAAAAAATATCTAGCTAGTTCAGCAAGTCACTATGACGGAGGGACGGGACTGCCTACCTCCTTCCCCACTCCATCCCCTAGGACCTCTTATCTATTTGTAAAAAACTATTTCAGAATGTTCTAATGTCATAGAAGCATCTAATTTTAATCACTTTTTAAAAAGCACACACAAGCAGTATCATGCGTACATACATTCTGCTCTTTAATTTGCTTCTCAGGTTTGCTGTTTGGGGTCTGGATAGCTTTTCATGTCCTTACTCAGATCCCAGCTCTTTACATATTCCAGCCCATGAACACACTTGTTGACAGGCTTGGTCCCCATCAGTGGACGGTTAGGTTGTCTCTGCCCTCACAAACAACAGTGTATTAAAGCCTCTGGGCTTATGAATGTTCTGTGTGTTTATGGGCACAAACACACGGAGTAAATCCCTGCCCCTGGAACTTTTTTGGTGACGGGGTACTCACATGGGACATGTTAGAAGGTTTTCAAAGGCGGGTAGTCCTAGCAATATTTCAGACATAAATAAGTTATTATCTTTCACATCTCCAGCCTTTACCAGGCTTTCTTGAAAACAGTTAATATTTAAATGACACATTTGTTACCGAGAGCAAATCAGCTTGTGTTAAGTTGCTAATTAAGTGTCTTTAAAGTTAAATTTCAAGTCCCAAACAGAGGTCTCTGGAGTGTGCAATTCTCTGCCAGGGCCTTTAGAAACTAGCAAGAAGCCAGCCGTGACAAACTCATCCCAGTCTCCAGGGACATCAACGGCTGTGGCATGTGGCTCTGGAAAACTAGCTGCTTTGAGAAACTCTAGGGTGGGATTGGGAAGGGGTTTGTTTCATGTGTAAGAGTGTTGTCACCAATTAATTCACTTCAGAAACACTGACTAAACACAACCATAGCAAAAGTTTCTCCTCCCCCTGCCTTTCTTTGTACCAGCCTCCCGACACCAGATGGGAGCCCGGTTCTAGGAACCACAAAATTAATTTCCTGCCACTGAAAGGTGATCCAGCAAGGGGATTAGCTTTGCCTGAGGGTGGCTATACACTATATCTAGATCTTGCCCCCAAAGGGATATTTGGCTTGCTTGTGAGTTTAGTGGCTCAAAGCGTTCCACCTGCACCAAACGGTCCATTTAGCTCCTCACTTGAGTTTTCTAGGTAGAAACATTACAGATGAAACCAGGTTCCAATGGATGAGTCAAGTTTTAGAACTTGGGATTCAAGCTGCTATTAAATTGCATTATCGGCAATCCTAGTAGCACTGCCCCCTCCCCCATAGCCTTTTAGATTATAGTCAACCTTGAGGGTGGGGGTTGTGTAGAGTGTTGACAGTTGTCATAATTCCTCAAATAACCACTTGACTGAAAAAAATGGCTATTTTAAAAGCAAACTCCCTCACTCTCAAAACTCAAAGACAGTCACATTGGGATGGGGGGGGGGGTGTCTGGGTGGCATCCAAGAGGAAAACAAAGAAAAACAAACAGCAAAACTCAAACCAAACCAGTTAAAACAAAAAGAAACTTCCCATTCTAGGTCCAAAATTGTGCTTTCAGATAGAGGAGACAAATCAACAGGGCTGAGGAACCTGCTAATAAAAGCCTCTGATTTCAAACCAGTGTCCAGTAATACAGGAGGGGCACATTGGAAGAGTGAGGGAGGCGAAATGATGTCCTGAAATAGAATGGTCCTCTCAACGGTCAGGAAGCACCTGGGGACTTACTTGCTTAGAAATTCAGACAGAAATTGTTTCTGCAATTAGTGGGAAATGAGGCTTCTAAGCGCCAACGCCTTTAATATTTTCATGCCTTTATCTGCCTTTTCCATCAACGTGAATTACAGTGACAATGCATTCAAGTTAATAATACCAAATGTAACTTGGGTTGCAAGGGTGGGGCAGATGATGTCAAGCTAGGAAGGACACTTAGACTGGACACTTGGCTTTAACTCCGAATCTCCCTTTCCTGCTTTGCCCAGAGCCTGCACACCCAGCCTGCGGGGCTTTCATTTTTACAGCTCCTTTCAAGATTCTGTTTAAAAGTCGAAAAGTGAAACAAAGATGTTTTAATTGTTACAACGTCTACCACCTCTTTTAATTTTTTTCTTTTTTCTTTCTTAACATCCATAAAGACTTTAGTCCAGGGGTTCTCACCCTTCCTAATGCTGAGACCCTTTAATACAGTTCCTCATATTGTGGTGACTCCCCCCCAACCATAAAATTATTTTTGTTGCTACTTTATAGCTGCAATTTTGCTACTGTTATGAATCACAATATAAATAACTGGTATGCAGGATATGTGGTATGGGACCCTATGAAAGGGTCACTTTCGTCCCACCCCGCAAGGGGTCACCACCACAGGTTGAGAAACACCTGCTTTAGAAGCTATTCTTTTCCAAAGTCCTTTACTAGCAACTGACCAGGGTTCTTTTTTTCTTTTTCTTTTTCTTTTTTTTACTTATTCACTTTACTCCCACTTACTGCCCCCCTTCTTGTCACCCCCTCCCACAATCCTTTCCCCTTCTCCTCTGAGTGAGTGGGGACACCCCCGTGTCCCCCACCCCCCTATGACAAGGGTTCTTACTAGGATTTTTCCTCTCCCTAAGAAGTGTTCCAACTCGTGTTTCTTTAGATACAATCGTTTTCCTTTGGCACTCTATCATGAAGGCAGTTGGTTTGCTTGAGAACTCTGTTGTTTCAGCACTTTAGAATGTGAATCCACAGTCACTGGGTTGCTAGAAAAAGATGTCATGAATCAGTTTTGAGCACTAGAACGCTGGTAGTTAAGGGGAGGGCTTGAACTTGCATACCATTGATCTTTGCGTTTTAAATAAGAGTTAAAAAAAAAAAAAAGTCCTGTGGTTATGTAAGCGGTCCTTGAGGCAGGTTTGACTACATTTTCTTCAAATGTCAAATTGAATAATCCAGTCAGAAGCACGGGGTCCCAAGTCTTGTCAGCAGTTCTGAAAGTTAAGATTTATTGCGACTTCTTTCATTGCCTGGGCTTTATTACTTTTGAAAAATATGTGACGGTATTACCCTTGGATTTACTGGGGTTCTTAAGGTCTTGTCAAAAATGAAACAAGTCCTCTCTGTGGTAGGAATCGCCCGTAAGCACGGTGGTGAGGGGAAACTTTGCCTTGAGAATCTCACTCTTAAAAACAAACTACGCTCAGCCCTTTCTTTTTGCCAGTAGTCATTTATTTTACCGATTCTGAGCCAATGGTCAACTTCGGGGATACTTCACATAGTTCAACAAACTGTATGAGCTGCTTTTCAAAACACGGCTTGCATTTCCTGCCCCTCATCCCGTTTAGAAACCTGATGGAGTGTTTCTGAAGACACGTCCCTAAAACTTGAGAGGGAAGCTCGATTCTTTCCACCATTCTTTGTGGTCCAGAGGCCAGCTCTGAAGTGGGCTCCTTACCGACGACTCCAATGCACCTTGAAAGGCAGGAGCTGAGCGAGGCTCACGTTTCCTGCCTGTGCGCGCCTCTCCGCTTGGAATGTTTTTCTGCCAACTGAAAGTAGAGCTTGATCCTCCTCCTCTTCTCCTAGATTAAGCCTGCTTTCACTCCTTTGAAATTAGTTTGGTTCCTGACCAGAAATGCCTAAAAGAAAGAAAGAGAGAGAGGCAGAGAGACAGACAGAGACAGAGACAGACAGAGACAGAGACAGAGAGAGACAGAGGAGAGAGAGAGGCAGAGAGACAGAGACAGAGAGAAGAGAGAGACAGAGACAGAGGAGGGAGAGAGAGAGAGAGAGAGAGAGAGAGAGAGAGAGAGAGAGAGAGAGAGAGAGAGAGAGAAACCAAAGCTCCCAAACCAAACCAAACCACAGCCTCTAGTCTTTCTTTCTGCTATTTTGGACTTAATCAAATAGCATCTACTTTCTCCTTGCTTTTCCTCTCCCCCCACACCCTTTCTTCCCCCTACCCACCCCCCTTCTTCCTTTTCCTCCTATCCGGTAACTTATTTCTTGAGCTCTGGGGTTTTCTCTGTAAGAGGGTATATGTAAGCATGCATGCATGCAGGGGCCAGCAAGTCAACCACTGGTCACTGCTCCTCAGGTACTGTCCCTTGGTATTTGAGACAGGTTACCTCTAGGGTCAGGGGCTCTCTGATTTGCCAGGCTGGCTGGTCAGTGAACCCAAGGAGTGAATCCTTATGCGTGGCTTTCCCCTGCATTCCGGGGGGGGGGGGGGGCATTGATTGAGAGCTCAGGGCCTCATGACTGCACGGCAAGTACTTTACCCACTGAGCTGGATCCCCAGACCTGGTGTGGACGTCCTTTTTCAAATAGTTATCTTTGTTTTCATTTATTTATTTATTTATGTATGTATGTATGTATGTATGTATGTATGTATGTATGTATGTATGTGTGTACAGCGGTAGCATCCAGAAGACATCAGATCCCCTAGAGGTGGCTGTGAGCTCCTGACCTGGGAATCCAACCTGGGTTGATTCTGGCACAGCAGCAAATGTTCCCTTCTTTGTTGTTGTTGGTTGTTTTGTTTTGTTTTGTTTTTAGAGACAGGGTTCTCTGTATAATCCTCCTGGCTGCCTAGAACTCGCTGTATAGGCCAGGCTGACCTGGGACTCGGCGATCTGCCTTCCTCTGTGTCCTGAGTGCTGGCATGGAAGGCTTTTGCCACCACACCCACAGCAGATGCTTTTAACCATCACGCCTTTTCTCTATCCCCCGGTCTAGTTTGTTGGTCTTTTCTCTGCGGTTATAAGTCTTTGCAGTCTTCAGGGTTACACAACCAGACAAGCCTTTTTCCATTTTCTTTCTCTTGTGTGTGTGTGTTTGTGTTTGTGTGTATGTTTGTGTGTATGTATGTATTTGTGTGTCTTTATGTGTGTATGTATATGTGTGTGTTTATGTGTGTGTATATTTGTGTGTTTGTGTGTATGTATGTGTTTATGTGTGTGTATGTTTGTGTGCTTGTGTGTGTGTTTAGTGTGTGTGTGTGTGTGTGTGTGTGTGTGTGTGTGTGTGTGTGTAGAAGCATGGTTCTTTCACCACTACCGTCCAGCAGCAGGGAACACAGCACTCCCAGGGATTTTCCTGGGTTTGTTCCTCACCCACCCACGCTCACCCTTGCCGTACTCCTCACGATTCAGTACTTCTCAAACCCAGCACAAAATCCCACTTACACAGTTGTCCAGGAAAATCCATAGGAAGGGGCTTGGGACAAATGATAAGCATATTTGGATTTATTTATGCCTGATTTGAGGCTGTTTCTTCAAAATAAACTTTTATGTGAATGGGTTTTTGTCTGTGCACCACATCTGTGCCTTGTATCTGGTGCCTGTGGAAGCCAGAATAGAAGACTGGATCCCCTTGCTATGTGGATGCTGGGAGTTGAACCCAGGTCATCTGGAATAGCAGCCAGTGTGCTTTTAACCACTGAGCCATCTCTCCAACCTGACTTTCTTTCTTTTTTTTTTTTTTTTTTTTTTTTTGGTCAGGAGTGTGGGGAACTCGTCCTATCTGCCGACTTTTATGGCAAGTACTTTCCTATACTATTGGATCCAGTCCTTACAACATCATTTCTGGCACATCATTACACTGTGACCACTTTGAAGATAAAGAAACTCGGGGCCCAAGGGAAGGTGAAGTAGAAAGGCATCGAAAGGCCTCTCCTCACTGTGTCAGGGCTGGGATTTGGAACCAGGCCTTCTGATTTTAATATCAGGTTTAATCTATACTCTCAAGCAAGGTCGTGCAGCCAGAGCAACTGACTAGAAGGTTCCACAGAGAAGGCTATCAGAGGACATTGACCCACATGTGCATCACTGATCTGACTCGTTCCAAGCAACCGTAGGCCTCGTAGGCCTCTCTGCTGTGCCCTGTATCACTATTTTATGACCCTTTTCTGGAGAGGGTCAACAAGCGTCTCTTCAATAGCGAGAGGACATCAATAAAGACCAAAGTGGCTCTACCCACCGGTGAGCCGGTGGGTTTCATGAGGTTTGCTTCCAGCGGCCTAAGGTGAGCCCGTGGTTGACCGTTCCCTGCAGGGGCACAGGCAGCTTACAGGAGGCAGCATCACTAAAGAGAAAGCTCTCGGTTGCTCTCACAACCACTGGCTATAAACCCTCAGGGAGGATCCTACTCCTCCCCACGGCATGAGAGAAAGTTAATGGGCTCAGTCTTGCCCTGGTCTCCTGTGGGTAATTACAGCTGCTGAGAGTTCAAGAGGGTAACTGCTATGTCGATCTTAGAGGATGGTGTTTCTCAAAAAAACCCACCCACTACAAATTATATTTTTTTCTTGCTTATGTGGACTAGAGACATTATTTTAGATAAACTATAGATGTATTATTTAAAAAAAAACTTTAAATAGTTACAAATCTCCCAGGAAAGTATAAAAAGATATGACAGAGAGGGCCTGGCCTGTGTTCCCGTTGGCAAGTTCCACCATGGCCACACAAGGGCACAGAACCTTGACACTGGTCTAAAACTGTGTTTAAGGTTCTGCGACACCATGACCCAGAAGGCTTCGACAGAAGGATTATTGTGAATCGGAGGCCTGTCTGGTCTACATAGTAAGTTTCAGGCCAGCCTGGGCTATGTAGTAAGACTCTGTCAAAGAAATGAAATGAAAATTAAACAAACAAACAAAAAAACCCAACACATCTAAAATTTGCATATCGTGCTATGTATCTTTTGTCCTCTAGATCTTCCTTCCTTCCTTCCTCCCTTCCTCCCTCCCTCCCTCCCTCCCTCCTTCCTTCCCCCCCTACTCCTCTCTCTAGACAAGGTTTCTCTGTTATAGTCCTGGCTGTCCTGGAAACCACTCTGTAGACCAGGCTAGTCTGGATCCACCTGCCTCTTCCTCCCAAGTGCTGGAATTAAAGGCGTGGCTAGATTGTATTTTCTGAGAATTCATTGCTCTTAGCTTGTGCTCATTCTCTTGGCATTTTTTTTTAATTGATTTGGGAGACTTTATATATTCAGCATAATAACGCTTTTATGGGTTAGTAGAAGTTGCACTTGCTGGCCCTGCCCGTTTTCAGCACTGTGCCCCTAAACCTGACCCAACCACTGTCATGCTTTTTAAAAAAAAAAAAAATTATTAGATATTTTCTTAATTTACACTGTCTTCATGCTTTACAGTGGTGGCTTCCATGTCAATTCCCACTCGGGCCTGATTTAGCGATATCATTTTTTCCTTACCGTGAGGTCCTACAATCATTCTGTGAATATGTAGAATATGGATTTCCTTTTCTCTTTCTTTCCAGATGGAGAAGCGCCTGACCTAGTATGATTCACTGAACAGCCGTGTGTTTTCCCTGCTGGCTTTTTCCACGGGCATGTGTTTGTCATGCCCTTGACGGTGCCCTGTGCTGGGTTAGCCAATGCCATGGCTTTAGGATAAGCCTTTTGGTCTAGTGTGGCCAGGTGCCTTTCTGTTATCTTAGTGATTTCTGGTTCTTGATTCTTTAGTATGAACGTAAGAACTAACTTGCCAGATACCACAGGGGAAACTGTAGATGTTAACTGTAGTTTCAATGCGGTTGTATTTACTGGAAAGTATTGCCCATGTTGTGTCTTGTCATTTACCTCTCTGTGTTGTGGGTCGATCTAACTTGACTCCATCTCAGTCACCCTTTGTTATGCCTGTCTGCGAATTCCCCACAGTTTTACTGCTATTATTAATGGACACTTTTTAAAAGTTATGCCCTTAGTTATCTGTATGTACATGATAATACATAATAATGTCACTGTTAATTTGGCGATATTAATTTTTATCTAGGTACCTTGCTGAACTCTTAAATGGTTCTAAGAGTTCACACGAGGAGTCTGGATTTAAAGAAACACGATGAACAGTTTTATTGTAAGTTCCCCGCAAACTTTTGAATCTGAGCTTCCATTTACTGTTTTGTATATATGCAGGGTTAAAAAAAATAAACATGGATACCCATTCTTGGTACATTATAAAGTATCTTTATTCATTAACTTTTTTTCCCCCTTCCCTTCTCCCTTTTGCTCTGGCCCCACTCGCTCTGGGCCCCCGCATTAACTTTATTATTATTATTATTATTATTATTACTAACTCTCATTCCTTCTTCTATTAATTGTCATGGAAAATTTAAAAGTTGACAACGAAAATTTTAAATATGTAATAAAAATTTAAATCTTTGAAAAATTAGGAACCTCACATTGCTGATGACCTAATTAGCATGTGGCTTTCTAGTCACGTGAGTGTGTGACTGTGGACTGAGACACAGGACAACTTATAAATCTAGGGATACAATAAGAAAGAATAATAAGGGGGCTGGAGAGATGGCTCAGCGGTTAAGAGCACTGACTGCTCTGCTCTTCCGAAGATCCTGAGTTCAAATCCCAGCAACCACATGGTGGCTCACAACCATCTGTAATGAGATCTGGCGCCCTCCTCTGGTGTGTCTGAAGACAGCTACAGTGTACTTACATGTAATAAATAAATAAATTATAAAAAAATCTTTAAAAAAAAAGAAAGAATGATAAGAATACTGCTAGCACATCTATGCATGTGTGTGTGTGCATGCGCTTGCACACACACACCATTTGTTAATATGTAAAATCATGTGAGATATATGTTATTGACATGAAGAAAACATGAAAATGAAAAATCAAATTTGGGAAGTTACTCTATATTTTGAGTAACTATGGGCGCTTCTGATTGTCTACTGGTCATGCCCATGAATCTATTCCTAACTAGAGTCTCAGGATAGATGATAGGCCTGTAAGAGATCGTGGAGGGATTATTTCAGGGAATGGACATCTCTGATAGATGCTCAGTTCCCAGGACAGCGTAGGCCCCCACCAGATCTTTAATCTGGAAACTAGGAACAGGCTTCCCTAACAAGGTGTGAGCAGCGGTGACAGTGAGGAGAGGAGCCCATGAAATCTGGAGGCCCATACTACTCATAGCCAGGGTGTCAGCCAGTCCTCTCATTGAAACAGGAAACGTCTAACACTAGCTCCTCCTGAAGGGAGTCTCTCAAGGGCCTGGCTGGTCGCATTGGAGGGGCTTGTGTTTCCACGGGTGTTCAAACTTCGTTGGAGTGAGGTCCAGGATGTGGTCTGAACCAAGAGGCTCTCGCCAGGCTCTTTGGTTCTCCACCACTGAATCTACTTGGTCGAAGACCCGAGTCATAGCTCTTCTCCCAAGCTATGCAAATAAACAGTGTGTCCTATTTTTAGGACGTCATTGCTAACAAAAATAGCTCGAAACCCAGACATTTGAATGTCAGCAGACTTCAGCTTTAAGACGCTATCCTGTGGCAGCCATGCCGGGCGATGCTGACATTTTCTCGGGGGTCGTTGTTTGATCTTCCAGCATACTCACTGTTGTCGTTTCTGTTTCCATTTAGGAAAACCAAGGCTCGGAAATGTTAGGTGACCCGCCCCAAGTCAGCCTTTCACAAGCAGAGCCCAGGGTGCTCTGTGAGTCACCAGCCGGACATCACAGCTCTCGATTTCGAACATATTTCCTTCCCACCTCGCCACATTCCATCTTGACACTGGTAACGGGATGTTGTTATTACATGGGACTCGGTCCAGTTTCCTGAAAGGAATTTAGTTGCTACATTAGATTCGAGTTACATAATCAGGAAATCACTTATCCTTCTTAGCGTCTTATTTGCTTTATTAAAAAAGCCATTGGAGGGGCTGGAAAGACGGTTCCGCAGTCAAGAGCACTGGCTGCTCTTCCAGAGGACCAGGCTTAATTCCCAACGCTCACATGACAGCCCACACCTGTCTGTAAATCCAGTTCCAGGGGATCTGACACCCTCACATAGACATACACCCTCACGTAGGCAAAACACCAGTGCACATAAAGTAAAAAACAGTTATATATATATATATTTTTTTTTTTTTTTAAAAAAGAAACCCATTTGTAAAGAAAGAGAAAGTGGAAAGGAAAGAAGAAGGAAAAGAAAAGAAGAGTAGGAGAAGAAGAAGAGGAGGCATCAAATTTCTGTTCATTAAGCTCATTTCATTGCGTTCTTTTTTACAGAGAGACTCAAGACATTTTTTCCAACATAGCATCATCTGTGGCAATTGCTTGGCAATTTAAAGGGCTCCCAGGAACTGCATGGAACAGTCTTAGGACATGCAATCAAACCCATCAGACTCTGGGCAAGCTCCACCAGAAGAGAGGCTGCCTGCCCCTCGCCGATTGCTTTAACCCAAGTTAAAACCAAGCTTGGGATCCCATGCTTGCTGAGATGATTGACGGCTGTCATAGGAGAAACTACATCTGGGAAATTTCTCGCCAGGATCTACTGATCTCACGTCGATGGAATATGGAGAACAAATGTTGGTTTGGTTTGCCAAGCAAAAGCACAGCGAGCACCCAGCATCCCTGTGAATGTAACACACATAGTTTCAGTTTGGCATCTCTCCGCTGGAGTGTGGTACTGTTTCCTGATGAGGTTCCGTTGGCTGCAAAAGCTTCAGTTACTTTGTGGCATGGTGGAAGAAGAATGCCTCACTGAATGCCTGCACCCGGGCTTGGCTCAAACAGCTCAGGAAACCTTACCTGTTCAAGGCTCAATTTCCAAACACTTCCTTTTCTTCCTGTTCTTCTGAACTGGAAGATTCTTAAAAAAAAAAAAAAAAAAAAAACAACTAAAATTGGATTTCGGTCACTGTTGTTCCAGGACAGATGGGAATGTGATAATACTGTCCTTGCATGGATAGGGTGTAGGTATATATGAAAGAAGGCATGCCTCTTTAAAAATTCAATATGCCAGTGATCTGCATTTTTATCCTCTAGAACAACAGCAAAAGGCGTTGTCCAATCTAATATTTATATGCTTGAAAGTTCTCAAATGATCACATATCAAAATTAGCTATAGTGACTATAATTAAAAGCAGTCTCAGCTGGGTGTGCTGGCACGGGGCTGTGATGCCAGTTACTTGGGAAGCTGAGTCAGGAGTGTTACAAGTTGGCAAGGGTCACAAGGCTTGCCCGGGCTGCAGAGTGAGTTCAAATCCAGGCTGGGCAGCTTAGTGAGACCATGTCTCAAAATAAAAAGTGTGAAAAGGGCTGGGATGGAGCCCTGTGTTCTTACCTAGCCCGTGTGAAATCCAAGGCTCAATCCGAGATAGGGAAGAAAAAGATCAGACACATTTTTAAAGTAATGACGGGTACAAAGACAAAGGTGCCTGCGTTCATCTGGGCCAAGGTGCAAGCTGTTCCCTCATGTCTCCTTACTCACAGGACATTGCCCTTGCACTCCTGGCCCAAGATGGCTCTTGATTCTTACATTGCTCCCTTTCGCCGAGCTATGCTCAAATGCCAAGCAAAAGCAACTTAAGGGAAGGAGGGTTTGTCTCATGGTTAGAGAGAACAGTCAGTGGAGTGGGGTGGGAGTGGAGGAATCATGCAGCAGCTTCAGTAGGAAGCAGAGGGAGGTGAACGCTGGGGTTCCACTCATCTTCTCCTCTTTGTTCAGTCTAGGGCCATAGTCCAGGGGTTGATGGCATCCACAATTTGGGGGGTGGGGTGGGTCTTCCCCACTCAGTTGAGCCTTTCTGGGAACACCCTCATAAACACACCCACAGGTGTTGATTCTAAAACTCGCCCAATTAATGGGTTTGATGAACATTGACCATTTTCCATTTATAACCTTTAAATGTTGCTCACATTGCTTTGGCCAAAATGGGATCGCCCAAGCCCATCTGACCGCAAGGGAAGTTGGGAAATGTAGTCTTTGTTCTGCACAGCCATGTTTGACCAACTATACAATTAGGTTTCTAGGGCTGGAGAGATGGCTCAGTTACGTGCCTTTGAGCCAATGTGAAGGTGCGAGTTTGGATGCCCAGTAAACATGCAAAAGTTGGTTGTGACTGTATCCCCAGCACTATCAGGGAGGAGACGGGGAGACCTCTGAAGCTCCCTGGTCAGCTAGCTGAGCAGAATTGGTCAGGTACAGGTTCAGTGAAAGACCTGATCTAAATTTTAAGGTAGAAAGCCATTGTGGAAGGCACACAGTGCTAACCTCTGGCTTTCTATATGTGTGCACACATCCACAGGAACAAGTGCATTGCATACATACTCGTGCACACACATACACACACCTTTCAACTTTAATTCTAATAGAAGGAGACTCCTCTGTTGTCACTTGGAGCCACTTAGACATCTGTGGCTTCTATTTATTTCCCCACACTAGGAGTCAGGTACAAGTGAACCCATTCATCAGTCAAGAAAAAGAGAGATCAAGTTACTTGCTGAGGGAACACAGCTAGTTCTTTGTGAGCCTTTGGGGTGTGCCTTTACTTCTGTTCCCTTTGTATGTTGTGTGTCTAGTTTCCTGTGTGCTAGCACTGGAATCGGGGTGGAGATACCTCTGCTTTCTCGGGGTTGCCACAGCAGACTGGTACCTCATTTCACCACACCACTTAAGAACAGGTGTCCAGGAAGGTGTCCCATGACTTGCCTTTAGAGTTCAAAGCAAGCACACGTTTAATTTTGTTCAAGGAATTCTGTGACACTTATTGAGCAATGGGTAGTACATTTGAGTGTTGCTTAATCAAAACTGGGAACCAGGCCAATCGACATTCTTAGGTTTGATTCAGATTATACCTGACTTGTGGTTAGGTTAGAAAACCCATCCCCCCAGACTCTCCTTTCCTTCCTTCCTTCTTTCTTCCTTCTTATGTCTTACCCCCTCCTTTTTTTTTCTTGCTTTTTGATACAAAGTCCCAGATATCTCAGGGTGACCTTGAACTCACCAAATAGCCAAACATGGCCTGGATTCTGATCCCTTGTTCTTCATCTCCCAAATATTGCTATTCAGATGTGTGCCACCTGCCCTCAAAATCTTTTTAATTAAGAAGGAAATTCTTCCAAGTACTTGGGAGCTAGATGCAGGATAATCAAGAACTCAGAGGGCTATGTAGGGACTTTGAAGCTAGCCTTGACAAAAGAAGAGAAGAAAACCTTTATTCATTATTTCTATAATTTTTTTCCAGAGGCCAATGCTGACACAAAGACAATCTCTTAAGGTGGCAGATTTTCTAGAAAGAATTTTATTTTAAGGAGGAAAAGAAAAAAAAACACCATTGAAAACAGATGTTGTTCTTCTACGTCATCTAACCACTGGCATCTTCCATGGAGCAAAATTTGGCAGGAGGTTTTGGTTCTGGGTTCCCCAACCCCCAGAGCACAATTTCCAACAGATGCTATGCACTGGAAACAAAATTTAAAACAGGGAAACCTGGCTTGTCAAAGTTCAAATCTGAGGTTTTCCAAGTTTGTGTTCCAGATCCAGAGGACATACCCAAAGAGGAAGCCATTTGCTTGATTCAGGCCCAGGGTCAGTTGAGCCACTCACCTTTGGCAGCAAAACCCACCAAGATGTCAAAAATATTTATAACCAAAGATGCTAATTTAATGCTGCATTAAAAAATAATGTTAAGAATAATTGTGATGAGCAAATGCCATATCTAAATTTTTATTCTTAAATTTTTCAAAAGTGTATAAAGTGAAATATGATCATATCCCCTGCTACTTTTTCCTCCAATTTCCTCAAATCACCCAGCACAGCCAGAACCCAATTTCATGTCTTTTTTTTTTTTTCTTTTTTAATAACCCACTTATTGGAGGAGGGTCTCGTGCCCCGTGGTGTATTTAGACGCTGACTTCTGTCCCTCGTGATCTGGTTACATTCGGGATGAGGGCATTGTCATGAATATTGAAAAATCTCCTGTATCAACGTAGTGTAAAGACTGTTCCCCAACTACCTCTGATTGGTTAATAAAAGGTTGAACAGCCAATGACTGGCCAGAGGAGATTGAAAGGTTGGACTTCCGGTCCCAGCCAGGGGTCTCAGAAAAGAGCCAGGAGGAGCCCCGAGGCAGGTGAGGAGGTACAGGAGGCAGGTAGAAGAAGAGGAAGAAGAAGAAAGGAAGGAGAAGGGGGAAGGGAGGGGGAGGAGGGAGAAGAAGAAGAAAGTCAGCATGAGGTTGGTGTGAGGTGCAGTCACTAAGGGAGTTCGACTTGAGGACTCTCCGAGGGAGAGCCCTTTCCCTTGTCTATGCTGGAAGTTTGGCTGGCTTAATCTTACTCACGTCTTGTGTTGGTGACTAAAGTCACCCTGCGTTCATGAGCTCTGCTCATGTAAAGACCAGAAGCTTGCCCTTCACAGCATTCCTCCCCTTCTCTGGCTCTTACGTTCTTTCTGCTTATCTTCCACAATGCTCCCCGAGCCTTCGGGATGGTGGTGGTTGTGATGGGTGTGCCGAGAAAGACATCCCATTTAGAACTGAGCACCCAGCCCTCTATTACCGACACTTGGACCAGCTATGCATTCGCACACCAACTGATGCCTACTGCAAAATGAAGCTTCTCCGACCACAGTTGAGAACAGCTCAGGTCTATGGGTAAAAGTGAAATATTTAGGAAGCAGTTTGACAACACGACCATAGCAAACTAACAATAGCAGGTTCTGTCCCGTTTGAAATGCCAAGATTTGAAATAAAGTAAGAGCCGTTTGTTTTTGCTTTGCTGCCGTCTTTTTGTGTGATGGAAACATTAATTTCTCACGAGGCCCCCAAGCTCCTGGTCCCCAGATTTCACTTCTCTCAGCTGGATGGGTTATAGCAGTTACAGCTGTGTGGATACATTCATTACCTACATACAATTACAGCTGGTTGGTGTGGGGGCTTTATACTTATCCACCTCTTTGATAGAGCCTTAATTTTTCTCACTGACTTCAAAATAAAGGAAGCTGTTTGGAGGAGTGTATAGATAGCACATATTTTCCCATTGCTTCGGGCTTCAACATGGCTCCACAATGGCGTTCAAGACCCTCGTGGTGGGGATGTAGCTCCCAGTTAGAACACTTATCTAAGCATGTGCAAAGACCTGAGTTTGATCATCTGCACCAGAAAAGTCAAGTAGAACAAAAAGCAAATCTCCAGAAAACTCATGGTTCATTCTAGCTGATCTGTGATTCATCCGGGTTCGAATACCAGGGCTGCATCTTACTCTCTGAGTACCCCTGCTCTCTGATACCAGGGCTGAGTCTTACTTTGCCTCTGTCTCCCTTCCATTTTTGTTGAACTTCCCAGCCAGCTCCCTCTTCTACTTTCCTGTCTTCTGCTGAGTGTATGAGACTTGCTGAGTTTAACCAGGGGTGCTCACAGGCTCCTTCCCAGCAGCCACAGAACTAAAATGCCCAACCCTTCCCTCTCCAGAGCAACCTGAACCTGCAATTCAGGGAGGGACAAAGCCTCGTGAGTACTCCCCCACCACAACATTTTGTTGTTTATAACTATCCAGACTGAGGAGTTTGGTATCAGCAGCAGGATGACACGAGGCATCCAGGTGGAACAGATTGGTGATGTCCTATGGATGTCCATACCTGAGGTGTGTGCTAGCTAACTTTATATCAACCTGACATAAGGGTAAAGCCACGAGAGAGGAAGGAGCCTCAGTTGAGAAAATGCCTCCATAAGATGGGTTGTAGGCGATTCTGTAATAGAGCATTGTAGCTGAACGAAATAATTAATTTAAACTTATCCCTGTCTAGCTTACAAATGAATGAGACTCAGACTGTGGTTATTTTATTTGGCTTTGACCATTACTGGGGAGTAACCCCTAATCTACAATCTACTTTTCTAACTGTTGTGCTGACTACCTCCCCAGCAGTGTACCCCAGGTACTTGCTGGTTCTCCTGGCCCTGTGCTCATGGTCCATCTCCACTCATGGCAGCTCCCCTCCCCTCTCTGCAATCCCTTACCAGGTAACTCCAAACCCTGTCTACCTCTAATCCCTCCAGTAATTGGCTGTAGCTGTTTTTATTTAAACTGTCATTTTAAATTAAGGAACAAGATTTGTACAGCCACAGTCATCTATTGGATGGAACAAAGGGCCCCCAATGGAGGAGCTAGAGAAAGCACCCAAGGAGCTGAAGGGGTCTGCAGCCCTATAGGTGGAACAACAATATGAACTCACCAGTACCCCCAAAGCTCGTGTCTCTAGCTGCAAATGTAGCAGAAGATGGCCTAGTCAGCCATCATTGGGAAGAGAGGTCCCTTGGTTTTGCAAATTTTATATGCCCCAGTACAGGGGAACACCAGGGCCAAGAAGCGGGAGTGGGGAGGGTATAGGGGATTTTTGGGATAGCATTTGAAATGTAAATGAAGAAAATATCTAATAAAAAAATTTAAATAAATAAATAAATATTTGTACAGCAAAAGCCAGTGAAAGTGAGAATTCACTCTTAGGCAACTAGACCTTCAGGTACAGAACTCAGAATTATAATACAAAACAGCAGACCAAACAAGCCTCAAGAGAACGTTTTCTTGATTAGTGATTGAGGAAGGAGAGCCCAGCTCATAGTGGGTAGGGCAAACCCTAGGCTGGTAGTTTTGGGTTCTATAAGAAAGAATGCTGGGCAAGCTAGTAACAACATCCCTCCATGGCCTCTGTATTAGCTCCTGCCTCCAGGTTTCTGTCCTTTTTGAGTTCCTGTCCTGACTTCCTCCATTGCTGAACAGTGTGGTGGTTTGAAAGAAAATGGTCTCCTAGGCTCACAGGAAGTGGCACTATTAGGAGGTGTGGCCTTTCTGGAGTAGGTTTGGCTTTGTCGAAGGAAGTGTATCATTGTGGGTGGGTTTTGAGGTCTCAGATACTCAAGCCAGGCCAGTGGCTAATAGTCTCTTCCTGATGCCTATGGATCAAGATGTATAATTTGCTGTTGCCCCAGCACCATGTCTGCTTGCATCTGCCATGCTTCCCAACATGACAACGGACTAAACCTCTGAGCTGTAAGCAAAGCACAATGAAATGTTTTCCTTTATAAGAGTTTCTGTGGTCGGGTGTCTCTTCATAGCAATACAAACCTTAAGACTAACAGTGATATGGAAGTGTAAGCCAAATAAACTCTTTTCTCCCCCTACTTGCTTTGATCATGGTGTTTCCTAACAGCAATAGCAACCCTAACTAAGACAGGTTCCATTTCTGAAGGTCAAGGGATATTCAACTGTCAGCTCCAGAGTTTCTCATCACATTGTGAAGCTGGCATTATAGTCCCCATTTTACAAACAACAAAACTAAGACTCAGGATGGATTAGTAATTTCCTTGAAGTGTTTCTAAGAAGAGTTTCAAACCCAGGTCTGACACCACACAGTTCCTCACTCCCCTCCCCACTCCCCATTGTTAACTCACAAAGGAGGTAGTTTTTGGATGAATCTCTTCCCAGTTTGGAGGTGAACGAGTTCCCCAGGGAGACAGGCTTCAGGCCAGTTCTAAGCAGATCTACAGTGGATACAGCAGGGTCCCTGGGTGAGGTTAGGGTGGGGTAGGATTTCTTGGCAGATCTTCTTACAAGTAACTTTAGAAATTAAAAACCAAGAAAATGTCAAGATGTTATTTTTGCTTTGCAGAGTGTGTTATTCCAGCATTTTTTTTGTACAATCAAATATACAAACACAAGCCACCTAATTGTCTATTAAAAATATTTCCTTGTAGAGGAATTTTAATCCAGCAACATGACTGCTCTGGCAAGGGATCACATCCAGAGACCTTCTAGGTCTTAGAACACACCTTTAATCACAAACAATAAAGGCAAAGTTAGTTTGTTGAAGAAAGCCATGTTTGAGAGTGACATCTAACTGAGGGTCAGACAATGTGACCCTCAGAGAAAGAGTTGACAGAATGAGTCAGAGATAGATATGCCCAACTCTCATGAGAACAGCACAAGAAAGAGAGACTACTTAAGGCATCACAGAGTGAGTTCAGTTTGTGAAGGGAAGGAGCCATCTTTCCAGTAGATCAATTCAGTAAGAAGCCGAGAGAAGCCAGTTTGGATCAGTCAGCTTGGAGAGAAGTTTGAGCCAGAAAAACTGAGCTGAATGAGCCAGCCAGAGTTCAGAAAGAGCAAGAAATAGTGAGTTTAATCAGCAATCTCCGAAGCTGAACTATTCTAGGCCTAGATTAGTATCCCGAGCTTTTGTTCCCACCGGAAAGAACATGCTCAGGACAACCGGAATCTTCTGCGGCAAAAGCTTTATTGTTTACTTCTTCAGGGGCCAGAGAGAGAATGGCAAAACCCCGTCCCTTTTAAGGAGAATTATCCTCCGTCTAGGACGTGTCGCTCCCTGATTGGCTGCAGCCCATTGGCCGAGTTGTCTTCACGGGGAAGGCAGAGCACATGGAGTGGAGAACTACCCCAGCACATGCGCAGATTATTTGTTTACTACTTAGAACACAGGATGTCAGCGCCATCTTGTACCAGCGAATGTGAGGGCGGCTCCCCACAGGTTAGCAGATGGAGCCTTCAAGGTCTCAGCTGGCAGAAGATTAGGTTGTATGGAGGCTAGAAGCTTCCAGGCCTAGGGATAGTTAGTACAGAGAAGGAAAGGCTCTGGGCTCAGCCCAAATTGTGTATTCACACAGCTTGTATATTGCTCTCATCTCACCACTCCATCTGAGGAAATAAAAGTGATGTTTGCATTTAGAGTCCTATTTTATTACTGTGTGATTGTTAACTGCCCAAAGAGTCCTAATTTATTATGATCCTGTTATGTACAATTTTACTTGTTTTGTAGTACACCAAAGGCAGCATTGCTGAGTAAATACAGAAGTAAACACATCATAATGGTTTATTCAATTTGTTCCAAAGACTTATACTATTTGTGTGTGTGTGTGTAAGTTTGGAATTTGCCTTGATATGGCATTTATAGCGATTATTTGAAGGCCTAGGTAAGACAGTTGCTCCATCTTCCTTTAAAACCATCCCTCTGCTCAGAGAACTGCTTAGTTTGGTCATCAACTAGTTACAGTTTCAACTCAATGCCTGGTCAGGGACGCTGGCTTTTCCACACAGTCCTGGGGGATGCTACTCCTTGAATCTATGATATGCTGGAGATGCTGTGAGAACCTGGGGTAATGCCTGCCTGGTGGGGCTGTGATACCAATGAACGTGAGTGGCTCAAGTCCTGAGCATGTGTCTGGTATGTGCTCATGGGTAGTCGGTCAATCAAGACCTGCCCATCTTAAGTGAAGCAGAGCCCGTTCCCTATGTGAAACCCAACCCTTCCCTCCAGGCTCCATATTGGTTTCTATTTGTTTTCCAGCCCCATTTACCTCTTCTTTGGAACACCAATCACATTTCTGTTTATTTTATATCAATTTCCCTCCTCTACCTGAGTGCATGTCAGTAGCTGATCAGACCTACCCTCACATTAAGTGCTTGCTTTTGCCTCAGTTGCTGCAGTGTAGCCTTAGGCTGCCTGCCTGCCTCCAGTGCTGAAGAGAGCTGCCTTGCTCAGTACCACAGTTCTTTCAATGGCTGAATCATGGCTCTGAAAGACCAGCCATCATACATCATATATGTCTATAGACACATATACATGCATACATATATGTATGCTTGTTTGTTTTTGGACAGATTCTCACATCATAACCTTGACTGTCCTGGAACATGCTATGCAAACAAGGCTGGTCATGAACTCACAGACAACCACCTGCCTCTGACTCCCAGGTGCACCACCACACCCAGCCTAAGTGTTCTTTATGATTATTTCATATTCTGCACTGCCCTGTGCTCAATCTTGCTTCCTTCTCTTTCTTCTATGGAGGTAACCCTAGGACTATTCCCTAAGAGTATTCCCTAGGAGTATTCCCTGATGCAGTGTTTGCACTGGCTTTCTGGGAACCAGCATGTGCCACCATGCCCTTGGACATGACTGTGTTTGGCCGTTGTGCACGTTGTCCAGGGTCTCTCAGAGTCGCTGGCAGTGGGTGAGAATTGAGCTGATGAATCAAGAGCAGCTGAACCTTGGGGAATTTCTGCTTCTGTCCTGACCCACCTCCTTCTGCACAGGAACTCTCTGAGCTTCTATCCTGGAGTCTTAGGGTTTCCACTGCTGTGAAGAGATTCCATGACCAAGGCAACTCTTATGAAGGACAACATTTAATTGGGGCTGGCTTACAGGGTCAGTCCATTGTCATGGCGGCAGGAAGCATGGCAGCATCCGGGGAGGCATGGCACCTTAAGGAGCTGTGAGTTCTGCATCTTGATAGGACTGCAGCCAGGAGAGACTCTTCTGCAGATAGCCAGGAGGAGGGTCTCTTCCACACTGCACGGAGCTTCAAAGCCCACCTGCACAGTGATACACTTCCCCAAAGAAGGCCACACCTCCTCTAACAAGGCCACACCTCCTCTAACAAGGCCACACCTCCTCTAACAAGGCCACACCTCCTCTAACAAGGCCACACCTCCTCTAACAAGGCCACACCTCCTCTAACAAGGCCACACCTCCTCTAACAAGACCACACATCCTAAAAGTGCCACATTCCATGGGGCAAGCATATTCAAACCACCACACCGGGAATTTATTTCCTCCTCTTCACTCATGTCCACATTCACTTTCTCAGTCCCCTTTCCTCCGTCCTTGTCCCCCTTCCCTCCCATCTTCCTCCTCCTCCTGCTCCTCCTGCTCTTCCCTTTCCTCCCTTTTTGTGGCTCTGATCCTGGCAGCTGAGGAGAAAGTCTGATAAAACTGGCTGAGTTGGGAACAGCTCAGTGAGCTGAGGTGTCCTTAACCCCAGCATCTTCCCTTTGAAGCTGGTGTGGACCTTTTAAAAACCGTGCTGCTCTGAGGAAATCAATATCCCAAGGTGCTGCTTGCTAATTGCATGGTGGCCTCAGAGGGTGTTTTCTCATTCTGAATGAGAAGAAAGAACCCTTTAAAGCAACAACTCTCCTGTATAAACAGAGGGAAGAGAGAACCCTCATTTTAAATCCTTGTGAAAAATGGCCTCTTTGTTGTTAAATTTTCATCCTCAGAACTGCCATCCTGCTGCCAGCCTAGCGTTGAGGGTCTTTTTCAAAAAGCTCCTTCTACCTGTTTCAGAGAAAGCACCAGGCTCAATTCGGAATTCCAGAAGAATTTGAGACCTGGACCTGAGTGCCTGTGAGGCTGTGTAGTATCTCCAGACTCATCTGCCCGGCAGGCACCGCTAATCATCCCATGCAGTCTATATGGCACTCCATGCATGTGAGCACACTTTGAATACTTCAAAGAATGCTGAAAAGAAATTGTCACTCGATCCTCAGTTAAACAGGGCTTGAAAGATAAGGTTGATATAAAACAAATAAAAAGTAAGAAGGAAATAGACTTCAAGGCCAATATAAAGTTTTAGAAAGTATTATTTTTCATTTTGGATGTTTGGCCATTGTCTGTAGCATGTTGTTTTTTCTCTAGAAAGCGCTAGTAGACCCCACCTAGATTCCTTTGGATCCACAGATAACAACAACAACAACAACAACAACAACAACAACAACAACACACACACACACACACATGTGCCAGTTAATCTTAAAATGCCTGTGCTAACCCAATGACTGGGCACTCCTAAACCTTCCCTGCTACCTCAGGCATAATCGGATAGAGTGGCCATTAGCCACTCCAACCAAAAACTCACATGGCCCACTGGCATCATCTCCTTTTCTTCCCCAGTTTAACTGATTCTCTCTGCACCCCCCTGAGCAACTCTAAGTGTCCCGCCCAGTGCTCAGTAATTGGTCGCTGTTATCTTTATTGATTGATCAAGAACCAATTGGGGAGCAGGACCTTAGCATGAGCCCCAGTGGTCCCTGGTAGCTACACAACTAAGAATAAAAAGTCCTTGTCATGGCTTCTGTGTAAAACAGCCTATCCTTTTCATTCATTCACTGATACAAGGCAGACCTGGGGAGACGCCTGCTCTGTGAACCACAGCCTTGAGATGCTGTGGAAGCTGGTTCTTCTTCTGCTACTCTTTAGTCTGAGGCATCCATGGCTCACATGCATCCCTATTTTCTCCAAACAAGTGATGCTCTGAGAATGGACACTATTGGGGAAAGTCTTTCATTCACTCATCTGAACATAGAGAAAGCAACATGTTCTCAGCACAGGGCAGTTTTCCACAGCAAATTGGCCTTTCTCTTTTCTGTAGAAGGCAGATGGGTGAGGGGCCAAAAAGAGGCTCCAAATGGCTGCCTTTTTAATGAGAATAGATTATAAAATCCTTATAATAGTTAGGGTATGCCAAAGTCTTAGAATTGCTTTATGATCAGATGTGAGCACTCAAGAATATAACCAACCTCTCATTAGAGATGCATGGATCGTGGTAAAGAGTTTTGGAACAGGAATGAGCTTTTCAAAAGCTTTAAGGCTCAGGTATAGCCATTTTCTCTCAGGATAAGCTTTATATCCTGTGTGAAACAGTGAGCTGTGACATGTGCTAACACATGTGCGAGTGCACACATACACACACACACACACACATACACACACACACACACACACACACACACACACACACAACCAACATCACAAAAACAAGGAGACAGATACTGTGTCTGACATGATGTCTGACATGATGCTTCTACCATGAAGATGGTAAGACCATAAGCTTGACACTTTGTGTGTGCATCTCTCTGTGTGTCTCTGTGTGTCTGTGACATACCTGCATGTTGACACTGGATGTCTCCTTTGACTGCCCTCCGCTTTATTTACTTGGGGCAAGGTCTCTCTCACTGAACCTTGAGCGCACTGATTCTGGTTAGTCTATCTAACCTTCCTGCATAGTGGATCCCCTGTCTCCCCCCAGAAGCTTGGATTACACTCGAGGTAAAATGCCCACTTGGGTTTTATACGGGTGCTAGGGATCAGAACTCAGTCTTCAAGGTTACAGGACAGCACTTTATCTACTGAGGCCATCTCCCTATGCCTAACTCTAGTCTTAGTTTTTTTCTGACCCTCTGTACTTCCAATTGATGCTTTTTAAAATGTGAAATGATGTTATTATCCCACTCAAAACTCTTCCATGGCTCCTGCATAAAACGAAGCTGACATGGTTGCTTAAATAGTCAGCTTGACACATCTCTTGGGAGAGCCTCCATGAGGGGTAGTTTAGACCAGTTTGGTCCATGGGTATGTCTGTGGAGGGTCATCTTGATTTCCTTAACTGATGCAGTGTTGGGCCCTATTTGGCCTTGGTTTGGGCCTTGAGGACAAACTTGAGCCTGGCTCGATTTTCAAGACCTGTCATTCGCTTGAGAATGACTCAGCATGACCTACCGACCTGACTGAGCCTGCCTCTGCCTATTTACCGCTGATGTATCAATTTCTTACAGGCCCCGTGAGATCACCCCACACCCCTCGTCATCTCACACCACCCAATACGTCATCTCACCCCACACCCCTACCCCCACCTCCTTGTCTTCTCTATATAAGCGAGTGCCTAGTTTAATAAAATAAGTTCCCGCTTTGACACGGGCCTTTGACACGCAGCATCCCACTCAACCCCAGAGGGACTGGGCTGGACCGGGTTCTCTCCTCTCCCCTGGACCTGCTGGCAGAGAACCAACAACATAGGAGCCTGAAAATAGGTAGCAACATTCCTTGAATTGGGGTCCCAGACTCTATAAGAGAAAGCTGACTGAGCACCAAGCTTACCATGTTCATTTCTCATGTGTTGTAACGAGCTGCTTCAAGGTCCTGCTGCCATCACCAGCATTGTAAAGTAAAATCAACCTCTCTCCCCTAAGTTGATCTTCATCAGGATATTTGTGTGTGTTTGCATGTATATATGTATAATGTATATGTGTATATATGTATACATGTATATATGCATACATATATATTTTAACCACAGCAACAGAAATGAACATAGGACAGCAGCCTCCTTGTTTGGCCATGAACTGAGTCAGCCCGGGTATTTTGGGTTGTGCCAATTTCACTCCTAGAATAAACATATGAATTTGACTCGCATGATCAGGCATAGTTTGATTCCAGAGCACTGGGAAAGACAAGCTCATAACTACCATGAGGGTTGCTGAGAGGTCTTACACGCATTCACGACCGGCCAGGAAGAACACAGCAAACCAGAATCTTCTGCGGCAAAACTTTATTGCTTACATCTTCAGGAGCAAGAGTGCAAGAGCATTATTGCTTACATCTTTAGGAGCCAGAGCGCAAGAGAGCAAGAGAGCAAGAGCTCTATTGCTTACATCTTTAGGAGCCAGAGCGCAAGAGAGCAAGAGAGAGAATGGCAAAACCCCGACCCTTTTAAGGAGAATTATCCTCCGCCTAGGACGTATTACTCCCTGATTGGCTGCAGCCCATCGGCCGAGTTGTCGTCACGGGGAAGGCAGAGCACATGGGGTGGAGAACTACCCTTGGCACATGCGCAGATTATTTGTTTACCACTTAGAACACAGGATGTCAGCGCCATCTTGTAACGGCGAATGTGAGGGCGGCTCCCCACAGAGAGGCAGGATGCAAACTCAGGCCTCACCACCACCTTGTCACCCCAAGTGATGACAAGCAAAGCTATACTAAAGAAGGGTAAGCAGTCACTCTCAGTGACATCATACAGTCATGGCTGACCCCTGATTCCTACAAGAACTCATTCATCACTAGGTGGACTTAGTCAGGGCATTCTAGAACAAGACCAATAGAGTGAATATATGTTACAAAGGGAATTTATTAGGGTGAGCTACATGGTATGGTATCCGTTGTCTAACAATGGTTCTCTGTACTCTGGAATAGCTAAGAACCTCACAGATGCTCTGTCTATGAGACTGGATGCCTCCGTAGTTGCAATCTGGTCCTGAAGGCTGGAAGATTCCTGGAGGGCTGCTGGCCTTCGTTCTGTGTTAGAAGTCTGAAGAACCCGGAGTTGGATGTCAGCGAATGGCAGCTGAAGTGGCAGATAGCTCAAGTGACATAGCAGATGCAGTCACCAGTTAGAAGTGAAGGCGGGTCCTCAAAAGCAGCCCCACTTCCCCCTGGGATTTCTTTATGGCGCTGCCACTCAAAAGTGGGAGAGTCTGTCCCTAACAGTTAAACCTAGAAAATATCCTGTCAGATGGGCCTAGAGACATGTCTCTTAGTTGACTCCATATCCAATTAAGGTGCCAATCAAGCTTAACCATCACATTGCATTTTCTGGATGCATTCCCAAACTAAGTGTCTGCCACCTTCGACTGACTGACTGTAAGAGTTAGCTTGAAAGCCAGCCTCTTTCCTCACAGTTGCCCACCGAAGCCTTCTGGAGAGTCCTCTGATTAGCCCAATGCCATACTTTGTCCCCTAACAGAACATAGAACTGGAATGATGGGTAAGGATGTGTGTATGTTCTGGGGACCAGCTTTGAGGTCTCAAGGAGAGGAGTAGGGTGAAGGGTTAGAGTTGATGTGAAGAAGATGACATTATCCAGAGCAAAATTTTCCTGCTTCCTGTGTGACCCTAGCTGCCTAATGAGTATTGGTGTAGTACGTCTGTATGTGTGTGTGTATGTGTGTGTCTTTGAGAGAGTGTATGTGCATGTATGTGTGTGTATATATATGTATGTATGTATGTATCTGTAAGAGAGTATGTGAGCATGTATGTGTACGTATGTGTGTATGCAGGTATGTGTGTGTGTGTGTTTGTGACTGTGTGTATGTGAGTGCTTGTATGTATATATGAGTATATGCTCATATATGTGCGTATGCGAGTGTGTTTGTGTGTGTGTGCCTGTAGGTGTATGTATGTGTGTATATATGTGTGTGTGAATATATGTATATATGAGTGTGTTTGTGTGTATGTGTGTATGTATATGTGTATGAGTGAGTGATAGTGTGATGTATGTGTGTTTATGTGTGTATATGTGTGACTATATGTGTGTGCAAGAGACTGTGTATGTATATGTATATATGTGAGTGTGTGTATGTGTGTTATGTGTGTGTATGTATGTGTGTGAGTGTGTAATGTATGTGTGTATATGTAAGTATGTATATGTATGTGACTATGTATGTACATATGTGTGTATGTATGTGAGTATGATTGTGTGTATGTATGTGTGTGTATGTATGTGAATGTGGTTGTGTGTGTGTGTGTGTGTGGTATATGTGTGAGTGTGTATATGTATATGTGTGTGAGTGTGCGTATATATGTGTGTGTGGTTGTATATGTATTTGTGTATATGTGTATTGTGCGTATGTGTGTATGTGTGTGTATGTGTGTTTGGAGGTATGTGTATGCAACTAGAAGCTGGAGATTTTTGGTTTTGTTTTTTCTAGATTAACAACACATTTTTGCCTGCATGGGGGAAAATGTTGTAAGGCAGATTAGAACAAAACAAGCCAAAAGCAGAGCTAACGTTGCCTTCTTGACACCTTATGACTCACCTAAGGCATGCTGATCAACCGCAGGCATCAGTAAACCCTGATGAAAGGGGCCAGGGCCAGTTCTGGGGATCTGGGCAGGCAGTGCCATCAGCATGGCTTGCTCATGCTTTGAGTATGACTGCCTTACAACTTCAGTTCTCCATTGCGATACTCAGAAAACATGAAATGAAACTGAGGGGCTTTCCCTGCTGGCAATCCCATTCTGAGGACTCATGAAGACAGGGATTTTATAGTCCTGCTGGAGCCTGGGGTCCTCCTTCCTCCATATGCCTGGAAAGCTCAGAATCAAGCAAGACCAAACTATGGTGGTGGAAGTCAGGAGACTGGCTAACTTTGTGGGTGTAATAGGGACTTGGGGAGGGTAAGAGAGGGCTCACGAATTCTTGGTAATGCTGAATTCTCCAATGCTGTGCAGGTTACATAGAAGTGCTTAGTTTGAGAGGACCGGTTGAGTTGCATATCTGTGAGTGGCTTACTTGCTCTAGGTGTGGCTCAATAAAAACATCACATTATGTTAAATGCTGTTATTGTAGGCAACCATTTGTTCCTGTGGTGGTCTTAGAAACAAAATGAAGCGAAGTTATATTTAAGAAAATAACGATTGAAATGAATATATAAAAGTTTAAACATATAGTAGTGTGTTCACAACTCTCCAGGAGTTTCAAACACTGGTTAAAAAAACAAAAACAAACCTAAAGTGGGAAGTAGGGGCCGAAGAGACGGCTCAGTGGTCCAGAGCACTTCCTGATCTTTCAGAGGACCTGGGTTCAAGTGCCAGTACTCACGTGGTGGCTCACAACCATTCTATGAGTCCAGTTCCAATCACCTCACTAGGCATACACATGGTGCACAGACGTGTGCAAGCAAGAGGGCCGGGGAGGGGAAGACACCCGCCCCTGCCCTTCTGAAGTCCTGTGCTAGCCCATGGTGGTGATTTGAATCTTTTTTTTTTTTTTTTTTTGTTTGTTTGTTTGTTTGTTTGTTTTTTCGAGACAGGGTTTCTCTGTGTAGCCCTGGCTGTCCTGGAACTCACTCTGTAGATCAGGCTGGCCTCGAACTCAGAAATCCGCCTGCCTCTGCCTCCGGAGTGCTCGGATTAAAGGCGAGCGCCACCACGCCCGGCGATTTGAATCTTAATGTTCCCCATTAGTTCACGGATTCGAACATTTGGTGCCCCAGTTGCTGATGCTGTTCAGGAAGGTTATGGAAACTTTAGGAGGTGGAGCCTTGCTTGAAGGAAGAGCGTCGTCGTGGGTAGGCGGGGTTTGGGTTTTATGGTGTGGTCCTACTTCCGGTTCTGGGTATTTTGTTTACTGAATATAGATGAAATGGGATTGGCCAGCCTCATGCTCCTGTCACCATGCCTCCTGCTCCAATAAGTTGTGCCCCCTCTAGAACAATAAGCTTTTCCTCGGAATTCTAAGTCACTTTTCGTCAGGATATCCTATTACAGCATCAGAAACTTAATACTCAATATAAGGAAATTTTGTCAACTCACATCTCCCCCATTTCACGGGTACTTGTGTAGTTTAAATGCCAGTAATCCCGGTTTGAACTGTAGCAACGCCCTCCACTCTGCGCTATGTATAATCCATTGTCAACTCAGCAAAAATTATATATTTAAAACACAGAGGCTGGGGGTGGTGGTACACACCTTTGATCCCAACACTTGGGAGGCAGAGGCAGGCTGGTCTCTGAGTTAGAGGATAGCCAGTTTGAGGACAGTCAGGGCTACACAGAGAAACCCTCTCTTGAAAAACCAAAACCCAAACAAGACCGAGCAAACAAAAACCTGGTTCCAATTACTCCCCAACCTGAAGCTCTTCAGTTTTTTCCCTAGCACTCCAAGTTAAATTCCAAGATCTGTTCCATAGGCCCCTGCAGGCCACCATTCTTCAACCCCTACTGCCTCTCTGACCAGTTCCCATCACACTCTCTTGGTCTCACTGCTTTCCAACCTGCATGGCCCACACCCAGTCTCTTCCTTTTTTCCCATGCGTTTGCGCACATGAACAATGGGTCTCCCAGATCTCTGCACTGTCGGCTGCGGTTTATCCTTTTGATACCCAGCTCAAATGTTAGTTCCTTAAGTATCGTCTCCCAGCCATTATTGGTTCCATACTCTGACTTTATTTTTCAATGTATGGGGTGTGTATGTGTGTGTGTGTGTGTGTGTGTGTGTGTGTGTGTGTGTGTGTGTGAGAGAGAGAGAGAGAGAGAGAGAGAGAGAGAGAGAGAACACTTAATATGGAGAGCACCAGGAAACATGGTTCTTGGCTACCTTGTATGTGGTTGTATCAGAACCCCAAAAAGCAGCAGACAGCATTCTTAAAATACCTTAACTGAAAAAGGAAATTAACAAAAGAACTGCATACAGGCACGTAGGCAGGCTTAGGCTTAAGGGAACCGGTAAGGCATGGTGAGGAATAAAGCAGCCATATTACTCTGCATTCCATTACTATAATAAAATACCCGAGGCTGGGTGAGATTATAAAGAAAAGAAGTCCAAGGCTGAGAGGCTGTTGATTGCCTTGCTGAGAGAGTCCAGGGCCTCTGGGATCATAAGAAAAGATCCCAGGCATAAGCAGTCTTGTGGGACTAAGTTTTCTTAATATCTCACACTATCACAATAGGGATCAAATTTCAGCACATGAACCCCCCCCCTGTGTGTGTGTGTGTGTGTGTGTGTGTGTGTGACCCAAATCATATTAAGTCATAACAAGACAATGTCTAGAGATGAGGAACTCTGGAACTGGGGGAGAGGGGTTGTGGCAGGGAGCAAGTGCAGAATGGCTAACTTGCCCATGATTCACCCTCCTGTCAGTGTTTTCCTGACTGAATGCAACTGGAAGCCAGAGGATAAGGGTGCAGGGGGAATGTGGCTCATAAATGCCAATCTTCTCCAGCATCCTGGGGCACAGCAGAGCAGGAAAGAACAACCAATGGACTGGATGGAGGCAAGCCAGCAGAACCAGCCAGTTCCTGCTTCAGCATATGCCAAAGAGAAGGTGATAACTAAGTGAGAAGACAAAGAAAGCTGAAGCAAAAGCAGATATACCAATAGGTGTTTCACAAGCCCCGAGGTGGTGGCGCACACCTTTAGTCTGGGCACTCAGGACGTAGAGGCAGGCGGCTCTCTGAGTTCGAGGACAGCCTGATCTACAGAGTTCCAGGACAGTCAGGGCTACACAGAGAAACCCTGTCTCAAAAACAACAACAACAACAACAAACAAACAAAAAAAGTTTCACAAGCCTCAGTAAGGTGAACGAAAGTACCCTCTACAAACCTGCAGTCAGATGTGTGGCTCACAACCGTAACTTCAGTGCTCAGGATAATAAGACAGGAGGCGTGCCATGAACGTGAAACTAGCCTGGTCTACAGTGCATTTTAGACCTGCCTGGGCTACAGATGTGAGGCTCTATCTCAAAAACAACAAGGGGAAAGCAATAATCTTTAAACCTCACAGAAATTTTACAAGATATAACATCGACCCCGTGTGTGTTTGGTTAAAGATCCTGAGACCTTTGAGAGTAACGGACCCCAGTAACGTGGAATTGTGGAGCCAAGACTACAAATGAGGCCCCAGATTTTTTTCATTGGACCAAGCTAAACATGTTTATATGAACAAGTTAAACATAGACACACACACACACACACACACACACACACACACACACACCCCGTAGCCCCCCCTCCCCCCGCTCTGGTCATTCCCGGAAATGTCTGTCTGCTTGCCGAATCCCTGAGCAGAGTCTGTTTCGGCCTCGGTGGCTTTTAGCCTACATAGGGTCCACAGAGGAAGGCAGCTTCCGCCGGCTGAATATTATAGTGACAATCTAACGCCATTCATACTCCAATCACCAACTGTTGCTCTCCTTCATCGCTATTGTGTAGGGTGTCTAGATTTATTTCTATTGTTTGTAGTCATGCATCTCCCGTGTGGGTATGTGTATGTGAATGCAAATGCTTACAGTGATCAGAGGTATTGGATTCAACCGGGAACTGGAGCTATAACCAACATAAGCCGCCCAACGAGTGTACAGGGAACCCACCTCATGTCCTCTACAAGAGCAGGACACAGATTTAACCATGGAGAAATTTCTCTAACTCTTAATTTTAATTTTTTTAAATTTTTTAAATAAAAATTGATATAATATATATTATATGTTGAGCATATTCCCCTAAAGCCCCTACCCCCTCCTTTCCCGCCTCCTGTTAGTTTCATTTCTTCCCCAAGACAGTTTCACTTCTGCCTGTAGGTCAGATATTCATACATGATTTCATGTATCTATAAAAAAAAAAAAAAATCCAGGAACCACAAATGAAAGAAAACATGTTCTATTTTTTTTTTCTTTCTGAAGCTGGCTGAATTCGTTTAATTGGATCGTCTCCAGTCATATCTACTTCCACACGAGCAGCGTAACTTCATGTTCCCGTTGTGTAGATAGACCACACTCTCTTTATTCATGCCTCTGTGCTGACTTCGTAATCAGCTACTGTAGACTAGAGCTGCCGATAACCACAGACGTGCAGGTACCTCTGTGATGGTTTCCCAAGTCCCTCAGGGAAACACCTAGAAGTGGCTCATGCCCTAGTTAGTTGTTTGAGAGACCTCGATACTGATTGCCTCAGTGACTGGACCAGTTTACCTTCCTACCAGGGGTATAGAAGAGCTCCCTTTGTCCGAATGTGGCCAGTGTTTGCTGTTTGTTTTCTTGATGCCTGCCATTCTGACTGGCTGGAGACAGAACGCAGTGTATTTTAATTTGCAGCCATCTGTTTCTTTATAATGTAATTATTTAAGAGCACCCCAGCTCTTTAAGGCTTTGGAGAATCTGGGTTTTGTTTGTCTCCTGTCACTTCGTCTGAAGCACTTGGGCAGGCACGGGTCAGTACAGTCAGTTATTTGGTGTCTTTTAATGTTTAAGAAAAACTCACTTAGACGGTACATTGTTACACATGCGCCACAAACTTGTACCCTTTTTTCTCCCATTGAATATTGGACAATGAGTATTTATTATCCAAGCTATATAAATAGCACTTTCAAAACAATTAGCATATATCAATTGTGTATAGTCATGAGTTCATGTCTACAATGTACTTGGCTCATTTTCACCCCATCAGAACTTTCTTTTTTATCTTTCCTTTTCCCCCACCCTAGGTGTGCTTATTCTTCCCAAATAACATTTCTTTTACTTTTATGCCTCAAGAAAGAAAACCAGACTCCATATGTGAGGGAACGTGTGTGATGATTGTGGTTCTGAGCCTGGTCTACTTCACATAATCTGATGAGCTCCAGTTTCATCCATTATCCTGCGAATGGTATTTTGTTCTTTATGACTAAATAATCAGGTACTGGCAGCACACTTTCTGTATCACCCATTAATGGGAACCCAGGCAGATTGCTTCACCTGGCTGCTGTGAACACTGCCATGGCACATGTCATTGGCTCTCTCATAGTAACTCTAGGGGTGTAAGTTACTTCAAGGGATTTTTCTGTTGCTGGACGTTTGACTATGCGGCATCCTCATTCCATTCAATATCTACTCAGTATCAAGGTTGTCAGGAGCAACATTTTGGAGGCGGATTTCTTTCGGTGGAATTGCTTTGAGGAGAGCTGCTGTCTTCAGGGAATGCCTAGAAAGGATGGTTACACTCCACAGCTGTAATTACATCCAATAGACTCAGCTTGTGAATCTAATTTGTTTTGTAAGCTAATCCATCTTGTTGTGGAAGAGTTGAAAGTGTCTTCTGGTATACACCGGTGGAAGAATACCTTTATAAAACCCATTCGTCCATCTATCCCCACCCCCACAACCATCCACCTGCCCACCCACCCACAATCACCCTAGGACACTAGGTGAGGGGAAAGGGAATAGAAGAGAGATTAATAATGGGTGAAAAAAAAGATCCAAGTACATTATAGACATGTTCTTATTACCATGTACAATTAGTATATGCTAATAATTTTGAAAATACTGTTTATACAACTTGGATAATATAACTACTCATGAGCTAATATTAAATGGAGGCAGGGGAAGGGTACAAGTGTGTGTCACACATGTGACAATGTATCTTTTAAGAGTGGCATTTCGCTGGGCAGTGGTGGTGCAACGCCTTTAATCTCAGCACTTTGGGAGGCAGAGGCAAGTGGATTTCTGAGTTCGAGGCCAACCTGGTCTACAGAGTGAGTTCCAGAGTTCCAGGACAGCCAGAACTACTATACAGAGAAACAACCAAAAAAAAAAAGAGTGGCATCTCTCTGGGGCTGTGGTCTTCTCCAAAGGTGTACCATTTCACCATCTTTAGTATAGCTTTGTCTATTGGTGAGCAAGAGCTAAGTCCAGATGCCATTATGACTGCTCAAAGTCCCAGTCAAGACCACATAAATTCCATCATTATGTTGAACATTGTAGAATTTTTTGAGGTATCAAATTGAAATGTCAACTTCCATTGTATTGAAACTACCAAACAGCCCCTATTAGTGTCAGAAAAATCCCCTTAAAATGCCTTAAAGCATAGAAAGGGATGTGAGAAGGATTCTGTATTGGCTGAGCATCCGTGCACATCTGGCTGGAAACCGAACCATTAGTCTTGCAAGCACAATGCTCTGGCTGAGAGTGGTGAAGTCTGTAGCTGGTGGCCCTGCTCTGCTTCAGAGTCCACTCCACTTCTTCTTACTATGTGGCATAGCAAAACTCTCAGTTTCTCTTCCTTACTTTCATTATCAAATAAGGTAAAAGTTTCATCTCCTTTATAGCCTCAGAGGCCTAATTACATTTGTATACGAAGACTCAGTTCAAGGGTGTGTTAAACAGAGTGAACATTTGCAGTATGTCTTAGCGTTTCTAGTGCTGTGGTAAAACCTATGGTCAAAAGCTGTTTGAGGAGGGAAGGGTTCATTTGGCTCACACTTCCACATAATAGTCCACCATTGAAGAACATCAGGACAGGGCAGGAACCTGGAGGCAGAAGCTAATGCAGAGGGCATGCATGTATGGGTGCTGCTTACTGGCTTGCTCTTGCAAGACAGTTGATCATACTTCGGAACCCTGAGATTGTTTCGTTTACTGGAAAAACCTGTTTCTAGTTGTGGTGTGGCTCACCCTTAGCACACATCTAAAATCCCTTTGACTGCAATACAGACAGGCCTTTAGTGCACACATTTAATCCCAAACAATGAAGGTAAAGTTAATTTGTAGAAAGAAGCACCCATGTTTGAAAGTGATGTCTAATTGAGTGGCAGACAAAGTGATGAATCAGAGAAAGATTTGACAGAATTAGATATGCCCAACTCTCACAAGTGGAGAGAGGAAAGGGAAGCCACTTGAGGGGCAGTGCAGGCAGAGAGAGGAGGGTTTTTTTTTTTTTATTGAGATAGTTGTACTGAGACAGACGATTAGAACATATTGCCAAGGGTAGTTTGAGGCCAAGCAGAGCAAACAAGTCAGAGGCCAAAAGAGAAGCTAGATTGAATCTGTCAGCTTGGAGAGGCATTTGAGCCAGAACAGCTGAGTTGAACCAACCTGTAAGAGTTCAGAAAGAATTAGAAAAGGTGAGTTTATTCAGCAGCAAGTCTCAGAGGCTAGAAACAGTCTAGTGCTAGATTAGACTGTACAGAGGCTAGAAGCTTCCAGGACTAGGTCTAGGTTAGCAGACTGAGGCAGTAAGCCTCCAAGATGACAGGCAAATAAAAGATACTTTAACACTCCCCATGGCCTGCTCAGCTTTACTTCTTATAGAACCCCAGGGTCATAAGCTTAGGGATGACAGCAGTCATTATAGGCTCCCCCCATCAGCCATTAATCAAGAAAAGGCCTCACAGAGTTGCCTACAGGTCAATCTTCTGGAAGCCTTTTTTCTTTTTCCTCAGTTGAGAGTCACTTTTACTAAAGGACTCTAGCTTGTGTCAAGTTGACACAAAACACCAACCCAGCACTCTCCTTATCTTCAAAGCTTTTACCCTTTCCCTGAAACAAGTCGATGAAGCAGATCAGGTGTTGAAAAATGGCCAGTGGATACGTTCATCTCAGCCTGTAGATATTCCTTCAGTTAGAACCAATGCATGGAATCCTAAAGTTGTATATAGAAGACCTAGATTTCTGCTTTTTCTTGAAAAACGAACAAAAAAGGCAAAAAACCCTCATGTGATAGCAACAAGCTCCAGCCATGAACAAGGAGAGAGGCAGGTGGATAGGCTTCCAGGCTGACATGCACTTCTCAGCTCTTGGGAACACACTGGCTCCTGCTACTTAGCTATTTGGGACTCATTCAGCTTATAAGAAAGAAGTTGTCCTCTCTATTTTTAAACTAGACTAAAAGCCATAGAAAATGCATAATTTATTCAAACCAACAAAGGCCAGTTTGCCACATAGTAATCCTTTGACAAATGTCAGCTCCCAGTTCTCTGTTTTATGGGCAATTTAAGGCATAATTTCTTTTCCAAAATCACGTTGTGCTCTTTAGAGAGGCTTGAAGTGCCATGGGACCTCACAATTTATAGAGTTTGAAATTAATTTGAACCTGCCATTCGTGTTTGTGGGCATGAGTGCGTGTGTACCACAGGACCCACACGAAGGTCAAAAGGCAACTTTTTGGAGATTGTTCTCTCCTTCCACCATGTGGGTCCCAGGGATAGAATCCAGTCACTAGGCTTGAGCTACAGCAAACGCTTTTATCTGCTGAGCTGTTACACCTGCCCTGATAGCTTTTTACAGTGGCTGCAGGAGCTCACAGAAGATGCTGTTTAGAGGGTGTACGAAGATCCTTTAGGTCCTCACTGTGGTCAGATCACGTTTCCCCAAATTCATATGCTGGAACTTAATTGCTAGTCTGACCTTATCCAGAGATGGGGCCACCAGCAGGTATCAAGTCAGCCAAGAGAGTGGGGCTCTCAGATGAGGGATGCAGGGAACTGATTCTCTTTTTGTACCCCTGGCAGGTCCGCCATGTGATGAGTAACGATTCAGCAGGAAGATAAAGAACGGGCCTTCATCTTGACTTCCCAACCTCCAGAACTTTGAAAAATTACTTTTTATTATAGATTATTCAGTCTCAGGTATTTAGTTATAACAGAACAAATACACCAGGTCAGTATTCTCAGACGATATTCTTGCCAAACCACCCCGGAGTGGTTCGGAGGAAGCAGACCAGGGGTGGAGGCTGCGGACACTGCAGACAGTGGCTGAAAGGGGTTTGGACCCCCATCCCAAGACGTACAGCCAGCCCTTCCTTCTCAGCCTTTTGCCCAACGCTGACAGGCACCGTGAAGGGTACAGTTTTTCCTGATGAGAAAGGATCAGTATGAGAATTTTATAGAAAGAAAAGGCCAGCTGCTTGGTATGCCGGGCCACTCGCTTTGCTTTGCTTCCGTTGGTGGCTCCAGCATCTGAGATTTCTGCAATGATGAGAATAACAGAAACAGAGGCACAACCATGACTTATGACTTATGAGTTCCAAAACTAGTGTTCCAGTGATAATGCTGGGTGGACCACTGAAAACAGTAAGTACCTGACTTCCAGCAAATCAAGCCTCAAGAAGAGTTTGCTGGTTTGCCTGTTGTCCTGACCAACCTCTTTCTGGGTTGCTTTCGGGACAAGCAGGTTGGAGCCCAGCCCTTCACTATCCCCTGAGGTCATCTCTTTAAAAAAAAAAAAAAAAAAAGCCTCCCAGCTGCAAGGGAAGGCCCTGTTTCCCCCTCCCCCACTGCTGAGATCTTCAGATCTCTTCATTATTGATGTCTTTGCTCCTGCGGGTCATTTCCCAGCCTGAATCATTCTCTGATTATCTGACCATCTCCTGGGGGAGACAAATAGTTTCAAACATTCTCAGTGACTCATGTAGCTTCACTAATTCTTCTGTATATTTTGTTGTTGATGTTTTACACTTACACACACACACACACACACACACACACACACACACACACCACTGAGCAAGTCCTAGACTACCAAATTTTCCCCTGTGCATGCCCTTATTTGAATTTTAGTTTCATTTTATACAATAGAAATGAGGGTCTAATTATTTCTTCATTAACCGACCCCACCCCACTCCCCCAGAACTTGAGTTTTTCCTGATGAGAAAGGATCAGTATGAGAATTTTATAGAAAGAAAAAGGCCAGCTGCTTGGTATGACGGGCCACTCACTTTGCTTTGCTTCCGTTGGTGGCTCCAGCATCTGAGATTCTGCAATGATGAGAGTAGCAGAAACAGAGGCACAACCATGACTTATGACTTAGAGAGTTCCAAAACTAGTGTTCCAGTGATAATGCTGGGTGGGCCACTGAAAACAGTAAGTACCTGACTTCCAGCATCTGCTAAAGGCTCATCTCTTGCCAACTTGAGCTCATTGCCCGGAGCCTGTCGCCTTTTTGAATCCTGTGGCAGCCATTTGGGTGAGCAGGGGCTAACTTGGGAAGTTCTTAAGGCAATTATTTTGGTCTCTGCTGTTGGTTGGTATGAGAACCCCAGGCTGCCAGCTTACCCAGCCCTATCTCGCTGGCTTTTTCCCCACCCCACTGCACCCTCCTAATAGACTGTACAGTCCAGGAACACATCATAATCATAGTTGCCAAGTAAGCCAGGATGCTCTCACGTCAGAGATTCTGAACAGGCTGTTCTCTCCCAGCCTGTTCTTCTACCTCCTCTCCCCGGAGAACTCCTACTTATCCTTCATGGCCCGACTCAAGCATTTTTTCCCCCTGTATCCAAATAGCCTCAGATCTTCTGACCCGCCCTGTACCTAATGTACAATTCAGTTACACAACTCTCTTGACCTCGGGTCAGTGGAGTGCTCTCCATTTGTAAGAATTTATTTCGCAATATTTATATATTTTTCACGATATGGCGTGATGTGGTAATAGAAAACGTAGGATGCCTATGAAGAAACCAACTCGGGGACTATGTGGAATCGCAGCAGCCTGTCACTGTTGCCATTTTGTTTCTGAGCTGAGGTGAATGTTGCCACACACCTGTGCTGCTAGCTGAATCAGGAGTGTCTGTCAAGTGTCCAAGTCTGCTCTGAGTAACATAATAAATAGTTGTTGTTTTAAACTCTCCATTGATATTCTTCTATAGTTTAAAATATCAGCTGTATGTATGTACATGGTATACAGCTTACATATCATACAACCAACCATTTATATAATAAATTTGGTGATTTCTACTATAGAGTTGTTTATACACACAGTTAATTTGTAAACATTAATCTCTCATACCCTTTGACAAGTTCTCTAGGGGTATACTCTACTTCTAGCCCATCACCTATGTTCTGCCTGTCTAGACCTGCCTACTCTGAACATTTCATATAAGTGGAAGTATTCAACATCTAGCCTTTTGTGTTCCTCCTGCCTTACACAGGTGGGTGACACTGTATCTAGCTAGTAATTCCATTTATATGTCAGTTTAGTGTTGTTTATACTTGTTGAGGATTTTGCAGTTCCATAAAGAAGTTTTCTTTTATGGGTTATCTACGTCTTCTTTGGATCTCAGCAACTATCCTCCTAGAACAAGTCGAGAGGCAGTCCCTGCTTTTATACCTTTTGTGAGTTTCTGAGGAACTAATATTAATTATTATTATTTTAAACATCTGTGCAAACTGTTAGGACCTTTTTAAAAAAATCTGTAGATAATTCTAAAATTATTGATTGTAAATAGAGATTACTGTCATTCAACTATTGTAAGGCCAACACATTAAGAAATAAGTCCAGTGAGAGGACAGTTTGTTACTTATGGCTCCCAAGAGGACCAAACGGTGGGGAAACATCAAAGGCCACAAGGGGAAATATCAAGGCAGGCAGGGACTAAAGGGGTCAAGGGGAAAACAGGGGCACGAGGCTTTAGTGTAGTCTCTGAGGGATGCATATGTGTTACTTGGAGCAGTCAACACTGTCTTCCCCTCTACCTCCTCCCCTCCTCTTCTTTAAAATGATTTTATTATGATGTGTGTGTGTGTGTGTGTGTGCATGCATGGCACGTCACACACTCACAGTTCAGATGACCTCAGCTGTCTCCTTCCATCATGTGGGTTCCCAACATGAAACTCAGGTCCGCAGGCTTGACTGCGAGTACCTCTGTCTACTGAACCATCTTGGCAACCCTCTTCTCTTCCTAGCGCATGAGTAACTTTAAAATAGATTCCTATCTGAGGCAAGTCATACAATCTCACAATTTCACTCCAAAGGGCTCTCCCTGCACGTTCCCGCCTCTTCCTCAAACGCCATCACGCCAATTGTATTGGCTCTCTGTGTATTGGCCTTTCCATGTGTTTGCCTATGAATTTACACACACACACACACACACACACACAGAGAGAGAGAGAGAGAGAGAGAGAGAGAGAGAGAGAGAGAGAGACAGAGACAGAGACAGAGACAGAGACAGAGACAGAGACAGGGAGGAGGCAGACTTGGTTGCAACCTTACATCAGTGAGGATCAATAATGACGGACAAATTTTACCATCCTATTTTGACGAACATGTAGACTGCCACCCCAAGCTTTTAAGAGGAGTTACGGAGTTAAAATGCTCTTGACATGAAACTGCTTTCTAAGAAGTGGGGCCAGTCTACTTTCCCAGGAGGCATGCGTAAGAATGCCTAATAACACAGTATGTGGAGCGTGTTAGTTCTAATTTGCATTTTTATATTACTTTGAGACTCGGCAGTTTTTCTTCTGTCTCTGTACAGAACCCTGACTAATGCCACATTTACTAGACAATTGTGTTTTCTTCCTGGATTATGACATGGTTGGCCTTTTGCTGGCTTTCCAATAAGTTCTACTTTTGTGTTGCCACACTTATTTGCATGAATAATATGTCATGTCTATTTTCCTTTCATAGTTTCAATTAAAAATATTCTTTCGTATTTCCTTCATGCATTTAATTTTTAATTTTTCTGTCTGCAGACACCAGAAAGAGTGTCGGAGCTCCTAAGACTGGAGCTGCAGACAGTTGTAAGCTGCCACGTGGGTTCTGAGAATCAAACCTAGCAGACCGTTCTCTTAACTGCTGATCCATCTCTCGAGCCCCTGAGCATTTAATTTTTGTACACGGATTTTGATAGACTTTTTTCACATGGAGCTGCAGAGATGGTTCAGTGGTTAAGAGCACCAAATGCTCTTCTAGAGGTCCTGAGTTCAAATCCCAGCAACCACATGGTGGCTCACAGCCATCTGTAATGGGATCTGATGCCCTTGGCTGGTGTGTCTGAAGAGAGCAATTGTGTACTCATATACATAAAATAAATAAATAAATCTTATTAAAACATATAACAAAGTGTCATGTTAATAAAAAACACCCAAAATCAATCTCTCTCTCTCTCCCTCTCTCTCTCATTTTTTTTTCAAGATAGGATTTCACTGTGGAGGGTTATCCTGGAACTCATTCTGTAGACCAGGCTGGCCTCAGACTCAATAGAGATCCACCTAGCCATGTACTTTTTTTTTTTTTTTTTTTTTGATCAGATAAATTCCCAGGTAGCTTAACACAGAAACAACTTTGTAAGATTGCTTGAGAGAACAAGGAAGGACAGATCGGGGAGTTTGGCATCACTGACTCCAGGGATGGAACAGGCACCCCTGGGAGGAGTTTTGAGAGACCTGGTTCTTCTCACTCCAGGTTTACAGCCATTCCTTGTGCCTCTGGGCCGAGGGTGACCAGTTGGTGAAAATAGTGGTTAAATGCACACTTAATTCTTGTGCGCGTGTAGGGGCACCTGTGTGTCTATGTGTGTGTGGTGTGCATGTGTGTATGTATGTTCCCATGTTTGTGTGTACCTATGTGTGTGTATGTACCTGTGTGCATGTATATGGAAGTCCAACACTGATGCTGGGTGCCTGCTTTAAGCACTCTCTGCTATAATTATCAAGGCAGAACTCACAGATTTTAGATACTCCAATGAGCCGGGGAGTCTCCTGTCTCTGCTTCCTTCATCCCTCATACCGGGATCGCAGTTGAAGCTTTACACGGGTACTGCAAATTGAAAAACACCAGTTCTCACACTTGCGAGGAAAGTGTTTCATCCGTTGAGCCAACTCCCCAGCTCCCATACTTATTTCTTGACAATAGTTACAATATCTGGAATATCTAGGGTAAAATATCATGTACTAATTAGATACCTGTCTAACAAAATACCCAGTTAATTTATCAAAGCTAAATTATTTTGGCTTGCAGTTTTGGAGCTGCCGGTCCATGGTTGTTTGGCTCTTGTTTTGGAGCCTGTGGTGAGGCAGTAGTGTAGTCAGCAGTGTGATAGGAAGCTAAAAACAGGAAGAGGAGGGGCCTGGGACCTGCAGTCCCCCTTTGAGGGCACAGAAGCTAAAAACAGGAAGAGGAGGGGCCTGGGACCTGCAGTCCCCTTTGAGGGCACAGAAGCTAAAAACAGGAAGAGGAGGGGCCTGGGGCCCGCAGTCCCCTTTGAGGGCACCCCCCCCCCCCCCCGATGATCTAAAGACTTCATGTTGTGCCCTAGATAGGCCAACCATAAAAGTCTCCACCATATTCCTAGTGTTGCCCAGAAGGGTAAAGATCTAACGTATGAGCATCTGGAGAGCATTCGAGACCAGAACTGCATCAGATCTTACTGTCCCTGGGCTTCAGTCCTATCATCTGGAAAATGGGACCAAGCCTCAGATCGCAGTTGTTTGAAACACCGGGAGATAATATATAGACAGTGTCAAGCATGCTATCTGGCCCACAGTTGGAGTTTTTTCCCCCTTAGGCAGGGTCTCACCAGTTAACTCTGGATGTCCTGGAACTCTCTATGTAGACCAGATTTGGCTCAAACTCACAGAAATCTGCCTGCCTCTGCCTCCTGAACTCTCCACACCCGGCCTCCATAGTTGGCGTTTAATAAACTATAGTTAATTCCCCTATTTCTCAATCAGTTTTATTTCCCCAGGAAATCATTCATATTCGAAAGAGGAATGAATAGTACCAATTTCCCAGGAACTCGAATAAACTTTACACTTCATGTGTTAGTTTTCCAAGTCTGAAATTCATGCATAGCTGAGATTCAGCTTTTCTTTCACCCAGTTCCTCTACGTGCACGTCCAAGCTTTCTGTTTTGCTAAATGGTCTCACGTCATCTCCTGCCTGTGTCCTAGAGTCCAGGCAGAAGGTGAAGGAAGCACCCGCTCTGTAGTAGCATCCATAGCGTTCACCCTCTCTGTAGGAACGTTCATAGCATCCCTAGCTTCCAGCCTGGCCCGGTTGCTGGTGCGTTTTCATTATTATTGGCTTGTACCACTTACTCCTTTACCTTTCCTTTGCTCTACCTCCCCACGCCACTCCCTGCCGCCCCCACAAACAGCTGCTATTGTTGGCTGCTCCCAGGATTATTCTTGTGAACACTGGGAATGGCCAAAGTCTTCCCAGCTGGCTCCTGGCTTTTTTTTTTTTTTTTTTTTTTTTTTTTTTTTCCTTTCCCAAAACTGAAAAGTTTTACAGTCTCTGGTTTTTCACATCAGCTGTGCTGTCTGCATTAGAGACAGTCCTGGGGCATGCTCAAGGCTCTGTGAGTCAGCCCCTCCCTTTTAATCGTGCCTTTAAAAAGGGACAGAGAGTTCAAACTCCTAAGACAGAAATCACTTAGTTCCCTTCTGCTACTCCATCTCTGGGCCTTGATGTGTCTTAAATCCATGGGGTTTACTCTGTACCAGAGTAGGGAGTTTGAGGCTAGCCTAGCTAGATGAACAGTGTGCAGTTGTTTTCTAAGTTATCTTCTGTTTTTATTTGTGTGTGTGTGTGTGTGTGTGTGTGTGTGTGTGTGTGTGTGTGTGTGAATAATTCTTAAGGAGTTCCAGACTTTTGAAAAAATATCACTGACAAAAAAAACCTCAAAATGACATCAACAGCAAAAAAGTTGGAGAAGTGACATACTCTTAGTAACATTCCATTTTGCTCTGAGTAAAAGATGAGGGCCGGGTATCATCTTTGATTGGTACAGTGTCGGAGGAGAGCAGTTCACATCAAAACTGAGAAGGAGATAATCCTAGAAGAAAGGAACATGCTTCAAGCAGAAGGCATTTAGAATAGGAACTAGCTGTTTGGTGTTTCTTCCTGGCTGTATCCAAGACTACTGAAAAGCTCTAACAAGCCTCCCTCTGAGTGAAGAGCTCGCTCTACATCCTCCTCCCAGTTTACTGTGAGCTGTCCTTTCTGATGCTGTCTTTATTGGGTCAAGGTTGTCTCTATCCAGTACTCTCCCCTGTCATTTCAGCTATGTTTACAGATCTTTCTCCTGGCAAAGGCAACAGTGCCACTTGAGAGAGCCTGGGCCATCAATTCTGTTAGCCTGCGTGTCACAGGAGCTGGTGGTGGCAAGGGCAACCGCAGCAGCAGCTGGGAGCTCCGAAAGAACAGCCAGCTGCTCACTGTCATTCCAGGGCTGGCTCATCATTTATCAGGCAAAGGGGAGCCTTGATGCCCTCCCTGCCTCATCCCTGTCCTGCTCCTGACGCAGGTGGAGGGGACCCAGCACCTTTCATCTCTGTGCCATTTGTCTTATTCTCTCCAGGGATGCTTTGTCAGGTCTTTGTATCAGACGTGGCCCAATGTCACACACAAAATGCAGGTCCACACAGAGGGGTTCCCACTCTGGCTTTCCTTGGCTCTCTCTCTCTCTCTCTCTCTCTCTCTCTCTCTCTCTCTCTCTCTCTCTTTCTCTCTCTCTGCTGAGTTTTCATAACTAAGATAACCTGCAACTCTAAGTAGTCAAGGTTGCCCTCAAATTCCTGATTAACCTACCTCTACTCCCCAAATTCCAGGATTACAGGTGTGTACCACCACCCCAGCTTTTTGTTGCTGTTTTGAGGCAGGATCTCATATAGCTCAAGCTAGTCTCAAACTCCCTATGTAGCCCAGGTTGTCCTTGAGATGCTAGTCCTACTTTCTCTTCCCAAACCCTGGGATTACAGGAGCTGAGTGACCATGCCGGGCCCAGATTTTCTTAATCCCAACTACAAGGTCAGCAAAAGCCAAAGGAAGAAGAAATGTTAGGTGTACTTGGATGTTCCTTCGCTCCTCCTCCCCTCCCCTCCCCTCCCCTCCCCTCCCCTCCCCTCCCCTATCCTTCCCCTCCCTCCCCTCCCCTTTCCTTCCCTCCCCTCCCCTCTCCTTCCCCTCCCTCCCTTCCCTTCCCTTTCCTCCCCTCCCCCCTTTCATCCCTTCTTCTCCCTTCCCTCCCTCCCCTCCCTCCTATTTCCCACCCTTCCCTCCCTTTCATCCCTCCCCTTTCTCTTCCCCTCCCTTCCCTTCCCTCCCTCCCCTTCCCTTCCCTCCTGTCTTCCTCTCCCTTCCTTACCTTTCTCTCCCCTCCCTTCCCTCATTCCCCTCCCCATCCCCTCCTTTCTCCTCCCTCTCAGCCCTCCCCTCCTCTCCCCTCCCCCTCCTCTGGAGTTCTTTCTAAGAACTGCTGGTTTCACAGTGTTCTTCTCTCTTATTCCAGAAAGCAATCAATCAAATCAAACCACACACACCAGGGGTCAGGACTTTAATCTCCCTCACAGAGGTTACTGAATATAATGGTGTGGAAAGAGAAGCCAGTTTTGGAATCTGGAAGGTACCATTCCAGCCGTGACTCCTCTTGCTGCCTGGGGACTTGGACAAATGAGAATAAAAGTATTAAGAGAAGCCTCATGGGAGTAATGTAAGAATTAAATGAGATTATGAAAATGCTATGAAACCTTTTTTAAAAAATTCACTTCCTAGTCTCTTTTAGGGGTTCTAAAGACTAGAAATGTCCACGAGATAGCAAAGCCACCGGATCCCACTAACCAAGTCTCATGAATTTCTTCTCCTAACAACAGTTCCTTCTGGAGTTCAGGCTTTAGTTCTTACTCATGTGTGCACACAAGGAAGCTAAGGTTTCCTGGCCTTAGGTAGACACTACACCCACAGAGACTCACCTACGGGATTTTAACCAGAACTGAAACAAGGACAGCAATGGAAATGCTAATGTAGACAGGGAAAGCCTCATCGCTACACAAAGAGCTACAGACAAGGGAGGAGAGCAGAGAGAGCCGAGAGGCAGAGAGAGAGCCTTCTCCAGGGAGGAGCGCGCTGACTGCTTGTCCAGGACCAGCCCTGAAACCATCAGACAAATGCATGCATTTGGGAAGGAGGACTATTGGTATATGATGTAATTATCTTGTGATCTCGAAAGCTAAGAGAAGTACTTTTAAAATGATTTTCTAGTCATTTAAAAAAAAGAGATCTTATTTTTATATTAAGTGTGTCTCCACGTGCACGTGAGTGCAGGTGCCTTCTGAGGCCAGAGATAGAGTATCTCCCTAGAGCTGGAGACCCAGATGGTTGGGAGCCATCTGGTGCGGGTGCTGGGAATTGAACTCGGGTCTTCTGCAAGATCAGTCCATACTCTTAACCACTGAGCCACCTCACCAGCCCCTCCTAGTCGTTTTTTGCATCGATGAAGAGCTATGTGACTGAAGTAAGGCAAATGGATCGTGGAAGTAGGTAGTATATATCTCTTAATGGGTCTGGATAAATTAATACCCCCAAACCTACTACGGAACATCATAGTTTGGTAACACAAAATTCTGGAGTACTGGTTGCTGACTTCTGTGATAGCATGCTTTCCTGTCACCAAGAGACCCCAGGATGCTTTTATACCCCACATTGCTGGCCAAGGAAAAGAACAAATTTTGAAAAAAAGAACAAATTTTGAAAAAGGTAGCACACTTCCCATTGAATGTGTCCCTTTTATCCCACCATGAAGTTGAGCCATGGTGGAGCGATTTGCAATACCCTTTGGTTGTTTGCATGGTGGTGCAGGAAAGTACCATGTATGACAAACAAAACAGAAGCCTGTCCCCCCCCCCCCCCAAGTGTGCTTGTTTTGTGTATGTATCCCTTTCTGCCTGCCGGAAGTGGTACCTTCCCCTCAGCGGTGAAGTATTCCTGGCTGATTTCAGGACTCAGCTCTGTACACCTTCAGAGAACGGCGGCTCATACTTAGGGTTAAATCTTTGTGCCATACTCTTAACACAATCTAAATATGCTTCCTTTGAAAAGCAACAGTTTTTCACCTGCAAAGATCATAGATGTTCAAAATGACTCCTAAGGTTTGGATATGGTTGCAGTGTGTTCCCCAAGAGGATGTAGGCTGGGAGCGGTAACCAGAGAAGATCCTCCTAAGCAGAAGCCCCTTCCTCTGGCTTTCTGTCTTGCCGTGTGATTTTTTTTTCTTCACCTTGTGCCATCACTGTGATGACGTTTGCCTGAGGGCCTCTTGAGGGCTGAGGTAATTCTAGTGTTATACCCTTCTTTTTTTTTTTTTTTTTCCTTCCTTAAGTAATTTGGCCTCGCACAACCTGGTGACCGCTGTCACCGCTAAGGAAATTGTGGCAGGTTGGGGGTTACCTCAAAGTTCGGCCGCGAGCTTGTCCTGGCGAGTGAGAACTTACTCCCGCACCGCCCTCTATGAGCTGCTGGGGTGTCCCCTCCACTCTCATACCCGACGCTTATCAATTCTGGGCAGAACCATCCTCCGTCCGTAGCAAGTATGACCGAGGTCTGCGCGGACCCGGTGTCAGGCTCTCTAAGATGCCTGTGGTCTATCCTAATCTGCCCCTGCCCTCCTCCTTATATGCCTCAGGCTCAGGGTGGCTCTCCTTGAGACCATGGCATTCTGTTCGACTTTGATGCCTTCTACCAGGCGCACCACGGACACCAGCTACCTAGAGATGTGCGTCTGTCAGCCTTGGGGGAAGGCCTTCACGAAAAGCAGGAGAACCAGACCAGCAAAAAGTCATCCTTTCCTTTTCTTCCTCTTTGTCTGCTTTCGTATTTAGTCGGAGAAAAGGAGGGAAACGGATCTGGCCCAAGAAACCCAACTTTTCTTGGCCTTTGAACTATTGGTCTAAGATTGAATTGACTACCTCTGGTGGGGTTCTCTTGACCCTCCTAATACCCTCTAGCCTGGCAGGTGATCAACATGTCTCTCTTGTATGGTCCAGAAAAGACTCTTATCAGCGGCCAAGAACGAGGCCCCAGGATAAAGATTCCTGAAAACCAGAAATTTAAGTGCTTTCCAGAGTCCCTGAGTGGCTGTTCATTTCTAAAAGTTCCCTTCCAGATGCCAATCCCCGAAATACTTGCTGGGGTCTTATCCAGAAGTCCTGAGCAAGATTCGCCCTGTCCCCGGAACAAGTCTGTGTAATGGGTACCTCTGTAACCTCTGAGCCGTGAGACTAGATTTGGTTGTCCGAAGCCAATAAGATTTCATTCTTAAGGGCTTGCATGGAATTTGTTTTTCTGTCTTATCACAAGCCACAGGTAAGACTCGATCAATGATCCAATAGGTAACGGGGATGCAGCTTGCAGGGGGTGGTTCTGATGCTAAGGCCCTGTTCCCAGTGCCTCAGTGAAGGAAGGCTAACCTGCAAAAGGCACTGGGTTTGAAACCCAGCTTTTTTGTCTTTGTGTCCCGCTTCCCCACTAAGAAAATAAGTTAGCGAGAGATTGCCAATTTCCCCCCTCTGGTCTGTTCCATGTCATTTCTGTCACGTGGGTTTGAGAAAACAAAGCCCTTAAGGATGACGAATACATTCCTGTGTCAAAATTTACCCAGGGAGTGGCCTTGGGGAAAGGTGCTGTGTGAGCCTAACAGCAGGAGGTGATTTGTCCTCCTAAGGTCTGTCCCCATTACTCAGATTCTACTCCAGTGGTGGCATAGAGTGATATTACTGAGGCCCGGTTCATCTTGGGACCGAGTTCCTGTCCTTGGTCTTTTCATTCACCAGCCACTTGCATTGCTAAGAGTGCAGTGACAAGACTTGGAGGTTGAGTTCCCGAGTGTGGTCCGTGCATCCGCAGTGTTGATCACGAGCACCGCAAGTCAAATCCTTCCAACGAGGCTGTTGGACTGTGTGAGTAATTTGGGCCTAGATGAAGCAGGAGGCTCACTGGTCAAGGTACAGATGAAATGTAGGCCTGTAATCCAGCGGGGCTGTGGCTGGGGCATTGTGATGGACTACATAGCAAGGCTGTCTTTAAAAGGATACAGAATGCCGCCCAGGGGCCTTGTGTAAAGCCAAGAAACCACAGACCCGCAGCAGAGCTCAGGCTGTAGCTCAGTTGATAGAACGCATGCCTCCAACACACAAATCTCTGGGTTCTACCCCCAGCACCCCATAAACCAGGCTTCATGACGCTGTGACCTCTGCATGCTTTGGAAACAGTATCAATTATGTGTCACCGACTGGCCTAGAACTTTTCATCCTTTGCCTCAGTCTCCTGAGTGCTAGGACCTCAGGCATGGGCCACAGCCCCACAGGGATAGAGGACGATTTTGGGAGGACTGCCACCAAGTGTTTCCCTTGGTAACATTTACACTTCCCCAGCTCCCAAGATTTTACAGAGTTTTCTGTCCTGGCAAGAAGAGTAAACTTGGCCATGAACGTTAGCCCTGTCTTCTGGGGCTATTCCCCCACCCCTGGCAGTGGAGGGCGCGGCTGCAGAGATGATTACAAGCACAGAGGAAGGCTGCAGAGCAGCGGGTGTGAGTCTCAGTCAGGAAGACAGGAGGCAAGGACGCACGCATCTGGCGAGCCCTTCTTGCCAGACTGCTAAAATAGGTAAACTGAGTAAAATGCCACCTTTGATGGTCACGGTGTTGATACAACCCGATCCCTTCCTTCCTAACTCCTTCCCACATTCTGGCAGGTCATCCACACGGTGCATCTTTGGCCTCTGTCACGGTTCCAGTGTGACTCGAGACAGGACGTGACAGCATCTGTATAATCCCAGCATGTAGCAGGCAGAGGCAGGAAGGTCTCCAGCTTAAGGCCTGCCTAGGCTATTTATTCAGTGAGACCCTGCTCCAAGAAAGGTAGAACTGGCTATGGTGCTCCACACTTGTAATCCCAGCGCTGGGGAAGCAGAAACAGGAGGATCGCCCTCAGGGTGGTGCACCAGCTGGGTCTGCATAGTGAGTTAAGTGCCAGCTGGGGCTGTATAGTGAGGCCCTGTATCAAACAGAGAAAAGGGGAAGGGGTGGACCTATGAAGCGGCTCAGTGCGTTACGGAGTTTGTCCTGTCTCTAAGCCTAACAATCTGAGATCTATCTCTGGAACCTACACGGTAGGAGGAGAGAACTTACTCCCAAAGTTTTCCTCTAACCCCTGCATAAGCATCCTGTGCTGTGCATGTGAAACCCCATACCTCCCACTAGACAAAATAAAGAAATGTAAATAAGTAAAAATAAATAGTGTAAATACATTTTACAAAGTTATTTGGCCTCAAGTATTTTGTTGTAGTAACTATTGCTTAATTGCTTGCTACAGTTGACTAACACATTGCTACAAAGTTTGGAAAGTTCAAAAAAACCACCCCCACAATCTCCCATTATTCCATCATCCAAGGGGAACACATATTTTCATACGCATAATTTAGCTTTCCAAATTTTCATTTTGTATTTGCTCTTGCCTTAGACATCATGAAGGATTTCCCAGTTACCTCCAGGAGACTGTAAAATGAAGTATGTAAGAGCTTGAAAGATACGCCATCGCTAAGCATATCCAATCATTAAGCATTCTTATTATGATTATTACTATGATTATAGTAAAACTATAATGAAACCTTCCTTGTGGTGTGATTCTGAGATGAACATCTGTGAATGCAAATCTTTGCCCACATCTCTGATTATTTATATTTGGAAGATTTTCTTGTTTTGTTTTTGATCATGCACACGCACGTGTGTCTGACTGTGAGTTTGTGTATGAGTGTGGTGCCCTTGGAGGCCAGAGGTGTCAGATCCTCTTGGTGCTAGAGTTCCAGGTAGCCGTGAGCTCGAGAACAGGAGAGCTGGGTACCAAACTCAGGTCCTCAGCAAGAGCATCACTTAACTTCTGAACCATCTCCCCAGCTCCTTTATTTCCTTTAAGAGGAATCCTTACAAGGAAAATTCCAGAGTCAAGGGATATGCAAATGGATCCGAGGTGAGGAAGGAGGATGGAGAACCAAACCTCTCCAGGAAGGAACTGCCTGGTCGCACCCAACTCTTCTCCCTAATGCCTCCTGGACAGAATTACATCGTGTACATTATAGAATCCAGGATGTGGCTAAAGTAGAGAGACTACACACACTCAGCTTGCAATTCACAGTTGAGACACCTTTCTTTCTTTTTTAAACTGAAAAAAAAACATCTTTTTTTAAAAAATACAATATACATTGATAAATGTTTCCCCTCCTCCAGTTTCTTTTATGAAAAACTTCTCTAATTTAGGCGAGTCAGTTCCTGAGAAGGCTCAGTGGGTAAAGGTCCTTGCCACCAAACTTGATGACAAAGTTTGATCCCTGTCCCTGTTGGCTTTGGGATGGAAGCTGAGAAAACTCATTTCAGAGACAGAAGCTTAAAAATGAAAACTTTATATTCTGAACTCTCAGGAAAGCAGTTAGTTTGGGTTCTGAACTGTGTCCCCATAGGGAGATTGTACATTTTCAAAGGCTGGGAACACAAAGTGGCAGGTGGGGGAACAGCTGTGGTGTTATCCAACTGTGTTTTGACGTTATGGGGGTACCCCTTAGAGACCGAGCTGTATCCAGGGCACCTTCAAGGTCCTTAATTCATTCTCCTAGACAGTGTCTGGTGCTCAAAGTGATAAGGGGACAATGGAGCAGGTCAGCTGCATGTAGTTAACTATCACATAACAGGCAATAGGTTATGTATTTTTATAACTTATGCACCTTTGTTTAGATAACAGCAATTTCTCTACTCTCTACCGGTTAACAGACAACTAAGAGGTGGGATAGGTGCTCATTCCTAGGCCTGGCAACATGAACTTGTTTAACCCTGCCAGCAAGATGGACAAGGTGTCCTTGAAATGTCTGGACTCAGACAACTGTCCCCTTACAAGTTGTCCCTGAGATGTCTGGACTCAGATAACAGTTTACAGCAGAAGCTGTTCAGCTATTGGGAAGTGCCCAGCTCCTCTAGGACCGGGACCTTGAATTTAATTTCTCCCCATGATTTAATGGAGTCTGAAAACTTAATGGTAGTACTTAAAGTTTCTTCTTTTGCTTGTTCCCAACACAGCCCCGTGGTGGAAACACAGAACTGACTCCTCAAAGTTGTCCCTCCACTTCCATTTAAGTGCTGTGATACACGCATGCCCTTCCCCTTAAAAAATGTAATTGAAATTTTTAGCTTGATGGGAGACAAATACTTCCTCAGCCACTCTTGTTTACAGTCTGGGATTACTGATGGACACAAACATTTCCTCCCCAAGTCTCCACGGGCCGTTGCATTTCTTCTATGGTTTGTTGAGTTATGACTCAAATATGATGCATCATGACTTTCAAAAGTATTTATTTTTTTTAAGCCTATGAAACTTCAAACTGCATCATCCAGGCAGCCCAAAGGAAGGACTCTTTTTTTTTTTTTTATAATTTATTTATTGATTATAATTAAGTACACTGTAGCTGTCTTCAGACACCAGAAGAGGGCATCAGATCTCATTACAGATGGTTGTGAGCCACCATGTGGTTGCTGGGATTTGAACTCTGGACCTTAGGAAGAGCAGTTGGGTGCTCTTACCCACTGAGCCATCTCACCAGCCCCAAGGAAGGACTCTTTACATGAGTGGATGTTTGTGTTTTCATACGACCACACATAACTCAGAGTGTGTTTTCTAGTAATAAGAATAAATGGAATAGCAGTTCCAAACAGAGCCAGCCTCAAGGGACTAAAAGGTTCTGGAGAACTGACAGGGTAGCCCAGAAACAGAAATTAAAACTTTTTAAGGGTTCGCCATGCGTTGCCCAAACCCAGCCTTCCTCTCTGTGCTTCAGAGCATTTTTTATTGGCCAGTTTTGTCATAACCTTTGCAATCCCATCTTTTTTGAAACTGAAGAGGAAGAATGAAACCCATCACTGCATAAACCAGAACCCAGACATTAATTAGAGAGTTGTCCGCTTGGGCTTTTGTTAATGAGCCCTTGTATAATCATCGCCCAGTTTTCACCAAGTGTGAGGTCTCAGTTAGGAGAAATTGCCGTGGTCTCCCTAAGAATAAAATTATAGAACGCTAGAGAACACAGGCAAGAAATGTCAGTTTGTTGTTAGAGAACTAATATGGGGAGTCACTGGCTGGAATCTAGCATTTGGTTGGCTCTCAGTGAGCCAGAAAAGCTTCTCAAGTTTTCTTTGTGAGGCTCAGGAGTTCATCTTCCAGACCCAAGCGCTTCAAGTTCTGAATGGGGAAAGTAGACACATTTTTACCTCACGATAACAATGTTTAAAACTGTTCCATGTTTGGTTGGTTGGTTGGTTGGTTGGTTGGTTGGTTGGTTTAGGGATGGAAATCAACCACAGTCTTCCATGAAGCCTGAAATAAGTGAATCTGCTCTCCTTTTTTATCTGATTGATGATCTTCATCAGCACAGACAGACATCTAGATCACGTTCAGGTAATAACTGATTATGCACTCTTTGCTCTGTCAATAACTAATTACTTGACTGTGTTAATATAACCAACCTTCGTGTGCACAGTTATACAGATTTGGAAGAACTGATGGTGTGATTAAATTGACCTTCACAGTAATTTATCCGAGTCACATTCTTCACAGGTCATGCTTGTGAATAGGTAGCTCAAGCAAGCCCCATCCTCCTCTTTTAACCTTAGGAAGTACGTGCATCATAGGACCCTCCAACCCCCAATAATTAAAACCTTGGCATGGCTTCTGCATAAAGATATGTGAATTATTACAGGACTGTAGATAGATCACTACCTTAACTAATCAACTGCAGTTATTAATTAACCCCGAGCCATCTTAACAGGAGAACCACCAATGGCAAGCTGATGAGAGTTATGATGTACCTAGGGTTAAAAATCATTCATTTCTTCTGGCATGCATGTATATGAAGAGATTATAGAAATATGTCAATTCAAGGAACTATTGATTTTTGCACCCCCCAGTCTCCTACATCCTATGATGTTTCTGACTGCAAGTAGTAATCTCCGTTGCTACAATCTTGCTTGTTCATTTAATAAAAATCTTGAAAGTTAAGCATTAAGCTTCAACTGATGTTATAGACTGTATGTTTATGTCCTTTGGATCCCAAATTCGTGTGTTGAAGTCCTAGTTCCCACTGCAATAGTATTTGGAGGCAGGACCTTTGGGAAGTAATTTCTGCTAGACTAAGTCATGGATCAGGTCTTTCCAATGGATTAGCGTGGTAGTTTGAATACGCTAGGCTCAGGGAGTGGCGTTACTAGAAGGTGTGGCCTTGTTGGAGTAGGTGTGGCCTTGTTGGAGTAGGTGTGGCCTTGTTGGAGTAGGTGTGGCCTTGTTGGAGGAAGTGTGTCACTGTGGAGGTGGGTTTTTTCCTAGCTTCCTGGAAGTAGTCTTCTCTTAGCTGCCTTTGGAACGAGAGGTAGAATTGTCAACTTTTCCAGTGTTGTACCTGCCTGGATGCTGCCATGCTCCTCCCATAATGATAATGGAATGAACCTCTGAACCTGTAAGCCAGCCCCAATTAAATGATGTCCTTTGTAAAAGTTGCTGTGGTCATGGTGTCTGTTCACATAAATGAACTTAGTGGAGAGAGAGAGAGAGAGAGAGAGAGAGAGAGAGAGAACACATCATACCTCCTCCCTTTGAGCCATGCAAAGCTGCAATGAGAAGCCACTCCTCAGCAATCCAGAAAGTACTTCCCAAGAACTTTACTGACAAATACCTTAAGCTTAGACTCAACGACCTCCAAACTGCAACAGGCTGTCAATCAAGTTATCCAGTCCACAGTAAGCATCGTCTATGGCAGCCCTGCAGACTTAGAAGTAGGATATTTCAGGTATAGTCTCTCATGACTGAACCTTTCTTCATAATCTTTCCTCTTTTTAAAAATTCGGCAACCACTATCACAGATCATCAGCATTTAATGGGAAGTACAAGAGTTAGCGCCACTATTTATAGGGTTTTATTCCACACATCCTAACAGCAATTTTAGCACCAGTCACTGTAATGGAGAATCTAGCAGTTTATTCCCAAATTGTAAGAATGAGGGCCACAAAAAGGGGCCTAACTGTACAAGCTACAATTGGAACCCAAAGTCTGATAGTTCCAGAAGATTCCAGTGAGGCATCTAGATTAGAAGTCATCTGAATTTTACTAAGCAATTAAGAAGCACATGTGAATGAATGTTAACAGCCTAATGCTATGGGTCAGAAAATTAAACACAGAAAAAATGCTATAACTGCCTTCTGTGTATCTACCACCTAAATTAAACGAGAGTTAGGTGTCTCTCCTCACTGGTTTTGAGTTGTTCATTTGTCTTTGTTTTTGTGTATTTGAGACAAAGTTTCTCTGTGTAGCCCTGGCTGTCCTGGAACTCACTCTGTAGACCAGGCTGGATTTGAACTTGGAGATCTACCCGCTTCATTGTTTCTAAGGTTTAGAATAAAATAGTCATAACTTTGATCTCATCTTCCCTTGCTTTACTTTTCTTCCTCAGAGATAGTGTCTGTTCTGGAACTGCTGAGCACAGCTGTCTATGTTTTAGAAAGCTTACATATTGGTAAGTATATATGTATAGTGTTATTAAATATATTTTTAGAATATGCATAAGGCTATTCTTCTAAAACACACTGTTTTATGTTAATATAACCAGATATCATTTACATGTAAATAAGCTATTTCTCCATTTTTGGAGGGGCAAGGAGTCAGTGCACATTCATGCATATGGGTATATATCTATATATCTATATTTATATCTATATATGGTATAAAGGTATATAAAGGTTACTAAGGGATGTGTATACACACACACACGCACACACACACACACACACATCCCTTAGTTACCTTTCTATTGCTGTGATGATACACTGTGACCAAGGTGACTTACAGAAGAAAGGGTGTATTGGAGACCTCCAGTTTTAGAGTCCGTGACCATCATGGTTGGGAGCATGTCAGCAGACAGGCAGGCATGACATTGGATCAGTAGCTGAGAGATCACATCTGATCCATCAGTAAGAGGCAGAAAGAGAGCTAACTGCAAATGGTGTGGGCTTTTGAAACCCATGTCCTGTGACACAACTCCTCCCACAAGCACATGCCCCTAATCCTTCCCAAACAGTTCCACCAACTGGGATCCAAGCATTCGAACATACGAGGCTATGGGGGCCATTTTTACTTAAATCACAATGTATCTTGTGAGCATGAAAGAATATTCTCCAGTTTCCATGCCTAGAGATGGAGGGCGTTCATTTGTTTTGGAAGGTTTCTTTATGTAGAGCAGCCTGGCCGAAAAGTCTTAGAGACCGGCCTGCTGCTGCACCCCAGTGCTGGGGTTAAAGGTGTACACCACCACACACAGCTGGAGATGGAGTTTTTAAACACTCTATTAACCAAGTTTTCTTGGGTTACATTTTAATCATCTCAAGCAGTGTTGTTGCTATCTGGGGAATTGTTTCACCACCTGAACATAATTCAATAAAAACCTTGTTAACAATAATAAAACAATACACTCATTACTGGTGATTTCCTATGTGCCTGGCACCGAAGTGTTTTATGTGAATTCACTAATTTAATATTTGTAAAATGCACATTTCATATACCATGCTCTCTAATTTCACTGGACTGGACAGGAAGAGACCAATGAGTGACATTTATGCTTCCATGTTATTGGTCAAAGTTAAATGACCACAACTAACTAAAAGGAAGCTGGAAAATGCATCTTTAGCTAGATGTCTACGTGGCCAGGAGAATTTTAGGGACAAAGGTGGAGAGATGGCTCAATGGTTAAGAGTACTTGCTGTTCTCACAGAGACCTGGGTTTGGTTCCCAGCAACCACATGGAAACTCCAGCGCCCAGGCATCTGATACCCTCTTATGACTTCTGTTGACACCAAGAATGCACATGCTACGCAGACATATATGCAGTGCACATGCTACGCAGACATATATGCAGTGCGCATGCTATGCAGACATATATGCAGGCAAAACACACATAAAAGGAAACAAATAACTCTAGTAAACATTAAAAAGTAAAGATTTATTTAAAAAAAAAAATCTCAGGGGTGTTTACCATACACAGATGTAGAGAACCAAGGCTGAGAAATAACAGTATTTCAAATTCTTTCTTGATTTTTATAGGTGTAGAAAACCATAGAATAGGAGTGGAGAGACGTTAGGAGGCGAAAGGAGTAGGTGTCTGTAGTGAAAAGCCAGACATGACAGCACAGCTGCACACATGAGCTCACAACAACAGGTGCTTCATGCAGAAGACTTATACAAGATCAAGTCAGCAAAATTCTGGGCACGGATGGGAGAGGGGCTCGTGAAATCCCACCTCTGAGGATCTGATGGCTACTGAGAGGGGGGAATTGAGGTGCTGATCCTGAGAGGCTAACGACCCTCAGTTGATGATCCTACACCCAGGCACATATAGGCGGCACTTGTGGGACTCAGTATTAAATGAGAAAGAGAAAAAGGGAGAGAGACAGAGAGACAGAGACAGACAGACACACACACACTCAAAGAGAGAGAGAGAGGGAGAGAGAGAGAGAGAGAGAGAGAGAGAGAGAGAGAGAGAGAGAGAGAGAGAGCACGAGCAGTTGAAAGGATGATTTGGGAGTAGAAAGGGAAGAATTAGATAGGAGGGAAGTCTGGTGGATTGGATCCAAACACACTGTCCTAGTTAATTTTCTATTGCCATGAAGAGCCATTGTGACCAACACAACTTATAAAATCAATCAATCAATCAATCAACCAATCAATCAAGGGCTTACAGGTTAGAGGTTAAGTCAGTGTACACCATGGCATGAAGCATGGCAGCAAACAGGGTGGAATGGTACTGGAACAGCTAAGAGCTTTCATCCTGATCTGCAAGTTGGAGGCAGAGGGGAAACTGGTAATGACAAGAGCATTTGAAGCCTCCAAGCGTACCCCCAGTGACACACCTCCTCTGACAAGGCCACTCCTCCTAATCTTCCTCAAACTGTTCCACCAACTTTAAACCAAGTACTCAAATATATAAGACTATGGGGATAATTCTCATTTAAACCATCATAACATTCTTATTCTTACTCCTATTGATAGGGTCTCCCTATGTGGCCCTGGCTGGCCTAAAACTCACAGAGATCTACCTGCTTCTGCCTCCTGCATGTTGGGATTAAAAGCATGTGCCACTATGCCTGGCTAACCACCTATATTATATGCATGTATGAATGTTAAATAAAATATTTATTTTTCAAATGGTATTTTATAAATCATCATATAAACAGAAGTTTCTTCACATATATTTAAGATGATTGAGATGCCAGTGTAAGTCTTTCTCATGGCTATACATTTAATAAACTTATGAATTAGTGGGAAAAGGAAAAAAATACCTGAAGAACAGAGAATGGAAATGACTTGTCCATAATTATATAATCATTATGACAAACATGAAGCCTCTTATAGCCCAGACTCGCCCATAATTATGTAATAATTATGACAAATATGAGGTCCCTGTAGCCTAGGCTAGCACCAGAATCATGATCCTCCAACTTCCATCTCCCAAGTTCTGGGACTTAAGACATGTGCTAGCATGCCAACAAAAATTTGTTTGTTTTTTGTTTGTTTTAAATGTCTTTCCTTTTTACTAAATTTTCTGCTCTCAGAGCTATTGCATTCTAAGTAACTGTAATGGAAATATGAAATTAGCATCCTACATAAACACATAAATTTCTTATTGTTACTGACAGTTTTCTGGAAGGAAGTTGAGCTTCCACTTACTGCAAGTTCAACTTACTATAGTGTTATTTAAACAGGAACATAGACTCAAGCATTCAATGGTTCATTATTTGCCTTTTGACCAGAGTGTACTTTCTCCCACAGTCTTCCAAAGGTCATAGCTTCTAGCAGATGAAATTCATCCACAGATATGAACCCAAAGATACTCGGCTATTTTGAGCCTATTCCAAGTAATTCTTCCTTGTCAATACCTATTCTTTGATAATTTCTGGGATCACAGATTTTTGTTGTTGCTGTTTGCAGGGCTATAAAGTGGAAATTTTTGGTTTCTTTGGAAACTCAGTTGTGTCACATGATATTTTTCTGGAAGCTGTCTGTAAGAGGATGTTTTGCTAAAACAGACTCATGTTGTTTTGCTGGAGTGGACTCTTGAGAGAGACCCTGATGTCTGGAAAGAGTATAAATGGAACCCCACGGATAGTGAAAGGATGCTCTTGCATCACCAGCTGTGCAGCATCTCACTGGCCTTCGCTGGCTGTGCAATGCTTTGCTGGTCTTCGTTGGTCTTCACCTCATAGAGAGAAACACACTGAAGAACTTCTCATGGTACTCCGGCTGACTCTGGCCACTTCTGCAGACTCATGCTTTTTTGGCAGAGCTTTGAGGTCTCTGTTGGACCTTGTCACCACTACTGATTTATGTTTGGTGTTTGCTATTGAACAGGACTACTGGTATCCTGTCAACAAAGAGGGAAATCACCCTAAAGAACTATTTCTAAACAGGCCCACAAACCCCTTTTCCTATCAACCTTGTTTTTCCCTTACCTCTGGTCAGTGGGCTAAAAGGGAGGCTGAAGTGATTAAGAACCCTAAATAAAGTAGGTTTACAGAAAAGTCTAAGCCTACAGGGCACTGCCGTCGTGCCAGTGCAGTCGTGCCAGCTGTATTTGCATAGAAAAGGGAAAGACACAGAATATCCAACATATCCAAACACACTGCGTTAGGCACATTCTCATTTCTGTAATAAATTACCTGACAAAAGCAACTTAAAGAAGAAAGGGTGATTACTACTAATATTCTGTACATATTAATTAATGCTGGAAGCTAATATGGCAGCAAATATTCCCTAACCGGCTAGTTTCCCAAATAACCACACAGAGAGCTTTTAGTATTTCAAAGCTTAGGCCTTAGCTGGGCAGACTCTCAAATAGCTCATCCTAGTTATTAACCCGATCACCTAGTCCCACCCAGTCACGTGGCTAGCTATACCTCCCAGGCCCATAGTCAGTTCCTTCTACCCTCAAGTCTTCTGGAGAAAAGGCCTTCCTCTTTCTTCTTCCCAGAGTTCCTTTCTCCCTCCCAGGAAGTCCCACCTTCCACTTCCTGCCCTGCTAACTGGCCATACATTTTTTTTATGAAAGCCAATTAGAGAATGCCTTAGGTAGGTGAGGAAGGACAACTTTACACAGCGTACGCCAACCAAAGGGTTGCATGAGTATGGTCCATCATGACAGAGAAAGCATGGTGGCAAGAGACTGATGCCTCCTGTCATGATACATCCATAGTCAAAGAGAAGAGAGAGATAAATACTTACACTCAGTTAACTTTCTCCTTTCTATCCAGTTTGAGACGCCAGCCCATGCAGTGTGACCAACCACCATCAGGATATGTGCATTTCCCTTCTAGGTCACACACTTTTCTAGAAACACCCTCATAAACAGACCTACACGTGTGTTTCCATGGTGATTTTAAATCCAGTCTGGTAGATGATGAAGACCACAACATCAAAGACCACCCTCTCTCCAGCTAAGTATCTTTCTTTTGGGAGCCAGTAAGAGCTCCATAGTGACGTCAGCAGCACATACATTAAAAGTACCCATGTTATGGTGAGGGAGTCTGAGAAACAAAGAAAGAGTGACAAGGAAAAGGAAAGATTGTGATCTCCATTTGATATATAAGTAGAATAACTAAGAATGCAAGACTGGGGACTTGAGAGATGGCTCAACAGTTAGGAGCACTTGCTGTTCTTCCAGAGGCCCTGAGGTCTGTTCTGACACTCATGCTAAGGGGCCCACAACTGCCTGTAACTTCAGCTCCAGAAATCTGACCTGGATAAGCTTCAGGGATGAGACCACAGCATGAAACTTCTAGATCCCTTGGGTATCTACGTGTGTGTGGCATTCACACACACAGACACATAAATATAAATCAAATAAACCTGAAAAAATGCATAATCTGAAATGGTGGTATCAGGCAAGCCAAGCCCAATAATAATGTTCAAAATTACACAGAGTCATTTTCCAGCCAAAATATTCACACAAGCCTGGCTAATCTGGTGAGGACACTGATCCCTCAAAACCTCAATAAGAAGTTCTGCACTCAATGACGGTCTCTCAACCTACCAGAAATGAAAATAAAAGGTGAAAATGAGAAAAAAAATAAGGCAGTAACATAAAACTAAAAAACCACTAAGATGCTACTGTGTGATGCTTACATGTAAAAATCTTTTGATATGTTGAACACATTTCAGATATGAGAGACACGGTGATGGAATTCAATTTATGTGCATGACATTTTATAGTCTGGGAAGCTTTTCAGAGAATCATTGTATTTCATCAAAGAATGGAGAGAGATAGAGGACGGTAGCTATAGAGGGATAGAGGATGGTAGCTATAGAGGGATAGATAGAGGATGGTAGCTATAGAGAGATAGAGGATGGTAGCTATAGAGAGATAGAGGATGGTAGCTATAGAGGGATAGAGGATGGTAGCTATAGAGAGATAGAGGATGGTAGCTATAGAGGGATAGAGGATGGTAGCTATAGAGGGATAGAGGATGGTAGCTATAGAGGGATAGAGGATGGTAGCTATAGAGGGATAGAGGATGGTAGCTATAGAGGGATAGATAGAGGGTGGTAGGTATTTGTACCTTCTACCTTTCTGTGCCTGCCTGCACATAGACCACACACACACACACACACACACACACACCACACACACACACACATACACACACACACACACACACCACACACACACACACCACACACACACACACACACACACACACACACACACACACACACCCCAAAAATGAAAAAGAGCGAAATAACAAAAGGCTAAGAAAACAGAGCTATGAGCTACTGTCAGACTGCCATAAAGATTAGTTAACGATCACTGATCGGCACTTTGGATAACACGATTCATGTTGCAGGTAAGATTCTACTCAGCAGCTTCCATTGAGTGACTCTTCAGCGTACTGAACAAAGAAGTTTTGTTCCTGTGTAGTCTAGACCCGATTCAGTTGCTTAGCAATGGGCTCCACCATCCCAATCTCATCTCAGGTTTTGCCTTTAGCTTTCCAAAGGACCACCATACCACAAACTCCACCACAATACTCCCAGAAGGAAGGCCTGATAATCACTCTGTTCTGTTCAACCTAACAGGGTAAAAATCTTCAAGATGACAAGTGTTCGTTGTAGATAACTGCAAATATACTGTCCTCTTTCTTCAAAATGAAAACTTGTGCTCTTACTCATCCAGGTAAGGGATTCACCTTGTGATAAAACAAACAAACAAACAAAACATAAAAACACCCATCACCTCATACAAGCCGCTGAGTACTACTTCCACATCCAGTTGTGGGCTGGGCAAGTGGAAGATGCAAAAGACATTAACTGAGGGTCTGCAGACATGCTTTGTATGCTGTAAAGCCACAGCTTTTTTTTTTTTTTTTTCTTTTTGGTTTCGAGACAGGGCTTCTCTGTGTAGCCTTGGCTGTCCTGGAACTAACTCTGTAGACCAGGCTGGCCTCGAACCCAGAAATCCACCTGTCTCTGCCTCCCAAGTTCTGGGATTAAAGGCATGTGCCACTACTGCCCGGCAAAGCCACAGCTTTAAAATACAGTGTGTCCCCTGTGAACTCTATAATGCACGGGAAAGACTAACTTGGGAGAAAAAGAAACGAATGTTACAGGTTACAGGACAGTATTGCAATTAGCTGTTAAATGATGAAGATTCAAGGAAGAACCTTTTAAGAATTTCTGAGAGGGTTAAGGAAAAGACACCATGCTTATCATGTGCCACGCCCCCTGCCTACCCCCCCCCCCCCCTCCTACCTTCCCCCCCTCCCCTGTGCAGCAGGCACTGAAAAGGCACACTCTCTTCCAATAGCCATAACAGGACCTTGAAGTCACCACTGTCATTCTCTTCAGTTTCAGGAGAGGACAGAAAGTAGAAAGGTTAACTAGCTTGCTCGTAACAAATCCAGGTCTGAGCAAAATGAATGAGAGCATTGTAGAGTGTAACTAGGGAGAAATCCTCCCACTGGGAGCTGCCCCTTTTCCCAGCCTCTGTTTGCATTATTTATAAACTCAGGGCTGGATTCCAGAAAGCATGGTCCTTAGGGAACACAGCTAACTTTCAATTCAGGCTTAGGAACCTTTGTGAATACCTGTCCTTTCAGCCAACAGGAAGTCCCCTGGGACACAGGTAAAGGAAGCAGGATTTCTTTTCATATTGTCTTTGAACAATGAGTCCTGTGGGGTAATGCATGGTTTGTACAGAAATAGACTGACCCATGAAACACAGCCCTGTTTTTACAGCAGCTGAATCACTTCCACCCTCCCGTTTTGTGCCTGTTTACATTTCTTCCCCAGCTATCTTTCTCCTTGATTGCATTTGGAACACCCTGGGGCTCTTCTGATGAAATGTTTCCTTGAATTTTATCACCTATCCTGTCGTCATAAAGACTTTCCAGGGTAACAGTTTGCAATATCATCCATACACCCTGACACAATGCCCCAAGGTCTAGTCTCACTTGGGAAAACATAAGTATTTTTCATGTTCAGAGAAAAGAGATAAGACTTGAGAGGGGAATGGCCCTTCACCAAATCTAACAAGGTTAGGGAGTGTATTAGTCAGGGTTCTCTAGAGTCACAGAACTTACGGATAGTCTCTAGATAGTAAAGGAATTTATTGATGACTTACAGTCGGCAGCCCAATTCCCAACAATGGTTCAGTCGCAGCTGTGAATGGAAGTCCAAGGATCTAGCAGTTACTCAGTCTCACACAGTAAGCAGGCAAAGGAGCAAGAGCTAGACTCCCTTCTTCCAATGTCCTTATATTGTCTCCAGCAGAAGGTGTAGCCCAGATTAAAGGTGTGTTCCTTAAACTCGGAGATTTAATCTTCTGGAATCCATAGCCACTATGGCTCAAGATCTCCATACCAAGATCCAGATCAGAAACTTCTATCTCCAAGCCTCCAGATAAGGGTCACTGGTGAGCCTTCCAATTCTGGATTGTAGTTCATTCCAAATATAGTCAAGTTGACAACCAGGAATAGCCACTACAGGGAGTGTCCTGTGTTCTTTCATAAGGTGGTCAGTCTGGGACAACCACAACAGGAGACCGAAAGGGGGCTAAACAGAGTTGGTTTTTTTTCCCAGATTCTGGAGACAGAGGCATAGAATGCCACCATTACAATGTCACACTATTTCCAAGGTGTAGTTTTGTGTGTGTGTATGTGTGTGTGTGTAGCATGTGGGGGTCATACCACATACTCAAAACTTCCATTTTGTTTGAGACAAGGTCTCTTGTTTTCCTGTTTTATTAGGCCAATTGGCTCATGAGCATACCAGGGGTTCTCCAATCTCTGCCTGCCATCCCTCCATGGGAGTGTTGGGATTACAGCTGACCCTACAAGTCTAGCTTTCCCTTTGGTTCTTGGGATTCGAACTTGGATCCTCCCACTTGTATGGCAAGTGCTTTTACCCACTGAGCCCTCTCCCTAACCCCTGTTTAGTTTAGTGCAGCATTTCACCTGTTACAAGAACCTGTGGTATACACAAACACAAGCCACAAATTACTAACTGAAATTTCTGTGATTCCATATATCAGTTAAATATTTTTATATTGGTATTATTTTTTTAAACAAAAGTACTATAGAATATAAGGAAGAATGGAAATATTTATGCTAATATTTTTAAAGGGTTTGGGATTAAACCTCATGCCTTATGTACGCTAAATTCTACTACTGGACTATACCCCTAGCATAATTTAAAGGAAAGGACTTTCTATTTTAACATGCTCATTTGTGCTGTTATCTTGCTTTTTAAATACTTATTCAGAAGTACTGAATAAAAAAAAAGGAATAAAAATAAAAGGACATGGCCACTCCTAGGTATGGGAGAGAAGGAGGTTTATTGTAGATTAACAGGAGAACATAGTCAGAGGCAGAGACATCTGGGAGACTCCAGAGTGAAGATGCTCCGTACATCCAGGCCATGTGGTGGGGAGAGGGGGGGGAGGAGAGTGAGGAGAATAAAGGGTAGGCAAAAGATGAAATGTAACCAAAATGGCTGGATTATACCAGAAAGAGGCAGCTGAGGGGAAGATCCACCCAGCTCCAGGGCTGGAGAAGTTTAGGGTAGCAGGTAGGGTATGGCAACCATTCTCTGTAACAGATAGGGACTGAGGGATGCTGGGAGAATTTGGTGACCTCCTTGATGTATTAAACAGGTGCCTTAGTTAGCCACTCGTCCCAGGTTTGAGACCTAACAAGGACCTGGATTTCCCTTTGCATTGGGCCCCATGAATAATGTAAGGGCTACCTCCTGGCTGCTACAGCTGTTCTGTTTAAGAAAAATTGTCAGGAAGCACTGAAGTGGTTGCCTGGACAGTGATGATGTCAGCTTGGCTATAGCTCAGGGATCCTTAGTTAGCTGGACAAGTGTTATTTCAAGGTGTGTCTTCGAGGGCAGTTCTGGCAGAGATTAGCATTAAAAATCAGTAGATTAAATACATAAGATAGTTGTCGGTCATAGGGCAAGCATCATTCAACCCTCAGAGAGTAGGACCACAAGATAAAGATGGAGGGAGGGGAAATTCACCCTTCCTAGCTGGACCATCCATCTTTTCAGCCCACAGATATCAAAGCTGCTGGTTCGTAAGCCTTCCGGCTGCTCTAGGAGTGACATCACCTGCTCTTTTGTCTTTACCACCTAAAACCTGTCTAGTCTGCCTTAGCTGTAAAACGAGTGGTTAGCAGAATATTTCTAATAGTAGTTGTGAAGACTGAGAGTATTGTGGCTGTTAAATATGAAGCCGTCAATAGGCATTAGCCATGTCAGTATCCCAAAGCCCTTAGTTCACTTGACTCTTCACGGCTGAAAGTGTGTGTGTGTGTGTGTGTGTGTGTGTGTGTGTGTGTGTGTACAGCAGTGAGATAACAGGAGCTATGCAGTAAGAATAGGTTCACGTATTTCTCTGCAGGAGGCTAGTCATGAGCTCAGATCTGTTTCTCATATTGCCTGAAAAAGGACAGAAAGTCCATCTTATATAAAGTTTGTGAGACTTTCTAGGTGTGGTGGTTTAAATGGGTTTGGCCCCATAGATTCATGTGTTTGATGCTTGACCATAGGGAACGACACTAGGGAGGAGGTATATAGCTTTATTGGATGAAGCGCATCACTGTGTAAGTGGGCTTTGAGATCTCCTACGCTCAGGCTCTGTCCACTGTGGATGAGAGCCTCCTCCTGGCTGCCTGAGGAAGGCAGCCCCCCCTCCACTGCTTGCAGATCAAGATGTAGAACTCTCGTATCCTCTAGCACCTTGTCTGCCTGTGCTCTGCCATGTTTCCTGCTATGATGATAATGGACTAAATAAGCCAGCTTCAACTACATGTTTTTCTTTATAAGAGTTGCCTTGGTCATGTTGTTCTTTACAGCAATGAAACCCTGACTAAGACTCTGGGTAACCTGTGGGGACAAATTGAGAGTTTTTCTTCCTCGTTTTCTCTTTATTCTAACCATCACCCATATTCATTGACCTAGTTATTACTAGTTGTCCTAAAGAGCACATAGAAAGGGCAAGGCATTTTACTCTTCTGTTTCTCAGAGATAAGTGTTTACTAACTTAAAGACACACGTAAAAGCAATGTCATGGTTGTGTGTTTTGTTCCTTAAGTGGAAGCAGGAAGGAGACAAAAGGGTTGAGAAACCTGTGTATATGTGTAAGGGAGGGGAAATCACTACTTAATAAAGAAGCCTGCCCGCCACTGTCCATTGTGCTACTCAGAGCAGCCAAGGTGAGGAAACCACCCATGAGTCCATCCATGGACAAATGGATCAAGAAAGTGTGCGCACACACAATGGATTATTATTCCACCTTAAAAAGAAGGAAGCCCTGGGTTTGACACAACCGATGGACCATTTGTGACACGGAGGAAAGGCAGACACAGACACACCCACCGTGTGAGACTCATAACAACAGACAGGACAGGGTTAAGTCTAGCTGGACACTAGCTGCCCATGTGAACTGTTCTTCAGCTGCCATTTTGAACTGGTAAACCAATCTGTGGTTGTGAGTCGGAAACACGGAGGAAATGGAGAGGATTTTCCCTCCTTCCTTTTCCTTTTCCTTTCCCTCCCTTTCTCCTTCCCTCCCTCTATTACTTTCCTTCCCTCCCTTCCCACTTTCCGTTCTTTTTTCCTTCCTTCTATCTTCATTCCTTTTCTCCTCCTTCTCTACTGCCTTCTCTTTCTTCCTCTCTGTATAACCCACACTGCTCTGGAACTCATTATGTAGCCCAGGCTGCCCTTAGAAGCCATGATCCTCCTGCTTCAGCCTCCTAATATTGGATTACAAGTACCTTGTCTGCCTGAGAGATTCCTTGAAGTTGGTTGTCATATAAGTCTGTCGCAGGATTTTCCCTGTCCAATCACGTTAGGGCAGTGGGAGGCCCGTGATTGGACAGAGAAAAGGGAGGCAGTGCTAAGAGTTGCAGAGAGAGGAATCTGAGAGGAGGAGGGAGAAAGGAAGATGGTGGTAGACATTAATCTGTGTGGCTATGACCAGCCACAGGTTGTTAAACCATAAGGTTAGACTAATTGGGATAAAGCTTTATCATCAATTGTCTCTTAAATTATTGTATTGGCATCTTATAAATTGTGATTTTATTGATATATAAATCTGATTGGTTAACTATAAGCTTAAGAGATTTGATTTTACCAGGTGAGTGGGTATTGTGATTTCTAACCACAAGGTTGGTGGTTCAATTTGATTACTGGAATGTGGGACACCTGATGACAGGGTATTATAGCGGAGAGGGAACTAGTGGCTCCCAGGACAAACGAACCAAGATGTTGCAGGGGCTAGCTGGAGAGAGTAGCTCGGCTGCGAGAACAGATGGAGTGGTACCTCACTGAGACAAAGGGCTGTGGCCTACCAGAGACAGTACTAGAGCAGGAATGTGGCCCGGCAGGGCAGGAGAGTTGGCGGGTTTATATATATATTTCTTTCGTGAAATATAAGTAAGAGAAATTACCAATAGGAACATGACTAGGTGAAGTTGACTGTATGTCTGAGGATGCATCTGTGGCTTTGGTAGATTAATGATGGCTATGCATCCTTTGACATTCTTCTCACTGAGAAGTAGGACCTGTTTCTCTCCTCCTTGGATCTGGGCTGTGACAACTTTAACCAGGAGACTGTGGCTGAAGGGATTGGGAGGTTGTAGCATGAAATATAAAAAAAATCAATCCATGCTATCGCCGGCAAGGCACTGGCCTGCTTTCATCTCATGGAAACTCTGACCCAGAGCTCCGAAATCTCTCCATTCAGCTCACTAAGTTCCCACTGGCGGGCCATTACCATGCTATCCCATGCTTTCAAATTTCCATGGCCTTTTGGGGTGCACTTCTTGCAAACCTACACTTTGCCATTGTACCTTTAGCCCTGGAACCCAGTTGAGGCGGCTCGTGAAGGAAAACACCACACAAAGTTCCGAATCAACAGGTAACTCAATTGCCGGGCGCAGCAAATCCTGGCAGATCCGCCATCTAAACTGGGGGCCTCTTGTTAGCTACATTCTGTCCTCCAAGCTCTCCCCGTGGGAACTTAGCGAGCTGGGTGGAGAGATTTTGGAACTTCAGGTCAGAGAGTCTCCACAAGATGAGAACAGGCCAGTGCCTTGCCTTGCCGGTGATAGCGTGGATTGGTTTTCTTTAATATTTCACGCTACAGGAAGCCTCGGGAGGAAACAGGTAGCTTGCACCTGAGGCTCTTGAAGCTTTGAAGTTCTCTGGCAGACATTTTAGTAACCTGTTGTAGGGAGCAGGTGGAATGCCGGAGAAGAGGAAAGTCCCGCTGAATGTAGCCTGTTAGCTGATCCTGTTAAGAAGCAAGGGTAGGAACAAAACCACTGGATGAATGCTACCAAATAGCCCTAACAACAATTGCATAATTAATTCCCTGGCTCAACTGATGGCTAAACTAGAAAGGGAGAGCACCCCTCCTAATTGTTGCGTGGATAGAACCTTCCTTTTTCTGTTTGTGCAGTCTGCGTCTTGAGGTCATTAAGAACAATCAAGGAGGGTCATACACCACAATGCCTTCCTGCCTTTGCTTCTTTCAAACAAGCTGAATCATTTCTGCTTCTAGTTGTGTGGGTGGGTAAGGTGGGGGCCTGTTTGGGCAGAGACAATATCAATCCATATGCCACGCTTCCAAGCATCTATATTACCATTATGTAGAAGAAAGGAGAAACACAGAAACATTTATCACTTTTAATGGCTTGCATCTTATCCTTATTAAATCAAACACAATTTTTGTCTTAACTTTCGTATCCTCTCTCTGTTCAGAACTGTATACTTCCTGTTTAGCTGTCATGCTGGTTGGACGCATGCCCACTCATCAGCATAAAGGACAGGAAGGGAACCCTCCTTTTCTGGGCTAATGGCTGTATTTACTTTTTTAAATTAAGATGTAGCCCAGCCTTTTGGCAGATTGTTATCAGAAAGAACAGCTTAGCATCAATTATGCTAAGACAAAAATCATTATATTTAGCAGTCATTGTCTAGGTTTTAAAAGGACTTTATTAAATAACCCAAGATAAAAACTTAGTTTATTCAACTACTTGGTGCATTTGCTGGTAACTCATCCTGGCAGAAGCCCGATGACGCAATTGTGCTTGGAGAGAAATTCTCAATAGAATTCATAGTGAAGTTCTTTTGTGGTCAGTATGAGCAATGGATAGAAGGAATGTTCCGGGACTCTTGTGGGCATGTAAAATTTCTCTCCATATATTTATATGATATCAAATTCTATGCTTTTCAAATAGGTAGCCATATTCCAAACAGGTTTATACGTTATTTATTGTTCACTGAAAAACATCTTTCCATTGGGAGTTGTAGCTCAGTGATAAGAGTGTTTTACCAGCATAGGTAAGGTCCAGGGTTTAAGCCCTGGTAGCTACTAATACAAAAGAATAATACTCTGCAACCATTGAGTTGACTGTGTATCTTAGTTTGGTTTTTTATTGCTGTGAAAAGACACCATGACCACTGCAACCCTTATAGGGGAAAACATTTCACTGGGGCTGGCTTTATAGTTTCTGAGGTTTAGTCCATTATCTTCATGGCAGGAAACATGTTGACATGCAGGCAGAGAAGGAGCTGAGAGTTCTATATCCAGATCCTCAGGCAATAGGAAAAGACAGTGACATATTTCCTCCAACAAGGCCTCACCTACTCCAACAAGGTCATTCCTCCTAATAGTGGCTCTCCCTATGGACCTATGGGGGCCATTTTATTCAAACCACCGCAGTGAGTGTTGGAAAACATCAGAACATTTTGGCTCATTACCCTGTTCTAGCACAGGCTGCTTCCATTTCACTTCTCTTGAATAAGAATCTAAGGTTTGGCTGCTACATTATTTTTTCTCTGTCTCCCACATGGTTAGGTGGAGGGTCTCACTGTCCACCTGCACAGTGACACACTTCTTCCAACAAGGCCACTCCTCCAAAAAGTGCCACTCCCTGGGCCAAGTATATTCAAACTACCACAAATACCATGAGCAAAAGTAATTTGAAGAGAAAAGGGTTTATTTGGCTTCCACTTCCAAATTGCAGTCCATCATTGAAGGAAGTCGGGACAGGAACTCAGCCAGGATAAGAACTCAAAGAGGGAAGAAACCTGGAGGCAGGAGCGGATGCAGTTTATGGAGGGGTGCTACTTACTGGGTTGCTCCTCATGGGTTGCTCAGCCTGCTTTCATAGAGAGCCCAGGACCACCAGTCCAGGGGTGGCCCCACCCACAATGGGCTGGGCCCTCACACATCAATCACTAATTAGGAAAATGTTCTACAAAATGCAGGCTTTGCCCACAGCCCAAACTTATGAAGGCGTTTTCTCAGTTGGGGTTCCCTCCTTTCAGATGACTCTAACCGCTGTCAAGTTGACCTAAAATTAGCCAACACAATATATACCCACATGTCTTAGTCAGGGTTTCTATTCCTGCACAAACACCATGACCAAGAAGCAAGTTGGGGAGGAAAGGGTTTATTCAGCTTACACTTCCACATTGCTTTTTATCACCAAGGAAGTCAGGACTGGAACTTAAGCAGGGCAGTGGACAGGAGCTGATGCAGAAGCCATGGAGGGATGTTCTTTACTGGCTTGCTCAGCCTGCTCTCTTATAGAACCAAGACTACCAGCCCAGAGATGGTCCCACCCACAAGGGGCCTTTCCCCCTTGATCACTAATTGAGAAAATGCCTTACAGTTGGATCTCATGGAGGTATTTCCTCAACTGAAGCTCCTTTCTCTGTGATAACTCCAGCTGTGTCAAGTTGACTCAAAACTAGCCAGTACACCACATATGTCTATATCATTTGAGAGATGAGATCTATCACTAAACCACAAATGCTATTTTTCTTTTACAAAACTAATTAATTATTTTGATATGTATGAGTGTTTTGCCTGTGTGTGTGTCTATGTACCAGATTCATGCTTGGTGTACACAGAGGCCAGGAGAGGGTGTCAGATCCCCTGAAACTGGGCTGCACGTGGAAGCAGAGACTGTATGGGATTCTATGCAATATGTCAAGAAAATAAGGGGTGGTGGTGGATTATATAGTAGGAAATATTAATTTTCCTTCTTGCCTTAGGCTATTTATATTCTCAGATGAGAGACAGCCTTAGATTGTTAAATGGCCTTAGGCAGCACAGTAGCTGGGCAGCTGCCTACCCGCCATGCTATTAGAATCTGCTTTCCTATTGATAACCCCAAGTTATCACTCAGTATTTACTACATTCCATCTGGGCTGCTCTTAACTCAGTTGGGTAGCCAGCCCTCTGGGCCACTTTGTCCTGGCCCTTAGCCCGTGACAGCTCACTTTCTCCCTCCTGCACGTTCTTCTTCTTCTTCCATGGCGGCTTCCCTTCCTCTTCTTTCCCACCTCGAGGTCCTCTTTCTACCAAGCCCACCCTATCTATGTCTCTTCTGTCCAGTTATTCGGTGTTGGCATCTTTATTCACCAATTAGAATTAACGTGGGGTGGGGCAGGGCCGGGGCAAGGTCCCAGGGGCTATCGGCAGACACCAGGTCTTGGGGGCCAGCGCTTAGCATTATAGCAGATAGTAAAAGACAAAACCTCAAGTGTTGTGACTCAGACACAGAAGTTTTCCGTCTTTAGTGACTGTTGACAATCCCTTTACACGCTGGTCCTTCACACACTTTGCACTTCTCCATTTCCCAATCTCCCCGCTTCTTTCTCCTTCCCTTCCTAAACTGTTATGTAGCTGCCAGTGGACACGGGTCACTGGGTTCCTGAAAGGAAAGCCAGGATTGGATGGGGAGGACACCAAGAGACAAAGAGCCAAGACAAAGTTCTCAGAGCAAGGCTCAATCTTTAATTGTAGGGTCTGATTTTTAAAGGGGGGGACACCCATCCCCCACTATGCCAGGATCTTGATGTCACTTCGGATCTCATCAGGAAAGCTAGCTCAGCTGCTCAGCGGGTAGGTTTTTGTAGGAAACTGGCAGACAAAAGATGTTACCTAGGTCAGAAGACTCCACCCTAGGTGGGATAGCCTACTGTGGCAGAAACAAAGTCTGATTCAGCCCACCTAAGACTGGGGAGAAGGGCACACTATTACATTTTTAGTCTTCTTCAGTCTGTGACAGTTTCTATCTAGTTCTTGCTGCCTCTCGACCTTGACAGTCTTAAAAAATTTTGTCAGGTGCTCAGCAGATTTTTTTTTTCTCAATTTGAATTCGCATGATGTTTTCTGCTGTAATGATTGAGGTTACAAATTTTGGCAGCAATATTTTGGAGGGGAGACACCCTTCTTATCACATGAAAGCAGGTGATAATTATAGAACTTTTTGTTGTTATTTTGAGACAAAGTCTCTCTGTGTAGCCCAGGATGGCCCCTGGAATTCACGATTCTCCTGTTGTTATTTCTCAGGGTGCCAAGCTTATAGCAGGCTTTAGAGACTACAGTGTGCTTCTTCCAGACTTTCACTGGTGATCTTTAACCGTCATTACTTGCTTAAGGATGTAACTTGCCATCTTGTTGAGTTTGCTCTGCACCCCTTTTCTTACATTTTTACACGTCTTTTTTTCTGTTAAATGTGTGTGATTTTTTTTTTCTCTTATTATTCAAGAACTTAGAAGGGCCAGGAATGGTAGCACTCACCTACAAGTTTGACTACCAGCGAGGCTAAAGCAGGATAATCACAAGTTCTAGGTCAGTGTAAACAACTTGGTGAGCTCCTTTCTCAAAAAACAAACCAAACCAAACAAACAAATAAAAAACCAAGCAAACAGGAAAATGGAATTTAAAAAAGGAGGCCTGGGACTATAGCTCAGTGGTAGGGTGCTTTCCTGGTATTTGTGAGGATATAGGTTCAATTCCTAGTACTGAATACAGCAAAGTTTAAAAGTATCTTTTATTCGGCTGATGTAATTGTCATCTTGGAGGTCTACTGCCTCAGTGTGCTAACCCGGGCCTTGTCCTGGAAGCTTCTAGGCTCCATAAAATCTTCTCTAGGCCTAGAATGTTTTAGCCTGAGACATAGAATAGGCTCATCCTTTCTAGCTCTTTCTGAACTCTGATTGGCTGGTTCAACTCTGCTGTTCTGGCTCAAACTCCTCTCCAAGATGATTCAAATTGGCTTCTCTCTCAGTCTGACTTGTTGCTGTGCTTGGCCTCAAACTAACTCTGGCAATCTGTGTTGCGGTAAATCTCTAACCCAATATGCCCTGGCAATGAAAACACAACTCAATTAATATGAATACATGCTGTGAACCTAGACTGGGCAGATCTACTGCTACTTTACCATCTTCCACATCTATGAGACCCCTTAGAACTTGTGATTTCCCCAGGCCATGTGCTTCTGCTCTGCTTTTCTTCCTTATCCTTCTCCCCTGTGTCCTCTCCCTCTTCCATTTTTCTCTTTCTTTTTCTGCTCCTTTCACTCTACCTTCCCTTTTATCTGCCCAATCATCAGCTCTCCTTTATTTTACACTTTAAGGTGGGAAGCAGGTTTACAGGAAATCACCTGAGTGCTGACTCATTCCTTGTTCACAACCCCTCACAGGAGAACAGAGTGAACATCAAATATAATTAGCCCCAGGGCTATCCACAGCAAATCTGTTTTAATCTTCTGTCTCCTCCTTCTCTGGCTCATTCTGTATTTACCTGTGTCTAGCTTGTCCTCTCTCTGCAAACTGTCCGGGTAAAATTGTCCTCTTTCCTTCTTCACGGCTTCCTTTCCTCTCTCCTCTTGTGAGAGTTGGGCATATCCAATTCTGTCCAGTCTTTCTCTGATTCGTCACTTTGCCACTCAACTAGATATCACTTTCAAACATGGGTGCTTCATTTTTACAAAGTAACTTTACCTCCACTGTTTGGGATTAAGGACCTGTTTGTATTCCAGCAAGAGGGACTGAAGCTGTGTGCTAAGGGCTGAGCCACACCACAACTAGAAACAGATTTTTTTTTTCAATAAATAAGAAAATCTTGGGGTTCATAGTGTGATCAAGTATCCGGCAAAGTAGGAAGATTCCCTCCTCTGAGCTAAAGGTTTAACTCTCCTCTTCCTATAGTTGTGTATTTCAGTATGTTTTTGTTTTTTCTCCTGGCCCCTGCTACTGAAATAAAAATTCTGAGATTCAAACCTATTTACAAATACCTAGTTCATTAACTTTGCCTGTTCCTTGACTCACAAGAAACATTAGCTCATAAATTAATTACCCCATTATTCTATTCTAAATCCTGCCATATGACTGGTTACCTGGTCCTCAGGTTTTTGCTTTGGTCTCCATCAGCATTCTGGGGTCATTCTCTCACCTGTCTCTGTCCCAACATATTCTCTCTCTCTCTCTCTCTCTCTCTCTCTCTCTGCTGGATGTCCCACCTTTTAACTTCATGCCTAAGCTCATTGGCCAATCAGCTTTTTATTGACAGGTCAATGTTTTTATACAGTGCACAAGAGATTTATCTCTATACTCATTTGGATGATCACCGAAGCTGTTGTTGACAGTTATTCACCTTTTATTGTTTTCCTTTTTTTAAAGACCAATGATTCTAGAGCTAAAGATAATGAAGGACCCTCTGTGTAGCTCAAGCTTGTGCAAGGAGGTGACAGTTGGGTGATTCACTAGCAATATTTTGACTGCCATTAGAAGAATAGAGTCAATCATACATGGTTGTGTGGTGTACTGGAAAGAGCAGGAGATCAGAGGGACTTGGTTAGAATTTAGGTTTTACTCTGTATTGGCTGTGAGATTTTGGATGATACAATTGACTTTCCTGCTTCTCTAGACTGCAATGATTTGAAATGCTAAAAAGAATTCCTACCACTTACATAAAAACACTGTCAGTAAGACAGCTAGTGCCTGCATAGAAACCCTGGAGTATATTAGCATTGTAAGTTTGCACATACAGTTGAAAGGTGTTGAGGAAGGAGATTTATAAGTGTCTACTGATATGTTTATAGATATTTTATTTTCAACTGGAGGTACTGGTAGAAATATTCTTTTTCTATTGTCAAAAAATTTTTTTAGCACACACATCCTTTTTGTTACATGTCACCCAACTAATTAATGAGTTTATTAATTGTTTTATTTTATGAAGTAATTTGTGCATGTAGGTGTATATTACTGGGAGTTGAACTCAGGGCTTAACTGCTAGATTAACTTTTGACTAGCTTATTATAGTCAGGCTCTCATGGAGTTTTTTCTGTTAAGATTCAACAATTCATTTACTCTTTCACTTAGATAACGTAGATCACCTGTTCTCAACCTGTGGCTCTGTAACAACCCTTTCACAGTGGCAGTGTAAGACTTATCAGAAAACACAGATGTTTACACTAGGATTTATAACATAGCAAAATTAGTTATGAAGTAGCAACAAAAATAATTTTATGGTTGGGGGACACCATATTACAAGGTCAAAGCATTAGGAAGATTGAGAACTACTGCCTTAGAGTTTTTAAACCACTCTCTCTCTTTTTTAATGTAGGAGAGTGTGCCTCTTTTCCCACAGCAAACATGGCGGAACAAACTTCAACCTGACGTCTTGCGCCCTCAACAAAGATGGCTACAGCACTTCCTGCTCTTGCCTTTAACAAAGATGGTCGCAATACTTCCTGTCTAGGACTTTTGCCCTCAACAAAGATGGTCTTTATGGTACAGGTTCCCTAGCAGTCTGGATTCCGGTTGTAGTTTTAGTTATTCTTTTTTTTTTTTTTTTTAAACGGTACGTGGTCGCAGACGTAAGTAAGATGACTCCATCTTCTCTCGCTGTCCCCGCGCCGTGGCGACATCGCCCCTGCGCGGCTCTCCCGGGGGCTGGACCGGGGTTCGGGTGGCGGTGCCGGGGGTCGGTTTCCTCCGAGAGGACAGTCTGCGGCTTCATTTACCGTGAAAATCGTCGGTAGCTCTAACTGTGCCACAACCACGGCTTTCAGCTGCCGAGACAGGGAACTTTTTACAAGTTCCAAATGGAAACACGCTGCCAAAACAAAACAAAACAAAACGGTCACCCACGCCCTCCTCACCTGCCACCTCCCGATTTGGCGGAAGATCGCGAGCAAGGCTGGGATCCGACGTCCCGCTTGTGTGGGCTGAGGGTGGCAGAAGCCCCGCCCGCCACCCTTGCTCCCCTTGCCTTCATTGCCACCGCAAGCCACCCCGCAGCACACTAGCGACCTGAGCTCATTCAGTGTCCCATGCATGCGTGCTCACGGCCCTACTGCGACCCACATTCCGAATTCTTGTGAGGCTTATCGGTAAAGGCACACAAACACTCATTTTCTTGAGGGTGCTTGTCCTTTCTTTGAATGCTCTATAAACTTCTTTCCTCCGGACTGTCTTCTATTGCTGGTCAGGGTCTATAAATAAATGTCCCTGGTGCTTTTTAGCAGTTTCTAAAGCGTGGGTGCTGGACTAACTCTGGCAAAGCAATATTGAAATCCACTATTTTCTAGCATTTAATTTTATATAATAATATAAATAGATTAATAAATCTGTAATCCTTAGGGATTGCATTTTAAGTAAGGGATCAGATCTGTTTTCTGTTGGCTCTCTTACTGCACAAGGAATTGAAATAGGGCCCCATTATCGTGAGAAGCAGAGGTAGAAACATCCATAATGAGTGTCGTTCATTATGCCGGGAAGTGTTTGAAATATCCGTGGTTTGGCTTAACAGCCGCTTAGGAAACACCGTGGCTCAGCAGCCTCTTAAGATATAAAGACCTGACTGATTTTTGAGGTGCTCATTAATGAGTTTGCAGCAATACACTGACTTTGGGGGGGGGGGTGTCCATCAGCATTCCTGAAACCTAGGTGCTCATTTTGGCTCTTTCCAGGAAGAAATGGAAGCCAGAGACAAGCAGGTACTCCGCTCCCTGCGTCTGGAGCTGGGTGCCGAGGTACTGGTGGAAGGACTGGTTCTTCAGTACCTTTACCAGGAAGGAATTTTGACAGAAAACCACATTCAAGAAATCAAAGCTCAAACCACAGGCCTCCGGAAGACAATGCTGTTGCTGGACATCCTGCCTTCCAGGGGCCCCAAAGCTTTTGACACCTTCCTCGATTCCCTCCAGGAATTTCCCTGGGTAAGAGAGAAGCTGGAGAAGGCGAGAGAGGAAGTCACAGCCGAGCTGCCTACAGGTAGGCCCCAAAGAGATCCCCTCAAAACAGCTCTGGAAGTGTTGCAACCATGCCCAGTGGATTGGAATTTGGTCTTTTAGGAGGGACCAGGGCCACGAGCATGGGCAACGGTTTGGATGCAGAGGGCATGGCGTCGGAGGGTCAAGACGAGGAGGCGGTGTTAGGAAACTCGAGGAAGGAAGGGAACATGAACCCTGAGGCTGAGGGGTTAAGGAGGGAACTGAGAGTACAATTTAGACATGCTTCCAGGGGAACTTGGCAAGTCACATGGGAGGCTTGTTCTCATCGGAGAGCCAGGTCAATCTGAGCCCTTTGGCAACAGGAACCGTTTGGAAAGCGCAGATGGGAATGCAGGCTTTGGCCTACTGATAACTGATTTGTGGGGTGCCAAGCTGCCAGCTGGAGGAGGTCAGATCATGGGAGACAGCCTCTAGGAAGGCATGTCCTGCACCTGTCCCCACAGCCAGCCTCCAAGGCCAAGGGGATTATTTTGAAGCCTGCCTTTAGTTTGTTTTTAAAGGCTGTTGGTGTAAAGTGGCCCTTTAAAATTCAGCTCTGTGCAGACACCTGGGGAATTTTATTTTGCAAGGGCAGTAATTTGGGGGTGCGAGGGGGGGGCGGATCTTATTTTGATTTTTTTCCAGGAAAAAAAATCCCTGGAAGCAGTGATCTGAAAAGAAACAGCTTGGTGCTTGTGAGAGGAAGGTGCTGCGGTATAAATCACTGTTTTCTTCAACTCCTCCCAGATATACTGCTCTTTCACAAAGATGAGGGACTGACCTAGAAAGATTAATTTTTTTTTTTAAATAATAAAATGGAAAGTTAACCAAGCCAAACCAAATCAGTAGATTTCCAGAGTTAAGAATTCAACGTTTTCTGGTTTTCAGTATAGATATGGACCAAGTCAGTGGTCTCCAGAATTTATTGTTAATGGTTTTTAAAAATGACTGTAACAGAGCTGGTGTGTGTGTGTGTGTGTGTGAGTGTGTGTCAGCAGCGACATTGGTGTCCTGCCTTTATGGAGGCAGAGGCAGGTGGTTCTTTGTGAGCCCAGCCTGGTCTACATAGCAAGTTCTGGGATAGCCAGAGCTACATATTGAATCCCTTTCTACACTCCCAATTTTCAAATAACTGTAATTGGTAACAACAACAACAACAAAAAAAATCAAATACTACCAGTAAATTACTTTTATAATTTAAATGTAAAACTATGGGTCTTATATTTTGAATGGTTCTGAGAGCACATATGATAATTATTTTTTTAAAATTAATGACATATATCTGAATATTTGACCAGAATGGGATAGCCAGTTAATTTAGAAAGACCTGGTGAACACTCAGTGGAAAATCTAAAAATATCTTTATTCCTAGGAGCTTGTCCAAATTACATGTCTTTTTGAAACCATGAGAATGCCGGCCTTTGAGGACCTCTAGAATTTTCAGCTTGGGTTGTCCTTAGAAAATTACATATTCCATGTGTCTGAACAAAACCAGGACCAAGTATCCCTGACATTTCTACCACATTATTACAAGCAGAATATATAACATGGAGTTGCGGAGGGAACATCAATGAGTTGTGCCTTTCTGGTATTCACATCGAAGGCTCTCCTGGCCGCACGCAGTTGGAAATGACAAAAGACCCGAATGCTTTTCACTCCCAAAATGTTGAGTTTAACCAGGTGATTATTTTGGGTTATATAAACGTTGTCATGAATTGTCATAGACATGAGACCCTCATTCTCACTTCTTCAGGTTTATTCAGAGAGCAAGAGAGAACTAAGATATCCTGAAGACATTAAAAAGTTAAGGAGAAACGGAGGGGAAAGGCGCTTTTATATCTAGCTGTTTATCTTCTATGTATGAGTGCTGCATCCTGTGTGTCAGTATGGGCACTGCGTGTGCCTGGTGCACATGGAGGTGGGAAGAGAGGGCAGGAGCCTTGGCAGCAGAGCTGTAGATGGTCGTGAGATGCCATGTGAAAGGCAAAGAAACCCAGTACTCTGCAAGCCCAGCCAGTGCTCCTAATGCCGAGCCCACTCCCCAGCCTCAAAGAGCAGCTTTATAATGGAAGCAAAAACCAAAAAAGATTGAACATATCTGTATATATGCTTAGGAAACCAGGTTTTCCCCAAGACTTGTTAACTCTGTTGAAGGGTTAAATGGAAACCTGGCTTGCCTCACAACACAAGTGAGTGTTGTGAATTGTTTGTTTGTTTATTTTATAATTAACTCTACTAGTGAAAAAATTCTGACCTGGGGCTTAGATTTATTGATTTCTTGGTGACATCAACCCATTTTCAAGTATGACTGTAGTTAAATCTTGACTATTTAAACTAATACTGAAAATACAAGTAAGGTAGAGATGAGTGATAGAGTCAACACCTTTCTCATGCTCACTTTAAGAAGAGCAATGCTCCACGCAGGGGTAGTGCTCCCTTTGGCTGGTGCTTACAGATATGGGTGTTTTTGGGTTAGTGCTCCCTTTGGCCGGTGCTTACAGATATGGGTGTTCTCGGGCTAGTGCTCCCTTTGGCTGGTGTTTGGAGATATGCGTGTTCTCGGCTACTGCGGCAGTGCCATGCCTGCCTGTCTGCTGCCAGGTTCCTCGCCATGATGGTGATGGATTCTAACCTTCTAGAACTGTAAGCCAGCCCTCAAGAAACTAATTCTTTATAAGGAAAAACAAAAAGGCGACATTATTTCTAAGTCTTACTAATAAGCCCTGGATTCGAGGTTTGTCAGTCATTCTCTTCTCTCTTCTTCATTGGTAGTTTTCTAGCTCACAGGAGTCTCTTTAAAAGTTATTATTGATTATTGAAAATCTATTATGCCTTAGGGTCTAGTGGTAAATGTGTATATCTATACATTGTATATATTTTATTACATCATATGCCGTATACCATATATTATATATCATGTATTATATATTATGTGTTATTATATTATATATAATAATTATATATATAGTGTTTTAGGGTTAGGGTAGAAGTTATATATTTTAAAGAAGTAGATGCCTAACTGCTTTCTGTCACTTAAGGCCTTAAATATTTATAAGTGTCTAGTTTCATGAAAATATGATTTTGAAATTAGGTTGAGGTTTAGTGAATTGGAAGCTGTGTGAGTGTTGGGTTCTTTTTTTAGGGAGTAGGGGGATGAGCGGAGGCTTAGAACCATGGACCAGCATCAGAGCTGAAATGCCTTCCAACTTAACGTCTCTGGAAAAAAAGCAAACAAACCCAGAGTCCTGTTTCCTGGGACCTCCGTGTCTCTCTAGCACGGTGTCAGAACTGGGTAGGCACACTTGTGCTTCTGAAAAGGCTTTGCAACCCAGGCTCAGGGAAAACCGGGCGTTTGCGAGGCGCGCACACAGTAACCTTTTCTAGATTTCTGCTTATGTTGGTTGTGGTTGTCCCTGGACTGGTTTGGTGCCCTGCGGTCAGGAAGCCTTGAGAAGAAGCGAGGAGTGCCCTTCGCTTAGCCACGCGGCCCATCCTTCCTCAAGAACAAACTAACTTTATTTTTATTACAGTTTTCTGCTTGGCTCCTCTGGCAGGCTCTTGGTTTCCCCCTTGTTTGTGTATTAACTTTGGTGTTTCATTTCTATACTTGGAGCTGCCGAGGATATTTCTGTGTTGTACTAGTTATTTGCTTTTTGTATATACACTGAATGTAAGTGATATAGAGTAAAACTGAGTTGTGTCTCAGTCTCTATTCTTCTAACTTCAAGTCTCAACCAATCCTCAGACAGAAAAGAACAAAAACTACCTGAATTTTCTGATTATATCTCAGAATTTTCTTAGGTCTCCTAATGTCTGTTTTAAAAATCCAAGTATAAAAGTCCGGGATGTTGAGCAGATATTTGGTTTGCGTCTTCCTCACCCCACAAGGACTCTTACCTTTTAAAGGAAGAATTCTGCTGATAAAATGACTTAATCCACCTTGGCACAGCGGAAGGGACACTTGGCAGCGCTTCGCTGCGACCAAGGTCACACACCAGACATTAGATCAGCTGGAAGTCCTCTCTGGGTTCCTGCTGGGTCACTTTAGGAGACAGGACAGCACTGGGTGTGGGGAAGGCAGCCTGTGACCGGTGGCCTGCCTTCCCAGCCTGGTGGGTCTGTCTGAGCCGGGGCTCTCTGTGGTGCCCAAGTTCATCTGGCTGAAGCCCTGGCCTCAGTATCTGATGGGACTCCGCGTCAGGCACAGTAGAGTGGCTCACAGGCCCCAGGACTCTCTGTTCCAGCCTGTTTGCTCTGGCCTGGCTGTCCGGCTGCAGCTCTGCCACGATCCTTTCTTAACAGTCTCCGGGTAGCCTTGCCTTTCACCTTGCCTTCCCTTTGGCTGGGGCTTTGTTTGTCTCTCTTTTACCAACAGGAGTTGTGTCTATGCTCAGCCACAAGCCTCCCGCCCTAGCTAGCATCAGATACTTCCTTCCTTGGCCCGTGCAGTGGCCGCCCTGAGGCTAGCCCTTGTTTCAGCCTTGCCTGAGTTTCAGTGGGTCATCCTGATGGACAGGATGTCCTTGATTGCCTTGCCGTCCTCATGGGTGCAATACACACAGGGCTGGCTTGCCCGTTCCTTCTCTGCTCAGAAGCTCCAGGCCCAGCCTGTCCCTTCTGAGCTGGCCTTGAGTGACCCCGCTGAGCCACATCAGCTGGTCTCGCTCCTCAGAGGTACATTTTGGCTCTGAGGTAAACGCTTGGGCGTATTTGAAGTTACTGAGCTCTCGTGACAGCCGCATTACATATCGCCATCGGTTTTCTGACTTAGGATTCTTCTTAAAGTCTCCTCTAATCAGGCCATTCACCAAAGCCTGCCCCGTGAGATAACCGTTGCGCTGAACTCAGTTTAGCCAGCCTGGGTTCTAGATCCAAGGAGATTGTTCCCTCTGATATCCCCAGCTTGATTATCATATACTTCCCGGGGATTAAGTCAAACCTGAAGGGCCTCAGATACCAGAAGGGATTCCTTCCTTCCTTCTTTCAGATGTGTAGTGGGTGTTGCCCGTGTGTTAGCGGTCGGGTCTGGTACTGGGGCTATAACGGTAAACAGAACCATGGCCATGGGGTTCACTGTGTCTCCTGGAGGAGGAGGATCAAGGGTGAGACCGGCAGACAGCTGATGAATTAATTACCATTGCATGTGTGTGGTGGTGAGAGTGGGCAGGTAAGCCTTAGAAAGCCTCTCTGATGTGTTGGCCTCACTCCTGGGACAGAGTAGCCCGAGTTAGGAAAGAGACTTCCCTCGAAGGGCTAAGTTACCTGCTGTACCCGTGTGTACTCAGTGACTGGGTTACGACCCGTCCGTCGTGCTTTCCATCGCGCATCTGAGACCTTGTGTGGTCCTTCAGATGAATGTAGATCATCTGGGACTCGGAATGAAAGAGTAGTGATGCCCACGACGAGAAGGCACCTCCCCTTCTCTTCCGAAGTAGTCCAGATAAGGATAGAGGCACCAGGCTTCAACCCTTGCAGGCAGTGGGATCCCAGCAGTGTTTAGCTGGGTTGCTGCCCCCCCCACCCCAGCCGCCGTGTGCTTTCCTACCTACAGAAGGAGGCAGAAACAAGGGAGGATTCACTACCAGGGCCGTGTAGCTTTACCTTGAACATTGTCACAGGCTTGGGATTCTTCTCACAAGCTCCTGCGTTTCTACCACCCGGCTGAGCATGCTCTGTTGGAGTGAGTGTTGCTTTCCAAGCTGGTGGTGTCTCCAGGCATTTATGGAAGGACAGGAACTGGTTAAGTTTATCAGTAGCATTATGGAGTTTGTAACTTTTTATCTAAACACCACGTTTGCAGTTATGGCGACCCTCAGCAAGATGCCGCCAGATCCTGGTGTTTGGGAGCTGGGTGGGACCCACACATCATATTCTTTTTCTCTGTGAAAACGGAGGCCTGGGAGATTAAGTCAGCTTGCTCATCATCACATAGCTTGTTGATGTAATTTATTGCTGAGACTGGAATCCTAGCCTACCAGCTCTTGATTTAGGGTCTTTCCTGCCTCACAGTTTTTTTGGCTCCCCACTGGGTCTGAAATGGAATTGTATTATTCTGTGGTGTTAATAGCCAGAGGAGGCTTTTAAACATTTGCACTAATATAGTTTTTTTTTTTATGTTTAAGAGTAAAAACTTCAAGATTTTTTAGTATAGTGGTTTGAGATTGTCTTAAAGTATTTTATTTTTATTAACGCTAATTTTAATCATCTACCTGGGAGTCGTGATAATCCAGGGCTGCATCTTATCAGAGGCTTCCCCCAGCTTCTGCAAGGCTGATGTAAGGCGAGGCAGAAGACTTTTATGAGTATTTATGGGCCTGATGAAATAATGCATCTGCTGGCAGCTAATTGCCACTCTTTCTAGGAACGGCAAGCCATGTGACAGGGCCTGTCCCAGCAGGGATGGCTCCATTTCACTCTCAAATGCATTTAATACTTTTTGGGGTTTTTTTTGAGAAAGTCTGACTGTGTCTTTTTTCCTCCCTCCCATGGCCACAGGGACTTTGGGCTGCATCAGTCACCCGATCGCCTTCAGGTCCTTAACCGTGGCCGTGTGCTGGGATTCCCCGGGGGACTGAGAGGCTGCTGATGTCCTGGTGTTGTTCCTAACCAGACCAATCCATCACAGAGTTTCTGGGAGTGTCCTCTAGGCAGTGACATTAGACACACGCCCACTGATTTGAGTACAAACAATCCCGGGCACGCATGGCTTACCGGGGCATTCTAAATCGTAGCAGGGAGAGAACCTTGCGATCGGGCAGGTGGTTCGGTGACGGCTCCTTGCGTGCCATCGCTCCACAAATGTGGGCGGCCCAGAACTACACACGGCCGGATGAACTGCTTGTGTTTTCAGTGGGGGGAGACGCAGTAAGGTGGTAGAACACGGACACACAGAAAGACATTACTTCACAGGTGTTGTTAATCCTTGAATTTCTTGAACACTTTCTGAAGGATTTTCCAGAGTACCAGACCCCAGAGCAAGTGCGACTCCGGTACGGACTTTAGAATGTTGGGCGCATACAGGCGAAATGCACGCCGAGACGGAGTTGGAGAGAGTTTGCATTAGCTGGAGAAGTTGAATTTAGGCCCTGGTGGTGGTAGCGCACGCCTTTAATCTCAGCACTCCAGAGACAGAGGCAGGTGGATCTCTTGAGTTTGAGGCCAGCCTGGCCTAAGGAGTAAGTTCCAGGGCAACAGGTGTGTGTGTGTGTGTGTGTGTGTGTCAGCAGGGGTGGAGCAGAAGGAGTTGAATTCAGGGTATATATATATATATATATATTCCCTGAACATGGCTTCTGGGTGGAAGAGAGAGGACCTAGGCAGGTAGCTCTGGCTCATCCTGCTCACCTCTCAGGTAGCAGGCTGGGTGCCTCTGATTTTTTTTTGTCCTTAAAAATGAGTGTGGGGCCTGGAGAGATTGTGCAGGGCTCAAGGGTCTTTGCTGCTTTTCCAGAAGGCCTGGGTTTGTTCCTAGCACCCAATGTATGGTGGCTCACAACCCCTAGTAACTCCAGCTTCCGGGGGACCTGGCGCATGCGCGTGCGTGTGTGCGTGTGTGTGTGTGTGTGTGTGTGTGTGTGTGTATGTATGTATGTACTGGAGAGACACAAAGATCCCGAGTTAAAGATCATCTTCAGCAGCCTAGGGAGGTGTAGGCCTGAGCCCTGTAGAACCCTTTATTATATAGATGAGGCACAGTGAACATAGGGCTGTTTAATAACTCCCTTAAGGTCACTCAGGTGCATGGAGCCAAATTATTAACTTCAGTGCTTTGACTTTACAGCCTGCTAACATCTACCCCATGAAAGCACCTTATCAAAATAGACTTTTCCCTTCGCCTAATTAGGATAGCTCAGGTGTGTTCCAGTGCTCCGTCCCCACTCATTCTCCCTTGCTCCTGTCAGACACAAGCCCAGGGGCTCTTGGAAAGTCCTTCTCTTTCCTGTTGTCTCAGGAGTCACTTACTCCCTGTGTCTCCCCTTTCCTGGTCTCCTTTGATCCTTTGCAGAGGAGGTGGGATCTGAAGCAGGGCCCTGCGTTTCTCTCCTCTCAGGTCCTCTGAAGCAGGGCCCTGCATTTCTCTCCTCTCAGGTCCTCTGTTATCTTGAGAGTCCTAAAGACTAAAGCTTTGGTCTACAGAGTGAGTTCCAGGACAGCCAAGGCTATATACAGAGAAACCCTGTTTCAGGGGAAAAAAAAAAAAAAGACTAAAGCTTGGTCGTGTTTGGGGACATCGTGGTAGCTCTGCTGATGCTGCAGTCAGGTCCCACTTTGCAGCTCATAAATCATGCTCTCTACAGCTGGTGGGTACCAGGAACAAGTTCTGCTGGTGTAGCTCCAGGCTGCCTATCAAGGTAGCACTCCGGCTTGGGAGGGAGGGGGGGAGGCTCAGACACGAAGGCTGTGGTTGCAGCCAGCTGCAGGAATGTTTGCTCTACCTAAATGTAATAGGCAGCTGTGTTTACACGGGTCCTTCAGTTTGGCCAGTAAGGAGCATAGATGTATATGATTCTTGGGAGGGTTTACCCACCCTGCTCCCCCTTTTAAAATGTGATTTTTTTTTTCCAAATAGTCAACCTGAATTTAAAAGGCAGTATGACTTCTGGATGTTTTGGGTCAGGTTTTAGACGTAGGCTTTATTTTTGCTAATGATATGAAAGATTTGCCCCTTTGTAGGAAGCGCCAGGCTGAGAGTTCCTGGAAGTGTTCAAGTTCTATTTATATTCGGCACCATGGCAGAGATGGTGGCGACACGGTTACCAAAATAACACCGTGGAGATGTCTGAAGTGGTTGAGAGGACACAGGGGTAAACACACCCAGGGCCTCTCAGTCAGCCCTCAACAAGGACAGCGGCTGTGACTAGATAGATGCGTGGGATCTTTTCCCCACCCAGGAAGCAACAGCATTGCTGTAGCGGACACCACCTGGGTGTCTGTTGGTTCTCCTCAAGTCTGACAGCGTCATCCTGAAGCTAGCATGTGACCCCACAGCTGAGGCCCCAGTTTCTCATACCACCTCCCAGTTCCAAGGCCAGTCACAAGTGTCTGTCCTTTAGTTTCAAGGTGGATTCCCTATGGCGTTTTTCCTCTTGTTCAATTAATTTTTAAAAGCTACTTACCAAACCAAGAGAAGCACATTTACCAGTTTATTATAAAGCATGTTTATGAAGGATACTGATAAGAGATACACAGGGCAAGGGATAGAAGGAGAGTCTTTCCCACGTAGACCACATCCCGGAACCTCCAGCTGTAACCTTGGGCTGTCTGGAAGCCCTCTAAGCCCTGCCCTTGGAGTTTTTAATAGCTTCATCACATTGGCACACCTGATGAAATAACCAGACAACTTAAACTTCAGGTGCTCTCTTCTCTCCAGAGGGACAAGATGTGAACACTCACTGTCCCAGCACTTGGGAGACAGAGACAGGAGGATCAGAAGTTGAGTCTCAACTCCCCACCCTGTCTTGGATTCTGAACGACTGTGCCCATCCCAAAAATTATCGAGACTGTTGGTCACTGGTCTGTTGTGGATAGCCCTGGGGCTAATAAAATTTGATGTTAATTCTGTGAGAGGTTTTGGATGAGGAATGAGTCAGCACTCAGGTGATTTCCTGTAAACCTGCTTCCCACCTTAATTTGTAAAATAAAGGCGAGCTGATGATTGGGCAGCTAAGGGAAGGTGAATAGAAGATGAAGAGGGAACGCAGAGAGGGAAAGAAGAAGAAGAAGAAGAAGAAGAAGAAGAAGAAGAGGAGGAGGAGGAGGAAGAGGAGGAGGAGGAGGAGGAGGAGGAGGAGGAGGAGGAGGAGGAGGAGAAGGAGAAGAGCGGAGCAGAAGCACATGGCCTGGAGAAACCGAAAGTCCTAAGGGGTCTCATGGATGTGGAAGATGGTAGTGTAGCGGTAGATCTGCCCAGTCTAGGTGCACAGCATGTATTCATATTAACTGAGTTGTGTTTTCATTGCTGGGCATATCTGAGTTGGAGATTTGCTGTAACACGGATCAGCTTAGTAGCAAGTAAAAAGACATGGCTTCTTTGAAGACCACCAGGATGTGGAAAGTGTATGTCAGGCAACAGGACAAGAACCAGACGTTACTTATTTTGTGATATCTTAGTGGCAAATAAGGCCTGTGGTCGTGAAGCCTGCGTGTAAGTCCTTAAGAGCAGGTCACAGTACTATCATGGGTGGATGGGGCATGCCTGCCAGGACTTGTCCTGCTGCCGTAGCTGTAGAGGATCTTAGAGGCCTCCATTTTAGAGACGGGAAGGTATGTTAACTTGGTTTCTTGTTGCAATGACAAAATACCTTGACCAAAGCAACTGAAGGGAGAAAAGGCTGTTTTGGGCTTTGAGTTCCAAAGGGGACACTGTCCATCCTGGCAGGAAATGCTCGGTGATAGGACGAAGAGGCTGGCCTGCCCCATTGTACCAGCAGTCCAGAAGAGCCAGAGAGCAGGAGCTAGGGACAGGTTATGCAGCTTCAAAGCCAGCCCCCAGTGACTCTCCACCAGGGCCATTCAAAGTTCTCTTTCTATCCAGTGCCAGTAGCTGAGGCATCACGAATTCAGATACCAGCCGGAGCCCATGGTGGACATTTCTCATCCAGACCACAGCAATAGGACTGTTCCCAAACCTATAAAATGCATCAGATGGGTTCTTTGGTTCAAGCAGTAGGACTTTGTACTAAGATAAACAAAAGTAGCATATTGCATAAATTCACACCTTTGAAAAAACTGGCTAACATGGAAGGACTATTTAACAGGGGGCCAGATAAGGCAGTGAGTGAGTCTAAGGTACGGGATGGTGTATCCCGGAAGTCCTCCATTGGACCTGCTTCGGGATGCACATTGTAGGCCAAGCCTGGGTCCTAAGTGCTGCTGTTAGGTGTGGGAATCACCCGGAGTGGTGAAGGTCATCTGAAAACTTGATGGCTCTCGGGAAGTCTTCTGGAGTCTCCAGTTCCTCTTCTCTGCTTCCCCACAGCCCTTTATCCCTCTGTGGTCTTGGCTCCCCCCCCCCCCTTTTTTTTCTCGAGACAGGGTTTCTTGTCGCCCTGGTTGTCCTGGAACTCACTTTGTAGACCAGGCTGGCCTCGAACTCAGAAATCCGCTTCCTTCTGTCTCCCAGTTTCTAGGATTAACGGCGTGTGCCACCGCTGCCCGGCTTGGCTCCCCCTTTCTACCTGGTGGCCTTTCCACTGCCTTTCCTCTCTCAGCTCTGGCCGCCCTCCGCAGCTGCCGGAGCCGGCAAGCAGCCCACTGCCTCGCTGGCTGTCTCCACATCCTCTGCCTCGCAGCCTTCACAGCTTGACTTGACTGCTCGGCTGTGTCTGCCACTTCAGTTTTGCTGTCTCTTTTGTGTTAACAGCTCAGCAGAGAAAAGACCATTTGCACGAGAAGCCTTTTATTAGGCTTATTACCGCAGCACCAAGGGAGGCAGCAGAAGAGAGTGTCTCTCAGTCCACTCACGGAGCCTGCTCAGACAGCCAGAAGAGGCGTTCGGGCCAATCACTCTCTTGCCCCTCAACACCTGTCATGGTTACCGAGGCTTGTGCTTGTACCAATCACAGTCTTGCCCCTTAGCACCAGTCCATTCTCTTGGATTTTATGCCAATGGTGGCATTGTCTTAGATAAATAAATCACAGCCGCCCCTCTGCTAGACCCCTGGGGGAGCGCTGCCTTTCTACCCGTGCTGGAAACTGTTCTAGGGTTACAGAGTTCATAGAGGCTACGACAACAAAGCCCTCCGGGAGCTGGAGTAGGCTCATCCTTTGCACAGTTGTCACAAGGCGACCAGGGGACTTGGGAAATTTATTGTGAAGAATTCTTTTTAAGAAAATGTATTGTTTTGTCTTAGTCAAGGTTTCTATTCCTGCACAAACATCATGACCAAGAAGCAAGTTGGGGAGGAAAGGGTTTACTCAGCTTACACTTCCACCCTGCTGTTCATCACCAAAGGAAGTCAGGACTGGAACTCAAGCAGGTCAGGAAGCAGGAGCTGATGCAGAGGCCATGGAGGGATGTTCCTTACTGGCTTGCTTCCCCTGGCTTGCTCAGCCTGCTTTCTTATGGAACCCAAGACTACCAGCCCAGGGATGGCACCGCCCACAGTGGGCCCTGCCCCCTCTATCAAGAAAATGCCTTACAGCTGGATCTCATGGAGGCACTTCCCCAACTGAAGCTCCTTTCTCTGTGATAACTCCAGCCTGTGTCAAGTTGACACACAACACCAGCCAGTACATGCTTCAAAGTTTCATGCATATGCATATATACTGTGTATACAAACACACATATATGTGTTTATGTGTATATGTATCTATATCTCTCTCTTCATGTATATCTTAATCATACATACCGGTCCCTCAGTCCCTCCTTCAAACTCGTCCTCTTCCCTACAAATTCATGTCCTCTTTTAAATTAAAAACCAAAAGTTTAAAAAGTGTTGAGTCTTTACAGAGGGGCATGGCTGGGCAGCCTGCCAGTGGCCACCGCTCAGAACAGTGAAGAATCTTTAGCTAGTAGAAAGTTACTTCTGATCAGCTTCTAAAGGACTGACGGTGACTTCCAGGAAACACAAGAATCACATTAGAAGAACCTCTTTCTTTCTTTCTTTCTTTCTTTCTTTCTTTCTTTCTTTCTTTCTTTCTTTCTTTTTCTTTCTTTTCTTTCTTTTTCTTTTTCTGGAGCAGAAGGAGAGTACAAGACACAATCCACAACCTCTTAAGAGTTTGTAAGAAGCTCTCTCCCCTCCCCCACCCCATTCCTTTCAAGGCCTAGAGTCAGGCCCCTCTGGAGATGAAGTGGCTTCCTGACAGGGTATGTGGATGGACCAGAAAGCTGTCCAAGATAGAGGGGCAAAGAGGCTGCTTGGAAAGTAACAGGATATCTCAGGGGGTCAAAACATCCCAAACTCAGGAAAAGCCCCTCCCCGCCCCCACGCCAGTGTCTTTTCCTCCTCCTCCCTGCCCTGTAAGGCGGAACTAGCTTTGCATACAGAACAGCGATGTCACCGGGATTCAGCTCAGGATGCAGAGCAGAGAAGGCAGAGAGCCGAGAAGTGATAGGCAATTCACAGGGTTCCGAGAAAACAGCTTGTGAACACTTACCATCGCTGGCTATCCTCTGAAATTACGGTTGTTATTTTATTTTCATGTCTGTGTAACTAGACTGCAGTGTTCTTTAAGGCAGACATCATCAACAATTTTTAAAAATTCAAGCTTAGAAGCCATAGCGTAGCACAAGGTGCGTATCAGCCACCGTGAGTTCGTGGGACGTGCAGAAGAATTACTGTAAAACCCGAGTCGTACTTTCTTAGAGTTCAGATTGTGACTAGCGGGAGTCAGGAGCAGACCCGTGCAGTAGAAGAGCCTGGTGATCCTCCCTGTCGCTGTGCACGATTTAATTTGGGTCATAGTCCTAAAGGGACACAGTCCATCGTGATGGGGAAGGTGGAGCTGCCAGAACAAGTGGGTGCTGGTCCCTTTACATCAGCAGTCTGGAAGCAGAGAGAACAAGAGAACAGGGAGTGGGCCCTGGCCCTAAAATCTCATGGCTCATCCTCAGTGGCATTCTTTCTCCATCAAGGCTCTTCCTCATAATGAGCCGGTGCTCTTCCCAGTGCCTTGCGAAGATGTGGACAGTCGGCCCTCCCTCACCAGATACCGAGTGGCAGCCCTTGACCTAGAATTTCTAGTATCCAGAACTGAGAAATAAGTTTCCATTCATTTATAAGTTACCCAGGCTGGGCTGGCAAGATGGCTCAGTGGTTAAGAGCGCCGACTGCTCTTCCGAAGGTCCCGAGTTCAAATCCCAGCAACCACATGGTGGCTCACAACCATCCATAACAAAATCTGATGCTCTCTTCTGGAGTATCTGAGGACAGCTACAGTGTACTTACATATAATAAATAAATAAATAAATAAATAAACAAACAAACAAAAAAAAAGAAATCACTGCAAAAAAAAAAAATAAGTTACCCAGGCTGTGGTATCTTGTTATAGCATTATAAATACAAGCCATCATGTTGTGCATAGTAATTATATATAATCTTGATTTGTTAGTGTAGTACAATTTAAGAGATCAGTATGGTTTGTAATAAGCTAGTTATAAAGTATAAGATGAAAAATTTGAGCTATTTTTAAATAATCTCAACATTTTAGCCTATATATAGGGAAAGTGTAATAGTTCTTCTCAGACATCCTAGGTTTATGGCCCAGTCTCACATTAAAAGACAAATGAAGAAAATATACAACTTAAAATAAGTTATTTTTGGTGTGTGTGTTATAGTGTGTACTGTGCAGTACCCATGCACACACATATAGAGAAAGCTATATAGATACATGGAAGCTAACATTCTCCATCTCATTATTCTTTCAAACGTAATTTATTATTTTTTTATTCCTGTGAATGTTTTGCTTGCATTTGTGTCTGTGTACCATGTGTGTTCCTGGCTCCCACAGAGACCAACAGGGGGCGTCAGCTTCCATGGAACTGGAGTTTCAGAGAGTTGTGAGCTGTCACGTGGGTCCTGGGAATTGAACCTCAGTCCCCTGGAAGAGCAGCTAGTGATTTCAACTACCGAACCACCTCTCCAACTTCCAAACTTAATATAAGGTTTATGACATGGATGTCGTTCTAAGGAAATTCAGACCCAGGGAAGCAGTTGGACTTCTGCCTGTTTATTTAGGTCTGAGGAAATGAAGACAGTTGTTGAGAGATAGTGTAATCCAGTGGTAGGAGTGGGAACTGACAGGGTCTGCACAGGTCTCCTCTGTGACCACCTCTTCAGAGACAGGAGCCACTTTTTCTTCCGCCATAGGCAGGGGTGTCTCACAGGAGGCTCTTACAATCCACTTCAAGGAAGGGGCAGGGAGAGGTGCGGTGAGCAGCCTGCCTCTGCTACACCCCCAGACTCTGGAACGGGGCACCTGAAGGCCCGTCACCACCACAGGAAATTCATTTCTCTGGTGGAGAAGCACTGGCCGCTCTCCTCACTCATTTCCAGAAAGTCACAATTTTCTTGCTGCCACCAATGCTGGAATCCAGGGTTTCTTGCAAGAAGCCGAACAAGGAAGAGAAGTTGGATTGTGTGCGTGTGAATACATTACAATCTTTTCAATCCCCGAGTCAACTGGAGAGAGTCTTTTCAAATTATTACTGCGGCTGGCCTGTTGCTGCTTCAGTTAGCAGAGGCTGGGGGTGGGGTGGTGGACTCAAATGCCCTCCCCTAAGTGCCTCTCAAGGAACCTGGGAGGATAGTTTCACTCCACTGTTTAAATAATCTTTTTGTTTGTTTATCTTTCGGTGAGTATTCTATTTCAAAGTCTTTTACTAGATTATTATATAACCGTTTTTTTTCCCCTTTTGAGCGTCTTCTATTCATGTGCCTTCTGACATTAAGTTCCAAAATCTTTCCTTTGTTTTCCCACAATCTGTTAGATTATAGATGGTTCTGTTTTTGCCAGTGCTGTATTAAAATATTCTCCAGATAGGCCGTCTTTGTCCTGACACTTGGCTTTTCTCTCCTTGTGCTTGCTAAGGCATTCCTGACGACTCTCTCACTTAACTGTAGAGCGTGTTTCAAAGAGACTACTAAAAGCTTTGGCAGAACAACCACATCCCCCCCTCCTCACTGTTGCCTAGCCGGTTCCACACCACACAAGACTATAGGACACAGAAGGCTCTATTAGCAAGTGGGAAAAAAAAATCACAGCACAGCCAAATCATCTTTTTTTTTTCTTCAGTCAGTCAGCATTTATTGAGGCCATACTATGTGCCAGGAGTTAAGTCAGTCCGGATTAGTCAAGTATAAGCTCTAACTGCTTCATCCCAGAAGGTTTTCCAGGGCTGGTGAGATTACAAACGATCTGGTCTCTCATACAAACTGAGGGCTTCCCATGGAGCCTGGTGGATCAGTTGTCCTCATTGGATGTTGTCATCATCATTAGATGGGGCTGAAGAACTGAGCTGTGCAGATTCATTCAGCAGCACTGGATACACAAGAGGGAGATGCCTGTGGGTGGGGTGTGCTTGTCACTTCCTTTTCCAGAGAATTTGCCTCCTAACCCCATTCAGTGTCTCACGTCTGAGGCTGATGCCATTATTTCAACTTCTCATGTGAGGAAGCCGAGACTCTGACCAGCCAACATAGCATCTCACTCTACAGATACTCTGAAACATCTCAGTGGGGTCAAAGCCGGGTAAAGTCTGGTTTCTACCTTCTCTGCCGGGTTGCTGGTTTTCTCTGCCTCCAAACTAGAGTGCTTCATCCCTCTACTCCAGTGGCCGTCAAGACAAGTGACTGAAGTGTTAAAACCTAAAGTGCTACATTGCGGGCAGTGTTATATTTTCCTCATTTTCTCTTATGCATATGAATGTTTACCTGCATGTATGCCCTTGTTCTGTTGGCATGGAGGCCAGGTGTTGGATCCCTGACCCCCAGACTGTGGTCTGAAGGTGCTTGTCTGCAGGGGTCCTGTTGGGGACTGAATCCCTAAATCTACATGTGAGGGCTTTGAAGCAGGTAGGCTGAGCTGAGGCCAGGGAAACAGGGCTCCCGTGACGTCACTGATGATGGTTTTATAAGAAGAGAGACAAAGACTTATGCTGCCTAGTTTGCTACCTCATAATGTAATTAATTTTTTTTTTTTTTTTTTTTTTTTTGGCTGTCCTGGAACTCACTTTGTAGACCAGGCTGGCCTCGAACTCAGAAATCCGCCTGCCTCTGCCTCCCGAGTGCTGGGATTAAAGCCGTGCGCCACCATGCCCGGCTTAATTAATATGTTTTATCACGTCAAGAAGCAGTAAGAAGGCCCACACCAGATGTCAAATAGATATTAGGAGTATGCTCTTATGCTGCCCAGATTCCGGAGCCCCAGACAGAGAGACAACTTTTAATTCCTTACAGAGGATCTGGTCTCATAGTTAGCTTAACTGTCAGCTTGGTATAGCCTCGAGGCACCTGAGAGATATTCTCCACTAAGGGGTTGCCCGGGGCGGATTTGGCCCATATGAGTATATGGGGATTGTCTGTTGGTGTAGAAGTCCCCAGTATACTGTGTTCACCACTGTTCCCTGGCAGGTGGTCCTGTGCTCTGCACAAAGGCTCCTAGGCAGGAACCTGTGATGGATGGAGTCAGCAAGCAGTGTTTCTCCACGGCCTCTGCTTCAAGTCCCTGGTTTAGTTCCTGCCCTGACTCCTCTCACCCATAGGTGTCCTGGAAGTACAAGCCAGATACACTGTGTCTTCCCTGAAGTTGCTTTTTGTTGAGGTATCTGTCACACAGGGAAAGATTAAGGAGTGCACCTGATCTTTTGTTAAGGCTATAGAAGGCAGACTAAGAAACCCATTACTGTCTATAGTTTTTCTTACTTTTAGATTTCCTTGGAAAACTAGCAGATAAGTCTCTGCCTGACCTTCAGTGACAATGACTCCTAGGAACTTTCTAGTGCTTTCTGTGTCCTGTTTGCTGAATACAAGCAGTTAGCTAGTCATTTCACCAGACTGAAGGCAGTTTGTTCTGGTCACTAGCCAGGTAGCATCTAACTTGTCTGGTTTCGGGTGCATTTTATTGTTGCCGTTAGTAACTATTATAATAGCAAATTTCATGTGGGAGCACACGCCCTTCCTTCCTTCCTTCCTTCCTTCCTTCCTTCCTTTCTCTCTCTCTCTCTCTCTCTCCCTCTCTCTCTCTCTCTCTCTCAATGACTGGAAATTCCAGTCTTGCATGTCCCCATTAAATACAGGAATAGACCTGTGATTAGACCCTTTGGAACCCATCTTTGTCTAGGGCCAAATCTTTATTCAAATGAGGGAAACTTGAAGAGTGAAAGTCTGAAGCCTTCAGGATTGGTCCCCTCTGCACTGATGTTCCCAGGCTCAGTGTCCAAGCAGACAAAATGAAAGCCACCTCTCCCACAGAGCCCAGCGGCTCTCTAATCCAAGAGCCATCTTTTCTGGCTGAACAAAATAATATTCTGTACATAGTGGCTTGAACTTTGGTACAGGTTTGCGCAAGTCAGTTTTTGTCAGTTTAGAGTCACCTGAGGAAGAAAGGACCCCAGCCAAGGGCTTGTCTCCCTCAGACTGGCCTGTGGGCATGTCTAGATTAGTGATTGATGTGGGAGGTCTCAGTATACTGTGTGTGGGGCCATTCCAGGGCACATGGTCCTGGGTTCTACGAGAAAGCAGGCTGAGCAAGCCCTGGGGAACAAGCCAGGAAGCAGCCCTCCCCCATGGCCTCTGCTCTCACTCCTGCCACCGGGTTCCTGCCCTGCTTGAGCTCCTGCCTTGGCTTCTGTCCATGAACCCTGGTGTAGAAATGTAAGCCAAATAAACCCTTTCCCCTCCCCGAGACTTTTGGTCGTGGTGTTTATTACAGTAACAGAAACCAGATTAAGAAGATGGCGAGTTCCCCACACGTCAGTGTGGTCAACACTGGCTCCCAGGCACGCCACACTATTTGGGGGGTTTGGGGACCTTTACGAGATAAGGTAGGTAGGGTTGGTTCCTGGGAGGGCATGCATGCCTTGAAGTTACTTCTGCTCACTTTCCTGTCCACCATGATGCGACCAGCCTTTTCTGTCCCATGCTCTGTTTCCATTTGGCTTAATCTCACGAAGCCAACTGACTTGTGACCGAATCCTCCAAACCATGAGCTAAAAGAAATCCTGTAACCTCCTGTAAGTGGTTCCTATCAAGTCCTTGGTCCAGGTGTGCAGAAGAAACTAATATATTTACTAAATTCTGTGCCTCTGCCCTGGTCCACATCTCTCTTCTAGGTTAATCTCTAGCCCACCTGCTGGGCTGGTTGTTAGCTTAGTTCTCTCTTGACCCTTCGTTTGGTTCATGGAGATATACAGAGATGGTGGGGGTTCTTGCTGCTGCCTTCTGCTCTGCACCACTCTCTCAGCCTTCCATTTGGACAGTCTGCAGTTTTCTATCTCTGCCTCTTTTAGGAGGCGCACAGTTTTAAAATGAAATCAAGTCTTCAATAGAAAGAAACGCTTATTTAGTGCACTGTAGGAGGCAGAGGGCCAGGTGGTAACAAAACTATTGCCTGCCGCCTGATTTCTTTTGTATTGTTGCTGCCTTGCCATGGAATATAGAGTGTAGAAGTTGGGAACTTGTGGCTTCAGTTATCCTGTCTTGTGTGACCTATGACGTAAGAATAGATTGTGTACGTGTACATTTATATACAAATGTGTGTGTGTATATATGTATATGTATGTATGTGTATGTATGTATGTGTGTGTTGTGTTGTGTTGTGGGTGTTTGTGTGTTGTGTAAGTGTGTATGTGTGTATATGTATATATGTATGTGTATATGTGAGTATATATGTGTATTGTGTATGTTTGTGTGTTGTATAAGTGTATATGTATATATATGTGTGTTGTATGTGTTGTATATGTGTGTGTTGTATATGTGTGTGTTATGTATGTTGTAAGTGTGTATATGTATGTGTGTATATGTATGTGTATATGTGTGTGTGTCCATGTATATATGTGTGTGTCTGATACTTTCACTCTGTGGCAGAGGCTGGCTTCCCATTCATGATCTGCCTGTTTCAGCCTCCTGAGTGCTGAGGTTACAGCTGTGTACTTGTAACCTGACTTCTAAGAATGGTTTATACTTCCTTTTTTTTTTTTCTTTCGTGAAGGTGCAGAGGAACAAACCCAGGCTTTGCACACGCTAGCCAAAATCTCTGCGACCGAGCTGCACCTCCAAGTCCAATTTTAAGTGGCCAAAAAGACGGAAAACAGTTTGTCATGGCAGTTCAAACCCAGCGTGCAGAAGTAAAGTTTTACTGGAACATGCAATGCTCTATTTGTTAACATGCTGTCTCTGGCTGCCCTCACACCACAGCAGTGGAGTTAAGCAGCTGCAACAGAGCTCTTGGGGCCACACAATTCCAAATGCTCCAGTGAGAAAAGCCAGGAAGCCTGTGACTCCTCTGCTGGAGTCTCAGTGCTGGGTTAGAGCAGGTGCTCAGAGTTAATTGTTTGGGAGGAAAGCCTAGAGGGACTTTCCTGAGGTAAACAGTCCCTGTGGAGCCCGTCATTATCTCTGCCACTTCTTTTGAACTGGGTTTCGCCAGAGGAGATTTGTCATACCAGACCCATTGAGCCTTTTCTTTCTTTTCTCTTGCGTGCAGAAGAGGAGAGAGAGCATTGGGTAACGCTAACTGATAGTGCCTTTGTGCTCTGCTCACTCACACGAGGATCTGGTTTCAGGGTGCACCCAGTTTAGTCTCCAGGTCTTGAAGTACTGGGCTGTGAGGTAACATTGGGGTTTAAGTACTAACCACACAAAGAGTTATGCAAGGTCTGCCCCATGAAGCCTTGCTTTTTGTTCCTGTCCATCGGGTACTTTATACATTCCCACCCAACCGTCCATCTTGGCTTTGTTCTCATCTCTTTGGAAGGAAACCATTAATTACCAAATCTCAAGAAGTCCTAACAAGTGATCCTAAGCAAAGTTGAGCATCTCTTCTGCAACCCGAGCTGGTCATTGTGCGGGTTTTGCCTTTTATTTTGAGGTGCACCTGAGTTGGGTTCTCTGCTTCCTATGGACTGGTTAACATGGACAGTGCTGTGGGCTCTAAAAGGCATCAAAAAGATGACATCAGAAACTGAATGGAGCGAGAGCCTTTCTCCTTCAAGAGGTTGCTATGTGGAAAGAGGCCTGGGAATTTGTGGATTAGTGTCTTTCCTTTCCTTTTTTTTTTTTTTTTTATGGTGCTGGGGATTGAACCCAGAGTCTCACAGATGCCATAGCACTGAGCCACATCTCTAGCCCCTGGATGTAAATTTCCAAACAGCTTACAGAGAGGGCTACAAAGAAATAACAGTGAGACAGGTGTCACGGCTTCTACCTTTAGCCCTATGACTCCAGAGGCAAAGGCAGATAGAATCCCTGTGAGTTCAAGGCCAGCCTGGTCTACATAGCAAGTTCTAGGTCAGGCAGAGTGAGATAATGAGACTCTGTCTGGGAGAGAAAACAAAACAAGAGGCAAAGGAAAACAAAGCGCTAGTGAGTTCTACACACAGTACACACACACACACACACACACACACACACACACACACGCACACACACACACACATACACACACAGAGTCTGTTGTCCCCAGGCTCCTGTTCATGGACTTTGCCGTCTTTACGACATGACTTCTGTTCTCATGGTCCTATGTTGCCTCTGGAGTCATTCTAGAAGAGAGAGGAGACAAGAGAGAAGACAGCAGAAAGGGGGAGTGATACTCCCTGTACCCCAAGGAGAGCAGCTGTTTAATCAAACCCCAGTGCCTTGGTCTTTTGGGAATGGTAACCACACTTTCTAGTGGCTTTGAAGGCCCTAGCTTCCCGTGTTGATGATCCAGTTCCCCAGTCGAGCCCAGCAGGGCTGTTTTGGAAGAGAGACATTTATCAGCTTTTTCTTTCTGATGTAACAACACCATGTCTTTTCACGTGCAGTTACTACCTCCCTCCCTCCCTCCCTCCCTCCCTCCCTCCCTCCCTCCCTCCCTCCCTCTTTCCCTCCCTCTCTCCCTCCCTCCTTCCTTTCATCCCTCCCTTTTCTGTTTCCTTTTCCTTTTCTCTTTAGTTTCCAGTCTCTGTCTCTCAAAAACAAACAAACAAAAATCAACCAAAGAAACAAAATGAAACAAAATCCCCAAACTCCAACAACAACAACAACAACAACAAGAAGCACCTTCATTTTCAGGTCCCAATATAATCTTTTCTCAAAGCCTTTTAATATTCTATTGAATTTGGAGTGGGTTTTCCCTCCCTTGATTCTCCCTAGATTTTTGTAGTACTATTTTAACCATCTTTTGTCATAGTTACCTGTAATCGTCTGTAACCCCCCTAATAACTCCTCACCATCGGTTGCCAGGCCCTCTGCGGAAGTCACAGCCGTCACAGAACCGTGTATGGGAACTTAAACTTGAAGAAGTTTTATGACTCACAGTCTGAGGGAGGGAACATGGTCAACAATGGCGGGAAAGGCAAGCCACAGAAATGGCTCACGGCAGTAGTATCAGAGAGTCTCATGGGGCTTAGATTGACCACCAGTAGTCAGTAAGTAGAAGACACTGGTCCAGACTGGTCCAGAAAAGGTTCATGATACAACCCCCAGAACTTCACTTCCTCTAGTGAAATTCCACCTAAATAAAGGTCTTACAATTTCCCCAAATGCCAACACTAACTGGGAACCACATGATCAGACACATGAGTCAGTAGGGAGATTTTTTTACATGGACTCTGTAGGGCTAGGGTGAGGGCTGAAGTTAAGGACTCTGGCTTAGACTGTGAGGGCAGCATCACCCCCAATTCCCATCTTTGTCAGCCGCCCCACATCTACTGGATTGCTTCAGATCTAGGGTGGCATGGAGACTTCTGTTTTGTTCCCCACCTTAACAGAGAAAGGACAAGCAAAGTGTGGGTTCTAGGCTGCTGCTGCTGGGCCTGGCACTGATCGACAGGCTCTGGAAACTGCAGGTTCTGTATCCCAGGCTGTGAGCGCTTGGCTCAAGTTCCGCAGTGCTCTTTGTAGAGGTTTCCTGCGAAGAGTGCTTGCAACCACAGAGCCATCTCCCTCACTCCACTCCCCCTGTTCTTCTTTGACTCTTCTGGCTAGTCTTCTGGGAATTGGGTTTCATAGAGCAGTGCTCACCAGGTCTCTCCACCCTCGCCTGCTCCCCCGGGCTTTCTGTTGCCTCCCTTGCTAGTGGAAACAGCTCTCTAAGTAAGCGCACCTTTCTGACCTGTGGTGACCTTCCAAGGGGGCACAGCCGCCTGCTTTTTAGTACCATCTGCTCTGCAGACTGTTGAGAGCAGCGGTCCTCATTCCATTACACAGAGCCCACCTTTTGTGACAGTCACGCTCTGATCCATTTCACAAGTGGCTTAAGTCATTTATGTCGTTTTTGTTTTACTCACTCAGGGATCGAGAGGGTAGACCTCTTTCTTCATCATCCTGAACCGCATTTCACACCTCAGACTGACTCTCAGAACCAGCCAAATACAGGACTTGGCTCTCAGATGGCTGTCTGTATGCTGTGATCTTGAGGGTGGGAGAGACAGGGTCTAGCCAAAGATGGGGATTACCTTCAAAAAGGGCCAGAAGGCTGTTTCTCATTTGTTCATTAAAGAAAACAGGTGCCAAGTAGGTTCCCTTTTTACAAATGCTTCTTGTAGAGATCATTTGAATAAAACTTGCGGTGTAATAGAAGTAGTTGCTCTAGGCTCCAGTTTTGACTGATTTCTGTTGGTTCTGCAGGTCTGTGTGGGCCACACAGGGGTTTCGGGGAGCGGTAACTATCCACGGCAGGGTGTCTTGATGCTGGTGGTGCTTTGTTGTTTTTAGAGTTGCTTTTATTTCCAGTATATGAGTGTTTTCCCTGACGTTATGTATGCGCACCACGTGTCTGCCCCGTGCCCGAGGAATTTAGAAGAGGGTGTCACATCTCCTGGACCTGGAGTGAGGGACGGTTATGGGCCACCATCTGAGTGCTGGGAACAGAGCCCAGGTCCCCTGAGAGAGCAACAAGTGCTTGCAACCACTGAGCCATCTCTCCGCGCCCCCTGTTGTTACTCTTAAGTGATTAAGACAGGAAGCAGTAATGCAGAGTTCCCAGTACTCTGCTCAGCTTCCCAAGGGTAACACCATCAGTGACCACGGTGCATTGTTCACTAAGCTGGAAACTGATTTGGTGCAGCATGGCAAGAGATGTCACTAGGATCCAGTGTACGTATATGTGTGTGTGTGTGCATCTCTGTGTGTCATTCTGTGCACCTTCATCTTTCAAGTCCCCTTGATTTGTAACATGGTCGTTTGTCATGAAATTAGTTGGAATTGCTCATGTGAATAAGGAGACCACACTGGAAGTGACGTCACTGGAAGGGAAGTCTTGCTTTAACGTTTTTTTTTTTTTTTTTTTTTTTTTTTTTTAGTGAAGGTTTCTGGATCAGGAAGTAGAGAGTCAGGTTCTAATTCCATTTCTCTAGCCATCCAGCTGTGCTGTTTCGATCACATCACAAACATGCTCAGAGCATCCCTCCCTCATCTCTGAATGGAGGCGCTAAGCCAAGCAAGACTCTTGATTCCCCTTTTCCCTTCCCTAAATCCCTCATAGCTGCTGCTTTTCAGCAGAGCATGCCCTGCCAGTCACTGAATTGTTGTCGCCCCAAACCTCAGATGGACACATCCCGTCTTCTTCCATTGCTACACCTGTCCTCAGTAGCAGTGCCTGCTGCCCCAGGGAGCCCTCTCTGTCCTCAGTGGCAGTCTTCACTGTCCCGGGGAGCCTTCTCTGTCCTCAGTGGCAGTGCCCACTGCCCCAGGGAGCCCTCTCTGTCCTAAGTGGCGTGTCTATGCCCCCAGGGATCCTTCTGAAGTCTGCCCTGTCTCATTACTCATCTGGGTTCGTGGAATAGGTTGCATATGTGCTTTCTACCAACAATTGTCTACATAGCAAGCAGAATTTACAAAGCAGATCCACTTCGGTGGCCCCTCGTGACACTGGAGGAACAGTTCGCCCCAGCTCCTGCTGCTAATCTGAGTGTCAGCTATCAGTTTCCCTTCCTCTGCCTGGCCACCAGCCACGTAGGCTCCGTGCTGTTCCAGTTGCCGAGTCTGTGCCTCCCTGTGGTCTTGCCTACCTGCTTGCTCACACTATCTCATGTTCTCCTCTGCTAATTAGCCCCATCTTGTATCTTGCTGCGACACCTCTCCAGTGAGGCTACTGTATCAGCTCCCTCCCCCAAGTCACTTTCCCTTATGCCACCTCAGGCTGCTGCTGCTGCCACAGCGTGTAATACCATATGACTTGGCTATCCTTGGCTGTGACTAGACTGGCGAGCTAACCCTCCCCAGACTGCAGGCTCCCCAGAAAGGTTTGCCTCAGCTGCCTGGTTCATGCTGCATTAGGATAATTCCCTGGCCAAAGAAGCCATCAATAATTGTTGAACATGTGCAGTAATGGACCAGATAGTCATAATAGTTCTTGAAATTGAAAAAGTAATTAAATTAAATAATTTTATGGTAAAATGATTAATTTTTTGGTATGTTTTGGATTCTTCTGGGAACATTCTTAACAGATTCCTATATAGATTTCTTTTATGTGTGTGTATTGACAAAGGGTCTTTTCTGAGGCAGAACCTTTTGAGGTGATGACGATAAGGTTTCTGTGCCCTGATAAGAACCAAGGGCCTTGAACATGCTAGGCAAACACATACCATCACCGAGGCAGCTAACACACCATACTGAGCCGCATCCGAGCCTCAGCTAACACACCATACTGAGCCACATCCCAGCCTCAGCTGTGGTTTTGCTTTAGAAAAATCAGGGTTTGACTTTCTTGGCCTTTCGGAAGCGCAGGAAACTCAGGATCATGTGGTTTGACATTGAGCCAGATGTGCTTTTGCTGTCAGCCTGAATGCCTTCCTTTCCTTTTGAATTTAAGATGTCAATAAGGGCTCGAGCTGGGAGCTGCTGATTCTCTCGTATAAACCGAAAGACGAGGTTTACGTCCTTGCCTCTCTTCTTAAATTCTTGTTTAATTCCCATTTATTGATGGTCAGAACCACACAGTGAAACTGCCACTGTAAACAGGCTCCCAGACCTCAGCACAGCTGACTCTATGATAGAAGTACCATTTAGGCCTTGAAACTCAGTGCATAGAAGACAGCACCATCAGCCAAAGTGAAAACAAAGACCTAATCCATCAAAGTCCACAGTTCTGGGAAAGTCTCTAAATGCACTAACCTGGCTTTTTGGCTCCTGTAGTTCCTCTTCTGGCTAACTGTTATTGTTAACTGAAGTATGTCAACCTAGCATATGTTTTTTGTGCTTATAATCTTGCCCTGAGAAAGGCTTGGGGCTTTGTGGGATCCCAAACACCCAATGTAGTCGCCAGCCGGCTAATAAAGACTTCCTATTGGCTCAAATCCATGTCTGAGTCGTCTTCTCTGGTGATGCCCTGCAGTATCCCTTGCTTGCTGCCTGTTTTGGAAGTGTGATGGGAGATGGAATATGCATCCCTGCGTCCAGCGTGGTTTTATGGGGAGGAAATACTTCACATTTCATTAACCATCCTCATCAAAGGGTAATTTTCTTTTCTCTCAATTCGGGAAGATTTATTTATTTACCCTTTTAAAAATGCAATAGAAAGCAACCTCCAGCGGCCCAAGTGTTGACATTCTGGCTTCTTTTGTTATGTTTTTTTTGTTATTGCTGCTAATGAAATAATTTTCAATCAAGCACAAGTGCACTTTACAAAATTATAAAGTGGCATTTTCTTTTAAAAGCATCGTACTATTTTTTTCATTGTTATGCTATTAGCTTCTAGGGTGTTTTCTTGAGTTCTTTCCTTTTGTTGATTTTTAAAGAGTCATGTGTCAATCTGAGTGTGAGTCCAGTTATGAAATGGGAGTGACAGAAAGAATGAGATACACTTCAAGATCCCTTCCTGGCCTCTTGATCTTGCTTTCTTGTTCATGTTCTTTCTCTACACCAGGGGTGGACTCTAGCCTGCCAACCTCTTGCCTTCATCTCCCAATTGCTGGCATATACTACCATATATGCCCCAGCTCAAAATAGTAATTTCCGTGAATTTTTGTTTGTTTGTTTTGAGACAAGATCTCATGTAGCTCAAACTCCCCATATAGGATGACTGTAAATTCCTGATCCACCTGTCTTTGATCCCAAGTGCTGCGATTATAAGTGTGCACTGTGCCTAGCTTAAAATCATCCATTCCCTTCCTCAGGTCCAACCTTATCTTCTCTATGGTTTTGTGGAGAGATAAATCTAACTTGAAGAAGGTGACTTGGGAGAAGGGCAAAGGATGAAAGGGCTGTTTTTCCCAAAGCTTCTCATTGGCAGAGCTGAAAATGGCTGCTGTGGCCGTGTGTGTGTGTGTGTGTGTGTGTGTGTGTGTGTGTGTGTGTGTGTGTGAAACCAACAGGTAAAAGAGGCTCACCTTTTAAGGGCCTTTTGGCTCCAAGATAGAGCTGCTTTGTATACACCAAAGGATGCTGTAAAGGAAAGGACCGTTTGCAATCAAGTGTTTTCCTATTCTTGTAGCATCTGAGGATAATTTTAGAACTCCCCACTGTTAAATGCAATCATTATTTAGGAGTTAGAATATTTATAAGTATGATGTGATTGCACATTTCATTTCTGTGTTAGGTCTTACCTGTGCCTTTTAAGTAGTATAGTAAATTATTTTCTTGTCTGTGGATGGACTGAGAAAGAGTGTACATATAGTTTGCCCAGTCGCTGAATTTTATGACACGTCCAATTCACATTGATGTTGTAGTTTTGCCTTGGGTACATTTCAGGTGACTTTTGTTGACCTGAAATCCTGTCAGAATGATTGACTCAGAGAACTCCTGGGTCACGTAACCAGAGTGTTTCATGTCCTGTGAGTTAAATCTGTGTGGAACCATCACTGGATATTAGACCTGACTGAATCTGCCATTTTTATGAATGATCAGGAGGAGGCACTTTTGCGGATTACAGCCAGTAGCAATGTGGCATGGTGAATATTTCTGCTCCCTTGTCTTGTTTCAGTATACTGGGCAGCACTTTGTCCCCCAATTTGGTTATTAAAGCCACTATTAAATATAGCTCCTATGTCACAGATTAGAAATTCAGGAGAAGTTAGCACACGTCACTGTGTATTAGTTGAAGCAACAGGCCTGAAAGATGCACTTCTAAGATGGCTTCTTTCTCAGTGCCTGCAATAGCTGACAGCTGGGGTCCTCCTGGCTGGGCGCTTGCCTGGGTCTCTATCAATGCTACACTTCCTCACAGCGTGGAAACTGACTTCCTCAGAAGTTGAGGGAAGAATTTCAGGGTCCCAGGTTTCTTTGAAAGTACTACCAGGCATAGTGTGCAAGCATCACCTCTGTACAACCCTCAGAACACGAGTCCTCTGGCATGTTATGGTCAAGGATGTCACTAAGATCAGCCAAGGTTCAGGGCCAAGTGAGGGCAGAGATGGAGGTATCTCCATCTTTCAAAGGAGAACAAAGAAAGGATTTCAGGCCACCATCAACCCCATCAGAAAAGTATTTACCAAGTAACAATTTATAAGTACCCCCACCCCTGCTCCTGAAGCACAGCAGGCTAATGGTGTGGTGATCCAGTGGCCAGTCTGTGTACCAGGACCCTTCCAAGTGCTGGAGTGCTCACTCACACAAAAATAATCTGCTGCAGCACATCCTTGTCACATGATGAAGAGCCTGACTAATGTCAACATATCTAGAAAGCTGTCAGTCTTCTCTGAGTCCTGGTACCAACTAGTTTGTCATGAGAGAACAAACCATATATCCTCCAGCTGGAAGGGGCACTAAGAGATCACACCGTCACAATGATCACCTTCCAGAAAGATTTATTGAGTATCTTTTAGGTGCCAGACCCCGTGTACACAGAGAAGAACGTGCCAGACTCTCGCCCTTGAGACAGGGTTGCAGAAATAGAGGAAATGTATAAGAGATGACTAGGAGGCCAGGGGATTTCAGCTGACGGGCAAACGCCAGAGTGAGGGGTCTTCATGGATGCCGGTATCACACAATCATGAATGACAGCAGGGAGAGGCAGTTAGCAGGTGGTTGTTTATCTCATTGAAAATAAATTCCAAAGGGCTAGTCATTGCCTACAAGTTCCTCTGAAATATGATTCCTTGACTCCCCTCTAATCCCGTTGCTTCCTGACTTAAATCCGGTGTTGCTATAACAAAATACTTTAGGTCAGATACTTTATAAAGCCAGAAGGGTCTGCTTAGCTTATGGTTCTGTAGGCATAGGCGGACCGTACTGGGACCTTATCAGCTTTGATGAGGGCCCCATGACTTATGTCAGGAGTGCATGCGACAGATTGGGATTCACCTTCTAAAAAGAGTTACTGAGGGATTTCTTGTAACAACGCATCCTTGTGAGAACTCTTCCGGTCTTATAAGACTTGTGTCATTCTTTTCAAGGGCTCTTCTCCCAGGGCCTTTCTGCCTACCCATAGCCTTGGATTTTAGAGATTCCACACTCCAGTAGTTTCTCACTGGAGACCAGGTTTCTGGTACACTAACATGGCGGGGGTTGAGGCAGGTCATAACCAAGTCGCAGCCAAGTGTCTCAGGCCTGATGGCCTTAGTCCAAGGCTTGTGGTGGATGGAAAGAGTCGACTCCACAAGTTGTTCCTTTCTCTCCGCATGACATGCTCAGACCCTCAAACAAACGAAGTAAATAAATAAATGAATACTTAATATTTAAAAGTATTGGTTAACCGTGTGGCAGAACCTTAAAATGGTAGAAAAGAAAACCATAAACCGGATAGTTTGCCAACAGTGGCTTATTTATCACCATTCTAGAAGCCAGGAAGTCCTTGCATACCAGACTGGACATCTGGTGCAGGCCATGCCCTGTTCATAGGTGGCACTTACTGGCCTGTGGAGACTCTTGCATGTCTACGCATGTTACACATACACAAACACACACACACACCACCACCACCAACAATAACAACAGCAAATAATAATATAATACAAATCTTTAAAAGAAAGGTACACACAGAGGGCCAAGAGTCAGAGGAGCAAGGTTGTTGTCGTGGTGATCACATAATGCTGACAGACAGTGGAGGGAAGCTGGAAGTGTGCAGTTTCACCATCTGTGTCAGGACTAGCTTCTTTGATTCCATGCTTGTCTCTGTATTCCGTCTCTCACATAGCAGCCAGCGGGACCTTTAAGAAACACCGCCACGGAGGACTACGATAGTGAGTATGGACCATGCTGTTGTCTGTGGGCCGTGCTGCCAGTGAGGGCAATGTCTGGGTCTATGATCCTGCTATAGCCAGGAGCTGTGATGGTGTCTATGGCCCGTGTTAATCCTGAAGGCCATGTGGATGCCCATGGTCGGTGCAGCTACCTGCAGCCATGTTGTTATCCACAGGCCATGCTGCTACTGGACGTTGTGATCATGTCTGTGGTCTGCACTACCACGTGGAAGTCCACGATCTGTGTTCCCGCTGATTGTAAAGGGCACAGGTTACCAATGACTGCAAATTCACAGTTGAGAAAGACTGACATAGAAGGCTTCTAGGACAGCTCCCCTCCCCCAGTAACAGCCTAAACAGGAAGCCATGAAGAGAACTCTTCAATGTGAGATAAGGATGCTGAAGTGTAGCTTTTAAGAATTGATGGCTTCTGGTGGGGGTGCCGGTAGAAAAGAACTTAGATATTTTTAAGGGGCTAGCTACTGGAAGTTTGACCATGCTCCATACTCCAGAGAGCATATGGCAATACAAGTTGGACTTGTTTGTATTTATTTATTTACTTACTGATTTACTTTGTTTGTTTGTTTGTTTGTTTTGTGGGGAGGGTCACAAGGAGAGAGTTGGACCTGGGAAGACTGGGAAGTGAGTGTGATTGGGGTTCATAATGTGAAATTCCCCAATAATCAACAGAAGTATTATGTATATAAAACCACGTAGGTCGGGCTGTACTATTCTCCTGTCCAAAATACAACAACGGGTTTTTGCTGTGTTTGCAATAAACACAGGCTCTCCATTATGTTAGCATCCACACTGCCTCCAGCGTCTCCTTCTACTCTTTCTCCTCTCTGTGATGGAGCCACCTTCTTCTCCTTTCTGTTCCTGGAGCTTGCCAGGTTCACCTCACCAGCCTCCCTGCATCTCCAGGCCCTTGCACTGCAGTTCGCTCCCTGGACCACTCTGGACCTGCAACTCTGTGCAGCTGCCTCTTCCTCCAGGCCTCGGGCCAGATAACCACAGCAGGATGACTGTCTCCGCCTCACTCCACCACCCATCTACTTCTGTGGAGTTACTGACGGTTGGGAGGTACCTTGTAGGTGCTGGAGGCAGAACCCAGGTCCTCTGCAGGACTAGCCAGTGTGTTGTAATTGCCACTGCGCCTCTCCAGCCCCTCTTGTTCTTATCAACGAAGCCCTCAGTTTTCTCTTACGTAAGGCATTGGCGGTACACGGTCAGACTTGTTACCAGAGGATACATTAGGTGCCGTTAAAAAAGAACAGCTGGAACCTGGTGTGCTCTCCATGGTAACTTTGTCAAGATGTCACTTTTTGCTACCCAAATGTCCCTTGATTATATCCACTTTATTGTCCCTCATTTGTAAGTGAAGTGTCTGCTTTTTGAAAGTCCTTTTCATTCTGCCTGTACCGCCAGCATATTGTCATATCCAGCGCACCCTGAAAACCTTGTAGAATCAGGAACTGAAACTCAGCGGTCACAGTGGATAGGCCAGAGACCCGTGAAGGCTGAGGCTGGGAAAGCTGGCTGGACTGTATGAGAGGGTTGACTTGAGTGCACTGGGTTTGGGATTTTAAGTGAGTGTTCTGTCCCAGGACACTGAAAGAATTTGGGGTAATTTACTGTTAATTTCTCTTATGAGATTTTGAAATGTAGCAAACAGGATTATGTGGACAGACAAGTTCAAGTCTGGCTTTTTGAGAGTGAAGAATATGAGTTTTAAATTTAGGTGGCTAATCCCAACATTTGGGAGGGTGAGGCAGGAGGATTGCAAGCTATGTAGTGACCTATTTTTTGTTGTTGTTGTTCACTAAAATGAAGCCAAACCAATAGTCCTGCATTGTGATTTTTCTGTGTATGTAGTTTAGAGTGTCTTTTTAAAACAGTTGTTTGTGGCCAGAAGTGGGGCCAGACTGTAATACCAGCATTGCAAAAGATGGGAGGGTTGCTGTGAGCCTGATCAATGGAGTGAGCCTGTATCAAAAAAAAAAAAAAAAAAAAAAAAGGAGGGTGAGAGAAGGGTGAGGGGAAGGAGGAGGAAGAGGAATAGGAGGAGGAAGAGGAGAAAAGAAGAAGAAGAAGAAGAAGAAGAAGAGGAGGAGGAGGAGGAGGAGGAGGAGGAGGAGGAAGAAGAGGAGGAAGAAGAAGAGGAGGAAGAAGAAGAAGAGGAGGAGGAGCAGCTTAAGATAACTAAATGTTGTTTAGGGGAAAGTGTGACACCCCAAGAGAAAGGAGCTCTGGAGAATTCAATTGGAAATGTTCCAGTCATCACTGATTTTTTTGTAGCAGAATCAGGATGAACTCCAGGCTTCTACAAAGCATCAGTTGCTCGTAACCACTGAGCCAGCTCTCTAACCCATTGCTTATTTACCTGTCGTTGCTGTTGTTTGTTGTGTGTTTGAGACAGGAGCTCACTTTATATCCCTGGCAGGCCCGAAACTCTGGGACTTTTATGCAGATCAAGTTCTGAGGAAGTCTAGAACTTTGGACTTTTTGTGTGGACCATCCATTGAGTCAGTGGCTCAAACACACAGAGCTCTGTCTGCCACCCACGAGTCTTAACTGAACTGCAGAATGTTGCCTGGTCCAGTTTTATTAACTTTAAAATGAGAAAATGGGGCGGGAGCCATTCATGCTTTTGCTCCCTACGTCAATTCCTCACACTGTGTGTGTGTATGTGTGTTCCTTGCTTCAGCCTTTTACCTTTCTAGCTTATCAGCAAAGATGAGCATATTGGTTTTATTTTCAGCTATCTGAAAATGTCATGATCATAACAGTTATTATCTGTCATGAGAGCAACTTCGCGAGAATGTTGCTAAACAAACACAAATGTTATCAGTTGTCAGCAGACATTTGTTGCAGAGGAGACCATATGTGACAAGATGTGTGGGGGGAAAAAGTAAAAGGATCAGCCGTTATCACATAAGAGGCGAGAATCGAGTGAAGTTTAGTCTTAGGAATTCTTGTTATCAAAGAACCTTTATCGAGGATAGCCAGCACCTCAAGATGCAGGCAATGGAAGCTCAGGAAAACTAACACACACAGAGATCTTCTGACTTTGCCTGTGGGAGCTCTGTCGCAGTAATGGATTCTTGCAGCCCTGTGGGCATTTCTTGGATCCTTCATTTGCTTTGGTCTATGGTAAAGAGGTAATTTCACTAAGAGACAACTGTCTACATTAGCTCATTAAAAGGTCTGTACCCGATCAAGAGCCTGGATTTGCAAATGAAATACACACACACACACACCAGTTGATTTTTATGTCTTGACTAGCTCAATGGCTGGACACTTCTAAACTTCTGCCCTTCAGTATTCCTGGCTTAACACCTTCCTGGCTCAAATGTTTTATCTTTGCTGTCCTCTTACCTTCTCGACCCCCCCCCCCCACACACACACATACACCACACACACATAGTTCTGCTTTCCCTTTCTACCTACATTGTTGGATGGTTTCTTGGTTTCTCTTCTGCAGCTCTTCAGTCTCATCCCTCTGCCTCTGAGTCATGACGATTCTCCTCCTCCTCCTCTCTCCCGTGGTCCCTTGGTCCCTTGCCAGATCAGTCTAAAAGTTCTGTCTCTGTCTCCCTGACTAGCCATGGGATGTATGGCAATTCTTTAGTATCAATTGAAGCCAGCCTGGGGCAGGTCTGGAAGGGCAGCTTTAAGACACAGTATTAGAATAAATTCCCAACACAGCACACTCAGCACAGCACAATGCAGCATTGGGGAATCAAATCCAGGGCTTCATGCATGCTATGCACGGATCCTATCAGCTGAGCGGCGTCCTCGGTTCTAGCCGTGAATCTTGCTTTTCTGTTTCCGTGGTTTTATCTTTGCAGAACGCAGCATCATTGGGATCATGTGGTAGGCAGCCCTTTAGATGCCTTCTTCCATGTAGCAATGGTCATTTACTGTGCCTCCTTTCCTCTTTTCATGAGCGACTAGATTCTTTTGGGTGCTGAGTAATATTCCGTTCTCTGGCTAGGCTGTGTTTACTTATCCATGGACTTATGGAGGGATATCTTGGTTGTTTTCAGATTTCAGCAGTTTTAAATAGAGCTTCTGTAAGCACTCATGGCATGCTTTCTTGCGTGATATACAACTTCAGTATAGTAAGTGGATGAATACCAAGAAGTGCTCGTGGTGGCGCACACCTTTAATCCCAGTACTCAGGAGGCAGAGGCAGGCGTATTTCTGAGTTCAAGGCCAGCCTGGTCTACAAAGTGAGTTCCAGGACAGCCAGGGCTATACAGAGAAACCCTGTCTCAAAAAAAAAAAAGTTTCATTTTGTAAGGAACTGTCACACTGTCTTCTAAAGTGGCTTTGCAGATTTGCGTTCCCATCTGCAGTGAATAAGGGCTCTCGTTGCTCTGAGTTCTTGCCAGAAGTTGGCGTTGTCAGGATTTTGGGTTTTGGCCAGTGTGATAGGTACAGAGTGGGATCTCACTGTGATTTAATCTGCAGCTCCCTCGTGATTTAAAATGCTTGTCACATTTCACCTGCCCACCTGCCATCTGTGTATTTTCTTTAATGATCTCTCTCTCTCTCTCTCTCTCTCTCTCTCTCTCTCTCTCTCTCTCTCTCTCTCTCTCCCCCTCCCTCCCTCCCTCCCTCCCTCCCTCTCTCCCTCCCTCCCTCCCTCCCCCTCTCTCTCCCTTCCTCCTTTCCCCCCTCCCTCTCCTTCTCCCCCACCCCCCCATCATTGCTGAGTTCTTTGTATACTTTGAATAACAGTCTTTGGTCAGGTATGTCTTTCACAAATATTTCCTTTATCCTCTGGCTTCTCTCCTGTTCTCTTGAAATTTTTACTGCAGAGGAGAGTTTTCTTTTATGGGTCCCCGTCAGATGTACCCCCAAATCATCACCATACCTACGGCCACCTAGATTATCTCTCCTTTTATGTATCATTTCTCACGAGACGAGGAACTGAATCTAGGGCCTCACACGCACTAGTCAAGTGCCTCACCACTGAGAGACGTCCTAGCTTTCTTCCATACTCTCTCAACCTCCCTCCTCCCACATTTTGACAGGGTCTTGCTGTGCATCCCAGGCTGACCTCTAACCTGCAGTCCTCCTTCCTCTGTCTTCCAAGTCTGGGATCACAGGCATGCACTGCCTTACTCGGACAGAGTCTTATAGTTTCCTGCTTCACACCGAGATTTGTAATGGCGGTGTCTAGATTCTGTTTGTTCTTTAGCATGTCCAGTTCTTCCAGCACCATTGGTTGAGAGGCGCATGGTACTGCCAGAAGAGGTCGCTGGATGCCCTGTGGCTGGAGTTCCAGGTGGTTTTTACCCTATGTGGGTTCTGGGAACTAGGTTCTGTGCAGGAGCCGCCAGAGCTTATGAGCCACCTCCCCAGCATCCCTTTCTGGTTGTTGTTTGGTTCTTTTAGGCAAGACCTAGCTGCGTGGCCCGAGTTGGTCTGACTCATGTTCTTCCTGCCTCAGCCTTAGTGCCAAGTTACACACGTGCAGCAGCATGGCAGGCTCATCGTCTCGCTTTGAGACAAGGTCGTGCCATTCGTTCGGGCTTGGCTAGGCTGGATCTCACCATGTAGAACATGCTGGCCTCAGACTCAGAGAGATTCGATTGCTTCTGTCCCAGGTGCTGGGATGCAAAGGTGTTCACCCCGCCACTACATCTGGCTCAGTTATACTGTTAAACCAAAGTCTTACTTTATTTTATGTGTATGGATGCTTTTGCTACATTTCTATCTGTGTACTTAACACAGAGGCCAGAAGGGGTGGGAGTCAGATCCCTGGAAGTTGTTGCTGAGTGCTGCGAGCTATCACATAGATGCTGGGAATAGAAGCCCAAGGATTTTCTATAAGAACAGCTTTTATCTGCTAAGCCATTTCTCCAGCCCCTTAAAACAAACAAATAAACAAACAAACAAACCACAACAGTAACAAAAACCCCAACTGTGTGTCTTTGTCTTAGGTTTTTTTTTTTAATTTATTTTTTACTTTCCATGCATGCGCATTGGAGTGTGAGGGTGTCAGATTCCCTGGAGCTGGAGTTGCAGACAGTGTGAGCCGCCATGTGGTTGCTAGGAATTGGACTCAGGACCTCTAGAAGAGCAGCCAGTGCTCTTAACTGCTGAACTATCTCTCCTGTTTTAGATTTTATAGGCTATTTTTACAACTACCCGAGTGCACTCTCAAATAACTCTATATGGATCTATGGGCAGTACAGTGTCTAATTCCTTTGCCTTACCTCTTGTATCATTGCCACCATTCACTTGATGCACATATAAGCATATACAGCTGTCGTACAGAAGCATATATAACTATCACACAGCAGCATATACAACTGTCATACAGAAGCATATACAGCTGCCACACAGGAGCATATATAACTATCACACAGAAGCATATACAACTGTCATACAGAAGCATATTCAACTGTCATACAGAAGCATATACAGCTGCCACACAGAAGCATATTCAACTGTCATACAGAAGAATATATAACTGTCACACAGGAGCATATACAGCTGTCACACAGAAGCATATACAACTGTCATACAGAAGCATATTCAACTGTCATACAGAAGCATATTCAACTGTCATACAGAAGCATATTCAACTGTCATACAGAAGCGTATACAGCTGTCACACAGAAGCATATATAACTGTCATACAGCAGCATATACAACTGTCACATGCAGCATATACAACTGCCACACAGCAGCATATACAACTGTCACACAGCAGCATATACAACTGTCACACAGGAGCATATACAGCTGTCACACAGAAGCATATACAGCTGTCACACAGCAGCATATACAACTGTAAAATAGAAGCATATATAAGAAAAAGAGCCCAAGAGAAGGCACAAGAGTCAAACACCCACTTGTCTATAAGAAGCATTCTCCCAGGAACTTGGGAAGCTATTTCCCACTTGCCAAAAGTAGTTTTCTTTTTAGCCATAGCAGAAGGGATGCATTGCTATTCCATTAACCTCTGCCTTCCTCTCAGCATAGGAAGGTCCATGCTAGCCTTCAGCCTCTCTCAGCCCCTACTCACAGATACTTGTTATACGCTTCAAAGCTTCCCACCCAGCTCGGAGGCTCCCTTCCTCCCAGGTGCCCAGCCCTTGTATCCCCTCAAGTTTTCCTCCCCCTTTCTCTGTACCCCGTACCCCATCCCCTTGGCAGTTTGGAATAAACTTTTACTTCTCCACCCTTGAAGTGGTAATTTTCATTTTTTTTCTCACCCCTTGCATTCAGTAGACACACACACACCCCTGCATAATAAAATGCATTGTTTTTGTTAGTATTTTGAGGAAACTTTGTTGGAGCAATGAAGAATATGACTCTTGTGCCTTCTGTTGGGCTCTTTTCCTTCTGTTGGTTTGTCTTGTCCAACTTCAGTGTGGTAGTTTTTTTATTTATCTTATTGTATTTTATCTTGTTATATTTAAAAAGCAAATTAACAAATGAATAAAAACCTAGCCACTAGGGTAAAGGTTACCGACTGATCTGTCCTTATACCTGCTGGGGGAGGGGAAATCAGTGTTCTCCAAGGAAGTGACACTGGGTACCTCATCCACTCCAGAGCAGCCCTCATGCTCAGGAGTAGTTGGCCAGTATATAATGGACTCCACAGGTGTGTGTGTGTGTGTGTGCGTGTGTGTGTGTGTGTGTGTGCTTACTTGGTTACAGGATTTTTGTTTGTTTGTTTTTTGTTTTTGTTTTTGGTGGTGGTTTATTTTGTTTCCTTTTGGGGGTTTTCCTGTTGCATTGGGCTTTTGACTGTGTTTGAGAAAGAACTTCACATTAGGTGGGTAGGGAGAGGTAGAAGACCTAGAAGGACTTGGGGGAGGGGAAGAATATGATCAGAATATATTTGAATTTAAAGAATTGTTTTAAATAATAAAGAGTACCACAATTAAAAGGGATATAAAATAATTTTATTTCACTTTCTCTTACCGCCTGGTGTACTCCCCCCCCCACCTCCTTTTTCTTACCTACTCTTTTCTTTTTCTCTAAAGGACTTCCTTTAACATTCCTTAGTTTGGGTTTGACTGCTGTGAACAGACACCATAACCAAGGCAGCTCTTATAAGGGCATTTAATTGGGGCTGATTTATAGGTTCAGAGGTTCAGTCCATTAGCATCAAGGCAGGAGCATGGCAGCATCTAGGCAGGCATGGTGCAGGAGGAGGTGAGAATTCTACATCTTCATCTGAAGGCTGCCAGCAGAATACTGGCTTCCAGGTAGCTAGGACAAGGGTCTTATAGCCCATGCCCACAGTGACACACCTACTTCAACAGGGCCATGCCTTCTAATTATGCCACTCCCTGGGCAGAGCATAGACAAACCATCACACCTTCCAATGCAGATATATTTCCAGAGATTCTCTCCAGCTTTGATTTAGAAATCCCTTCAGCTTGGAAGGATGAATTCACTAGACTCGAGGCTAATGTTTGTTTCTTTCCTACACTTTTAGGTCTCTTCACGCTTGGGCGATTTCTGAGCATTAGCAACAGTGTTCTCTTTGCTTCTCAAAAGCCAGCTTGCTTTTTCCCGATAGTTTACTTCAGGAATTTTCATTAATAATTTTTCACTAACTGAAGCTTGGACACAGTAAGCCTAACTGCATTGGCTTTGTGTGTGTTTCTGTGATACGTGTGTGCAGGGGTATGCACGTGCATATGTGTGTGTGTATACGTATGTATGTACATATATGTGCATATGAAGATATAACCGCGTATGCATGTGCATGTCTATGTGTATAGTATGTGTATACATGTGTATATTTATCCTGCATAATATTCTTTGAGCTTGGTGCACCTGTGGTTTTGTGTCCGACCTTTGGGGGGAGATTCTCAGCATTACCTCAAGCACTTCTGTCCCAGTCGTCGCTCTTCTTTCCTCTCCAGCGCTCCCCTGATACAGGCCTGTAGGTATCGCACAGCTCTGGCATGTTTTCTTGTCTCGGTTCTTCCTGCCTTTCAGTTGGTGGGATTCTGTTGATGTGATAGATACTGTTTCCTGAACACAGAGCTCACCAAAAGCTCTTCCTTATGGGTTCTTTCTCTGTGGCTCCCCGGCCTATCCATTCTTAACATGCTGACTACGTGTTAGAACCGTTCCCTTATAACCACAGTCGCGTTAAGTTCCTGATTAGTGATTTCTACTTATAATCGGACATGAGGGCTGCGTAGAGGGCACAGCTGTGACTGGGCCTCTAGCAGATGTGATAAGGCGTGGGAGTGAAGCCTCTTGTGGGTCCTCTGGTGAGGTCTCCGTGGTTTGGTGAGCCTGCGTAGCTGCTCTCTGAACCTCACAAGTGTTTCTTAGGTGAGAGGGTAGCGAGGTTGGGATGAAGTGGGGGTCAGTTATGATCTTATATTGGCCCGGCAGGTTATCTGTGGTTAGTTTCCCCTGTGCAGACCTGCCTGTGTCTTTCACACTGGATCCCTTTCTTCGTCCCCACCCGCTGGAAGCATGCAGGGGTTTTCCTGTGGACATTTCTGTCCCAATCCACTAGGTTCCTTCTCTGTGTCTGGTGGTTGTCTCTCCAGTGGTCGGGAGACTTGCTGCTGAATGGTCACTGTTTTCAACTCTCTGCTCGATAGGCAGAGGGGTGACTTTCTGAGCATCTTGGAATAAGAAAACAATTTTTGACCTACTTTTTGTTTTTAAACATTTATCTGTGTGTGTCTGTGTGTGTGTGTGTGGCGTGCGCGCGCGCGTGCACGTGTGCTTCCATGTGCATCCCATGTTGGCATGTGTGCAGATCAGAGGATTTTCCACCATGTGAGTTCTGGGTATTGAACTCAGGTCATGAAGTTGGTGAGCAAGCACCTTTACCCACCAAGCCCCCTTTTACTTTTTTTTTTTTTGTCTTTGAAAAGAAAATGTAAGGCTGGTGTAGCAGCACAGGCCTTTAAGCCCAGCACTGAGGCAGGTGGATCTCTGTGAATTTCAGGCCAGTCTGGTTTACAAAGTGAATTCTAGGGCAGCGAGTGCTACATAGTAAGACAGTGTCTTAAAAACAAAAACAATAACAACTACAACCCCAAAACAATAACAACAAAAGAAGATGAAGTGTAAATACCCCCCCCACCCTCCGGTCGAGATACTGGCCCTGGCCGCTCTTGCAGAAGGAATGAAGACGAGGATGTAATCACGCCCAGGTGTGCTGGAGGAGGAGGCTTTTATTGTTGATGGGAGAGAGCGCGCAGCCAGAGGCAGCCAGAAGAGTCCAGATCAGGGGGAGAAACTAGCAGACTGAACTGGGCCATGAGAAGGGAGGGGGTGAGCATGGAGAGAATAAGGGGGAGGGGGAAGAGAGGAGGCCAAGAGAGGAACCAAGAGGCCAAAGGGGACAAACGAGGGTGGCCACAATGGCTGGGTTATATAGGAATCAGAAGCTCGGGGAATGGAAGATGTGGTAGCTTTTCCTGGTCGTCAGCTTGACGACATCTGAAATGAACTCCAATCCAGAACTGGAGGGCACGCCTGTGATCCAGATCTTGAGGCTGGAAGGCACAAGTGTCTGACATAGATCTTGAGGTGTTGTGGTCATGAAAAGCTTAGGCCCAGGCAAGGTAGTACATGAGACTTAATTCCAGGAGGCTGAGGCAGGGAGTTCAAAGGTCAGCCTGGGACAAAGCAAATCCCAGATCCAGGAGTGGTGATACACACCTTTAATCTGGGTCACACCCTACCTTAAGGACATTGGAAGAAGGAAGATTTGCTCTACTTGCAATGACTTGCCAGCACATCTGTTGAAATCTACTCCTGCAGGATTCCAGCTTATACAAAAGACCAGGTGAATCACCTAGCCTCATGGGACTGAGCAACTACTAGATTCGTGGATTCCCATCCACAGCTGCCCATTGTTGGGCTAGTTGGACTGCAGACTGTAAGTCATCACAGTAACTTCCCTTAATATAGAGAGGCATTCCATAAGCTTTGTAACTCTAGAGAGCCCTGACTAATACAGAGGGGAAGCTCAGGGGTGTGAGAGGTTAGGGTGGGGCAGGGGTGAGAGGGTTGAGAGGAGCTTGGGCTCTGTTACAGGTGCTCGCAGAGCCAAAAGAGCCAGGCAGCCAGCTCTGCTATATTAATAAGTACCACAGTTAGCCCTTTGTGATAGATTAATAAGTACCACAGTTAGCCCTTTGTGATATATTAATAAGTACCACAGTTAGCCCTTTGTCCTGTGATTCTTCGGGATCTGACAAAGGCAGAATACGAAGGTTTCCCAGAAACCTGCATGGCAGCTCCCAAGCCCATGTAACTCCAGTTCCAAGGAACCTGGTCGACTTTTCCGACCTCTGAGGGCACCAGGCACACATGTGGTGCACAAATATACTTGCAGGCAAAACACACACATCAAATAAATAAATCTGAAAAAGGGGGGATACTGTTTGAAACTTCCCTTATCCAACTAACACAATATAGACCAACCCCTGTTCCCTGTAAATGATAAGGTCCTATGATCATTACCGCCTGTATCATTTGAGCATAGTTGTCGGTTTGCTTCACAGCAAAGGGGTCCAGCAGTTGGCTGCCATGAGTATCTGCAAGGAACGCACTTGTTTCTGGGCCCTCCTCCCTGTGCGCTTGGTGCATTGTGCCATCCGTGCTGCCTGCTTTTGTTTTTATCCAGTAGTGCACCGTGTCTATTAGAGAGATGATGTATCTAAGAGCAAATCTGTAATGTACGGTGTAGTTAATTTAAACTTATCCCTGTCTAGCTTACAAACGAATGAGACTCGGACTGTGGTTATTTTATTTGGCTTTGACCAATATTTGACTGGGGAGTGACCCATAATCTACTTTTCTAACTGCTATGCTGGCTACCCTCCCCAGCAGTGTACCCCAGATACCTGCTGTTTCTCTTGGCCATCTCCCCTCATGGTGGCTTCCTCCTCCGTGCCCTTTCTCCCTCTTCTCTTCCTGTGACCCCCAGCCATGTAACTGAAAACCCACCTACCTCTATTTCCTCCAGTAATTGACTGTCGCCAATTTTATTCAACCAACAGTTTTAAATTACAGAGTAATGTTTGCCCAACATAAGCTGGTATACATGAGAATTCACTCATCTTGAATATACAAAATTTAGCATATAATACATAGCAACAGACCAAACCTCAACAGTACGTGGCTCTTCTATGCCCGCTCCTGCTCTGAAATGAGACAGAAACTAGGTACTTTCTATTAGTGAGTTTCTTGTACTATAGCTGGCCTGGGTTTATCTATTCTAACTAGAGTATGCTTGGCCTGGCTTACTTCCCAGCCACTTGGCATTCCCTGCCATCTGAGCCTTGCCCTGGCTCCTTCTGCTCCACATGAAGCATTACGGTGACTCCCTTGGCAACCTGCTCATGGTGCATCCTCCTGATCCCTCTCCTCTCCTCTTCCCCTCTTTCTCTCCTTGGGAGCCCCTGACTGGGATCAGAAGTCTCCCCTTAACTCTTCTCCTGCCCACCTACAAGCTGATTAGTTCTTTTTATTAACCAAGTGGTGGTGATGATGGGAAACTATCTTTACACATCATTGAGACTAGAGATGCTCCAATAATCACGGCGATGCCAACGTCTGACTGCAACCTGGTCTCTGGGCAGAGAACTCAGCATCTCAAGTGCACAGTACGCAACCAACCCCCCCCCCCCCCAGTGTAAAGCAACATGAAATGTGGTAACAACAGTGCTCAGGTGAGTTTCCTCCAGCAGAACCTGCCACGCTCCTCATAGCTTTACATCTCAAACTGTGAAGAAGAAGAAGAAGAAGAAGAAAAGAAGAAGAAGAAGAGGAGGAGGAGGAAGAGGAGGATGAGAAGAAGAAGAAGAAGAAGAAGAAGAAGAAGAAGAGGAGGAGGAGGAGGAGGAGGAGGAGGAGGAGGAGGAGGAGGAAGAAGAAGAAGAAACAGAGAGAGGGAGAGGGAGAAGGAGAGAGAGTTTCAAGACCCCACTGAGTGAAGCCATGACTCATGATTCCCATCTATATCCTTTGTGAGTGATGTTGGGAATGCCGTCACTGGAAGGGACATGTAACTGGTAGCTGCAAGTGACTCTAATTGTGTTGAAGGGACTTTGTCTGGGGAATGTTGTGAAATAAGATGTCTGCACTGAGCAGTGGACAGACTTCCATATATTAAGCAGAAGTGTCCACTGTGGGGTGAGAGACTCTAACATTTGCCTTGACCATTTAGTGTGTGGAGAATTTGAATAGGGAACTAACTGGGAGTGGATGACCTTCTGACCCAGCTGTTGTTATATTTACTGATTGCTTTTAAGCTTCAAAAGCCTCTTCCTGTCTAGCTTGGTGGCACACCAGTCACAGCACTTGGGATACTGAGGCAAGCAGATCTCTCTGTGAGTTCAAGATGAGAGCTTGGTCTAAGTGAGTTCCAGGTCAGCTAGGGCTATGTAGAGAGACTTTGTTTCAAGTAAGTAAGTAAGCAAGCAAGCAAGTAAGTAGGTTAGAGAGACCTTGTTACAGACAAGGAAGCTCAGAGAAGTAAATGTTTCCAGGGTCTCAAATCAGATGATTTTACTTAAACTCAGCCCTGATTCTGGACCTGGGATTCCACTGAATTCACCTGCTTGTGTGCAGCCCCTCGGCATGCATTGCTTTAGTGCAAAGAGCAAGTGCTTAATGGCTTTCTCAACTTTGTTAGGCCTCCTTACTTGAGACAATATGAGGCATTATGAAATCTGTAGTGTGAGCCAGTAAGCAGCTTTTTTTTTTTTGGTTTCTGCTCGATTCCTTTCCTGAGTTTCTGTCTTGACTTCTCTAGTGATGGCTTGAAACCTGTAAGTGTAAGCTAAGTCAAGTCGTTCCTCTCTGCGGTTGGTAGGAGTGTTTTGTCATAACAAATGAAAGAAAACTAGAACAGAAATTGGTGTCAAGAACAGGGTGATTGCAGACTGTGTTTTTTGGGGGACAGTATTATGGAAACACATTATAGAATTTTGAGCTGGAAAAGCCACTGAGTGCTGGGAGGATAGTGGGAGGTTAGTGGGTGGTTAGTGGGAGGATAGTGGGAACTTAGCGAATAGGAGGGTGGAAGGAAACGCAGACAAGGGAGGATTGGAATATAAAGTTCAGAGGGCAGCAAAGACCCTAGCAGTCATTTATGTGATAATTTGGATTAAGGATCTGCAATTAGTGGTCAGCTGGGGCTGAAGAATCAGCTTCGACTACCAAGGGACCAGCACCACAGACGTGGAACTGTCCATGCTTTGCCCGGACAATAGGGCCAGCACACAGAAGATCCAAGCAGGCCAAGGCTGCATCTAAAGCTGAACTTGGCAACATGTAAGAGTCTCTCATGTGATATTGGTTTTGAAGATGTGAAAGCTTGCAAGGTTGAGGGACCGAGGACCAACACCCCATGACATTGTTGGCGGCCAAAGGATTCCTGTGGTAAAGGTGCAGCATCCTTTGCAGGGGAGACCCAGGGCACTGGCTGGAGATGAGTCCTCATATTGGACAGCTGCCAATGAAGCGGCAGGTGTGCAGTGGAGCTGGCCTGAGGCAATGACATAAGCTACAGGTGCTGCTGCTGGCCGAGCTAGAGAAGCAGAACTGCCCAAGAGAGAGATCTGTGTAGCACATAGCAATGCTTGAGGGGCGGGGCCTTCAAGCCTATAGCAACGCTCGAGGGGCGGAACCACCAAGCCCATTGAAACTGATGCCTAAAGTTGGGCACGCAGTTACAGTACGTGGCGTATGCCCTGCTGGCTTCCAGCCATGCTACGGTCTAGCCTTTCTTGCCCACACCTCCAGTCCTCCCTTTGGGAATGGGAGTGTATGCCACAAGCCCCATTTCATTTTAGAGCTTATCGATTTCACCATCTTAGGCCAAGAATGATTGACTTCTCATTCCTAAGTGGCATTTTAAAAATCAATTTTGAGTTTGAAAAAGTTATAAAAAGTGTTGGGATGGCATACAAGCCATTCAGAGGTAGAAAGAATAAAGTTAAATGTTAACATCAACATAGACGTTTTAATAAAAGTCAGTAAGGTCTCTGTTAAAGTAGCATCACAAAATAATACCCGTTTCAGATGTATTGTCCGGTGTCTGAGGGGTGGGGGGTGGGGAGCAGGAGTAGGTCTTTGTAGGCGTGACACCATTAGCAGAACTAGAGAAAACTCAAAAAGAGAAAGCAGATACATCTCTATGAGAGTTCCCTCTTTATAGTAAGAGCTCTGCAGAGAAGGCTAAAAACTAACATCAATATGGGAAAGTGTTGGCCACATATGTAGCAAAGAGTTATTATGCAGAACTTATAGATTAATAAGCAGAAGATGGACTGTTCAGCTAAAAGTGGAATACCAATATACAGGCACAGTATAGGCACCGATGGCCGCCAGCACATCCCTTCCCCCCTGACTATACCCATCACTGCCCATCATTTGCCAAGTTGGCCTTGGGCTAAGAGCTTCACCTCAACACTCAATAAAGCACCAGGCAAGGTGCATCAGCTCCCAGAGAAACTCAGGACAAATGGCTAACTGTGGTGCCTGTAGCTTACGAAGCGCATGTTGCTCTCAGGCTCTCTCGGCAAGTACCTGTTACAGAATCCATGCTCCTGATCCTGGCTCCTCTCAGCTCTCTCACCCCATGTCCCACTCTAAACCTCTAGCTTGGGGGCTTTGCTTCCCTTGCCCCCCAGCTTCTGATTCTTATGTAAGCCAGCTGTTAGGCCACATGCTCTGTCTTAGTCAGGGTTCTACTGCTGTGAACAGACACCATGACCAAGGCAACTCTTATAAGGACAACATTTAATTGGGGCTGACTTACAGGTTCAGAGGTTCAGTGCATTGTCATTAAGATGGGAGCATGGCAGCATCCAGGCAGGCATGGTGCAGGAAGAGCTGAGAGTTCTTCATCTTCACTCTGCTAGCAGAATACTGACTTCCAGGCAGCTAGGATGAGGGTCTTAAATCCCACACTCAGTGACACACCTACTCCAAGGCCACACCCACTCCAAGGCCACACCTACTCCAAGGCCACACCTACTCCAACAAGGTCACACCTTCTAATAGTGCCACTCCCTAGACCGAGCATGTCTAAACCATAACACGGTCCTTGGTTCTTCTCTCTTGGTCCTCTTGATCTCCCTCTTCGCTCTTCAGTTCCTCCCTCTTAAGTTTCCTGTTCTCTAGCGCAACAGCACAGGCTGCTTCTGTACTTGAAGAGAAAAATGCAGTGGACGCAACCAGAAGTTACTGGTTTTGTAGCAGATCAGTAATTATTGGAAAATAGTACATGTGTTACAGAATTTTTTTATGTCAAATTGACACAAGCTGGGATCATTAGGATTGCCCTGGAAGCAGTCTGTAGGACATTTTATTTATTGATGCTTGACGTGGGAGCACCCACTTCACTGTGGATGGGTCCACCCCTGGGCAGGTGGTCCTGGATGGAGTTAAAAAGCCGGGGGAGCCAGTCAGCAAGCAGTTCTCCTCCCTGGCCTCTCCTTCAGTTAGTGCTTCCAGTTCCAGCCTTGACTTCCCTTCATGTGGGACTGTGGCTGGGCCATGAAAGTTGAGGTGAGCCCTTTCCTGCCACGTTGGTTTTGGTCATGGTGCTTATCATAGCGGTGGAATTCCTAACGAGGACAGTACTCTCACAGCTGGGGAACGTCAGTGCACGAAGTTTGCGATAATAGATTGTGGGAGCATGTATGAACGGGCATGCTCTTCATTTTGACAGTATTTATCACAGGCTGCGCCCTTCAGCATAGCGTTTCTACTTCTAAGACTCTTTCTGAAAGGAGCAATTAAAAATTGATTAACTAATTAATTAGTATTTATTTGAGACAAGATCTTGCTTTATAGAGTAGCCTGGCTGTGAACTCATAGAGATCCACCTGCCTCTGTCCCAAGTGCTGGAATAAAAGGTGCTTACCACCCCCTGGCTCTATAAGGACTAATCGGGCAAGTACTTGTATATAAAAGCATATTCCTACCAGTATTGTTTATATAAGTAAAAGGCCCAAATCAGTATCTGTCATTGAGCCATTGCTCAACTCAGGAGTGGGAGAACTAAAGTGGCATATCTAGTTACTAAGTTTTAAATATTGCTCCTAATTTCCAACTGGCTGGAACAAGAAGGCAGAACAAAGCAGTTACGTAACAGGACATGCGGCTCAGCGGAGCTGGACAGCTCCGGTGTTATGTGCTGAAGTGTGCCTGCCAGTCAGAGGCTGGGGAGCCTGGCATGTAGAGCCGATGTCTTTTCTCCCGTATGCCTTCCTACAGTATCTGCGGATACAGTTTTACTATTACATTTGCCGAGGTATTTACTCTAGTTGGTAATTTTTTTTTTCTTCAAAATGGTGGCGCATCTCACCTTGAAGACTGAGCTCACGGGTTGGTGACTAGGAAAGTGTTCTACAAAAGCTCGTTAACTTTGCGTTCATTCATGAGTTTGGGGGTACTTTTAAAACTTCCATTTCCTTGAGAGCAGTTGATGCAAGTATCAGATTATATATGCACACGAATTCTCAGGTTTTCCCAAGAATTTTAATAGTTGTCCAGCTGTCTGGTTTTCAATTCCACTCAGTGTGAAAGCTGTGCTGAGTAAATTTCGTGGTAGAAGTGAGGAAGTCCTACTGATGGTCCCTAAACCAGTAGGTTTGCAATGTTAGCTTTCCTCATTGGACTCGCGTACCCTCTTAACTCCAAAACGAAATGTCCCAGTAGGATCTAACCAAGTGGCTGAGGGGACCTGCCCGAGGAGTCTTGATAATTTTTTGATAACACATAATCTTAAGCACATCTGAGCTCCAGGTCTAGAGAAGACTCCTTTTTCTGATAGTCAGTCATGTTAGGAACATCTTGAAGGACCTGATAGAGCCAAAACCAATTATGAAACGAGATGGGCTTGGGGGTGAACCTTTCATCTCAGCACTCAGGAGGCAGCGGCAGGAAGGTCTCTGCACATTTGAGGCCAGCCTGGCCAGTGTAGTGAGTCCCAGGGCAGCCAGGGCTGCATAGCAACATTCCGACCCAGATAACTAAGGAGCAGTGAGCGGTTTGCACAGTGGCTAACCATCATCCTGCATACTCAAAGAGCACCGGCCAGTGATAACAGTAAGGACTAGTCGACATAGCGCCTCCCAGTATCTGGACACAGATGTGTGCATTCTGCTTAAAGAAACAGGTGGATTTAGAAAGAGTGCTTCATTTCTCACCAGAAGGAAAAAGAGAGGCACAGGTAGTGAAGACGCTGACTTTAGAAAACTCTAGATACCTTCAGGGAGCAAGCAGAGCAAGGAGACCGTTGCAGAGAAAATGCTCAAGGAAGGCCTTTAGAGGAGCCTTTTAATGCAGTAGGAATTCTGAGTTCATCCCTAAGTTGTTGCATTGACACAGTCCTTTCATTTTGATATTCTCAGTAAATGTGTTTTTTTGTTTTTTTGTTTTTTTTTGGGGGGGGGGTCAGACCGACCTAGGTTAAAATTAAAATCCAGGCTCCTTCATTTGGAGTAGTTTTTAAAAACTTGAGCAAGTTCAAGCTTTCCTAAGCTTCAGTGTTCTCATCCCCAAATGGAAACCTCCGGAAGGTGCCAAGATTAAATGAGATATTGTTATAAATAACCTAACAGTACCACACTAAATGCCAGTAAAGTGCCCGGTAAGTGGCTTATTTTGCTGTGCACATTTGTTTATTTTAGAAGAGTTTATCGTGCTACACGATAAGTTGACAGTCCTAGGTTCACACCTGCCTCCACTGTTTGATAACACATAATCTCAAGCACATCCGAGCTCCAGGTCTTTGCCCACAGAATGGTTATCAGTACTCTTTATCTTGTCAGAACTTGTGAGGTCAGAGGCAACCCAGTCTGTGCTCGCCAGAGTCTCTGCCTGGGACAGAGTTAGTGCTCGGTGAGTGGTTATTGTCACAAAGCGAATAAGCCCTGAAGAGCGTCTTAGGTCTTGTCATATTTCCCCTCCTGCCTTTGCTTTTTACCTCCAGCTGTAGTCTTTAAGAATTTGGATGTGCACAATTAAGACTACAGCCCAGGGCCAGGTTAAGATGTAATACTCAAATGTGTATTACAAGAGGAGGCTGGAGAGATGGCCGCTCTCGTGGAAGACTCAGATCAGTTCCCAGTACCTATGGCAGCTCACAACCATCTGTAACTCGAGTTCCAGGGGATCTGATGGCCTTTTCTGGCTCTTGTGGGTACCAGTCATGCAGCGTGCACAGAGACACATGTGACGCTATACTTGAGAGAGACACGCAGAAGCACCACGACTGGTGGGCTGTAGTAGGGAAGGGTATCTGCCCTCGGCCTTTGGTCTCTTGGGAAGAAGTGTCAAGTGGAACATGTGCTGTCCCGCTCACTGACGTCACTGATGAATGGGATGTCACTGACCTTTGACCGTGCAACCCAGCTGAGCAGCCAGTCCCATCATCGCTCTGGAGGTACCTGGCATGCCAGCTGGCACGCACATTGATGAAACCCTTCCTGTGGCGACTGCCCCCTGGACAAACTTCTTCCACACACCCCGTCATGTTCCACTAGACCACGGAATGATGCCTAATGTGAATTTCCATATGTCTGTCATCTACAATCTCCTGACCATCTACGATCCTGTCGTTGTCTAGGTCTCTAGCCCTTAGTGATTTGCATATGGCAGTGAACGTGGACAAATGGTCTCGGACCTCAAGGAGCTTACGTTTTAGAGGACAGAAGCATCTTTTTTAAGTGTTACAACACTTGCTGTTTGGAGCAAGTATGGAAATTCTGAAATCAGAAATGCTTTCCTTTGGTCGGTGAGGAAAGCGCAATTAAATAATCAGCCCAGATCGCAGTGTTGTATACAGAGCCTGCATTTCCCACCCTCATCTCAGCACCGTTCTTTTACCTGTAGTGCTGCATTTCTTTTCTGAATATATTTTCAGGCATTAACAGATCCCCACCTTGAGTTTTTCTTTATTCTTCAATCATAGATGGTGTAGGGAACTTGAAGGGCGATTATGTGAGTTCCGTTCATTCCTTGATGCATTTATTCTCATTGCCCTTAAAGTGGGATTTAAAATCCAGAACATCCCCCGTAGTGCCTTACCAGATCTGGCTCATGCCATTTCTGAGCTCTGCATGCAGACCTAGCCCTGTAGTCCCCGTCTTCTTCTGGCTACTGTGCTCCTTCCGGCTTCAGACCGCTGCCCTTCCTCTGGCTCAGCATGTTCCTTCTTCCTGTCTCCTCCACACATTAGGCCAGCCTTGCTTCATGCACAGAGCTCAGCTCATATCCCCATGTGCCATATTCCCATGTCCTTTTTCTTCTACAGATTTATGCATGTGAGCCTTTTGTCAGCACATGTGCATTTATGCCACGAATGTGCCAATATCAGTGGCATTCGGCAGAAGGTGCTAGATCCCCTGGAACTGGAGTTATGGATGGTTGCAAGCTATGTGGGTGCTGTGAACCAAACCCAGGTCCTCTGCAAGAGCAGCAAGTGCTTGTGACCACAGAGCCATCTCTCCAGTCCCTGCACTTGTATTTTATAGCACACCCAGCACAGTACATGGCTATGATGACTGCCTGCTCTCATTCTTGAATGGCTAGAGCATACGAGGGTGTGGCTTCTACCTATGTTCTCCCTATCACTGTTTCCCTAAGTGGCTTCCTGTTGACACTGCAAACTAAATGAATGGATGAAGGAACTCAGAACATCATGATAAAGTTTAAGTGCATATGGTGTGTCCTCCTGGGACATGACTTTAGCAATGAACGCAGCTTATAAAGTAGTGCAGGTTTCTCATGTTTTGCTAATGTTTAAATAAAAAAGCAGGATAACATCTACTAAGATTTGGAAAATAAATAAACAGGCTGCAAAATGTAACACGAAGGGATACAGACCTGGTGGAGACAGGGGTTGGGGAGAAGAGAATAAATTAGTTTATTGTCTTTTTAAAACGTCTCTTTCCCCTTAGACTGTGAATGGCTTGATGCCAGCCACCAAAACTTATGTTTATATCTTTAGGAAGAATATATTCCTCTGTACAAATCAACTCTTGAGCAAACTTGAATAAGTCGTAGACCTTTGGAGCCAACTTCACATGTTCTTAATGCTGATATTACACACAGAAGCAGTATAATTTATGCAAAGAATACTGTATACAGAATCAGAGAGCTCTAGTATCTTAGTTACTTTGCTATTGTTGTAATAAGCCACCATGAGCAAGACAGTTTATAGAAGAGTTTATTGGGGCCTTAGGGTTTCAGAGGGTTAGAGTCCATGCGAATGATGGCAGGGAGCATAGCAGCTGACAAAGAGGCATTGTGTTGGAGCAGTAGCCGAGAGCTTACACAGTAAGACACAAGTACCAGGCAGAGGATCTAACTGGGAATGGCGTGGGCTTTTGAAACCTCAAAGTACTGCCCCAGTGAGACACCTCTTCCAACAAGGCCACACCTCCTAATCTGTCCCAAACAGTTCCACCAATGGGGGTGGGAGGGCAAGCATTCAAGTATATGAACCTGTGGGGTGCCATTTTCATTCAACTTCTCTAACCTAGGTTTAAAATTACAATTAAGTTTAAAACCTGGGTTTAAAACTATAATTAAGTGAAGGTTAATTGTGCCTATCAAGTAGAGTGTGCTGTGCAGGCGTAGTGTGTAACCAGGTATATCTCAGCAGGTGTAGTGTGTAACCAGGTGTATCTCAGCAGGTGTAGTGTGTAACCAGGTATATCTCAGCAGGTGTAGTGTGTAACCAGGTGAATCTCAGCAGGTGTAGTGTGTAACCAGGTGTATCTCAGCAGGTGTAGTGTGTAACCAGGTGTATCTCAGCAGGGGTATGTGCATCCTTTTTGCCTTTCTCTTTAGCCTAGTCCCAGAAATATATAGTAAATAGATCATTAAACAGAAGCAGGTAACCTCAGGGTCTTTGAATCATAGCAATAGAGTTATACCTTGTTTACCCAGACAATTATGGGATGCTTCACCTGCAACCCAAGACAGTGTGTAGGAGCTGGGGAGCTGTCCATTCTTGTCCACAGTCAGACTGTAACTAAAAATATGGACCAAACGGTTTTTCTAACATCCTAGGGTTCAAAGCTGTTTGTCCACTGTAGTAAGTTCTGTCTTTCCAGTCTTACAGGCACCCCCCATGCTCACTTCCTACAGCAGTTCCTTGCGTTGCTAATTTCATCTGTTCTTTAGTATCCATTCCCCCATCTCTTTCTGTTCTTTACCACCTATCACCCCCCCACACACACAGTTAAGATGGGGAGAGGGTAAGAATATGGGGTGATGGTAGAGCACATGCCTACCATGTATAAGGTTCCAAGTTTAGTCCTCAATACAGAAATCAATAAATGCACAATCCTTGTATTTATGTATCTGTTCATTTCTTTTAAAAGATGAGTGGATGTCGGATGTGTCAAATGTTGATGGTAGCCACCAAGTTCCATCCTGATTTCTTTTGGAATGTGTCTGGAGTTGGTGAGTTCTCTGGTTGCCCAGCCGCCCCCCCCACCCCCACTAGGATACAGAGGCCACGGAAGTATGAAGAGTGTTCTTTCTCCTTTGATTGTAGCGTGATGAGGTGCGGAAGGACAGCCGCTGAATCTGCAACCTTATGGGTTAGAAACCAGAAATACAGCAGCCACCTTGTGTTAGTTCTTGTGAGGCACTACACAGACAACTAGGTCTCCAAGGAGTTTGGAGCCCAGTCAGGGGAGATGGACATGAGAGCAGGCTTGGTGCCATCTGAGCACATAGCATAGGCACATGCATGAGGGAGGGACAGAGGAGGCAGTGGTGGGGCTGTGAAGGAATAAGGCAGAGCTTGCCACGTAAACAGGGTGAGGGGACAGCGTGGCGTGTTCAGGGATTTCTGTCTGTGTGGCTGTTTCTGTACTGTCAGGTGTGAAGTGTCACGGTGCGAGGCTATGGGATCTCTTTTTCTTTACTTGGTTCCCCAAATAAAAATGAAGCCTTCCCATCTGTCTAGGATAGCATGGGTGATATTTTTCCTAAACATTGTACATATTGAGATTATATTAGCTAATTTAAACAGTGTACATATTGGAAATTATATTAGCTAATTTAAACTGTGCATATTGAGATTATATTAGCTAATTTAAACAGTGTGCATATTGAGATTATATTAGCTAATTTAAAAGAAAGAATCCACATTTTGCTCTTTACTAGTCAGCCTCTAGTGCCGATTAGGTGTGGGGTTTTGAACCACCTGAGGTCATCTTTTGTGCCCTCTTAGGGGCAGACACCACCACAAAAGCATTACCTCACAGAAGGATGGTCTATACTGTAGGCAGTTCCCAGGGACTTGATAGAGTAGTGAGGAGAAGAATGGGGGCGGCCCCCACCTTGCCCACCGTGGCTGGCCATGCACCTCGGATACTGTGTACCTTTAAAATCACACCTGTTGTACGCCTTGGTGGCCTTTCCAGGCCAGGGATCTGGGTAGTCAGTTTATAGTTCTAGGAACCGAGCGAGACTGCTGTGTTAGCACTTGTGTGCCTTTTATGGGCCAGGGAATGGTGTTGAGGGAATCTAGGCAGCTGGAACCTGCAGCCCTAGCAGTTTGGTCCGAGGAAGAACTTTGGGGGTGAGAAAATACAGCTCATTATATAAAGCTATGCTGGTGCTCACACAGCTTGGAGGGCAGAGGACCAGTATTCCAAAGGCAAGGGGGAGTGACCTGACTGCCTCCCCCCACCCCCCCTGATCCTTTTTGTGAGAGCTGCCTTTGGGATCACAGTGGCTTGCTTTGAAAAGGGCGGCACTCTTCTGTTGCTGCCTCTGAGTTGTTTTGTTAATTGGCACAAAACAACAGCTACACACACACACACACACACACACACACACACGAGATTATATTAGCTAATTTAAACAGGGTACATATTGAGATTATATTAGCTAATTTAAAAGAAAGAATCCACATTTTGCTCTTTACTAGTCATATATGTGTGTGTGTATATGTACATGTACATGTACATGTACATGTACATGTACATGTACATGTACATATACATATACATATACATGCAAGGTTAGAGGAAAAAGGGCTGGCTGAAGAGGGGCTGGGGGTGGGGTGGGGAGGCGAAAAGAGGTGCAGAGGACCTGAGGCAGGTCACAGGCACCCCTGCCACTCTGCCATGGGAGGCTGTCACCAGCCCATCCTAGCTTCCCTCCTTGAGATGCCCTTGCCAGCCTCAGGCTCCTTACAGCAGCAAGGTGCCGAGGTGGCCCAACTCAGCAAGCTGGGCAAGCCAGTCCTAGGACAAGCCCGCCAGGATCATGCCAGGATGCCAAACTCTTCAGCCTGCCCAATGCCAGCTTCAGCCCAAATAAAGGTGGCCTATCCCGTTCTGTGCATAAAGCCACAAACAGTAAAACCCCTTCTCTGTGGAAAATCCCAGAAGATAACGGGCCAGAGTCAAGAGGAATAAGACAGAAAGTCAGAACATTTAAAGCTAGAGAGCAGAGGAGGATGTTCAGGTACAAAGGAGAAAGAAGAGAGGCACGCCTGGTTGGCTTCGGAAACTGTCACGAGGCGAACCCATCATTAGTTTGCTGCAGCTGCTTTCTCTGATCTAGTTTCCATTCTTAAAGTGGGACTTTGAAATGATATAGGGAATCTGGAGCCGAGATACGGTGTGGTCCATCCCCTGTTCCAGTTCCAACCTGACCCGGGTTGGGTTGTGTCCTGCCTGTCCATCCTCACTCCCAGCCCCGCCCACCCCGTTTCATGGCAACTACGTAGGTGTCTGACTGACATTTGAGCTGAACTTGACAGACTGAAGTTGGCAGTTGTCAGAGTCTTGTAGAAATTAGAGAACGCTGTGGGCCAAACACTGTAGCCTCTTTTAAAAGGTATACACCCTGCTTATTTACAGTATGAATTTGATGTTGATACTTATTCATCCTAACCAGATGTATCGAACGATATAATCCGTTATTTTTAAAACGTGTTAATTTGGTTTTATAACACCATTCTGGTTGTAGTGTAAGCCAAGGAGCCAGATTTGCCTGAGCCACAGATCTCTGTATTGACACCCGAGGATTTCTTTTTTAAAAAGACTCCTAAGATTAAATATCAAGCATACAGTCAGCACAATACAGTCAGAAGTGGCAAGGCTGTTGTCAGTTCCTGTTGGCATGCTCCCCTGAACCACCGAATTTTAACAACACAAAAGACCACCACCTCCACCACCATCACAAAAGGAAAACCCAAATCCTTGAAATGGGCAAAAAAGAAAGATGGCTGAGGTTAAAAGTATTGTCCTCATCTTAGAAATAAAGGAATTATTTTTTTATCTGTTAAGGAAAAAATTTCCCATGCTGTCCCATTGTCTTAGAGCGGAATGCAGGGTTTTATAGGGAGAAGACTAGAAACCACTGTAGAGGCTACTCATTTTCACCAGGCCTTCCTGCCTCACGCCATCTCATTAATCATAAGAGGCTTTCGTTAAAACATTCAACTCATTTATTTTGGAACACTCGACTTCAGAAGATGCTCACTGTTTCTTATTACATAGAAAATCTAAACATTTTCTAGTTTAAGGAACAAAGCATAAACTAAGACTTCGCTGGGGCTGGGGTGGAGGTGGGGGTGGGGGTGGGGGTGGGGGTGGGGTCTGGCCAAAGAGACTGGCAGCTCGTAGAAGAGAGCTTGTCCTGAGCCAGTTCTGTGTGCATTTACAGCAACCAGCTGTATGCACCAGGACTGGAGTGCCGGCTTCTGGCATCCTCAGCTGCATAGAACTGACTTTTAAAGTAGAAAAAACAAAAACAAAAACAAAAAACCCCAACATCTGCTGAAGGAGACCAGGTGATTTCTAGATATTTAATTTGATGAGTTGGAATTAGATGGTCAAGGGGAAATAACTGCTTTTCAATATCTAAGTGTTTTCTTCCTTGAAAAAAAATTCAGTTAAGTGTGATAAACGCCCAGGAATGAGGCCCCATCCAGCCACAGGAAAGACATTGTGGCTTTTAAGCTGCTGGCACTTTTCTTTGATGTTAATATTCTTTTCTTTTTTTAATTTTGAAGGAGCTTATTAGATGTGTTGCTTTCCCATAGGATTCCATATTGTGGTTTACTTTCAAATTATGAAATATTTTTAAAAGAGTCCGGGTGACCTTTTGCCATCAGTTTTGTTCCTGTGACACATGAGAGCAATATACAGTTTGTTCTTAGCATATAAGACTGTGTCTTAGTGACAGGCATGCTTTTGTGGTGAAAGACCCAACTGGAAAAATGTCACATGTGGTCACTCATAATCATTTGGAAATTCACTTGTCATTAAAGAATACAAAAAAGCAGCCACAGACTAGCATTGCTGGGCTATTTATGATTACTGTAGCAGTTTTGTGTGACTGGGCTCCCTTTCCTAACAGCGAGATACAAAGCAAGCAGCATCTTTGCTCGGAGGGATGTTCCTCTGATAATTTTGTTGTATGAGAGTCTACCTGCTCAAAGCAGTTGGACTTTCGGTTTTAAGCGGCTCTCTGCCTGCCGGCTGCTGTCTGCTGCTTCCAGCTTTGCCTGTGGCCTGCTAGCCAAGTAATCCTTACAACATTTTTCTTTGCTTTCTTATAAACAGTTTAGAGTCCTCCTTGCCTTTCTTGAGGCCTGCGGTAAAGTTGGAAGAGGGGAAGTCCATATGAAACTGTCCTTTGTCTTTTCCTCCATACTCTATGCAGGAGTACCCAGAGCGGCTTCTGGGGAGGTAATTTTGTCCGCCTGAGGGTTTTACAATAGGTTCTGTTGTTCTTATGCGTAGGCAAAGACATGTCTTTTTGTTTAGAGGATTTTGAAATGTGTTCCTCCACCCAGAGCACCCAAGCCCAGGCTAAGCACAGAATCCTTTTATAACTACAGGTTATGATCTGATTCACTAGAAACAAGGGCCGGTGTTAAAAACAGAGCCTAAGGATCTTGAGCCCCTCTGTAAGGATTACCAAAAGAAACCAGTGAAATGTATCAAGGAAGGAAGCTACAGTCAAAACTGTATTTCTTCTTTAAAATTCTTAAGGCTCATAGGAAGCTTTGCATCTGATTCTCAGCTACCAAAAATAATTTGTGTGTGGAAGATGCCTCAGAAATGGAATATACTTAGGCGCCCACGGCTGACTGCTTTTCAGATGTGTGGTTATCAGTTGTAGCTTGAATTTAGAGAGTACGAGATGATGCAGACAGGGTTCCTGGGGGGTTAGTTTGTTACTTTCTGAGATAGTTATTTTCTGAGATTCTGATGAGAAGCCTGACAGAATGCCTTCAACCTCTGTGACTCCCAGGAAATGCTGTTAGCTTTATTCTGGTTTCATAGTTTTGGTCAAGGTAGATTCCAGAATAAAACAGACATTTTCTTCTTAGTAAAAAGGGGACGAGGCATCCTATTCCTAGGCTCGGAACTAAGGCAAGTCTTGCGCTTACCCTACTCTGTTGCATTCTCGGGTTATCAGATTTGCAAGTCGGAGTTGGGGAAAGTTTCTATCGGGACTCAAGCAACTCAGCCTCCAGTCCTTGCTAATACCAACAACCCGAAGGCAGTTTTCTACCACCTGGGAAAGAAAAAAAAATCTTTCTAAAAGATGGCACACGGCTTGCTTTCCTGTGCACTTTCAGCAGGTCTAGAGCTGCATCTGGCCGAGTCGGGTAATCCAATCTATTTTAACGCAAAGATTTTCCGAGAAGGCAGGAAACCAGCAAGGGGGAAGGCTTTCAGGCATCTGCTGTTTCGTTTCCAGATCCCTTGTGTTAATTTAATGTTTCTAGGGAACCCGGGGTTTTTTCTCGGAATCTCTTCTCTAGGAACTGGTGTGTGCCGCGATAAGGCTAAGACTAAGGGGGCTGCAGCCGGAGGCAGCGTCCCCGCTCCAGGGTGCAGACTTTCCCCGCCGCCACCGCCACCGCCACTGCCACCGCGAGGGTGACAGCACCCTTCGAAGAGTGAGTGTTTGCCTGTGTGCAATTAGGAAAGGCAACCCCGTGAAGCGATCGACATGCCCTCACCCCATCAAAACCAGGGCAACTCGACTCTGTTGAGGAAACAAACTCCATTCCATCCCAAGCCGGAGTGAAACGTGAGCTTTGCACAAACACTGGCACTGCTTCGGGAATACCGGGAAACTCGCCTTTCTTCCAGCGGCCTCCGCAGAGCTTTGCCCAGACAGCAGTACTAGCTTGCTGGGGGTTTTAGTGTGTGAGATGAGTTTTGGTTCCGTGCTTGCAGCCAGGTGTTAGCACTGGTGTGTGTTGGGCCCTATCAGCCCTATGACCAACAGCCGGCCTGGCCTCTCCAGCGTCTCCTCTCCCGCCATGGACCTGAAGCCTCACTCAAACCTCGCTTCTGCAAAGGCGTCCTGTAGACAAAAGCCTGCCCTTAAAAATTTTAAAGACTGTATGCTATTCCTGTTTAGACTCACGCAATGGGGATAATCCATGCTGCCCTGAAAATAGGGTTGAGAACTAAGATGGAGTGAGTTCACGTGGCCCTTTAATAGTAGAAACAGAACCGGAACTCCGATAAACCCAGCATTCTGTTACTGAGTTACAGAACTATTCTACAGAATCCTAGAGGTGGACCAGAGTGTTGTCCTCTTGTCATCCCCCCCCCCCCTATGACATTCTAGCAATCTGGCTGTTTCTGATTGCTGTGGTTGTGATTGCACACAATTCCATCGCTGGAAAACTCTAATGATTGCACTGTTGTTTCGAACACTAACTGGAATTCTCTGAGAAACTGTTCTTTAAACAATGAAAGGCTAAAATTACTCTTTTCCGCATATTTTTAATTGGTGTGGATGTATTTGAAAATCATGATAAAAATGAGCTTTCTATTGTGTTCACATTTAGGTTCCAGTCCAGGCTGTGTGTGCTATGAATTATTGGGAACAATCTTTGGTTTCTAGGTAGTGCTTTGAGGTTATGTAATGAAATGTTATATTGTAATATTTTAACATTTTAAATGATTTGACACTTAATATTTATTATTTTTTTTTATGTGCTTTGGTATTTGACCTGCATGTATGTCTGTGTGAAGGTGTCAGATCCCCTGGAATTGGAGTTATAGATACTTGTTAACTGCTATATGGATGCTGGGAATTGAACCTGTTTCCTCTGAAAAAACAGCCAGTGCTTTTAACAATGGAGCCATCTCTCCAGCTCTCCTCCTCCTATTATTATTATTATTATTATTATTATTACTATTACTAATGTGTGCTCCAGAGGACAACTTCTGAACAGTTGCTACCTTCTTTGATACAGGGTCTCTCATTGGCCTGGTGCTCATGGATTAGGCTAGCAAGCGCCAGGATACCTTGTCTCTGTCTCCCAGGAACGGCATTCCAAGCCTAGGCCACTGTCCTGACATTTTGTGTGGTTCTGAAGATCTGTTTCAGGGCTTCATGCTTATAAGCAGCAGTTCCCAACGTGTGGGTCCAGATCTCTTTGGGAGCCGAAAGGGCCTTTCACAGGGGTCACAGGTCAGATACCCTGAATGTTGCATATTTATATTACAATTCATAGCAGCTGCAAAACTACAGCTATGAAGTAGCAATGAAATAATCTTACAGTTGGGGGGAGGTCACCACAGCATGAGGAACTGTCTGAAAGGGTCGCAGCATTAGGGAGGTTGCGAGCCACTGTTTATAAGGCAAGCTCTCTATTGAGAGAGCAATCTTCCTGGTCATATCTTGATCTTTATAGTATCCAAAAAAAAATTATTTTTCTGTGTAACTGAGTTAAGTTGGAATCACTAAGTAAAGATAAGTGAGTTTAAGAAAGTCTTAAACTGTTTTCTTTACCCTCTGTATTAGTTTTCTATCTTGCATAACAAGTTCCCTCCCAGGTTACTTACTGGCTTTTAGCAATACACACTCTCTTCCACCTCTTGCTGTGAGGTAGAAATTGGGGCGGGAGGATGGCTCCTACGCTGTCTCTGCCCAGGGCTGGGGCGGGAGGATGGCTCCTACGCTGTCTCTACCCAGGGCTGGGGCAGGAGGATGGCTCCTACGCTGTCTCTGCCCAGGGCTGGGGCGGGAGGATGGCTCCTACGCTGTCTCTGCCCAGGGCTGGGGCGCGAGGATGGCTCCTACGCTGTCTCTGCCCAGGGCCTCAGAAGGCAGAGGCAGCGGCAGGCCTGGACTCTTTTATCACTAGGACTTAATCCAGTTTGTTGGTTGAACTTAGTTCCAGGAGGATGTTGGGGTGGGGGTGGGGCACCCCATGTTGTCTTTAGCTGCGGTGGGGTTCTTCTGAGGTCTGCTTCCTTTCATCTGCACAGCCAGCAATAGCACTCGGGAGGAGCCCGGATCCTGGCCTCTCTTTCCGGCTTCCCTTCCCGCAGAGCTCACCGGTGTCTTTAGTCAGCTGACTTACAGTAACCTTAATTACACCTGAGTGGTAGCAAGTATTGTCCCTAAGAGTTAAAGGCTTGAGTGACAGGGCTTTTGAAGTAGAAATGGTTTGAAGTTTGGGTATCAAACCCCTCTAGACACAGTTTTTCGATGGTGGCAACAGACAGAATTAATTCATCCTTTAAAGTGACTTTTAAACATCTTAAGAATTAACTTTTTTTTTTTTTTTGTAAGATAAAATTTAAAACCCTGGTGACATCAGATATTACCCATTAGTCATCTTTTTGAGTTTATGTAACAATAAATATTTTCCATAATTGTTGCCTCCTTCCCCTACCCCCATGAGACAGGGCCTTACCATGTAGCACAGGCTGTCCTGGAATTCCAGAGCCTTCCAGAATGCTCCCTGAGTGTCACCATACCTAGCTTAGTGTTTCTTAAAACTCAACCTCTGCTTTGTAAAATCTTCTCCAGTCTTTGGTTTTTGATATTATAATGGACGTTTACAGTACCTAAACACACACATAATAATACTTGTGAGTGCTTTTCATGTAAACTCTGATTTCAGCCTTGGAGAATTTTGAATGTACTAAACATAACTACTCTAGATTTCAATTTTCAGTGAGAAAACCGGGTCTCCTGACTTCCCTGTCATTAATGAGCTTGCAGCTTCTTGTTTGTAAGGCAAATGTAAATGCTTTCTTCATTTCTTAGAGGTCTGAGTGCCTCTCACATCTTACTAGGCTTGCTTTTATATTTTAATTTACTGTTTATAAAATTGGATTACTATTGCTTTATAAATTCTATTTTTTTCTTTCAGAAAATGGTGTGTGTGTGTGTGTGTGTGTGTGTGTGTGTGTGTGTATTTTAGGCAAGCATTTTACTGCTGAGTCAAAAAGTAATTAGCTTCATAGTCACTTGAAAACAGGAAAATTGGGTTTCTCTTGAACTTGTCTTGTTTTGAAAGAAAGACATTTGGTTCTTTCCTTCTGCTGAAAAGGTTAACTATAAATTGCAACAAAAGTCATAAAAACATAGTTTTGGCAGAAGCTTAAATGGACAGTCTGACAGACTGGAGGCATCTGACAGGATCTCTCTCTCTCTCTCTCTCTCTCTCTCTCTCTCGTGGTGGTTCTGTTGGAGGTTTCTCTGACGATTCTCTGAGAACAGGAAGCAAGACTTGATTTTTGTTTTGTTTTGTTTTTTTTGTTTTTTTGCTTTTGGCTTTCTGTTTTGTAGAATGAAAAACTTTAGCAAGGAAAAAAAAAAAGAAGTTTTCTCAACTGTATACTTAAACAAAACAAAACAAAACAAAACAATAAGAACTTTTCAGCCCAAGAACTTATGGTATTCCAGAGTTTATTTTCAAGTTACATACTTGATATTAAGGATATGTTTTTCTCAAGGAAATAATGTTGTCTATAAAGTATTTTGGATTTTCAATAAACCCAAAATTCAAAGAAGTTAAATCTAAATAAACACAGGACTTCAATTTTGCACCCAGACCCTTGTGGGACCTGTCTGTGATGTGAGACCTGTCTGTGATGTGGGCAGGTGATGTTGGCTCTTGGGAGGTTAAGGAAGGAGGATTGCTGAGTTCAAGGCCAGCCTGGGCTACGGTGGTAGGTTTTAAAACAGCAAACAAAACAGATTCTGCTGCATTCAGATCTTTTTTAAAGGATAATATGTGTGTACAGCAGTTGTTACATGGCCTTGAGATGTGGTCTGGAGAAGGCCTCTATAATCCAACACATTCATATTTCTGCAGCAACTGATGAATATTCACACACACAGTGGCAGACATACAAACTATAAATAGTCTCCTGTGAGCTCAGGTCAGGTTTTGTCAGCAAGCAAACCTAGGCCTGGGGAGTTCAGTTCAGGTCACGCCTTGCTGCCAAATGAGTTATGAAGAAATGCTCGGCCTCAGAGCGCTGGGAGTTCAGATCAGCACATCTCTACTGAACTCAGCTTTTCTTTTTTAGTAGGAAAAACTGCACTAGTGTGAAAAGTTCTGGCCATAGTATAATATCACTTTGTGATAAAATATATTTAATACCAAAGATTCAGCCTTCAAAACAGACATGTACAAGTAACATTATATAAACTAAACAGGTTTTATTTATTTATTTATTTATTTATTTTATTTATTTTTTGAGACAGGGTTTCTCTGTGCAGTCCTGGCTGTCCTGGAACTTGTTCTGTAGACCAGGCTGGCCTCGAACTCAGAGATCCCTTTGCCTCAGGTCCTGAGTACTTATATTAAAGGTGTGCTCCACCATGTACAGCAACCTCTTGTATTTATATATTTAGGGGCATATGTGTACACATACACAAACACACACCACTACCACCACCACCAACAGCAACAATTAAGGAAAAAGAAGCCATGAATTTGAAAGTGAGCAAGGTAGGGGGATACATAAGACAAGGTTTGGGGGGAGGAGAGGGAATGGAGGGAATCATGTAACTTTTAATAAGCTCAAAAAAGAATAAACAAATTATTAAAAGCCCATGATTCCCACCCAGGAAACCATTGCTCTTTTGCAGTAGTTCAGTGGGAGTGAAAGGCCTTCCAGTAACCACTAGGCTGGTGCTGGTTGGAGTGTGGGTACGGGAGCCATGGTCTGGGGAGTGTTGAGGGAACATGGGAGAGCACAGGGCAGGATCAGGGATTGACTTTCCGTCTCCCTTTATTTCTTCCCTGCTTCTCCTCTCCATTCTCTATTTGTGGGATGTCAGGCGGTTTGCTGAAGTTGGAGACTGGAAAGAGGGGTGTGTGTGTGTGTGTGTGTGAGAGAGAGAGAGAGAGAGAGAGAGAGACAGAGAGAGACAGAGAGAGACAGAGAGAGAGAGAGAGAGAGAGAGCATGCACACTCATGTGCACAAATGCACTTGTGTGTACTTCCCGGGATACTTGAGAAGACTGAATGTGTTTCAGTGAGCATCAGTGTGGAGGAACTATTTAGTCCACAGCAGTGCTCTTCCTCATTGAGCCCACCCACAGCTCTTTTCTCAGCCTCCTGGTACTGTGAGAGAGTCAGGGATTAGGGCCAGAGCAGAGCTGCAGTGTAGCGGAGGTTGATAGGTCGTTGATAGGTTTGTCCGAAGGAGAAGGTCCTCAGACAGTGAGGAGAGCGACAGCTGTGCTGTGGGGGAATGGAAGTGGAGGTTGTCGTATCTCACCTTATTACGGGCCCTGGCCTTCTGCCTTCCATAAACTATGTTACTAAGACGTTTCTAAAAGAAATAATCATCTCCGATCTCTTCTGCATTTGGATGAAACAAGATGTTTTGGGGACTTAACCTGAAATGGTTGTCACCATGAAGGCTGATGTAGGGTCTGGTAAGAATAAGTCTACGAGAAACCACTAAAAGTTGCAAAGAGATTTCCCAATTTTATCATGGGTCCTGTTTGTTGGAGGCATGCTGGATATTTATATGAACTCCACAAATTCTCTCAATAACATTAAGTGCTTAATACGTGCTAGTCGACCATCTGGGGATATGATGGTTAATGGCATAGACAAGATCCTGTTGTCATGGAAACATTGGAGAGTAGTTTGTTCGAAAAATAACAAGATCAGGAAGGGTGGGTGGGTGAGGGCTCCTTGATATGGGTGGTTGGAAATGTGTCTGAGGAGGTGACAACGAGGCTGGCTCTATCTAAAGAAGAGCAGGGGTTAGCCATGAAAGGCCAGCAAGGCCAAAGGATTAGGAGCAACCTGGTGCGTCCTGGGACCTGTTAGTCATGTTGCTGGAACTTCGTGAGTAGGCGGGAGAAGGCCAGGACAGACATTCTAAGCTTTGCCAGCCCTGGACAGGAGTGTGGGTTTTATTCCCGGAACATGAAGCTCCTAAGGTTTTTTTCATCTGGGGAGAAAGGCAATTTGCATGAGTCTACTTTGCCTCTCCAGCGGATTCCTGCAGTGTTTTGTTTTGTTTTAACCTTGCAGGGTGCAAGGTTAGTCCAGTGACACATTTGCTTTTAACTCAAATACAAACAATTTGAAGTCACTGTTCCTCTTTTTATTTTTTAGATTTTCACTTCAAATACTATTTACTGTCATTGTTAGTGTCCCTTACCGGTCAAAGGACGCGCGAGCAGTCATCTCTGTAGCACCCATCAGCTTTCCTGTTCTCTTTGTTTGGGCTTTCTACTTTCTGCTTTCCTTTGCTGTTACAGACTTCTGCCTTCTAACACCTGCTGCCCACTTCAGTGAGCATTCCCCTTCACGCCTTTACGTTGCGTTGCTCCTCCCACTCTTGGGACCATGATACTCTCTGATGTACATCTATTGCATGGCCTCTGGGGGCATTCTTTCTTGGATGCATCGCTTTGCTTTATAAGACTTGGTTCACTATGACAAACACAGAATGCCCTCTGTGCCTTTGCGGTACTCAGTTCTTGTTGCACGAGTGGACAAAGCTGTTGGAGCACAGACAGCTGGGCATCTGTGACAAACTCGACTAACATCGTATCTTTTCTAAACAGCTTACTGTCTAGGGAGGTACTTTAGCCTCCAGAGTGAACACGTACCTTAGAACCTTAATAAAGCAGGAAACATACTGCAGAAGGAGGACTGGGTATACATGTGACTTCTGGACCCAAGATCCAGCCCCTGTGCCGGCCATTTACTGATGAATTCTTCCAGGAAACAGAAGCAAAGTCAGTGTTGTGGACAACCAAGTCAGGGTTCAGTCTCATGAACAGAAATGATCTGAAACTTGGTACTAAGGGCAAGGTGGAGGATAACCCTTCCAAGTCAGCTGAGGGAGGGGTCGTGTGAGCCTCTACAGAGGGTAGCTTTGATCTACTTATACAAGATGAGTAAGTTTTGGCAGATAGAAAAGGTAATATTGATGGTTATGGATTTGGTTTTGCCTTACAGAATACTAATTAGGCCTAGAAACAATTTAGACCTGTATTCTTACAGTCTCTCTTTTAATTTTTTTTTATTTTTAATTTTGAATGTGTTTTGGTGTATGTGTGTGAGTGTGTGTTTACACACACCAAGAGGGCATCCGATACCTTAGCCCTGGAGTTCCAGGCCATTGTGAGCCACCTGATGTGGGTGCTGGGAGCTGAACTCAGGTCCTCTGTAAGAGCAGTCGATATTCTTACCCTCTGGGCCATCTCCCCAGATTTCCCAGAATTTCCCTTTTAACTGATTCTATGTATTGTGTTCTTTGCCACCTTGCTGTCAATAATGAATTATATACATGTTGACGTGCACTCACTGTGTATTTGTGTATAGATCATGACAGAAATTTTTGTCTAAGGAATAGTTACCATTTCAGACCCATCTCTTAAGCTGTCCCATCCATTTTGTTGGAAAATTTACTGAAATCCATTTTCCTTAAAACTATTTACTTAAAGTATGGGAGCTTTATCTGGTATTTCCCACGATTTCAGGGTCTTGTTGGAAGTATTGTGCTCCAGCAAATACTCAGAGCACACTCACGACAGAGTTTTCTCATTATGCTGAAAACAGCAATTTGTGTTTTTAAGCTCTTCCTGTCTGGTTTTCATTGTTTGCCCCCGGCCTGCCCTAGCCAGACAGGCTATTGTTTTTTTCTGTGCTGCCTTCATGGCTACTGAAAGAGATCCCAGACTCCCAAAATACAGTTTCTCTGATCATTTGGGGGGGAAAAAAAGTAAATGGCTTACTTTATCAGGTTTGCTTAATAAAGAAAAATAGGAAAATAAATAAAAAGCAATAAATACACAGGGCTTAGTATATAGGTTTTGTGATACCCATGAGCCTCCTCTCCCAGCTCGTCCAGCTCTGCTTCTTTTTTTTTCTGGAAAGTCAGGCTCCTCAGATACAGGTTTCTGGATAAGTGAGCTTAGTGTAACTTTTCCTTTGTTGATTTTGAAAGTAGTTAGGCACACCTGATTAAAGCGTGCTCGTTTTAGCCCAGTTCTCAGAAAGCTCCAGCAGTGTTGGGGCGCTGTCTGCCCAGCTGCCTCTGTAAAAGAATGGCGAGGAGGAGGAGGAGGAGAAAAGGGGGGGGGAGATGCCAGGGAACATCAGTGTCTGGGAGGGGTGCTGGACGATTCCTCTGGCTGTCAGAGGGCCATGGAGCAATTGAGGTGGCTATTGTCGTCCTATGTATGGGACAGTGATGGGCCTGTAGGAGGAAAGAAGAGGAAGTGTGGGTAGGGAAGCAGCCGGACTTAGCCTGCATTGGAGACAATCACAGGGCAGGCGTTAGACCGGAGACTTCACGGTACATTAATGATTGGAGTTCATACCCCACCCGTTTTTGCTAAGGACTGAAGTTTATTAGTTCTCTCCTGGCTACTGGTGTGACTGTGGCAGACTCACTTCAAAAGGTGCATTGACTGTTATTACAATTAAAACTAGTCACCACCCCACCAGGCAGAAAACCAAGATATTTTGAGATTAAAGTCTACATGTGCTTAGCAGTGAGCTGAGATATCCCATCATTACTGGGATGAGATCCCCATCATTACTGTATTTCTCAAACAGATAACCCTGGGGGTGGTTTTAGAAACTTATCGATTTTATGGGAAGAAAAACAACAACAACAACAACAACAACAACAACAACAACAAAAAACCCCACCACATATCTCCAAATCAATAACTAAATATTTCTCATAGGACATCAAGAAATAGAAATTAACTCATTTCTGTTATTTAAATTATTAGTGGCTCCTTATAGGCCACTACAGCTTTGGGTAAAATGAGCTTGTCTCTGTAGTCAAGAGTAGTAAATGCAGTGGGTGTTTTCACAGATGGCATTTTGCACATGCTCTGATTTGCTGCAAGCCTAATTTATAGGAGTATTTGGCCATTTATTTTAGATTTTCTGCAGCTTGATCTGCCAGTTAGATGGACTCATACGCAAAGACCTCAAGCCAGCGGTGCCCTAGACAGCTTTGATCCTTTTTCTTTTTTTTCCTGCAGGAAAGGAAAAGCATGGGACCTTGGGAGTGGATCAGTCATCCAAATTCAGATAGGTGCTGTTGTCTGTTGTGATTCTGTTGGGCTCTGTTCTTCTGAGAGATCCTCAGAGGTTTCCAGGAACTCAGGGGCTAAGAAATATCTTACCGAGAATTTGAAAATATCTCGGCATTTAATTTTGTGTGAGTGTAGAGTGTTTTATGACTCTTTAAGTTTTGAGGACCAGCAAAATAGAGAAGGGTATTGTGTTACATAGTGTGCTAGTTACAAATGTTTGCTTTTATTGCACATGATGTAACCAGAGTGGAAAAAAACCACAGCAGTAATAATCGTTGATATAATCTTGGCTTGAAGGTAGGGGGAACACGGGGGGCAAGGGAACAGCACAAGAGAGAAAAATATCTGTTACCAATTACAGCAAAGTTACTACATAGTTAAAAAGAAGTTGTACATATGAATAAGAATAGGATGCTCTGCTAACTCAATCAAAAGGGAACCGCTCGTTTTCCTTAGGTACTTGATGAGGGAGAATTCTTCCTGCACGATTTGCTTGAAGAGTGGATTATTTTGCTTTGTGAACCTCTTCAGTCCGGTCCTTACAGAATACCATTTGGCTAATTTGAAACGGTTCCAGTTCTGGGCTTGGTTGAACACTGCCAGCCAAAAGCCTGCCTGTCGTCTTCCATTCGCATGCCTTCCTGCCCTCGGTGCCCCCAACCCCTATCCTGCACCCAAGGAAAGAACCTGATAACCATGGTTCTCTGCCTTAGGAAGCTGTGGCTCCTTCAAGGTGCCCCCCTCCGTCAGCTCCCAGAAAGGCAAGCAGCAGGAAAGCAGGCAGCTCAATCCAACCGGGATCAGCAGATGCTGCCAAAGTGGGAAGCAACAAAGGCAGTCCGTGGATTTCCAGGAACGGGAATTATTGGAAGTCTGCTCTTTACAAAATAAACTGTGATTGGGAGCCGAGCACCCTCGCAGTCCCTTCCTTCTGCTGCGGGAGTGTGGCAAACAGGGTATTGTTTGGCTTGTCAAGGTCAGCCCGGCTAATTGTAGATACAGTGGACAAATAGCTCTCTTCCAGAGAAGTGGTGAATACCAGTCGTTTGTCATTCGGGGCCCCAGCATAAGCAGTGCAGGAAAGTATTGGTAGCATTGTTCAATCAAGTAGGAAGAGGAAAAGGAAGGAATAGAAGTGCAAAAACGTAGGCCAAATGGAGTGAGAGTCAAGAGAAACCATTGCCCTGGTGCTATGGCTGGGTAACCATCTCCCAAAGCCTCTCCCAACCCCCACCCCACATTTGGTCAGCAGCTTGCAGTTCTGTTGGGAGGTTCTATTGAGAGGCTCTATTGGGAGGCAATAGAACCTTTAAGAGGAGTGGCCTAGTGGAGGAAGTTGAATGCATGGGGGTAGGCCCTGGGAGAGGATACCGGATCCCTAGCCCCTTTCTCTTTGTTTCTTGGCTGCCAGGAGGTAAGAGGTTCCCTTGGCCACACTTCTTTTCCATGGTGTGCCGCCTTGACATAGGCGCAAAGCGACCGGGCCAACTAATCATGCGTGAAACCTCCCTTCAAATGGTGACCCAAATAAAACCATAATGTTACTGTCTCAGGTGTCTGTCACAGCAATCCGAAGCTCCTAGCTTGATAAACAGGTCTAACCCAGTGGTTCTCAGCCTTCCTGATACTGCGGCCCTTGAATAATACAGTTTCTCATGCTGTGGTGACTCCAGCCATTCTGTGGGGAACTGGGAATAAAATGGCCAACAGTGTAGACATGCCCACCACCTCTGGGGAGCTTCCATGCTACAGAGAGCTACAGCCCAAGAAGAGCGCTGCGAAGGAAACAGCTGGCAGTAAACGAGCGAGTCACCTACCCATGCCTCAGGAAGACTCCCTGAACACAAACAGTTGAGGAATTACCTGAGGGATGAGAAGAAGAGCAAGAGAGCTCCAGCCAGAGGCAGCAGCACGGGTCCAAGCTCTGAGGGGCAGTGGGCTGCGCCATGGCACTACACCAGTCAGGGAATGAGTATGCAAGGAGCCTAGAACCTTCAACATGCTGGGTTCTACCCTAGCTCTACTGAGTGTCACTGAAAGGGACAGTAGTGCTGAATTATTGCTTTCAAAAGTTCAGTCTGCTGGATCTCTGTCAAATACATATTAGAATAGAAGTATGGAGATCATATCATCATCATCTCTATATCTATATATAAAATGGAGAAGGTGTTATGAACAAAGTGATGATGTATCTGATCTTTTAGAAATGATTGGAATTCTGACAAGCAGATTTGGAGAAAATAAGATCTCTAGAGAGGGTGCAGGGTGACCAAGTGTGGGGCTGAGCGACAGGAGGCAAGTTTGCACGTGGGCCAGCATGAAGCAGCAGTGGGGACAGCAGCTGTGAGCAAGGAAGATGCTGGTCCCTGCCCAGCTATGAGTGCTCTTAAAGGCCAGGCCACACCTACAGGGGCTGCTTTAAATTTTTAATGTAAAATTAAATCCGAGGGACTGCTTTAAAAATTTATCTCGGCACATCTCAGTTACCACGAGAGAGTTCCGGTGTGTGTGTTTGTGCCGATTTAAAACCATCTAGATCCATAGTGAAATTGTGACTTTCAACAAGACGCCTCGGCATCAGGATCTTCATATAATTTGCCCCACTCTGTGGTCTATAGAATTTCACATCTACTGTCATAATGTGCTGAGCCAAGTCGGTCATGGTGGCATCTGAGGCAGGAGAATGGCTATGAGTTCAAGGCTGGCTGTGCTATAGTAGAAAATCCTGTCACAAACAAACAAACAAACAAACTCAGCAACAGCAGAAGAAAAACAGGCCAAGCCAGGACATGGATGCAATGGGGCTTCTGCGCCAGGAACTTAAACTTGAAGGTTTATATCTTGGTTAATTTGTCATTCATTCATTCACCCACTGTGTGTTAACTGAGCACCAGCACTGTTGTAAGTACTTACTCTGGGTGAGTGAAGGGCTCCTACGCTCCCTGTGAGCCCCTTACCAGTAGTGAGGGTTTGGTGTGATTCTTGGCGTTAGCCCAGGTTAGGAAGTGACAGTAAATAATGATCAAGGGAAAGGCCTGTTGAAGCAGATATCTAGACCTGCAGTGACGGCCTGTGGGATACAGGTTTGAGTGACTTGGGGAGAGGGCCGCAGAGATCTGGGCCCAACAAGCCAGTCAAGAACAGCGGCAGGTAAGAGGTGACCGGCTGAGCCATCCATCCTGCCTCTTGTCCACCTCTCAACAGAAGAGTTGAGGCACAGGCGCTTTAAATGTCTCCAGGTGACTCTCAAGTGGCTTTGGGTTTATTCTGATTACACCGAGAAGCTTTCCAGAGGAGAGTGAGAGACAGAGCTTTATTCTCGAAGAACACGTGGAGCCCGAGTGCAGTGTGAAACGCAGCCAGAGAGAAGGAAGGGTGTCTTCAGGGACACAGGAACCTCAAAGTTGATGAGAGAAAGGGAACGCCGAGGGCACCCTGAGGAGCGGTGGCGCTGGGGTAGCAGGGAGTGCAGCTCAGAGGCGCACCATAAAGATGAGTTTCCAGTGTGGCGACCTCACAGTGGTGCAAGTGCAGAGGTCCTCTCCTGCGTTAGGGACAACTACAGGAAGGGAGGTCGCGGCGAGGGAGATGGGTCTCCACCGCCACGCCCCTCTGCTGTCCCAGGATGCACCTCTCTAACTCCCTCGCTCTAAAGCCTGGTCAGGATGCACCACCCCTCAAGCTCCCCCATCTTCTTCCCAGCAGAGCTCATTGTGTCCAAGGGCATTACGAGTGGTAACTACATTCTGTGACAAATGGGAATAAAGAGAAAATTCTCGGTAATTTTTCTCATTCTAATTCCCGGCTTTTCAGTATGCTTCTGGGTCCTGACTGATTCCTTGCTGACTTTAAGGGGAAAAAAAATGCTGTCCGGGCTTTAATCTAAAGGAGCAGATGAATACTGCAAATTCAGAAAATTGCTGTCTTTCTGAGGACGAGCTTTTGCTTCTCTGCCGTGTTCTGTGCTTTGTGTCTTCCTAACTAGAAGGAGACACCACCCGGCCAGTGAGACCTGAAACAGAAACCCAGCTCAGCAGAGTCAAAACCAACACGCTCAAAGTGCCTTAGGAAGGTTCATTACTTGGGAACATTTTTAAGCCGCAGGAAAACTCACTGTCTTTTAAGCAACAGCGGTCTCTTCAGCATCTTGATCCAGGCTGGATAAGGTACCTGGAGGTTGGTGTGTGATCTTAGCCATTGCCCAGTGCATGCGCTTCACCCAAAGTTCATCGCCTTCATTTCTAGGATGGCTCAGTGGGTAGCACTGAATCCAGAAAGCTTGGTCCTTGCCTCTCTTGGTGGTGAGGCCCATGAGCCATAGATTGGCTCTCACATATTTGGAAGCTGAGCTGGACTCTAAGTGACTTACAGGCGTTTGTGTAGTGCTAGGTGTTAGTATTTAGACTTATTTACTTATTTAGAACTGCTAACATATGTGTGCACGTGCCACACTACGAATAGGGCTTCTCCCTTCTGTTCCCAGACCCTTGGTTTCCCTTCCCAGAGGCTGTGCTGGTTCACTTCCTATAAACAGGACAAGGCCAACCTTCCTGGTCTGTCTTCTTGGGCAAGCGCCCCGAGTGCTGTTTGCTCCTGAGGAGTTATGCTCACACTCGGGCTGGAACACAAGTGGCTACACAGCCAACAGCACATCAAGACCGGTGCAGAAGACTGCTAACTTCAGTTGTTAAATCTCCATAGCAACTGGGTGGTCTTTCTTCTTTACCGCTGAAGAAGCTGAGACTCAGACTCAGGCAAACACACATACCCATAGCCATCTCTCCTCTACGCCCCCCAGCATGGAGGAGGAGGCGGAGCTGACTTCTGAATGGCAGCTTTCCCCACTTACTGGTCATGGGACCTTGGGTGGGTTATGACTGCTAGGACCGTACTAGCACATTTGCCTCTGAGTTCTAAGTGAACCAAATGGGCACAGAGCACTTAGAGCCATGGCTAGTCCAGAGTCAACACACTGGTCCCTGTGATCTGTCTCAGCCTCACACCGGTTTATAGCCCTCCTCCTTCTTCCTTCCAGCCTAGACTGTCAATACTGTGGCTTCTCTCTTGGGACCTTGAAGGAGAGGCTGAGAAGAGTCTGGACAGCTCTGGAATGAGCGAGATGTTCCCTGTGGATCCTGCTCCTTATAGGGGAGGGGGACAATGGACTGGGTGTGTGTCCTACACACATGGACAGGACAGAAGCCAGCCATGCCTCACGCTATCTCCTGACCCCTTGGAGTGCCTCTTTATGTTCTTTCAGTATTTCTCTTTTCCCTCTCTGTCTTTTCTTTTGAATTTTTTCATGGAAGGAGGGAATATAAGTTTTCTTGCTGATTATGGAACTTTTTATATAAGTTTGTGTGTGTCCTTTTTGGTTGTCAGGAAATGTCTGTCATTAAAATATTTAACAGCTGGGCATGGTGGCACACGCCTTTATTCCCAGCACTTGGGAGGCAGAAGCAGGCGAATTTCTGAGTTCGAGGCCAGCCTGGTCTACAAAGTGAGTTCCAGGACAGCCAGGGCTACACAGAGAAACCCTTTCTCAAAAAAAACAATATATATATATAACAACTACCTTTATCTCCTAATATTTTTATGTCAGAGAAATTCATCCGGTGGAACCTAAGACTTTCTGTGAGTCGTTAGGAAGGTTAAATACATAGATAAAAGCCATCCATTTAATCTTTGATTATTTGAGAAATAGTCCTTTAATAGAGCTATTAAAAAGTTGTCTTGAATTCAGAAAATTTTCAGAATTCAGAAGTTAATATGTGTATTTAGTTCTACCTGAACTTACAAGGGAAAGACAGAAAATTTCTGCCTTTTTTTTTTTTTTTTTTTTTTGGTCTGAGACAGTCTCACTGTGTGGCTGACCTGGAACTCACTGTGTAGACCAGGGTGACCTCAGACTCACAGAGGTCTGCCTGCCTCTGCCTCCCCAGTGCTGGGATCAAAGGTGTCTGCCCCCACACCAGGTCCAGAGCTGGTTATTTTTTGAAATTACTGATGATTGATTTATGTTCTTGTTGTACCTGAAGACAAACATTGTTTTAGCACAAATTGCCCACAGCTCAGGAAGTAAAAGAATTGGACCAGTTATTTAGAGAGGTCACTAGAAAACAGCTGGTTTTGTCTCCCAGTCATAGAGATTTTAGTAAATAGCAGCCTCCCATTAGGTTTGCACAGTACTTTACGGCATATATTTTTTCTGCAAGTGTGCGATTCATTTAGCCCTCTGGACTGGCTGATTTTGTGTGTCAACTTGACACAGGCTGGAGTTATCACAGAGAAAGGAGCTTCAGTTGGGGAAGTGCCTCCATGAGATCCAGCTGTAAGGCATTTTTTCAATTAGTGATCAAGGGGGGAGGGCTCATTGTGGATCTCTGGTCTTGGGTTCTGTAAGAAAGCAAGCTGAGCAAGCCAGGGGAAGCAAGCCAGTGAAGAACATCCCTCCATGACCTCTGCATCAGCTCCTGCTTCCTGACCTGCTTGAGTTCCAGTCCTGACCTCCTTTGGTGATAACTGCAGTGTGGAAGTGTAAGCTGAATAAACACTTTCCTCCCCAACTTGCTTCTTGGGCCTGATGTTGTGTGCAGGAATAGAACCCCTGCCTAAGCCACCCTCTGAAGCAGGCAGAACCAAAGTTGCTGATCTATTTTACAGACCACAAAATCGCTTTCTCCAGTAAACACAGATTTGCTGGGTGCCTCAGTGATGTCTGTCTGCTCTGCAGCCCAGGGAGGGGGAACTGGTTGGGGGGCTTGGGGAAAGCCTCACGGCAGGAGAGAGGGAGTCAGCAGGCTCTGGGTGTGCTGCCTAGATTTCAGTTCCAAAATTAAAAGCACAACTTCACTTACACCAGAAGGAGGCTGGTCAGTGTTTATCAGCTGTGTCTGTGACAGAATACCAGAGCCAGTCATAGGGAGGGCGGGGCTATCCTGATCCAGCCGTAGGGAGGGCGGGGCTATCCTGATCCAGTTGTAGGGAGGGTGGGGCTATCCTGAGCTAGTTGTAGGGAGGGCGGGGCTATTTGCATGGCGGGGGGGGGGGTGTCTTCAGAGATTCCAGCACTTGCTTGGCCTGTTGCTCTACTCTCATGGTGTCACAGTAGCACAGGGTGAGGAAGCCTCCTATCCCCATGGTTATCATGGGCAGACTGCCCCACTAAGTGCTCAGTACAGCTTTCCTCCCACTAAATTCCACCTCATCAAGGCTCTGCCACCTCTTAATAGTCCCTGGAATGACACTAAACGTTGTCATCGTTTTTAACCAGTAAAATTTGCTTATGTTCTTATCGTCTGTTCACATTCCTTGAAAAAAATTAACAGAGACCGGTTCAAAAAAACGTATGGAGAAAATGCTTCTCATTGACTATTTATCGACTTTTTTTTTTTCCCTGCCGTGTATGATTTTGACAGAAACCCTGGGTTAGGTTGGGAACCAAGCAGTCCTTGGAGACACAGTAAGAGCCACCGACAGAGATCTCTGAAAGTGATTGAGATTAAGACGGCTAAAAGGTGCCTGCTGCTTTCTGATGAGCGTTTGAATCGTTCTTGATTCACTTTGAAGGGAAGAGTTAACTAGAAACGTGGTATACGAGATATGGCTGATAGATCTGGAAGCCCCAACACCTCTCTGCTCTGCTCTCTGCTCTCCTCTGCTTCTGCTTCTGCTCTGCTTCTGCTCGCCGTCTTTCACCCACCGAGTCTCAGGTTCATTCTGAGACCTTTCCCCCCAAGCCTTCCTTAAATGCATCTGACAGCTCCGTGGTGCTGGGCTGTGTCTTCTGTTCCCCGCGCCCCACCTGAGACTGATGACAAAGTCTTTTGTCCATGCCATGCACAACTTTGTCGTCATGGGGACCCAGTGAACTATCTGGTGGCCACTAGAAACTTGGAGAGTTGGGAAGCCAGCGCAGGTGCTTGACGCAGCTCCAGCAAGGCTGAGCCGAATGCTGTAGTAGCCGTCATTCATTCTCTCTCTCTCTCTCTCTCTCTCTCTCTCTCTCTCTCTCTCTCTCTCTCTCTCTCTCTTGGGGTTTGGTCTCTGTGTCTTTCATTTTGGGGGACTTTCTGCATTATGATTCATTTTATGTCTTTTCCTGAGAAAATTGTGTCTGATTCTTTTTAGGCAAATTCTAAAGTTAACTTTATCTGGCCACTATTTGGAAGTCTTCCTTATGCCCTGGAGATCATTGAGGACAGATAAGCACAGAGCTAGATGAGGCTCTTCCTCCAGGAATCGTCTTGGGGTATCTGCTCCTGAGCTAACTCAAACAGTATAGATGGTACAGGTAAACAGAGACAATTAACACCCTCTGACTGGTCAGGGGAAGAGGTTACAGATTCAAGGCTTCCCTTTACAATAACAATATTTAGAACACCCTGGAAATGTGCTTTAAAGATGGAGGGGGGTGTCAAATAGAGTACATACCCCTGGAGGAATAGAACTCAGTAATTAAGATGGATTGACTAAATTTTTCCCCTGCTTTATAGCATAGATGATGAAACATAATGTAAAAGGAATTAGCTATTAGTATTTGCTAGTCATAAAAAGATAGTTTCTGTTTGTCTGGAGCGCTTTCAAACTGCAAACGCTGCCAGCCAAAAAGCAGGCTGTCCTCCAATAAATGTGTTTGGTTTGGAGGAGACATTCTTTAGATTCTTTACATTGGAGTTATAGGGCTGATAATAAAAATAAAATCTGTTTTGTTTGTATTTCCTTATTGTGAACCTTATTGTGAACTTATAAACCTGAATATGTAATAAAAAAAAATCAAACACATAATTTGTACTTCTTGGATTACCATTAGTCTGCCTTTGTTCTGTGAAATAAACAAGCAATCTGATTGCTGGTTAGTCAGAGCTCTGAGATTCTTTGGTCCATCTGCACCTGACTTCCTCCCCTCGCCAACTTCTTTGCGGGTCAGCATCTAGGGAAGGCCCCTGGCAGTTTGGTATGTATACAACTGCCATTCTGACTGAAACAGAAGCTACAACCGTCTCAGTCCATCACCTGTAACTGTGCCGTGCTGTTGTTTGATGTGGCCATTTCTCTGGCTGCTGCTTTGTTGTCTCTATTGACTTGGCAAAGCTCCTCGTTCCCTTTAGTTCTTACTTCCCCATTGGCTAGGGTTAAAAATAAGTTCAGGGTGAAGCTTGCTCTGACAAGGATGCCCAGGCTCCTTCTTTTCTAATTAACCCCCCCACCCCACCCCCCCAGCCTCGGCCACCACCAGAAGACCGAAGTTTTCAGTGTTAATAGCTTAGCTGTCCCTGGTTAGGAAAGTGCCATAAAGACAGGAAACTTGTGGGATTCATTCCCAAGTCCTTGTGTTTGATGCCCTGCCTGGAGCTTAAGGAATTGAACCTCCCCGTGGGGACGTTGGAGATGTGTGTGTCAAGGATCAGTGGTTGCATCTAACTCATCTTAGAATGCTTCTGGGCTTATTTCCACAATTATCTTCTGCACCCGACCCAGGCAGAAAGCTTATCGCCTATGCCTTCCAAAGTGTCATATATGTAAACGATCCCAAACAAGCTTATCTGTGATCTCCTCATACGCTTTCCCTTCCAGAGCTTTGGTGAAGTGTTAGCTATTGATCCCTGTCTTTCTTTCTGATAAGCCTCAGTCCAAGAGGCTCCCTGTATGTGGAGTCCTTCCCTGCCATCAGGGTCTCATTTATCCTGCATCCTCCCTCCTTGCTTTGTGTCTCCTCAGCATGTTGCCAGCAGGCTGTGCTGTGATGCCTTGTATTTCTTGTATTTATTTGTACATCATGTATACATTTGTTCTCTTTCTCTTGCTGTTCTGCCGTTTTTTCAAGCTGATACTTATTGAAGCTGAGTCTGTGTTAGCACACACACACACACACCCCGCCCGCCCCCCCCCCCCCAGCTGTGCTTTAGAGCCGAGAGGTTTCATGCTAATTCTCCAAGCTGTTGTTTGTGATAGGTATATAGGTTAAAAGCCAGTTTTAGAGAGGGCCCATGCTTAAGCACGTGTGGCTGGTAACTAGCAGAGCCAGGGGTTGGATCTTTTGCCCGGGGGGGGGGGGGGGGGACGGGGACGGGGACGGGGACGGGGACGGGGACGGGGACCAGGGTCTCATTCTGGATCCCAGGCTGCTGTCAAGCTCACGACCCTCCTGGGTCAGCCCCGTGAGTGCTGGGATCACAGGCACGCACTACCTGCTTAGCTTGGAGTTTGAACACTGACCTAGTTAGTTGTGGGGATTTGGATAGGAATGGCGCCCGTAGGCTCATATATTTGAATGCTCCATTGGTCACCAGGGAATGGTGCTGAGTGGGATTAGGGGCGTGGCCTTGTTCGAGTAGGCGAGGCCTTTGGGAATAGGCGTGGCCTTATTGGAGGAAATGTTTAACTGGGGATGGGCTTTGAGTTTTCAAGGCCCCAAGCCAGGCCCAGTGTCTTTCTCTTTTCCCTATACCTGGGGTTAGCTACCACATTTGCCTGCATGCCTCCGTGCCCCACGCCATGAGAATAATCTGACACTGTCAGCAAGCCTCAGTTCAATGCTTTCTTTTTGTAAGACTTGCTACAGCCACGTTGTCTTTTCATAGCAATAGAACATGAACTAAGGCATTTGTTTAAATAGATCATCATAGTTCACACTTTCTGCTTCCAGCAGTCACCACCATTCCTTAGGAGTCCACCATAGAGAGCCAGGCATTGTGGCACACGCTATTAGTGCCAACACACAAGGCAGAGGCAGGTTAATCTGAGTTTGAGGACAATGTAGCCTACATAGAAAGTTCCAAGCCAGACATGGCTACACAATGAGGCCTTGACAAGAGGGGTTATGAACAGAAGGCCATAGAGAGATCTTGTAACAGGCTTTGATGGACTTGAAGTGGCATTTTGTTTTGTTTTGTTTTGTTTTGTTTGTTATTTTTAGACAGGATTTCACCACCTGATCCTAGCTAGCCTCAAATTCAGAGACCTGCCTGTCGCTGCCTCCCCAGTGCTAGGATTAGCTAGCTTGAAATGATGCATTTTTATAATACAAGTCCCCTGGAGAAACATACACACAAGCAAATCAAATTTAACCTCACCCAAAACCTTTTCAATCAAAATAAACATGTATTAACACTTCTAGTCTAGACAACTGTTATCACATTCGTTTTTCTATGTGTCTTTGGAATATTTATATGTGTGAGAGTACATGAGTGGTGTGGCATGTATGTTGAGGTCAGAGGTCAACTTGCAGGAGTCCATTCGTTCCTTCTACGGTGTAGGTCCTGAGGATGGAACTTAGGTTGTCAGGGTTGGTGACAAGTGCCTCTACCCTTTCCGCCATGTTGCTGCTCTCTGTAAGCATACATATTTAATAAGGGTTCAACCTCCCCCCTAGCCCACCACCCACCAGAGCCATTGGAAAAGGAACATTAATGGGAATCAGGGGTCGTGAACCTGTTTAGAAACTGTTCTTTGGATGATTGATTCCAGTCTCTGTCATCAGTAGCCCAGCCCTATAGCAAAGCACCACCAGGAATCAGCAGTGACAGTGACAGGAATCAGCAGTGACAGTCCAATCCATTCAGCAGTCATCTTTTAAGATTCAGCAGTGGCAGTTAAATCCAGAAACCTTGAGGCTCTGCTAATGGGCCGGAGTCCAGTGAAGTGTCAAGAAGCCGCGGGAACCTCACACGAGAAGTTCTTTGTCGAGTTTCTCCCTGTGAAGTCACCACAAATGTATGAAGCTCAGCAACCCAATGTAAGGTGAACCGATACATGAGTGTCAACAGGGAAGACTAGCGAGGCAGAGCAAAGCGGACTGGACCGAGGCTGGAGCTCCCGTTGTCTGTAAGGTCATATTTATATCCCTTCTAAATGCCACACATCCTTTCATGTGTCTGCTGTAGCCAAACAGCCTTTCACCCGTGTGCCCCAGCAAAACATCATTTGACATAAATGACTTTCCAAACAAACCAGAAGTTTCTACTTCAACCCCGCCTCCACCTTTTGGTAATACAAAGAATCAAGCCTTTACACTAGAAGAACCCCAAGGCTAAATGAATTCTGCTAGCAAATCCTCCTTCACATATCCAAAGTTGTGCCCTTCTTAGGAGTCAGTTCTCCCTTCTCGTTTATTCCAATTAGCTTATTATTATAGTTACGAGCTAAAATTAAACAGTACATAAATTGATGGACTATGACTAGAAAAGTAGAGTCCTTAGTTCTGCTAAAATAAAGTCAGATGCTTCAGGAAAATGGGATAAGGGCGAGGCTCCAACACAGTCACTCTGGAAATAGGAGTGGGTGGGATAATTGTCAGAGATTTGAGAAGAAATATTAAAAGTCATGAAGGATTCAGCATTCATGTCGCTTCACATGTTTAAATTTTCATCCCACGTTAGAAGAACTGAGCCAGAAAGTCGAGCAGAAGATGGAATATGGATATGCTTTATGCAGATATTATAGAATTCTAAGGTCTCCAGTGCTGCGTCAAAATAAAATGTCCAAGGCAACAGGTGTTTTTAAATTATCTTTCTCAAAATGAATCCCCCACTTTACTAGCTTTTGAAATTAAGCAGTTTCTGGGCCTAAATGTTTTAAATAAAACTGCTTGTTCTATGTATAGATTAAAAATATTATGTAACTTAATATCTATTTTTTTGCTCAGTCTTTCATGGACATGTTTAAAGCCAATAAATGTGGATGAATTTTTTTTCTTTTTTAGTCTGTACTGGAAGTTTTATGCCAACTTGAGCCAGCTAGAACCATTTTGGAAAAGGAACCTTGTGGTGACAAACACCCTTAATCCCAGCAGTATGGAGGCAGAGGGAGGTGGCTCTCTGAGGTCAAGACCAGCCTGCTCTACAGAGTGAGTTCCCGGACAGTCAAGGCTACACAGAGAAACCCTATCTCGAAAAACAAAACAAACAGACAAACAAACAAACAATAGAAAAAGAAAACTGCCTCCATCAGATTAGCCTGGGGGCAAGCCTGTGTGCATTTTCTTGATTGATAATTACTGTGGAAGTGCCCATTCAACAGTGGGCAGTGCCACCCCTGGGCTCCAGGGTCATGGGCTGTATAAGAAAGCAGGCTGAGCAGGTACACTTAGGATCAAGCCAGTAAGCAGCACTGCCCCTATGGCCTCTGCACTGCTTTCTACCTTCAGGTTCCTATCCAGTTTGTGTTCCTGCTCTGACTTCACCCAGTGATATATATATGTGTGTTTTCATGCTGAGGTACTTAACTACAGGTGTCCACAGAGGCCGGAAGAGGGCATTGGATCCCCTGGAGCTGGAGCTGTAGGTGGTCCTGCTTGTCTATTGTTGACACTAATTATCTAATTAGGTCTTCTGGAAGAGCAGCGAGTGCCCCTAACAGCTGAGCTGACTCTCCAGCCCCAGGTGAATCTTGTTTGCTCTTAACCTTTCGAGTCTCTCCATGAAGTTAATACACACACAGATCCATGCAGAGATTCGGATAAGTTTGTTTCAAACTTGCATCCATTGCTTTGAGGTCAAATCTGTAGGAGAATTGGCATCTTTGCAACACTGAACTCTGTAGTTCAAGCTCAAGGAATAACTTCCTATTATTTCAGTCTTCCTTCATTTACCTAGTGTATGTTAGTCCTGTAGTTTTAATGTAATTCTTTTCAATGGGTCCAGAATATTTTATGAGTAGCATGTGACTTTATTTGATCAATGCCCTTTGTTTTATTTCACTAATGTGAAGTGTGTGGTCATGAACATTCACATTTAAGTAGCATCTGTCTTTTTGGAAAACACACATGGCCTTGGACTTGGAAATCAGTCCCACACCACACGCTGTCGTCGTCATTGTCCTCATCGTCCTCCGCCTCCTCCTTCTCTTCCTCCTCCTCCTCTGTGAACTCCATCCTTCCTCTGCTTCCTTATAGTTAAAATAGGGTCCACTCTTGTGAGTCTCTAGAATGGAAATCATATTCGTGTGACTTTCCAATATGATTAGAAAAAATATAACTCATCTTAGTTTCATCCTGCATCGTTTGGTTTTGCTTTGTTTTGCTTTGTTTTTCTTTCTTTCTTGAGACAGGACCTTGTGTTGCCTGTGTCACCAGGACCCATCCTGAGCTCGTGGTCCTCTTGCCTCTGCCTCCCCAGTGCTGGAATTACAGGTGTGTGCTACAATGCTTGAATTTTGAATTTTTTTATTGAACAAGTTTTCATTTGGTCAATAATTTTCATGGGATCAGTATATTTATTCCCTTTTCTTATTAACAGTGTGTTTTTATATATCATAGTTAATAATGTATCATATTTTTACAGAGCATAGATCTGTATATCAGATTCATTAGCCAGTATTTTTTCATTATTAGAATAGGCTTATTTTTTATGGGAGATGGAAGGAGGGGGCATGGGAGAGAGAGAGAGTGGGGAGAGAGAGAGCAAGAGAGAGAATGAACACTTCCTAATTCATGCCTTTGGATCATTTAATAGTATCATATCAATAGCATACCTAGTATGTTCATAACTAGATAAGCTAAAAGGATGATCTTGAGTGGGAAGATCATTGGCCATAGATCCAGAAGACGGTTCTAGACATGACTCCATCACTTTTACCACCGTGGTACTGAATATTCTCTTTGAGCCTAATTTCCTCATCTCTACAGTTACCTAGACTTTAGCCCAGCCTCTAGGGGCTATGTGAGGTCATCTTTTAAAATATTGTTAGGGTTTGGGGATGTACCTTGTACTGACTAGTTTTATGTGTCAACTTGATACAACCTGGAGTTATCACAGAGAAAGGAGCCTCCCTTGAGGAAATGCTTCCACGAGATCCAGCTGTAAGGCATTTTCTCAACTAGTTATCAACCGGGGAGGACCCAGCCAATGGTGGGTGGTGCCATCCCTGGGCTGGTAGTCTTGGGTTCCATAAGAAAGCAAGCTGAGCAAGTCAGGGGAAGCAAGCCAGTAAGGAACATCCCTCCATGGCCTCTGCATCAGCTCCTGCTTCCTGACCTGCTTGAGTTCCAGTCCTGACTTCCTTTGGTGATGAACAGCAGGGTGGAAGTGTAAGCTGAATAAACCCTTTCCTCCCCAACTTGCTTCTTGGTCATGATGCTTGTGCAGGAATAGAAACCCTGACTAAGACATGCCTTAATTGGTAAAGTGCTTACCTGGCATTTATTAGGTCCAGGGTTCAATCCTCAGCACTGCATAAAACCAGCTGTGGTGGTAATCCCAGCACTTGGGAAGTAAAGGCAGGAGAGTTGGGACTTCAAGGTCATCCTTGGCTATACACTGAGGCCAGTCTGGGCTATATGAGACCCTGCCTCAAAAAACAAAGAATAAAAAAAAAAGATTGCAAACAGTAACTGTTACATAATATATAGAGAGTGCTAATAAATATGTCATAAGTGAATGTATATTTTACTAAAATTATCTTTCAGCTATCCTCATTTATGAAACAGCCTTAGCAAACATGTTTCTTGTTCTGTGGCTTTGGGTTTACATCTCTTTGCATGACTGTTTTTGAAAGAAATGGTTTATTGCCTTTAAAAAAAAAAAGTCCAAGCTGATGTTCTTTGCTGCCATTCAGAGGGTGTTTGTGGCTTATTAGCGCTCGGGGCCGTGGGCTCCATCTGCGGTATTGACAGTCCTTATGAGCTTGTTAGCCACTGTTCTAATAAAAGTCATCTTGATCTGTGAGGAAGGCACAGCATGGCATTAAAAGAATATTGAGTTGGAAATCTGTATTTTGGGCCTTTCATTAAAATGCACCCCTTCACAAAGGAGGCAGTGTGGATTTGCATTGCAAAGGGTAGCTTATTTCCTTCTGCAACACTCGAAGCCAAGTAATTTAATTATGTCTCTGCCATAGCCTTTTATCTTCTGCAGAGGAACTTTCTCTCCTCTGACAGTTCACATTGGAAGCCACTCTTCTTATCCCTAGAATTAATTAACATGCAAATACTTGTCGAGAGACACAGGAACACTGCTTTTTCAATTAGCTTTTAAATGTCACTCTTAATGGTGGTAGATTGTCTCTTTTAAGGGAAAATTAAACTGCTTTTTCCTCGTGAATGCTGTTATTGATGTGTCTGGTGACTGGCACCAGTGGGCTCTTTAAGTTTGCACAATCAGAGACTAACTGAACCAGGGTTGGATGGGATTTGATGCTGTAATGCAGGGTTCTCTGCCTCCTCCTGAGGGCTGGGATTCCAGGTGTGTAGCACCTTACCTGGCCTCAAAAGGGCGTCTTTGGATCGGACGTTGCCGTTGGAAACTGATGTGCTTTGAAACATGGACACAGACACACATGGGTGCTGCGATTTACCGTGGGTGTGCATTGAGAAAAAAAAAAAAAAAGGAACAAAGCAAAACAAAAAATCAAACCGACCTTAGCGGTATGTTTTGAAATCAAACCTCCCATGGCAAATTAACGTTTAGCCTTCACAAATTGCTATTCATCTATCATGTTGTCAAGCTGTGGCCAGTAAATAATTACATAAGATGACCTTTGCATACAGCTCAGTCATCGTCAAGTATTTTATTGAGCCAGTAGATTTTATTTATTTATTTATTTATTGGACAGGATCCATCCATCTAGGCTCAGTAGTCATGGGTACAGCCCCTTTAAAGAAGCTGAAGAGGCAGAATTAAGAAGCATGGAATGCCAGTGAGCTAAGAACCATGCCAGGGAATAAATAAGTGCACAGTGCACTGAGCTGAACAGCAGTGTGTGCATACACTGGATTTGGGCTCCCTCTCCCGAAAGGTTTCTGTGTGTTGCTATGTTGAGCTTAGTTTTGCAAGGTCAATGGCAGTATTTGACTGACATCTCCAGTGCAGTGAGGGTTTTCTTAGGGTTTCTAGTACTGTGGTCAAACACCATGAGCAACAAGCAAGTTGGGAAGGAAAGGGTTTATTTGGCTTACACTTCCAGATCACAGTCCATTACTAGAGGAAGTCAGGATAGGAACTCGAGCAGGCCTGGAACCTGGAGCCAGGAGCTGATGCAGAGGCCATGGAGGGCAGCTGCTTACCGGCTTGCTTCTCTTGGCTTGCTCATGGGACTCAGGACCCAGGACCAGCAGCCCAGGGATGGCTGGGCCCTCCCACATTGATCACTAATGGAGAAAATGCCTTCCACCTGGGTCTCAAGGACTCCTTTTCCTCTCTGATGACTCTAGCTTGTGTCAAGTTGACACACAAAACCAGCCATTAGGAGTTGTTAAATAATAACAAAAGAGTATGTGCTGCCTGTAGATTAGCAAACAGGGCTTTGGGGACCAAAGTGTTGGATGAGAGTTCTGCAGTTAGTGGCAGCCTGTCATAGAGCAGGCTTCTCGGATGCTTGGGCTTCTCCCATGATGACATAGTGCCTTCTGAGAGTGTAGGCTAGATTCAGGACTTGGGGTTTAGGATCAAGGTTGCTAGAGATCAGTGAAGTCCCAGGAATGCCTGCTTCAGCACCCCAGGTCCTCTTTGGTCCATCCCTTCTGTTCTTGACATTCATCGTCTCAAACCTTCCTATCAGTTATCTACAGTAGGGTACCATGGAGTGTTTGAGGGGGTGTTTGCATTATTATAAAACACACATTTTAGATTCTAAACACATTCTTATGGCAGTAATCCAAGTTACATATATATATATATATATATATATATATATATATATATATAAAGGGGGAGTAGGAAATTAAAAGCAATTGTCCATTTCCATCACAATTCTGATCTTCTTTTTAAGAAAATTAATCTTTTTAGCTATGGATAATCAAAAGCACAGTTATTTAATGGAAGCAGATTTAATATTTGCCTTTTCTGTAACCCGCCTTCGTTAGATTCTGTAGGAGAGCTTTCTTGGTTCCTCCTTCATGTTACTTCCTAACCACTATTGTAGTCTATCTTTGTACTGAACGCTGGTTACCACAGACTGTGCTGAAGAGAACATTCTTGAGACCATCTGCAGATGTGTAAAGCGGTCATTTGTTGAGGATTTTGAGTGAACTCTGTAGTCTTGAGTATATGTGGATTTCCTCTAGGAAAACCCAGTTTCAGCCATTTTTCAGCCTATGCACAGTGCTGTGAATGGCGGCTTACCATGGATTCCTCTGAAAATAGAATCCCAAACTCAAGGCTTGAAGAAACAAAGAGGAGAGGAGTGGCTAAAAATATGTGGTGGCCAAGATGTATGAAAATCTAACTTGACACAAAAATCTGTGCATGGTGGCATTATTCATAGTCGCCAAAATGTGGGGGCAAACCTCAGGTTCATCAGCTGTTGGGTGGATGCACAACACGGTACAGAAATACAGTAGCAATCACATATATGGACGGATGTTATTCAGCAGTAGAGCTACAATGTGGATTGAAAGCATGATGCTACATCTGAAGAGCCAGTCAGAAGTGAGCACGTATGTTTTTCTGCAGTGTCCAGAATGGACAGCTCTGAGAAACAGAGAGAAGGTTTGTGGCTGCTTAGAGCAGAGGAGGCAAAGATAGGGACTTGGGAATTGGCTGCTATTGGCACAATTGGCACAGTGTTTCCTTTGGGGTGATGGAAATGTCCTAAAATTAGACTGTGGCGACAGTTGCCCAACTCTGAATATATAAAAACCCACTGAACGGCATATTCTAAATGGGAAATTTTATGATGTGTGAACTTCCAACCATTGAAATGATTAAAGTAAGTGGCTTCCCATGCATGGTTAGGGACAAAAGAGTGAGGATGCACACTTCACCCTGAGCTTGTGGGCCAGGCAGAAGAGCAGTCATAGCCAGCATGGCCAGCAGTGCGTTGGGGACATGCATTCATTTGGGCTAATGACAGCCAGCTGCAGGGGAGCATTGTGTGGCCTCAAGGCCGTCAAGGCTATGTTCCTCAGGGTCAGAAAAGGGGGCAGCGCCCCAGATTAATGCTCTGTATGTGGTCAGGCCTTCGCAGACACAGGAGGCACTCTTCCTGTTCTTCCAGAAGGCCGTAACTGGTTCCTCTGCTGACCTAGAAAGAAATGCCCACTGTGCTCCAGTATCTGGAAAAGTCGGGTCAGAGAGGGGAAGTTGAGCTCAGCTGCTGAGTCAAGGACAGGGAGAGGAAGACCTAAGGTCACAGACTGAGCCCGGCTCATCTTAGGGAACAAGTACCGTCAGTTTGAGATTTAGCAATTAAGCTCTTCCTACGACAGTGGGAGTGACTGTTTCTCTGGAAGCGTTTACTCCCGAACAGTGTCCTAAGAATGTTCAGAGGGAAGTCAGCCTTTTAAGTGGTTCTCTGTTGTGTTGATGGGCAACATTTAGCTCAAGGAAATAGGATTAACTTAGCACTGCACACCAGCAGTTAATGGAGAAGCAACAGCCCTCTTCTCCAAGCCCACATGTCCTTGTGTCCGGTCTTTCAACACTGTCTGCATCTCTTCCCTGACCTGTGCACAGATTGGATTAAACCACAACCCCCCACACCCTCCGTTTAATTATGCTCAAGTCCGAGGTTTTGAACTCAGAAAGAACTGGGGTCCCCGTGGTCCATATGAAAGTTAATTAATTTTAGGTAGCTGCTGCTGGTCTACCAACTGTTTACTTCAGAAGCCTGGGGCAGCACATGTGTGGGGTCAGTGTTGACCCAAAAGCCAAGTGGCTTGGGAACAGGCAGAAAGAAGTCTTTTCCTTTGTCATTCTTGATTTTTCCCCCCCTGTGTTTTGTTTTGTTTCTGTTTTTATCTTACTAACTTCACTGAAGACTATTCTTTTGAGAGCCGAGGCCATAACTCAGTGGTAGAGCCCTTGCTTTGCATATGCAGTACCCTAGGTCCAATCCCCTACACTACCTAAAAGCAAGCAAGCAAGCAAGCAAACAAACAAACGAAACCCCCGGACAATAAAAATTAGACTTTGTACTTGATTAGGACCCCCTAATCACACAGAAACCTCAGCTACTATAAAAACTGCTCAATAATTTTTCCCCCGATTTCTTTGTTTCTTTGTTTCTGGTTTTATTGTAAATTGCTAAAGAAATGGCACCAATGAGGAAATTTGATAAGTGATTTACTGTGAGGAGGCAGAGAGAGCCTTGCTGGGCTGGACGCGTGGCTTGAGTGGGGTCTGGTGGGTATTTTTGTTTTGGTTGCTATTTTTAGCTGAAGCCCCGTGGCGGGCTAGGGAGTAACTACGCTCGGTTATGTTCATGACAATTAGAACCTTTCCCTTGAATCTGTGAAGTCCCAGTCGTTGGGAAAACCACACTACACCTCCCTGATTGCCAAAGCACCCCCCTCTCTGATATAACTTCCTCACATACAATAAATGAAAAATAGCATTTTCTCCCAAGTATATCACACAAGATCATGTGGATTATTCTTTCTGATTATTAGTCGAACATGAATCATTACACAGAACCATGCAGGGCTTTGTTTGCTAAGTGTATTTTGAAAGATAGCTAGCCATGGCCTGCAGTAGAATTCCTTTTGGCTCCTGTGTTAGTTTATTGAAAGTAGAACTCACTAGACTCGTGAATGCAAGAGCAAGGTGTCTCCACCATCTTCTGAGTTGAGGATAACTTTCATCCTTTGCCAGGCTCCTTAGAGACTGGCTGTGAGCAGCCCTGACTTAACTTCAAAGCACAGCTTGTCCCTTTGCCATTGGCACCACAGCATCTTAATTATGCTTGGACAGCTATTATTAGGATAGACAAGTGAGTAAGAACTTTCCTTTGTTGGTTTATATTGCTGTTTTGTGTGACATTGTATAAGCTTAAGCTCACCCAATTATCACAATTGCCACATGCCAATGTACAGTCATTGACGGAGACTCCGAGTTCTTTCAGTGTCTGATGGATTGTTTTATTTAGTTCATAGAAACAAAATGTTTCTTGCCATGCCATCTTCCTAAGCCACAGTCTGGACACAACTGTTCTATTAATGTGTTTCTGACCAACTCAGAGAGCTGTTTATTGACTAAATCCTTGGGTGACTGATTGTAAGCATGGTCCTGGTTATGACTGCAAAAGAAGAAAGTTGGGTATAATCAACTTTATTAACAGTGATTTCAGGAATGTGTGCTTCAGAGAAAGAGGGATATTTTCAATGTTCACATACTTTCAAAGGAGGAAAATAAAAAAGGGCAAGTCCATACAGCAAAAATCACAGTATTTTAGATAGAAAAAAAGAGGGGTGGGGGTGGGGGTGGGGGTGGGGAGAGGGAGCTGTTTTAAGAGCAAGAAACTCTTGTTGGACTTGGATCCCAGGAGAACACACGTTAGACTAAAGGGGGAAACAAATAATGAGGCAAGAATCAGAAGAGTGATGTAAACCAGCAGCCAAATAGCCACAGAGCTTAAGGCCAGACCTAACTGTGTCTAGAGACTATGGAACCCACCAGAAGAGCACCTTTATGACTGAGTCCAGAGTGAGGGGAGGTGGAGACTAACCAGGCTCATGGCTCAAGGCAGGTGGAATAACGTTAACATATAACAGTGATTGAGAGTGAACCCAGTGTATGTGATAGGTAATGATAATAACAGTTATTACAATCTATTGACTTTCTATTCAGGGCTGGACACAATAAAAGAGGATTTAATTATTTTTTTCTAGTACCCGTGACAGCTGTGCATGGTAGAGATTACTGTTATCAACCCCGTTTTACAGAGAGAATACCAGGCCACGGGAGATTTCATAACAAGCCTGAAGTTTGTAAATGAGAGGACAACATTCATATTCGGGTCTGACCTGTTTTAGTGTCTGGCTCTTGGCAGGGGACAGTTTCATACATGTATGGCGTATTTACAATATATGCATTTGTATGCGTCTGTATACAATGTATTGTGATCATGTTGGTTCCTTAGAACCCCCTTCCCCTCTCTTGCTGACCCCATCTCCCCAATTAACCCTCTCCTACTTTCCTTTTATTTTTTGGACTCACTGGATTTTATTAGAGTTGCTTATGTTGGCATTGGATAGGAGTTATTTATTGGAGCCTAGGCAACATACCGGGGCTACACCACTGAAGGAAATGAATGACTGCCTCTTTTGAGTAAGCATCCCAACTCTTATGCCTACTAGCACCAAGCTTTGAAACAGATTGCATGTTTCCGTTTAAATTACTATAGTGTCAGGCACATAAACCAAGATAAACCCAATAGATGGCATTGAAGAGCCACAGCGTGGAGTCATAGCTGAAACAAGGAAATGGAATACCATGATCCTAAGAAACGTACGTAGCTGCCGGCTGGCTCACTTGCTCAGTGCTCTCCTACACTGGGCAGAGCCCTGAGCGTAATCTGCAGCACTGGAAACGGACCATCTGGATTTCTTCTTATAGGTCCACTTGAGACTGTTTGGAGCCAAGAATTTTGATAGTGATCCCTGGCAAACCAGACTTGGTGTCAGGGAGCTGCTCTGTAAAGCTGTAAGTGACGGAAGAGATGCGTAGGAGACAGCCTATGCGTTCACAAGGTGTGCCAACTTCGATTCTCCCAACCTGTGCTCCTGCCCTCCTCTGTTCCTTCCTAGCTATTTAAATGGCGATCCTATTGTTGGAGGATTTCATAGGGGATTGCGAGCAAGGGAATTCATCTGGGCTCAGTAAGGCAGATTCATGTTTGATTTAGCTTCTTTTGCGGAGTATTGATTTTAAACAGGTTTTGCTGCAATAATATTGTGGTTATGTCATCCCTCTGGACCATCAAAATAGCAACTCTTGTCTAAAAAGGAAATACGTTTCTGGCCTGGATTGTTTGGCATTTCCTGGTATTTATTGGCTCCCACATGCCTGTGAATCTTCTGTGTCAGCATTCCTTGTGCTTATATTCAGAGGAAGGAGGAAGAACAAGTCAGTGTCACCTCCTGAGAGCAGCAGTGTGGGCAATGGTGACCTCTGGATGACACATCACATCCGTTCATAAACTCTGCTAGGGATAGTCTGTTCCTTACCATAGCAAACCCAGTGGTCTGTCATTTAGGGACTCCCACTCTTCCATTTTTCAAGATCCAGAGTGATTTGGTTGCCTTCTGTCTGGCTCCTCAGAGTCTCCCATCTTTCTGCGCAGCTGTCGGTTCTCCCAGCATCTTAGAAGATAGCTCACCTTGGCTTGGTAACTTCAGTGCATATAAACTGGTTAGGCTGATGCCTATCTGGGGTGGGGGGGGCTTTAAACCCTGTTTGTGTTTTATCTTTTGAAGTAGGAAGAATTTGGCATGGCATGGCCAGTAGCTTAAAGTGAAGTAGGAAAGACCTCCTTACAGTTTTGGAGATTTGAGACGAGAGTATAGTGTATCTGTTAGTGTTATGAAGATAGTGTGCATGCCCTGGATAGGATATAGAATACCTCTGCCTTTTAAGACTCTATGATTATGAACAGTTCCGTTTCATACATACACACTTGGGTACTGTCCAAATCAAATTCAGGGTCAGGTAGATGGTAGGGTGGGTAAAAAAGCTGCACAAGACATGGTGATCTGTGACCCCATCACCCCTGAGGTGAGATGGGAGGTGAGGCAGGAGAATGGATCTGAAGCCACAGGCCAGCTCTTTTGGAATGTGCATTTCAGCAGCCCTCATGATCAGCACATGTGTGCTGTGGCATGCATATATGAAGGCATGCGTGTTCCTGCGCACACTCTAAATAAATAATTGAAAAACCTTGCAAGTGGAAAACCATTGCATTATGGCGCCATTGTTACCCAAGAAGACTGTGTCATTCCAAGTTCCCAAAAGTCATTGCTGATTTGATGACTCACAGGGAACGGATGGTGGTTTGGAAATGGGTCTATGTTAGCAGCCCTCCAGTTTTTTACAGATGCTATGAGGGTATCTGTGGCTCGGGCGTAAGATGGTTGGCCGTCACCACTCCCTTTATTCTAAGTGGTTGTCTTATTATTGACCACTGAAGAAGAGAAGTAAAGGTTTAGCGAAGGACCCGTTTGCATACACGACTGTGCTGAGGCCTAAACTTGGCAGCAGTTTGAATTAAAATGAAGTTTAACCTGCCCATAGTCAGGCTGGAAGCAGTACTGTAACACATGTTTAGTTTCTCAAAACAAGTAGCGCCTCTTTGAAAACAGCACATTTTCTCATAGCAATGCCTAAGTTACCTGGAGTGATGGGATTTGCAGGATTATTGGCAAAACTGCACACTGCCAGGAGTTAGAACTGGTGGTCAGGACCAAAGTGGGATGAACGGCACAGTTGTGTCTTCAGCTGAAACCCACAGGGAACAGTTTGTAGAGCGCTGGGGATGGTGAGAGGCTAGCAGTATGAAGTGAGCCCAAGGCCTGAGAGGCTCCTGCTGCTGAGTGAATGTGGAGGATCGTGCTGGGGTGGCTCTCACAGGGCAGTGACCACAGCAGGCAATCTCTGATGTCAGGTCCAGTCTTGTCCCTCTTCCTGAGCTGTGGTCCAGTTGTATTGTAAATGTGTGGTCAGGTGCCCGGCTTTCTTTATAGACCTGAAGTTTTTGAAGGCAGCCACGAACCGACTCCATTGCATGATCCTGATCTGGACCGCCGATGCAGGATCACACGATCGCAAAGTTCTGGGGGCCTTGCATCATGGTGGCCCTTCTTCCCCACATCTTAGCTTTGTGGTCTGTGCAGTGGAGACTGTGTGCAAAAAATGCTTGTTGATGGAAAAAACAAACAACAAACCTTTTTCTTTTTTGTTTTTCTTTTTGTTGTTGTTTTGAGACAGAGTCTCATTATAAAGCTGTGGCTGTCCTGGAACTCACTATGTAGACTAGGCTGGCATTGAACTTGAACTCACAGAGATCCTCCTGGCTCTCTGCCTCTGCCTCTTAAGTGCTAGGATTAAAGGTGTGCATCACTATACCTGACTACAAACTCCCCTCTGAGCCCCTACACTCTGTACTTATAAACTCTGTGAAAGAGGGACCTGGCCAACACCGACATTGGTATCTGGCTATGTGGTGGTTTAAAGCAAGCATGGCCCCCCATAGGCTTATATGTTTGAATGCTTAGACATCAGGGAATGGCACTAATTGAGAGGGATTAGGACATGTGTCCTCATTTGAATGAGTGTGGCCCTGTTGGAGAAAGTCACTAGGGGTGGGCTTTGGGATTTCTAAACCCCAAGTCAGCTCAGTGTCTTCTTGCTCTTCCTGCTGGCCGCGGTCCCAGGTGTAGAACTCTTAGCTACTTCTCCAGCATCACATCTGCCTAGATGTTGCCATGCTTCCTGCTAGGATAACCATAAACTAAACCTGGGGAACCGTAAGCCATCTGCAATCAGACACTTTTCTGAGAGTTGCTGTGGTCATGGTGTCCCTTGACAGCAGCAGAACACTGATTAAGACGGGATGTGTGTGTGTGCAGATGTGGCAGTCAGGCCTTGGCCGCTGACTCACAGACACTGGGATCCAGCTGTGTGTGCCATATAAAGCACTGGCTGTTTTAATATTGATATTACCAACTTGGTCTATTTTACCTGACCTTGTCAGGTCTTTGATATTATTTCCAGTTCATTCTAATTAGTAGTAACCTGTTATCCCCCACTCTACCCCCAGCCCCTGCCAATCTCTCACTTTCTTCATTTATCTCCCCTCCCCCTACCTGTCTCCTTCCTCTCTGTGATGGTTTGTATATGCTTGGCCCCGGGAGTGGCACTATTAGAAGGTGTGGTTCTGTTGGAGTAGGTGTGGCCTTGTTGGAGTAGGTTCACCACTGTGGGTGTGGGCTTTAAGACCCTCATCCTAGTTGCCTGGAAGTCAGTCTCCCACTAGCAGCCTTCAGATGAAGACATAGCACTCTCAGCGCTGCCTGCCCTGTGCATCCCTAGATGCTCCCATGTTCCCATCTTGATGATAACGGACTGAATCTCTGAACATGTTGTCCTTTATAAGAGTTGCCTTGGACATGGTCTGTTCACAGCACTAAAACCCTAAGCTACTCCCTTTCCCCCTTCCTCTTCCTCCTTCCTGCTTCTGTTTCCCGTTCCTCCTCCCCAGCCTTCTGTCCGCTAGTCTAGTCTATGTCAGCAAACTCTTCATACATAGCCCGGACATTATTTTAGACCTCCACCCACCTTCTTTTATAGCCTGGATTGGACTTCTCTGTTCAGGTGAACTTCCCTTGTAGAGTTTCAAAAATACCTTTCAAAGAACCTTCAAAAATAATACAGAAACAGAAAAATAGTTTTAAATAGTACTTTCCCTTTCATGAACCTTTTCTTTCTGTGGGGAATTCTGTGGGGGAGATTTTGAGACTCTCTTCCTGCGCACATTTTTCAGAGCATACCACCTCATGTCACCAAAACACCGTGCATTGCACTGGCGTGTGTGTGTGTGTGTGTGTGTGTGTGTGTGTGTGTGTGTGTGTGTGTACACGAGACCAATGTCATTATATGTTCCGTAGGATTAATTGTAACATAACATTCCCTTAGAAAAGGGCTATCTCGCCTGTCTGTTTCTGTTCTCACCCATCGCTCCTACAGAACGGGGGTGGGGGGGGGTTGGTGGGGGGGGGGCTGGGGCTTCACACCTGCCTAGCTCAGGGGCATCTGCCTGTTTATGAGCAGTAAATCATTTTTTATGACTCAGGGAAGCTTTGTGCATTTAATTATCCAGGGGAAAAACTGGCCCCTAACGTGCTTGCCAAAGTAGACTCTTAAAGCTGACCTAGGACAAAGTCAGGTAAAATGTTCTCTTCCTGTGTCGGGGGTATTTTAATTTCTCTCTCTTCAATAAATTGTGGTTAAGGATTATTTTTTTCCCAGCATAGATTCTGAAAAATCCCTCCCTTTCTCACCTATCCAGTCAGCCCCTCTGCTTACTGGAAGGTTCCATCTTTACCTCCACATATTATGTAATGAGACCTTGTGCTGAAAGTGCTGTATTGAAGGACTGACTTTCTCAATCAGAGGATAGAGGCAGTTTTACAGCCAAAATAAATAAGTAGATGGATAGATAGATACATACATACATACATATAAATAAGTAAGTAAATAAATAAATAAAATAACAAAGTACACTGAACAGTACATATTTCCTCTACTTTGGAAAAATTACAAAAAAAATTTATAATAGTTCCGACTGTCGTTTGAAAAATGAACACACTCCAAGCCCGTCTGGATTCATTGGCTTAAGAGAGGCAGACTGAAAGTACGCCATGCACCAGATGATGGCAGAACAGATCCTCCTTAAGGACATTTATGACAGGCCAGGCTTTTCGTTTCTTTTCTTCCCTGCTGTCTGTGTGTGTCTCATTACTGGCAGTGATTTCTGAAGCATCAGGCTTTTTCCACCTTTGCATAAAGTTAATCAAAGGCAGTCTCTTAGTGGCCTTGAGCTGTTTTCCATGTTGGATCGGATCCTTGTCATGGCTACTCTGACTTCTACACAAAGATGCAGTTCACGGAAAAGCTGTCGGTGTGTTGTCAAGAATTCCTTTTGACAGATAACTAGGTTCTTTTATGAAAGCCATCAAAGGAATCAGAGAATCAATAAATGCAGGGATTTGGTTTGGTGTGAGTTGGCATCATTAGTGTGTGTGTGTGTGTGTGTGTGTGACTGAGAGTGTGAGTGTTGTCAGTGTGTATGTATATATGACTGTGTGTGTGTGTGTGAGTGTGTCAGTGTGTGAGTGAGTTTGTGTGTGTGAGCTTTTTGTCAGTGTGTGAGTATGTGTGAGTGTGTGTGTTGTCAATGTGTGTGTGAGTTTGTGTGTGAGTGGTTCAGTGTGTGTGTGGGTGAGTGTAAGTGTGTGTGATATCTAAGACTGGGTTTATATGCCATGGTGCATGTGTGGAGGTCAGAGCAGAGGACAGCTTTGTGGGTGGGCTCTGGGGACAGACTCCAGGCCGTCAGGTTAGGATCTTACTTTACAGCTGGCTTTATTCACTCAGGCATCTCCCCAGCCCCTCATTCTTTCCTTTGAGTTCAGATGTAGGAAGCAGATGTTTGTGATGGAGGAGACAGCTTTTACTTGAGCATGTTGCCCTTTCTGTTGTCACATACTGACATTTTAATCTCGTTTGAACTTCACAGAAATCTTGTGTCAGGTATGACCAGTTTCAGAGCAGTTAAGTGGCTGGGTCTCAGCACCAAATGTGGGTCTCTCAGTGCCCAGTGGGGGCTTCAGCCCCATTGCGAAAGCTAACTCTACCTCCTGGGGAGCTGCTGTTAAGCTGGGGTGTTTGGTTGGTATACACTGGTAGAGATTCAAAAATTCCCAAACTCATCTTATATTCTAGTAAACACACACACACATTATGAATTTTCAAAATTGGTTTTGTAGTATGAGAGTATTCAGCAGCATTTCTGACATTTCCTTCAGAAAGGAGTATAGGAATTTCATAGGTCTTGTTTCCCTGAATATTGAAGAGCTGAGAAATTAAACAGTGAGCTGCCATTTGCTTTATTGGTAATTGAACACACTGCAGCTGACATCAAAAGGTTTCTCTTGTAATATTTTCCCCTGGGCGTGTTGAGTGTCTTCTGCTTGTCAAACGTGAAAACCATTGATGGGAACGCCTCTGCTTTAGTTTGAACTTCACTGTATAGATTTTCCTCTTTAGGGGAAGTTAGGTGTCGGGCATTATCTGTCAGACAGGGAGTGAATGGTGGAGAGGAAGTTGAATATCTCTGTCTGTTGTTTTGTAGTTTGGGTCTTGAGCCTATGGAGAGGATTCATATCATTGAGTAAAAAGGTAAGAAGGAAAGCAAGTTCCTTAGAAATCTGTGAGAATTGAATATAACTGTGTATCACAGAGAATTTGAAATATGTTGATGCTGCATCCCTTGTGGAGATCAGCTTAAGGCAAACTGAAAATGATCACAGGGAATACTTAAACTATAATCAGAACTCTTATTATTAATTTATTGTTAATTAGAAATAAGCAATTAAGTTAATACGACTAGGCACTAAATTCTAAGTTAGAAAAAAGGCTCAGGTATGAATTCAAAAGAGTAACAGTCCAGTTATCTTTCATCTAAATAGGAGATATCAGTATAAATGCATGATTTATATTGTTAGACACGTCCACCATAAAAAAGCAGGAAACTCAGAGGGCATGGTAACCAGTAGCATTTAGTACCCGAGGCACAGAGATTAGGGCTTCTAAATGGCACTTCTCACTAGGAGGCTTTAGGGCTCCTTGAAGAAATGGCTCATTCTGGGTCTGGAATGAGGACCATGTGGGAATAGCCTTGGGGCATCTCAAAACTGAAAATCAGCGAAGAGGAAGCTGAGATGGCCCAGCCAGAGGCACCCAGGAGCCAGCCTGGAGGGTTCCTGGGGACAAAAATGGAATAGTGAACATTAACAGAATTGAAATACATAAAAATAAGTTTATGATTATGTGTGGTAAACAAGACATGGCATAAACCACGCTTATCTATTGCATTTAAAGTCATGAGGTGGCCTGTTATAGTTCTGATTGTGAGTTAAGGAGGAACAAGGAAATCTGGCCTCCATCCCCACTTTCCTTGGGATCCTGTACTTTAGGGCAAGTCCCCCATACAGGCTCGAGGTTAATAAGTGAAAGGAGATGCTAGGCATAAAAGACATGGATTGGTAACACCAATGAGATCAAAGAGGTAGGTGACAACCTGAACCACACTGAAGACATTGAGTGACAGTGGGGCTTTATAGTAGAAGATGGCGTGACAGTGCTGGGACCCACAGGTACAGTGACAGTACTTGAACCCCTGGGTCTATTGACAGTATCTGAACCCACAGATATATCTACAGTACATGAACGCACAGGTCCATCGAGAGTGCCTGAATCCATAGGCCCTTTGACAATTCTCGAAGCAACAGGTCCATTGACAGTGCTTGAACCAACAGATCCATTGACAGTATTTATACTCACAGATTCATCGCCAGTACTTGGACCCACAGATCAGTTGACAGTTCTTGAGCCCATAGATCCATTGACAGTACTTGATCCCTCAAATCCATTGACCATATTTGAACCCACATAACCGCTGACAATTCTTGAACCGACAGATCCATCGACACTAATTGAAAGCACAGGTCCATTGACAGTACTTGAACCCACATATGTACTAAGAATACTTGAACCCACAGATCAGTTGACAGTTCTTAAACCCACAGATGCATTGATAATACTTGAAAGCACTGGGCCATTGACAGTACTTGAATGCACAGGTACACTGGCAGTACTTGACCCACTAGTTAATTGATAGTACTTGAACCCAGAGATCCATCGACAGTACTTGAACCTACAGGTCCAGGTCCATGTTGTCAAACACAAGCTAGTCACACACAGGAATAGCGGCACCTGTGACATGTTCTTACCCACACTCCTGTTTCCTAACAAGGCTGAACTTAATGTCATAAACATCTGTGTCTAATTACAGTGAGCTCTGCTCAGCCACAGCATACATTCCAAGGGCCTCTTCTCCCACCACACACACACATCGGCTGTGAACTGTTCAAAGTACCAATCTGGCACACATGCTGATTTTTTTTTCAGTATATACATGTGATAGTGTTAAAAATTTAAATTAAAGACGGTGATTAGATATCCAGTAACAACTAACAGTGAAGGAGAGCAGTTGACAATAATACACCATAATAAAACTTATGTAATTATGTCTACCTTGCACAGTGTCCTGTAGTTCGTCCTCTCTCTTCTCCTGTGACATTTTTCTTTCCTCTTCTGTGTTCCTGGAGATCAAATCCAAGGCCCCATGCACAGTAGACAAGCATTGGATCATGGGGTCACCTCTATCACTAATTTTCTTTTCTTCCTTCACACTCTCAGAAACAGAAGCTTCATGGTTATCATAAATCGTACCATCCTCTATACACATAAAAAAGTAAGTTGAAAACTTAACTTCCCCCTGAAGGATGCATGCATGGCTTCACTTTTGCATTTTGATTCTTTAGCTTCCCTAATCTTGCATTTGGGGCCATTACTAAATTATAAAATAAAAGTTACAGGACTACAAACCATGACAGTGAATCAGGTGACCAATATGGCTCCAGACTGATGGGCCAGTAGCACATTTGTGACTTGTCCCCAGGGGACTGAGCAGTACATGAGAAAACTTTATCTTGCTATTCACAGTCGAATGCAGTTTAAAACATACAAATTGTTTGTGTCTGGATTTTCCATGTAATATTTTCAAACTTTGGTTAGCTGTGGACAACTGCTCCTGATAAGAGGGGTCCACTGTGGTAGTTTATAGGAAATACGGGGGACAGGAGATGATGTTTAACACCATAAGATGTAAAGCAGTCCATTCCTGAATATAGAAGTTCTGTGAAAACACTGGGTTCATCACGTCCACAAGTAAATGTTACAGAAGAAGGTAGAGAAGGGACTAAGCCAGGCCTAAGGAGATTTATTAACTAGTTGCAAGTACCAGCCCTGTTTGGAACTTAAATCATACAGTCTAGCTGTAAGATATCCTTCTTTTAAAACAATAGGAGAAAACGGAATACAGTCTGTGAGTTATTAAGGGATCCTTGATAATTTCTTTGAGTGTTGACAATACTGGAACGATCCCTAACAGTTCCTATCTACTAGCTGTCTTACAAATGAATCCAAGGGCTGCTCAAGGTGTTCTTTAGAATTAGTCCGTTATGAGGTCCAAGACACATTTGTATATGCATGAAATTGTCAACCAATAAACAGATAAAGGTTGGAAAACACTCCATTAAAGGTGAAGAGGTCCACATAAGGCCACAGAGAAAAATCAGAGTGCTTGAATGTGGTCCTGGTGTTTGGTGAGGAGGTCGTGAAGTTCTTTACGGCTCTTCTCCACCTTACCACTGACGAGAATTGTACATGATAAACACAATTATCTTTTGCTGCCCGAGAGGCAGGAGTCCTGTCAGGAGGCCAGGATTTAACTGGAAAGACTCTCTGCTGTTCTTCCCACTCCGTCTCCTCTCTCTTCACACCCTCGCCGTTTCTTCAGAAGCCATTGCTGAGCCCCACTTGTGACCATTTCTCGCACTTCCCAGAGGGAAAGAAGAAAGCTTAAAGGTCCAGTTTCCGCCCACCGTGGAACCACCGTGGCAGAAGCACTTGACTCTCATCCTGAAACCGTGGCGACGCGGTACCATGTGCCCAGAGTCTGCTGCCAGAGAGGTTTCCTGGGCTGCTGATGATTGCGAAGGGGTGGGGAGGGGCCTTCCGCACAGTGGCTTGACTCTCTTCCAATGCTCTGTGCTCCCTCAGGAAGGTTCCACCTCTCCCTACAGTGCGGCAGGCGGGGGGACCAGGCTCTCCACACCTGCCAGATACTGAAGCTCAAGCCGTATATCCACCTTCCCACGTGCCCACGTGCCTTATTTTACACTGGTTTCCAGAAGCATAGAGATTTCATCCGCTTGATTGTTTTTTTTAACTTTGTCTGTGGATAAACTTTGAACAGCCAAATAAGGGCCAACCAAGTAGGACAGCGTCTGTGTCTCTTGTAGGTGTCCCTCTAACTGTAGAGTTGTGAAGACCTAGTTGGAGGCAGGCTGTGATGACAGGGAAATCCATGGCAACCCCTGCCTCACATTCATAAAATAATAAAACCCTGCAAACCAACAATAACATCCATTTGTACTCGCTCCTCTGTGGAGTGTATTCAGTAACCTTTGTACTTGAATAAGGCCCGAGGGAGAACAGATGACTTCAGTTTCTTATGTGCTTAAAACACTTTTTAGGACCATTGTGGTGGTAGTGGTGGTGGTGATAATGATGATGATGGTGGTGGTGGTGGTAATGATGGTGATGATGATACACCTCTACAAATGTTAAAACAAACATACAAAGTCCCCGGCTTCCCCTAGGCTGGAATTTGCTTTGCTTCCTGGCAAAATTATTTCGTCTTTTGTAAAACCTGGGGGGCGCCCGAGGGCATGTACAGATCTCACTGTCATCTGTCATGTGTCACACGCTAGACGTGGGGAGCAGCAGTCATCCATCAGGGTAGAGGAGTAGCTCCCTTGCTGGGTTCTTGCTGCAGGCTGCCTTCTGCTCCACAAGATTTAGTGAGAAGCGGGAAAACACCGAAGCTCACAGAAAGATCTGTGCCCTTCGGGTGTCTGACCGGGTCTGTGGAAACTGTACAGATGTTCCTAACATTGTTGTGTCCTTCAGAAATCAAGGCTCTAGATATAGTCAAGATGAATGACAAAGTTTTATTCATATTCAGGGACCAGCGAGAACATATATATATATATGTATATATGTATATATATATACACATACATACATATATATGTGTATATATGTTTTTATGTGTGTGTGTATATATATGTGTGTGTATATATATACATATATATATATACACACACACACATAAAAAATGGAAGAATAAATATCACCGCTGAGCATCAAGTCTTATAGCACACCAGATGCAGCTGAGCCTTGTAACGACATAATCGCCAGTAAGCCCCTCCAGTAATCCCACTTTATAGCTGAGCTGTCCAGTGACTTGCACAGGGATTTACAGTTAGGAAGAGGCAGAGCTGAGTTCTGGGAGCCCTTTATCTGACGCCAGGGCCTCTGCTTTCTATCCCCCGTGCAGTGTCAGGGTCAACAGAAGGTAACAGATGTGTAATCCATCCGGTGCCGATTTGGTCTCTCACCACCTCTGTTCTGTGTGAGGATCTCCGGTTATTTTTCACATTTATAGCTACCCGGAGGTGAATACAGGGTAGAAGGGACCGAAGGCGCATACATGGCAGCTCTGCAGAACCAGCATAGAACACCGAGTGTTGGCTGACTCGATGTCTAGGGTGAAAGCCACATGGCCTGGCTACCAGGCAAGGCAGGTAAAGGCCATCTGAGTGGATACTCACTGCAGCTATGAGGAAGAAGGCACATCAGACTTAATCGAATGGCAAAGAAATGCCACGTAATCATCAATACCAAGATAAACTCTATCTTCACTCAATAAGGATGTATCCTTTACCAACTCACCAGAAAAGCACAGAGACTGTGTACTTCAAGGTCCCAGCCTTCCTCAGGCACAACGGCATGACAGTCTTTCCTCAAAGGAGTGATACTTTGACAACTATAGTCTCTTGTTCTGGTAATTTCTTACCCCAATAAGCCCAAATTAAAACAAGCAAACAGACCACACAACCCAGTTACTATAAGTTATATGCCTAGAATGGGCAGATCTATCAGTATACTAACTTGTTCCCAGCTATCAGACTCCTTGCTACTTGCCATGTGGTTCTGCTCCATATTGGCTTCCTCCTCCTCCTCCTCCTCCTCCTCCTCCTCCTCCTCCTCTTCCTCCTTCTCCTCCTCTTCCTCCTCCTCCTCCTCCTGCTCCTCCTCCTCCTCCTGCTCCTCCTCCTCCTGCTCCTCCTCCTCCTCTTCTTCCTCCTCCTCCTCTTCTTCCTCCTCCTCCTCCTCCTCCTGCTCCTCCTCCTCCTGCTCCTCCTCCTGCTCCTCCTCTTCCTCCTCTTCCTCCTCCTCCTCTTCCTCCTCCTCCTCTTCCTCCTCCTGCTCCTCCTCCTCCTGCTCCTCCTCCTCCTGCTCCTCCTCCTCCTCCTGCTCCTCCTGCTCCTCCTCCTCTTCTTCCTCCTCCTCCTGCTCCTCCTCCTCTTCTTCCTCCTCCTCCTGCTCTTCCTCCTCTTCTTCCTCCTCCTCCTCCTCTTCTTCCTCCTCCCCCTCTTCCTCCTCCTTCCTCTCTAAGACCTCCCATCTCACCTTTGCCTTCCACTGCCCAATCACAGGCTCTAGCCTTATTTGACCAGTTAGAATGGGGAGAAGGTTCACGTGAGATCACCTGATCTCCTCGAGGGCAGCCCCTCCCGAGGAAGCAGAATTAACATCATAATACAAACAGCAACAGTGCAACCCACAACCTTCCCCCTTTTTGTTCAATACAAAGGCTTCCTTTGTTCAGATCTAGATTGAGCACAACCATAACAATCATGTAAATACAGTGTATGACAGTGCACTTACCATCCAGCCTACCATATTTGTCCTCACATATTCTTCAGTCACATGCAGAAACACTGGAAGGAGCATAGTACACTACTCTGCTTCTATTTTTAGAAAGATGAGACCTCGGGCTGGAGAGATGGCTCAGTGGTTAAGAACACTGACTGTTCTTCCAGAGGTCCTGAGTTCAATTCCCAGCAACCACATGGTGGCTCACAATCATCTGTAATGGGAGGGATCCGATGCCCTGTTTCGGTGTGTCTGAAGAGATCAACAGTATACTCGCATACATAAAATAAATAAATCTTTAAAAGAAAAAAAAAAAAAAAGAAAGATGAGTCCTCTATTGAAAATATACATGCCCAGACACCTTTGAAAGTTATTTTCAATTGGCAAATTATTCTGGGTGCTTTCTCCATGAGAAGGAGTTTTAAAATGTGTATTTGTTAAGCTTAGCGTTGTTAGGAGTAATGAGGCTACATCTCACAAGTATAAGTGGGATGTGCTCTGCTAGTCCTGCAAGTAACTAAGATGACTCTGTTATCTGATTTTCATTTTCTTTAACATCAAATTGAAAATAAAAACTGTGTCCACTCCAGCAGGTCCTGAATGTGAGTCGCCCCTAGCTATAAATGGCCCACTATGTGATCTCTATTTTCCTCAGCTTATTGGTTCCTTGACTGGCGGGCTAGATCTCAAAGAGATAAGGCTTTCTGGGCTCAAGTTGCTCACTGCAGTCACATGACTTGTCTGAAACCAGAGTTCTCACCGTCCACGGTGGACTTGTTGTTGTTGTTGTTGTTTTGTTTTGATTTATATTGGTCACTCATTGCAAGCCAGAGTTATCTGGGAAGGGAAACCCAGATTAAGAAAATGCCTCCAGCCGCGCATGGTGGCGCACACCTTTAATCCCAGCACTCGGGAGGCAAAGGCAGGAGGATTTCTGAGTTTAAGGCCAGCCTGGTCTACAAAGTGAGTTCCAGGACAGCCAGGGCTATACAGAGAAACCCTGTCTCGAGAAACCCTGTCTCGAGAAACCCAAAAAAAAAAAAAAAAAAAAAAGAAGAAGAAGAAAGAAAGAAAGAAAGAAAGAAAGAAAGAAAGAGAAAATGCCTCTATCAGATTAACCTGTGGGAAAGTCCGTGGGTCATTTTCTTGATTAATGGTTGATGTGGGAGGGCCCAGGTGACTATGGGTGGTGACACCCCTGGGCAGGTGGTCCTGGGCAAGCCAGTAAGCCGGATTCCTTTCTGACCTCTGCTTCAGTTCCTGCCTCTAGGTTCCTACCTAGAGTCCCTGCCCTGGCTTCCCTCAGTGATGAAAGTATCCTGAGAACCGAAAGGTGAAACGGGCCTTTCCTCCTCACTGTGTCTCGTCACACTGACGGCAACCTGAGAAAATAAGGACATTGTTTTACTCTCAGCATCGTGTGTGGAGTCAGAGGAGGCAGGACATGTGAGGACACTGAGAACCATGGGAACTGGGCCTTGTCATTGACCCCATGAGACTGAAGACTCGCTTTCCTGCAGCCTCCCTTCACAGCGGAGGCCACGGCTCTCCACTCCTTCCTTCTGTGGCTTCCTTGTATGTCAGAGACCACGGTGGCCATTCCTTTTTATTTTTCTACCCAGCCCCTGTTGTCCAATCCCTGTGTCAACAGAGAGTGTCCTTTCTTCCCAGAAGTGCCTCAGTACTTTTCCAGGAAGCTGCGTGTTCCCTCCAAGCCGAAGCTGAGCAATGCCTGGCGTGGTCATTTGTTTTCAGAGTCGCTGGCTTGTCACTAGAGTCAGCTAGAAAGTGCGAGGTGCCTGCTCAGGCCAAGGCCAGCACTGCTTTCCCCAGACTCACTGAGTGTGCGCAGCCTCGATACAGCAGGCCCTACGCTAGTCAGAAAGAATTGGAAAATGGGTGAGGCCGGTTACTTGTTGGTAATTTGAGACAGAAAGAACTGATTGGCTTGGGAAATTATAGAAAATGACTAAGGCACACAGCCAAAATTAAAATATCAAGTACACATTTTACTTTAAAAAAAAAAGGTTTTAAACTTTAAAGTATACCACCAGTTCCTAGGGATAAGGATGGAGGTCGGTGGGAGGGAGGAGGGAGACTGAGAGGCCAGCCTGAGCTGGTCAGAGGAGCTCCGTGGATTACCTCGTGTCCTTGCTAGCTCCCAGCTGGAAAACAGCATTGGATTGCCCACATTATGTCAGATGCCTCGGTGAACTTGGCTAAAACTCTGTATCTTCAGCATTCTAGACAGGAAGGAATTTTGTAGGAGAGATGTTTATAGAAAATAATACTGTAGAAAGACAAAGCCAAGATAGTCCAAGTTATTATATTGTCGTTGTCGTCGTCGTTGTTGTTGTTATTGTTATCTCTTTCACAAATCCCGTGTGGGGCTTTCTAAGTAGAGATCTTACAGTAAATAAAAGTAGTCGGAACTGTTTGGAAGGAACACCCTGAGCCTGAGCCTGCGCCGCTTCCTGTCTCCCCCACCGCTCTGTGGCTCTGCCCTCTACTGGAGTTTTCTTTGAAGAGTCATAAGCAGCTGGAGATGGATGCTGCCCGAGCGAAGGATGTTGTGGAAGCTGACCCAAGGCCACAGAGTTGTAGCCCATTTGAGGAACACTTTACGACTGCGGCTCCTGTAGAGCTCCTCTGGTTAGACAGTGCGCAGGATCCCTCCCAGGAACCAATGGCACTCCTGTCTCCTCCTCATCTCCCAGAAGCAAAGAGGTCAGCTCGAAGTACAGCTCCGCCAGGCGTGGCCTAAATACTGTGTGGGGGTTCACTTTGGCTCATCTGGAATTTCATGCTACCATATCCTGACTTCGAGTCTCTGCTTCTTTGGAAATAGTGAGGGCTTCACCCATTCTTTTTCTAGTTATTCAGAAAAATGAAATCTGTGGTTTAGTTCACCAACTGTCTTTTAGTCAAGAGATACTTGTGCCAGAAAAAAATCAAAGTACTTGAAGTTTGAAAAAGCAATGTGGTTTGTCAGGCTTAGTCACTATCTTTAACTTTACCCTGACCATATTGGCTCTTAGGTTCCAAATTTTGGCTAGAAGTGAATTTCTTATGATAAGAATGATATCCTGAATGGAAAGAGGTCAATTAACAGTAATTATTATCAGCAGCTCCTCAAATAAAAAGCATTGAATACATTCTATGTACATTCATGCACACACCCTCACTAGTCCTACAAATAACTGATCATAGCTTTCCTCTTCCGCCACTTCCTCCTCCTCCTCCTCCTCCTCCTCCTCCTCCCCCATCTCTGTCTTTATTCAAACATGGGGATCCCAGCTACCATAGGAACTTTTTGGAGAGGACTTATAAAATACAATGTTATATGAATAGATTTTCGTCGTTATGGAAACTAATATGGAAATCCTCCGAAAACTAAAACAATGTGGCCCCACTATTGGGAAATGAAATAGGTGGGTTGAGCAGATGTCTGCATTCACAGTGTCATTCTGAATAGCCAAGAGATGAAACTGACTTTAGAGACTGTCAGATGAATGGATAAAGGATGCACATACACACATTGTTAAGAGATGTAAGCCAGGCACAGAAAGATGACTGTCTCATGATTCCGCTAATATGTGAAATAGAGATCATAGAAGCCAGAGTAGAATGGTGGATACTGGGGGCCAGGAAGAGGGCTATGCTGGGAAGATACTGGTCCAACGATACAAAGTTTCTGAGAGACAAGAGGACACAGCATGGTGTTTAATAGTTAACAATGCAACATTTATTTTAAAACTTCAGAGAACAGACTTCAAATGTTAACACCACAAAACTATAAGTATGTGAGGTGATATTCAATGAATACATTTATTAGACTATAGTATTTTCTTGTAATTCTATTGTTATTTTATATTAATAATAAAAATTAATATTATGTTATTTCAAAATAGAAAGAGAGAGGAAAGTAATGCTGGTAGTTTTTTCTGTCTCAAGGCTAACTTCAGAAACAAATGAGACTTTCACTCAGACTGGTTGAATTTCTTCACTTATCTTTGTTTCTCTGCGTTAATTTGTAATAGTTTGAGATTCTGATAAGAAGTTTAATTTTAGATTAGAAATACTCATGAGAATCCTAAGATGCTGCTAACCACATGTAAGTTGGCACAGTTTTTCAAAACATTTCTCACTCTATGCTTCCCTGGAAAAGCTTAGAGAATAGTTCCTATTTGAAGAACGGACTGCCGGAGGGGTAGCCTGGTGTCACAGTGAAAGACTCAAGGGGGGTAGCCTGGTGTCACTCAAGATAAAATACAGAATTCAGGGACCTGGGCCTTAGAAATCATGGGGAGAAAAGGAAAGAGAAACTTGCAGAAAGGAGGCGAGAGGATGCTGGAGGCTCCTCCCTATTTCATACCATGGCCTTGGCTGGACCTCTCTATGGGAAGGATTCACATCTCACTGCTTTCTGTGTTAAATCATTTACACCCGAGAATTCCAGCTAACACCTGCAATGACTAGTTTGAAGAGTTAAATAGTAGAAATGAGTTAAGTAGTAAAAAGTTGCCCACCATTGATATTGTCTCTTAGGGGAGTTTAAAGTTACACACTAGCAATTTTTACAATGTCCACTAAGAATTCCAAGGTTAGTAGTTGTAGCAATTGCTGTTTTAGTGACTCCAGTAGCAATATTTTCTATAAAACGGTTAGAAGTTAATATATGTGAGATGCCTATCCAGTTATGGGGCAGTTGTTTGTTTAAGTCATTAAAGCGGATGCTTCATTATTAGGTATCTAGGTTTCTGCTCCTTGCCTATAAACCCAGAAGGGTGGGTCTTGTTCCGTGCCATTGTCTGTGGTGCCTAGAATATAGCACACTCAGGAGACGAATATTTATTACATGCATGAACAAATGAATGAGTTCTGTTTATGGTTGAAGGTCTGGAAGGCTGCACCTGTGGGCGCATCTGAGCAGTTTTACCCAAGCCTGAGTTTTTCTTCCCGAAGCCCGCACTCATCTGTATGTTTGACTCTGTGTGCAGTGCGAAGGTCATTCTGCGCTTTTACATAGAGAGAAGACGCGCCCTACGTTGGCATTTTGTCGTCGTTTATTTCCCTCATGTTCAACAGTCACATTTCATCCCGGACACCAGCCAGAGGCTTCTCATTCAGCTTCTTTGAAGGGCAGCAACACTCCGCAGCCACTAGCTAGCATGCCTCTCCAATTGCTTTCCAACTCCCAGTGCTCATCCCTCTGCCCAGAACACACCAGCTCCGCTTGTCCTTGAGCTAAGACAGAACGGTTTCTTCTCACCTTCCCCTGCCGCGGTCAGCCTGCTCCTTCTTTTCCCTTCCCTTCTATGTTTCTCTTTCTGGTTTGTTTGTTTGTTTGTTTTGTTTGTTTGTCTAAAGCAGCCTATATATTTCTAGTTCAGTACGATCAGTTCTTAGAAAACCGATTTCCCAAGCTTGCATAGAAAACCAAAAGCTATGCTCAAGCGTGGACTCGAGTCTAATCATTGAGCAGCTTCCTGTGGGATAGCTACAATCAGAGCAATGATTTAAACCTGACCTCTAGCTGGAAATAGGTGCGAGATGCCTCACTGCTGTGAAACAAATCCTAGTACGATCTTAGTGGGGACAGGCGTTCCTAACCCTTGGCCACATCCCAGGACAGGTCCTACTTCAAGAATTTTCTGTGTAGATGAGGGGTAAAGTGGAAAAAGCAGCCACATCTCTGGGTCCAGTGTATGTGATCACAGCAGTTCTAGTCTACTTAATAGATTGGGGGCGGGGGGAGATTTTTCTTTGCTTTGCTTTCTAGGACTTTTGTCGCCAAAGAATTAAAGAATTATACCTTAAAAACTCTTATTGAAAGCTAAGCCAAGCCACTGGGAGGATTTGATTGTTTGTTTGGTTTGGTTTGGTTGTCTTTGTTTCGTTTGCTCTCTTTTTCTGTCATAGTAAAGTTTCTGTAAGTAGTATTCTTTTGCAGGGCATAAACAGAATTGTGGCTTTTGTTTTTGTTTTTTCGAGACTGTTTCTCTATATAACCCTGGCTGTCCTGGTACTCACTTTGTAGATCAGGCTGGTCTTGAGCTCAGAAATCCGCCTGCCTCTGCCTCCCAAGTGCTGGGATTAAAGGCGTGCACCACCACGCCCGGCCTAGATTTGTGTTCTTGGGCAGCATCGTCTGTGTCAAACTACTGCGTACACAATTCATGTCTTTACTTTCAGATCAGTAAAATCACTTTCCTTGTCAAGGTTATCTTCATTTGTTTGTTTGTCTTTATCAGATGTCCTTATTTCCTAAGGCCTGGGACAAGAGGGTCTCTTTCAGGGTCCTACTCTTCAGATTTATGGTTCCTGTGGTTTCTGCTCTATTAGAGCCTCGCCCCTCACAAATCTCTTTTGTAGACTTGGCCACATCTCACAGAGCTCACACTCAGACCTGAGATCACCTGATATCTCCCTGTGCTACTTTACCCTGGCTGCTTCCACCCGGTGAGCCCTCCACGTACATAGAAGCATCAGGAATCAGGAGAGGCGTAGTGGCTGCTGTTGGAACATCTGGCATCTGACTCTGAGTTATAAAGGAAATGACTTTAGAAGGAACATCTTGATGAGGGAAGATGATGAGGCCCCAAAGGCCCGGCCCTTGGCAGAGCTGCTCTGTTTGAGTCAAGGGGAAACAGCTATCGGTTGTTCAGAGAGTGAGGGGAACTCGTGCTTTAATAATAGGGAAGGGAGGAGGTGGGACAGAGAGAGCATCCCTGGACAGGAAGAGCCATGACACAGCTGAACGCAGAGGTCTCCAAGTGTCTCTGAAGTGTCCTGTGCTGGTACACGCTGCCATGGAGAAACTCGTGGGTGGGGTAAATTTAAAAACTGTGTGTGTTAGCAACTTGATTGGTAAGGTACAAGGGACAGATGATATTCATGTTGTAACCATTCTGGCAGGAGCAAAAAGATGCCAAAAGAAACATTAGTACCCCTCCCTCCCTTCAGCTATCAGAGTATGGGGACAAATGTCCCCCAAGGAATTAGAGCCCCACCCTGGGAATCTCTTGCTGGATGGGGAAAGGGCTGAGCTCTTGGTGGCAGCCAGGAAGTGACTGCATGTACCTTAGACAGCGTGACCCGTGTAAAGCAGGCCAGGAGTTAGTGGTTGACAGAATCATACCTTAACCAACGATGCTTAGCAGCTAGGAAGCTGTTGAGTCAGGCCGCTGAGCTGTTGGTCTCGTGGCTCGCCTGGCCGTGGGCATTCCCCACCCTATCTGGAAAAGGCACGCTTTGTGACAAGCTGCAAGAGACATGCAAAGGGTACAAAGAAAGGTATTTGACTATACCAGGGGTAGATGTGTCTTTGTCATGCCCCTTGGTCTTCCTGAGAAGGTGAGAGACAACATGACTCAGCCGTTTCTCAAAGGGAACTTTTGTTTGCTGAGACTTGCCAAGCAAAGATTCCGTCATCCCTATTGCACACATCCTTTCCCAGACCCTTTAGCACCAGGACTGACCACCTCCTTCTGGTAGGAGTGGGCGCTTCAGGGAATGGTGATGGTATCACAGGCCTGTTTAGCCACAGCCTTTGTTCCGTGTCCTGAGGGCTTCTGAGAGAGAACTCTTGAAGCTTTCAACAGCCAGCCTCTTTTCCTGTTAGAAAGGTTCCTGGGGGAGGCACGGAGATAGCAAGTCTGGTGTCAGTCTGGAACTCTCCTGCATTAGCACTTAAGGGAGAGAGAGGCTGAGGTGTCGAAGCTGTATCGGTTAGCTGCAAGTACTGGTTTTTATTTTACAGATACCATGGCGTTCCTCAGATCCTTCGATGGTCATTGTTGAGATTGATCACTTGTGGAGGTTGATCCGAGCATTAAGTTCCGAGGAGAGGCTCGAGTTATGCCCTCCTTGCACACACAGGTGCACAGACAAGATCATTTTGTCTTGTCCTCTTCCTCACATGCAGACTACAGTACCCGGCCATCGCTGCAGTTCAGAGAAATGGAGGTTGCCTCCGTGGGACAGGAATAGAGGAAACTCCTTGAGGTCCATCCCACAAGAATCTCTTGCGTGCCTTCTCCCTTTCATGTTCTTCCTGTGGACTGGCTGGGCTGGAGGCAACGGCACTCAGGACCACTCTGAGAGTTGGCAGTCTCCATCAGCAGGGGTATCTGGTTACCTGCAGGAGGCCCTGTGTTCCAGCCTGCCTACCTACATAGAACTAACTGCTCAAGAGTAAGGAAAGAGATATGTTCCATGTGCAGCATGTGCCTTGGCAAGAACAGTTCTCTTTAAGAGTCATTCCACACTTCTTTTAGCTAAATATCTAAAATCATCCAAAAAGCCCCCACGTACCCCATCTTGCCAATAAATAGTAAGTCTTCATTAAGGAGCTCTGTCTCCCTGGCATTCTGAGAAGCAGAAGCCCCAAATTACTTCCAGCTGAAATGGAAAACAAGCAGAGCAAAACAGAAACGCATCTGTGTCGGGCAGAGTAGGCCTCGCCTTAAAGATGTCTGTCCCTTAATCAGCAGAGCCGTTAAACCCATACCGTATTAGCATAACACGCAGATATAGTTGAGGGCATTGCTGTTGCTATGGAAGATTGTCCCGGGTCATCCGGATGTACTCGAACGCATCACAAGGAAAAGCCGGAGAGGGAAGCAGAAGGCGAGTCACAGAGATGTGATAGGAAAATTCAACTCGGTATCGCCCACTTGGAAGGGGCCCTGAACCCAGGGACACAGGCAGTCTCCAGAGGCCAGAAAAGAACAAGCCCAGGGAATCTCCATAGAGCCTAAAAGGAACACCATCAGCTGATGACTTAGCTGACTCAGCGAGTCTCATGTCAGGTTTTTGACCCACAGGACTGTCAAATAATAAAATCGTATTCTTTGGGGCTGTCTGTGGCTGATAGTTATGGCAGCAATAGAAAATGGTATTCCACTCACATAAGATACTTTTAAAAAAATGTTTGAAGTTTATCTGTGATGCGGAGATGTTTGAAGTTTATCTGTGATGTAGAGACAACAGCAAGCCTTACTGGTTGATTCCAGATATCTGGAGGTCGGAATCACACTGCCAGGCCCATCTCAGAGCTTTAAGTCCCCCCCTCAGCGCTCTGGCATGTGCACACAGATGATGTGAGTTCCAGAGGAACTAAAGCATCCCCCACGTCTCTGGAGGACAACGCTGTTTAGCCCTGGGTGGCCACCTCATCAGGACTAGCCACTAATACTGTGGTCAGGCCCTTGGGCAAGCAGCACAGTTAAGATTTCGTTTCCTTCTAAATCCTCCTCCTCCTCTACTGTTGAAATGTGGCTAGCTGCTTCATCTCGCAATTAGAGTGTCATTCCTCTAATTCACACCAAACAAAACAGTTGGAAAATATAACCGCATGGCCCAGTCAGGGGAAGGAGGAGATGGGAGAGATCCAACAGTTAGGAACCCACTGGGCTGAAGGAGAGGGCCCTAGGCGCAGCTCTCCCCCAGCTTGCCCATGGGGTGTGCTTGGTCTTTCCTTATCACAGGATGCTCTCTGTGTGCTGTATGGTGGTGGTAAGCCCCTGCTCTCAAGGGTTCACAGAACGAATGGCTTAGGACTCTGATGAATTCATAGGTTATTTATGAGTGGAGAGCCAGATGTCTCTGAGTATTCACTATTCTCAGAGTAAATTAATAGCATTTTCCTTGCTGTGGTTATAGTACAATTGGAAAGATCAAATGCGCATGTCTTTCTATAATTGTTGACGTTTCTTCCCTTCTTGCGCACAGGAATCCTAGAGTAGAGATCAGCCTTATGCTGAGTCAGGCACCAAGAAATATTGCTGAGTCATTTGTTTAAATAGAGGGGAGGAAGTTCTTACTGTAACAAGAAATAAAGTATAATAATCACTATAGAAATTACTCCAAAGGGAGCATATATATTGTTACTTATTTTTACTTAAGGTCACTTATTTATTGGACTTTACCTTATTTCATAATCATTTTTTGTTGTTGTTTCTGATTTCTTTAGCTACTTCTCAGAGCCTGTTACTTGAACATTTCTCCCACCCAGTTTATTGAGTCAGTGGGAAAAAAAAAGATAGGACTTTATATAAAAATAAATATGTAAATAGAAACAAAGCAAAAACTAGCTAATGTAAAAAAAAAAAAAAAGCACAGTTGTTGCATGAAACTGGAAAGTGCAACTATGTCCCAGTGTTTGCTATTCATAACTTGTACCCCAGGGGCCACAGCCTGCTTCCTGGCCATGAAACTGTGTAGTGAGTGCCTTGGTGATACGTCTGTCAGAGGGAAAGTGGGGCATGGATCATGACGTCAGCGCTGCATCACAGATCTTGCAGAGACAGTCAGGGCAAAGCACAGCAGGTCCCATAGGGATGTATGACACCACAGCCTGCTAAGGAAAGAGCAATTCGTAAGTGACTTTCCTTTAATGTTGGCTGTGGCAACTGCTGGTCATGAGCTGACTAGGTCAATGGAATTTTCCTGCTTAAAGAAGTTTCCTAGTACACATTTTTTTATTTCCAGGGGCTGAATATGTCAGTTCCCAGCAGACAGGTGTAGCTTGCCTTTGTAGAGACAAACAGCAGACTTCCATGTGGTCACTGTGTGTTCCAAGTATCTGCTGCTCAGCAAGCGAGTTGCTTTTCTCCTCTCTGCCTCTCTGGAGTGTAATGCTCTTCACAAATGTCTGCTCTAGATGCTTCTGAAAGGATGCTTTAAAAATAGGCACCTCCTGGCCTTTTAAATTTGGTATCGAAACAGTAAGAGAAAACATGACACACTTCACAAACGGAAATAGGCTGAAATTTGTATGTGGAATAAATTTTCCATGACATGATTTGATAAAATAAGTATTGATAACCTTACTCAGTATCGTGTTAAATCTAAAACAAAACAATAAAAACTTACCTGTAGTATTTATAAAACTCATCCCTGCCCCTACCAAAAGAATAAAAAAGTCTGGTGGCTCCAGAAAACATGGCAGCTGCCTTAAAAGTAACCATGCCACATTTTGTTATGACCCAGGGCTTCCCAGTTCTGGCCCGCTCCTCTCTTGAGCGACTTTGCAGGTGGGATTAAAACAGACAGAAGGACCTGTGGCTTCCCCTAAACCTACTAGCGTACCTCGCCATAGAAGAGTTTGAAATACTTGAGGAAGGACTTTGCTTCTGTGGAATGAGAGAGTGTTCATGCCTAAAATACTCAACCTGTTTTGGAAAGAAGTGCATACCCAGCTGAGGATGTAGCGGCCATTTTTATATTGCCCTCCTGATCCTGTCTCTTTGGAAAGTCCATCTGAAGACAACTGTGATCGGTCACAGACCTGATGTATGGATCAGCTTTGTGCGATGCTAATGAGGGCACCAAATCACAGAAGGGCGCTGTCTGGTCTGGGTGTGGACAGGTGGCCCAGCAGTGAAGGGCACTTGCTGCCTTTTCCAGCACCCACTTCCAGGGCGCCCATAACTGCTGATAAACTGAGCTGCAGGGGATCCGACTCCCTCTTTCAGTCTCTGTAGGCATCGGCACACATACACACAAATAAAAATAACAAAGATAAATCTTTAAAAATCGCGACTTCACAGCTTTACGGGTTCAAGTTCGAATGGAATAAGAGCTGCTCTCCTGCCCCCAGCTGACATTCACGGCACAGGAAGAATAGCAATAATAGGCATGCGTACTAGGACCAAGAGGTTACACCTCTAGCCACAAGGAGAGAAGGCACTGGGTGGGCCAAAGCTCTGTCCCTTGAACTTTGTAAGGTCACCTCCTCATGGAACCAAGAACGTCCCACTGGACCCCACCTAGAGAGGGAACAGGGACACTCCGATTGGATGTGGTGCTTATCTGCAACGGAAGAGGTGTGGGTACCTGCTCCACTGCAGCCGGGTCAGAGCACTCATGGCTTTACTCCACCCCCCCCACCCCCCCACCCCCAGATTCCTTAAGATGCTGGATCATGAAACAAGGAACCAAGGTTATGATGCAAGACACATGTGGTACGTCTACTACACGCTAGGCACTGTTCTAGGTGCTAAAGGACCTCTATACATGTGATCTAAACACAGGGTAGAAACCAAGGCTATGGTAAAGACCACCAGAGTGCTGGCACCGAGATGCTGCTCCAGCAGGTCAGACACGGCTTCTTAGAGGAAGTAGCATTTAAGCTGAGACTAAAAAGTCACACTAAAAACAAATAAAGAAGAATTGGCACATTTGTCAGATACAAGTGTTTATTGTATGGCCGTTATGTGATAGGCACTGCTGAGGTCCTTGATCGACTCCGGGAAAGCAGAGAAAGATCTTTGCATGGCTATTGACTGCCTAATTGGTAGAAGGTGATGATGCTCAAAGAGTGTGTGTGTGTGTGTGTGTGCTCGTGGTGATGATGACACAGGAATTATGAGATAGTACGTTATGTAATATGTTCAGAGGAATGTAAAGTGTCATGTAAAGAAAGAGAAAGTGTATAGCAGGAGTGTGGTTTCAGTTAGAGGGGTGTCAGATAACCTCTGAGCAGACACTTGGAGGAGTTACCTGTATGCATCAGCTGTGAAAGGGAGCCAGCACAAAGTCCCTCAGTTGGAACATGACTGACATGTGTCTAAAGAACAAGAATGTGACCCGTGTTTAGACAAGAAGCCAAAAACATCACTGAAGGTCAGATCTCCTGGGTCTCATAAGCCACTGGGAGCATTCTGTATTTTCTCTCTAAATACAATGAGTATGTGTTGGGGGAACTCCTATGGGGTTCTGAGGCAAGGGGTGACATGATGCAGCTTGAGTATTAATAGGCTCACTGGGCTGCCCTGTGGAGAGCAGCTGTCAGGGACTCGAGTCAAAGACGGAGCGACCCAGGTGTGAGATGAGCGAGGCGCTGAGAAGAAATGGCCTCTCCCTGTGTACTCTCCACAGCCCACGCTCTGCCTTCACTTCCCTCAGCCCTATGTCTTTCACGCAGCCTTTATTTTTCCAGCATTGTTCTAGGGACAACTCAGGCACCATACTCCAGTGTCCATGATACCCTGCCTTATCAACCACAACTGCCGTGCTCTCTATGACAGTTGATGGGCTGGCTGATAATGATGGGAGAGAAGCCAGGAAGCATGGCACTGTGGGAAATACAGCCTGTGCAATGAACGGAGCAATAAACGTCTCTGGTAAAAATATCTATGTCTGTGTTCTTATTATAGAGGATAAATTAGCAGAGCCAACCCAGATTTGATGTTGGTTGCGGAAATGTCTGAGGTTCTGAGGTCTCTGAAATCTTACCTTAGGCTGCTACTCTCTGCATCTCTGATAATGACACAGCAGAGAGCTACACACTGTTCTCAAATGGAATAGAGTTTCCCCAGCAAAAGTGTTAGTCACCACACAGTTTCAATATTATGTTGAAATACAAAGAAAAGGAAGGAAGGAAGGAAGGAAGGAAGGAAGGAAGGAAGGAAGGAAGGAAAGAAGGAAAGGGAAAGAGAATGCTTGGGGCTTGGAGAGAGGACTCAGGGCTTAGCCCTTGTATCTATTGCCAAGGACTGGTGTTCAATTCTCAGCACTCCTTTGGTGGCTCACAACCACCCATAGCTCCAGTTCCAGGGAATCCCATGCCCTCTTCTGAACGCCACAGGTACCATGTGTCTGTGAAATTTTATATGTATGTATGTATGTATGTATGCATGCATGCATGTATGTATGTATTCATACAGGTAAAAAGTTCATTCACATAAAATGAAAAATTGTTTTAAAACAGAAAAAATCAATTCCTGGAGATCCAGAGAACCATGAGTATAAATCACGGTATAACAGATAGATGGCTTGAGAAATGCCTTCGGAAAAGCAGATATTTACATTACAGTGATCACGCTTGCTTTTCTTATTTGGTGTTGTACAGGAAGTTATTGATTGAAACCTGTAGGGATACTGTTTCCCCAGTGTTTAGAATGTTAGAAACTTTAATGTTTCTCTGAAATATTTGAGTTGGAATCAATAAAATTGGGTCTTTCAACTTCAAGCTTCACTATGACCCCTTTGGCATGAATGTGATATTTTTTATCTTCTAAAAGTATATAGTCACTGACCAAGATAAAATTTATGTAGTGAAGCTTTTTGCTTTGTGGCCGTATGGGATACGTGTAATAGCTACGGCCTCCATTCTTCCTTCAGAGATGCCAGAGCATCATTGTAAATTAAGGCCCAAGATCCAGTGGTGCAACCCTCTGTAGCAGCCCAGACTCCTAAGAGCCACATGGTGAACACAGCCAGAGTCTCTGGGAGGGTATGGGGAGGGGGAGTCAGAACTGTCTAAGGATAAGGTGCTGCCTCCTAGCTGGGTCCCGGTCATCAGCAGATCCTATGCCAGGGACAGAGAGGCCACGGGCATTGCTTGAGGGCCACACTACTGCTGCCTTTACTGTCTTGAGCTTCTGATGCGTGTGCTAGCTAGAGTGCACTATAGGTTGTTTATTCCTCTTCCATCTAAGTCACTTTCCCTAGACAGCTCAGTCTTAGTGGTAGAATCAGGGCAGGACCTGAGGACTTTCATAGTCTGGGTTATCTATCAAGAATACAGATAAAGGAGTCGTTACGTTTCCATCGGCATGGAGACAAGTTGAGAGGAAGGGACAAGATTGGCGAATAAGGAACGGGGTGCATTGAGGTTGAATGCCCACGTGCCTACCTGCCAATGAAGGGCTGTGTGTAGTTCATTTTCACCTTCACTGAAAAGAGGAAGAAAGATACAAAGACAATACCAATCCAAACATGCCACCCATTCTCTACTGAGTAATAAATCAGTGGGCGAGCACTTGCCTAGCACGCAAAAGGTCCTGGGTTCAATCTTAGCCCAGTATAGTGGTTTACACCCAATACTCTGGAAACTGATGGAAGAGTATTGCCACAAGTTCAAAGCCAGCCTGGGTTGCATAGTGGTTTCTTGGCTAGCTAGGGCTACATAATGAGATTCTATCTGAAATCAAACAACATCAATGATTCAAAAAAAAAAAAATCCTTGCTGTAATTATGTGACAGTAGTGAGGGCAAAGACCACATCTTCTTGTGGCAGCCAAAGATACACATCCTATCCTATAACCTCCTGGGCCAACAGTGGAATGAAAGCTGTCCAAGCCCCTTAAAGCAATGGCTGTCAGCAAAGGGCTTTGCTTCTAGGCTGTCCAAATTGCTATGTAACGTAAGCCTTCTAAATTACCCTCACCCAACTTGCCACGATGCTGAACATTGCTTTCGGGTAAGCTTCGTAAGCCACCTCTTGAAATAGGGACGCTCTGTGCTTCTTTGAAAGCTGGTGTGACTAACATAGCAGAAACACTGCGAGAAGAGAGGATGGGAGCGAACCAATGTGCTTTAGAGATGCAGAATTGCGAGGGGGACCTTCAATGAACACAATATTGCTGACCCATGAATCATGACAGGGCAGATTTACTCTGCCTTAGGATGGCAGAGAGTCCATAGTATGCTCGAAGCCATACGAAGTGTTAGGGGTAGCCTTATACAGTAATGGGCCTAAATTGGCCATCCTCACCCAATCCAATGGCTGCCTTTGTGTCCTGCCCAACTCCTGAACTGTGTTGTGAAGGTTTGTTAAGCAAGGAACAGCTGTGCGGGGTTCAGAATAAAGACAGTCTGAGACCATACCTCAAAGGGATAATGTCGAACTTTGTTGTCTCCAACTAGAATATTTTTCTAAGTGACTACGTGCTATATAGGTTTGAATTTTTGGCTCCATTTTTTTCTTTCTTTTCTTTTTTATTTTATTTTTCTCAGTGCTAGGAGTAGAATCCAAGGCCAGTAGACCTGCAGTGAACTGATGGGCCAGAGCTGGGGGGTTGGGAGAAGGGTGATACCTAGACGGGGACTCCCCCTTCTCAGAGGAGAAGGGGAGGGAGGTATAGAGAGGGGGAGGTTTTGCATGAGGGGGTTCCAGGAGGATAGGGGGAGATGATATTGGGATGTAAAGTGAATAAATAAATAGTCCAAGGCCAAGAATAGAGTCCAATTCTGCCTTCTAGGCACTGAGTTAAAGCCCCAGCCCAGTGAACAAGGGCTCCTCTGTTACTGATGCCAGAATAAAGATGCCAGTGGCTCTCTTCTTTGACCTCCCATCTGCTGACATAGTTTTAAGGAAGCCCTAGATTCATAAGCCTGTTCCATAGACTTTTATTTAGAGAGACAATCCTGGTTCGACTTAAGATTTCTGGACTTTCTGATGGTGCAAAATGCAATACCTGTTGAGTAGAGACTGTTCATATTTTGAACTCAGCTCTTTCCCTGGTCCAGCGATATTGTTCAAATGGTCTCTGGCAGTTTCTGGCGATGGCAGCAGCAAGCGCAGCTCACAGCTAGCCACAGTCACAGGAGGAAACTGACTGACCCTCTGTGAGTAGCAGGTTGCTGAGCTGGCACGTTCCGTGTGTTAGTGCTATTCAGTGCCTTCTTTGCTGACAGTGGCTTTAAGTTAGGATGTATTTATCAGGATATAGCTCCAGTAATGCAGGCCCATATGTAAATCAATAAATGTAGCTTATGGAGTGATGAGGCAAAGTTTAGTTGTTAGTAGGCTGCCTTTGCCTACAGCTGTAGTTATATCGAGGTGTGGCTGCCTCTGATCCCAGATACCTTCCAGACCCACGGTGCCTTGCAAACCTTACTCTGGGCTTCTAGCCCGGGGAGAGGAGAAGGGTGACTTAGGGAAGGAAGAAAAGTAATGGGATTCAAAATAAAAGACATTTCCTTGCTACTTTTGTTGTTAATCCATGCAGCCAAGGTTGGAGTGGTTTAGAGGGGCTGGGTAGTGCAGCTGGACAACCTCCAGCCTTACAGCCGGTCCCCCAGAGGGTGGAGCACCGTCTTAGTTTTTACAGTACTGTGTGGCCTGAGGCTAGTTTCCTGACACCTTAGACCCTCAGATTTTTTTTTTTCACCCAAGAGGCAAGCATAAAATGACACACACCGAGGACTGCCATAAGATTCAGCAAAAGGAGGAGGCATGGGAGCCACCTGGGGAGTTTAGCAGTTTCCTACTGAGCTAGACATAGCTTATACTTTGTGACCCCAAAGTGCTCCCTACCCTTTACTCAAATGCTAAAAGCATATGGCCACACAAACACTGACACGAGAATGCCTATAGTAGCTTTATTCACAGTTGCCCAGACTTGGAAGCAGCTGAGACACTTCAGTAACTGCGTGGAAGAAACCATTGTACGTCTATATTATGGTAGACTGTTTATTCGGCAATAACAGAAACGAGCTGGCAATCCATGAAAGGACATGGAGGATATTGATGAAAGCACATGATTGGTACAAGAAGCCAGCCTGAAAGGGCTACCTGCGGTGACCCCCAACTGATCGACTCTTGAGCTGACTCTTCATTGCTGTGACGATACCAGAAAGCAGGGTGAAAGTTCAGGGAAGCGGGTTCCCTGGATCCCAACTTCCCATGGTTGGTTGTCACCATTGCTTTGAGTCTAAGGCAAGGCTGAAGCATTGTGGTGGGCGGTGTGAGCGTGGGGCAGAGGTTGCTTACTTCATGGTATCTAGGAAGGGACAGACACATCCTTATTTCCTCCCGTCAGTGCACTGAGCCATGAAGTCAGAGCTCAGAGAACCCAATCACTTCCCCCGAACTCCCTATTTCTGATCTCTGCTATGTGAAGTGAACAGTGAGATGCTCAACATGTGAGCCCCCTGGAGGCTCACCCTTACATGCAGACAGAACTGTGGCATTCTGGGAAAAGCAAAACAATAGAAATAATTAAAAGGCTAACGTTTGCCCAGTGTTCAGGAAGGGGGATAGAGGGTGCCTAGGTGAAACCCTGGATATGTAGAGCAGAGAAGCCATTCCGTGTGACACTGTAATAGATCCAGGGCACTGTTTGTGTCCGAACCTACATTGCACAGCACAGAGAACATGCCTTTACATGATCTGCGGATCTTAATAAACAAGCCTGCTTTCTGAAAGATTAAATAGGCTAAGCATAGATAGGACAGACCTAACTCCCTAGCACACAGTGGTGGTGGGACCATCTATGAGCATAGTTTCTATTTGTGTTACCAAAAATGGCACCACTGCACAATGAGAGATAACCACCCTTTACGGCCAGAGATGGGCTCAAAGGGGCGTAATGTTCTCTCACTGGCCAAGTTAATGATAATCTGTGGCCCAAACCAAGGAAAGCAAACTAGCTTGTGCAGGAATTTTGGATTTGTAGACACTGTGATTTGTAGCTGGTGTGAAGTCTGGGTCTGGACTTGGTTAGTCACCGTGCACTTGCAAAAGACTGCATCTTGAGTTGATCTTTCCCAGATCCAGTACTGTTATGTAAAAAACTCACTTTAATCAAGAAACGGGTCCAATACAGTATCCTTATTTGTCTGCTTGAAGTTTCTCCTCTTTTGTTTTAGAGGGCCTTTGTGAATGATGCCTGGTTTTGTTTTGTTTTGTTTTTTGGTTTGTGTGTGTGTGTGTGTGTGTGTGTGTGTGTGTGTGTGCGTTTGTTATTGGTATTTTTATTTTGGCATGGCTTAAATTAATTTGGGAAGAAAAGATAGGTATTATGAATGTGAATGAAATGCTAAATTATGGGAGAGTTCTAAAGCCTTAAAATGGTACACAGAAAACCTCGCCAGCACCTAATGGATGGAAAGGGTTAAATAGTTACATAAAAAGCAACCTATTTTATAACTGCAACCCTTCTGCGCCAAAGTTCCCTTCTCCCTGAAAAGCTAAGAAACTTCCCAAAGTGACCCCATCAACAAAACCTCGCATCTGCTGCAGCACTGTGGAAGGTGTCAAGAGCCTACAATAAGTAGACTTTGAATTTACAGCGCACTTACTATATACGTAAAGTAATGCAAATGTTACATTCTCCACCTTCTTGCTTGGTAGCTTCTCTTAGCTCATTTCAGAAACGGGATTATAAGCAATCAGAAGACACTGGGCCAGACACTTCCTCTTTCTTCTATGGTATACACACTGTCTGTGTGTGGATGTGTGCATGTGTGTAGGTCAGGGGACACCTTAGAAGTTGGCTCTCTCCTAACAACATGGGGGTCCTAGGTATTGAACTCAGATCGCCTGGCTGGGTGGCAGGCGCCTTTACCCACTAAGAACCTCCTTTATACATTAGTGCCTGTACGTTCTCACCCATCCACATCGTGCATGCCTCTGGGAATTCTAATGCCTGCTTCTCTTTCTTTTCTTTCTCTTTCTTTCTTTCTTTCTTTCTTTCTTTCTTTCTTTCTTTCTTTCTTTCTTTCTTTCTTTCTTTCTTTCTCTCTCTCTCTCTCTCTCTCTTCCTTCCTTCCTTCTCTCTCTCCCTTCCTTCCTTCTCTCTCTCCCTTCCCTTCCCCTTCCCTTCCCCTTCCCCTTCCCCTTCCCCCTTCCCCTTCCCCCTTCCCCCTTCTTCCCCCTTCCCCCCCTTCCCCCTTCCCCCTTCCCCCCTTCCCCCCCTTCCCCCTTCCCCCTTCCCCCTTCCTTCCCCCTTCCCCCTTCCCCCTTCCTTCCTTCCTTCCTTCCCCCTTCCCCCTTCCCCCTTCCCCCTTCCCCCTTCCCCCTTCCTTCCCCCTTCCCCCTTCTCTCTCTCTCTCTCTCTCTCTCTCTCTCTCTCTCTCTCTCTCTTTCTTGCTTTCTTGCTTTCTTGCTTTATTTTAATGTCTGACCTCTGTCACTATTCTGAGTTGAGTTTTCTGGCTCATCCACAGTGTGATGCATGAAGATCCCAAATCCAAGAAACCCTCAGTGGTCCAAGTGCCAGCAGAGAGGCTCCCATCCCAAGATGGCATTGAACTGGGGTCCTCGGATGTTAAGGAATCATTGGCCTGAGGAGGATGTGTATCTGAGCAGTGTAGGGGGACAAGACGAGCTTAGAGTGGCCCAGGCAAAGTAGAGAAGGTGTTAAGAGTCTGGGACAGATGGGTGGCCAGGCCAGCCAGAACCTTCCTTTTCTCCAGATGCTGTTATCCCAGGAGAGGAGCCTACTGGAACCAGAGGAGGTTGCTCTCCAACAAAACACAAATTGAGGGGTAAGGAGACAGTGAAGGGCAAGTGAGGGCAGCGGAATTGGTTGTCATAGCCTGGTGGCCTGAAGAGGTTTCTCTGCGGCTGGCTGAGTCCATGTTGGGGCTGTGCCAGGCATGAAGTGCAAGCCAGGCTTCAGTCCTGGCTGTAGACATATTGTTCTCCCTGTCATTTAGACGGGATCCAATTTCTCTGCTTGAGCAAATTGTTCCTGCTAAGGATGCAGACTCTGCTAAGGGCCAAGGCCTCCGTGGAGTTGACCCGACCTCGCAGTCTGAAGCGAACAATATTGGGGGAAGAGTGATGACTAGATTCTCTGATGCCCCTGAAATACAGAGGGGTCAAATGGGTCCATTGTGACTGTAATATAACTTGTTTGGGATAATCTGAGCATACTTCCCTGTGTCCTCAGGACTCCCAGGATCCTGATCCTACAAGACAGGGATGTGAGGAGGAACATTAGCAGGGAGGAGTGTGAAGAAAGATCTGCTAGGAAGGAGTGCATACAGAGGATGGGATGAGGACCAGAAGCCACCCGCTGACAGCAGTGTTCCCGGGCATCTGGCAGAGAGCAGCCTCCCAGCCCCTGGGGAACTGAAGAGAAGACAGGAGCAGATACAGAGGGGAGCCCTGCTACACAGTACCCCCAAATGCAGTGGGACCCAAAAATTGATGTGAGAGGTGGCTGACTTCTGAACAGCCTCACAAGGTCATAGGGCACACCAAATAAGGCGCCTTCCAGTTTTGATGCTGTGATGTAGAGACGGCACCGGCAAAGAGCTGCAACAAGAAGGAACAATTAGCCAATTCATTACGTTGACATTTCTGGCCACAAGGTCAGTACTTTACAAAATAGGGCCCTTTCCCTTAATTGGGGTTGTGACAGATAAACGTGTGTTCCCATCTGACTCACGGTGTCCATGTGGCCAGGCCCTATTATCCCCACTTGGCCTGCCCTGTCTGTGTAAGAGGGCTTGTTCTGTGTACCACTCTTGGCATCTCTGTAAAGGATTCAAACGGAGTCAACACAGGGCCTGCTTCCTGTTCTTCAGCCAGAAGAGAAGACTCATTCACATACAGACGGAGAGCCGGCAAACCTTGCTGGATCAAGAGTGGAGGAAAATAGAGGGAATGGGAGAGGGGTCATTTAAAAACCACAGTTCACATGAGGAAAACCTTAACAAGAACTCTGGATACCAGTTCAAATGAGGAGCAGGGATATTCAGAATGAAAGCAGGAGGCTAAAAGGCTCCACAGACATCACCTGAGATGCTCGGAGAGGCAGCAGGAGGCAGTGTGTGACATTTCAAAGCACATCTAAGGGGCCAGGTTGCCTGGGTTCCACTTCTGGCTGGTTCACTTCAGGCAGTCTGACCTTGGCGAGTTCCTGCCCACTGTGCTTTAGTTTTTTGCTTAGCAGAGTGACGATACCTTGGTGCCTTCCTTTAGATCTTCTATGAGAATTGAGCAGTGATGGTTAGCTGTAAATGCCAGCCCGGGACCCTAAAATCACCTGGGAAGAGAGTCCCAATGAGGAATCATTTTGAGCAGGTCGGCCCGTGGGAAATGTCTATGACGGGTTATCTCAATTGTGCTTATTAATGTAGGAAGACCCAGCCTGATAGCGAGAAGCACACTTGCCTGGCTTAGACCTACCTAGGCTGTGTAAGAGCAGAGAAAGCTAGCAGAGCACCAGACACGCATGGCGTTCTCTCTCTCCGCGCTTGGCTGTTGATGTGATACGATGGATGAGTCTCTTCAAGTTCTGACCAGTAACTTCCCTGCAGTGATGGGTTATCATGGATGGAGAACAAAAGCAAACCCTTCCTCTCGCGCGGTTCTTTTAGCCGGGATATCTTACCGCACAGCAGAATTGAAAGTCGGATAAGCAAGTGAAGCCGAGACAGAGAGATGTCTGGCAAGGAAAGCAATGCCTTTCTTCCTGTGTATAGGGAGGTAGATGTGGGCTATCCCAGGCAACCAAAGAAGAGCCGCTGCTGAAAAACCGATCTCAGCACACAGCATAACGCCTTTTGTAATTGGTTTCCCCGAAAAGTACTTTTGAAAAGTAACGGGCCAAGAAAACGGCGGAATTAGCTGGATTATTTGTAGCCCAGACCCCCGTGGGCTCTGCCTTTCTAGCCGTGTGGTTCACACTTTGACTTTTGCATCCCCTGGGCATCTCCCACCTGACACATTCAAACATACCTCTCAGTGTCACTCCTACGTGCCGCTCCTGCATGCAGCCTTCTCTGGGTTATTACCACATGTGTTTGAGTACACATGTGTATGGTGCATGTGTGTGTGTGTGTGTGTGTGTGTGTGTGTGTGTGTGTGTGTGTGTGCCACTCTGCGCATATGAAAGTCAGGGAACAGCTTCAGTCCTTCTATTGTGGGTGGGATTGAACACAGATCATCCAATTTGCCCAGATAGCACTTTTTTACTTGCTGAGCCATCCCATTGGCCCAGCCTTCTCCATTTCAGTTCCAGCAGTGGGAATAGCAGTTACCCAGTTACTCAAACTAGAAGCTGGGCAGCCCGAGACTCCTCTTGTCTTGGCCAGCATTTAACCCATCAGCCTATGTCCATTTCCTCTCGGTATCTTCACACCCAATCTACTTTTCTGTATAGCTCCTGCCCCCATCTTGGGTCAACAGTCAATTTTCCCCTGAAGTGACTTTCTAACTGTCCCTCTGGCTCTATTCTTGCCTGACTCAAGGCCAGAAAGCCTGCAAGGAGCCACGGAGTAGGAAACCAACATCCATCCCTAAAGAGGTTCTCAGCCCCGGGTCCAAGTGCAATGCTCTGTGCAGGCATCCTTGGGCTTTGCTGGTTCAGCCGCATGCACTGGCATCCCCTTTCCAGCTTACTCTCCCAGTTACAGACAGAATCGTGTTTGCCACCTAGAAACTGGGCCATGCCTCTTGTTCCAGTCTGACCCTCATCGCTGGTCTTCTGAAGTTTTCTGTGCCCTTGAGCTCCAAAGCAGATCCCAGCCTCATCCTGTCTGCAGTTCCGTGCCGTGTCTTTTCTGGCTCCGTTCATTATCAAATCGACATTAATCAGGGCAGCAGTTTTGCTTTGAAAACATGCTCTGGAGCAGATCACAGAATGTAAGCTCCCAAAGAAAGCTCAGAGACATGGCTTAGTGCCGAGGCCACAGATTGAACCCTTGGGCTGCAGCGAGTCTGTACACAACATTTTGCTTGGCTTACATAGCATACTTAAATGTGTGTGAGTTTGTTTGTTTTTTTTTTTAATTCATTGACATTATGTAAAACTAAGAGATTTTAGCCAATGATGGAAGTGCATGCCCATTATCCTGGCACTTGGGAGGTAGAGGCAGGAAGATGTGATCGTAACCAGCTTTGGTATATAGGAAGGCCAAGGCCAGTTATGTGAAGCTCTATCTCAAACAAAACAAAACAAATCAAACAACCCAAACAAACAAAACCCTAAGCATAACCAAACACACACAAAATCCAGAGAGATTTTTTTTTTCCTAAAGTACAAATCTGTGGCTTTCTTCTCAAAGATGCAATGTGGAGATATTGGAAGTCTCTCGAGGGGCTACAGTTAGCTCCTCGCAAGCAGCAACTGACCCTAAGTGAGACATGTCCTTACGGGTTCCCCTCAGTCCATGTGGATCCACATTTACACTAGTTTATACTCTTTACTACTCCATTGGAGATATTTGCACTTGCAGTTTTTGGAGCTCGTTCAACTCTTACATTTTACAGACGTGAAAGGTGAGCCCGGAAGGTGTCACGCCCATCCCTCGGTCATGTCTCCTAACTCCTGAGTCTCTTATCTCTGTATTGAACACAATATGCAGCTTGGTTTGATAGTCTCCCCACTGCACCTGCCAGCTAACATGCCCTCCAGTTGTTCTTGTTTGTATTTGTAGCCCCATGGAACCTAGACCCTATGCTCTGGAAGGTCAAGATGACATTCTAAGAATGCACTACCCTTACTTTGTAGAAGACTATCGCCCAAGTACACAGGGTGACAAAACGGGAGGATTAAATGGGACAGACAAGGTAAATCTGGACTCCAGACTCCTCCTGTGGTACTGGAGGAAGGTAGGGGAGAGAGCTTGGTTGTTCTCATCCTATTGACATGCACTTGAATATATAGACAGCTAGGAGTCAGTGAAAGAAGGGTGAAGTTTTGGCATCTGTACCAATATTGTTATCCCTTTCCCCAGTACAATTACTGTGGACTGTGCCATTGCTAAGCAAAAGGAAAACTTGAAATTTTCGTTAATGAACAATGGCCCTGGCCAATCAAAAGGAGTTGAGAGACCTGTGTCGCAGACCCTAGAATCTTATGAAAACTTCCTCCTGGGTCCTTTAGTGAAGGAGACTACATTCACCCTTGAGGAAGCTAACCTCAATGACTACGGGACCCTCCTAGCTACTGAGTCATTTTGTGTCCCATGGAATCATCACTATGCCTCTAAAGTACAGATGCATTGATTATTTTCCTGCCGCTGGGATGAAACACACTGATCAAAAGCAACTTTAGAAGGAACGGGTTAATTTTGGTTTGTAGTTTCAGAGGGTTAGAGCCCATCATGCCAGGTTATACAACAGAAACAGGAAGCCAGAAAGTCACAGGCGTACACATACACAGGAAGTAGAGAGTGACTTAAGTGGGGTATACCCTCAGGGCCCTCCCCCAGTGACCCACTTCCTCTGGCAAGGTTCCACCTCCTAAATGCTCTATAACCTCCCCCAAACAGTGTCACCGACTGGTGACCAACCGTTAACCCATGTGCCTATGTGAGATATCTCTCTCAGTGAAGCCACCATACAAGCTTACCCCATGTCATGATTGACTCTAGACTTTATCTGCCCTGGCAACCATAAGCTTCTGTATAAGCTGCAGGGAGGCGGGACATCTGTGAGGAAGAAAGGCATGATAGGACAGGTTACAAAAGAAAAACAATGGGTGGATGGATACATGACAGGCATTCGCCCTCTGGGGTCTGTTTTATTAGACCGTTCTCCTCTTCCTTGACCATTGGAAACCTGAAATGCCTGGTGATGCTAAATGGCACCTCCTTTCTTGGTATTTAAGGGTATCCAAGACCTCCTGAGTCATAGTCTCTCTAGCGATTAAGTAAATGTGACTAGACTATTGTATCAACGAGAGAATTGTGGGATCAGGGAGCAAGGTAGGTGAGTGGGCAAAGCACTTCCCATTGCAGCCATGAGCACCTGAGCGTCACGCCTAGAACCCAGATTAAAGAGCTGGCTGTGATGGTGTGTGCTCATAGTCAGTCCTTACACAGGGCGGGTGCAGGCAGGCAGATTCCTAGGGCTTACCGGCTACCCAGCCTTACCTAATTGGTGAATCCCAGGCTAATGAGAGACCCTGTCTCAAAACCAAGGTGGACAGGACCTGAGGAACAATGCATGAAGTTGTCCTGTGGCCTGCATAAACTCATGCATGTACACACACATGCACTTGTGTGCACACATATACATCCGCGCACTCATGCATGCATGCATACACACACTTGCATGCACACACATACAGGCACACAAGCATATGGGACAAGGAAGGAGAGGGGAGCAAGAAGAAGGAGAGAAATATGTTGTTCAGGAGCAGGCATGGATGTAGAATCAAATCCTCTTTCAAACTTGTGAGTCATTGCTCAGAAATGACAGTCCGATTTATGATGCAGGGATGTCATCTCCTGCTGACAGTCAACTAATGAGGGTGGTGATTTATGCTACGAAAGGGACTTGTATGACTAGGCTCACATTGTTGCTATGAATTTCTGGGATCCTGGGGACCTTTATCTGTTTTCCACTTTAAAAAGGATACCAAAAAAGTATGCAGTCAGCCAGTAACTCATGCCATCCTCTCGCACTCCTTACCCACAGACAGACAATAATAACTTTTTTAATTGCTTCTGCTAATGCATTTAATTGCTTGGATCAGTGGAGATACAAACCACTTTTTTTTCTTCTTCTTCTTCAAAGAATTATCTGCCACTGAATTATTTCAGCCAAAGAGTGTTGGCTCCTATTAATCCCTCTGCAGCTCAGGCTTTGTTTGTTTGTTTGGAGTGTGAATCCATTGCTGCTCTGGGCTCTCCCTATCCTTTTAGAAATGAGGGCTCTTCCCTTGTAAGGCTATGGCTCATGCAGAAGTGGCCATAATGACTGAGCCAAGAGTAGAGGAAGACTCCAAGGGGCTCATGGAGGTGGGGTGGGCAGTAGGGAGTAGTTGGAGGTCGGAGAAGAAGAGCTTTCAGAATAGACTCACTCCAAGAGCTCACGTTGGAAAAAGGCAGCAGCAGGCTCGGGGCCGTTGTCAAGCACCGCACTGGAGCGCCCACAGTCAGAGCAGCTTGAGAACGACTGTAGTCACAGCAAAACTGTGGAGGACACTGTGACCCAAGCTGACACAGTCATGAAATAGGTGGCATTTCCCCCACTGAGTGGAAAGTTGCTTTTCACCGTGTTCCAAAACACTGGCTCAATTGTGTGCGTGCTTGGTTGTGTTTGTGATACTCGGCATCGCTGTTTCCTGGAAACCCTCCCTGGAGTCCATGGCCATATTCACTCTCGTCCCCCAGCCCCCAGCCCTTCCTCCCCCCACGCTCACCCCCACTTCACCTCTGGGCTGCAGTCAGGACACGCCCCTTTCTCATGCTTCCAGCGATTGATTGTGCAGAACATGAAACCAAAAGCAGATGGGACAAATGTAGATCGGCTGTTGTTCTCCATCTCTGTAATTTCCTAAGTCTGATAGCGTGTTAATCTCCTAACCATACAAGCTGCTTCTGTGCTCCTTGGGACGTCTACACAGAAATATTGCCAGGAAACACACTAAAAGAATATGACGGGATTTTCCATTTTGTTTCTCCCTTCTCCTCCTCTTCATCCTCCTCCTCCTCTTCCTTTTTACCTTCTTCAAGTACCATGCTGTTGGAGCAGGAAATTAAATGCACTACTTTGAAGTTTGTACTTTTCAGAGTTTCTGTTAACTGATCTCTGTGGATCTGACCATGCTTCCCAACTCACAGTGGGGTTACATCTTGGCAAAGCCAATCTAACCTGAAAATATCCTAGGTCACAAATGCATTTCAATGTACCTACCCTATTGAGCACTGTAGCTCAGAAGCACAATAAGAGGGTTGGGTATCTCTGGGGTTGGGTAGTATGGCCGGTAGCTAGCTGGCCAGGAGCTGCAGCCTACAGCCGCTGCCCAGCCTCTCAAGAGAAAAACATACGACAGATACCAAGAAAAGGTCCAAACCCTAAATCTGAAATATACTTTCTACTGAATAGATCTCATTCTGCTTCATTATCAGGTGAGGGAACCTCAGAAGCCAGGGGCCATCGGTGTGACATCAACACCGAAGGATGATGGTTTGGATGATGTAATAGCTAAATCCAAGATCCAGCCCCTGGCGAATGGTCTTCCTAAAAGCAGTCACTCTAGAAGTAGAGTATTTGTTTACCAAACAGAGGTTGTGTTGGCTGGGTCCACATCTTATGCAGACGGGGAATGCCACTGACCGGTAGAGGATAGAAGATGCTATGGAACGAGTGGAGCATGCTGGGAAGAGGGTATGGAGCATTATAGTGTCTCTTTAGACCCACTCCTCTCTTGGTCAGTCACTGGTCACATTGCCTCTCCAAACAGATATTACCAGGCATGCCTTCACAAGGGGCTTATCCTAAATCAATCCTGAAAAAAAAAAATTCAGGTTTCTGTTGTCATCTGTGAAAGTGTAGCTACCCCTGCCCAGTCTCACAGGACCTATAGAATCCTGTTTCTCTGGAGGAATCTATAGCTGCATGAATTAAGGAAGTATATAAGGATCATCTTGTCCCTCCAGGTCACATAATGTTCTGCCCAGAGGATTCAGGTTGATGGCTCAGTGGGAGTGTCCGAGAAGCTTCACAATTAGAGAATTGCAGTCAGACTAGTCTGAAATGACTTCCTGGTCATATTCTCATTCTCTCACTCTCTCTCACTCTCCCTCCCTCTCCCCCTCTCCCCCCTCTCCCTCTCCCCCTCTCCCCCCTCTCCCTCTCCCCCTCTCCCCCCCTCTCCCTCTCCCTCTTTCTCCCTCCCTCCCCCTCCCTCTTTCTCCCTCTCTCTCCCCTTCCCTCTCTCTCTCTCTCTTGGGATTTGTTGACTACATTCACCTCATCAGCATCTTAGCAGGCTATCTGAAAGAACCCAGACCTTCAGCCAGACAGAACTGGATTTAAATCAGTCTCAGTCTCAGACACTTACTAGTTAGTGTTTGGGACATGTCATTCAGTGTCCCCTAATACTACAACCTCCTTTTTTTGAGTCGATGCTACCCATCTTGTGGTAGTGACTCGGAAGGCACAAGTATTTCCTTGTCTCCTCCAATCCTTGTTTTCAAATGATACAAACAGAGAACACGCTTGTGTCAGACCTCTCTGGAACCCGAAGGCACTGTACTAGGAAATGTTCCTAAGCCTGGAGCACAGCAGTTGCTTTATTAGTCATACAGGCATGAAGGAAATTACTTCATCTTGCTTTCCTTCCGTTATCTACCCAGTAGCTAGGAGGGACATGTGGGGCTGGCTAGCCTAGGATAAGAGGAGACAGTGCTGGGCCATAAGGACCTGTTTCACACAGCTCTTTCTCAACCCCATCCTGGGAGCAGAAAAGGCCACAGTACCAGACAGAATGACCAGTGCTAGGATGCCAGGGATCCCAACCACAGAGGAGGAGGAGGAAGAGGAGGAAAGGAGGAGGAGAAGAAGAGGAGGAGGAGGAAGCGGTGGCTTATCAGTACCGAGTTGGGCATATCAGTACTAAGTTCCCTCTGCTTTCTCCTGCCCGCCTCCTTCATGGTCTTGTTTGTTTGTTTGTTTGTTTGTTTCCAATTAATAAGAGCCTGGGCTGTTGGGAATGAGTAAGCATGCCAAGCAGCCTTGGAACCTGACAAGAAGTTACAGAACTCTCCTTTCATCTTATTTCTGCCTGCAAGATGCCCAGGTTAAAGGCACAACCTTCATCAGCAGGACCTGTTGTACTTAGAGGCTTGCAGGACACCTGCCTCCCATGAAGCGTTTCAGCTACATACTTTGTACCCAAGGACCACCTGTGCCTCCCGTCCTTAATTCAGAGTCGTCTTCCTTACGCCAAGGATGAGGCAACAGTCAATTTGGTGGAAAGATCTCTGTAATAGGAAACGAATAAAACTATCAATGCTAAATAAAATAGACCACTGTGAAACTTGGGTTAGATCCCACAGGGAAGCGTATGTGTGATTAACTGCGTTATGTAACAAGACCGCCTTTAATAGCTGGCATGGTTCTTTTTGTTGTTCTAAGGGAAAAGTGGCCAAGGCTGAAGCCAGAGCACATGATATTATTTGAAAGTGCTGCAGCCTCTGGAAATGCTCCTCCGAGGGGTATCCAGAATCAGGGTTCTCACTTGATTTATGGTTGTTCTAAAGGTTTAATACCTTTTATATTTTCACAACTATACCCTTTGCTTCCAGAAGCCTCTGGCTATGTTTCTGCTGCTTTGAATCCCATACCTTATTTACCCATTCAAGAGGGATATTTTAGAACTGTGCAAAAACGAAGGTTCTATAGTATTTGATTTTGAGCAATCCCATGGATGAAAGGGTTGAGACTGTACGGCAGGGCACACAGCCTTTACCCAGCCACTTGCGAGAACCCAGCAGAGGTGGTCACTGGACAGAATAGTTTTAATGTGTCAGCCCCTTCTATCGGCCACAGTGCTGGCTCTGAGGCTCCTCAGCCCTCACAGCTCTCTCTGTTAGGTGTGGCTGGCAGGGAAGGCCAAGATTAAGCCAGGGCAGATTCCCAGCCCATCAAATCAGAAACAGAAGGGCATTGGAAGTTGTGCTAGCACAATCTACAAAATCAGCTGGATGGGAATTACACTCAGCAATGAAGACTGTGATGGAGCCAGGGTGGAGCATCATGGGAGAGTCTGGGAAAGAGGCTCCAACACAATACAGGGTTGGGGACAAGGCGGAAGCGATAAGTGTCTGAACGCTTTCAAGGAAACAAGGCCAGCTTCTTTGAAGAGGACTTGGCACGAAACACACCATGTAAAGTTTGATACGCGATGCTGGAGACGGTGCACATACCTATAACTCATCACAAGAGGAGCCAGAGTTCAGAGTTGGCCTCAGCTACAAAGCAGGGCCGAGGTCAGCTGAGACTCTATGAGGCCCTGTCTCGAAACACGAGAGTGGATTGGCAGGCTTTGCCACACACGTACACCATCTCCACAGTCAGGATAATGATAGAGCTACCATCTTGAAACTTTTCTCATGGCCCTTTATAATTCCTTCCCATTTCCCTGGGCCCGGGAAAACATGGGTTTGCTCTCTGTTGTCATTGGTGATTTTCATTTCCGGCATTCACCTAAATGCGTTCTGTACTTCCCCTCCTCCCCTCCTCCTTTCTGGCTTCTTTCATTCAGCGTAATTATTGTGAGACTCATTCAGGTTGAAGTATGTATAGTATTTCATTCATTTGACTAGACAGCAATATTCCACCGTACCGATATCCCACACGCTGTTTACCCGCTTGCACGTTGAGAGAATCGTAAATTATGTTGTGGCAGTTATGGATGGAGCTGCCGAGAAGCACCCGCATGCATGTGACTGCCTGAGCAAAGATGACTTTTCTCTGTGGTAAATGCTTAGAAGTGCAGTTGGAGGAACAAAGGCCTGGCATATATTTAACTTGTTAAAGAAACCCGTCAGGCTGTCTTTAGAGTAACTTTCCCATTTGATGATCCCCCAGCAGCGGGCAAGAGTTCAGCCACTCCACGACCCTGCCAACTTGGTATATAGTCCTCTTTAATTTCAACTTTTTTCCCATTGTACTGTGAACACAACGCGCAACCTACACAATATGTCATCATTAACTAGACACAGTGCAGTCTGACAGGTGTGAAGGACCTATTCATCTTATATAGCTGAGATTGTTCCTGACAAAGGCAGCCCATTTCCCGTGCCCTGCTCCAGGCAAGCACGATTCCAGCTCTGTGGATGTGACAGTATTGGATCCTCACAGAAGCAGTGTTTTCCCTTCTGTGCCTGGCAGCCATATTCATCTGAGTTGAGTGGTACTCAACTGTGGTTTTAATTTGCATTCCCCTAATAACTGATGCGCAGTGCCTTTTTATGTATCTGTTCACCATGCCTGTATCATCTTCACTGTCCACATTTCTGGCCATTTTATTTAAATGGGCTTGCTTTACACCTTATACTGAGGACAAACAACTCAGATGACTTAAGTTGGATCTGTCCTGAAAGTGTCTGTCTTCCATGGTTTCAGAAAACACTATGCAAGCTGTCAAGGAAGGGGAACAACTGAGCAGCCCTGTCTAGCTCCAACACCATTCAACCACTATAGTGACCAACATGGCGAGTCATGCATAGAAGGTGCAATAATGGCACTCACATGCCAGTGGAAACCAACAACTCTAATTGGACTTCAGGCCCACTCAGCAAGAGAGCGATTACGGCTGGCATTGGAAACATACCCAAATTCTCGGAGATGGTAAAGGTCCTGGACCTCAGAAAGGAATCTACTACTGCCACCTTGCTTACCAGAATACTTATCCACCGTACTCTAAATCTTATCCTTTTACCCACAGATAAGAGTAGCTTCCATCCCTCACCAGAGATGCTTGTCTTTACAGCAAATGGAGGCCGTCAGAGAAACATACAGCTGGAGACAACATAGGATATGGAGAGCTCAGCCCCAGCAGATGCATCTGTGCCTCAGGGAACTTCAAGGAAGGGGAGGTAGAAAGACTGTAAGAGCTGGAATGCCAGGAAATCCTCTGTGAAGCAGTCTCTCCTAGAGAAAGCTGCACAAACAAGACTGGACCAATGGTGGTATCATTAGACATGAAATTCGGGAGAGGGAGTGTGGCAGGATTTTCCCTGTCCAATTACATTAAAATATTAGTGCAGCAGGAGGCCTGTGATTGGACAGGGAAAAGGGAGGTGGAGCGAAGAGTTGCAGGGACAGAGAGCGACTCAGAGGAGGGAGGAGGAGAAGTCAAGATGGAGGCAGATGGACAGGAAGAAGATCCTGATCCCATGTGGTTTTAAATAGCCACAGGTAGTTATGATATCATACAGGATTGACTAATTGGGATAGTTTGTCTAATCTAGGTGGGCAGCTTTTATCATTATCAGTTGGTTCTGAAATTATTGTATTGGCATCTTGTGAATTGAGAATGTCTGACTTGTTAATTATAAGCTTCTAGAGTTTTGTTTCTACTGGGTTGCTAGGTGTTGTGGCGGCTGACTGTGGGGCAGATGGTCATTGTGTGGGGCTGGCTTGGCAGCGAAGGGAACTTGGGTGCTCTGGCCCCACCAGAGAGTTGGTGGGCAGAGAGTAGCTGAATGAAGCGCGGGAACATGGCGGTTCTACTTTTAATATTTCCCCACAACAGGGAGAATTTCACAGGATCCCACCCCTAGACAAAGAATTCCAGCAACTAATGAGTCCTGTGAGAGGGGAGAGGGGAGTTAGCTTCTCCCAGGGATGAGCCCTCTTCTTGTTATCCAGTGCCCAGTGGTCAGCCCTGAAACCATATACAAGCAAGCATCATAACATAACATAACATAACATAACATAACATAACATAGTGTAACACATACAAAAAACAAAACTAGTCTCAGCAGAATATATATGTATACATATATGTACTTATAATCTGTGCAAGCATATATACACACATGTAACAACTATAATTAAAGAAAAAGAGGCAATTAATGAGCATGAGATGTGAGAAGAGTTCAAGGGAAGGTAACTGTGGCTCTCTGGTTCTTCACCTCTCCCTTGCATGTTTCAGAATTGGCTTTTGTCAGCTTCTGTCTCTAAGATGTGTTGAGGTTTTGATTAGAAGCAATTGGGTTTTCACGAAGATATGTCAGTGGTAAGGAAACACATTTTTATCTCAACAACTGGCCCTTGAGGCTGGCCTAACGTTTGACCCACAAGGAGGAAATGATGTACTTCTATTTCAATTTTAAAAATTAAAAAAAAAAAAAAAGCTTGGTGGTCCTGGCACATGCTTTTAATCCCAGCATGTGGGAGGCAGAGGCAGGTAGATCTCTGAATTGAAGTCCATCCTGGTCTACAGAGTGAGTTCTAGGACAGCCAGGGCAACACAGAGAAACCCTGTTTAAAAAAAATAATAAAATTAATAATAAATAAATAATAAAGAGATAAGGTAGACAAATAAAAATGGGGTTGTTTTTCTATTAAGCTCTAAGAATTACATGTTGCATGCAAGTCCTTTGTAAGATGTATATATAGAAAGAGATTATAATACTTGTTCCCAGTCTGTGGCTTGCCTTATCTGGTGATTGGGATAGGTCCTGGCCCTGTGTGCTAGTGAGCATTCTATTGCTGAGCTGCATCTGGAGTTTCTGCTGTGTCTTATTTTTCAAAGCACAGAACTCTAAACATAGACTAATGTTTAGTTTACCAGATTCTTTCATGTACAGTGCCTTGATATTGTTTCTGTGCAGTCTCCTCATCTTAGTTACTGTTCTGTTGCTATAATAGAACACTGTGACCAAGGCAACTTGGAAAGGAAAGCATTCAGTTAGGGGCCCGTGGTTTCAGAAGGTGAATCCATGACAGTCATGGTGGGGAGTATGGTGTCAGGCTGACAGGCAGGTGCTGGGTCAGTAACTGGGAGTTACTGGGTTCCAGCCCACAAGTGTGAGTGGATGAGGGGAGGAAGGAGAGGGAGCCAGAGAGTGCAGGAGAGTGCTAGTGAGGGATGGAAGAGTAGTCAGAGCTTTTGGACTCTCAAAGCTGATTCTCAATGACACACCGTCTCCAACAAGGTCACACCTCCTTCCCAAATCCTTCCCAAACACTTCCACTGATTGGGACCAAATGTTCAGAGCCTGGGGGGCCATTCTCACCCAAACCACCACACTGTCTGAGCTGAGTTTACTGAAATGTTTTGTCTAGGCTTTCTCTTAGTAAGTTGGAGTTCTCACCTGTGTGTGTATGTGTGTGTGTGTGTGTTTGTGTGTGTGTGTGTGTGTGTGTGTGAATATGGACAACCAGTTATTTCTGCATCATTTGTTGAAAACCCCATTCCTTTCACTGACTTTAGTTTGTACTTTTGCATGGATCTGTTTCTGGGCTTCAGTTTATCCTGCTGATATTGTCTATCTTTTTAATACTATCTGCTTCTTAATTTCATAGCTTTAGTATAAAGACTTGAAACTAGGTAGAGAAATTTGTCCAACTTTGTTCTTTTTCAAAATAATTTTTGGCTCTCTGGTTCTTCACCTCTCCCTTGTATGTCTCAGAATTGGCTTTTATCAGCTTCTCTAAGATGTGTTGAGGTTTTGATTGGGAGCAATTGGGTTTTCAGGAAGATATGTCCATGGTAAGGCAACACATTTTTATTTCAACAACTGGCCCTTGAGGCTGGCCTAACATTTGAAACATTTCCCACAGTGTTGCTCCCAAGTTCACTGGAAACCCATGTATGCAGAATGATATTATTTGTGGCCAATGAGAATAAGGTCTCATTCTAGACCTTATTTCCTATATGTCACCCTTTTCCCATGTCATCCCAGAGACAAAGTAAAAACAATTCAAGCCTCTCTCGATAGGACAAGACCATGATGTGTATGTCAGCGCCCCCTTGGGTGAGAATGGGCCTTTGGAGTTATAATGTATAGTACAGCTGGGTATTGAACAGAGTGCTACATAGGCAGTGGACAGCTGAGCCTTTGAAGTTATAATGTATAGTAGAGCTGGGTATTGAACAGAGGTCTTGTGCGTACTATCTAGACACTGGACAGCTGAGTCCAGAGCATCTGTGAGTTGTTCTCTCCCTGGGTGATGATGCATCCCAGAAGCTAAGCTTTCACATGTATGTTCCCCATAGGCTGGGGGGAGAGGGCGACCAGCATGCAGATGATGTCACGGAGCTGACAGGCAAAGCCTGTCATGAATGGGATTTCATGAAACTTCATCCCAGGTTCTAAGCTTAGTTGAACTACACAGGCCAAACTGAACGCATGTAGCCGGATTCCATCCATTGCCTCCTGAAGGGACGCCTCTGGTGGATGGGTCCTTTTATACCCCTGCAGAGGCAGCTCTCTCATCAGCACCCTAAAGGATTTATTTTGACAATGGCTTATTGAGCACTAAACATATGCCAGGAAGCATTTGGGGAAGGAGGCCCTTCCTCTCCTGGGCCCTAGGGCTCCTGCTCCAATGGGTTTCAGGTTTGGCATAGGAAAGCATCTCAATTGTCCTTCCTTCCCTTTCTCTCCCAAATCTGTCCCCTGGACAAGGATCTGGCTAATATGCTTTGAAGAGTCCCAAGGGGCTTCTCTGAGGAGGTGGAGTCAGTTAATAACTAATGAGAATACGAACCTACCCCTGGAATATATGCTAGGCAAACCTCTGCATGCAGTTACTAGGAGATGAAGTCAATTTTGTGGTTACTAAGCCATGATTAAAATGAAGCAGGGTGACATGTCGGGAAGGTGGTTCCTTTGTTATGTGAAACTTTTCTTTCAGTCTCTCACATGTATGCTTCTCATACATCCGTATCTTTCAAAAGAAACATAGAAATATAGAAAAAGGTCAAGAGAAAAATCGCACCTAATGCTCATGGCTGTTAAGGGAATTAGCAACACTAATCAGGGTTGAGCCTGCATTATTTCTGAAGTCCTGCAGAATGGGCATTAGGATTGTGACCTAGGCCGCTTTCTGCAGCCATCATAGGCCTCCTAGGACAGACAACAGCACACAGCCACCTGGCCAGCTGAGCTGTGTCATCAGCTAATGACTGGCGTAAGCAAATGACTTTATTTCTCTTGTTTCGGCTTCACGGAGATACCTGAGTTAGGCTCAACAGTGGTGCTCAAGCCTCCAAAGCTTGAGACAGCCCCTAAATGATGTCCATCCTCAGCCCGATTTGCCTCACGTTCTGTCGGCAGCCTCAAACAGGCTTGTACGATGGGCCCCTGTGAGAATTTGCTGGATTTATGTGTGCTGTCATTGCATTTTACGTGAAGCGAGGCCTATATCCACTACTGAGAAAAATAACTCTTATAAGTCACTTTCCTCACAAAATTGAGATATGGAGAAGCCTAGAGAAGGGCAAGCTTGTCAAGACCAGCAGAACAGCACAGCCAGGCAGAACTTTCCAGTCTGCTTGGCCCTGCCTCGAGGCATAGTCTGCACTTTATCAGGGAGACTGGAGGACTGCCACTCCTGAATCCATGGCAACTGCCCCAGAAGTAGTTTAAAAAAAAAAAAAAACTAAACTGAAAATATATCGGTAGGAGCTGCTAACGACCAGACACTGTGCAGGGAATGAGCTGTGAACAAGAGGGACATGGCCCTGTTAGCCTTTTAACTAACTGCAGCATATGCCACACACCTCTGCCCAAGGTGACGTGTGTCCTGGCACTTCGGCTTTGCTCGCCTTCTGTCCGTCCGTATAATGGGCAGGTGTCATCGGTTTGGCTAACATGGATGCTCTGAGACTTTGGCCTTCCTGGCGCCTGATTCCAAACACAGGTGTTAATGGAGCTGAGATTGCTCTCAAGTGTGTTTTTGGTTTTTGTTTTGTTTTTAATTTTGTTTTCGTTTCAGGGCTAGAGTCCTGTTGCATTTGCAGTCAGTTAAAACATATAAATCTGTAGACCAGGCTGGCCTCGAACTCAGAAATCCACCTGCCTCTGCCTCCCGAGTGCTGGGATTAAAGGAGTGCGCCACCATGCCCGGCTAGGGCTACACAGAGAAACCCTGTCTCGAAAAACCAAAAAAAAAAAAAAATATATATATATATATCTGAATGCAGATGGTGCACATGCATGCATACAGGTCCAAACCCCACACATAAAGTGTGTCTTAAACACAAAACAGACAAACAAACAAACAAAACCACCAAACTCTTCCTTTTTTTGGTCTTCACTTGAGCCATGTTGAAAATATTCAGTACGTCCATGCTTTTTTTTGTTGTTGTTTGTTTGTTTGTTTAGACAAAATCTCAGGATAGTCTATTACATTTATCCCAAAGCAAGGTAAACCTTTCTATTACCATTTCATCCATCTTTGCAGTTCACTTGATTGCCAATCACAATATCAGCATCCCTTCTAGCTTTGAGAGGGTAACAGGTTAAGAAGCCTACCTTAAGAGATGGGGTAGGGAATTGCCTATGACCCAGCATCCAGGAGGCTGAGACAGGGAGATCTTGAAGAATGGCCTGTGTTATGTAAGGCCCTGTCTCAGAAAGAACAAAAGGGTGGGGCACTGTCTTCTTCCTCTCTCTCGGGCTTTGCTGGTACAAGAACTGAGTGTTTTGCTCTTAGGATTGCTGTTGCATCCCAGTGGGGAAGGAGCTGGCGATTTGCCTGGCCTTCAAACCCTGCCTACTACAGTCTTACTGCCAAGTCACGCAGCCCAGCTGAGCTCCATCAGAGAAATGGGCACTGATGCCTGAAGTTAACACTGTTCTCAGCATCGCTCATGGTCCTGCCCTTCTTTTAGGAATCTGCACACTAATAGGGAAAGCATCAATCCACTGGAGTTGCTCCATAATTTATAGTGATGTTGTGGTTTCTCAAACCACCTCTGTAATTGCCATTTGCCCGAAAATCAGCAGCAGAGATCTTATCCAGGGCTATGGGGCCTGCTTGTTTTCTTTAGCCTGGATATCATCAGTCTACATGTTTATATATTTTATTCAGAAGATTAAAGTATGGCTTAAAGGAATATTTAAACATTTTTTTAATTTAGAGAGTAGTCACTTATGTGAAATAATGTAATTTCTCTATTTTGAAAAAGAGAAAAACACAGATCTGTATGTCCAGATGATGTAACTTCCACATAAGGAATCCTTAATGTCTTCTGCAGGTCTCCCGGGGGGTCTCATGAATGGTTGAGGTGACCCATTGCCTGAAGGCCAGCCAGCAGTGGGAGCGCTAGCATTAAAACTGTCTGTTGGTCACAGTCTGCCCTCCAGGGAAACAGCAGGTGCTTTGGAGCTTAGTCTCTCAACAACTGCACCATGTCTTTAAGTTTCAGATGTGGTTTTAAAGGACATGGGTCCATGAACCTAACATTTCTGCCACTGTGACTGTGACGTGTTCACATTAGAGGCAAGCTCGCCCTGCTCCCCTTGGGCTGTAGCCATTTCTGTCTTTATGAGACCTTACCCCCTAAGACAATAAAAAAGTAAGTATATGATAGTTAATGAAGGTGAACATGGAGATGTTATTTATTCAAATATTTCATTCACCTAATGTCCACTTTTCCCCCTCTAATTATGAAGATAAAAAATAACTTTTTCTTATTCTCCCCAAAATATTATGAGCTCTCAGTGCTGTCCCGTCCTGCCTATGGGTAAGACAACTCTGATTAGAAGTCTTTATTTTTCCTTTTACAGGTTTTTTTTTTTTTTAGATTTTACTTATGAATTATAATGTCCATGTTTTTAATAAAAACAAACAAACAAACAAACAAAAAACAACCAATTCCTTACCCCAGAGAGCAGCTATGCTCACCCAGGAAGCAGCTGCACATTTGATGGGAATGAGTCAGGTTGTCAGATCTATAGCAGTTCATTTTTCTGAATAAGAAATATATATTTTTTTACATTGGCAAACAAAACAAAACAGCAACAGCAGCAACAACAACAACAAAAACCAACCCAAAAATGAATGTCATTTGCCTACCCCGTTCAGTCTGCCTGCCTGGCCCCAAGCAGCTGTAGTTCTTGCCAAATGGCTAAGCACAAACGCCTGACTCAGCATTTTCTTGCTCGCTGCTTCCAGCATCATGTAGTGATTACGACTCGTCAGTTCTCCCGACTCACTGTCTCCCCACAGCCCCCCATCCTCCCCCACTCCTTGTCTAGAGCGATATAAAGGCGTGCACATCTACTCCAGCACCCGATGCTAAGTTGCTGCAAGACCAGCTGCTACTTCCCATTCATCCAGCTTCTCATGGCTTCCCCGTACAAACCCTGCATGTAAATATAGAGGAATCCAAGCTATACTGAGAAGGGAAAGGAAAAGAATCCCCACAAAGTATTGTCATCATTCAGGGAACATCTGTCCATGCATGGAGATGATGGATGGATAGATGGATGGATGGATGGATGGATGGATGGATGGGCAGGCAGATGGACAGACAGACAGAAGGACAGATGGACAGAAGGATGGACAGACAGATGGGTGGGTGGATGGATGGGTGGGTGGACAGACAGACAGGCAAAGTGAGATGGGGTGTTTTTAATAGAAGAGCAGTCAACAGCTTTATTACAGAGCTTTATGGGAACTGTAGTTCAACTACAGCCAACAAGAGATGTAGTTATAAACTAGGAGATGGTCTAGAAAAGCCGATATGTATTGTACTATTTTGAAAGTTTGAAAATGATTACTTAATTTTCTCAAACTCACCCACTGTCTTAGTTAGGGTTACTATGGCTGTGACGAAGCATCATGACTGAGCAGTGTGGGGAGGGAAAGGGTTGCTTGGCTTCCTCTTCTACACGCCCTGTTCAGCATTAAGGTTGGGCCCTCCTGCATCCCTTACTAACTAAGAAAACACCCTGCAGGCTTGCCTACAGCTGGATCCCAGGGAGGTATTTCCTTAATTGAGGTTTCCTCCTCTCTAGCCTGTGTCAAGTTGACATAAAACTAGCCTCTCCTCCCTAAGATAATGGGTTGGGGGGTGGGGGAACTGAGTGGGAAAGAATTCTGACCTTTGAATAAACATTTTTTCATTGTAAAAAAATGCTATTTATTTCTCTTTACAAAGTTGGGAGAGGGGTGAAGAACTTTCCTAGTGGGCTTTGTATTTTCTAGTTGTTTCTGTGGTGGAGCTAGTGTTGCTGGTCAGTTCTCTCCCACTCTGGAGTACTACACATACACACATACACACACACACACACACACACACACACACACACACACACAGCTACATACATGAATGTTGAGCTAAGGCATCCTTTACAATCACTCTCTTATCCCAAAGCGTCAGGGGAGAGACTGCTGTATGCAAAGCATTGTTCTGGGCACCTGGGTGCATCACTGGGCAAATGGACGAAGCTCCGTTTGCTCAACAGGAGTTGACAGCTCCAGGGACATTGAGCGGTGCCAGGGACGGGAAACCGCAGCAGCACACAGACAGTGGGTAAGAGGTTACAAGGTCATAGGTGGACAAGGGAGATCTCAGAGGAAGTAGGAACTGCATCTGAGAGCTGTGAAGGTGGTACAGCTTGATGAGAAGTTCTACTTGTGACCGAGGAAGTGTCCCACAGAAAGGGGAGAGCTATGATAAAGCTGTGGTCTGAGGGCGGAGCTCAAGGAAGGAGAAACAGCCATGTCAGGTCCTGGTGAGGCTGTGGAAGGTGTGGCTCCCCGAGAACATCTCAAATGTTTTATACAGTTTGGAAAAAAAAAAAAACTGTAGCAAATATTCATCTCACTGGTTTTTTTTTCCTTCAGAAGGTTTGTGGTCTTTACAAAACAGAAATAATGGATTAACCAAAATTTATTCTGAAGAGCCTGCACGGCTTGCTTCTATTTTAACAGCTGTGTAAGGGGATGCAGTGCTAAATGATTAGTGGAGGATTTAATGAGAACTCAAAAATCACAGTCTGAAGAAAATAATAAAATCACTTCTGAAAGACAGTACCACATTACAGCTAGATGAAGCCTTGGGTGCCATCTGGCTTTATCATTTACAAATGATCGGTCTGGGAAATGTGAAGTGACTTAGCCCATGCTACCTGGTTACCTGCTTGGTGACAGGCTTGTCTTTAGAGACTGACCAGACCTGCTAATCCAAGGCCCAGAGCATATCCACACTAATTTAGTGAAAACGCAATTGTTGATAACAGTCTCATTGAGTTTCCTAGACTTGACAGTCAAATCCAAGTTCCCATCACAGTGAGTAGGATGTTATTTGTGTTTGCAATATGGCCTTCATCTTTGGGGTATACTGGAAATTGGTTGCAGGAAGATCAAATAGTTGATTCCTCTGCCTTTTGGGGAACACTGGATGTGCTTTGTGGTTGCCCATCAGAATGAAGGTTTCTAGTTGGCTTGCTTTTCCAGGTGCTTTTCTTACAGCCTCTGCTGCCTTCTGAGCTGGAGGTAAAAAGATGCCAGAGCACAGCATAGACACCAAGGCTCCCTCCCCAGCGTCCACTCACCTGAGGCTCCCTCCCTAGCATCCACTCACCTGAGGCTCCCTCCCCAGCATCCACTCACCTGAGGCTCCCTCCCCACCATCCACTCACCTGAGGCTCCCTCCCCACCATCCACTCACCTGAGGCTCCCTCCCCACCATCCACTCACCTGAGGCTCCCTCCCCACCATCCACTCACCTGAGGCTCCCTCCCCACCATCCACTCACCTGATCCCTCCTCAGCATCCACTCACCTGAAAGGAAAGTAGTCAAAAGCAAAAAATAAACCCTGACACCAAATCACCAGCAGCATACAAAGTTTGGAGAAGTGTCATGTACGGAAATGTCTTTAGAAACCCTTTTTAGGACCTAAAACCCCTTACCTACTAACCACCAACCCCCTTCCTCCCTCCTGTCCCAGCTGCCACACTGTTCTCTGCCTCTGTGACCACGATGATGTCAGGTCCTTCCTCTGAGTGGAACCGCAGGGTGCTTGCCTTCTGTGGAGAGGCCACATTTACCTAGCACAGTGTCCTCACAACTAGCCCATGTTGTAACATGTCAGAACTTTATTTCTTTTGAAAGCCAAATAATATTCTACTCGAAATGTTGGATAACCAAGTTGGTACCAGAGTTCTCCAAAGCAACACTCCCAACCACAAAATAGGAGTGAGGTCTATAAACTTGAAAATTATGCAAGGGGGAATAAAATTGTTTATATAGCATAATGGTATGTTTATAGTTCAAAAGTATCATGTTAAATAGTTTGAAATAATGTATAACTAGTTCTCTAAATATAAAGACATTGTTCTAATGAGACAGTAGGCAGTCTTGACCTGAAACTCCTCAGAGACTACAGCAACTGTGAACATCTCTTGTAAGAAGTTACCTAGAGATTGTTGCAGGGAAATATTAAAAAGTAAACCTGGTTGGCCCATGCTCCTGCACTCCTGCCAAACTGCCACAGGGCTCCCTCTGGGCCACTCTCTGGCGGGCCCCTCCCCCCTCAGTTCCTCTCACTACCACATGGTCAGCCATCACATCACAATATCCAGTACCCTGGTAGAATCAAGACTCTTAATGCTGAACCGGGTGTGGTGGCACATGCCTTTAATCCCAGTACTCGGGAGGCAGAGGCAGGCAAATTTCTGAGTTTGAGGCCAGCCTGGTCTACAAAGTGAGTTCCAGGACAGCCAGGGCTATACAGAGAAACCCTGTCTCGAAAAACCAAAAGAAAAAAAAAGACTCTTAATGCTTAATTAGCCAATCAGATTTATGTATCAATAATATCACAATTTACAAGATGCCAATACAATAATTTTAGAGCCAATTGATAATGATAAAAGCTTTATCCTAGTATTGTGAAATCATAGCTACCTGTGGCTGGAAAACGCCATGCGGGTTCACGTCCACAGCCATCTTCCTTCTCCTACTCTGAGATGCTCCCTGTCTCTACAACTCTTAGCTCAGCCTCCCTTTTCCCTGTACAATCACAGGCCTCCCACTGCCCTAATGTGATTGGACAGGGAAAATCCTACAACATGTGATAAAACTGACCACTTGTCACACATCAAAACTACAGACGCAGGAACACAAAAGGGTGGGGCAGGGGATGCAGACTATCACTTGAGAATCAGGAAGATATGAGGCACCCTACAAAAGCAACAGAAATCAAGCATTGTGAGGGGCAGGGGGAGAGGGGCACAGTGTGTGTTCCAGAGTGTCACAGTCAGAGGGTTTCCCTTCAAGTGTTTATAATATTTTTCCTTGGTATTGTATTACATATTTAACTGCAGGTTGGGAGGGCAGTCAGGTCATCTTCCAATGTAACTAAAAGCAGGCGGTGGAGGAAAGCTCTTCTGCCACTTTGAATGTCATTGAGATTTAGCCACCTTCCTGCACAGCGTGTAAGGAGGGGTCCAGGTGGAACAGTGGACGACTTGATTTCATAAAATCGTTGCTGTTGATTTATTGGACAGCAGTAACATCTTCATTATTCAGATTGCCTCATGGTCCTTTTTAAGTTGCAGAACTGACAAATACTGAAATGGTCTTCGACACTGCTCTAGAGTCTTGGCAGCTGACGGTTCTGGAGTCGGAGACAAGGGCTGTGGGACCCACAGCTCTTCTTGCAGGGTCTTTTATCTTCTCGTTGAATCGGAAAATGAAGCAGGGGCTGGTGACTGTGGAGTACGCTAAGTAAACTGTGATGCAGCTGGCCAGCAAGTGTCATACAGATGCTGTGGCACATATGACCGCGCCTCACCCTTAGCACCGCTGCGGTCATCTTGGATGCTTAGAGTCCCTCTCAAACTTCCCTTGGCCTCTGTCTCTGGCACACTCCAGTTCCTCCACCTTTGCATATGCGGTTCCCTTAGGAGGGGCTGGACCACCCTCTTTACCCAGCATTCTCTTTTCAGGAGCTAGCTTTAGCTTCTTCGCTCCATGGCTCACATCCAGTTAGAGGTCCCCCTCCCCGCCCCCCGTAGAATGTCAGTGTCTGTACAGTGGCACAGTTACAGCCACACACACACTGGCACTCTTCAGAATCCTGTTTAGCAAGTGTAAGGTCAAGCTCTCCCCAGCACCTACTCCTACGCTGTAGGCTTGGCTGGGATGGTGAGACAGCTCGAATGGCTTCTAGTCTCTTCTCCCATCACATCTTGCCTCTATGGCTTGTTTTTTTCCTCAGGGAGAGGGGATGCTCTGGCTTCCTGCTTCTGTACCTTCTATTCTGGGCGATGTTTTATATTGAGGCTGCCAGGAGAGAGAAGCTGTCAGTTTGGCCTCGAGCCCCTCCCCACGACCCTTCAAGGGGAGCAGCACTCACAGCTTGGAGCAGCACACTGCTGGCCCCCAGGCTGGTATTGAGGGGAGTGGTTTTCAGCCAGAGCTCTTGATAAGATTTCTGACAAAAAGAGACAGGAGTTTAAAAAACAAAAACAAAAAAAACCTTGTGACAAAATAGTGTGTCCGTGAGCATGATACATGTTTGTCTGTCTATATACACAAGGAGGCAGAATTAAGCAACTATCCATGGATTTTTCTTCTTAGATCTTCTGCAGTGAACACTTTTAAGAGATGCTAAGCGGATGGCCTAGTTGGTCATCAAAGGGAGGAGAGGCCCTTGGTCTTGTGAAGATTCTATGCCCCAGTATAGAGGAATGCCAGGGCCAGGAAGCAGGAGTGGGTGGGTTGGGGAGCAGGGGTAGGGAGTAGGGGATAGGGGATTTTCGGAGAGGAAACTAGGAAAGGGGATAGCATTTGAAATGTAAATGAAGAAAACATTTAATTAAAAAAAAAAAACTGAAGGGGGGGGCGGTTTCAGCGGCACGCACGGTTCAGCCCACGAAACTGAGCAGTACAAAAAGACCGGAAATAGTCGCCTATCTGCCCCGCCCCATTCTCAAGTCTTCCCTATATGAGGTGCTTGCTTTATTCAATTTCCTGTTCTTTTCCTCCTCAGGTGACTGGATGGCCGGAATCCCCTCACACATCCTCAGCAGCTCGCCATCAGACCAGCAGATTAACCAGCTGGCTCAGAGGCTAGGCCCGGAGTGGGAGCCCGTGGTCCTGTCTCTGGGACTGTCCCAGACCGACATCTACCGCTGCAAGGCCAACCATCCCCACAACGTGCATTCGCAGGTGGTGGAGGCCTTTGTCCGCTGGCGCCAGCGTTTTGGGAAGCAGGCCACCTTCCTAAGCTTACACAAGGGCCTCCAGGCAGTGGAGGCTGATCCCTCCCTGCTCCAGCACATGCTGGAGTGACCTGACCCCCCCCCGCGCCCCCCCCCCACTTGCTGTGGGGGTGGTGGGGCGTGGGTTCCCAAGTCACACTGGCTGAACCGGACTTTTCTCAGCAGGTGGCTTTGTTCTGGGCTTTTCAGTGATCTGTTTACGGAAAGAGATCGTCCACCACTCACTCAACCATCGATTGGCTTTAATTGCTTGAAGACTGCGCTGTTGTAACTATGGTTTGGAACTTTGTGGCTGGCCTTTAACAGGAGGCCAGAAAAAACACAACACCCACCCTACCCAACCCCCCAAAAAATCATGCTACAGCATCGAATGCAGGTGTCCTGCATACAAGGCAGCTACACTTGTGTTGCCTGGAGACTGGATTGTGCATTTAGCTCTTCATAATGGTGATGATAATAAAAAAGCAAATTGTGATATAGAATGTGCCTCTTTCAATGAGAGAGTATTATATCACACACACACACACACACACACACACACATACACACACACACACCACTCTTCTGTTGCATAGACGGAGGGTGTAAAAATATGGGAGTGGAGCAAGATTGATAGCAGTCATGTGACGACGGAGATAAATAACTCAGGCAGGATGTATAGATTAAGCATGAGACACCGAAGCTCCCTGCAGAGGCCAGGGAGAGAACGGAAGACCTTCATCTTAACAAATTGTATGAGGAGTCTCTGTCCATTTGTTAAAGGCATTGGATCAGAGACAAGAGGGCTCAGTGTTTCTCTTGAGGCCTGAATGGCTGAAGGCGGTGAGTTCCCGAGGGGCGTCATGGGTTGTCCAGCCTTTCATTAACTGCACATAGTGTTAGCCAGACAGGTGTACGTGTTTGTCATCCCATCTAAGAGACTGAAGCAGGAGGATCACCTGTACATGACTGCTTCTTTCAACATTTTAAAATGTGTAACTTCTATTAAATTCTCTCAGTGCAAATAAAGTGCGTGTCCATTGTGTCCTTTCAAAAACCTAACAATAGATAAGATGAGGAGAAGCAAGAGTCTCCTTGTACTCCCCGCAGTCAGTCAGCTTTGCTCTGCTCTGCCGTCAGTTTCTTAGTTAAGCCCGCCCGCACATCCCTTCTGCAGCTGGAGCAGGATTGCCCTGTAAGGCTCTTTAACACTTGGCTTCCTTGCCTTAACACATAGCACTTGTTCCAATGCCAAAGGCCTTTACAACATCCTTTGCTCTTAGAGCACACTTGCAAGAGCTATCGTTTTGGCAGCACCTTTAAAGAGATTGAAGGCACTCAGCTTCTAAGTCTACCAACTGCTTTCCCCATCAAGAAGTTCGCTGGCATTGCAGTTCTTGCTTGACACACCCATAACCCCACCCCACCCAGAACCAATCCGAGCAAACTATTGTTCACTGCCTGCACTGTGCACCTTGCATCCTCACAAAGCTTAGCATGTCTGCATTCTGAGTTTTGTCCCTTGCCCCAAGATGTCCTCTCCACTGTACTACATCTAATTACCGCTGTGTTTCTTTTCTTCAAGAGAATGTTAGGGGAGGGACAGTCAACACAGAAGTTGCACACAGCCCCTCTGCTTCCTGAGGGTGTATGCGCAATTGACAGTTGCCGGAGGGAGAGACTGGCAGTATAGTTGTCACCTGTAAGTGTCCCTGTGACTTCTCACCATTGTCCTCACAAGTAGTCCTAGTAAAACTCATTCTTGTACCAGTCCAGATTTGGGTGGAGTGGTTTCTTTGGTCTGTCATCTTCAGAAGCCCTCTCTGAGGCACACAGACATTTGCTCAGATCTTTCCGGAAAAGCTAATGCGGCTGAGAGGCTAATCTCATCTCTGTTAATTGAGGACATTAAAGCCGACCAACAAAGACACAAGCCCTACTCTCTGGAGCTCACTGCCACATGAGACAGCCACAGACCTCTAATCACAACATGATGTGACAATTCCACTCCTGAGTACTGAGCCAGTGGGAACAGAGCAAAAGGACCCCCTCTGGTTTGCTTTTGAGGGGATGGGGGGCCTGAAGAAAAAGAAGGCTCCGTCACTCAGGTAAATCACTCCACCTTCTTGGGCAGGTTTATTCACGTATGCACACTAACTGGTCTATGAGTGCAGAGGATCTGCCAGAGGTAAAAAAGATAAATTGTTCATACAGTGGGTTTGGACAAGGAAATGTCTGAGCTGAATTATTTTGGCTACTGAGTTTTGTTTTGTTTTGTTTTGTTTTGTTTTCCCTAATATTCTTTATCAAGCCAGGGTCCCTCAAAATGTTAGGCTGAGGTCCCTCATCCTTCTGGGGCTTGTACAGCAGCTGAGAGTGTGCAGCTCTTCTGGGCATCCCTAGGGACTCAGGGTAAGGAAAAATGAACTGGCAGCACACGGCAGAGCATGTCCAGAACCTGGGTGGGACTCTGATCTAACACTTAGCTCTCATTAAATGAATCCCTACAGTTGGGGCACAAATTCTTGCTGGTTACAAAACACCCAAGTTACTGGAGATCCGAAGATAAATAAGACACAGTCTCTGCCCAGCAGGATCTCGGCCCTCCAGGAAGGCAGCCATAACAGCCAGGCAACTCTGACACTTCACAGAAAAGGGAGCAATTAAGTTGGCCACAGAGGAGATGACACTTCGGCTGAGCTCTTGTAAGCCCTGCCCAAGTTAGCGTGATAGCCCCCCCCTTAGGGGATATTAGGAGACACCAGAATTCCATTTAATGTCTTCTTCATCCAGCTTGACAAATGGCACTCCTTCCAAATGTCTACAAGATGCATATGCCTCCAAAATGCTATCTCGGAGCCATTAGAAACTAAACACATTGACAAATACCATCCTGTTCCATACTTCTTTATAGCAGTGGAGTGTTCAGCCACAGTAAAATCAGGATCAGGCTTCAAGGATTTAGGTATCAGGCATATTTGAGGGTGCTTTTTATAGCACCCCTCTCTCCCCCACCCCAACACTTGTACAAATTCAAAATAGATGTTGCAGCATACAGGGAATGTTTTTAATATAATGTCTTGTTTACTTCCCTGAACTATAAACATCTGAGAGGAACAGGGACGTCTGTCTTGTTGGCACTTACTGTTCTTATAGGAAAATTAAAGTCTCTCAAAGACACAGTTCAGTGAGCCAATTAAACCTTGTCTCTGCTTTGTTAAGCTCACGAGAAACATATGGTAGTGATTCTGATAGCTATTGTTCATTCAAAGCATCAGCTATGAAATCCAGGTTTGAATGCTCAGAAAGAAAAAGCAGATTCAACATCTTGGCAATAAGCATGTATTTCCATCTCATTTTCGTATTTTATCTCTAGCCAGTGCTGTTTTGGGTGTCACATTACATTCTTGATGGAGAGTATTTTCGGAAAATGTAAAATGGGCTGGATGTCATGAAATAATTATTCTTTTTGCTCTTGGTGACACTTAACCGTCCCTGTTTCTAGGGAGACAAATTGGTGTTGTGAGCACCTTGCCAGTGCCAATGACTTCGAGGTGACTTAGCTCAGTGCTGACCCCGGATGAGGCTGGATGCCTCCTCATGGCTAAGCTGGAAATAGATGGCAATGACCTCGCGCCTCTGGAACACACTTTGACCAAGGATGAGGCATCTGCGCAGGGGATGTCTATGAAGGCCCAGAACATCTGCCGTAGGAAGTGGTTCTTCTCCATTGAAGGGCACAGATTTCTTCCTTTACAAATATTAGAAAATGATAGAGACTTTCTTCAGAAAACACATTGAGCACTTGCACACTCTGATGTGCACAGATGCAGACATGTACGTATAATGTTCTACACAGACATGTTGACATATAATTTTGAAGGAATTTTCAGTACTTCTGAATCCAATTCATTCTTCCCAAGAACTACTCATGTGAACCCTGGTCTTCCTGCACCAAACTAGTCCACCAAGAATAATTTTTTTTTATTGTTTTAAATAATATTGGGAAGCCTTGAGTTCAGTAGGGTGGAGCTGTTTGTATTGGATTACACAAGGGTATAAATCACTGTGAAGGTGTTGAGATAAAGATAGAATCATTTATCTGAATCCAGATTTTTATATAACTGACCACAGATCTTTTCTTTTGGGGAGGGGCACTCTTAGGCTGACAGTCCTCTGGACCCACCTCTTGGCAAAGAAGAGTTTACAGCTGTGAAATGTATGACAGTCTCTGCCTCCAAGGGACTTCCTGCCTTCACCTTGTCTCTTTAGAACCAGAACTCCTCAGCGAGGAAGAAATGAGTGTTTTATGCTTAGCACTCTAAGAATGGTTGGTTTCTTGGGGGAAATCAGAGAAAACAGAGTCCCATTTACTTCACACACTGGGAAATTGTTCCTAACAACATCTTTTTTTGCAATCATCTGCTTGAATCTCGTTTCTCTTAGCTTCTGGGAGCAGTTATTTTTCTGCTCAGAAAACTAAGCTCCATGCTGGCTTTCTGGTGAGGGAGTGGACCCTTTGATTGTCTGTTTTCTGTCGTCAAGACATCATCTGTCACTCAATATTGTCATCTCCTGCTTCCCAGGGGACATCTTGTATTAATGGCTATAAATAAACCCCAACACGCCCTTTCTGAAAGTGTGAATAACAAAGCGTACCACACCGGTCAGTCAGGATAAGATCTCGCTCAGGCTCAGGGTAAGAACATTCATTGAGGAGGAATGGAGTCTTTGGAGTTTTGGAGGAAGATAAGTAAAGACATCCATCACTCATGGATTTCATGGGAGTCGGGAAGAAGGATGAGGTTAGTTTTAGAGTACACAGAGACTGGCGTTCCTTTGCAGTTAGTCAATCCCTACAACTAAAAAGGATGAAGCATTCCTTAGGAATCCCTGCTTTCCCAGGGCAGAGGATGTAGGTTCAACATTGTCAGGCCCCATTTTTGTTCATTTTGTGATACTGGCCTTTGCTTCGGGAAGTGTCCAGGATACTTGTTAAGTGTGGACAATTTAACTTTGTTTTTGTTTTGTTTTTCTTTCTTTAAAAAAAAAAAAGATTTATTTATTTATTTATTTATTTATTTATTTATTCAGAATACATTGTAGCTGTCTTCAGACACACCAGAAGAGGGCATCAGATCCCACTACCGATGGTTGTGAGCCACCATGTGGGTGCTGGGAATTGAACTCAGGACCTCTGGAAGAACAGTCAGTGCTTTTAACTGCTGAGCCATCTCTCCAGCCCGAATTTAGCTAATCTTAACCCATCACCTTTCACTTTATAATTGTTACTGTTCTTAGAGAGCACAGGGCTTGGATAAAGTGAACAGTGGTAAAAGTAAGTTTTGTTGTTGTTGTTTTGCTGTTTTTTGTTTGTGGGAACAGGACCAAGGATGGTGGTTGAGAGGTGAAAAAGTCACATGATAGATCCCAGGTCTCAGACTCTGGAGAGCAGCATTGGGGTGCAGATCTGAGTTTATTGCCCAATGCATAAGCTTATATGCAGTGTTTGAGCCAATCATATCGTGCCATGCCATCACCGTCACCATGCCCCAATAAAAGTCCCATCACCTGTTAGGACTTCTGAGAAGATGTGGGAAGCAGTCACCACCCTGGCCTTGGTTCCTATGACTATCTTGCTGGTGTTCTAGAGCCATCTTAGATCTAATGCCCTGGACAGCAGATCTGGATTCTTCGAGGAGTCACAGGAGCTGTGGTGCCTCGCTCTCCATCCTACTTTTCCCTTCACAAGGTTGACCTCCACGTCCCCCACAGTTGTTTGTTTTTACATTTTTACAGGCTGATATGATGTAGATATCATTTGTTCCTAAGGATTCATTTGTTAGTAGCATGGTCGGTGTGGTGATGTGGGAAGTGAGATCTTTAAGAGTCAGGTCTGGTGGAAGTCTTTAGGTCTTTAAAAGCTCTTCATGAAAAGGAATTAAGAACCTTCTAGTGAAATCCTGGGTTTTTCAGAGGGTGGGTGGTTACAGGATTAAGAGTGACCCCTGAATGCATCTTTGTATGGAGTTCTGCTTTCCTGTTTGGCAATAGATCTTTCCTAGTAGCAAGCTCCCCTGCCGTTAGGCTCAACTCTGCCAGGGACAAATCAATGGAGCCATCCAATCTTGGCTTTTCCATCTCCAAAACTGTAATCTAAACAAACCTCTTTCTTTATAAAGCTAGCCTTCTTTAGCTATTCCATTGTATTAATTCTAAACAAGAGCCTGAAACACACTTGAAAGAAGAAAAATCAGCGTTGTAAGATTTGTGTATGAGACAAATCAGACTCATATTTCAGGAGCCCTGTTCCGTAACAGACACTTGTCTCTGTATTTAATTTGGGAAAAGAAAAACAAATGGCCTTCATCACTAATGCTAAATCAAATGAAAGGAAACAACTCTTCTTACCGTTCTAGAAAACCATGGGATGATTTTCAGCTTGGGTCAATCGTGAAAGCTTTTCGTATAACTTCCACAAATCCATTCCACATACATTCATCCGCTTACTAAGCACCTCCAGTGCACCAGGCAGGAACTTGGGCCGTGAGCTTAGGTACTCGATGCAACAGTGCCAAGTTTCTTCCCTGGAGGAGCTCCCCATTGCCGAGAAAAAGAACATAACCAAGAAACTGCTAGAGCCAGAGGAAGGAGAACTATTCAATGTATCAGAGAGAGCCTCATGAGAAGGCCGCACGCCAGTGGACTGACTTACGCCTGTGATCCTAGCACACTGAGGGCTGTGGCTAGCCTGTGGTCCTAGCACCCTGGGGGCTGAGGCTAGCCTGTGGTCCTAGCACCCTGGGGGCTGAGGCTAGCCTGTGGTCCTAGCACCCTGGGGGCTGAGGCTAGCCTGTGGTCCTAGCACCCTGGGGGCTGAGGCTAGCTAGCCGTTGACTCACTTACTGGGAAACTCATCAAGCTATATTTTTCTACAAAACATTTAGAAAACATAGAATAGAGCAGTGTAGCTCCCACATGGAGGTGAAAGGAGTGGAGCTGTTTAGAGACTATGTGTCCCCTACACCCAGAGGGTCCCCCAAACCCAGAGGATCCCCCTACACCCAGAGGATTCCCCCCACACCCAGAGAATCCTACACACCCAGACAAGGGTAGATCAAACCCTTGAAGATACTCTTGAGAAGACACCAGGAACATTTGTATGGAGCTGACTTTCTCTTCCCCTGCGTGCATGTGTGTGTGTGTGTGTGTGTGTGTGTGTGTGTGTGTGTGTGTGGTGGGGAGGTGCTGCTGGTGGTAAGGCTTGTTTTAAAACCAGGCAGAGTTTGGATCACACCTTTTAGATTAAAAATGTGAGAGGAGAAATCTCAAGACCTTCAGGTGCCAGTATGCACTTGCGACCCAAGGTGGAAGAGGGGACTACTTCCCACACTTATCTGACATTGGCGTCTTGCTATGACACCACCTATGAATGTATCTTTGGAAATACTTGTTTCACAGACATACTGAGGTCAAGAATATTCATCCTTGGAGTGCAATGGGAAAACTAGTAGCTCACGGGTTCCAAAAATAGCCAAGACTCTTTAAAGGTCACGGATAGTATCTCAAGTGATATTTAAACAAGGGTAATTTATTCTCCTTCCCACCCGCAATCCATCTTCACCAGTGTAACACCTCACATTACAGAACACTTGCAGAGAGACATATGGTTTTCTGAATCTTCCTTTCGTCCTTTAATGATGGATACATCTGTCATATTTTTCACTCCTATGACTCCACTATCCTTGCAAGTTTTCTCCTTGGCTTTTTTTTTTTTTTTTTTTTTTTTTTTTTGAGACAGGGTTTCTCTGTATAGCCCTGGCTGTCCTGGAACTCACTTTGTAGACCAGGCTGGCCTCGAACTCAGAAATTCACCTGCCCCTGCCTCCCAAGTGCTGGGATTAAAGGTGTCTCCTTGGCTTTTTGTGAGTTTAACCTGAGCCATAGCATGTGCTGCATGCACTTTGGTGGCCAGTGGGCTCTCCCTCTAGTTATCACCAGATGCCAGGTGGCACCCATACTCAAGCAGGCAGGAACTAGGTTTTTCCCCTAAAAGGAACTGTATCAGGAAACCTGTCTGCTGCCCAGGCATTTTCTGTCTGCTCCCATTCTTACTACTGTCTTCCTATTTGCATTCTCATTTGCTCACCTGGAGCCTCCTCTACTGAGCCCTGACATAATTGACCTTGACTTTCATCTTCTGTTTGTCTTTCTAGTGCAGTGTCTATTAAAGCCTCCATTTCAGCAATTCATCCTAACTATGAATAGTACCACACACACAGAAACACACACACAGATATATACACACAGATGTACATACACACAGATAAACACACATACAGATAAACACATACAGAGAGACATACATACACAGATGCACACACAGATACACGCACAGACACACACACACACACACACACACACATTCTACTACATGGCATTTAGAAACATTTAGAGACTCTTCTTTTTTGCAGTGAGAGTTGTCACCATGCATCGCATTGGAAGAATAGGGGTGGCAGAATCTATGGATATCTGGCATACTACAGATAACTGTAGATGATAAAGAGATGATCTGCCCAAAGCGACAGTGACACTATAATGTTAGCCACCATGTTGGCTGCCTTTTCTAACCAGTGCAACTTGACAACGTAATCTAAGAGAAGAAAAGTTTATGTTGGCTCACAGTTTCAGGAGACACAGCCCATCATGGAGGGACATACATGCTGGTGGCCATCTGTGGCAGCAGAGCCTGGAGCAACACCTCTTCAGAGCATGGCAGATCAAGGAGCAGAAATGGAACCAAAAGTAGACCCCAATTCTAACCCTCAAGAGCTGTCCTCAGTGACTTATTGTCTGCAGGAGGGCCATGTACAAAGGTTCCATGACTTTCTCACCAGTGCCCCAGGTGAGGACCAAGTGTTACAATACATGAATCTATGAAGAACAATTCTTAGCCAATCTATAACCACTGCCGTGGATCCAGACCAGTACACTTTGATAATATTCAGTATCTAAAACACTACCCATGCTGGTGTCCACTTGCTTCTTTTCTGGGAACATCTTATGATAACATATCCTTTAGGCTTTGACGGGGCCATTAGCCGTATATAAGCTTTCTCTTCTGAACCACAAACGTCTCAGCAAACACCGTGGGGGCTCCTCAGTGTGAGCATGATGCAATCAATGGGAATGTGTTTGAAGACCCAGAAACACTCTCTGCTTTATAGAGAAATGCCTATCCCTTGGCAAAAACAACAGCCATGACCCAGGCCAACTATCTCTTTTCTGATTCCAAGGTCAAGCATAAAGAAATGAGGCTTACTTGACATCATGTCAAGATCCCATCTAACCTAATTCAGAGTCTACCATACATACAGTCATAATTATGAAAGTCTCCACAAAGGCATGAAACCATGAATGAACACATGTGAGGTAGTCCTCCCAGTTCAGTTCTCAACATAGAAAAAAAAAAGCTTTCCCAGAATGCAGAGCAATGCCTACCCTCCCCGACTCCAAGGACTCGTGGATTAGTAATGTAGACAGGCACTAGAACTTATCCAATTAGCTAAATTCCTGCTCTGTCTCTCCTGACTCATCCTGCAGGAACAAATCACTTCTGTACAGTGAGCAATGGAGGGGCAGGGTGCAGGGGAAAGAAGAATCATCATGGAACTCCTGGTAGACACCAGGCCTTTGGAAATGATTCTAAGCAAGCATGAATGCCCTTTCATAACAAGAAACTGTAGCAGATAAAAAGCAGCTTCACTTTATGGGCAACTAAATGTAGTATAAGGGTTGGCAGCTCTACCTTTATCCTGTGCCTGTCTCCCTTGACTTGGGGTCAGATTTCTACTGAATTTGCCACATAGGTGTATTAATCACTAAGGGTTATGTACTGGCTGGTTTTGTGTGTCAACTTGACACAAGCTGGAGTTATCACAGAGAAAGGAGCCTCCCTCAAGGAAATGCCTCCATGAAATACAGCTGTAAGGCATTTTCTCAATTAGTGATCAAGTGGGGAGGGCCCATTGTGGGTGGTGTCATCCCTGGGCTGGTAGTCTTGGATTCCATAAGAAAGCAAGCTGAGCAAGCCAGGGGAAGCAAGCCAGTAAGGAACATCCCTCCATGGCCTCTGCATCAGCTCCTGCTTCCTGACCTGCTTGAGTTCCAGTCCTGACTTCCTTTGGTGATGAACAGCAATGCGGAAGTGTAAGCTAAATAAACCCTTTCCTCCCCAACTTGCTTCTTGGTCCTGATGTTTGTGCAGGGATAGAAACCCTGACTGAGACAGGGTATCTGTCTAAAACCTGGCGACAGGAGACTGATTAGCTTTCAATGTCCTCACCTACCCCACCCTTTGTCAAAGCTTAAAGTACAAAGACAAAAATAACTAAGTTATTTTTCTGCTATTTTTACAACATCCTGTCCCAGACTCCACTCTCACCTCCAGAGTGACCCAAACTCTGCAGTCCTACAGTCACCCTGAATTCCAGAAACAGTGGAGTGGCATAGGCTGCTCATCCCAGATAAGGAGGTCCTCCTAAGTGCAAGAATTACCAGTGGCTGGGAACTGGATCTGCCTCCACACCCAGTTGGGAGCAATCACCCCTTGGGAACTGGATTGTCCCTCAACTTCGTAAGGACATCTCTGAAGCTACATTTTGGAACCAGAACTGAGATAATGGTGAGTTGTGTCCCAGTTTGAGCAAGCCTGCTTAAATAAGCCTCTTCTTACCTCAACCCTGTTTTTCTCTACTTAGAGGAAAAACTACTATCTGCACCCCAAAACGGGCTGGAGTAGTTGGTCTCCATCTTTCTTTGACATGGCCTTGGTGATAAAAATCCCTCCATCCTTTCCTTTGTCTTTCTTTGGCGGGTAGGGGATGTGTATATGTATATGATGTGTGTGTGTGTGTGTGTGTGTGTGTGTGTGTGTGTGTAGGCCAGAGGCTGATGTCAGGTGTCTTTCTTGACCACTCTGTACCTTCTATTTTGAGATATGGTCTCCCACTTGAACCTGGGGCTCACTGGTTGGCTAGTCTAGCTGGGCAGCTTGCTCTGAGGATCCCTCATGCCTTCCAAGCACTGGGGTTGTAGGCAAGCCATGACAACGGACTAGCATTTCCATTAACCCTGGAGATTTGAACTCTGGTCTTCATACTTGTATGGCAAGCACTGTATCCACTAGTCTACCTCCCCAGCCACCTCCTATACCTTTTCCCATCAACTCTGCCGGCTTTTCTTTGGGACAGGTAGCTGGATGTGACTTGTAATGTTTCCAGCCTAGGACTTCAGCTATAGTTTAATCATCTGATGTTCTTAGGGACCACAGGGTGAGCCTTGTTTACCTTACTTATTTTGCAGGCTGGAGAAACTGATGCCCAGGAGGAGTTGCACGAGAGGGGATGGAAAAAGTAAGGGGCTGAGATAGAGACTTGCTCTGTAACAGGTGGATCTTACATCCCACTCCTGGTGATACTGATATACATATATGTATATGTATATGTATATGTATATGTATATGTATATGTATATGTATATGTATATATATGTGTGTGTATGTGGTTTAATTTTCCCTTTCCCTGCTATTACAGGGAAGACACAGCTGCCTCACTTTTGCCAGCCACACAGAACATGAGCTCCTTGTGGCAATCTGTAAGGAACCCTTCTCGCTCTCGATCTCCACCCCAGATCCCCTCTTCGGTGCCCGTGAAGCCCAAGTCAAAGCTATTCCCAAGATGAAATGTCATTAGCGTCCTCTACTCTTGGAGACATACTCCTCCTGCCCTTTACCTCCTGTCACCACACTCTGCTTTCCACACAGCTAATCTGATGTAGCCACCAACAGGATTGGGACATGGCCTGTCATGTGGATTTGTTAACTCCAGCAAAGATTATCTAAGGTTGCTCTTGGCTAGAAAGTTTGGGTTCCCAAGTAAAAGCCAGACAATTCTCTTCCCAGCTCTGTAAACAACTTTCCAATGGGGATGCCCGCTCCTGATGCTGTAGGGCCCGAGTGTTTCCCAAGCCACCGGACAGGTCAAGCTGCCCTTTGCAAGTTGTTGCATGCAGACTGGCCTCTTTGTTTCCCCCCTCTTTTTCCTGACATTGTAAATTCCAAAGAAATGCTTATGATGTTAAATGCCAGAGTCATCTCTACCAGGAACAAGGAACAGAAAAACCCAGCAGGTCATCAAGTCTTTCAATCAGCAATCTTCCTGCACAGAACCCAGAATATCAGTGATTTTTTTCAGATAACGCCAGAATGAGCATCAAAGAAGTGGACCACTGTAGGAGTCAAGATTGCTCCGGCATTTACCTAGCCATCTGTAGCTAAAGAGTGCTGTGTTAAATTTGATGTGCAAGTTCCTCACTTACAGTTGTTAGGGAGGATGGTTTGTTCTGGACAGGAAGGAATCTATCAGCTTCAGCTTGCTGGCTTGCTGCTGGTAAAAGCTCCTTTCTCTCCTGTCAAGCTGTTTCTCAAGTCCCCAGCTTCCTCAGGAATCAGTAGAATGAGCCTTCTCACAGTGAGAGACCCGGAGTTTACAGCTGTAAACTTACAGTGAGCACATCAGGCACTAACATGCATGGGTGGGATTTCCAGGCACAAGAGAGACTTGGAACATAGAAGGGAATCCCATGGCCAGACTGTCAGCATGGTGGGGGAGGAAAGATGAATGGAATGTTTTGCAGTCTCCCCACCCTTTCATCGTTCTCAGTCAGGATGGTTCCTTATAGCAAAAGAGACCAACAAGAGATCAGGAACCCAATGTTTAACAGCATGAGTGCCTGGGTAATAGGAAACAGAGAGTAAGAAAGAGTAAGTTCAGGCTGAAATCCCATCCGTTCCTAGAACAGAGAGGGGGGTGAGGGGCAAGGCTCTGCGGAATCCTGGCAGGATACTCAGGAAATGCTCAGCAAACATGATTAACATTTTCTGTGTGCTTCCGCTTCATGCCTTCCCTGTTGGGCTGCGTTTCTAGTTGCGTAGAGTCAGCCATTCCTCTTGGCGCTGAGAGGAGACACCTTAGCAAAGGAAGATTTCCTTTTGAGATGGAGATTCCTCTATAAAAAGGCTTTCTTCCGTTCTGTCATCAGCTTCTCCTGTACCAATAACCAGTTCAAAATATTCCTTACACCGTAGAGGCATGTTGGGCGTGACATATACCAGCGCCCGACAGTCACATTTTGTAGGAGCAGGTTCTGAACTCTAAGCATCTCATACCCCCCCCTTCCCCCACTGATTCTTCTTTTTAACTCTTGAAATGGCTTTGAAAAATACTTCACCTGTTACCACAGACTTCCTTGCTCTTGGCTGGCTCACTTAGTTATTTAGCAAACAAGTTTTCCTAGTGTCTCCAGTGCACCACGATAGGTATACTTAGACGGAGGCTACCATAGCTGGAGAACAAACAAACAAACAAAATAGGCCCTACCCTCATAGAGCTTTTAATCTTCTTTAAATTCATAACTATAGTAAATGATAAGAAGCAAACTACGTAGGCTAGAGAGGAGAGATGGCTCAGTGGTTAAGAGCACTGGTTGCTCTTCTAGAGGACCTGGGTTCAATTCCCAGCACCCACACAGCATCAGAAACTATCTGTAGCTCCAGGTTCAGGAGATCCAATTGTCATCTTCTGGTCTCTAGGGTACTGCATACACGTGACATATATACATACATGCAGGTGAAACACCCACACATGTAAAATAAAAATAAATGAATCTTTATAAGGAAGCAAGCTATGAGAACACATTAAGGAGAGTTTCTCAGTGAGGGGGGTCACAGGCTGTGGGTCTGGACTCTGGATCTCTCATCTTGGTCTGACTTCCATCTTGCTGGCTCGGTTGGTTGCTTTATTCATCTGCTGCTGTTACTGGTGTTTTACGATAAAATTCCCAGTTCCCCAAGTCCTCACAGACTGGGTTCAGTATGGCAGCTGAAGGGCAGAGAGGAAGTTCAATCATTGACCCCCGAGTTTATCCCAAGTACTGATGTGAATTTTAGGTTCAAGCAGAGGAAGAATTAGGGCATTGGGAAAGAGAGGTGCCTAATCAAGCACTTTTGGTCAGGGTGTGATATGGTTAATCACTGTCTCAGGCTTGCTTCTGCAAGGTGGTTGGAAGAAGTCCTTATTGTATAATAAGGGACCACTTGTTTTTCTCGAAGGGTTTGTTTCTGCTTGGGGGTAATCTCATCACCGGCTGATCTGTCTTCAAAAGTCTGTTTCTAAAACCCAAGGTAGGTTTGGGACAGTGTCTGGGTTTTGTGGGGCACAGAGCCAGACCATGGGAAAGGCTGATGGTAAGACACCTCGGTCACTCTCATCTTTGTGTCTTTAGTTTTGAAGCAGGACAAAAATAGGTTAGGTGTCATCAGGTTCAAGGGGGGACACTCCTTAAGTCATCAATGTGCCTATATGCCGAGTTCCTAAGGAGTGGCCATTATGCCTTCACAGAGTTCAGCTGCAGTCTAGGGTTGCTCGTTATCAAAATTGAGAAGAACAAAAGAAGTTACGATAATCCACATTTCTGTTTCATGGTAAAGATTTAAGAGAGTAATAATATGTACAGTTAAAACATTTTTTAAAATGGGCAATTTCATATACTATTGAGGAATATATCACTGTATAGCCTTCAGTGAAGAGCAACTGGTGGTTATAGACATCCCATAACTATGGATTCCACATTAAAGAACTCAAATAACCAAGAACAGAAAGTATTGGAGATTGTTCAGGACTGATGTAATCCCTACCACTATCCCCAACACACAATAGTAAAATAGCTGTCGACATAACGCTCACATTGCATTGGTTACTAACAGTGGTCTTGATGTGACAGTATACCAGGGAGCATGTGTGTGCATTATTTGCAAATACTATCCAATCCCTGTAAGGAGCTTGTGCGTTCACATATTCTGGTACCTGCAGGGAAGGCACTAGAACCAATTCCCTGTGCATAACACCAGATGACTGTATACATTAAAATTAAAATCTTAAATATGGGTTTGATTCGATTCCACAATGATTTTTTTGGGAAGACTGAAAATGAATGGACAAAACCCATTACATCATTGCTTCTAGGGCAAACTGGAAACAGAGAAATACATGCTATGAGAATCTATGATACTGTAGATCCAAATATAACTGGTTTCCTGTAGTATAGTCTTTCTAAAGGAGTGAATTATTATAAAGTAAATGAATTTACTTCCTTTCAAAGAACATTGAAAGAGTTCAATTTCATAACTCTTATCTCTACTTAATGATGTATTTTTGCTTTGAAGCCTTATTGTTAAATATTTCAAGCACCACCAACCAGGGGAAAGACACAAGTTTAATTAATATCTATTAATGAAAAATGATGTATGAGATATACTGCTTATTAAAACCATCATTATAAAATAGAACATATATCATGACCACTTATGTTTAAATATATACAAAGGCTCCCAGTAATTACACAGTCGTTCACATCAGACTAAACTTCCCATTAATAATGAGAAAGCACATATATGCAAAGTGCTAAAAACAGATTCAATATCAGGCATGAACTGATGGGTTATACTCGCACCTAACTGACTTCCTCCCTACATGTTCACACGTCTGCAGGAAACAGGCTTAGTCAACTAGGGAACTTGAAGGAAGGAGTAACAGAAGGTTTGGTCCAGCGGAGAGGGAGAGCCCAGATGTATGTACAGAATCTTGGCAGAATCCTTAAGTGGAAACATACAAGGCAAAATTCCAAAGATCACAGCAGAAAACAGCAGCTGGAGTTCAGAATGATGAGCAGAGATTTCAGCAGCTGCTTGGCACTGGGAAGATAGGGTTTGAAGTTAAAATCCTATCGACTCAGGAAAACGGGACAAACATCTCTAGAATCCAGTCTGTAAGGCATGAGCAGCGTGCCTCTGCTCTATGGAGCACATTCCCAGAGTGTGAGCCGTAGCATAGGACTGAGGACAAAACTCAACATGACGAGCTTAACAAGGCTTAGGAAACAGCTTACGCCACAGAAGGGGTATCCACAAGAAGCTCAGCTTCCAGTGGTGTAAAACCAAATACCTGTCAGAGGAAGAGAGCATAAATTCTGCTCTCTGCAACGTCCCACATACAACCAGGATCAGGGACGTGCAAAGAAGTAGAAAGGTATGGATCAGAACAAAGAGGAAAAACTAACGAATGCCAGAAAATAAAGGGATCTCCACAAAGCAAGTGTGGGTTAGACCCAGCATATATGGAACTTAAGATGACTATCAAACTTCACAGGGACAGATTAATATACTGTATGAAGGTGTGGAGGTTGTAGAGAAAAAAAATAGAGAAACTCTTAAGGGGAAAAAATGGAAACTTTAGAACTGACACACATTCTCACAACTGAGAAAATAAGATATCTGAAGTTGAAAAAAAAGACACCTAAATAATTGGAAACATGTTGGCTAAGACTATCAGCAGTTTGGAAGAAGCAGAAGAAAAGAATGAGGCATTTGCAAAGTAATCAACAACATAACAGCAGTAGCAGCAGCAGCAGCAACAGCAACAAAACCCATCAAGCTGAAGAGAGAAAATATTTGAAGAGAAATGAGCAGAACATCAATTATCTAAAGGAAAATGCCCATGAACATGCATTATCTGAAGAGTTAATAAGACCAAAGATACTTAAAGAGGGTTGACTTAATAACTTCCTACATTTGAATAGTAATATGATTTTGGTTTTGAGACAGGGTTTCTTTGTGTAGCCCTGGCTGTCCTAGAACTAGCTCTATGGACCAGGCTGGCCTCAAACTCACAGAAATCTGCCTGCCTCTGCCTCCCGAATACTGGGACTCAAGGCATGTGCCGCCACCACCACCAGGCAATATGAGTTTTAAATCTAAGAAGGAGGAGGAGGAGATATCTTCCTCAAGTGATAAAAAGATGTATATACAGGAGTCAAAGGAGAAGGATGCCCAAAAAATGTTCATCAGAAGTAACGAATGGTATAGACAGGCAAGGATTGGGCTTGAAGGTATTGCCACTCATCTGTAATCTCAGTGTTAGAGAAGTAAAAGCAAGAAAATCAGGCACTCAAGGTCATTTTTGGCTCCATACCAAGGTTAAGACCAGCCTGTACTCCATGAGATACAGTCTCAAACAAAAAGACTTCTCAGTCTAACCTCCCAGTAACACAGCATCCTCTCCTTTAAAGGATGCTTGCTAGGTAGCCAAGGAGGACCTAAAACCTGTGATCCTCCTGCCTCAGCATCCCAAATACTAGTATTATTATAGTCAGCCACTCTTCTTCCCAGATAAGCATTTAAAAAAATTTATTCCAAGTCTCTGAAATTATACTAAAGACATACAGTAGACAACCAGTGGAGAAATATGTGCCCAAGAAAAACTTATATCTTGGTAAACACTGGATGAGCCTGTGGTGCCTGAACCATGACCCTGTCAGCTCTACCCTGGACATGGAAAATTATAAATTTGAGGGGAGGTATTTTCTCTCTCCTGTACTCCCAATTTGGGGCTACAATGTCACCCTTTCAGGAACAGAATGCTGGCACATTTTGTGTCAGTGATTCACCAAAGGATGATACTCTGGACTCAAATAGCATGTAAATGCAAAAAGTGTTTTATTCTGCAGAAGTCGGCATTCTGGGGTCTCCCATTACCAGCATAGAGAGAGACGCTCAAATGAGTTTGCAAGCCCGATTTAAAGCACATTAGGGAATTTCGGGGTAGGTGACCTCTATGTTAATCTGTCAGGTCCATCTCTATGGACACTCTATTACGGGTGTGTAGGGGGCTGGAAAATTGATGGGGTGATCTGGGAACTGTTGCTGAGGAAGTCTGGAAACTGCTGCTGATCCGTTGTCCTTGCCTCGGGCCAGGTGGCTGGGCAGCTGCTGAGGCCTGGACTTGCCCAATTCTTGGAAACAGGGATTTAGGTGTTCTTAACTTCTAGTTTGAAGCCTGTCATGGAGTCAGCCTAGCCTTCTCACTCCGTGTGGTAGGAGCTGTATTTCAGGTAGGCAGAACCAAGGGCTCACTTCTTCTATCAAGCCATACCAATGCCCTACTACAGAAAAATCTGTCTCAGCTGCCATAGGCCATGGGTACTGCTGCTTTAACTACTGTGTCCACTGTGGCCTGGTCAGAGAGTAGAGTTTCCACACTGGCTGAGGTGGCAGGACGTTTCCTGGGGAGTCCATTTCTATTCATCTCAGACCCAGACGGTGTCTCAGTCTTTTTGCTGTGAAGAGACACCATGACCAAGTCAACTCTTACAAAAGAAAGCATTTAATTATGGACTTGATTACATTTTTTTCAAAGACTTAGTCTATTATCATCATGGCAGGGAGTGAGGCAGCATGCAGGTCTACATGGTGGTGGAGCAGTTGAGTGTTCGATGCCACACCCCCTAATCCTTCATCTTGTCAAGAGTTGCACTTCAATTCAAATATATGAGCCTATAAGGGCCATTCTTATTCAACCACCACAGCAAAGATGAACCAAAGAAATAATTCTAGCCCAGCCCAGCCCAGTCCAGCATAGTGAATCAATGAGTTTGCCAGGGTTACTTGCAAAGCATTGAGATGAGACATTACTTCTAGGGGTGTGGTCAGCAGAGCCACTGAAAAGTCCTCTCAAGCCCAGTAACAACTCTGGAAAGCTGCTTTATGGCAGCGTCCTGCACAACTTGTGGGTGGATATCAGCCCACAAAGGTGGTCTTTTCTCCAGCAATCATTTACTGCTTATACAACCTCAGGAAGACCCTCATGGGAATTGTAAGTTTCTTTCTTTCTTTCTTTCCTTCTTTCTTTCTTTCTTTCTTTCTTTCTTTCTTTCTTTCTTTCTTTCTTTCTTTCTTTCTTTCTGTCCTTCTTTCCTTCCCTCCCTCTCCCTCTCCCTCTCTCCCCCTCCCTCTCCCTCTCCCTCTCTCCTCCTCCCTCTTTCCCCCTCCCCCTCTCCTCGTCCCCCTCTCCCTCCCCCTCTCTCCCCCTCCCCCTCTCCTCGTCCCCCTCTCCCCGTCCCCCTCTCCCTCTCTCCCTCTCCCTCTCTCCCTCTCCTAGAGAATATTTTGATTTAAATTTTTATGTGTGTGGGTATTTCCTCTGCATACCTGTGCACCATGTGTATGCAGTGCCCTCAGAGGCCAGAAGAGGGCATCACATCCCCTGGGACCGGAGTGTCTTGGTAGTTAGCCACCACATAGGTAGGTGTGGGTTCTTAGGAAGACCAGCAAGTGCTCTTAACTGCTGAGCCATCTCACCAGCCCTAGGTCATGTGTATTGCTCCCCAGGCTCGTAAGCTACTGTCGAGTTTTATGAGTCGCCTTTTCAAGCCGCTGTAAGTGGATGCATGGATCAGTTTTCAAGCTATATCTTTTTTTTTTTTTTTTAGGCAGGGTTTCTCTTTGTAGCCCTGGCTGTCTTGGAATTCATTTTGTCAACCAGGCTGGCCTCGAACTCAGAAATCCACCTGCCTCTGCCTCCCGAGTGCTGGGATTAAAGGCGTGCGCCACCATGCCGGCTCGGAGCTCTATCTTTGAGGGAAGAAAGGGGAATGCTCAGATCCAGATCAAACCAGATTTCCTGGGCCCAAGGCCCAGCGTTAGCTCACTTCTGAGAACCCAGACTTAGGAGACAAACAATGTCAGGCTGTCCTCTGCGGGTTTTTTTGTTTGTTTGTTTTGTTTTGTTTTTTTTCATTCTCCTGGTTCTTAGAGATCTTCTTGGTCCTTGGAATCAATATCTCCCAGTCTCAGGAGGCTTCAGAAATGAGTGAAAACAGACCCAAATGGCAATAGTGAGAGAGTTGGAATGGCTGTATCCATGGGGCCAAAATAGTCAGCTCAATAGAGTATAATTTTATTAGCCTTGAGGGTAACTTAACTGAGCTTATGAAAAAGCAGAAGGAATCACTTTATGGTTCACAGGGAACTAAACCGTGAGGGCAAATTCAGACACAAATATGGAAACGCCTCTGTAAAACCTAGCACATTCGTCTTTGATTTCTACATACACTTACTTATTTGGCCATCTAAAATGCCCATGGAATTTAATGTGAATTGCTACATTTAGCTTTCTACTGAAAATAAAAAAAGAAACTTTTAAAACATTGAAAATAGGAAGTATGACTAGAGGCTATGCATAACATTATGCTTTTTTTCTTTTTAAATTGCAAAGTAAGTAGGTACCGGGTATGATGCTAGACACTGAGGGTTTGAAGAGAAGACAGTTCATCCCCAGCTTCAAAGAGCAAAGTATTCATATAAGGACAAGGAAGAGAAAGTTCTAGAAAGGCAGCCACTTGTATCTCTCTGTATTAGACCTGTCCGGATGCAGGAACTGACTTTCCCAGTCATGGTGATCCAATGAAGAGATCAGCCGTGGGAGGAACTTTGGGACCATGCATAGCTTACTTTGAAGGCATCATGTCATTTCCTGTGCCAAGTTCCATTGACCACACAACTTCACTTTGTTCCAAAGAGCATGACTACTAGGGATAGGGATATGTCAGGAACCCACTTGAGAGGTTGGCCATCATAGGTCTCTAGTGACAGGCAGAAGAAGTGAGTCGAAAGAGAAAGTACTGCTTTTAATGAATAGTGCATCCATCCAAGTCTTAATCATGGACTAACAGAAAACCACACATCTGTGACCCCAGCAACTCAGAGGCTGTTTAGAAGGACTGTAGGTTCAAGGAGAGACAACACAACAAATAGATGCAGAATTTCTTACTACTAGATCCCTAAATCTGGATCTTAGGTCACTGTACTCTTTAGAAGAGATACATTGTATCTAGAAGAGATGCATTGTATCTAGAAGAGAGATACGTTGTATCTAGAAGAGATATGATGTGTCTAGAAGAGACACATTGTGCCTAGAAGAGATACATAGTGTCTAGAAGAGATAACTTGGGGAAAGACAAAGTAAGGGGAAGTTCCCTCCCTAGGCCTTTGCCTGACAGATATAGATGCTGAAAGAAATGACTATTCTTACCAGCCAACTACACAGAACAAAGCACTGTTCTTAGGTAGGGCATCCCTGCCTGCTGACTACAAGACTCTGTCTCTGGCCAACCAGATCACCAACTTAATCTCCTTGTAATGGCGAGGAGGCAAGAATGAGTTCAAAACTCTTTTGTCCTGTCCAGAAACCGTTACCATCCTTGCTCTTCCTACAAGGAAACTGAGCTATGGAATAGTTACTGAAGTTGAGTGTAACCTGTTTCTAAAAAGCCATGAGGTAGCATGCTAGGCTTTGCTACCAGGCATGGTGGGCAGAACAGGCTAGAGATGTAATTACTGCTGCACTTGTGATGAGCTTCCAGATGTATCTTCTAGACATTTTTTCCATGCCATGGGCATTTGTGTTGTAAAGGAGCTTTGGGTCCACATTCAAAAAAAACAGAAGCCCAGGGAAATAGAAGCCCAAGTGACATGTGTCACTTGCCTGCTCTTTGCAGAGGTGAGAAAGCACTCTTTCCTAAGGTTAATGGCTGGAAATAGAATATAGGTGCTTCTTCCTTCCTTCCTTCCTTCCTTCCTTCCTTCCTTCCTTCCTTCCTCCCTTCCTTCTTTCTTTCTTTCTTTCTTTCTTTCTTTCTTTCTCTGTCTCTTTCTTCCTTTTAATCCCAGTTTGGTACTTTGTCCTTTGTGATATTAGCAAGGGCTCCCACGCATAGGCTTTCTTTAAGGTTGATTGGAATATTGTTCTTCAACTGTGTGAGAGGGGAGAGAGTGTGGTAGGAAGAGCCTTGAGCATAGAGCACTTCCTCAAGCTCAATCCAGCACCATCTCAAACGGGCTAGTGTGATTCAGGCATACACTCCTTGGCTGTGCCTTCTGGAAAATAGGTATATAACAACAGCTGCTGACTTCTCCACATGGTTCCAAAACGAAAAAGGAGATACTAGCTGTGAGTCATATATGTGGGATCAAGGTGTTAGGCAAGATAGGAAAGCAGTCTTTGGACACATAAATCTATAAGCAAGGTCGACACCAAGATGGCCAGGACCCTTGCCTCTTACCTTGGTCTCAAGAGTGTATTAGCTCTCTGCCCTTGGATATTTCATTCCCTCCTCTTCCTTCATGTGACTTTGCTTCCCCTTATTCCCAGTGGGGCTTGAGCCACTCTCTGTCATTACAAGGAGGAGTGCTCTTTTGAGAGCAGAAAGCTGACAACCCTAGTCATCGTACTAGGAGTTCCTGGAGCTTTACCTGTTGAATATGGACACTGAGGCTGCCTGGCAACTACAGCTCCCAGCGGAGATTTATCACAGAAAATGACCTCAGTCCAGAGAGCTTCCATGGGGACTGTCATATGCTATGGCATGGCGAGCAGCAGGTTTGGGAAGGACGTTAACATTATCCAGTGCTTTTCAGGCTCAAGGTGGGGAGTGAGGCACGAGCGAGGCTGCTATCTCTCTGACTTTGCAGAGAAGGCTAAAGCTCTGGAAGGTCAACTGGGTCGCTTAAGGCCACACAAGCTTAGGCATGGGTAAGTTAACATTTGAATCTGCATTCTTTGAGGGTTTCTGTCACTTCATACCAAGGGGTATCAAATATAGTCACTTCTATTTTGTAAAGGAGAGAAAATACACAGGGAGCCAGAATAATTACACTGTCTTAACCAGAGGCTGAGATCACAAAGGCCCTGTAGTTTTGCCTTCAGGCAAAAGTGGGGTCAAGCTGTTGATTTAAAATGAAAAAAATGAAATTCTTACATTTCTCTTGAGACGAGGTACAGAGGTGCTTTTTAAACAACATTTCCTCTTCAAACATGCCCGCAGGAAATGCCCGTGCCAGCCATGCAGGCCTATTAATGGTTAAAGGGCAAGGGTCACACTGAGATACAGTGGCCCTAAAATAAAGTTATGAAACCGTATCAGTCTGGCAAGGAGAAATGAAAGGAAACACAGAATGTTCTCAGATACATAGAAAGGGTTTTGTTTCACAACTTCTCTAAACAAATTCTAAACCTTGTGTACTTCTAGGAAGCCGGGCAGTTAGCGACTACCCTGCTGCTCGCAGCCAGTGCGTAGCATCGTCAGAGCATGACCTGACTTGTGAGCCTGCTGCTCCTGAGCAAACACGTGCTTTCCTGGTAGTGATTCTTAATGTTTCTGCTGGAAGGTTGATGGTGCTCTGAGCACTTTAGTTGGGAACATAGATTTTATTGAGTGCCTAGTCAGCTGTGACCAAGTTACAAAGGCTACACATAGAGTCACGTACCAGCTCTGATAGGGAAAAGCAGGCAAGCCATCTAAGAGTTATGGCTTCTCTGTTAGGGTGAGAACTACAATAAAAGTAGGCCAGGGTACCTGGGAGAGTTCAACAAAGGGTATCCAAGCCAGTGTTGGAAGTTCAGCAAAATGTTCCTGGCTCAAGTGTTATCTAAAGCAAGGCCCCAAAGATGGGGAGCTAGTGGGGTATGTCTTAGGGTTTTACTACTATGCACACCATGACCAAGGCAACTCTTATAAAGAACAACATTTAATTGGGGCTGGCTTACAGGCTTAGAAGTTCAGTCCATTATCATCAAGGTGGAACATGGCAGCATCCGGGCAGGCATGGTGTAGGAGGAGCTTAGAGTTCTACATCTTCATCTGGAGGCTGCTAGCAGAAGACTGACTTCCAGGCAGCTAGGATGAGGGTCTTAATGCCCATAACCACAGTGACACACACACTCCAACAAGGCTATACTTACTCCAACAGGGCCACACCTTCTAATAGTGCCACTCCCTGGGTGGAGCATATACAAACCATCACAGGGTGTTTTGCTTTCCTTTCCTGCAGAGAAGAGAATGTATGGGAAGGGCCAGAAGAGAATATGTATGTCTGGGAAGTTGAAAGGGATTCTGTGTGGCTAGTGGAGATGGTTGAATACTCAGGTAGAGACTTGTCTTATACACTGTGTTAGAGACTTAAGGATCATCAGAGATTTAAGAACGAGGATACGATGGTAACTTACATTTTAGAAAGATCATGATTCTGGGCATGTGTATCCCAGAAACCCTGCAGATTTGGAGCATGAGATACAGGATGGGAAGAAGAACAAAAGCATGAGGTGGTAGCTGTGGTTCATACTCTAGACGGTCATGGTCTAGTCCAGGTCATATTGCCAGACATGAGAAAGAAGAAAGCGGTCTAAGAGCTCCCTTAAGAAGTTTATCAGATCAACAAGACTCTGTGTTGGATTCAGTATGAGGGTTATATAGGGAAGTGGTCCAGGATGCACGCGGTACCCAGGTTTCTGGGATGTTGATGAGATCAGTATCTTAGTTACTGAGCACTGCAGAAGAAACAGATATTTTTGAGAAGTGTTAGGGAGTTGTATATTAGCTGTTCTCTTGTTACTGTAAAAGAAAAAAATTGCAATGAAAGGAACTTAAGGAAAAGTTCTAAGGAGTAGAGTTCATAATGGCAGAGAAGGCATGCCAGCTAGAGCAAGATGGTCACACTGTGTACACAGTAAAGAAGTAAGGGCTGGTTTCTGTTCCTTAGCTTGCTTCCTCTTTTGCAATCATCCAGCCCAGTGCTACTCACAGTCAAGTGACATCATTCTTGCCCAGCTAAACCTTTCTGGAAACACTCTCCGACACATAAGCACAGAGGTATGCTTATATGGCGATTCCAGCCAAGGTGGCATTGAAGCTTAACCATCACAAATCCAATTTGGCAAATGATGCTGGAAACATGTAGGGTGACCAGATGGAGTTCTTTTCATAAGATTGTATTGGCCATGGACCCAAACTTCTGGCCATTCATGTGTTGTGATATAAACCATGGCCCAATTATACTCATAGGTGCTACCAGAAATAATGTAGCAGTATGGGGAGAGGTCTGTTTAGAGATATCTAGATAGGAGGGTGACAGCCTTCTCCTGCTGATACAAGGAGTCAGCCCTATGGAAAGCAGAGGTCACTGGGACTTCAGACCTTGATCTATTTTTGCTTCTCAGCCAGAAAACTCTAAGAAAAATCTTAAATAAGATTCCAACTCAAGAAATCCCCAACTAAGTGATAGCTTGGCATTCTATTTTTCTACCTTATTATGATTATGGAAAGCAATACATTGCAGTTTTTAAAAAAACTGAAAATGAATGTTTAATGTGTATCTTATCCTGGACCAGCGATGAGAGGTATGATCCTCTGCTGATGCTATGCAGAGGCAACGACCCACAACTGCTAGTCAGGCAAACTGAGGGATGCCCCATGCTCCACACTAGTGGTTCTCCACCTGTGAGTCGTGGCCCCTTTGGGAAGTCAAATAACCCTTTCACAGGGGTTACCTAAGACCATTGGAAAATGCAGATATTTACGTTAGAACTCCGAACAGTAGCAAAATTACAGGTATGAAGTAGCAATGAAAATAATTTTATGTTTGGGGATCACCAGAACAGGAGGAACTGTGTTAAGAGGTCACGTCATTAGGCACCTCTGCTCTACAGTGAACTGTGTTGCTAAACTGTGACACTCCATAGGCCATGCTAGTAGGAATATGGAAGACATTGGTGCTAAGGGTATTTTGAACTGTGCATACCTGGCTCTAGAGGTTTCAGTGAAGAAGAATTTTAGTATGTGTCCTAAGAGTGTTCTTGTGGTATCTTGGTGAAGAAAGTGGCTTTGTTTTGCCTTTGTTTGAGGGGTCTACCTGAGACAAAGGTAAAGAGATTTATATTAATTGCATTGACAAAGGAAGTCTCAAAGAAGCCCAGCAGAGACTTTGCTCTTATTCTATGGTTTAGCCTCATGAAGAGCATTTTGATCAAGCATAGCAAGCTTCAAAAGGAAAAGTACAAAATGGAAAAGAACAAAATGTATGGTTCAAAGAATAAAGGGGCAGCAGGAAGTAGAATGGAGCTGAATCCTGCATTCAAGGAGATAAACAGATTAAGGGAGTGTCGACCTCTTGGCAAGGTTCCACACAGCTAAGCTTATTGTTTATGTGTTTGCAGTTGAACAAGGGCACTGCCTGATTATGGTTTTCATTTGGACTTTTAATCTGGAATGAACTACAATCCAGAAATGGAGGAGACAGGCTTTTGATCTGCACCTTGAGGGAATAGTGACCATGGAAAGCTTAGGGTACAGGCCTTGAATCCCAGGAGACAGAGGCAAGCAGATCTCTGAGTTCAAGATCAGTCTCTAAAGCAAGTTCCAAAATAGCCAAGCTTAGGTAGTAAAGGAGCTGGAAAACAGAAAGCTGGTGATAATGTAACAGAACAAGGGGGTCAGGTTCCATCCCCAGCAAACAACAGACCTTGGCAGCTTTGGCCATGTAGCTCTGGCTTTAGAGTCAAGAATAGAAAGGACTACTAGAACAATTGATGCTTGTTGGCTGGAGCTAAGAAATTAGCAGTGATTAAGAAGAGACCAACATCATTGATCTGAGAAGTAACATTTTGGGGGGACCTAAGGAAGCTGTGTTCCAGGGATAGCCAAGGTGCCTTGTGCTTCAGCTGGAGTCGGTAAGAGTCACCCAGGTGATACTGGTTTTGAAGGCATAAAGGGGTCGTGGAGAGCAGCTGAGGCATGTCATTGTGAAAGGCCAAGGAAGGCCACTGGTGAAGAGGCCCAGGACTGAAGGGATCATGCAAAGAAGTTGAGGCTTGGCACCATGAAGGTAGTCTATGAGAGGCGATGGGTGAAGCTTAGATGCAGTGAAAAACCCCATGTATTAGAGATGCCAGTACCATAGAATGACTACAAAGAACAGCAGCAGTAGCGACATGGAGCCAACCAGAGCCTAGAGTGCTACAGAGGGCAGAGCTAGGCAAGAGAGCCAAGTCCTTTGGAGGAGCCCAAAAGATCATGTGTGGATCCCAGACATTGTAACAAGAAGCTGTGAAGTCAAAGTTGCCTTGGAGACCCCAAGGTGTTAGAGACGTCAAAGCCATGGGATTTCTGCTGAGGAAAGCGGCTAAGTGGGAGTGAAACCAGTGCAGGAGGAAGAAGTTTGTTGTAGTCAACAAAGATGAGAGGAGTTGGAGATTTCAAGAGCACTTTGACATCAGATGTGGAGATGAAGAAGTTGGAGTTTACCCAGCTGGTCCAGGATTTCTTCACTGTGATGTTTTGGTATGGTAATGTATATCCCGTGATGTTTGAGGTTTGTCATCTGTTTTTTGATTTTGACTTTATAGGAGATTACAGCTAAGTGATTGAATAAATCTCAAAAAAGACTTTGAACTTTGGACTTTGAACATTGTTGAGACTGCTATAGACTAAGGGGACTTTTGAAATTAGACTAAATATATTTTTGCTGTATTTATGTATTGCCCCTGATATTATCATGTCTTTGAATAAGCCTCTGGAGGCCAGGGAGTGGAATGTGGTCGTTTGAATACACTAGGCTCAGGGGTAGCACTATTAGTGAAGTGTGGCCTTGTTGAAGTAGGTGTGGCCTTGTTGGAGGAAGTGTGTCACTGTGGAGGTGGGTTCTGAGTCCCTCCTCCCATTTACATGGGGCATAGTCTTCTGTTTGCCTTTGGAACAAGGTGTAGAACTCTCAGCTCCCCCAGTACCATGCCTGCCTGGACGCTGCCATGCTTCCAGCCATGATGATAATTGACTGAACCTCTGAACCTGTAAGCCAGCCACAATTAAATGTTTTTCATAAGAGGTACCTTGGTCATGGTGTTTCTTCACAGCAATGGAGACTCTAAAACACCTCAAAATAAACACACACACACACACACACACACACACACACACACACACACCAAAACAAAGCATAGAAAACATCTCATCGTGGTAGCTGTAGTATCTCACAATGTGTCTCACAGTGTATTCCTCTGTCCACACAGCTTCACTCGCAAATATTCACTGCAAGGAGTCATTGGTCTGGTTTGAGCTTCTGTGACACCATCAATATTGGATTCTCACCAGGACTCCCATTGTTGCTCTGCATCATGAAGATCCTGCAGCTTTGGAACAGTAGGTCTGGTCCTTTCACAAATCCCAACCATTTGCAGACGATATTGATTTTGGGGTGGGCCAACTTAGAGCCCTGGATCTGGGCCTGGGTGGCAGCTGAGCTGGTCAGCAAGCTGGCTTTCCCTTATCTGCACCACCAGGGCAAGCTCTCTAGCACTGCTCTGGCTAGGCTAACCATCAGTAGGAGACAGGGTCAACTCTCCTGGTCTCATGCCTTCAGGCAGCTCACCGTAGCCTTTGCCATCAGGGCCAGCTCCACTGCATTGCCCAGGTGAGGTGCAGGGCCCACTCTCCTGAATGCTATAGCTAGCAAGAGGTCAGGGCTAGCTCTCTCACTCTTATGCCCTTGGAGCCCGCTCTCCTGGCTACTGCAAAGGTTCAGGGTCAGGGTCAGAGAGGGCATCACCCCTGCACCTAAGTCACGCTCCTGCAGACAAATGACAGAGGCAGCTATCCTGTGCTCTTTACCTCAGGGCTGGCTTACCTGTCCTCCCCCTGACCCCCACCAGAGGCAGCTCTACTGTGCTGTCCAGATGAGGTGCCCCACCTGCTGTCCAGAGTGCTGCAGCTGGCACCCACACCACCAGGCAAGGGAGGGCCAGCTCTCCCTTGATCTTGCCCTCAGGGCTGGCTCACCTGAGGCCCCTCTGATCGTCAACTTGATGGGATTTAGAATCATATAGGAGACAGACGAACTTCTGAGCATGTCTATGAGGGCATTTTCTGAGAGGTGTAGTTGAGGTGAGAACGTGGGCAACACCATTCCACAGGCTGCGTTCCCAGTCTGAGGAAACAGGAGAAAGAGAAGGGAACGCCACCATTCACCTCTCTGCTTCACATCTGTGGCTACTGTCACCATCTGCCCTGTACTTTGGCTGCCATGTCTTCCCCACCATGGTGGACTGGCCCCTCAAAATGTAAGACAGGATGAAAAGTATTTCATCACAGAGATGAGCAAAACAAGCAAAACAGAAGCAAGCCGAAGACAGGAAAGAGAAATCAGAAAGAGAAATGAGGATAGCAAGACAACAACAGAGCGGGCGGGGTGGGGGGAGGAACAGAAACAGAAACATTGACAGAAACAGGAGCCTGGGAGCTGAGCCAGCCTCTCTGGGTGGTGGGGCCCTCCCTCACCCCTGTGGGCACACCCAGGGCCATTGAAACTTCCTGGAACTCTTTGATAGTCAGTAATTTAGTCCACACCTCCCAGGATGGAAGTTAGCCAGGTTATTTATTAGTCAAGAGATTTGGAAACATTATTTATGTTTTCTGAGCTTCGGATTTTCCCCTCTGAAGATGGGAGTAATAGGCACAGAATTGTGAGGAGTTAAAGGCGTAAATGCTGAAAGCCTTGAACTTTGCTAAGATTGAATGCGTTATCAGCAAGTGGGAATGATTATTACTGCTGGGTTTAGTTGCCAGATACAACAAATAGAGAGAGAAAATAGATAATCCCTCTAATCAATTACTAAACACATTTCTCACGGTGAGACTCATATTCGAGTTTTTAAAGATTAGTTTAAATGTAGATTATTTTTTTTATCAGAATCTCCCAATTTTAAAAATGTTTGTAAGTACTTAAAATCTCTCTGTCTCTGTCTCTGTCTCTCTGTCTCTCTGTCTCTCTGTCTCTCTCTCTCTCTCTCTCACACACACACACACACACAGAGTAAATAAATGTTAAAAAAAATATTGAAACAGAACAACACAAAGGCCTCTGATTGTATCACTTCCCAGCTGTTCTAGAAGAATCTCTGGCACAGATATTGTCTTTATTTTAAAACCCGTATTCTGTTCATCTCCGGTCTCTCTGGTACTTCTCTTTTTTAAAGCTCTGGATTATAATAACATCAGTTATCCTGATTCCTGAGGTTTGGTATCCTGTCAAGTCTGTGCCCTCGATCCCAGTTCTCGAGTTCTGGCCTAAGGGGTTAACCCTGTAGCAGGAAACCAGTCCACCCTCCCTGCCGCCTCTCCCAGCTGCCAGAGGGGCAGCAGTCACTCCCCCTAGAGCAGGTGGGTGCTTGCGGAACGCAGACCAGCTTCTATAGCCAAAGGGAACAGTATCTACCAGGGGATACTGTTAAGAAACCAATCTACCAAGGGAGGAAGAACACATTCCAAAGACGGTCAGGAATTATTTCTAGAATATTTATTTTCTTAAGTTCTTGGCACTTCCGCCTCCTCTTCTTTGCTAAGGAAATGCACAGGCTGCTTTCCAGGGGATGTCTGTCAGTAGCAGCCCTCCCAGTTCACAGACAGCCTTTCCTCTTTGTTCTGCCGCAAAAGGCACAGGGAAGCCATTCAAAGGAGCTCTGCCTCAGAGGAGAAGCTGGTTTCCCTGAAGTATCTCTGCTCTGGGGCTTCGGAGTATGACCCAATCAAAATTAACCAACTCATCCTAATATAAGGCAGAAGCTGATGGGGCAGTCTACTTTTCAGTCTCAAAATCTACGGCCTTTTTGGTGTACCCATTTCACTGACCTGCCTTGTGGGGACTTTCTGATGGCACAAGCCAACGGCTGTGAATGTACCCATGCTGATACTTTGAATGTTAGAGATTTTGTTCACCATGGATTTTAGAAACTAAGTTTTACTTAAATGATTTACATTAAAATATTATTTGATTCCTGAATTGATTTGGCACCCCAGGCTGTATCTCCTTTGTCTCTTTGTCTCACTCTACCGGCCCTACAGCAAGAAACTACTGAGAGGCCAGCCTGTGCAAGCTGGCCACAGTGCTCCCAGCTGCCTGCCTTCTCTGACTCTTGTGCTCACTGTTCTGTTCCCCCAGGTCTTCCAGGAAGCCTGACTGATCAGAATGGCCCAGAGAGAACAGGTGAGTACCCAAGTGGGTACAGGGACAAGACACCCTTGCTTGCTTTTTTGCCAGAGGGGTCAATGATGCTACAGTAGACTGGCTCTTGCCCTACTGCTTTGAGTGAATTAGCATAACGAAGCTCTTTTCTGGGAAGGGGACTCTTCAGGACCTAACTTCCATGGATCCCCCCTCATCAGCCTTTAGGGAAACAGAAGGAACATTTTGATCAAGGTTTTTCTTAGAAAAGCCCTCCGTGGACCTGTTATGGGAAATGAAGCTGGTTTTGTTTTCTTTGATTAATCACAGTGCCCTGTTTCCAAAAGCAAATGTGGCCTTGCGTCCTCCTAGGCACAGGCTGTGCTGTGAAGGAGAGGGCTTGAAGCTGTCCCCAGGACCCACGCAGCCTTGTTTTCTTCATCCTGTACGCTCTGCGGAGTTCAGGTTACTCCCTTTTTTCCTTTGTGATTTCTGCCCAGTAGAACCAGATCTTTAAAGATTTCTTTACAGTTCCTTGAAAGCTGGAGTGGAGAAGCCAGCTGTGAATTATATAACAGCAAGGTCATTTTTTAAAGCAACAGTGGCTTCCTATATAGGCAAGGGGTATTTCCCAGCCAGTTTCTAAGTATAAAGAAAAGCCTATGAATTTTGTGAAGAAAAATCAAGGAGATTCTATCTACGGTCCCACCCCTACTGTCCTCTCTCACTACTTTGGTCAGGAAAAGATAATTCCTAAGATGATGGTGGGGGGGGGTGGTTGGGGGGGCGTGTATGGGGAGGGCGGGATGGGGATGGGGAGTGTGGGTGCAAGTGGTTATGACAAGATGACCAAAACAACTACTAAAGCAACCAAAAGCCTCCCAAAGCCTTTTTGAAGAAAGACGGGGGTGGGGGTGGGGATTTTGTTCTCTTTCTTCAGGTGGACAGAGAGCCATTATTCTTGTTCAAAGTCACAATAAAAGCAGAGAAGAGGGGGAGAAAGCTGTCTAAAGTATATCTTTGTTTTCACTTAAGAGTCAGGGAGCTTTATAAATAGCCAGCCTGGCTTTTTCTTTCAGGGGAGCCCCACGCTTCAATTTAAGCTCTGCAGAAGCCTCAGCTGCTTTCCTTTCTTTGTCTGTAGACTAAACATCCCTCCGAAGTGCAGCCCCCTCTCTGGCATCACCCAGGGGCCCTGCTCCTTGACTCTAGATAGTGATTTTTCAATGAAGGGCAATTTTGCCTTCTAAGAGGACATTCTGCAACATCTGGTGTGTGTGTGTGTGTGTGTGTGTGTGTCTGTCTGTCTGTCTGTCTGTCTGTCTGTGTCCTGTCTCCAAAAGCAAACATGGATTGTCAGAAGGAGCATAGCTTATGCAGTGAAGGACAGTGCTTGAAGCACAGTCCCCAGTATCCTCTCAGCCCTGTCATCAGAGACCTGCTCTTCAGCCTGCACCTTCCAGGTAGTTCAGGTTAGTCTTTTTTTCTTTGTGTTTTTCTGCCAGTAGGAACATGCTGCCAGCATGTTAGTAGAAGTAGACTAGGGATGCTTACATATGACCCCCAACACACAAATGGATTGTTGAAAATGCATGTAGTGCTGACCCTGAGAAACCTCGGTCCACACCATGCCAGGAAATCGAGTGGAAACTCTCAGCTTTGAGGATTGCTAAGAATCAGGCTGCCTTGCAGCAGGCTTGGCCTCTCTCCAACGGCTGCTGTGAGAGAGTCAAAGCTGCTGTAGGAAATGCCCTCTGGCTGTGGTCAAGGGTCCCCCGTGGAGTTGACTATGGGGACACACAGCAAGCACATCGTCTGGACCTGGTGTTTTATAATTTATAGTCACAGGGCGCCTGTCTCCATTTAGCAGCAAGCCACCTGGCAACTGTCCTGCCAGGGAGGAAGCAGTTATGCAGAGGCCTACAGCCCCAGTCAGCTGACAGCCCGTGGTATATGGAGATGGGAGTGCTCAGAGGCACCTGGAAATAGACCCGACATAGATGGCTGAGCACGAGGTACCCCTTCAGACCCATCCGTCAGCAGCAGGCCCTGCCAGAGGATGGCCTATTGAACATTTCCAGGAATAGCACCAGGAGCCTGTCAACTGCTTTCTTGGAAATACACTCAATAAGGATGGCTGTCCTCCAGCCGGCAGAGCAGAAAGCCTGGCCTGGACCAGAAATGGCAGCTCCTGGAGGCAGCCTTCCTTAGGACCTTGAGAATGGGGCATCTGTTCTTTTGGGCTGCTTGTGGAACTTCCATCAGTTGCTGGAGTCACTCAGGGTGGAAAGGGACGTTGAGATGGCCTGCAGAGGCTCCAGGTCCAGCTTCCTTCAGACAGCTTGGTGCCCTTCACACGCATAAAAATATCAACAGGCAGGAAGGTGACAGGTTAGATGACAAGCTCTTGTCAGCAGTGAGAATTCACATCGCCTGGCAGTGAACACCTACACACCTTCTCTTATAAATTTCACCCCTAAGGACACCCAAAGGAGCTCCAGAAAGGGGGTTCTTTCTTTAAAGCCCCCATCTTCCAGTCATTCTGAGAATATATCAAATATATAGCAAAAATGAAAGAAAAAGCTTACAATTTAATTGACTCACTCCTACTATATGCAAATCAACCTTTTCTTTCAGGGAGGCCTGATGTGTCTGTTGGCATTTGGCTAACCTGGAACCTCCCTTGACCTTTGGTTCAGGAAGGGCACATGTGGTGTGGTTGGACTCAAAGAGCTCCTACAGACCCAGGCATGGGTGTCCTGCATGAACAAGAGACCCCAAACTCTCTGGAACATTCAGGAAATATTGTTCAATCCTATTTTTTTTTCAATCCTATCTTTTGAATTGTGAGAGAATTATAAAGTTTATCATAGAGCATTTTATCTTGAAGGGCTACAAGAAAACATTTGATGCCTACACAGAGCCACCATGAGCTGGGGATCACAGTGCCAGATACTGAAATTAGACTTGTTTTAGATAAACAAGAAATTGCTTTTTGACGCATGTCCCAAATATTTGCCATTTAGTCCAAACTCAGATGAACTGGGCATTGTTTGTTTTGTTAAATCTGGCCATCCATTTGGGGAGGAAGAGTGGGCTACTTATTAAGTTATGATGGGAAACATAAAGAAAAAAAGTTAATAGAAAAACATTTCAGGCAATCAAGGAGGAAGGAGAAGGGTATTGAGAGAGAGGGAAAAAGAGAGAGAGACTGGAAAGAAGCAGAGACAGGCAGAGTGAGAGAAATAGAGCACTGAGGAGAGAGAGATGGGGAGGAGAGTCTCTGTGGAGGATATGAAGGATCTGGGAAATGATGTCTGCACAGGGTGCCATCTCCCTGGGATGTGCTCATGGGTTGGCTAGCCCCTGCTCCTGCATCTTCTGATGTACTTGTCTGGCAAAACTCACAGTGGCTGCCAGAGAGACATGAGTCTCCAAGCTGCAACTGCACCATTTATATCCATATTACCACAGATTGGGTTGTTCAAGATACTGACCTCCTGAAATGGAGTCCTACAAATCAGACCAGGCCTGAATGGCACCCCCGAACCCAATAAAAAGTGAGTTCCCCTACCACACGGAGACTCATAAGCAGAGCCTCTCTCTGTCTGAGCTGGTCTCTGTTTTACCCATAAGGAAAGGGACTTTGAGTGGCAGTTCCCTTCTTAGCCCTGATCTGTATTTCTCTACTAAAGCCTGCCTATTCTTAAATCACTGGAGTCGTTTCTACGGTGGCCCCATTTAAGAGTTCCCAGATATTTGTCTGAGTCATCTGCTGGGTGGAGCTTCTCAAAGGACATCTTGCTCCTGTCTGCAAGCATAACAGAGTATCCTTAATAGGCTTAGGAGTTAGTGCTTGCCCCTGGGACAGGTCTCAAGTAGGGCTGGTTATTGGTTGGGCATTCCCTCAGTCTCTCCTCCATTCCCCATGCCTGTATTACATGTAAACAGGATTCATTTTAGGTTGAAAATTTTGTGGGTGGGTTGATGTCCCTATCTCTCCAAAGGGGTTCCTGTCTGGCTACAGAAGGTGGCCTTTTCCGGTTCCATATCACCAATGTTGTGAGTCACAGCTAAAGTCACCCTACACTGCTTCTTGGGCATATCCCTCATCCCAGGTCTCTGTCTTGTCCTAGAGATGCCCTGCACCTCCTCACTCTGGTCAGTTGCAGATTTCCATTCATTTTCATGGCCATCTCTCCTGTCTTTCCCCACACCTGATCCTGAATCCCCCATTCCCCTCCCTATATCCCTCCCTCCTAGTTCACTCCCTCCATCTTCATCTTATGACTATTTTATACAGATACCCACAGCCAAACAGTGGACAGAGCTTGGGGACTCTTATGGAAGAATAACAAGGATTGCAGACTCTGAAGGGGATAGGAATTCCACAGGAAGACCAACCTGGACCCTTGGGGCTGTCAGAGTCTGAGCCATCAACCAAAGAACATAAACAGGCTGGACCTAGGTAGGCCTCCCCACACATATATACCAGGTGTGCAGCTTGGTCTTCATGTGAGTCCAAACAACTGGAGAGGGTGCTATCCCAAAATCTGTTGCCTATACATAGGTTATGTTCTATTAGCTGGGCTGCCTTTTCTGGCTTCAGTGAGAGAGGAAGTGCCTAGCCTTGCAGAGACTTGAAGTGCCAGGGTAAGGGGATAACCCAGGGCATAACCATCTGCTCAGAGAAGAAGGGGAGGAGGGAGGAGGGAGGAGGGAAGGATTGTGGGAGGCTGTGGAGGGGCAGTGAGTAGGATGTAAAGTGAATAAGTAAAAAAAAAAAAAAATTAAATAAAAAAAATCCAGATAAAAGCCAGTGTGATCTTTAAATTCCTCTTGCCAAATAATACTCTTTGACAGGGTGAGACCAAATATTTTAGACCCAATCCAATAGCAGAACAAGGCACCCCTCTCCACTCCCCCCCCCCCATTCCCACATGGTGTGGTCATTAGTAGCTCTTCGGTTTTCAAAGGATTGGAATCGGAACAGTAAAATGGACTCCGTTGCCACAATCTCGTGGAAACGTTCTTGTTGTTGACGATGGTTCAGAATCACTTTGCTAGCTGCTTTGGCTTCAGGGCTGTCATCTTGAGGAGCAGAAGCCCTGGCATCCAACAGCAGAGGCTTCTTGAGTTGCGAGCGCCCTTCTCTTTTACCCACAGATGGAGGTCAGGGTGGCCTAACCCCGAGGAAGGCTTGGCAGCTTTCTGAGGGTGGAGATGAGAACTGGGCCTTCTGACAAAAAAACGCCTGTGCAGGCTGGGCCTGCCAGCTGCTGTGTCCTGGGAAGAGGCTGCTTTTGCTTAACCCCTGCCATCTGGGTGGCAAATGTCCTCCTCCCAGGTCCCTGAGGACTCACCTTTAAAGGAGATTGCAGGACCTTCAGTCTCTCTCTCTCTCTCTCTCTCTCTCTCTCTCTCTCTCTCTCTCTGTCTGTCTCTCCCTCCCTCCCTCCTCTCTTTCTCCCTCCTTCCTTTCCCCTCCTCCTCCCTCCCTTTCTCTCCCTCCCTCCCCATCCCATGCTCCCCCACATGTGTGTGTGTGTGTGTGTGTGTGTGTGTGTGTGTGTGAGAGAGAGAGAGAGAGAGAGAGAGAGAGAGAGAGAGAGAGAGGAGAGAGAGTCTACACTTTCACTAAGTATAATTTCTCTCGTACCATCCACTCTTTTCTTTTGTTTAGAGACAGAATCTTTTCTGGTCTGGAACTGGACAAGAAGGCTAAGCGAGTTGGCTAACAAGCCTAGGGTAGTGCTTGTTTCTGCTCCCCAGCCCTGCGATTACAACTATTTGCCATCATGTCCAGCTCTTTAAAAAGTAGATTCTGACATCAAACTCTGGTCTCTTATGCTTGCAAGGCAAGCAATTTGTCATCTGAGCTGGCTGTTTAATCCCCACCTTTTCTTCCTTTGCTTCTTAGCCATGGGATGAATAGTTTGCTCTGCTATCCACACACCTCCAAGGCAAACCAGAAACCAGATCCGGGGCCTAACAGCCATGGGTCTCTCTGATAATGGGTTGAAACTATGAGCCATACCAAACCTCTTCATTTTATGAGTCATTTGTTACATCGACAGAACTATGTCATGTTAGACCAGGAAGCAGGCCCTTCCTCAAATCCCAGGGGAGAGCAGAAGAGACACTGTGGGAAGCCACATGTGCCATTGCAGGGTGGTGCTGGCTACCGTTGGCCATCATGCATACATAGGCAGTAAAGTTTTTTGCCAAGATGAGGTTTTGAGAATTAACCAATCGGATGAGAGAGAAGTTAACCAATCAGATGAGAGAGAAGTTACCAATCAGATGTAGGCATGCAAATGAGGTGGTAAGCATAACCCATGCATAGCACCAGTTCTGGGCTGGGGTCTCTTTGCTTCTGCAATCAAGCTCTCCCAATAAATGTGTGCAGAAGGATCCTGTTGCAGCATCGTTCTTGCTGGCGAGTCAGGGCGAGTGTAAGAAGACACATAAAACATTTCACTATGCAAACACCCTACTTCAGACACTGAGGACTCTCAGATCAGTTACATACAACACTATTAGGAAACAGCCAACATTTACTGAGAAACCCCTTAGCCCGGGCACAAACAGTTCCCCAATCAGTCTTTAACACTTCCTACAGAGGGTGGATAGTGTCACTATTTGCTAGCACTATTAAGAATTATAGCAACATTAGTATTATTAGAGATACTAACCGTCACATAATTTCAGGGACGCAGAGTAATGATTTAAGACATTAAGCCGTTGCCTGTTAAGTCAGTTGATAAGCGAATGTGACAGTTGAGATTCATTTCCAGCCTTCCTTGCCTCCAGACACCTTCTGTGCCCTTTGTGTCACAGTGCAGGTCCCAAAGCCCAGCGGCACTGCTCACCACGGACAGGGTCCTGGGAGAGTGACTTCACTCCCCTGTGTCTTTTCACCATGTGTAGAGAGTGGGTAGGAGCAGTGTCTCGATCAGAGTCGTATAGGATCAGTGAGTTTTTATTAGGGAGACTTATCATCATTACCAGTGTTATGATTTTACCTATGTCAAAGGAGCTGACTGGGCATGGCAGCTGTCAGCGTTGTCTGGAGGATACAGAGGACGAAGAGTCTTCCCTTCTCTTCATCCTTCCTATCCCTAGTAAGTCGTTATTTGGCTCTGAGGTAGACCCTCCAAGACGGTCACCTCTAGATCAGCAGGGCTGTATATGGAGCCCAGATCATGGGAGAATATGTTCTTCCTTTGTGTCCATCGAGGTTCCTCCCACTGAAATGTGTCCTACAATAATAATAACAACAACACCTACAGTTGATAGCATCTCCTAAGGAAGGCATCCTGGGTCAAGCTCTGCTCTGGTGCTTTCCATATTTTGGCTTATCTGATCCTCGAGCAATCTCAAGAGGTAGCTAATGCAATCATCCTTACAGACAGCTAAGGAACTCAGGCACAGGGGCGCAAATTTACTTGTTCAAGGGCCAAAGGTGGCTTTGCTGAAGTTCAGAACACAACAGTGTCACAACATGGGTTTGTGTAGAAGTTAGGTCCAGTTCTTCCTCCCAGGCCCAAGCTCCCAGAACTAAGACTCAGATTCAAAATATATTTACAGATATCTTGGCCATATAGCCAGATTCTATGATGACTAAGGCCATAACTAAAATAAACCAATTATTTTAACCTATATTCTGCACATTGCTTATTACCTGTGCTCTATCCCAAAATTCTCTCTGCCTCCCGGATCTCCCACCTCCTATTTCCTGCTTAAGCCATGGGCCATAGGCTTTTTAATTGACAGGTGATGCATCCATACAACATACAAGATATTCTCTCTTCATATTTGTATATTCTGCCTTCTAGCTGGATACTCTGTGTTCATTTCACAATCTCTGTGGTTTCTGTGTGGGTCATTGCCTGGGCAGTATTCGTATATACTTCCACTCATGACCAAGGTGCTAGTACCTCATTAAATGTATCAAGTACTTTCTGTGAAAGAATTATCCAGGAGACTGAATTTCTCCAAGCTTATTCTCTATGTCTGCTTATTGGTAATGAATACTAGTCTGGGTCTGTAGGTGAGATAAACATGGTGCAGTAACAGATACACCCCCAGAGTTAAGTGTTCTACCACAGTGAAGATTTCATCCAGTAGAAACCACAGGGAACTTCCTTCCAGGTACCCAGGGGTCCTGGATGTTTCCACCTTGTGCCTCATCACCACGTTTCCATGGCTACAGTCAAATGAGATGAGCAAAGTGGAGAGGATGCTCCTACTAACTTCCCTGGCCTACGTTATATACACCTTCAATTTCCTCAGTCCACTGACCAGCAGAGTGGTGAGACCCCAACCAAAGCAGGTAAGAAAATGAGGGAACAAATCATAGCCCCAGGTTAAAAAGCAAATGTTAGAAACGTTGTTAACCCAGTGAAAGACCCCCTTTCTGGTTAATTATGGCTATTTATCTATTTGATCAAGGCATGGTTAATCTATCTTCATTCAGGAAATATTTTCCTAATGTTTCTGCTCCCACAGGCATCCTCCTCCCCGCCCCGCCCCCCCCCCAACCCGGGGATATTAGTGACTAAAACAGGAAAACACCACCACTTCATGGAGTGGCATTCTGTTAACAAGTAGGGAAGAAGTATAATTACCATAGAAAGAAACAAGGACAAGATGGATTGTGAGCTGATAGGTAAAATGGTAGAAAATAAAACAGTGAAAGGGAATCAGTATGTATGTGAGTCTGTGTGTGTAACTGTATGTTTGCATCTGTGTGAGTGAATATGTGAATGTGTAAATGTGAGTGCAAACGGTTGTGAGTGTGAATAAAAGGAGTATTACTGTGTAAATGTGTCAAGGTGTAGTGTTTGTGCAAGCATGTGGAAGTGTGTATTACTGTGGTATGTGCACAAGTGTGTAAGACTGTATAAGTGTGTATAAGTATGTCTGATATGCATATAAAAGTATGTATATATAATATTTGTATAAGAGTGTGTAAGCCTGTAAAAGTATGTATGTCTGTGCATGTATGTGTGTGTTACTCTGTGTACTCATGAGTGTAAAAATGTATAAGTATGCGTGAATGTGTGCATGCATGTTTATTGTATAAGTTTGTGTATGTTTGTAAGAGTATGTGAATGTGTAACAAGTGTATTTGTATGTGCGTGTAATATTCAAGTGTATGTGTGTAAGTGTCAATGTGAATGTGTATAGAACTGCATAAGTATTTGTGTGTGAGTATATGTATGTAAATGCATGTTTATGTGTGTGTTGGTACATGTATCTAAATGTGTGTGAATGTGTAAGCAACTGTAAGTCTGTGTGTGTGTGTGTGAGTTGTGTGTGAATTGTGTGTGTATATGAGTTGTGTGTGTATGTATGAGTATGTGTGTGTGTGTGTGTGTGTGTGTGTGTGTGTGTGTGTGTGTGAAGCAGTTTTAAACAGGATGGCTAGAGCAGGCCTTTCTGGGAAAGTATTATTGAATAAAGGCCCAAAGAATACAAAGAACACAGCAGAGCTGGGAAAAACACCATCTGTGAGGAGTGTGGAGGTCCTGGGGCAGCATAGCATCTCCCATATTGAGGACATTAGAGAGACTTCAGAGCAAGGTAGTCAGGGCCACAGTTGGGAGGATGATGGGGCCCTGTAAGAACCTCTGCCTTCCCATCCTAGTCTCACTCTTAGGAGACTGGAAACCTGAAGTTCTAGAAGGATCCGGGGTCTGCAGTCTACATGCCTATGTGTCCTCCAAAGTCACATGTCGACACCTATCCTAGTCTGCCAGTATATATCTGACTGAGTCCTCATCAACTTGTCTTCACTAAATATTCATTGAATGTGGTAAGTCCTTTGGGACATGATAGCTCAAAGAGTAGAGCCATTCTGAGCAGAAGCAGTGCCATAGAAGAAATCCCAGAGAGGTTGGTGAGACGGTTCAGTGGCTGAGAGTACTTACTGTTCTCGTAGAGGACCTGAGTTCAGCATCCACATCAGACATCTAGTACCCCAGATACCCCTGACCTCCTGGGGTATAGACACAACTCAAAATAAGAAAAATAAATCTTTAAAAAAGGGGGGGGGGAGAAACAGAGGAAGGAAGGAAGAAAAGAAGGAAGGGAGGAAGGGAGGAAGGAAGGAAGGAAGGAAGGAAGGAAGGGAGGGAGGGAGGGAGGGAGGGAGGGAGGGAGGGTGGGTTCCAGAGAGCACATTGGCCCTTCTACCAGGTGAGGATGAAGAGGGAACAACCATCTATGGCTAGAAAGAGAGCAGTCTCCAGACATAGGTTCTTCCTTGACCTTGGCCTTTCCAGCCTTCAGACCTGTGAGTGTTTGGTGTTTAACCCACCAAGGGAGGGAGTTCTGTTACAGAGGGAGAGAGACATCAGGTGACACTGACTCGGGGACCCCATTACTCTGGGATACAAGCTCCATCTTTTCAATGAGATTCTCTTGTCTTAGATGCTGGGTCTCAACCCCAGGGCCTTGCACGTGCTAAGCAAGTGCCATGCCTCTCAGGTCCTCCTCCAGTTCCTGCTTCATCTTAGGCCTTCCGCCTTCCCTAGAAGAACCTGCTCTAATTCCTGTGCATCCTAGCTACATAATTTGCAAGGCCGAAAGCAAAACCACAGGCTTGGCATTTGAGCTGTCCTTGCTCAAAACTCAGAGCAGAAATGAGCATTTACTAAACTGTAAAGACTGTCGTTGCAAAATATTTTACTATTAAAAGTTAATAAGAATAAAATATTAGATCACTACAAATATTTTGAATGGAAAAGAAATAGTCTGAGGTCATAATTTTGTGTAATAAGCAATACTTTTACATTGTTGTGTTGATGTGAGAGGTCATATGATGTTTTTTGGGCTTGTTTTCTTGCTTATTCATTCAAATGGTCGTTTGTGCTTTTAGCAAATGAATTTTCAAGTGATGTTATTGAAAACAATGCCAATTGCTTTTGGCAAAGGGAAAATCACGTACTTTGAGATACATTTAACTTTGATAATAAAATCCAACGCAGTTGTTGCTGGAACAGGTATTATGATCACATAGGTTGATGATGTTGGTGTTGATTTTTGGAAAATTATTTGAAATATGACTTTTAGTAAATCTAGAGGTGATGACACTGATGAAACTATGTTCTGAAAGATTTATTTCCTCTTACAATTCAACTTCAAATATTTTGGTATGAATTAGCAGGTTTTCTGATAGATTCTAAGACCTGTGTGACTTGGAGGGGGGGGTCTTTGTAGTTTTCATACAACTTCGGGTGTCTTTTTATATACTCAGTGGCCATATCTTCAGGCATAAGGAAAATCAACTTGTAGGTGATTTTAGTTGATAACTTCAAGTTCCTTTGAAACACTACATTGAGTTATTTTCGTTTTGTCAAACAGAACTACCTTCACATTTGAATTCTATTTCTAAGCCGGTAGAAATATGGTTTGTATTGTGCCACAGTTTTCAAAACCAGAGGTTCTCAACAGTTGAAAATAGCTGAGGTAATCTCACGACGCAGCTCTGACTATTCGTAGACTTATGATCCTCCTGCCTCAGCTCAGCGAGTCCTGGGGTTATTATTACAACACCCCTAATGTCCATTACTGGAATGTTCTTCTGTGCACTCTTAAAGTTGTTTAATAATTTATTAAACAACTTTCTACCTGAGCATCAGCTATCACTGCCCTAGTGTTGACTGGAGAGGTAGCATTTGTCCAGACGCCAAAGGGAAAGTCGTGGGATGTTCTGACAAGCTGTGTCCACCACATGCCTCAGGCTGCTCTGGGAGAATCTCCTCCTCTCTCCCACAGCTGTTGCCGCTGACCCTGCAACTGCTCCTCTCGCTGCTACACATCACCTCAGCCCCATGCCTCCCCTTGTCAATCTTTCAGGTCCCCAGTGCTGGGGCTTACATGTGGGTACTAAGTCATGAGTCAGCTATCACTCACTGGCCACTGGTATACTTACAAGCTGAGCTTGCTTGTGGATGGTAGCTTTCCATTGCTATAAAAGGATGTCTGTGGTGGTTAATTTATCAAGAGAGGAGATTTGGAGTTTCTTCCTCATGGCTGGTTGCCACCATTACTTTGGACCAGACAGCAGGTAATAGTGGAACCATGTGCCAGGAGTAAATATATTCTAGCATATGTATCCACAGAACAGCGTTTATTACAGTCAAAGTAAGTTAATGTAACCAACCTCTCATTGTATGTGTATGTGACAAGAATCCATTAGACTGCTCTCTTAACAGATTTCTAGGGTAGACTCCAATATCATCCACTACAGTCTCCACATTGGCTCACCGGGCTCATTCACCCCCAAACAGGGCTCATTCACCCCATAACAGTGCAGTGTCATACAGATTGGCCAGTCTCTCCTCATCCTCCTATTCCCCTGTTCCCCTGCCTCACTATCTTTGTTTTCTCCCTTGCCTGTTTTGTAATAAAGTTTTATTGAAACATCATTGTTCGCTTGTTGCATACTGTCTGTCTGGGGCTGCTGTGTGTCACAGCAGTAGGGCTGAACAGCGCAATGAGGAATGTTTGGCTCACAACACTTGCTGTGTGGGACTTTACATAACAGGTTCACTGACATCTCTACTAGACTATAAACCCCACAAAGGCGGGGATCACATCTGTCTAGTCCACACTTGTGTTCTCTTCTCCAGGCCTAGTGCCTACAAGGCATGTAGAGTGTGCTCAGTCAAGCTTTGTTGAAGAAAAACAAAAAAGGAACATTAAGTGTGGTAACCACACTAATATTTTTGAAGTAATTTATTTTCTTAAAAGAGTCACATAAACCTTCTGTTTGACTACACTTTAAAATGTCTGTATAAGAAGGATGCTATCTACTGCGAAACTGACTCTAGGAAAGTGGCAGGAGTTTGTCTTTTGGCTTCACAAGTCCTCTGGCACATTGCCCCTGCACCAGTCTGAAGAGTGGGCATTGAACACATAAAATCACACCACTCAATATTTACTGAGCAGACTGGGGCCAGGGGTAAGAACAAGGTAACAATGGTTCCACCATGACTAGCCCATCAGCACAAACAGGGATGGAAAGCCACAGGGAAACAGACTCAGGGCCTGTAACGTTTGCTAGTACAGATCCAGAACTATCTGAGAAAAGGTATCAAGTGCAAGGGAATGGTCCTGGAGGGAGTGCTGTGGGTGTTCAGAGCCTGGACATACTCTTCGTGGCTATAGAGGGAGAAAAAGACTTCAGCCCAGACCCTGTCTGGACTCAAGTCCAAGATGAGGCTTGGAAAGCTTGTGTTCTGTAAAAGGGGTGTTATCAGCCCTGCTTTACAGAATTTTTATTATGGAGAGCTGATAAGACCTGAAGAATGGATTAAGAGGCTAGCAAAGGATTAGGAGGAATTAAAGAATAACAATGGTGTGATCCAAGGCACAAATACTTAACACTTGGGAAAGAACGGATTTGGGAGAGATTACGAATCATCTGTAGACCATGGTGTTAGGAACTCTCCAATTTGGAAAAGTGTGATAGCGGGACACTTGAACAGGCTGGGTGGGGCTGGGCCTGGTTTTCAGCACAAAAATGCATACGTTCAGAAAGGTAGGCAAGAAAATCATTCCAACCAGTAACATAGTCAGGTCTTATGGTGAACTGGAACCCTATTCTGGTCACCTGAATAGGGACCAGACTTGGGTTTCCGTCATATTGGATGCATTCCTTGTGGGATAGCTGGTGCAGTGGGACCAACAGCAACACCTGAGGCAGAGTGGTAAGGCCACCATCTCTAGATGTTGCTGAGCATCCAGTAGGTTTCATAGCTGGTCTGGTGAAGTCACTGAGAGATGGGGTTTTCAGGGAGCTAGGCATGAAACTAAACATGAAGACTTCAGGCTGAGGAAGCCTTGGGAAGATCTTATACATTCCATGTGAGTTTATTTGTTATATGAGATCAACAATCTGCAAGGATTTTTAAGGCAAAGAAGCCAGAGATTATTTATGACCAATTTTCTCAACAAGCTCTGGAAAGCCAATTCACAGAATCACTGATGTTATTTTTTTATTGCTGTCTTTTATGGGGACTTTACTCATTTCTTAGAGGAACAACTGTAGAGGAACAATTGGCATGAAAGAGGGTTGCTTGTGGTGAGGTTGGTGTTTCTTGCCTGCCTTGAGAGTTCTATTGCTGAGGAAAACAAACAACATCCCAACCCTCCATGACGCGACTCTTTCCAGAACCTTCCATGGACATCACATGTTGTAGATTTGCAGGGGCCTGGAGCTTGCAACACATATTCCAGGGATGAGTTGATACAGCTCAGTTGTGGAATCCTCTTTGTGTAAGAGAGAGAGAGGGAGAGAGGGAGAGAGGGAGAGAGAGAGAGGGAGAGAGGGAGAGAGGGAGAGAGGGAGAGAGAGAGAGGGAGAGGGAGAGGGAGAGGGAGAGGGAGAGGGAAAGAGAGAGAGAGAGAGAGAGAGAGAGAGAGAGAGAGAGAGAGAGAGAGAGATCTTGTTGTGCTTTTTGTTTTCTTGGGTTTTTTGTTGTTGTTGTTGTTTTTTAAGCTGATACTTAGAAACATCTTCTGATGGAGCAGAAGGCTAAGGGACTCACTGATACTGCTCTTCAAGTCTCTGCTGAGGACAAACAGGACATCTCTCTGCTGCTCTACCCAAGAGAGAACGTTTATATATTTCTTTATTTAACCATTAAAGAAGTGCCTCAACACTCAATGAGTCTCTTTCTTATATGTATTTAAATTAAAAGTAATGAAGTTGACTTTAGTAAATGAGAGAGGTATCCCATATCCTGTTCTCTGACAGTTTTCACATATGACATAAAGTGCATTTTAAAAAATGATTTAGTTTTACTTTATATGCAATGGTGCTTTGCCTACGTGTATGTCTGTGTGAGTGAGTGCATCAGATCCTCTGAATCTGGAGCTACAGACAGTTGTGAGCTGCCATGTGGGTGCTGAGAATTGAACCCAGGTCCTCTGGGAGAGCAGTCAATGCTCTCAACTACTTACTCATCTCTCTAGCCTCTGTAATGGTCTTCTGACAACCCTGGGCTCCCATGCAGACCCACTGGATTGGAATGCTGACTCCAGCTCCTGGCATCTGTGTGATCTGGCAAGCTTCCTATATTTTATAGGCTTCCATTTTCTCATCTGAGAGATGAAGATAATAATAGTATCTATTTAAAGATTAAATGAGAACATCTCCGGAGTGGCTAGCTCAGTGCCTGGCATCCACTGCGCCAGCTGTAACTGTTAGGATTATTTATTACTGAAATCAGGGAGCTGGAGGTTTGAGAGATGGCACAGCAGCTAGGAGCACATGCTGCTCTCAAAGACCTGCATTTGACTCCTAGCACCCACGTGGTGGCTCACGACCATCTGTAACTCCAATTTTAGGTGATCTAATGGCCTCTTCTGACCTCCTTGGGCACTGCATGCATGTTGCATGCTTACATTCATATAGGCAAAACACTCAAACACATAAAGTTAAAACAATCTAAAATGAGGGAGTTTGGGGATGCTATTTGGGTGGGAGATCCTAGTGTTGTGGCGAAGCCCCTCCTTTGCACTGTGAAGAAGTTTCTGGAGACAGTTGGGATGTTTACTCAGCAATGTGAATAGACTTAACTTGACTCAAAGGTGGTTTAAAATGCTAAGCTGTATGTCCTGCATATATTATAAGATGAGTTAATAGATTAAAATTGAAGTTATTTTTAAAGGAAAAAGAAATCTCTAAGAGATTTCTATTCTCCATGAAGTTCAGCCTTGCTAAGACTTTTGTGAATTGCTTTGGGGTGTCATCATTTAGACTGTAAATGAAGGTCCTTCAAGGTCCACGTGTAAACAGTTGGGTTGTCAGTCTGTGGTACCAGTGGGAGGGGGCAGACAGGTTTGGAAGAGAGGCCGGGTGGAAGGAAGGAGGTAAGCCACTGGGTAGGGAGTGTGTCCTTTAAGGGGATTTTGAGACCCTGCCTTTCCCTTCCTCTCATTCCTTACCCACCCTGGAGTGAGTACCTCCTCCAGCCTGTGGTCGTGTAATGATGCGCTCCTGCACAGTGATAGGATGAGGCAAGCCCCCCGAATGCTCTGAAACGAAGATCCAAACTAAACCTTTCTTCCTTGTAAATTGTTTGACTCGGGCATTTTCTTATGACAGTAGAAAGCTGACTAGCTGCTGGGTGAAGCCGCTCAGATGACTGTTATGCTAATGTCCTGTTTACAGGTGTAGTAGAATATTATTAATAGTGTCAGGAATAGGCTATCTCTCGTAACATAGGACTCAAATTCCACTAGTCATTGGTTGGTCGTTTCTTCATTTTCCGTTCCCTCTTTACCCCTGTACTTTTGTTTTGTTGGTTTGTTTGTTTATTTTTGTTGTTGTTTTTTTGTTTTGTTTTTGTTTTTGTTTTTGTTTTTTTTTTTTTGAGACAGGGTTTCTCTGTATAGCATTGGCTGTCCTGGAACTCACTCTGTAGACCAGGCTGGCCTCGAACTCAGAAATCTGTCTTCCATGTACTAGGATTAAAGGTATGTGTTACCACTGCCCAGCTTACCCCTGTATTTCTTGTAGGCAGGAAAAATTGTTAGTTGAAGGTTTTGTGGCTGGGTTGGTACCCCCATCCCTCCATCAGAAGTCTTCCCTGGCTACCCATGTTCAATATCCCCTATTGCTAAGAGTCTTAGCTAGGTTCACCCTCATAGATTCTTGTGAGTTTCTATTGTCCTAAGGGTCTAGCTTGTCTCCGGGATAACCCCCATTCCTGTTCTTTCTCCTACATCCTCCCCATACTTGATCCCTCTTACCCTTCTCTACCCCCTTTCCCATCCAGTTCCCTCCCTCTGTTCATCCCAGATGTCTGTTTTATTTCTCATTTTCAGTGAGATCCAAGCATCCTCCCTTGGACCTTCCTTGTTACTTAGCTTCTTTGGATCTGTGGATTGTACGATGGTTATCCTGTACCTTATGGCTAATGTCCACTTATAAGTAAGTACATATCACAATTGTCTTTCTGGGTCTGGATTGTCTCACTCAGGATGATATTATCAAGTTCCATCCATTTGCCTGCAAGTTTCATGATGTCATTGTTTTTAAAACTGAGTAATATTCCATTGTGTAAATGTTCCATATTTTCTTTATCCATTCTTCAGTGGAGGGATATCTAGGTTGTTTCCAGATTCTGGCTATGAAAAATAAAGTTGTTGTGAACATAGTTGAGCAAGTGTCCTTGTGGTATGGTGGATCATCTTTCGGGTATATGCTCAAGAGTGGTATAGCTGGGTCTTGAGGTAAAACTAGTCCATGTTTCTGAGAAACCACCAAATTGATTTCCAAAGCAGAGACACACAGCCAAACATTATGCTGAGCTCAGGGAATCTTGTGGAAGAGGACAAAGAAGGATCTAAAGAGTCAGAGAGGTCAAGGGCACCACCAGAAAACCTACAGAATCAACTACCTTGGGCCCACAGGGGCTCACAGAAACTGAACCACCAAGCAGAGAGCACACATGGGACAGACCTTGTCCCCTTATACATATGAACAGCTTGGTCCTCATGTGGGACCTCAAACAGCAGGAGTAGGGGCTGTCTGTGACTCTGTTGCCTGGCTTTGGATCCCTTTCCCCTAACTGGATGGCCTTGTCTAACTTCAGTAGAAGAAGATGCTCTCAGTACCACTACAACTTGATATACCAAGACAGGCTGCTATCCATGGGAGGCCTCCACTTCTCTGAGGAGAAAAGAGCATAGGGGGAGGGGAGGTGAAAGGAGAGGAGGAAGTGGAAGCTCTATCCAGGATATAAAGTAAATAAATTAATTAAGGAAGAAAAAGAATTTTCCAAAGCAAGATACAGCTTAATAAAAATAATTTTAGTATATACATATATTAAATACATGTATGCCCTTATATATTTATATATAAATTTTATATATAATAGTATATAAAATTATATATATAATGTGTCAACAGGGGAGGGAAGGAAAGGATTTGCAGGAGGAGAGGAGAATGGGGAAGGGAGGGAGGACTCAGGGATAGAGGAGGCCTGTTGACCTTTGCTTTCTGTTGATACAGTTGCTGGTGCCTCTAGATGAAAACTGACCCAGCTCTGTCCACCTTTTCCTTCTAGAGTTATAGCACATGCCAGGAATGGCAACTGAGAACTTGAGTTCCAAGGATAAGACTGAATTCTCTAAGTATGTTTTTTTTTTCCCATTTAATGACTTTTCTTCTCATGCCCTTCCTCTTCTCTGAGCCCACTCTTTATCACAAAAAGAAAGTGCTTCTTCAGTGGTGGCCAAAGAAATTTCCATTAAAAATAGGAACATCTTTTCTCATGGCTGCCTCCAATTTGCTGGTCCTTGAATGTGTTCCTGGAGAGAAACCGAAGGCCTAAGATGAGCCTCACTCAAGCCTGCCCCTTTGTGTGAAAGGGCTTCTAACACTGGGTATGTCCCACATTCCTTACATTGCCCTGGATCCCCTCAAGGATAGGAGAGGGCCCTGGCATTCAGAGAATCTAATACCACAAATCTGATGTATCCTCAGGGAGATCAGAACTGGGAAAAAACATGATCAGAATGGGTTGCCAATAAGCCATCTTTTCAGCAATCCATTGAAAAAGTGTGCTTCATCTACTAGTGAAACTGAGAAAACATGGACATCAAAATAAATAGTGATGGCTTGGGTTAGGGATGCACCTTACTTGAAGAGTGTTTACCTATCACACACAAATCTCCATGTTCTAGGCCCACTACCACATAAATTGGGTGTGGTGGTGCATGTCTATAATCCTAGCATTTGGGAAGCAGAGGTAGGAGGATCAGTTGTTCAAAATCATCTTTAGCTATGTAGTGAGTTGAAGGAAAGCCTGGGATACACAAGACTGTCTCAAAAAAATTTAAATAAATAAAGAGATAACAACAGAAGCACAATATAACCCACTGAATATAAAGCAGGAAGTCATGAGTCCACATAGCTAAATGACTAAGTAGAAATTCACATAAAAAGATATTTATATACTTTAAACTACCTCCCCCATATACTTAGTATTTACAAAAAAACAACCACAACTCTAACAGATGCATCCTTCTGCAAGAGATTAAAAGAGCATGGCCAGCTGAACTCATGGTTCATCTGACAGGATGCAGCAAGAGGACCCCAGCATGATCCTGGTGCCATGCCCTGCTGACAATGAATGACCTGACTGTAGTTATATGAAACACAGAAAGTCTCAAATGGAGGATCATTTTACAACATAAATGACCTTCAAAGGAGTCAGGATCATAAAAGACAAAGAAAGACCTAGAAAATTTGAAAATGAGAGAGGAAAAAGACAGAAAACCAATCATAAACAATGTCATTACAGATTCTTTTAACTATGAAGAATGGACATTATCGGGACAACTGGTATACCTCATATGGGGTCCAAAGTGTAGACAGTGGAGATATATGCAGGATGGCACACTCATCTGTAGGACTCACACAATGAAATGTTCAGGGGTGACTGGATGTCATAGCAGCAACTTCATATCTAATAATTTAAGAAAAAATTCTGTTGGCTGAGCTTTCTGTTTTTTAATAAGGAAGGAAGGTAGGGATAGAGGGAGAGGAGGAAGGAAGGATGGAATAAAAGGAATAGAAAGAAGGCACTATCACAATGAGCTTCATTCAGATGGTCCTAGCTTCAAGCCTTGGGTTCTTCTTGAACTTGAGGAGCCTCTTTAAAGATTCCTGTAGGAATATGTATCCAGTTACTTTTACATTACTGTGAAGAAACATCTTTGGCAGTAACTTACGGGGAGAGGTTTACTCTGGTACATAGGAAGTGCAGTCCATCATGGCAGAGAAGACATAGAAATTGAGGTGGCTATGTCTGTTTTGGTGGTACAGGTTTTATACCTGTTGGTCAGCCAGGAAGCAGAGAGCTTGAATCAGAAACAGTATTTTCAAGACTACCCTAAGTGTAATTAGACGTTTACACAGTTTCCCAATAGTTCAAATCTTAGTATGATCTGAGTGGAAACTGGTGGGAGCAGAAGGGAAAAGAAGAGGAGAGGGGAGATGAAGAAGTGTGAGCATCACATAAATGTTTGTATTTAATCTGACTACTAGAGTAGAAGGATCCATGATCCTTGATAGGAAATATAAGTGTGTGCACATACTCCTGTGTATAGAAATGGTAATCACATCATATGTACACTTTATAACCTTATCTACTTAATATTTTCTGAACATTCCCCCCCCCCTTTAGAAACAGGGTCTCATTGTGTAGTCCTAAGTGGCTTAGAACTATGTAGAACTTGTCTATGTAGACCAAACTGGCCTTGAACTAACAAAGACCCACCTGTCTCTGCCACCCACATGTTGGAATTACTAAAGGATGTGGTACCATACCCGGTGACACAGTATTCCAAAGGTTAGTTAATAAATAGCCATTGGTTGTGAATCACACTAATTTATTTAACCACCCCCAGCCATGGTTTGGTTTAACATTCCTGTTATGCCATCTAGCCTTTAGAAATTGGCATATATTAGCTTCACTATGAAAGCAAAAATGGAAAACCATGTAAGATAATTTCCAGTACACCTTTTACCGTTTCCACTTGCCCTTGGACAGATTGGGCTAAGCAGAGGACGTTTTGGGAAATAGTAAATATCGTCTTCTTGAACTGATGAACTAAATTCTTTTCTTTTCTTCCTTTCTTCCTTTCTTCCTATTTGTTCGACGGTAGATGACTCTACTGGAGACTGAAATTAGGGCATCATGCATGCAAGAAAAAGACTCTACACTGACCTGTGGCCCCAGCCCTCAATTTCACTGAGTTCAAATCCCAATTCTCTTCTCAGAAATCTAGGACCTGGTACCTAATATCTCAATGCCTCGGTTTCCCCTCATATAAGATGGTGTGCCCATTCACAGAGTCACTGAAAGCCTGACAAGTTGTAAAGAGCTCATACAAGGCGAGTGTTCATCAGTGTTGGCCATTGTTAGCATTATGAAAAAATATAAGAGGCAGCTTTTGAGGTCCAAAGAAAAAGACAGGAAGTAGGTCAGCCCCATCCCTGGGATGGGAAAGTTCCCTCTCCTGGTGACAGAAGTGATATTGATGGAAAAAACATTTTGTAAGGTCTGGAGTTGACGTATACTCTTTATGACATTTTAATCTCTGAGTAATAGATTCCATCGCCTACGGAGCCAGGCCATTTCCATTTATTGACTTTTCCTCTTCTCTCTCAGACATGGAGTCTACCTCCTGTTGACTCCATTCTCCCTCCAGCCACCAGGAACTGTTTCTGGACAATGCTCACCACCATGCCAGCCAGGTCTAAAACAGGCAAGGGGTCCTGAAGGCCCACCAAGGCACCCCATATTCCTTAAAAGGATGCTGAGGAGGCCTTAATCCCCCTTCTATCCTTACATTTTCTCCCAGTGATATGCCCCAGTGATATGCTGGGTATGACTTTGAGATTGATGTGTTGGTGGCAATACTTTATAATACTATTCAAGGCACGATGCTGTGATTATGAGCATAACCTGGTGTTTCAGAGCATGGGACCCCCTGACATGTTCACAGACTGCATTGTGTATGTTTAGGTGGTATTTTACTTAATTGAGCTGGGGAAAGGAACTTGAGTAGAAGAACAGGGCACGAACAATGTCTTAGTTTAAGTGATATTGATGGAAAAAAAACATTTTGCAAGGTCTGGAGCTGACGTATACTCTTTATGACATTTTAATCTCTGAGTAATAGATTCTGAGTAGTAGTTATTGCTTCGATGAGACACCACAAGCAAAGCAAGTTAGAGAGGAAAGGATGTATTTGGCTTACACTTCCACATCCATAAGCCATAAGTGAAGGAAGTCGGGATAGGAACTCAAACAGGGCAGCCACCTAGCATATAGAAGCCATAGAGGAGTGCTGCTTACTGGTTTGCTCAGCCTGCTATCTTATAAAACCTAGGACCACCAACCAAGGGATGGCCCCAGACACAACAGACTGGGCCCTCCCCCATTAATCACTTATTAAGAAAATGCCCTACAGGCTTGTTGACAGCCTAATGTTGTAGCAGCATTTTCTTCATTGAGATTCCTCCCTCTCAAATGACTTCAGCTTGTGTCAAGTTGACAAGAAACTATCCACCACAGGCGCCTATGACACACACTTGCTGGGAATCTCACAGTATGACTCAAGGCAAGCTGAGTGAGGGTGTGGGCAGCCCTCCTTCAGAATAAGGATAATTATTCCCCTGGTCCCAGTAGACCCCATTATGAAATTCCAACTGATCTCACTCTTCTCTCACATCGTGGTTCTTTGTATTTCTCTGCTCTGAACCCCTTCTGTTCATTTTTCAGACCTATGGTTGAGCATGGCAGAACAACACAGAAAAGAAGAGAGGGTCTCCATCCAAGGATGCAGTTGTAGATGAGGGGGCGGGCACCACACTCATGGCCATTTTTTTTTTTAACCTCCAGCTGAGAGCATTGATTGGACCATTAGCCAAGGAGCTGTGGGATTTCACAGGGTCTGCCCACCCTGGTTCAGGCCTGGTTTAGTCACCATAAGCTTCACATGGCAGAGAAAAATAAACTCACCTCGAAGTTTGATTCAGTCCTGGGAAAACTGCCGCCAGCACACCTTTGGTGTCAAGGTCGCTCCTTATCTTATCAGTAAAAATCCCCTAAAACTGCTACGGGAACTTCGGCTCCCTGTCCTCATAACCTGGAGGTGTAGCTTTCTTCATGCTTTGAGAATAAAGATAAAATGAATTATTAATTTTCCAGGGCAGCAGCGGGTGATGCTTGGTCAAGGAGTGAGGAAGACGAGCAGTCAAACTTCTATACATACGGCAGGGAAAAGTCATAGAAGCAGGCGGACTGGAGGAAGCCAGAGGTGGGGAGTTTCCAGAACGGCTCTCGGAAGGAGCAGTGGCCTTTGTATAGTGAACCTCCAGCTCCAACTTCTTCCTGGATTCACAGCCAGAGAAGTCATGCCGTGTGGAAGCCTGCTGGTTTCTAGAACTCCATAGAACATCTACCTCTGTCTGGGTGATTTCTGGTAATCAGCAAAGCCTGGAAATTTTGAATCATCTCCATCAGAAACAGACAAGCTATCTTCTTTTCAGTACGGGGGACCAAACTAAGAACCCTGTACAAGCTAGACAAATAATCTCTCGATGCAGCACACCCTCAGATCCCTGCCCCACAACTGTCTTTTCTCCCTGCTAGTAAAACTTTCCAATCAAAATCATTTTCCCACAATTAAAAAATTATAACTTAATACATATACATGGAAAAATAAGAAATCAAGATTAACTTGTAATTATTAAAACAGAATAAGGCACCAGCCAGCCTTATTTCTGTCTGAGCTGGTTCCCTTTTTCTAGAAACCATTTCTGTAAATTATAAAGTTTTAAATTCCATAATGGTTACCTTCTCATTGATTTAAAAAATGCTGTACAAACTTTTGTAGTTTACTATATTTATTCTCTACACACTGGCCTACTATTAAAGTGACTCTCACTCACTCTTTCCTCTGAGGCCCCCTACTTCCCAGGATCTATCATTAGCTTCAATGGGGGGCTTTTATAATTTAAAACCTACCATGGCGTTTCTATTAATCTTCCTATGTAATATCTTCTGAAACAAGATTTTGATAACTTATCAATGAAAATTCAATATTGAGTTGGGAGAGCAGGGTGAGATGCATGTGCTGCCACAAACCTATAATCCCATGGCTCGTGAGGCCGAGGCTGCAGAATGAGGGCTAGAAGCCATACTAGGTTACATAACACGTTCCAGGGTGGCCTCGGTTACAGAGTGAGACTCTCTCAAAAAACAAGTCAAACAAAATATACACACAAAGAAGAAAAACAAACAAACAAACAAACAAACAACACACACACACCAAGTTGTAACCTGTAATTTAGATATGAAGGTCACAATGAAATGGCTAGAAAGAGATTTTTGGTTTTTTGTGGTTTTTTTTCCAGTAATAATACAATCTCAGGGGTCACAGTATGAGCGAGCAAATGTCCTGTAACAAAATTATCTTCATGTGTAGGCATCCACTAAAGGAAGTTTTGAACTTTCTCTGATTGGTCTGACAGGCATGCAAATAGCGATTCTGTAGTCTCTGAAATATTTTGCATTATAGCTGAATATGAAAGAAAAAATGATTAATTTACTCCTTAAAATTTTTTATTGTATTTATTTATTGGTGGGGGCATGCCAAGGTGCACACTCCAAGGTCAAAGGACAGCTTATAAGAATTGGTTCTCTCCTTTGACCCTGTGGGTCCTGGAGATTAAACTCAGGTCATTTGGATTGCATGCCAAGTGTCTTTATCCACTAAGCCATCTCACCAGTCCAAGAGTAATTAGTGATCAAATATTATGAACTTATACTAAGTTACCATTATATTATGAAGTTTATAGATTTCCTATTATTGTTGTTATTATATACATATGTGTGTATATAATGTGTGTAATAAAATGTCAAATGTAAATGTATGTATTATGTACAGTATACTTTGGGAATGATCATGTGAAAGATATTTAAGTTTCCAAAAGCACACATTTTCCCAAGGATACTTTTCAGCCACGTTCATGAGCCATCTTTGCCACTCAGTTGCGAGAATCTCAGAGAGCTTAGCCACCGCCCTGCTGACTGCTACCGCTCTGCCTCTGCCTGGCAGGTGGACACGCTCCTTGGGGTATCTTCAATGAAACTGTTCCCCACAGGTCCAGGTGTTTGAATATCTGATTCCCAGTTGGTGGAGCTATTTGGATAAGTTTAGGGTGTTTGGCTTTGCTGGAGGAAGTGTGTCACGAGAGAGGAGGGCTTGGGGTAGGGGTTGAGGTTTCAAAAGCCATGTGTCATTCACAGGTCAATAATTACACAGGTCAATAATTACATTCACAGGTTAATAATTACAGATTAACTTGTAATTATTAAAACAGAATAAGGCACCAGCCAGCCTTATTTCTGCCTCGTGCCTGTGGTTCAAGATGTGAGCCCTTAGCTTCAGTTCTGGATGCCGTATTTGCAGCTTACAGCCACATAAGGCTCACACCATGACAGACTCTTTCCCCTCTGGAACATGAGCTAAATAAATCTTTTCTTCCATAAGTTGCGCACTCATCATGCCTTATTACAAGAATAGGAAAGAAACTAACCCCTCTACTTCCCGAGGCCCTTCCTGTACACATATCTCCTCTCTGAGACATTATTAATAGTCTTACTGCCTCCCTAGATCCTGGAGGAGAAATGTAGTCTCCCCTTTCTTGAGTCCTACAAACGCACAGCTCCTCACGATATCCTTCCTTATTTTACCCCTCAACTTTACATAGATCACATGGTACAGAATGCCCCAGGATATTCAGCTAAGGCTTAAGTACGGTTCAGATATTTTCCTTGAATGCTGAGGATGTGGCTCAGTTGATAAAGTGCTTGCCTGGCATGCACAAACCCCTGGGTTTGATACACAACAGTATATAAACATGATGATACATATCTGAGTTCTTCTCTGCCAACTGTTTGTATGAAGTCTTACTCACCACCCCATTCTCTTGCCTTGGTACAGGCTGCTGGGTGTCAGAGCCACCTGCACTTACAGCTCAAAGCTAGAACGCTGACCACAGAGTATCTCAGTACCCAGGGGTCACACTTACCAGCATGGAAGAAGTCCCTTGACTTGACTGCCACACATTTTTTTGTCTAGCAGATCATTAGGACCCCCAGGGGTGGATGAATCTCCCACCATATCCTCAGCTGATGGATAATACCCCCATCACAGAAAAAAAAAAGAAAGAACAAAAAACAAATTGAAGGAGCTTTCTTCTTCCTGGTGGTGCTTTCCAAATCTATCGTTCAAGCTGTGAACGTATGCTGTCACTAGTGTGTCTCAAGGTACCTTTGAAAGCAGTCAGTAGACACTGCTACACTGCTACTTTCTCTTTTCAGCTGTTCAACCCTGCTGCCCAGACAACATTACAATGACCTCATGTGAACAGTGGAAGGGCCACGAGATGAAGGGAAAGGATTCCAGCTATGGGTTCAGAGCATCTGTGCTTTTAAAACTGTAGCCCCTCCTGGCTCTGCTCCTAGAGATCTCGCTAGCGCCTTGTGAATGTGGTGAAATCTACAGATGTGTGTGTGTGGGGGGGAGGGGGGTTCAAAAGGCAGAGCGTAGCTTTTCCGGAGTTAAAGGTCTGGGCTCCTCCTGCTCTGAAGGTGGGCTGCATCTTAAGGGAGATGAGAATTAGACATAAAGGGTTAGTGTTTACTCACGACCCATGAACTTGGGAATATAAAGGGGCTACTGCCTTAACACTCCAACATGGGGGCGCAGGAGCCTGAAGGGTTATGTAAGGAGAGAAGAAGGTGTGGGCTAGGATCTAAGTCCTCTTCTCTGAAACACTGCACTGAGTGTGTAACCCCAGGGGGCAGCTCTTGCAATTCTCCTTTTGAATTGTTGTGCTTTGTGTTACTTAAGACATAGACCCAAACAATATGTTTCTATGAATCTGAAGAAAAACTTAACTGTTAACATCTTATTCATCTTCATGGAACTTTTTCTCAGAACTTAGAATGCTCTGGAAAAAGAAAGGGGATGTGAAGAAACAGGGAGATGAGAGCGGGAGAGGAGGGAGAAGCAAAGGAAACTCCAAGGCCCTTCATCAGGCTTGCTCTGCTTGCAGCCCCACGGAGAGGAGCAGCTGTGCTAAGAGGCTCGTGTGTGTGTGTGTGTGTGTGTGTGTGTGTGTGTGTGTAAGTGTTGTGTATATGTGTGAGAGTGTGTGCATGTGTGTGTATGTATATGTGTGTGAGTGTGCATATGTGAGTATGTATGTTTGTGTGTATGTGTGTGAGTGTGTGTTTGTGTGTCTGTGTGTGAGTATGCATGTGTGAGTGTGTGTTTGTGTGTATGTGGGCATATATGTGAGTGTGTGTATGTGTGTGAGTGTGTGTATAGATGTATAAATCTGTGTGTGAGTGTGTAGATGTGTGTGTATGTGTGAGCATGTGTGAGCATGTGTGTGAGTGTGTAGATGTGTGAGCATGTGTGAGCATGTGTGTGAGTGTGTGTGTGAGAGAGTTTCTTCCTTCTTCCTCAGTTTTGCAGCCCAGACTTTTGCCCATCTGGATGCAAACCCTGAAGCTTCCAAGCCTCCAGACTTGGCCTGAACCCAGACCAAAGAAGAATCCCGTTGTCTTATATCTGCTCTCACACTCAGGTTGGGGATGGATGAAGAGGACTTTCCCTTGAGGGTGATGAGTTCCTGGAGAGAAATACACTTCCGAAAAGCAACGTCAGCATGATTTATGCAACAGCCCACTGCCAGGCTTCTTTCATTTCTCTCCAACTCTGAAACACAGGCTAGAGGTTACTGCTTATCTTCCATCCCAGAAGGAGACTCTGATCAGAGGAGAGCTTGGTATTATGCCAGGATCTGAATTGGAAACCACAGCCTTGAGACGATGCCAACTGGGCCAATTAAGAAGGTGTTGACGACGCTTCCCAGGAACGGGTTTCTAGATATTTTAACTTTGATGGAAAAGTTTAAGCTTCTAAAAATCCCCAAGAACCTCATATTTTCCAGGGACTAGTGCCTGGACTCTTAAAGGCTTCCAAGAAAACAGGATTCTCAGAAGCCCTTTCGACCTTCAAGCTCACTGGACCAATCAAGAAGTATATGGAAAAACAAAAGCAAAGAAAACCAGGCCTTCTCATACACCCTGAGAGACTTAGATGAGTTAAGTGTTTGAAGAAAAAGCTTGCTGCCAATTAGGACAGTGTACTGGCTTTGAGAAGTGAGCCTCATCCTGTTCTCCCCACTTTTGGCTGCCAGGTATGGCAAGGTTGGTCAGCAACAATGTCAGCATAAGGGGCCAAGATTAGCACTGCCTCCCCCTGGAATGTTCTCAGAATTCTGGCACGCTTACTAACCTTCTTCAAAACTGGCATACACTGGTAATTACAATCTAAAATGCAAATGCCCATAAACTCTGTGATCTTACTGCAAACCCTGCAATGTGGCTCTCACGTCTGTCTTGGAGACAAGAAAGCTAAGACTCCGAGGAATCAAGAAATTCGTGGGAAGTTCAGTTGCACCAAGAAGTTCATGGGAAGTATGAATCAGACAGACTTGAACTTGGGTACTCTTATCAACACTTGGGAGTTCCTAAGAACAGGTGAAGGTGAGGTCATGACCAACACGGTTGGAGAGTCCTGTTGCTCCCAGCATTAACCCTTCAGCTACTGGGCTCCAGTATTGATGGAATCCTGCAATAGAGATCCTCCTCTAGGGGGAGGGAATTCCAACAAATAGCTCCTGACAAATGGCAAAGGAAATGGTGAAAAACAGCAAAGACATTTAATCAGCATATCTATGACAGTGAGACAAAGGAGACCTGCACCCTTATCTCTGTTCCTAGGAATGCTGATTTAACCTCTCAGGTTATAGCAGAAAGGGACAAAGGGTGGTGCAAATAATTACACATAATATGTCTTAGTCAAATGGTGGTTCCAGGGCTGGAGAGATGGCTCAGTGGTTAAGAGCCCCAGCTGCTCTTCCAGAGGTCCTGAGTTCAATTCCCAGACCACATGGTAGCTCACAACCATCTGTGATGGGATCCGATGCCCTCTTCTGGTGTGTCTGAAGATAGATACACTGTACTCATACACATAAATAAATAAATCTTTAAAGAAAAATCGTGGTCCCGCTGATTATGAATCTCAGCATTGGTTAGACAGGGCCTTGTTGCAAGAAGAAAAGCATTGATTCCTGACTGGTAGATTTGACTCTGGTCACAAGGACTACTTAATTAAATGTGAGGTGACTGCCGAAGAGAAGGAGTCAAAGTAAAGGTGGCCTATGCAAAATGGGTCCCTAGATGGCAAGGTTTCCTACCTTTACTTATCCATCGGGCGTTTGAGGCCAGGCAGGGAAGAAGCGTCAATGCTCTTAGCAAAGGTAGCCTCTAAGTCGCCGGTTCTCAACCAGTGCCTTGAGACCCCTTGGGGAGTTGAATGACCTTTTCACAGAAGTCACCTGTGACAACTGGAAAACACAGATATTTACATTAAGATTCACAACAGTAGCAAAATTACAGTTATGGAATAGCAGAAGAAAATAATTTCATGGCTGGGGGGTCACCACAACATGAGGAACAGTCGTGAAAGTCACAACATTAGGAAGGCTGAGAACCACTGGGTTAAGTCCTTGCCCCCCTGCAGAAGTCTGGGACAGCAGGGAGAAAGCAGGTGAGGCCTTGAGAACGTAGCTTTTTATCAACCCATGAATCAAGGCAGCCCTGACACAAGATGGCTGAAGGCTGGAGATGAGTCCCAGTCGCAAGTGGATGAAGGGAGGAGTCAGCTCTGCTTCAAGGCAGCGTGAAACTGTTAGAGGAGGATCCATTAGGTCTTCCGGACAACAACAGGCAAGCGAGTGTTGGGTAGAAGGAAGGATGTAAAAAGGTGGGAGACATGAAGCCACTGGGACCCAAACTCATTTACTGTAGCAGACCGAAGGGTGAGGTGCAGGGCCGGGAAGTGGGAGGGGAGAGACATAATAAATGGGAACAGAAAGGTACCCAGAAAATGGGCACCTGAAATACATCTTAACCGGGAAGCTGGATAAAGCCATATATGCTTTGGACATATAAATACTGAATGGGTTTTTAAATCCTAAAGTATAAGCAATCTATCTTTCAAATAAAAATGTTAAGCAGGCATCATGTGCAGCAGACACTTTCCTTGTACACACGGAGGTAAACCACATATGCCCCAGCTTGCCTGCCCACTGGGACAGAGTCACATTGGCACCTCCTGGCCACTCCATGCTGGCCTTGAATTACAACTACATTTTATCTTCTAACAATGTTGCAAGAATTGGACCTTTAAAAAAAAAAAAAAGCTACACTGCTTATTCAAGTGCCTGACTTCTGCCTACATGTTCTCTGGAGCCTTTCCTGGGTTTGGATGTTGGTTCTTTTTCTTGGAGACATGCTATGGAATCTCTGAGAATTAAATCATCACTGAGAATCAGGCACACAGTTCCACTGTCTCTGATACTGTCCTACACCTGGATTCCCGATAGCCTAGGATGAACTCATTCGGATACCCACATCTGCAGGACGGGCACCTGCAGTCAATAGGGAACCATAAAATGTTGCCATTCCTCTGGGGGGGTCAATGCTCCAGCTTAGAGGGTTTCTTTAGGTCTTCATTCATGTCCCACATAAGTCCAAATTATCCTGATCTCCTGTTAATGCAGACTTATTATGAACCATGCAGTTACAGCAATAAGGGCAAGCAAGTACAAATCACACTTAAGCCGTGCAAAATGTCCTATTCTCCACATAAATATCTGGTGAATTTTATTCTTCACTAATTTGATTGCTTTTGAAGGAGGACCTCCAAAGTGTTTCAGCTTAGTTCACAATACAAGTGGGACACATTTTTGGGGTAAAAGGGAATCTGATCATGTGCCTATTGAGAGTGTGTGAGAGAGTGTGAGTATGTATGTGTGTGTTTGTGTGTACGAGTGAGTGTGTATATGTAAGTGTATGAGTGTGTGTGAGAGAGTGTGTCTGTGTGAGTGTGTGTGTGTCTGTGTGTGAGAGAGAATGTGTGAGAATATATGTGAGTATCTGTGCTTGCACAAGAATTCTTCTCATTTTTAACGGTAGTGACCTACATTTCTTTCAAAGAGGAAACATAATACACTGGAAGTAGCCCTTGACGGAGTACCCTGAGGTTTGAACTCTAGTCTCAACTATGGGCACCAGAAGCAACCTTGCTCCTGCATGGAACATCTCTTCACATACTAGACCTTTAGCTACCTTATCTTGAGGGCTTAATGATCTCTCAGAGGTGGTGGTGGTGGGGTTTCTCATTTCCTGTGCTTAAAGCGCATTTTCAGTTAATACTGTAGCAGTTGATAACGGACCTTAGGTACATTTCTGACGACAATATAACTGTATCCCCCAGTTACTATAAGGTCACCTCCAGTTATGGATCCATACCTGGTAAACGACTGCTCTCATATTCATAAGTAACCCAGAACGGGAGGTTTCCCTCAGTGATCTGTCATTATCCCTATTCCCTTGTCACACCCATGTCCTAGAGATGGCACTGGGGTCAAGTCTGTGTCTGTATCCTTTAATGTCCCATCTGATATACAAGCCTGGATGAGATGAGAGCTCAAATACAACCCAAACTGGTTTTAAAATAAGTTGGGCAGAAATTAAAGTAGTCCTCGTGTGCCTTTGGTTATTTCCTTCAAGGGTGACATGTCCTAAAGAAGTCAGCCTGATGGTTCTCCTGGTCCCTGACTTTTCTCTCTTATCCCTCCATCTTCCGACATAACATCATGATGTGAAGTAGCCAAGAGAGCTCCCAACAGGAGCTAGACCAAGGTCACTTGATCTTGGACTAACTCAGGTGGGGGGGGGGGCGCCAAACAAACCTCCCTTTAAAAAAAACAAACAAGGAGCTTCTGATATTTTGTTGTAGCAACTAAAAATGCTCTAATATTTGTAGAGTGCTTACTTAACGGAGTCTTAAGACTAGATTAGTTGAAGAAAGGACTCCTTACTGAAGAGAACATGGGCTGAGGAGCCCCTCTGTAAGGCCCTGGAGTCTGCAGGGCTATAAAGGAGTTGCTAGAGGACTGAACGGAACAGCTCGGGCCGAGTATGAGAGGCCACGAGAGAAGATCCGTTCCTTCCTGTGTCTAACACTTACAGGGTTTTAGAAGGCGGCATTTAAAGTTCTTTTGTAGTAGGAAGCAATGGTTTTTAAGTACTTAAAGATGATTGCTGTGGAGGGCACTGAGGCATCGACTCTGTTGTGTTCCTGTAAATCACTTTTCATTTCCTCTAATAGCCTTTCCAAGCATCTGCTGGGTTGTTGTTCTAGGCCGAGAAAATGACAAACAAGTCTGGTGAGTGCTTAATACAGATTCAGACCCTTTGTCAAAGAACAGTTAGGATCAAAGCTTTCCAGAGGCAAGCCGCTAGGAGATCAAAGGACATCTTTATCTTGTGCCTTATGGGGTGTGACTTTAAACACCAGAAATTAGACCTTTGGAGTCCATGTATTTACCATGAAAATGTGCCTTATTTCTAGGGAAACAAGGTCCTCAGCGCCCTGTCCACATTTTTCCCAGGAAATGGGCAGGTGGAACAGGCCTGTGATCTTCCTTTTCTTCTCTAATGAGACTCGTGCTTCAGAGAAGTGCGTTTATGTTGTTCCAGATGTGTGCTAAAACACTCCAGACACAGAAGTGGGTGGGCCAGGCCCCTGCCTTCCCGGAGACCGCGTGGAAGGAAGTCAGGCAGTTATGGAAAGTCCCTTGATCTGTACGGATTGATACTAAGCGAGGGGGCACTGACCTGGGCTCAACATACAGCAAGACCTGTGGGAATGAGCATCATGGGACAAGGTGTTAGTGGGTGAGGTGGGCAGTGGAGCGGTGTGTACGACCCCTACAGGACAGGAGTGGTACTACAAGGAAGTTAGAGTACAGAATGCAGAGCCATACTGTCAAGATGCCAAGGACCCAGAGGGACTCCTCAGTCGAGTTACACAGGCCTCGTAAGCTGTGTCAGAACTTACTTAAGGAGAATGGGAAAGCACCTCAAGACTCTTGGTAAGAGATTACGATGTAGACACTCTACACCTTTGTAGGAGGAGCCACTAACGGCCTCTTGCTAGCGCTCGGGGATTGGCTTCTTCACCAGGTTTTGAGAGAGTTGCCTAGAGCAGGGAGTTTAGCCAGCTGTGCCCACGTGAGTGTATTGTTGAAACTACTTGCTACATAGTGTCAACAGGATGTCTCTGCCGGGAGCCTGGTCTTTGGGGGAAGACTAGGTCAATCCTCCCTGCCCCCCCCCTCCACATCTGGTGAAATCACCAGCTCAGGGTGAAGGGCAACCTAGATGCTGACTTCTTCCCATCTTAGAATGTTTTCATCCCGTCTTGAGCGTCTACTACAATTCCTTGTTTTGTTTTGTTTTTTGTTTGTTTGTTTGTTTGTTTCTTTTCCTGCTGTTGGGGGCTGAACCTGACCATTCTGGGTGCAGCAATCAGAAATCTTCAAAGTTAACGTAGAATACTTTTTTTTTTTCCTTCTTCGAACCGTTCTCGCTCCTCTTCACTCCTATTGAGGTTGGATTAAAAGCAAGGGCTGACAGTAACTGCGCCGTACATGCGCAGTTGTCTCACAAGACTATTGTTGAAGAAGAGGCTCATCGTTAAGTATGTGGATTCACTGGGGTTTAACTGGCACGGTTGCTGTGTAGTGGTGGTTTTGTATAGATTTCAACCAAGTTTCTGTAAGGATCAGAGTTAGAGCATAAAGTGGGAGACAATCTGTGTCCCGTGTTTTAAAAAAAAAAAAAAGGAAAGGAAAGGAAAGGAAAGGAAAGGAAAAGAAAAAACCCAGACTCTTAACAATGATTCAACATACCCACTGAAGGCAAATGTTAGTGGCTTACTGGAAGACGTTACGCATGAATGAATTACCACAGCTCACATCACATCTGTAGGCATAATGTCTAGCCAGACTAAAAATGTCAAGATACAAGCCTAGCCTAATCCACCAGTCTCAGGTCCAAGTAAGAGACACTGTCCCAAAAATCAAGGTGGAGAGTGACTGAGGAATGATCTCTGGCACACACACACACACATACATGCACACACACACACATCTGCGCTTGCCGCAGGTCCTTCGAGCCGGATGAGACACGAACGACACGGACACCAAATCGGGTTCACGCAGCAACTTTACTTAGGGCTTTTTCTTTTACAGCTCTCTTCCCCAGCAGCTTCTTCTTAGGGCAAGGGCTCTCTTACTCTACTTCTACTCACAGCAAGGGCTAAAACAACTCCTATTACAACAGCTTCTCTTCTACTACCTCTACTTACGGCAAGGGCTAAAACTATCTTCGCGCCAACTCACCTCCTTCTAGCTCCACCCCACCTCATCCAATCAGAATTCACACACACACACACACACACACACACGCGCGCGCGCGCGCGCTCCAGGCATGAACTCAGGTCGTTCACAGACAGGCTGACAGGTCACCATCACGAGGAACAGTCCAGCCTGGCAGGCAGCCCACGCATGCAGCCTCACTGCGCATGCTCGGGCAACCCAAGAAACAAGTGGGTTTCATGGGACCTGCGGCTGCACCGGCTTCCCGCATGCGCTTGTAAAGATGTCTGTCTCCTCACTGAACCCAGAAGCGTGATTCTAACTCTCCATAATCTCATATTAATGGAGAAGGAGACAACTTAAATCTGCACCAGAACCAGGCATAATAATGTTCATACTTGCAAACCCAGCAGTTCCAGGCCAGCCTGGCTACATCCAGTGTGAGACTGGACTGGATAGTAACACAAACTAGTTATCCAAGAGGAAGGAGCCTCAGTTGAGAAAATTCCCCCCATAAGATCAGGCTGTAGGTAAGCCTTTAGAGTGGTTTCTTAATTAGTGATTGATGTGGGAGGGCTCAGTCCATATGGGTGGAGCCATCCCTGGGCTGGTGGTCCTGGGTTCTATAAGAAAACAGGCTGAGCAAGCCATGGGGACCAAGCCAGGAAGCAGCACTCCTCCACAGCCTCTGCATCAGTTCCTGCCTCCAGGTTCCTGCCCTGTTTGAGTTCTTGTCCTGACTTTTTTTGATAATGAGTAGCAATAAGGAAGTATAAGTTAAATAAACCCTTTCCTCCCCACTTTGCTTTTTGGTCATGTTGTTTCTTTGCAGCCATAGTAACCCTGACCAAGGCAGGAATCTGCACCAGGGTCGTGGGGTGTGGCTGTGACAGACTGACCATGTGGCTTGGGGGAGGATTGTGGAAAGACTTTGGAACCTGGTGCAAGGAAAGCCATTGAGTGTTCAATGCTTGGTGAGCTGCTCTGTAGGAGCTTAGAAGATAAGAATGCTGAAGACAACGCAGAAGATGAACGCCTGAAGTTTCAGGTGGGAATTTAAAGACTCTTCTGGGGGAGGGGGGCATGTGTTATTTTGAATTAAGATTCTATGGTTCCGGTTAGCTGAGGCTGAAGAGTCATCCGTGATCAACAAAGTGCCAGAACTACGAAAGAAGAGACCAGCATCACTGGGGTGAAGTCTTCTGGCAAGTGTTACCTGAGAGCACACAGAAGCTGCCTTCCAGAGGAGGGTAAGGTTGTGTCGGAGTCTCCCCAGATGGGACTGGTTTTGAAGACATGAAGGAGTCATGGAGAGAAGCTGAGGTTTGGCACTAGGTGGCAGGGCTGGAGTCCCTGAAGAGAGGCCAGGAGAGGCTGTTGGTGAAAGGGCAGCCCAGTTGCAGCAAGAGACTCTAGCAGTTTGGGAGTTGGCAGTGCCATGGATGACTATCATGAAGAGCAGCATCCATGGAGTGAAGCCTAGAAGGCAAACTGTGTGTCTGTAGAGGGTAGAGCTGAAGAAGTGTTCCAAGTCCTTTGGAGGAGCCCAGAGATGGTGAGTGAATCCCAGACATTGGGCATTGTGTTATTTACACTGCTGAAGTTTGGTTTTGCTTTGTTCAGATTGTGACTGTGCCCCCATTCTTCCCTCTTGAAGAAAGTATTTAACTTAATTTTGATTTTTTTAAAAGGAGCCTGAAAAGTTAAAAGACTGAGTTTTTAAAAGATTTTGGATGTTTTAAAGAGACTGAACTTCTAATGTGTTTAATTTGTAAGGACCATGGGTCTTTTCAATTTTGTTTGTTTTATATTGTTATATGAATATTAAAGTACCATTTGGGGGAATAAATGAGGAAGGAAAGGTTCTTATTAAAAAGTTATGTGAAAGTTATGTGTTTGTGTATCAAGTTAACCAGGGGTCAGTCATACTAGTTAGTTCTATGTCAAGTGAACACAAACTAGAGTCATCAGAGAGGAGAGAGCCTCAACTGAGAAAATGCCTCCATGAGATCAGGCTGTAGGCAAGGCTGTAGGGAATTTTCTTAATTAATTATCAATGGAGGTGGAGCCAGTCCATTGTGGATGGCACCATCTCTGGGATGGTGGTCCAAAGTGCTATAAGAACTCAGGCTGAGCAAGCCACAGGAAGCGAGCCAGTAAGCAGCGCCTCTTCATGGCCTCTGCATCAGCTCCTGCCTCCAGGTTCCTACCCTGTTTGAGTCCCTGTCCTGACTTCTTCAATGATGAACAACCGTTTGGAAGAGCAAGACAAATAAACCCTTTCCTCCCCTGCTTGCTTTTTGATCATGGGTTTTTCATCACAGCAATAGTGACCCTAAGATAGACACTCAAAATCAAAACAAAATAAAACAAAACAACAACAACAACAAAAACCAACCTGTACAAAACTTCTCCCTATTCAGAGTCCCCTAAGTGGGCCTCTCTCCTATCTTTGTTTTAAGGAACATGGCATTTAAGTCTAAAGTCAAAGCGGCTGTTTTGACATTTACTCAGAGTCTTAACATTATTTCCTATCATCCCACCTATGGAAGAGGTGTGCTTCATTCATTTTTTTTTTCTTGCTAACACAACTTTTTTATTACAGGATTTTGCATTCCTATCCCTTCTAGGAAGAAGAAAATGTAAGAGAATTTTACTTTTTCTCCACTCTCTTGTAGTTTGGATCTTAAATGTCCCCCCAAAGACCATGAGTTTAAGGCTTGTTCCTCATCCACTACTGGGAAATAGATGGTAGAGGTGTGGCCTGGTGGGAGGAAAGTTAGGTCATCAGGAGTATGTCCTTGCTGGAAATAGGGACCTAAGCCATTTATATCATTCTCTTCTATTCCTACGGCTAAGAGGAGAGGGGATTTGCTCTATGACATGACTCAGCTTGAAGCTCATTAAGCCTTTCCGAAGGCCTAAAGCTACTTGGTAACTACTGACTGACAGATCTGGCTTAGCATTCAAAAGAACCCCTCTGTCCTTTTAGCAGTGTGTGTGTGTGTGTGTGTGTGTGTAACTTTCTCTACAGGAATGGAGAGCTAACACACTCCACCAATCATGGTCAGAGGCAAGCCCTGCATAGGGTCTGTCCCAGCAGAACAATAATTGAGGTGCTCAGCTAGTTGGAACAGGGCTGACATCACTGAGAAGGGCTTGCTGCCTGCTGTGCATAGAAACTGGTGTTCTCTGCCCGGGGTTTTGCAAAAAGAAAAGGTTTAATTTCTACAGCCTGCTGGCAACAGGCTGCAGACTCAGATCTGCATCCACAATCTGTGTGGGGGTGGGGGGTGAAATTTGCCAGAGGTAAAAAGAGGTAACAATGCTTGTTGGATGAATGACAAGCTTGCAGCCTATCCTTTCTGGAAGGGTGTATGAAGCTGAGCTCTGCACCTGGGACTTTTGAACATATAAAATCATTAACCACACACCACCTGATTTCTCATATCTATTCCTAAAAAACATCTGGTCCCAAACTATCCACACCACTAGCAAAAGGCCTGAAGGCTTTGCCTGGAAAACCACTTAAAGTTAAGGAATTTATTTTGCTGTGTGTCTAGGCCTCAGCTTTTTTCGCCCATGGTGCTCAGCCTTGATGGCTTGTCCCCCCTGGGGGCTAGCATCTCTCCACTGGCAGCTGGGCAGCATGTGGGTGTGTGCGGTGTGTGTATGGGGGGGTATTGTCCCTCCCTGCCTGCCTCCGGCCTTCATCTCTTCCTGCCTCAGAGCCCTTTCATGGTTCGTTCTTCTTTAAATATGGCCCTTTCATTGCAGAATGAGCCAGAGTGGATTTCTTTGTCTTCAAAGACTCAGCATTAGGACTGTGAGGGGCTTCAAACAGGATTCTGTTCTTTTTTTTAAAGATGGGGGAAAAACCATCCATTCCCTTTTTATAAATTATGAAGATAGTTGGCTAATCATGTTTGAAATGTATCTTGTTGAGATCATCAGCTGGATGGCCGTGATGATGGGTGACTATGGAGTAAAGGGCGGTTACTCTCAGGGTTCGCCTCTTTATTGCTCTAAGTGCTAGGCATAGCAGGATTCCTTTAGAGCTTATCATGTTTCAGGACTGTACATGGGGAAAAGGACCTCTCCTCTTAATCATCACCAATGTCATTTTCTTTCTCTCTCTCTCTCTCTCTCTTTCTTTCTTTCTTTCTTTCTTTCTTTCAAAATGTATTTATTTCATTTCTATGAGTACACTGTATCTGTCTTTCAACACACCAGAAGAGGGCATCAGATCCCATTACAGATGGTTGTGAGCCACCATGTGGTTGCTGGGAATTGAACTCAGGACCTCTGGAAGAGCATTCAGCCCATTCTCCTAACTGCCAAGCCATCTCTCCAGCCCACCAATGTCGTTTTCAAGCGCTACCAAGGGAGTTTTGCTTAGGCAAATGTAGTTAAAGTGATTCCTTTACCTGTCTAAAGGTGATCAGAGCTATGTAGGTAAATGGCCGGCCTCCCAAAGGTAAATGGCCACAGCAGAAGACAAAACAAGCCTCACTTGACTATTTGCTTGGAGGAGAGCATCCAAAGAGGATTGGAAATTCAGTTCCCAAGCTCTGTAAAAGAAAGTCTCACAGACATTCATCAATAGGCAATAGTAAGGAAGGAGACGATACACGAGTGTCACAGTGAGCCCCATGGACAGCTTCATTATTGAAGAAAATTTGCATTGGGCACGTAGCAAATAGAGGCACAAAGACACCAACACATAAGAGAATGCAGTGGTTTTATAGGCAGGGAAAGAGAAGATCCCAATTCAAAAATGCTGAGGTTGCCTGGAATCTTCAGGATTGGATCCCTGAAAGGAAGAAGACGCCAAATTATGAGTTGAGGTCTCCTTGAGTAACTGGCTGGGACCTAAAATACATATGTTAGGGCAAGATGCCCAGAGATCTCACGTGGTGACTGCTGGAGTGAGATGAACCATGAGTCTAGAAACATTTCAGTTCTGACAGAACACAAAGATCTTACCTAAAACAAACAAATAAAACCTCAATGCATGGCAATGAGCAGAGATTCTATAGGACTAAATGTGAGGAGTTAGCAGTGCCTGCGTCCAGATACAAACGTTTATCTAGCACCCTGTCATAACTATGTTAATTATTCATTATTGTTACATTATTGAACAACAATTCATTATTGTTGTTGTTGTTGAGTAGTATATATACTACTGTGTGTGTATGTGTGTATATATATATGGACATATATATATATATATAGTATATATACTACTATATATACTACTGTAGAAAGTGCTCATCAATATCTCTTATACATGAATGAATGAATGAATGAATGAATAAGCTAAATGATTTTGTACATTAGGAAATTAAAGTCAAAACCACTGTGTTTTGCATTCTGCAGAATGGATACACAAAGTTGGCCTTAAGTAATAGCTCCCTTCCAGAGACCGTAAACATGGAATCTCCTAGAGATTGAAAACTATTATTCTACATGTAATTATAAACCAAATGGCATTTAATTTATCTTTCTTCCTGGCTGGGGTGCTACACATTATAAAAATTTCCAGAAAAGGAATGGCGGGCAGGAGCAAAGTTTCCTTTGATGTCGTAATGGCTGATGTTGACTGTCAACTTGAGGGGATGCGGAGTAACCACAGGAACACCTGCCTCATCTGTGTACATTCCTGTGTGCAACAACCGCAGGAATAGCTGCTAGGTCTGTCTGTGTGGAAGCATCTAGATGGAGTTAATTGGAGTAAGAAGAACCACCCTAAACTTGGATGGCACCACTCCAGAGCTAAGGGTCCTGAATTGAGTAAGAAAGGGAGAGTGTCTCCACTGGGCTGTGGACCTGGCTTGGTGGCTAAGAAGACATACTGCTCTTGTAGGTCCTAAAATTAGAATTGGGCTGCTCACAACCACCTGTGAGTCCAGCTGCAAGGAATCCAAATCCTCTGATCCCTCTCCCCCTCCCCCTCCCTCTCCCTCCTTCTTCCCCCTCCCCTCTCTCTCTCATACACACACATAAACACGGTGGGGGGGGGGGTTCTCAATTAAAAGTAAAATCCTTTTTAAAAAGAGGAGAGACTAAAGTTTCTACTCTCTGATTTTAGATGCAGTGTGACCAGCTGACACAAAGCTCCTACTTAAACAGTGAGCCAGAATCAACTTTTTCTTCCTTTGGTCGTTGGCTTTCATCTGGCATTCTAGCCCAGCAACAATCAAAGGAATTAATGCAAATATTACCTTTCAAATGTTTGAGATCTACTTCTCAACCCTGCCTTCCCAGAAGTCAATGGCCCACAGGAGTGAGTCTGTCTTCTTGTGGGGAATAAGAAAGGGAAGCTGGCCCTTCAGAGTTTGTGCCTTTGTATGCACCTGTAATGTTGCAAAAGTAATCACCGTTGCTTAAAAGACCTCCACTGTTTGCTAAGTACTATGGTAAGTTCTTGGCTTTCAATTCATTTACTCCTCACTGCAGCCTTTAAAGTACCCTGATATTCCTCTCTCTCATGGGATGGAAAACCTGGGATCAGGGTTAAGTTACTTGCTTATGAGTCACATACTGAACATGATTCAAGCAGGACTCTACCCTAAACCTCTCCTCTGGGACTCTTCAACCCATGGGCCTCATGAGAGCATTTCTTTTCTGACATATAAGGCAATTGCTTCTCATTTTAAATTTCTTGAAAGTACTCTATGTCTTGGATAACTTTAGTTTTTTGCTTTCTTTTAAATTTTATTTAATTTTTATGTTATACAAAATGAAAAAAAATAGGGGGTTGGAGAGATGGCTCATGAATTGAGACCACTTATTACTTTTCTAGAAGATCTGAGTCTGGTTCCCAGCACCCAAGTCAGGGCAGCTCACAACTGCTTATGACTCCAGCTCCAAAGGATCTGACATCTCTGTCCTCCTCAGGCATCCAAATTCATGTCCATATGCCTACATGTACATACATCACACAATCTAAAATAATAAAAACATATTCTTAAGAGTAAATGATTAAATCCACCCCATCCCCCCAATATTTCCTCTCAATTTGCTTTTTTTTTTTCAACCACCAAATCTACTGTGTTTTATGTCTTCTGTGTTTTATGAGCATGAGTGTGGGGCCATCTACTGGAGCATGGATAGTTGCTCAGAGGCCACATCTCTGAAGCAAACTGACTCTCCTGCCTCCAGCAGTCATGGATTCCCATAGCTCCTCACCTAAGGGTGGAATTTGGTGACTTTCTCCACCATTTGTACTGTGATCTTGTCTGGCTTGATTTGAATGGGTCTCATGCATGCATGCTGTCATAGCTGCTGGGAGCCCATGTGCATAACTGACCTCTCCTGTTTCCCAAATTCTGTTTCACTGCAGTCACCAACTGTCTCTGGCTCTTACAGTCTCTCCACCCAACCCTTCCTCAATGATCCCTGAGCCTCATGGAGAGGGGAGCAGTATTAATATCTTGTTTAGGCTTGATGACTTTAATCATGCATATTTTTATTAATACCACTAAGGGCTTTCTCCCTTTTGAAACACGGTCCTTCTGCCATGAAATTGAGAAGAGTGAGTCTGCATAATAGTTTTACTGGAGGCCTTGCAAATTGTGGGATTTGGGTAGGATGCAGAACTTAAGACCCACATTACTGTAGACTACATGATGTCATAAACTGGAAGACATAAACTCATACATTTATAGATTAAGCCTGCTGTCTACACTTACATACCTTCTCATGGTTTTCTCCCTCAATTTGGGACCTTAAAAATTCACAACTCGTAGTGAGCATCCATCATCAGTAGATGACCTAAAGAATGCTCAAAATGCTACTTCTGCCTCCGTTTCCGGGGGTAGGGCGAGGTAATTTTACCTTTCTGAGTTTCCCCAGCCTCTTGGGTGGTGCATCCTGAGGCTCCAGATGTCTTTCTTGGCTTCAAGGACGTTTGGTCTTCACTATCAACCCATCCCCCAAATTATATAAACCTGAACCATGCTGGCTGACCTCTTGATATCACAGCTCAACCACAGCTGGAGACTACAAAACATTTTGCAGTTACTCTTACTAGTGGATTACATAATAGACACATCCTATCTCAGCTACTTGAATGGGGAATAGAGTCCTTCCTTGTTCTGGCTGTTGGCACTGCTTTTTTGCTGTAATCTTTTGATTTTTTGATAGAGATATGCTGGCAGTCAGTATGTTCATATTTTTCCAATGGAAGTCAAGTGTGATCATTTAGTGCTCCTCAAATATGGGTTGTTCTGTACTCAGCTGGAATTGCCATAAGAGTTTATTTAACTTCTGCAGAATTCAGATATTGTTCAACTCTAGCCACAGCCAAGGTTCTGGCTTTCACTTTAGTTACTCTCTGACTGTCCCCTTTGGAGACCCCTGGCTGCCCTTCCCATTCATCTATAAAGATTGACTGCCAAAACTCTGTGGCATTTTAGGGATTCTTTTTTCAATTTCTCTAAGCTTATTGTTAATCTATTATGTGGTCCATCTCATTGACCCTCTTTAACCCGATGATGGTCGTTTCTAAAGCTGTGTCTTACTGGAAGCTTTTAGGGCTTCTCATTTGATAGAGAAGTTTCAGGCTTGGTACTGTAGTCTTTCCCTCATAAATCCCCCTGATCTATTTCCCTTTGTCTCAATGACCTTCTCAGCTGACATCACCTTTGGGCTGGTTGCCTTGAGAAACGGGAGAGATTGGGTATGACAGCACTAAGCAAGCATCCTTAAGGCATGGCGAGTTCTAAAGTAACCGAATCTCAAGGCTGGGTGGGTACCTGGATATTGGTTAGTCCTAGATCCCTCCCCACACAAGAATTTGTTCTTGAATATTCACAGTCCCTCTCCTCTGCTAGAATCCTTCCAAGCAGAGATCATTAGTTGGCTGAGCCAACTGTTCTCTTGTTTCAAGTTCTAATTGCTAGAGTTATTCAATTGAACTCTGCTTTCTTCCCATTAGTTCTAGGTGTGCTGTTGGGAGCAATACAAGTTAAGGGTTGATTTCTTAGAAGACCATACTAACTGCTCTTGTATGTTGGGGTCTCTACTGACTGACTTATACTTAGTCGGGGTTCTTGTAGTTGTAAGTAATAGGAAGCAACTCTGGCTAACTATCTCAGCTTTCTTTGTCCAAATAAGAACTACTCCAAAACTTGGTGCCTCAAAGAAATGCTCATTGCCTCACAGATGGTCTGGGCCAGAAATCCAGAAGCAACTTACTAGGTGATTCTGGGCCAGGGTGTCTCATAAGGTTTCAGCCAAAAATGTCCTGCTACAGTCATCTGAAGCATTGACTGAGAGTGTGGCTCCCCTTCTGAGCTCTCTACCATCACTAATGGCAGTAGGTCTCATTGTCTTTTCAGCCATTGGCCAGAGCCATCCTTCTTTTTCACTTTGGTATATCTCCAACACAGCAACTGGCCTGGTACAGGCTATAAGAAGGACAGGCAAGGCAGTCCTTGTATGACTTAATCTCTGAACTCGGTAATAAGGCTTTCTCCCTCTCTCCCTCCCTCTCTCTCTCTCTCTCTCTCTCTCTCTCTCTCTCTCTCTCACACACACACACACACACACACACACACACACACACACTTTCATTATTTCTTTTTCCAGTGTTGAGGATTGAACTCATAGTCTCATGAATGTTAAGAAGGTACTCTACCATTGAATTAACATATACCTTACTTTTTATATTTAGTTTATAGTAAGTATACGGTCTCTGGACCAGAGCCACAATGATTATTTGGTTAGAGACTATTTCAGTAGCTGTTCCTTGTGTCTCATTGATGCCTAGGAAGGACATGGGCCAAGACAGGTTGATCTTGTGCAGGCAGAAGAGTCTGTTCTACAAGATGGGGATTATCTTACATCTGGAACATTTATTCCAGTACCTATCACAGAAAGGAGACAGGACCTACAACGTAAAGTAATAGTCTCTAGGGGGAAATAGGAAGTACTCTGTCCAGGGTTATGAGTATATGGCCTTGGGGAAGGTAAGATAGATTTTATAATAGATGTCAATTGCACTAGCTGGGCAGGTGACTGTGCACAACTTTAATCTCAGCACTCAGAAGGCAGAGGCAAGTGGATCTATGAGTCTGAGGCCAGCCTGGTCTACAGAGCGAGTTCTAGGACAACCAAGGCTATACAGAGAAACCCTGTCTCAAAAAAACAAAAACAAAATACAACCAAACAACAACAACAAAAAAGAAATCAATGTCTCCCCTAAGGGGTGTTTAAAGCTCTATGGGATTTGAGGAACAAATTATTTTCTATACTGAAAGTCTGATCCTCCTGCCCCTATTTCCAAAGTGCTGGGATCACAGGCTCCCACTAAAATGCCCAGTCTGATGCAGGGCTGGGATTAGACCCAGAGCTTCATGCATTCAAGAACAGCCCTCTGCTGACTCAGCTGCATCAGAGACTGATACGCGGTCTTTAGAGAGTGTGTCAGTTCCCACTGCTCAGAAAGAAAGCTCTGCTTTGTAGAAACATGGGGATAGCCGTAGTGTTTTACAGTACCCACCCCTGTTCTTTCTTCTTTCTGTTTACTAGAAGTAAGGTACTAGGTCAACCCACATTCAAGGCAAGGTGATTCTGTTTCTACCTCATAAAGCCCAACAAAACTAAAAGAGTTATACAATAAAAAATAAAAATAAAAAGTAGATATGTCTAAGCCATCGCATGCTACAAAAACAAACAAACAAAACACCAAAAAAATTACCACACACAAACAACCCATCCCTTACCATTTGAATATGTAATAAATATATAAATGTATGCAATCCCCTTTCTCCAGGTTCCTGCAAGGGACACCCTATGACATGTCATCTTATCTTACAAAATGGCCATCTGCATGAAGACCAGGTGACCATGGGGTATTTTGTGGTAGCTCCTTAAATACACATCTACTTAAACATCCATCAACTAGAGTAAAAGCTGTCTTCTTCCCTCCCCCAACACACACAGCGAGACAGGCATGGGCTAGCCAAATTAGTTGTTTCTGTTCCCAAAGCAGGAAAACAAGAAGCTGGTCCTTAGCAACGTTGAGTTCCAACTGGCAAGCGTTACAGCTTTGCAGTCCAATCGGGGAATGTTAGAAATGGACTGGGGCTCATGGTGAAGGATTAGTCTCCATAACTCTTCCTCAGGGTTCTTAGTTCTTAGTTCTTCCTTTTAAAGACGTCCTCCCAGACCTGGACTCAATTGGTCACATTTCAGTGAGTGCAAAGCCAAACCAAGCCCAGCCAAGACATCACAGAGTGGAGAAAGGTTTGTTACCAGCAGCAGGCAAGAAACACAGAGGGTATATCTAAGTTCTGCCTTTCTGGAACAAAGGCAGGTTGGAGAGATCCCTCAAGGGAGGCTATAGCTGTTCAAACAGCTTTCATCCTGTTTCTGAGTATGCTTAGTTTAAGGTTCGTTTAAAAGACTGCAGACATTTTGGGGCATGCTTATCTCATGGAACACATGCTTAGAGGATTAACATGATGTCTTGGAATACCCCTGGGCATTGCACCATAAATTCTCAGCTGTAAATAAAGAAATGACACCATGATAGTTAATAATTGGCTGGACATGGAAGTGGGCAAGAGATGGCTTTCAAGGAGGCTAAAGATAGCCCATGATAACGTGTCTCTGATCTATGACATTTGACTCTTTGGAAGCACAGAGTTTAGACCCCTGGCCTTGTAGACTCTTCAACAAATGTTCAGCCTCTCCTTTTTCCTGGGAACTTATGTTTATAATAGTTAAGATTTATCCAGCACACATTTCTTCCCATGTTCTTTGAGTCGGGAACTTTAGAGCCGACTAAACTTTAGAACCACTTTAGGCGTTTCTGACTCAGATCATTCTCTGAAGTTATAGTGAAGATGTTGGCGGAAAAGATGTAAGGAACGGTATGGGATCAGGACCCCCAAGACCAAGTTCTCAGCATGAAGGAGATTTATTTGCTCCAAAAGGACAGAAGGCAGGGAATAAGAGAGAAAGACAGGAGATGGGGGATGAGGAAGAAAGGGAAGGGGGCAAAGGGGAAGCGGGAAAGATATTTGCCCCAGAGGGACAAAGGACTACCTCTGGATAAAGAGGAGACAGACATGGCACACAGGCAAATGGAGGTTTATATAGGTAAAGAGGAAATTCCATGTTAGGATGAGGTGTTTAATTTTAATTGGGCATGTTAATTAGGTGAGCCAAAGGGGTCTTTTGATTGCTAGACTTCAATACTTCTATAGCTGGACCTCAGCAGTCACCCTCAGGAGGAGGAAGTGGTCCAATAAGGGACTAGACCCAGATGGCTAGCCTTAGGAATATAATCTAACAGTGTTTAGCAAGGGAATGGGGAAGGGTGAAGCCCGTTGGAGCCAGACTGACCATGCTCAGGCTAGTCCAGAGTCTCTTCAGACACTTACAGAAAATGCCTCTGGATTTGGAACCCTAACCTCACAGATGGAATTCAGGTCTGGGAGGAGTCTGGCTCTCCAAGTGGGGAAGTCCTGCCCTTCAAAGGCAAGGGGAGCTCCTGGGGCTAAGACTGTGGTTGGAGCCAGCAGGTTGCATGTGCCGCGGCACATGAATGGCTAAGTCTGTAAGAGAACATTAGGCTTGAGGCTGGGAAGGAGTAGGCGCCCACTAACAGCTCCATAGCTATTAGGGATTAATCTACCACATCATACAGCATTCAAATCCCCCATCAGCTACTGACCTTTCTGGCTACGTAGTGTTTCACTGAAGTCCTTCTGACTGTGCGGTATTTAATGCCTCCAGCACATTCCATCCAGTTCAGAGAACAGACGGGTTATTAAATACACCTAGAAACTCTGCCCAAGGCTCTTGTTTGTGGGCTGAATCAAACGAAAGGAAATTGTCACCACAAGAACTTGGGTGAAAATTGAGTGCTGTCTCTGAGGTTCATGAGAATACATGTACTTGAATCCTCTCCCTGTCTAGCCCTAGATCCTTCAGATGTGGACATGGGTGTTCACACATCCAGCACAGTTAACATCATTTGCTCTAAGGGTTGCCAAAACGCTGATAATATCTCTTTCATTCAGAGATGTTTTCTATTAGAATAGCCCTGGACCGAGCTTTAGGCCTGAATACATATGACCTTATTCCTCTTCAAGATAATTTCTGGGAACCTCAGGCAAGACTGTTAGCTTTGTTTACAGTAAGGACATCCTAATGCCTGCATCCTTGGCATCCAGACATTAACCTTATCCGTTGTAATCCCGTTTGGTGCCCTTGGGACCCACACTGTAATTTCATGTAAGTTTCCTTAGTAAGCCTTTAAGGATAATAGCTTTAAAACCCAATGGAAATTGCTTCTAAGGCAATTTTAAGACAATAAAGTAGGGCTTGCTTTTTGAGATGCCCATACTCATGTACTAGGGTATGTCTTTCTTAACCCTCATATTTTAAAAATCTATATTAGGCTGGAGAACATTGTTCAAGAGCACTTTCTGCTCTATCAGAGGTTGTAGGTTGTAGTCCAAGCCCTCACACGATGACTCACAACCAATCCCAGGGGATCTGATGCCCCCAGTTGGTGTTCTCATGTCCCAACACACATGTGGTACATAGATATAAATGAAAGCCTAACACCCATAGACATGAAATAAAAATAAAACCTCCCAAAATCTATACAAAAAAAAATCATCCCATAAACTCTAACTTTGCTTCATCCTGGCTGGTCCTGAAATTCCCTTCTATATCAAATTCAAGGATCTGGTTTGAGTCGAGGTCCCTAAAAGATGAAGAGAACTCCTCGGGCTGCTAAGGGCGATGGCACTGAGATCCCTCCTCACCAGAACTGACATCTTTGAATGTGCTAAGTCACAGGCAGAAAACGCTCCTCTATCCTAGCCACAACCTTTCCGTAGATCCACGCGAGTGTTCTGCGTGACCCTGTGCACTCTCCACTCCAGGCCTTTCTCAGCTTTCCTAGGAAAGCTCCTTTCACGTCCACTGTTCCCTTAGAAGTTGCAATTATGTCTTGTTATTAATAAGCTATTTTCCTTCACCAGAATAACAACTTTCTCTGGGGAAATCTGTTGCCTATTATGTATGTAACGGAGCCCAATGCTTGGCCAATGTGCTGGCTAGTTTGGTTTGGTTTGTTTGGTTTGGTTTGGTTTTGGTCAACTTGACACAAGCTAGAGTCATCCGAAAGGAGGGTACCTCAATTGAAAAAAATACCCCTATGAGATCCACCTGTAGAACATTTTCTTAATTAGTGATTGATCGGGGGAAGGTCCAGCCCATTGTGGGTAGTGCTATCACTGGGCTGGTGGTCCTGGGTTCTATAAGAATGCAGGTTGAGCAAGCCATGATGAGCTAGCCAGCATCAACCCTTCAAGGCCTCTGTGTGAAGCTCCTACCTGCAGGTAAGTGCCCTTCTTCAGTTCCTGCTCTGTTTGAGCTCCTATCCCGACTTCCTTCAGAGATGCACCATGGTGTGGAAGTGTGAGCCAAGTAAACCCTTTCCTCCTGAACTTCCTTCTGGTCATTGTCTTTCATCACAGCAACAGTAACACTGACTGGGACAGGATTGTGGGGTATTGCTGCGGCAGACCTGACCATGTTTTGGAGAGGATCGTGGAAGGACTTTTGGAACTTTGGGCTGGAAAAGCCATTGGCTGTTCAAAGCTTAGTGAGCCACTCTATGGGAGCTTGGAAAACTAAGAGTGGTGAGAGAAATGTGGGCGACAGAGGCCTAGTTTGTGAATATCCAAAGGGAAGTTTGGGTAGTAAAGACTCTATCACAGCTGTTCCGCGTATTTTGTGTTGAGACTCTGTGATTCTAGTCAGCTGGGGCTGAAGAATCCGCTGTGATTAACAAGAGACTGGAACCAATCAAATGAGACCTTTGCTTACTGGGACAATGGATAACTGGTCAGCCGGAGCTAAGCAAAGAGCAGATCGCTGAGGTGACATCTGGAAAGTGTTTTCTCAAAGTCCACAGTCAGAAGCTGTGTTCCAGAGGTGGTCAAGCTTGGACCTCATGCTGGCAGCTGGACTTGACAGTACTGGTTTGAAGGCGCGAAGGGCTCATAAAAAGCAGCTGAGGCTTGGCACAGAGAGAGGCCACTGGAGAAAGTGCAGACTCAGCACAGTTGAAGGCCCAGGTTTGAAGAGGTCAAGGGGAGAAGTTGAGGCTTGGCACTGTGAAGAGAGTCTTCTCTCTGTTGGTGTGCTTCACCACAGCAATAGTAACCCTGACTAGAACAGCCGATAAGTGCCAGCCTTTTGACAATTAATTAATTCACATTTGCATAATATGCAAAAAAGTTATTTCTTAGGAAAGAGGATACCCTTCTAGGATTAAATTCATCACTGCGAGGAAAACATCGGTACCATCGTGACTGAGTTTTCTTTCTGTCCCCATGAAGTTTGATGGTGTTAAGATTTTTCCTCTGTGAACAACGTTCAAATGTCTGAAGACCTGTGAACAATTCTTAGGGCAAAGACGTCACCTGGGATTGCTGAATTCATTCACACAAAAAAAGTCAAGAGCCAAGATTTGGGCCTGAGGTAAGTTTAGAAATAACAACTGTGGCCAGGGCTGGACGAGCCATTAGTGTGCTGAGCACACGTGGCAAATGGCTAAGTCGAGATGATCCTACTTCAAGATCCTGAATTTTATTAGGTCATCAAAGACTCCATAGGAACTCTGCACTTGCCTTACAGCAGTTCATTCATTCAAGGACCAGGGGAGGGTGTACTGAGATCCCTGCCCCACTTAACTGGGGAGATAATGTGGCTTGGCAATCGGGATATTCAAAGGACATCTGTCTGATTGGCTCTAGACCCTTCGGGGAATTTGCTGGGGGGTGGGGGTGGGGGAGATTCCCAGTGTTGTTCTTTTCCTCCTGTTTCACGGTCCAAGCTGATGCAAGCTGTGTCCCACCCTTTCTTACTACAGCCTCTTAGCTTTCAGGGAGCTATTCAGCTCACAGGGATATACCTGATTCTTCTGTAAAGTCTATTTCATAACCTCTCATACCCTCCTACCTTCCTTCCTCCGTCTTACTGCATGTTCCATACGGACTTCTGGATCATGTTTTTATACACCATCTTGACTCACAAGGATAATCATTTCCCCTGGCATTCAAGGTGTCTGTTCCCAAGGGCTGTCTTTCAACAGCGGTGTCCTTGGGCAATGAAACGAATTTCTGAGTCTCTTTGTTCTGATGTCTGTGCTTCCTTAATGAGGTCATTTAAAAAGATCACACAAGAATGTCTGTCCGTCTGAACAGGCTAGGCCGACCTGTTACCACAACCCCCTTAAGACTCCACAGCTTCTCTTGGTGCTGTGTGCTCACAACAAAGTCCCGAGCTTCACGCTCACCAACAGGTCTGTGGAGCAGCCTTTAGCTGGAATGCATAGCGCATGTGCACCAAGGACAGATGTAAGAATTGCCTTTATGTAAAAACCAGTTCCTGTAGGGTATGTGTTTAGATCCCAACCATGCTGAATCATAAAATCTTTCGGTCTCCTAGTTTCATCATCTGGATGGGTCACTATATAAGTTTACTGGAGAAATCATAACAAATAATCATAAACTTGACTACTTAAAATAGCATAAATGCTCACAATTTCTGGAGGTCAGAAGTATAGGGTTAAGATGCTGGCAGGCCCTCCATGGCTCTAAAAGAGACTGAGCTTTGCTTCTTACAGCATCTAGTGGCTATGACATTCCTTGACTATTGGTCCCATTGTTCCAACCTCTGACTTATAAGATATTTGTCAGTGAAGCATTTAGGGCAGATCTGGATAAACCAGGATGACCTCATCTCAAGATTGTTAATTACAGCTTTAAAGCCCTTTCTTTGAAATAATATCATAGCCATAGGTTCTAGGAAATAGGACACAAGAATATCTTTGGAGATCAGCATTTAACCTACTGCAGTTACCAGGTGAGTAGGTAGGTCACTGGATATTATTTAAAATGAGATTGGCTTTATAGATAACCTTTTTCTTTTAGTGACCAAAGACTTAATTGACATCCAAATATTAAGGAACACACAGCTGCCAAATTTCCCAGTGACGTGCTGGTTCACACATGTACCAAGATTGACATGTTGGTTTGCACATGTGCACATATATGTAGGACTGACATGTTGGCTCACACATGTGTACAAGTATGTAGGATTGATGTGTTGGTTCACACATGTGCTATGTGTATAGGATTGATACCATTGTTCCCCCTGAGGTTACTTTCAGACTATCAATGTCTCTATCATACAAATGAACACTAAAGTATGAAAACTCGGATTTTTTCACATCTGACCAAAATGGAAGAAGGGGAACTTTTCCATGTAACTCTGGACTAAGGCTTTCTAGGAAATTCTCTGGGGCAGTCTGTACCCAAAAGACAAAGTCATTATGAGAGATGTTCCATAAGAGTCGTTTTAATTCCTAAGAAGTTTTGCCCATGATTAATTATGTTTTAGAATAAGTTATACTTGCTTCTGGGCTTTGGGGAAGAATTAGATGTAATTGGGTGTCTAGGAGGGAAATGTCAACCTAGCCTTCTCCGCTCTTGTTTTGTTCTCCCTGGCTCTTGATAAAAGTTAATGAGGCACACTTTTCCTGTTAGCACACGTCCCTGCTCTTGGTGTAGAAATACACTGATGCTCTATGCCCCTTTTCTGTCATGTGATGAAGGCCGGGCGACTAGAAAGAGTGGTAATTTGTTGTCATGGAAATGAGCTAACACAAAGCATTGGGTTTGAACTTTGCCTGGAAATCCTTGGGAAAGGTGAGGGAGAGGGTAATACAGCTGTACCACCAAGAAGCCACTGTGCTCAGAGAGACGGGGTAAGGTGCTGGGTGGGCTTTTCTATGCTTCTTCACACTTGAATATTCTGAGCCTACACTGATCATGAAGAAGTGGCCAAGTCCCTGTGAGCTTTTCCCTCCCCTGAGTGCACTGTTCAGTAGGTTTAGCATCCAGGTTCTGCATTTCTTGGGTAAATATGACTCCAACCTTAATAAAAAGCCTTAACCTGGAGGCATTTTTAGCAGCTCACTTTACTTTCCACAGTTACATTAGCTGCAGCTTCTAATGATGTCTTGAATACCTTTTCGATGGCCCTAAATGACAGAGCTGTCCCCCTTGACCATATCTGGATTATTGATCCTGACTGTCCCTCCCCCTCCAGCCTTTAGATCTCATTCAATCTGGCTAGTTATAGTAAGTCATCCTTGCAGCCATGATGAATTGATCCAAAGGTGAACTCGTGAGGATTACCAAACCAATCACGGTTATTTCTCAGAACCTTTCAGATGAGAACTTAAAAAAAAAGGTAGTTTCATTTTGGTGGGGTAGGCTGGCCTCTGGATATGGTCATGTGGATCATGTCTTCAAAGAAATCCTGTTAAGAGAATAAATGTCATAGAACAACAGACAAAAGATGTAAAGAGGAGGGGGTGTTGAGATGGCACAGGAGAGGGATACATACTGTCAAACCTGGCGTCTCGAGTGCTGTCCCTTAAACCCACAGAGCAGGAGAGGAAGTTTTCCTCTGACATCCACACATATAAAGTAGCTTGTCCTACCCCAAAGTGGTTTAATTATAAAGATGGAAAGCTGCTACTGGCCACAACCAAGTCCTGAGCTGCCTTGTCTCCATGGTCCAGCTTCACTTCCCACAGTCCTGAGATCCACCTCCAACAGACCCCCATTGCTGGACTCCACTGTTGATGAATGGGCTTCTTGAGTCTTAGCTGATGGGTTCTCTCACCTTTGCTGACTGGGACGAGAGCACTCTCAGTCAAGTTGTTGGCGTCTTAGGAAGCTAGGGGTTTGTGTGACCAAAGGAAGGAGTCACAAAGCCCTTAGAATACCCTTGTGTTAACATGAGGAGGCAGCTCAGTGCTACAGTGCTTGCCCAGCATGTGTAAAGCCTTGAGGCTAATTCCCAGCAAAAGACACACACACACACACACATACACACATACACATACACAGAGAGAGAGAGAGAGAGAGACAGACAGACAGACAGAGAGACAGAGAGACAGAGAGAGAGAGAGACAGAGACAGAGAGAGACAGAGACAGAGACAGAGAGACAGAGAGACAGAGTCATCCATCCTTACCAGGCCAAAGCTGGTTATTACACTCGTGCTGGTAAAAAGGCTGAAGCAGGAAAATCAAGAGTTCAAGTTCAGCCTGGGATACAGAGCAATATGTTGTGAGCATGTTATTACAGAAACATAGATGACATTGTGTCTCTCCACAATGTCAGAATGCATTGAGTAAAAATAGATTCACAAACTATATCACTTTTGCTGTTTGCAATTTGCCAAATAACTCCCAGTTTCACTTGGTAGCTGGTAGTTGGCTATCACAGGTTCTTACATCCTACTCTTTACTATTATACTCTATGATCACACATTATTCTTTATATAAGTATGTGTGTGTGTATGCATGTGTGTATGCATGCATGTATGTGTATGCATATATGTGTGTGTGTGTGTGTGTGTGTGTGTGTGTGTGTGTGAGAGAGAGAGAGAGAGAGAGAGAGAGAGAGAGAGAAGTTAAGGAAGTTGTTGAGTTCATAAAGGTTGTCCTGAAATTGAGACAGAGAGCTAATACAGGCACAAGGGAACGTCTGTAGCAGGCCATGTAAGAAGTCTTGGAAGCATCAGGCCTAAGAGCTGTTCAAGCATAGGTGGTAGATGCCATTTTAAGGGTCTAGGCACATTTGGTGAAAACCAAAATTTAGTTCTTTGATTCTTCTGGTTACTTGTCTGAGGAAGATGGAGTCAAGGAGCCGAGCCCCCTGCTGGATTTGCTGTGAGGGCTTTAATAGAAAACAAGAGAATGATCTGGAAAGCTCTTGGAACTGGCTGGGCCGGAGAGGGGGAGGGGTAGATCCGACAGCCAATCATGGAAATGGGGGAGGAGTCGAACGTTGGTCGTGCTTGTTAGAAATCTACTCAGTGGAAAAGTGAGCTTAGTAGATTTATAACATCTGTCCTAATGCATGGGTATATCTAGAATTCCCATTCTGCCTGAAAGAATGTCCTTGTATGGTGTGAACAGGGCAGGAGGTTACATCTTACTGCGCTGATAGAACCTTCCAGGTAGTCTAGGTCTATTTCATCTAACATCACATTCAGAAATCTTCAGTTAGATCTTAGCTTCCTCTGGGGAACAATGTACTGATCCGCAGGCCTTCAAATGCTCATGTCCTTCTGAAGGTGCTTTCTGCATGCAGCGGGCAAGCTGATATCCCCACCAGCCTCTTGAATGTGATTAACAGGAGCCTGACTTGAAGATAGATAAATTGCTGGCATGCTGACAAGGTCAGGTTTTGACTTTGTCTAATCATCAGAACACTGGGGTTATAAATTTGTAAGATAATAAATAACACCAAGACTGCATCGTTAGCTAAGTCAGCCAGCCAATATTTTTGTAGCAGGGTATGCTGACATAGCTATCTGACTGAGAAGGCATACTGAACTTTTCTCTCAGGCGCATTCTCAAGTACAGGAGCTAGCTCTTTTGCAGTCATCTGTCTGTCTGTCTGTCTGTTAAGAATTTTCCTTCTGTTCTCTCTTTCTTTTTAGACAGGGCCTCGCTATGCAGCACCCATGGGCCGGAATCTCACTTTATAGTCCAGACTGGCCGTTAATTCGTTGAGATCTACCTCCCTCTGACTCCCAAATGCTGGGATGGAAAGTGTACAGCATCGTGCTTTGTCACATTTTGAACCTGAATACAACCTTGTTGGGGAAAATCATTATAGCAAGGTGAAAACATTCAAGGTTGGAGATAATACCAAAAGTGTCGACCGACTGGCGAGATGGCTCATCGGCTGAGATCACTGACTGCTCTTCCAGAGGTCCCGAGTTCAGTTCCTAGTAACCACATGGTGGCTCATAGCCATCTGTAATGAAATCTGACGCCCTCTTCTGGTGGGTCTGAAGAAAGCGACAGTGTACTCACATAATTTTTTTTTTCTTAAGTGTTGATGGAATGAATGTGGGGGGGTCCCTGAAAAAAAATCATACCTCATCGGCTGCCTCTCACAGGAGAGAAGTATGTGCTCTGGAGCCCAACACTAGATTTCCATAGAGGCCATACTCTGTCCTAAGCAGGGATCGAGCCCAGTAAGAATGAGACAGCCTATCCTAGGAGACAGAGGACTCCTCTGATGTCTGCCTTTGGCCTGAGACTTCCCATCAGTCTTGGCAAACCTCTGCTGGATTGTACAGTAGTCTATAATGCTCCTGTCTGGTGTTTCTCCCCGATTGGCTTCTTGGGGTTGCGGTTTGACTGTGCTTACTTATTAAAGTTTGCCCTGGCATCTGTTTTTCAAATGCCCCAGATGAGCACCATGAACAAGCCCTGCTGAAATCCCAACACAACAGAGAAGTAGACTCAAGGTGGGGTTCTAGAAAACCAGAGAGCTGATAGTTACCCAGGCATGATCAGTGAAGGAGTGGGATGCAGGGTTTCCCCACGTTAGACAAGGAGCAACAGCAGGGAGCATTTTCTGGAATCTAGAGGCTTGGGGAATGGATTGCTTTATAGGAGTTAGAGAGTTTCCATAAGGATTGTAGTGAAGTGGAAACGTAAGAGTTCTTCGGAAAGTCGGTTGGATGGTGTTTTGCTGGGGCAAACATGTGAAGGAATGTTTAGCTGAAGTGGACACATGAAAAAGAACGTTCTGCTAAAGCAAGAAGGTGAAAGGACATATGATGAAGGATTCCTCACTAGCAAAGCATGTATTGGTCCACCTTCCTTTGTGTAGTTGAGCTGCATTTGTCAAGACTCCATAGAGAGAAACATGCCGAAAAACTTTGGGTGGTGTGCTGCAGTTTCTTGCCAATTCCAAGGACTTGGGCTGATTGGCAGAGTGGTGTCAGCTGAGACAGACACATGTGCTGAGGCGAGACCTGTGGAGGACACATATTTGCAGGGAGTATAAAAAGGACTCAATGGACAGTGATGGAGGCTGAGCTAGGCTTGCTTATAGAGCTAGCTGTGCAATGCTTGTTGGTCTTGTGTCTCCACTGTCTTCACTGATCTTCACTTTGCTGAGAGAGGCACAGCCAAGAACTTCTGCCATCCCTCCTACTGACTTGTGCCAAGGCTGAGGCCTGGCTGTCTCTGCTAGGTCATGCCACCGCTGCTGATTCCTGTTTGCTAACTCTAACTTTACTGAACTGGTCTGCTGGTGTCTCAGTTAAAGTGCCTGTGAGTGGATCAGGCTGCTGTAGCTAACCTGTGAACAGAACTGTCAATTTCCAGACGACACAGATGGGAGTTGCTCCAAAGAACCCCTCTAAACAGGTCCACTGCCTTTGTATCCTTTCTTTTCCACTGCCTATGGTGGGTTGGTGGGTTGAAAGGGAGGTTAAAGCATTTAATAACCATCATTAAAAATAGACTTTGAAAAAATTAGAGTTATACGGTAACCATAGGCAGGTTCCCAGGTAACAGGAACTCAGCACTCTAAATTCACTAGTCTGCCCCCACCCAATCCGAAGCTTACTGGTGTTGAACTCAATTGGAAACCGAGGGGTTTGTGGGCATGTTGAAAGCTCGTGTGTGTCCCACACAGGGAGGATGAGAGTGGCAGGACTGAGAGGAGATGTCTCCAGACAAAAGCCAGAAACCAGCTTTGGTGTGGTGGCAGCGAGCCTTCTGCCTAGGTTTGCCAGAAGCAACAATCCTAAAAGAAAATAGCAAGTCAGCAAACCAACGAGCAGTTTCCTTCCAAGGATCTGCTGCTTCAGGGCCGAAGCGCGTCTGTCAGCCATGGTTACACTGAGCCCTCTGCATCTCTTAGCCTCAAACTCCCCCAAGTGGCAGCTTCATCCTCCAGCTAGTCCACCTGATCCCTTCTGAGTGCTGTACTCGGCGTAGTCAGAGACAGGACAGCCATCTGTCCTGTCAGGCTTCACGCAGGAGGGAGAAAACCTCTCCAGAACATCTCGGAAGATTCTTATTAACAGCCATGGTTGTGAGAAGAGAATGCTGAACAAGCCCTGGGTTCTGCTGGAAAGGGAGGAGCCTGCTACACATTCCCCCCTTTCTTTCTTGGCGGAATCTTTTTATGAAGTCCAGGCTGGCTCTGAGTGTACCCTGCCTTCTCTGTGCTGGTTTAGAGGCATATGCACCCTACCCCACCCACTTCATTTAACTTCAAACTACAAACTGAGTTAGCTCCCTGATGCATACGTCGGATTACTACATCATTCTTCTCTTCGTAGAACCCTGCCACCCTGGCATACAGTCAGTACCATTGTTCTGGAACCCCAGTGAGACACCCCAGTCTCCCTCCTCTGCCGACTCCCTATCTGTCTTTATAATACACAGTCACGCCCTTCCCACGGCCGTTCACTTTGTGGGTTCTTTCATGACCTTGGTATGGAGAGCCCTGCATCATTGGCCTTCCTCAGCTTGTTGTAGGAAATACCACATGCATGTGACATCCCGGGAGCCTTCCCATGGCCTGCTGTGTGCTCCATGACAGCTTGTGTTTGTCTGTAGGGCTTCTGTGAATCCCAATAACCTGTCTTCTAAATAGTCTCTCCTGGTTTCTAGGATGGAAGGAGGAGCCTGTACTTATTGAAGGCATGGCTGGAAGCCTGGGTCAGCACTCAGCTTCTAGCAATCAGGCAGCCTGGGATGGACTCTTCTTGGCTTTGTTGTTGTTTTCTAGTGACCCTAGGCAAGTTATTTAACTCCCCTGCGTATCTGTGTCCCCACGCGTCAGTAGGAACCTAATATTAACAACCTAATGGGATTTATGATGAACGTCAAGCAAGGTGACTTATGTAAAGTACTTAGCAGAGCGCCTGGTACAGGGTCATTGCACAGTGAGTATTTGCAGACTGAATGGTGATGAGATAAAATATGTTTAAACAGAACTGAGTCTTTTCCACTATTCTGGAGTGCCACATTATGCCCTAATATACTTGCCCGGATAGAGGTCTGTCAAGGCCAATCTTTTCTATGTGACTGGGAAGGGGAAAAACGTAGCTGTCTGCTGATCTCCTAGCACCGTTACCAACTGTGATGCTGCTCAGATCTGCCACTACAGATTGAGCCTCTCAACTGTGCCAGCAATTAACCAATACTTACTAAGCAGAAAGGCAGGTTTGAGAGCAAGGGACTCGCTTCCTGCCACACACACTTCAGTCTCATCCATTAGTCAGCATATAAACAGCAAATACATTAGCCTTCAAAAGAACCTCGGAGGATGGGTGGCACTTACTCAAGAGGAACAGGAAGAAAGAAAGATTACCCAGATAATGGGAAGAAAAGAGAAGTGGGAGCTCAATCAATAGAGGAGGGCAGTGTGGGCACATCGGTGAGTGGCAGCAGAGTCTTGCAAGAAGAAAGTCTTGGATAGCTTCCTTAAAAAAAAAAAAAAAAGGTGAACTACCTTAAATTAATGTTTTGTCACAGAAGTATAGAACCAGGAAGGAATTTTAAATCCTCTTGTTTGAAGAAACTGGAGCTCAGAAAGGGAGTTTTGACCAAAGTCACCTCATTGGTCGACACCCCCAGATTTCTCTTGCCTTAGGCTGTACATTTCCTTTACTAAAGCGGCTCTTGAAGAGTTTAGACTATTCGGCTTCTTAAAGCGACACTGAGGTAGCTTATTAGGAAAGTTTCGTCATGGGTGGGGAGGAGAGAGAATAATGGGTGTGGAGAACAGGGACTGAGAAGGGAGGAGGTCGCTGGGAGGAAAGTCGTCAGCCTCTTCTAATGCTCCCTTCCTTCTGTAGAGAGCCTAAGCCATATATTCATACTGAAGGGTGAATGACGCCAAGCCATTCTCAAATGGTGTCTGCTAGGAAGGGTGTGTGGTCATAAGGACAAGCTTATGAAGACCTCTCTCTAATCCCATCTGCCTCAGTGTCATGCCATAACTTCAGGAAAACTCCCCTACCAAGGGAACCACCCAGAACATTCTAAAGGGACGATTCTTAAGATATTTGGGGACAGGTGCCACACCATGACCCTCGTCTCATGCCTCAGTTATTCAGGCTAAACATAATTCATTCTTTCTGCTGCTCCCACCCAGTTTACCCTTGTTGTCCTGCTCCGGATGAGTGGCCATCTGTCCCTGTCTATTTCAAAGAACCATGAATGGTACATTTAAGACCAGTTGTGCAGGAAGCTTGGGACAGTCCCCTCCCACTCACCCACCCCCATGGTTCACGGGAAGTTTCTATTAACAGAGTCTGAGTAACAGGGCCTCTTCCGAAGCTCATAGGCAAGCAGCTACCAATGGACACTGAGCTGCACAGAAGTTTGCGCTGAAGAGGGCTTCGCCCAGTCATCAACCCACACATCCAGTTACACTGGAGAAGAACAGACAAATATGGGAGAAAGCATAGCAGTTGCTGTCACATTCCAAGCCAGCTCCCCACGCATGCTCATAAGGATACTTCCCTTCTCCCAGATCTGAAACCACAGAGTCCTGTCTGAATATCCTTTCTTTCATACTTATACCATTGTGTTGCTTTTATTCTTTCTATCAAATCCATCCCTTCCCATTTCCTCCTGTTTCCACACTCACTACCATCTGAAGAGTTGCTCACATTGATGTCTTCCTTCGGCTGCTTTACAGGGTGGATCCAGAACTCTGCATTGGCCTTAAACATACCTTTCTGTCGCCCATTTGGGGTTGGGCTAGGGATGTAATCCGTGTTCTGACTGTGTTGCTCCTCAGGAGAAAGAAGGAACTTCCAATTCTACCTTCGTGACCTTTTATTTCCACTGGCTTCAGCTCGGTCCTGCTGTCTGTCACTTCTCCACTGTTTGCATCGCATCCTGTATCTATAAGACTATATTTTTGACATTTAAGAAAAATGTAAGCATCTTTTTTTCCCCTGATATTTTTTTTGGTTTTGTTGGCTGCTGCTGCTGCTTCTTCTTCTTCTTCTTCTTCTGTTTCTTCTTCTTCTTCCTCCTCCTCTTCCTCCTCCTCCTCCTCCTCCTCCTCCTCCTCTTCTTCTTCTTCTTCTTCTTCTTCTTCTTCTTCTTCTTCTTCTTCTTCTTCTTCTTCCTCTTCCTCTTCTTCTTCCTCTTCTTCTTCCTCCTCTTCTTCCTCCTCTTCTTCCTCCTCTTCTTCCTCCTCTTCTTCCTCCTCTTCTTCCTCCTCTTCTTCCTCCTCTTCTTCCTCCTCTTCTTCCTCCTCTTCTTCCTCCTCCTCCTCCTCCTCCTCCTCCTCCTCCTCCTCCTCCTCCTTCTTCTTCTTCTTCTTCTTCTTCTTCTTCTTCATAAGGTCTCCTGTTGTCCAGGCTGCCTTAAAACTTAGGCTTATTCTCCTGCCTCTACTTACCTAATACTGTAAACAGGTCTGCACCACCATCATGCCCAGTTTAGAGAATCTGGGAAGCAAACCCAGGGGGTCTGAACACGTAGGCAGGTCTACTCTGCCAATCGAGCTATATCCACAGCCCCCTATAAAAGACTTTCACTTATTTCTTTGAAACATCACGTCTGCCTCTAATCCATTCCACACAGAGCCTAACTGGTCCCTTTAAAAATAATAATTTCATTTTCAGAGACTCTCTTTCCTAAAAATCTCTAGATATCAAAGCATTCATTTCATCAGGGACGATGAAGTCATCTTAACTTACTCAAAGCTGATCTTCCTAATTGATCAAGACATTCTTTTCTTCTCTACTTACTAGAAGAGTCATTAGAATCCTTCTCCTGCCCTTACCACCAACTTCCCGAGACTGGCTTGGGAAGGTCTTCTTCAGCCTGCAAAAATTACTTGTAAGGGTTGGGCTTTGATGGTCCTCTCTCTCTGTGTTCTTGTGTAGTGTACCATATCTTGTCGGTCCATACATGCAGGCCCTGTTTCCCGAAATGGACTGTGAGTTCTGTTTATGCTTTGATTTTCTTGTTTGTGTGTGTGTGTGTGTATGTGTGTGTGTGTGTGTGTGTGTGTGTTTTCTTAAATGACTGGACTCTGCTCCCAGAGTGGAGGCAGACATGGTTTGCAGGTGTCCTCAGGTCAGAGAGGAGATGCTATAGGCTGGGGTTGTGCTGGAAGGAGAGCGAGGCACGGAGGTGAAGCAAGGCCCAGGGAGCAAGGCAAGGTCATGAGTACACAAGCAGAGCCCAGGATGGAGAAGTGTGGGAAGGCATTGGGATACAGGCTGCAAGTTGGAACAGGGCAGACTGTTCAGAGCCGTCGTGGTTGAGGAAATGCTCCTGGGAACTGTCAGGCTTGCTTCTGTGCAGGATCAGCCATTAAAACAGAACTATGTGTGTAATCGGCATTAATGCATAGAGAGGCAAAAGCATAAATCAAAGAAAGGCTGCCTAATCCCGTGTTGAAATATCACATTAACAAGAAATTTCTATGGCTTCCTCAGTCTCCTACAACCAGTTTTATATTAAAAATACCAGCTTGGCAACTTTCCCTTAAACTATTGGGGTCTCTTGAGGCATCTTTAATGTCGTACTTAAGCCAGTGTGGAAAGGACCGCCTTTGCTACACATACTGGTAAGACAGCCTGGCTTACAAATGTAGCACATGGAAACACACAGATACCACTTGGGGACTTGTGCAGATTAGATCCACAGGAAACCTTGCTTTTTTCCCCCTCCGCCCCCACCGAGTCTGAGGGACAAGCCTTCTTGCCACAGCTGCACAAAATTAACATCCGGCTCCTGCCAAGAAAGCAGGTGACAAGCTCAATGGGTCTCCTTGGGTTCGATTTTTGCCATGGCAGGAACGTGGACATTCTGACTAGGCATTTGTCTGTGGAGCTAGAAGGATGGTAAATGGGCAAGGAGGGGAGGGGAGTCGGGAAGCAGAAAGCAGCACGTGGGAGCAAAAAAAAGAAAAAGAAAAAAAAAAAAACACCAAGACAAAACCAAAACAAAATCCAGGTGATAGGAGCAAGGGCAGCTTGCATTCGCCCAAGCGCATGGAAACAAGCTGACTCACGAAAACCAGGGAAAGAGCGGAGAATTTGTGCATGCATGGTGTGAATCCTCTAAGGAAGAAGGCAAACCACCAATTCCAATTAACCTTGTGCGTTATAAGCAAATCTGAGTATTTTGATCAGGAGCTTCTGAAATTGATCTGTATTGCCCCATGCCCTGATAACTGGTAAACTGCATCAGAAGTGAGACACCTGGGGGTTAGGGGCAGAAAGCCCCTTCCTTTATGGGGTACAACTGCACTCATGTGGTTTCCCTGTTGGGAGCTGTGGGTATTCTAGACTGGGCCGAAGGGATCTTTACCACCCACGCTGCCACCCAGCGTGCCTGTTTTCAGGGCTTTACACGAAGAGGGATATTCATAGTTCTTTGTATTCGAGAATAGACAATCTTACTGGCTTGCAGAATTTCAAGTGCTAGGGTGGCCAACTGCTGCTTGTTAATTGTTCAGGCTGGGAGTGGGCATCTGTTGGGTTTTAGAAATTCAGGCTGGGTGCCACATTCCATTACTAATAGTGCCCAGTTTCTGGTTCTGTGAGGCATGAGACTCATCCCTCTCCTTGAAGACAATCTAATATTAACCTCACCAGGTCCCCTCCTTTTCCTCAGACAAAGAGTAGGTCTGAGAATCACAGCACCCATGAGTTCCTCCCCTGTGTTTCGGGTCCTGCTTATTTGCATTCTGATTTTGATTTTTGGTTTTCTGAGACAGGGACTCTATGCACCCAAGGTTGGCCTAGAACTCAGTATGTATCCAGGCTGGCCTCCAACTCAGATTTTTTCCTGCCTCAGCCTCCGAACGCCAGGATGACAGAAGTACACGGTCACACCGGGTGCATGTTTAGTACTGACCAAAAGGGCAAAGATACTGAACACCAGGAAATGCATCTCACCCACCATGGTGTCCCAGCAAATAAAGTTGGGTGTTTTTACAATACCGAGATCCTTAAGGTCGCTTGGGGTCAGGCTGGGTTTTCCAGTCATCTGCGTGTTTGACCTCTTGAGTTTATTTTCTTAGCTTTCCTACGTACTTTCAAATGGTCTTTCAAAAACAGCTGACGTTGCCAGGAGTGTGCTTGCTACCCGTGACCAAAGCACTTTATTTCATGCAGATTCATATCTGTTAAAGTCTCTTTGATAGATATTCAAAATAAACGGTGACTATTGTGAGCCCAGTAGGTTGGGTTCACAATACATGAATGTTGGTTTATAAAACTCTCATGTCTTTTCCAAGGCTCATTACTTAACACCATATCTTGTCGTCCTCATCTTCTCCTGCCTTGAAGTCCATCTTATGATTAATTTGTTGTTCATTTTAACTCTGTTCTCAAATAGCCCCTATGTATAATAAATGGGTGATGCATTATCTACAGCCCTGATTACCCCAAATATAATTCACTCTGTCAAGTCTAAAAACGGGATGCCAAGTTTTTAGTTGTGTTGTTTTTGGTTATACAAGATATATGTGTATTTGTCTAACAGTATTAAAGAACAAAGGTAATAATGTGAGAAGAACAAAAATACAGTAAAATATCAAAAGTAATGGGGTAGGGGATTAGGTCACGTGCAGAGCCTTTAGGCAAATGGAGCTCCCTTACAGAACAGATCGTATGTGATACTTCTGCTCTGTCGACACAGAAGATTACAGAAAAAAGGGAGGCGTGTCCTCACATTCAATCTGCTGAGGCCTTTAGCTACCTTGACCTCGGGCTTCCCCACCTCCAGAACTCTGAGACGTAACACTCTGATGCCTAGCATTCACCTAGCCTCTAGGGTATTTTATTTTTTTTAATTTATTTTAATTTATGTCTATGTGTGTGCCTGCTTGTCTGTATGTGTACCACATGTGTTCTGGTACCTGTGTAAGCCAGAAGAGGGTGTTAGAACTCTCTGGAACTGGAGTTACAAATGGTTATGAGCCACCTAGAAGGGGTCCTGGGAACTGAGCCCAGGTCCTCTGCAAGGGCAGCAGGCACTCACACTCTTAACTGCTGGGCCATCTCAGCAGCCTCCAACAGGTGGACTAAAAACCAGAGATGCAGGGAAAGGCATGTGGACTCAGGAAGGAACAAAGGTAACTGAACCTATGGGGCTTTAGCTAAGTAATAGGCCATGTTCTGTTTCCTACAATTTAATTAATTCAGTCTTAACAGTTTGACTAGGTATATGTCATTAACACAAGTAACACCCATAATTAATGAAACAGATGGCTTACACTTAGTCAACTCAAAGCGGGGTTATTAAAGTTTTATTTGAACTGACACATCCATGCCATCAAAGCAACAATTAAAAGCACGTGTGAGCAAAGACTGCTCTGATGGTTTCCCTTTGATGAAATAAATATCTAAAATGAAGCCTTGTCTTGTACCCAGAAATTCATCTGAAATTTTGTGTCAACTCCTAAAACTTGAAAAATGCTGCTGCCTTTGTGCTTTGCCTCATAATTAAAAAAAAAAAAAACCCAAAACTATAAGATAGAAGCAAAAAGAAAATTGTCTACTTCCTTATTTTTATTCCTAGTTGTGTAAGCTGAAAACATAGTGCGATTCTCTGAATATATTATATGGAATGTTGGAGTGATGTTTTATAGCTTGAAAAAGGGTCAGTGAGCACATTCACAAAGGCATCCAGTAGCCATGGTTGGTCACAACCTTCACTTTGTTTTAATTTTGCAAAGAAATGTGAAGATTTAAAAAAATTGTTTATGTGGTGTGTGTGTATGTATAAGTGCGTGTACCTGCAGAGACCAAAAGAGGGTGGTGGCCATCCCAAGACTGGAGTTAGAGGTGGTTATGTGCTTGGAACAGAACTTCGGTCCTTTGCAAGAACAGTGCCTGCTCTTAACCACTGAGATATCTCACCAGTTCTCAGACAGAGCATTTTTAAAAAGCACATTTAAAAAAAATATTTTAAAAACGTACAGACTGTTCTCAGACTCATGAACCTTCTGCCTCTATCTCTTCCACAAACCCTACTGGCATACTGGCATATTTCATCACAGTCAGAAAAAAAAAAAAAAAAACCCTTAAAGGAGATCCCGCTGATAACCTAGAGGATTATTTCTTGAATTATTTCCTCATTCTTCTCCCTCCATCATATCTCAAAGCCGACACCCCTCCAAGACCGTTTTTCCTCTATGGACTGTGCTCAGCTACCCGCCAAATTCTTGGATGCCCACAAACCCTTTTAAATCTTCTTCATATTCCCCCACCCCATTTTTTCATCATTTTAAGTTTCTTTCAAGAAATCTCTGGCACATTTCTCATTCTAGACAGCTAGCTGTAGTCAGTGGGACCATGACATGACTATCAAATTAAGTAGAGATAATGTCGATAAACTTTGAAGTTTTCATGGCGGTTACGTGTTGGAAAAAGAGGCAAATTAGTTATTGATATACAAATTCTACTTGGAATCTTTATTTGAAAAAGATGTATGAAGGCCATTTTTATTGATAAAAACAGGCTGCTTTTGAAGATTCACCATCACATTAGCATAAGAAAAGCTCTGAGAAGTGATTGAGAAACAAAGAATTTTATTTCTTTCATTCCATCTAATATTTTTCCCAAATGGATCTCAGAATGAATTCTTTTGATCATCTCCTATCCTCTCACATACAAAAGCACCCACGAAACACAATTTGAGCAATAAAATGGCTTTAAATAGTAAAAGACATAACAAAAGTAATTAGAGGCTATCATATACACAAGTGTGGATGGATGGTTTCCTGGGGACAGTAGTCGTCTGAATGAGGTCTGCATTTTCCATATGTCATGTAGAGTATTATCATTTCCTACCTTGCCTTATGGGCCACTGTCAACATGTATGGTTCACATTTAAAGAGGCTACATCCAACTGCTTTGGATAGCACTTCTCCTTGGATGGGTTTTCCTAAGGTGTTTTGTGTTGCTATCTCCCAGGTGTCTTGACTTGCTTTAAACATTAGCCAGTGCCCTGAACTAATACGGCCATTAACTTATTCACTGTTCTGTAAGAACATGGCCCATGATGAAAAGGGTGTGACTGGCGTAAATGGACTTGTCCTTAGCTATTGTATGTGAGCAAGCACTCAGGTGATGTGGTGGTTTGAATATGCTTGGTCCAAGGAGTGGCACTATTAGGAGGTGTGGCCTTGTTAGAGTAGGTGTGGCCTTGTTGAAGGAAGTGTGCCACTGTTGGGGTTGGTTTTGAGACCTTCCTCCTAGCTTCCTGGAAGTCAGTCTTCTCCTGTTTGCCTTTGGAACAAGATGTAGAACTCTCAGCTCCTCCCACAACATGCCTACCTGGACACTGCCATGTTTTCTGCCATGATGATAATGGACTGAACCTCTGAAAATATAAACCAGCTCCAATGAAATTAATTGATGCTTGATCATGGTGTCTCCTCACAGCAATGGAAACCCTAACTAAGACATGTGGTAATTCTGGGGAAGACTCTGAAAACAGTGATTGGAGCTATATATGCTCATGTAACATCCAAAATCTCACAGGGATTCATGGTTAGGAGGCAACAAAGAATGAATAGTTTACACAGTTCAAGGTGTCAGCCAGACCTGATAATATTTGGGAATTTTCCAGAAGGTTCCTCACCAACAGAAAGATAGCATAAAAAAAGATTTTAGGCAAAAAACGAAACAGATTATTGGCATCTAATTTACTTTGAACTATTGGTATTTGGATCGATACTGGATGTGAAGATTCAAGTCTATTCTTTGAGTTTGGAATTTTATCACCTCTTGGCCTTTTGGCTAAGATCAAGTGCAAAGTTTGAAAATTATGGTTTGTCCAAAATTTATCTCAACATAAACTAGCATTTCTACCTAAAGACATTCAACTTATAGGGAAAAAAAAAGTATGTACCTAAAAAATAAATTTCAGGTTTCTATGTTATATCCAAAGGTGGTAACCATTATCCATTAAACATTTCCAATTCTCTATCTGAATGAAGCTAGGATTGCGTGCTCCTCCCACTTTATGGTAACTGAAGACATGTGACCAGCTTTGGCTACGGAAGTATGAAAGGAAAAACCACATGGCTTCCAGGCAAAAATCCTAAGGACAGATACATAATTATCCATAGAGTGAGCAAAAAATTAAAAATTACTCTTTCATATCATCTAGGGTTGGGAGTGCTTGTTACTACAGTTTTCGCTAACTTATTCTGATTGGTTTACCACAACAGAACATTAATAGTCCATGAACAGCATACGGTAGAAAGTTTAGACAAAAAGAAAAGATACAAATGGCATATTAAACGTGCATTTCAAAATATTGTTCAGTCATTGGCAAATATATGTGAAATTATGTTATTGGGGGTATACTGAGCCTTAAGAACCTTAAAACTGGAGGAAAATACTTTAAAAAAGAATATTTAGTATGGGTATTGTGATAGTTTGTATATGCTTGGCCCAGGGAGTGGCACTATTAGTAAGTGTGGCCTTGTTGGAGTAGGTGTGTCACTCTGGGCGTGAACTTTGAGAACCTTGTCCTAGCTGCCTGGAAGCCAATATTCTGCTAGCAGCCTTCAGATGAAGATGTAGAACTCTTAGCTTCTCCCACACCATGTCTGCCTGGATGCTGCCATGTTCCTGCCTTGATGATACTGGACTGAACCTCTGAACCTATAAGCCAGCCCCAATTAAATGATGTCCACTATAAGAGTTGCCTTGGTCATGGTGTCTGTTCATAGCAGTAATGCCCTAACTAAGACAAGTATATTGATAGATGGATGGCTATGTGAAATGTGACATATTTATTCCACAGAATATTGCTCAGTCTTAAGAATAAGGGACACATTGACATATGTTGCAGCATATGAAGATATTTTGCTATGTGAAATAAGTCAGTCGCAAAAATGTAAATACCATGTAGTGGAGTTAACTTAGAATAGTCAAAATTGTAGAGACAGAAGACAGACCTGTGGATGTCAGAACCTGGGAGAGAGGGAACGTGGAGTGTTTACTGGGTATAAAACTCCAGCTTCACAAGATCATAGGGTATTATGGAGACATCCTGCACATGTGCTCAGAGCTGACCACTCAGCAGACTGTATGTGTGTCTGAGACCATAAAAAGTATAGAATAAGAGGTGATGAGTTTGAGAGGGATGGGGATATGGGAGGAACTGAGGGGGCAAATGAGGCAGATACCATGATCATATATGGAGTATATGATTGTGAAGGCGTGGAGATGAACACTGGCCACAGCTGCTCAGTATATGATACTGTATACCATACAGGAACTACCACTGTTCCATTCAAATAGGTAAGATGGTAAACTTTATGTTATGTGCGTTTTGCTGAGATTTAAAAAAATAGGGGAATGTTTTTGTGGGAAGAGACCAAATACTCTATTTTTCCCTTTTTGGGGTAATCATGCCCTTTCTGGGCTTGAAGAGTACCTCAAATCTCTCCTTTGAGAAATGAAGAAAGCAAGTGATTCCTGGTGTCTAGATGATATTCTCCTTGTCCCCAAGAGGTCACCTGATGGCCAGACAGGAGCCGTCATCGTGCAACCTCTGCCCCTAAGTAGAGCTGTGCTCTAGAAGTTGCAGGGCTTATGTTGCAGTTTGGCGAGATACCACATCCGTTCTCCTCCTCCTCGTGGAAACAAAAGCTCTGCTCAGAGCAAAGATAAACCTTCACTAAAGCATAGAGAGATGGTAAACAGCCTGATGAAACCCTGCAGCCACCTTGCAAAAAATCATGGTGTCTTCTTTCAAAACATGAGCACCCAGAATTTGGCCAGTGAGGTGTGGCTCACTGGTAGGTGCTTGCCTTGCATGCAGGAGACCCTGGATGTGATCCACGGCGCAAGTCAGTAAAGAAGTACATGAACAAATCCCATATTCCCCGAGGAAATGCCACATTCAACATCCAGCTTCCTGTGTGTGTGTCCTCATCTCTCATGACAAGATGGCACCTGTGATCTCTCTCCTGCTGTCCTTGAAGATAAAGAAGGTGACAGGGAAGGAAAGCTTCACCACAGGGAGCTCCTCTCTGAGACTACAATCTTCCCAACAGGGTAGGAGGGAGCACAATTATCTGCAAAGGCTGCAATTAGTAGTGTCAGATGTAACCTTTGTTCCGCCGTGAGAGTCCAAGGCACCTGCGTCATCCCCTAAGATCTACTGCTCTGTCTATGCATGACGAAGGTTTTGTCCCTCTGTGTGGGAGCCTGTGCTTACTACATCACATGCCTGTGTTCCCAAAGGACCCATCTCATTCCAAGACAGTGATGCCTTGACACAGAAGGAGACAAAGGTGTGTGACTTCCCTTTTGAGCTGCCTCTCAAATTTCCTGCCAGATTCCAATGAGACCACCACGTCTGGAGTACATGAGACAAATGTGGCGGGGGGGGGGGAATCCACTTTTAACTTTTTTACTGTGGAGTAAAACCTTCAAAATAGTTCAAAATAGTGGAAAACCTTCACCTGCATACCATGCTGTGACAGGAGTACAGTGAGACATTCATGTACACACAGTCAGGTGCATGTAAGTGTGCCAGTTTGACTGGGAAATCTTCATACAAGACAGCATCCATCTCTGCAGGATAGAGCATTTGTGTGTCGGCCGGGGTGGGTATGCAGAAGTGGAATCCACATTTTAGCAATGCTTTTTTCTTTTTTCCTCCTGCTTCACAGTCAACTGCCATTTTTAAAAGCATCTGTTCTGCAAGCCAAAGAGGGGGAAGGGGACATATACCACTCACTTGTAAGTGCTCAGAGAAGGAGCTCTGGAGAAACGCTGCCCACTTAACTCCTCTTAGCTCTGTGAATGATTACAGGGTTTGGGCTATTTCTGGCCACATCTCCTTGTCTTTGAAAAAAGGGAAGTCGTTAAGCAGAGTGGGCAATTGTACATTTGTACATTTAGTAATTCGCCTTGAGTCAGAAAGTCTAGACACTCCCCTGGGGATATGAAACAGCATGGTGTGTGTTTCTATGACCTTCAAGACTCTTTTGTAACCCAAAAGGCATTGAGCAACCAGATCTCAAAGTAAGTGGGCTCCAGAGCTCCTGGTTAGGACATGGGAGGCATAGAGAAAGTGCACTGAGCCAGTAGCTGGACACAGCCAGTCCTGCCCTGAGCAGGGGAAGCCACCAGAGCTATGGATCAGGCAGGGCTCAGTCCCATTCAAATGCCATTGATTTCCTATCACAACAACCTGAGAATTTGACCTGGGCCTCTGTCCTTTCTGCTGAGCAGCACAATTCAAAGAGCACGTATTTATTGGGTGCTGCCAGGTGCGGGGGACAGTAACACCTGATTCTCTTGCGCTTCATGGTAGCACTGTGAGCAGAATGGAGAGCACTGGTAGGTTTTAGGGATCCTGTGCCTCCGTTGCTTTTTGTTTTGTTTTGTTTTTATTTTGCTGTCTTTTACCATTTGCCGTTTCAAGGTGCATCACAGAATTAACAAGGACGTGTATGCATCACGTCAGAGTATACACTTTCACTTCTTTCGCAATGGCACATAAATTAGTGGTACTAGATTCAGTGAGGAAACTGAGGCAGAGATGTGGAAACTGAGGTTTGGGGGGATGAAATGATTCACTCAACCAGGATGTGTTGGAGCTAGAACTGGAATTGATGCAATTTCTGGAATGGAGTGTCTTGAAAGGATTTGGACTGCCTGGGTTTGATAGTGAAACTTACTGTTTTGCATAATTACTAGATGGCAGCTGAAAAGGAAGGGGAGGGGGGACTTACTGGGTTTGCAGTCCAGTTTGTTCAAGTGCTAGCTAGTCTTGTGACTTCAGGCAAGCCTTAACCTTCCCTTGTGTCTTTATTAATGGTGACAACAATAACAGTAACTAATCCACGGGATTATAATGGGAGCTAAATAAGGTAGCACACGACCTTGGGCTCATGTCTGACATGTCTGGAAATTCTCCACTAAAATTTAGCTGTGATTAGCTTTCACGTGTTTTGAAGAAAGGCAACTAGAAAAAAGTGCAACTAAAGAGTGTGTTCAACAACAACATCTCCTTGGCCCTAAAATTATCTTCATTCCAGGAGAGGTACCTTAGGTGGATTTTGGGGAAATTATTTTTTTTGTTTGTTTGTTTGTTTTTTGTTTTTGGTCTGTTTCTTCAAAACCAAGATATCAAATAAGATGAAATGGGAGAAAATTCTGAGAGGAAGTAGCTATCCAAGGTAAGGAAGGGACCAGGACAAGAGAAAGGATGCCCAGGAGCAGTGAAATCTGGGCCAGCCTTGGGCAACAGGGTTTATTTGGAGGAGGTGGGAATAGCAAGGGGGTTGTGCTAAGGCTGGCCAGAGATGACAATTGTGACCCCAGAAAACAGTGGCAGAACTGGGGACTGGAACCATGACATAGTTTTCAGTCTCTAGTCCCTGATTCCTTCAGAAACCATGGGATGAATCGGGTATGTCACAACTGGCATTTGTGAGATGCAAAGAGAGAGACAAGCAGGTGAGCACAGGAGAAGGGGTACGAGGGTCCCCAGAGCCTGTGTCTAGGAGAGACAAGATGCTCATGAACAGGAGGGGTATGTAAGGCAGTGCCCAGAGCCGATGTAATAAGTACAAACATCATTTCATGGATTTTGTCTTCTGGTTGGGGCGTAGCAACAGGGGTCATGGATCATGAAGCAAGGTGACCTTCTTTCTATGGCTTTTGCAGTGGAAGTTTGAAAACAAATGCATTGAGGTGAGGATGAGAGTCAGTAGGTCCTGGCTGAAAATGACGCAGAGGATACATTTAAAGTGACACGTTTCATATTAACAAGTGTGTTCATTGGCTCACTGCTCTGACAGAGTGCACAAGCAAGCTTGGGAAGGAAGGGTATCCTTTGCTTCTGGTTTGAGGGCACCCAGTCTGCTAGTGTGGCAGGAGTGTGAGGCAGTTAATCTGTGGTATCTACATTCAGACAGTAAAGAGAGATGCAGGCTGCAGCCTCATTTGCTTTCTCCCCTTTCTCTATTGTGTTCCATCTAGGACTCAGGTTCATTGCTTCACCACATCTGCCAGGCCTCACAGGAAACACCCTCACAGACAGGTGCAGAGGTGTGTCTCCTGAGCCATTCTAAATCTAGCCAAACTGACCATGAAGATTCACTGCCATAACAAAGCGAAGACCCCCATGTCTACTTACTGTAGGCTCTCAGACATACCTTTATGCAGACTCAAGACGTGTTTCTGCTGCTCTGTGTCTTCTGGCCTTCCCTAAACATGTACCCTCAACCTCACCCTAAGACAGAACCCTTTCCTTTGTTCAGCCACTTTGCCCCACAATGCCTGTCCCTTCTTCCCACATCCCCTCCTTATGCCAGGCCTTAGGCCTGACCTTCCCCAGGATAAGAGCAAGCTGGCAGCTCCACCCAGGAGGACAGGCTGTGTCATTGAAATACAAATGACAAAGAGTAAGTCAGGCAAGTCACACTCTGGGATGCTCATATCCACACAATGCAACCTGGGACCTGACCAAGCAGTTTGATTTCACACTTAGACCAAGAGTCAGGTGGAGGAGAGGATCCAGCCTAGCAAGCCCCATGTTTGCTTCTGCATAAAGAACCAGGGCTACAAAGCAGTGCCTGTGTTTTGAGGGTATTGACCACTTGAGGGTGAACCCTAGAGCTCGGCAAAGAATGGATAGAAACCCTTAGCCACAGAGGTAATGGTCTAGAGAGGAACATGGCACACTGCAGCACAGACCCTGGTTTTCTGTTCCAACTTCTCCAGACACAGGGAAGCAGGAAGTCCAGGGCTCTGCCATCACCACCAGAGAATGTTACAGTCCCCACAGGCTTTCAACTCAACCTGTCTGCACAACCACTCTGCTCCATGGAAAGAGCACACGGCAAGTCTCTAACCTGCAGAGCCCAATTTGCTAGCTAGCACAGTGCCATTTTAATGGAATGGAACTAGATTTCATCTTGCCCTGGGATCAGTAGACAGCCCTGTCATCAGGGCAGCTGCTACCAGAATCCCAGAGTTATCCACACACTCTCTGTGCAGCCTAAAGACACATCCCTTTCTAAAGCACAGGCCCAGGTTCATGGCTTCCACTGTGTCTCTCAGGCCTGAGGACAGGTGCTTCTACTGTAAGTGCCTCCAGAATTTATAAAGCCAAGGCATTGCCGGATGGTACTGGTATAAATCTGGATAGATGAATGGAACAGCATGGAATACCCAGCAATCAATCCATATATAGCCAAGTGATTTTCAACGGAGGTACCAAGAAGACACATGGAAGAAAGGGTGATCTGTTGGATAAGTAATGATTGGGGTAATTATATACACACAAAAGAATGAAATTAGGATATTACCCCTCTCAAGACTATGAAGCAATCAGAAGAAAACACAGAGGGGATGTTATAAGTCATTAGTATGGGAAAAAGAACTTCAAAGCACAGGCAATTGCAGTGAGAATATACAAATGGATTGACTCCAGCGAAGTTTCTGCCCAATGAACAGAAGCATAAAGCAGAATGAAGAGATAACAAGTGGAACAGGAGAAAATATCAGCAAACCATCACCCAACAAAGGACCAATATTCAGTGTTGCCGTCTGAGAGTCACTCCGCAAACCACAGGAACACCAATCTCAGAAAGGGATGGTTTATTGAATGCACATCCTAATGCTGATCAGGGACATAGCTCGGATTATTGGAGCTATGGCTACAAATATTTCTCAGGGCAGACCTATAGAGGAAAAACCACAATAAACTCATATGCAGGTGTTGCTCGGTGGTCAGCTCTAATTCAAGATATTTTAGACATAGCACTTCATACTGACCTTTAACGTGAAGGGTCCTATGTAAAGCTTTGTCGAATTCCTCAAGATTAGCAAACCTGAGAACATACAGAACATAACAGAGGATGTGGTCAGCATGACCCTGCTCCGAGTCAGGTTACTCTTCTGTGTCAGTGACTAGGAGGCACTGTACAGCAACAATATGAAATTGCCGGCAGGCATGGGACAAAGCGGCTACAACTATGCTGGTAGGGGTTTGGGGGGCAGACCTCAACATTCAGAATATATAATCATATGATTTAAACACTGGGCAAGTGATATCAATATCATTTGCATTTAAAAATGAGACCTAAAATGCGCAAGAAGAATATGAAAGAGAAAAAATACTCATCACTAGACAACAGGGAATTGCAAATCAAGGCCACTGTGATGTACTAATTTCACCCTAATTAGAACTTCTATTCTCGAAAAGTCAAGAACAGAAAATAACAAATACTGGTAGAGGTATCGAGAATGGGCAGGTGGTATGTGCTGTTTGTGGGAACATCAATTAGTACACTCACTATGGCAAACCGTGTGGAGGGTCTCCCTAAAACTAAAAAGAGCCTACTGTGTGACCCAGCAGTCCCATTATTTGTCATGTATCCAAAGGAAATGAAGTAAGTATATCTAAGAAATCCTGGGGCTCCCAAGTCAACTGTAACACTATCCATACCAGCCAAGACATGGAAGTTTCCAAGGCATATCTATCCGCATATGAGAAAATAGGGAAAATGTGCTAAATGTTTTAGTTAGGGTTTTACTGCTGTGTACAGATACCATGACCAAGGCAACTCTCTTAAGGACAGCATTTAATTGGGGCTGGCTTACAGGTTCAGAGGTTCAGTCCATTATCAAGGCAGGGGCATAGCAGAATCTAGGCAGGTATACGGTATGGGAGCCGAGAGTTGTACATCTTTATATGAAGGCCTCTAGAAGACTGGCTTTCAGGCAGCTAGGACAATGGTCTTAAAGCCTACCCCCACAGTGGCACACTTCCTCCCACAGGGCCACACCTCCAAATACTGCCACTCCTGAGCCAAGCATATTCAAACCACCACAGCAAGTATACACTATATGTTCATGCACTATTAAAACTGAATATTTCTGCTTGCGGTAATGTGGATAAAATCAGAGGACATCATGGTAGGTGTAAGACGACAACACTGAGTGTTCTACATCACTGGCAGTAGTTGAGAAAAAAATGGCTACATGTAAAATGAGAGGGAAATACTTGCTATTAGAGACAAAGAAGACAGAGGGGAGATGGGAGGAGTTAGGTTGGATGTACCAGCACAGAGCTAGAGGGGAAGTGTCCAATCTGACGCACAGCAGGATAATGATAACCTAGACAGTATGTTTCAAAGTAACTAGAAGTGTTTGAAGAGGTAAATATGATAAATATCCTGATTTGGTTATTATAAACTGCACAATGCAACACATTTTACACTCTACAAATATGTATTATAAAATAGCATGCATCCACCTAAATATGCTTCAATAAAAGAGTCTGGCTAGCGTGGATTCCAAATGAAGATCTAGCTTTCAGATTGAGAGGGGGTAAAGGAGCCAAGAAGGGGAGATCTGACCCCCTTTCTATTTGAAGTGACCAGTGAGAAGTGTTACGTCTGGATCAAATTAGCACTGTTTCGACAAGTTTACATGCACGCGGTTTACAGCAGGACATGGGATCAAGTACCTGCATTAATCTGAGATGCCTCTTCTCTGGAAACATCAAATAGGGCCAAGACTATTTGGACCAAGTGACTCTGAGAAAGATACTCGGCATGGTACCAGCCATCAGCTGTTGGCTGCACTTGTCAAGATACATGAGCCTATGTGTGTTCTAAATCACTTTCAGTGTCGATGTAAAAAGCAAAAAACCAACCAACCAACCAAACATGCAAACAAACCAAAAAGCACCTGGAACTCACTGATAAATAGTATGTGGATGCTCCCAGAAGAAAGAGAAATCAAAGCTCACCACCATGGTAAAGTGGAAGTCAGCTTGCTTTACAAATGTCGAATGATGGGCTGGGATCAAGACTGGATGTGATAAGGCAAGTCTATAAGCCCCAACCTTGAGGCTCAAACGGGATAAAGAGTTTGATGCTAGCCTGAGCTGCACTGTGAGACTTGTCTCCAAAAGTCAAAAACACCAAACCAAGCCATCAGCAGATTTGAAATAATTCATTAAAATTCTCTCAAGATTAAAGAAAGTGCTAAAACTGGGCACTGCCGATTGTGACGAAGACTTCACCCACAGAATTCTCTAGAGTCTGGGATTTTAACTCTATGATTAAGTATTTGGCCAGTGTGAGGTTGTGACTTGATGGGTTCAATCCGAAGCCCTGTAAAAGAAGTGCACACATACCAAAGGGAAGGGGGAGAAAAGAAAGGAAGAAAACATGAGCATGGGGTATGGGTCTAAGAGGCTAAGAAAAGAGGATATTAGGGGCTGGAGAGATGGCTCATTGGTTATGGACACTGACTGCTCTTCCAGAGGTCCTGAGTTCAATTCCCAGCAACCACATGGTGGCTCACAACCATCTGTAATGGGGTCCGATGCCCTCTTCTGGTGTGTCTGAAGACAGCGACAGTGTACTCATACATAAAATAAATACATTTTTAAAAAAGAAAAAGAGGTTATCAGATTTGAAGTTACCCTGGGCTGCATATGCAACCAAACCATGTCCTTGAAAAATAAAATAAAATAAAGTTAAGCAGGCCTGGCATGGGGGTTCATGCCTAGCAATAGAGAGGTCGAGGCAGGAAAATCAAAAGTTCCAGGTTACCCTCAGCTCTCTAGTAAGTATGAAGCCAGTCTAAGCTACATGAGACTCCAGCTAATAAAACGCTGTTAAGAACATAACCTTGTTCTTTAAGGAAAATGGGTTTTGACATGAACATTAAATTTTTTCTGCACTTATATGAACCTAACTACCAAGTGAATTTAGACATAAAAGTTGTACTTCTTAAATATTACTAGGAAACCAGGAAGAGCTCAGCAGGAGGTAGAAAGAAAAATCAGCCTGGGGTCTAGCCAGCCTCAGCCTAAGGCTCTGTCCCCTAGAGAGGAGCCGGGAGGAGGCTTGGTTCCTATGCAGCCATTTCTCAAAAGCATCTAGAAATCCTCCTTTGTGAGCCCCTTCAGGGCTTATAACACTGGGGGGAGCCTGTGTGGAGGGTGGGCAGCTTCCCTGCTTTATGAAGAGGCCGCTGTGGTCAGATGAGACTTTTGGAAAGCACACTTGAGGGTTTGAAGGCAGCAGCTGGTCTTTCTCCTCTCGTGCGTAAGCAAGTCCCTACAGGAGTGATTCTATCAGTTCATTAAGGCTCAGAGGAAACGGTGATGGGGAACAAGCATGGAATCTTAATGGCGTGCAGCTATGGTTGGAGCTAATAAAGATGACGCTGCCTTTTCCAAGTTTGGCTTTTACGTTGAGCACGATAAAAAGGAGACGAGGGGATCAACTCGGTGTCCTCTAATGGAGCTCAATTCTGGGGCAGTCCAGGATTTCTGGGGAGAAGAATCAGGAGTTTGAAGGGTCTCCCAATAGTTGTTCTCTTTTGTGACTGATTCCTCTCCACCCTCAGGATTGAAGAATGGCCAGCTAACAGTAGGGAAGGGTCATGGGAAAGAAAAGAAAAGCCCAGACCTTCCTTTATTCACATAAGTCACAGGTACAAGACGGGGGGGGGGGCAGAAATAGAGACAAGAAAATAAAACCACCTGTAAATTTGCTACCAAAACCTATCCCAGCCAGTGTAGTGGTATATCTCTTTAATCCTCTCATCATGGAAGCAGGTGGATCATGATGAGTTAGAAGCCAGGCCTGGTCTTCATAGGTAGTTCCAAGACAGCCAAGACTACATAGTGAGACCCTGTTTCAAAGAAAAAAGAATAGAAAAAGAAACATCTCTAATATATTAATATATGCTGGTATATCGTTTTCAAAATGCTTATAAATTAATTGCATAAATATAATTTTCATATGCACATATAAGTAGTCATGCAGTCATAAAATATATTTTCCTTCCAAATAGTATATTATAGATTCTTTAGTTTTGTTTCCTCTTAATAATGCATGAATGTCACACATCCATAAGCGTACTCTATCATTGTAAATAGCTACTTGCTGGTATTTTCGTGGTGGGTTATAATATATTAGCCAAAGTCTAATTTTAGACCTTTACATTTCAACAGGTTCTTGTGATCTTTTGAGCAAAGCTGAGATATCCCTGCTTAGGCTTGAGGTTTTAATCTTCTCTCCCAATGTCTCCTTCCCGACAGTGAAGAGCGCTCTGTTGCTTGTTTCTTGCTGTGATCTGAGCTTTATTTTTTCTAGAGGCGAAGCCTTTAGTCAGGAAGGTAGAGCTTCCTAATTGGGATTAGAAGCTTTATAAAACAGATCTCAAAACTTTTACTCTCCCTCTACACCCTGAGAAAACACAGATAAAAGCAGACAGGAGAGGCAGAAAAGATAGTTGCCTGCCCACAAACAAGTGTATAGATCCTTATCTAAGTAGTCTCTATGTAACCTTAACCTTGGACTTCCTGGTCTTCAGAATCGTAAGAAATAAACGTCTTTTGTTTATAAGTTAGTCAGTGTGTGCTGTTCTGTTATGGTATCTAAGATGCTCCTGATACCAACTGAGCGTGTTCATTGCAGAAAGCTGATATATTAAGTGGGGAGGGGAAGTTAGTCCCGTGAAAAAGTAAGTGAGCATCCTTTCATGTATGTAACTATGGATTGTATATAGATAAGCATGATAACATATGTGTATTCTATATATGTGCATGCACACATGTGATGTACAAGGACATACTCATTTTGTTTTAAGCAGAGTAGATGTAACTTAATGAAGGAAAATAAAGAAGAAACTCATGAGAATGGGAGGGTTTCTGAAGGGAAAATATCCCCGAAGGACATGTTTTTAAAGATGCCGGTGATATATAATTCTCGGTGTTTTCACAATATATGGCAGACACCCCTCCAGGTCAACTAGTATAGGTTATTAATTTTTAACTCCTATGTGGTGTTCCATCCTAAGGATTGTCATACTTCATCCAGGTATTCTTTTATTAATGGATTTGGTTTCCCATCAACTTTCAGTTATTAATACTGAAATACTAAGGTTGCAGTGATCATCCTTGTACATAGATACTTGCACACTAGGGGTTGTTAATTTCTATAGTTTATGGTCCCTGGAGTGGAACTCTGCATAGAATTGCATGTGCGTGTAAATTTTTAACAGAGGCCATAAATCCCTTTTACATGTGTCTGCCGGTGATAGATGAGAGCGCCCTTGCCCCGAATCCCATCCCTGATAGCATTAGGTGCTATTACATTTTTATGCTTGCCCCTGAGATGGGGATCGTCATAGTCATTTTAATTTCCATCTCTCTGCCCATTAGGGGAACCTGAACATTTTATCTTACTTGCTTTTCTGGCAATTGCCTTTTCCTATCTCCAACCCATTTTGCTATCAGTTTTGACTATTCTTATCTTTTTAAATTGTAAAAGAGCTGTTCTTAAATTATAGATATGAACTTGAATCCATCATTTGAATTTAAAGGATTTTCTCCAACTTGTTTGCCTTGGGACTTTATATTTGGTATCTCTTGAGCTCTCTATAATGCCTAAGAATTTTATGTATATAGATGTGTAATATACATGGTACATATATTCTTCTATTAATTAAAAACATGTCTTCTGGGCCAAGGAGATGGCTCAGTAGATAAAGGCACTTGCCACAAAACTTCAAGACCTGTGTTCAGTCCCCAGATCCCCCAAATTATCCTCTGATTTCCACATACATGCTATAGCATATACATGTATTGTGCATGTTCACACTCATACCACCTCCTCCATATGTGAATAAATGAATATAAATAAATAACAAAAACATGAACCCAACAGCACCAGAAAAGAACAAGTGGTTAGCTCTTACCATGACCTTTGCTCTGCTTGGGTTTTTGTTTTTTGTTTTTTTTGTTTTTTTTTTTAGGGGGGGGTGTTTGTTTTTGTTTTTGGCTCCAGCTGAATCCAAAATGGCTGGTTCTGGAGCTAAGAAGGACTTTAGGTAGGCCAAGCCAAGACAGTTAGATTCTCACATACAGAGCACTGGCTGGTAGTTGCTTGTGGACCTTATTAATGAACACAGGCCTCTAGCTAGGGCATTTATGCAGTTGTGGAGATTTGCACAATGCTAGTGAATATAATGTGGCCCCTCTATAGTATGTCTCACGAGCTCCTTGGCCTAATCTCAAGGGCATGCAGTTCTTTATTCTCTCAGGGCTCAGAACTCCACAGCTGCCCAAGCATTTGGTGATGCCAGTAGACCGTACTTCTGTGAAAAATCATCACTTTGCCTTTTCTCAACTCTACTTGAGCATGTTGGGGGCTTGATTAAGCTGACAACCAGCCAGACTTCTGAGTTTCAAGGATAAAACATATTTAGGTACAACTGTGACTTCAAGGTCACCACAGCTTCTCATGCAATGGGGTTACGATTGATGCGGTTATTCTGAAAACTCCTTGGATCTTAACTGTGGACGAGAAGGTATCGTCGTAACAAACGTCTAGATTTCTAGACACATGTCTAGTCTGTGCACAAGCTCAGTAGAGGGCATGACTCACCACCTCAACCTTCCTCTACAAATACCGTTTCCTCAACACCTAGCTATAAATACAATGCTCCATTTTTTCCCTAAAATAATTAATTTTACTTTCAAGTTTCAATCCACCAGGAATTTATTTTTGAAGCTAACACTAACTTTATATCCTATCTTCAGGAGACCAATTTTATTCTTCTCCATAGGGGACGAAAGGATGCATCTGACTTGCACTCTTAGTCAATAGTCCATCATAGGAGGAAGTCAGAGTATGAATTCAAACAGCACACTGGAGGCTGAATCCACAGAGAAATGTTGCTTTTCGGCTCATTCACCGGCTTGTGCTCAGCTAGCTTTCTTATGCTACCCAAGACTATCTGCCTAGGGAATGGCGTCACCCATAGTGGAAAGGACCCTCCCATATCAATTGAGGCAGTCAAAACAGCCTTCCACAGTACTAGAACATCTATCAACTGAAACTTCTCAGACCAGTCCAGGCTATGTCAAGTTGACAAAGCTAACAGGGACAAAGGGTTTTAAAGCTTTTTTTTTTTTTTTAACACAAAATGCAACCTTTGTAAATGATTTCTTGGTGGTTCATACTATGTAATGTTTTTATCACTCTCCTTTGAGACTAGATAACACTTTGAATATTTAGCACTATTAAATGTTTTGGGGATGATGCTATGCTTGTGTGTTTTTGAGTCTGTCTCAGTGTATACATGATTTAAGAAATTGCAGTAGAGATTACAAGATAAATGATTAACCATTTTCACAAGTTTTCATTTTGCATAATATGTAAAGATTATCACTTAATTACATGTTTCATCTGGTTATTAGAAATGTAGATGAATAAATGTAGATGATTAATAAAAAAGAAATCAAAACTTATGCAATAATGGATATTACTTTTTAAGAACTTAATGTAGGTTTGTCCAGCTCATAATTTTGCCCCACAGGTCTCATTTTCATATATTTCTGATTTTTATCAATACTGTATTTTAGATGTTTTCTTTATTTCCATGTATAGTAAATTTTGTTCATGTAGAAAAAGCTAATGAATTTATCTCTTTACTACCCAGCTTTATCAAATTCTCTTTTTAAACTTTTTTGTTTTCTGCTAGAGTTTATTTTTGATGTCAAGCATAAAATTATATTACCAACAAAACATATTTCACCTCTTTCTCCCACATTCGTACTGTCCATATTATACAACATATGCACTGTGAATGCAATCATTTCCTAGCATATACAAACAACATTAAATGATAATGCCAATACTATAGGTTCCTATCTTATTCTTTATTTTAGCATGAACTGTTATGTTTAGAGACAGGGTCTCATGTAACTCAGGCTGACCTCTAACATACTAGTTAGCCAAAGATGATCTTGAATTTTTTGATCCTTCTGCCTCCACTTCCTGAGTGCTGGGACTTCAGGCATGAGTCTACACCTGCTCTGTGTGGTACTGAGTATTGAACCCAGGGCCTCATGAATGCTAAGCAGGTACTTTACCAACCAAGCTACATTCCAGTTCCAAAATTTCATTTTTAATAGAATAGCTCATGTTGATTCTTAGCTGTAGGTTACCTGTGCCTCTCATTTTGTTTTCTCATTCTAGGATCCAGGCCAAGTTCAGATTTCTGGGGGCGGTTGCCATTTTTATAATAGAGAAAGTTGCCACAGCCATTTCATTTAGCTCTAAAGAAGTCCATAGCTATTCCTCTTGTGTTTATTGGCCAAACCCAATAAAATGGCCAGATGAAGGCCTCATGGTGGTATGATGTCAAGGCTGTGGAGAATTATAATCTACCCACAGACATGACAATAAGTAACAAACTACACAACAGACTCTACCACAGCTCACCATTTATGGTTCTATTTGCTGCTTTCTCATACATGACCTTCATGGATGGCCTTCACTGTGAGCTGTGTACATTCTTTCTATGCCTACGGCACTTGGTGTGTGTTTTAAGTAGGTGTTGGACTAATCCAGACGCGGTGCCATCCACGGACAAGGTGCAGTTGTTTTTGTTTGTTTGTTTGTTTTTTTGGTTTTTTTGCTTTTAGTTTGTTGATGCAATACAAATAATTTCCCCATAATCAACTCTTCTTGAGTTCCCAGAATAACTGTACTGAGAGCTGTGAACTAATCCCCCAATAATCCAGTGAATTCTACTTCATAAATCATAGAATTATAGTCCTTTCCCTCATCGGCGTAATTAGCTGATAATCATCTCTAATGTGAATTTTGGTTTTTTTTTAAATTTTTTAATTTCACAAATTAAAATAATTTATCGGTGTTAATTTGTTGAAATATTTTCCGCACAAACTTAGCTCTTCTACATTGTTGGATTCTAATGCTTGTTTTCTTCTCTCTCTCTCTCTCTCTCTCTCTCTAAAAGACAGAATTTTATTAGCAAGCCCAGGCTTGCCTCAAACTTACGATCTTCCCAGTTTTTCTGTGCTAATAAAATATACGTCATCTAATAAAGTTGTCTACATGTGTGTGTATGGGGGGATGATATATGTATGTATTCATGCAAATGTGTGCTTATGTGCATGTAAGTGCATGTGAGTGTGCGAGTGTGCACACGTGTATTTGGAGGGTAGAGGTCAACATTCTGCATCTTCCTTGACCACGCTAACTTATTTGTTGGGACGGTCTCTCATTAAGCCCGAAGCCCACCAAGTCGACGATGTGAGCTGCCTAGTGAGCTCCAGGGATCTATCTCCTCTGCTTCCCCAGAGCTGGGATTACAGATGCAAACGTCCCATCTGGCTTTTCACATGGGAGCTGGAATCCTAACTCAGGTCCTCATAGCTACACATCTGAGCCATGTCCCCTAAGCCTTTTGCTTCCAAAATAAAATTCATATGAGAATCCTTTGTTTAGCGTTAGCTTTCAAATGCATGCAAAGCCTTCCTTTATCATTATCTTTTATATTTTGTGTGTGTGATCATATTTCTTAATTCATTCCAACCTTGTAATTTTTTCCATAAGCATGTGACTGATTTATAAATCTGTATCACTGATCAAGAGGTAACTTTTAGCCTAAAGTCAGTCTGTGAATGTGAGGCTCTCAATATGAGTCCCTGAACTGGTGTCAAAGCACCAGACATGGGGGCTGATCCCTATAGTACCAGTGTTGACAAAATGGAGACAGGTGGATTCCTGGGGCTCACTGACCACTCAGTGCTCTATAGGCTAGCTAGATACCCTGACTCTAAAAAAAGTGAACAGTGTCTACGACACTACAACTGAGGCTGTCCTTTGGCATCTACACACACACACACACACACACACACACACACACACACGAACACACACACGTGTACACACACGAACACACACACGTGTACACACACACACAGACTATTCTCAGATCTTCAGAGGCTGAGGCAGGAGGATCACAAACTTGAATTCGACCTGGGTCATATCACAATTTAATGCTTTAAAAAAGGAAAGAAGGTAGCTTTTAAATAAATATTCTTTTTACTATTTTATTTTCTGATACATTGTTTTTAGCTTATTTATAAATTTTACTTCTAATTTATCTTCTTGTAATTTCTCAAGTAAACTACTGGTCTTTTGCAGTTTTTAATCATAAATAGTGGAGCTACCTATAATTAAATTTATCTTAGGCAGTCTTTTATTTCTTACAATATAGACTCACTCTTTTTCTTTCTAGACTGTAGCATAAATTTTACCATAGCCCCACCTGAATTATCTCCACACACACTCAGATACACTCATGTACCCTTTTGGTAGTTCATCTCACCCCCTCCCGTGATTTAAACTAATGGTTTCCAGAGTTCCCAGAAGCTGCAAGCTCAAATTCACACATTCCCTCATGCATACAACTAGTTCCATAGGCTTAGCCTTGCCAACATTTCTCTAAATCAACGATAAGCATCCTTTTCCTGGTTATTTGTAGCATGGTCACACAGTGTAGGCTGTTAGGATTTATCTTTCTTCTCTGCCTCGCCCTTCACAGCCATTCTGTTCAAACACCAAATCTTGTTTTATATTAACAGTAAAAGTTTACGGTCCTCTTGTCTACTCTCTGCCGTTGTTGCCTTGGCTTTAACACTCAGCATCTGTAGCAGATTATTTCAAAGATACAAGGCTTTCCTTCCATTTCCCTTCTCCCTATCCTATTCTGTTGCAAACTTACCCCCACCCCCAAACGTCAATGTTCTAGCTAAGATGCAAATTTCACTGTATAAAAGTATTCTTTTTAGGATTCTCACCTTTTCCAAAATAAAGTCCGCATAGTCTGCACACCCTTCCCCTCCCCTCCAGAAGGGAAAGCAGGGATAGCAGGAACAGCATTTTTGACTCACGTAATGAACTCGTTTATCAATGTGCCTTTATCCTCACAAAGTTCTGAGCACAGAAAAGCTTTAACTAACAATTACTCTTTTGTGAGCTAGGACTTGTGTTAGGGTTTATCTTTCTTTTATTTTTATCATTGTAAAAGACATGGAATGCCTTTAGCTGTTCATATAACTATCTTACTGATGGTGGTTAACATTAAAACCACAATGCTTTGTGTTGTAATGAGTAATAATGGGTATATTGTAAGTATCTAGGTAATATCCATATGTAATAACTTATGTAATAAGTCATAATAAGTATGTAGTAAGTTATAAACACAGTCTTACATCATAAGTGATGGTACTAGGTAGTGGGTCCCAACAAAAACACACCATGCAACAGGTCTCACGTGGGAGGTTTATTGAGGCATAGAGGCAGCCTCTAGGGGAAAGAGGAAAGAAAAGAGTGGGGACAGGGAGACCGTGATTTTTATTGGAGCCATGGCACATGCACAAAGAGACATGCAACAAGACGTGTCTCTGAGTCCCTCAAAAGCTGGCTGTAAAGATGCCTGATTGTCGCGGGGTCGCATTTAGCTGTCCATGGATGTGCCTGATTGCTAACAATAAGTTTCAAAGTGGAAAGGCTCCCAGTCCCTGATTTTCCATTTCACTATACTTAGCAGATTGGCTTTTATGTGTATGTTTATTTTATCATGAAAGCAAGGTGACAAAGGAAAAAGAAAAGGAGCCCACAGCAGTGAGCTCTCTTCTGGAGCCCAGTGCCTCCACAAGGATGTGAAAGTTCTCTCTGAATCCCCACACCCGGTTTTCATTTGCATCTCCTTAGCCAGAAGCAGTCACCTGACTGTTCCTATTAGCAAGCCCAAGAGGTTTCCAGCCTCAGTAGTGGATGGATACAAGAAGTGGATGGGGGTGGGGAGAGAACGACCAAGAGATGGGTCCATAATAGATAGGCAAGACATCTTTACTGTCTTCAGTTCATAGATGAGACCAAGGTTACCCCAAGTCCTGCTATTGGTTATTGGTGGATCTTGGATTGAGCACCAGGTCCTACTTCCGAATTTTACACATCTCAACAATATCGCAGTTTCTCATGTACTCTGACAGGATTTCAGACAGGCGTGGTCAAGGGTCATTTTCTAACACCAGTTGTTTTCCTTGAAATCACACCGGAAATGTTCTCAGGCATTGCGCAGAGTTACTTACGACGTTCTGAACATGACTTGTCTTGTAAACCAGTTTCCTTTTTTTTTTTTTTTTTAAATGGAAACTTAGGGACCACGCTAGTCTGTCTTTGAAGTACATTGCACAGAAAGCAGCCACATACAGTCTCTGACCTTCCCGAATCCCCAGTTGGGAATCCCTGCCAAGTTTCATCATTGAGCTTTGAAAGTGGGTTTTAGACACAGTCTTCTTGACCTTCGGCCACTCCACTTTGCCTAATGAATATCTTGTAACTGGGGAAAGACAGTTAAACCTCCTCTAATATATCAAAGACAAGAAATGAAATAACTACCCCAGGAGAAGGTTCATTTCCACAGCGATTTCTAAGGGAATAAAATATGCATACGAGATGCTGTGCCTTATGGTTCTTTCATCCTTCCTTTAATAAATGAGAGTCAGTGGGGGCAAGAGTCCAATTCTTCACTGGTGCAAAAAGAATTTAAACCTTTTATTAGTGACTGTGATGTTTGGGTCCGCTAAAAAGGAAAGGCGATTTCAAATGATCAGTCGGGGGAGTGTCTGTAAGCTGTAGACAGCGTTAATGGCGCTAATTCTACCCCACTGGAATTCACTCTTCCCCTGACAATAAGTTTCACTTCCACCTGCTGCAGATCATTTTCTATAGAAATAAAGCCATGGGCAACTTACCAGTAAAGGGTATAAAACAAGATCTGAAAAACATGTAGATGAGAGAAGAAATATGTATTTGAAATAATATATATCTCAAATATACATTTGAAATAATACATCTCAAATATACATTTGAAATAATTATATCTCAAATATATATTTGAAATAATACATTTTTTTTCCTTTGGAAGCAACATAACCTTAACTAAATTGGGTAAAAAAGGTGTGCATTTGTCCTCAGAGGCTGGATAGCCAAGAAGACTCTTGTCACTCTGAGAAACACTAGACAAAAAAAAAAGTCCATATTGGTCCCAGCATCACTGATGGTTTCAATGATGCCCTCATCTTTCTTTCCAGCCCAGGCAGCGAGTGTTCCTGTGTTGGAAGTATGTTAATCTTGGCGAAATAAATAACGTAATAAAACCTTCAGCTTGGAACAGGACCCAGGCATCTCCTTGTACAATTATCCAAGTGCTTCCGAGAGACTTGGCTTTCTACAGGGGCATGAATTCAAAGGTGAGAAAAAGGGTAAAGCACACAATTGTAATAAGTAAAAAGAGTATATAACATAATTTAGATGTAATAGTACATAGATGACCCCTGTCTTACAGTTTTTCAACCTGAGATGTTTGACTCTGTAATGGTGCAGAGTGGCACACATTCAGTAGGAACCATATTCAAACTTTGAATCTTGATTTCCCTCTCCCTCCAGGGTTGGTGATATGCATGATAGAACACTATCTTGGGATGCTTCGTCACAGATTCATCATCTATACAATCGGAAGAATAGACCCACATTTTGCCATACACTACATTGCTGGGTTATGATGGGTATTTTAAATGCATCTCCAACTTCAGGTATTTCCACATTGCAGTGGGTTTATCAGACTATAGCCCCATGGTAAGTCGGAGTGTATCTGTACATAGGCTTAATCCTGAGACCCTCTCTATTTTATGAACCTAAGATGAAATATGATGGACAGAAGCAAACCCAGCAATGTTCTTCATACTTAGTTTCTGCAATATCTGTTGCTATGGAAACGTGAAAGCCTCAGCAGATTTCCTGGAAGTTAAGGGTCTGCCTGCAGACTTCTTTCCAGATGCCAGCTTGCTTGCTTGTTAAATAAAACTTGGCATTTATCACACAGAAGAGTTTATCTCAACCCATACTAGGATACCTACCCAGGGTGTCGAGCGCAGTGCTCACATGAGCGAGGTATTTAGAGAGTATGAGAGAGTCGTCTATTAGGTGCCTTGGGGCTTTTAGATTCAAAGAACCTGTCAACTTTGATGGTTTTTCTCTTCCTTCATCAACACTTCCCGTAAAGAAAGAAATCTAAAATGGGATCAGCTGTTAGTGGCCCGATGACAGGAACTCACTTTGTCAATGAAGTTGTCTGCCTGTGTTAAGCAGCTTAGGTCTTTCTGGATACAAGTGAGAAAAATCACATTTTGCTGTAGACATTTCGGGTCGTCTCTTTAAGAGTAATTTCCCCCTAGCAATTAGACAGCAGTTTGCTCTCAGAAAGCTGACTAATTAATTAGGAAGCACTTAAATGAGTTCTTTCAAAATGTCTGAACATGTTCTTGCTTCTCCTTTCCGAACCCTCCTCAACTTAACTAATAGCTCTTAGAAAGAATCCCTCCAACAAAGATCACATGATAATTACAGTGCTGCTCTCACCTCTGGCCTTAGTTTAAGAAGTGATTTAAATGATAACAAAGTCTGCAGGGTGCATTACCAGGCAGCTGTTGATGCCAAGTTGCCCACCCTGACACAACTCACATCTCTAGCTCCCTCCCATCCTGTGATTGTGATACCATTTGACTGTCGCCGCCATTGTGGGAGAAACCCAGCCTATGTGCACATGGAGCATTTTAGTGTTCCAGCTGTAGGCTTGGCCTTCTACCAAAGTGTCTTCGTGTCTTGCCAGCCACGGCTCATTAACCAAATGATCTCCAAACTTTGTCAAAAACATGGAGATACAGGAAAAGGCAACATCTCTTCTGTCCTTAAACAGGTGGAGGAAAGGATGCCCTGGTCCAACTTGTGGGCTGTTTATAGTGACCTCCCTCCACAGAGTACAGCACAGGGGGATGGGGAAAAGGTGTGAGCTTACAGTACGGAGCTCTGATGGCCACTGCCTCAGCCAGTCAGTCAGTGTCAACCTCAGTAATTGAAAATCATGCTGATGGGTTTTACCTTCAAAGATTATGCTAAAAGAAGTACCATACCCCTGTGATCTTCTGCTCCCAAATCTGCACAGCAGAAGCACCTAAAATGCACCAGACAAACCCAAGTAGTGGAGCATCCCAAGATTCACCTGACTGGTGTACTCCTCGCCTCTCTAGGTTATCAGAGACAGGCACAGTGTGAGCATCTGTCACACGTAAGAGGACCCAAAGGAGACAGGAGAGCTAACTGTGACATAGGATCCTAGATGTGACCTCAGGTTAGAAAGGGGCCACCGCAGAAAAACTAAGACAATCTGAGTAAACTCTGGGCTGTATCACCCGTCTGTTCATAGTAACAAGTATTCCACAAGGTGTTAACTACAGGGGAAACAGTAGGCTGTGGAGCTGTCTCTGCCAAGTCTGTACAGTCAGCCGATGGATATTTTATTTCAGTCCAAAAGTTCTGTTAAAAAAAAAAAAAGCAAAAAAAAAAAACCCCAAAACAACAACAACAACAACAACAACAACAAAAACCCTCCTTTTTGTGTTTAGAGCTGGTTTTGAGCATTTCAAAACCCTGAGCTGCCCTTGGCAGATTCTGTTTATCCTCGGCATCGGGGGATTTATGGGTCTTGGATTTGACTATGGGAAGAGACTCCTTAAAGCCCATGATACAGAATATTTTATAATGCCGCTGGGGATGTGAACAAGGCTAACCCTCTAGCAAGACTGGATAGCAAGATTCCATACAATTACAGTGTACTTTGGGAACTCTTGTATCAAACCTTTGTAGAAGCTGGATGCTGGAGCTAATCAACTGGACTGTGCTGCCAGCAGCCAGGCAGACGGGTGGAGGGTCCTCTTCCGTGAGACATGGGTGAAGCCGATGACAGTCAGGCACCCATTGTGTCTCCTCAGCAGTTCCTTGAAACATCAAACACTTGTCACAACATCAATGTGAGTGGCATCCTTTCTGCTTAGACACCATGGTGAAACCAGAGCAAGTCTATGTTGTTGCTGTTGTTCCCACACATGGTAGTCCCTGGCTATCTTTAAGATTTATGTTTCAAAGTCCCTGGTTGGATGAGAAAAGCTGCAGTTAGTAGCGGATACTATCTACCAGTAGTGGGCATTATATTGGCAAAGTATTGTGAACTGTTTAGGTTTGTTGAAAGTAGACTATGGAAGCAAGGGGCCCTTCCTTTGTTTCCTCCTCTCTCTCCCTGCCCTGTCCTGAGTCAGGCTGGCCCCTGGCTTTGTGACAGAGAGAGAGAGAAAAAAAAAAAAAACAATGTGCATATAAGAATATTGAAAACATTGCACCCTTGAGAACAGCTAGAAGAGAAACTATTACCAAGAGACAGAGACATTTCTGTTGTTTATCCCATGGCATAAACACAGCAGTGGTGGGAACGGATGCCAGATGGTCATTCACCAAGGAAAAACTCAATCAGCAACCCTAGCTGACCATTGCAATGTCTCTAGTTGATTTCTGCTTACGTGTTGATAAGCCTTGATTTGACGACCTTACCTTGGTTTGTCTCTATCAGGACTGTTCCAGTCTTCTGTGCTGGCATCTGTAGACTTCTGATGTGATGATAGTTTGCTATCTCTTGCTGTTTACACCCATCACTTGGTATTTGTCCTTTGATTTGAAATATACTTAATAAATTCCTTCATTCGACATATCATGGGCCATTCTCCACACTGTACAGGACAATATTTGTACCACTGTTTCTTCTACACGTCCTGCTGTGTTGCCAAATAACACCAAAAAAATATGTCTTTCAATGGTCTACCTTCTGGTGCCTCTGTTTATCCCAAAGATGGGTGGAGAAAGACCACAGACCCAAATCATCATGGCCAATTAATTAAAGCAAGCTCTTTGATTTGGGTACACAGGCTACCTCCCCCTAAGGTGGGCCTCAAGAGGTCGGCACTGGATTCAAGGAAGACAAGGCTTTTATGGCTCACACCTGGGATTAAAACAAAACACATTCATATAACACTTCTGTGTTTTTAAAGAAACCAAAATTCTCACTACGTGTGCTTATAATCCAGAATTGGAAGGCAGAAGTTGAACAATTCCAGGGATTGAGTGGCCTGCCAATCTAGCCAACTGGTGACCTCTAGGTACAGTCTCTAAAACAAACAAAGTGGAGAAAGATAAAGGAAGACACCCAACATTGACTTTGAACACACATACACACACACACAAATGAATAGATAAATAAAAAAATGAAACTTCAGTAATTTTCATTTAACTTTTTTCAGACTACAGTTGGGTTGGGATAACAGAAACTGTGGGGAGCAAAGCCACAGATAAGGGGGTGGCTACTGTGATTGTTAGTAGTGCCGTCTTCCATGCTTGAACATGCTGTGCTTTGGATTGTGGTTCACACAGTCGCCATAACTGTATCACAGAGTCTTCTGATGCTCCCAGGCTAAAACTTCCAGGAACAATTCCTGCTGCTGCTGCTGCTGCTGCTGGTGCTGCTGCTGGTGCTGCTGCTGCTGCTGCTGCTGGTGCTGCTCTTCCTCTTTCTTCTTTCTTTTCTCCTTTTTCCTTTCTCCCCCCTCCCTTCTCCCCCCTCCCCCCTCCCCTCTCCCTTCTCCCCTCCCTCCCTTCCCCTCCTCCCCCTCTTCCCCTTCCCCTCCTCCTCCCCCTCCCCCTTCTCCTCCTCTTCCTCTTCCTCCTCCTTCTTCTTCTCCTTCTTCCTAGACAGCAGAGCCTGGGGCTCTTTATTGCTCCTCTACTAACAATAAAAGGAAGCAATACCCTGCCCTTTCGCTACAGCTGCTGAGCAGCCACAGGGGACAGCCCCCACCCCTGTCATGAGCTTAAAAGGCTGCTTGGTCCCTGGATAAGGAGTGGGAGGCACAGCCTCCATCCTGGTCCTTCTGTCAGGGAGATAGCTTTTCCTCTAGCCCGTCATCTCCTGAGCAACGCCACGATTCCCCCACTTCTTTTTAGTCCTATTGCTTGCTGTGTTGCCCACTGCGGTTCTAAAATGTCAGGGATGTAGGAATGTATAAAATGTCAGGCCATCTGGAAGAACAACCGGGCTGTGAAGGTTATAACGACCTCCAGGTGCATAACCTCACTCACCCCACACAGATAATTTCCCAAGCCCATCAGTTTCAAGAATATGTCTTTTCCTGGGGACAGGAGCAGCATTTAAACAGAACAGACCCCTGACAGTCACCTGTTCTCCAAAATCTGGATAAGTTGCCCTTTAGAGGTGACATAGAGGCATCTCCCTCTATGGAGTCTGTCAGCATGGTCTCATGAGATGCCACACTGAGCATTGATAACTAACCTGTTGGAACAGGGCCTGGAGCAAGAAGTGCTTTAGTTCAACCCCAACTTTCTCGTCCGTGGCTATTTACTGCAGTCCTCACTCGTGATAAACATCCTCAAACACTTTTCTGGCCCTATAGATTTTGTCTTACACTAAGTCCATAAAATTTAGCAATTCTACCCTTAAGCTCCTTGGTAGTTCTCTGCAGTTCTCAATCTTTCTAATTTTTAAAGGGGGCACCACCCACTTTTAACACGTCATTTGCACGGTTAATACAGTCACAGAAGAAAATGGAGTTTCTATCAATGGTCAGTTATGGATGGAGGAAGGGCTCATGGGCCTCTAGCCCTTCCTGCTGAACTATTGACTGCCATCAGATTCTGGGAGTGAGGGGGAAACCATCACCTTCAGTCCTGTACCCAATGCTGAATCCACCGTGCATCAGTGGATAAGTACACACCTGTGGTCGGTCACGCAGATGGCCCGGTCAAACTCAGTGGGTTGCAAACAAAAAGACATGAATGTGGGAAAGAGATAGGAAAGAAGAGAGGCAGCTGGGAGTGGGAAGGAGATAAGAGAGGGTGGGGTGGAGAAAACAATCAGAATGCATTATGGACATGTAATAAAGTATGACATTGCCCAAAAATAATTCTTTAAAAAGAACATGGAGTCTTACTTCCAAAAAAACCTCTTAAGCTAAGGACCAGCTGTTCGTATTAATGTTGTTGGTTTTTTTTTTTCTTTTTTTCTGATGAATTCTCTGATTTATTGTAAAATCCTATTTTCCCAGGGTCACAAATCTCTAGCGGCTTCCACAACTTGCAAATACGCACTTGAGCCTAAACCTCTGCTAAGGCTGGCGATAGGATGTGGTCTTCTGCATTGCTGTGGCCAAAGTGATTGTAAAATTCATAGGAGAGATCAAGCCCTGGTTAAAGACAGCAGCGAAGGCTGCTCAGCAGTGTGAGTGCCTTTAATGCTATTCTGATGGGCGTTTGAAACTGGCGACAGTAAAACCTACAGGAGACATGCTTCTCTATAATCTTTAACTATATGGAACCATGAAAATCAGGAGCACTGAGGGACAAGGAGAGAGAGAGAGAGAGAGGGAGAGAGAGAGAGACAGACAGAGAGACAGAGAGACAGAGACAGACACAGAGACAGACACACACACACACACACAGAGACAGAGAGAGACAGAGAGAGAGAGACAGAGACACATACACACACACAGAGAGAGAGAGAGAGAGAGAGAGCATGTGTGCTTTTATAGATGCTACAGGGTGTGGCTAAAAAAATTAAATAGCTAAGAATTAAAGAAGAGAGGAATTTCTAGAAAAATGGTTTTCCATTTCAGATTGTCTGACAGGTTGTGGGCATTCATGAGAACAGATATGTCATGACCTTGCTGTCCATCCAAAGAAATGGTATGTGTGTGTGTGGGGGGGGGGGGAGATTATCATAGAGCCTCAACAGATAAAATTTCATTATCAAAAAATATGGAAATAAGTGGCAAGTGTATTCATTTATTTAACAAACACCTACTGCACGCCTGACATCATATTTCATGATACCTAATACAATATGCAGTATTAAATCAGCTATCGATTACATGTGTAGTTACCACGTAATATTTCATTTTTATATATCTAAGATGTATGACTATTTAAGGTTGCTAAGATCCCTAGTACCGTGAGTCCTGGATTGCTGTAAATTTACTTCATTTGCATGAAACTTTGACAGAAAGAATGCATAGAGGATCACAAGGACTAGAGAGATGGCTCAGTGGTTAAGATCACTTTCTGCACTTGCAAAAAAAAAAAAAAAGTTTGGTCCCCAGCAGTTCACAGCTGCCTATGACACCAGCTACGGGGATCTGGTACCCTTTTCTGGTCTCTACATGTACATACACACCCCCCCACACACACACACAAACCCCAAAGCCAAGAAAGTGTGAGGAACAACTGGAAGGAGGCTTGAAGGAGAGCAGGCAGCTGTTGGGGTTTGAGCACACAATGATGGCCATGTGAAAAAGTTAGCAGCCCAAATGACAAGATGCCACTGTCACATCGCAACCCAACAGGAAGGCACATCTTTCCTCTGCATGCATCCCTCCCCACCTCCCCATGGAGAAGGAAGAATCTGATTGGCTTCCTGACACAGACTGGGTCATTTCCCAGCATGCATAGGGCTCACTGGTGTGTTAAAGGGTCATGGCACACTAATGGGGACCACAGTAGTTAAAAGCTTCCACATTGTAGCTTGCTCTACCACTTATGTGTCATGTGACCTTGATGAACATATTTAGTCTACCATAACTTCCATCTTTTCATTGCAAAACAGAGAAAATAGGGACTTGAATCATAACATAGGCATATGCAAAATTACATTATTCATGGAAGGTCCTCAGCCAGGGCCCTGATACCTGACAGGAATCTGATCTGAACCAATCACTGTCACCATCCTGTGTTGGAAGCAAACCCAATGGCCCACTCTCCTGCATTCTATTTTCTTGAATTAATGCCAGCTCTGTGGCTTGTTTCCTACAGCACACCCAGCACCAGGATTCAGACATAAGGAAAACACAGTTGCATGCTTACATTGACTTTAACCAGTGGCCCAGCCAGTGCTCTCTAGCCAAAGTATCAGCAACTGTCCTCATAATTCAGGACTTGAACTATCATTTTTAAACGGTAGCATTTCTCCTTATGAGTATATCTTCATCAAAAAAAAAAAAAAACCTTTTGAGCTGCTGGGGGTACCTTTTCAACCAGAAAAGGGTGTGTAACTGCAAGCGAGAGAAGCCAATTTTGACTCCTGGCACATATGCAAAAACCAGGCTTGGTGGCGTGTATTTGAAACCCCAGCACTGGAGAAATAGAGTCCAGAGCACCCCTGGGGCTCCGTGGCAATATAACCTACTGTGCAAGCTGAGGTCCCAGTGAGAGACAGTATATTAAACAAAGGCATATGGGTTCCGAGAAATGTCACCTGAGGTTGACCTCTGACCTCCATACAGATGTACACATGCATATATGTGTACTTCCATGCAGAATATATATATCTACACACACACACACACACACCTCTTTATAGGATAGAGATAGAAGAATGAGAATTCCTAGATCCACAGCCTAAAGTGTTACGCTGTGACTGTCATTGTGCTGGATTCTGGATCCTGCTGAGAAGAAACAAGCCTGACCCCTTTGACATCTGCTTAATTGGTTCTTGTCTTAGTTAGGGTTTTACTGCTGTGAACGGACACCACAACCAAGGCAAGGACAACATTTAATTGGGGGTGACTTATAGGTTCAAAGTTTCAGTCCATTATCATCAAGGTAGGAACATGGCAGCATCCAGGCAGGCATGGTGCAGGAGGAACTGAGAGTTCTACATCTTCATCTGAAAGCTGCTAGCAAAATACTGTCTTCTAGGCAACTAGGATGAGGGTATTAAAGCCCACATACACACGGTGACACACCTACTCCAACAAGGCCACACCTTCTAATACTGCCACTCCCTGGGTCAAGCATATACAAACATCACAGTCCTTAAACCTATATTATGACAGTCCTTGCCGTATTAGGTTTGACTCTTGGTTTTCTTCTCTGTCTCCCTCTGATACAGTCCTAAGTCATGTCCTCTAATCTCTCTTAGTGTCAACTAAAGTGGGAAAGATGGAGGCATAAAACCATCCACCAAGAACTGGCTCTCCTGTGTGGTTCCTCTTTCGGTGGGTCACATTCTACAAAACTTAATCCTGTCTGTCTAAATCAGTTAACCTCACCTTAGTGTTGAATCTGCTATTAACCTTTCTGCTGGGGATTTCATTTCTATTTGTTTTTCTCACTGGTGTCTTTCCTAAACCTTTCTAATCTTTTTAGATGGTGTCACACTACTTTCTTGGGCTTTCAATTTATTATTGCTACATTGTATATAAGATAACACCATCATCTGAGATTCTTAGAGAAAAAAAGCATACCACTTGTTGCTTCTAGTAACTTGCCTATACATATTTGCCACTTGAGACCTTGAGCCCAGATTCATATATGTGGGTGCTCGGAAGGTTTCATTCAAAGTTCGTTCCTTCAGAGAGAATTTTTCCTCCTCTCACGGTCACCTTGGAATCACTTTATATGTTCTCATTGCTTTGGAATTTCAAGGGCTATGTAAATATTGGTTCAGGCCGCCATACCCACAGGTGTACACTCATTATTTTTAAGGGAACACTTTATTCACTCAGAACCTTGGCTGTGACACACATTTCCATTATGAAGCATGTGTTTTTCTAGCCCGTGTTTTCACTGTTTAAGATTTTTGTCTTTATATTTAAATTCTTTTATTAAAATTTTTTTTCATGTCCTACTTGGTTGTACCCTATGTCTCTGGGCTATCTAGTCTCTGGTTTCATGGGCTATCCAGGCAGTGTAGGACATGGGGCTCCCTCTCATGGGATATTCCTCAAGTTAAACCAACCATTGGTTGGCCATTCCCACATGTTCTGCGTCACCACTGCCCCGGCATGTCTTGCAGGCAGGTCAGATTGTGGGTAGAGGGTTTTGTGGCTGGGTTGATGCTCAGATTTCTCTTTCCATAGCCTGCAGAGTACCACCCACACCAAAGAGACTAGAATGTGGGGGTGAAGGCTCCAAGCCTGTACTGCATTAGGTTGCTACATTGCCCCCCAGGTGTCCCCCTATTCCAGTTCTCTCTCTCTCTGTACTCCACTCCCTCCCTCCATCCCTTTCCTCCACCTGACCTCTCCTGCTCCCATCCCCAACCACCCCCAGTCTACCTAGAGAATCTCTTCTATATCCCCTTCCCAGGGAGATCCATACTTCTCTGCTAGAGCCGCCTCCTTAGCTAACCTCTCAGGGTCTGTGGATCGTAGCGCAATTATCATCATTTACTTAACAGCTAATATCCATGTATAGGTGAATCCATACCATATTTGTCTTTCTGGGTTTGGGTTACCTCATTCAGCATGCCTTTTATCTAGTTGAATCCATTTGCCTGTAATTTCATGATGTCATTAAAAAAAAAAGCCCACTTAGTTACTCCATTGTGTAAATGAATTACATTTTCTTTATTTATTCTTCAGTTGAAGGGCACCTAGGGCATTTCCAGTTTCTAGCTATTATGAATAAAGCCATAATGAGCATAGTTGAACAAGAGTCCTTATGGTAAGATGGAGCATCCTTTGGGTATATACGCAAGAGTGCTATAGTTATGTCTTGAGGTAGATCGACTCTCAGTTTTCTGAGGAAACGCCATATTGATTTCCATAGTGGCTGTACAAGTTTCCACTCACATGAGTCCCCCTTGCTCCACATCCTTGACAGCATGCGCTGTCACTTGTGTTATTGATCTTAGCCATTCTGACAGGTAGAAGATGGAATCTCAGGGTTGTTTTGCTTTGCATTTCCCTGATGGCTAAGAATGTTGAATGTTTCTTTAACTGTTTCTCAACCATTTGAGATTTCTCTATTGAAAATTCTCTGTACCCCATTTTAACTGGATTATTTAGTTTTTAAATATCTAGTTTCTTGAGTTCTTTCTTTATTTTAGATATTAGATTTCTATCAGATGTGGAGTTGGTAAACATCTTTTTCCCATTTCATAGGCTTCCTCTTTGTCCTGTTGACGGTGTCCTTTGCCTTACAGAAAAATTTCAGTTTCACAAAGTCTCATTTATTGATGGTTGGTGATACCATATGCACTCACTATTGGTGTTCTGTTTAGAAGGTTGTCTCCCATGCCAACGCATTCAAGGTTATTCCTAACTTTCTCTTCTATCGGATTCAGTGTTTGTAGTTTTATGTTGAGGTCTTTGATCCACTTGAACTTAAGCTTTGGGTGATAAATACGGATTTATTTCCATTCTTCTACATGCTGACCCATCCAGTTAGATCAGCATCATTTAATGAAGATGTTTTCTTTTTTATCATTGTGTATTTGTGTGTATCTATAGGTGTGTGAGATTATGTCTGGGTCTTCAATTCGATCCCATGGATCGACCTGCCCATTTTTATACCAACACCATGCAACTGTTACCACTATTGCTCTGAAGTGCAGCTTGACATCATGATGGTGAGTCCTCCGGCAGTTCTTTTATTGCTCAGCATTGTTCTGGCTGTCCTGGGTTTCTTGTTTTCTATACACAGTTGATACTTGTTCTTTCAAAGTCTGTAAGGAGTTGTGTTGAATTTTGGTGGGAATTGAACTCGTGTCCTCACGCTTGCACAGATGGTCTGCCTTGCCTGTTAAGCCAGTGGTTCTCAAACCTGTGGGTCACAACCCTTTTGGGGGCTGTAGAACGATCCTTTCACAGGATCACCTAAGACCCTCAAAAACACACATATTTACATTACAGTTATAAAGTAGCAATGAAAATAATTTTATGGTTTACAACATGGGGAACTGTATTAAAGGGTGGCAGCATTAGAAAGGTTGAGACCCATTGTGCTAAGCCATCTCCCTAGCCTGAGAATATGTTTATTATATTTTATTTAATGTTTCTAAGTGTGTTCTATTGGGAAGGCTTTCAAATTGCTACTGCATAGCAGGTAATGGAGAATAATAATGCTATTGGGAAGTACAGGAGGTTTTACTGTTGTTTAAAAGGTTTATAATCTCTTACCGCATTTATTTGGAAATACATTTAGGAAGACAGCAAAATCTTTAGGGGCTGGAGAAAAAGCTCAGCAGTTAAGAGCAAATCCTGCTCTTACAGAGGATTTGGTCCCCAGCACCTACATTGGGTCCCCGCCCCCAACTGCCTGCCATTCTAGATCTGGGGGATCCACCACCCTTTTTTAGCCTTTAAGGACAACTTCACTTACATGTCCATATCCCTACATAGACACACACACGTAAACATATAATTTGAAGTAAAAATAAATTTTAAAAAATAAGTAAAATTTCTTTAAATGTTCAATTCTGCTCAGTCCCAGATACTGCACAGTTATGATAGATGTCATTGTTCTTGTTCATCCAAGTTTTTGTGGTGGAAACTCTGAACTATGTGAATACAAAACTCAACAGAACAGGAAAAAAAATGTGGTGAAACAAGAACTGGAGCAAGCAAACCACCCAAGACAATGATTCTCAACCTGTGGGTTGGGACACCTTTGGGGAGGATCACATGTCAAATATCCTGCATCTGAGATATTTACATTACAATTCACAACAGTAGCAAAAATGCAGTTATGAAGTAGCTATGGAACTAATTTTATGGTTGGGGGTCACTGCCACACGAGGAACCGAATCAAAGGCTCACAGCATTAGGAAGGTTGCGAACCATTGACCTAAGGGGGGCTACATCTTTTGAGAAAGTGGAGGGGATTCTTTCAAACATCCCTCAGACCAGGAGATACTAATTTCCCAACTGTGGTTGGTAGAGGGATCCCATTGACTTTAGATGTCTACCAGGTAGACATGTAGTCAGTAGAGTCTTTCAAAGAACGGTTGCCTGGCTTGTAGTCTGAGAACCACATACAAAGCTTATTTGGGAGAATGGAGTTGGAATTTTTCCCTTAGGTTTTGATAGAGTTGTGTGAGGTGGAGTCTGGAAATCTGTGTTTTTAACAAGCATCCCTGGTGACTCTTAAGTACACTGAAGTGGAGAAGCTCTAGAGTGTATTTTTATTTGAACGGAGTCTGTTGCTATAATTCCAGGAGCCCCGCTGATTTGCACAGTTGGAATAAAAAGAGTCAAACAAAGATCTGTTTCTGCGCTTGACATGAAAGTCTCCAGGATTCTGTTACGTTAAACCCTCAGATTTGAGCCATGTCAGAAAGACAATTAAGACAGACAGACTGGTCATTAGTTCAGCAGTTTGCCCATAAATACATGCCTATCTAACCCCCTCCCCCACCCACTATCACATCTAGGTGCAGAAGTGCCCAACAAGGATTATAAAAGGGAAACACTCTAGAATCAGAGCAAAGTTGAAACTTCAGAGCATGTCTTCCTTGGGAAAACCTTTCCCACTGCAGTTTAGGAAAAGATGTGTAGCTAGTAACATTAGATACATTGTGTCTAAAGCCACGTGGTACTGTCGGACACCACATCTTTCATGTAGCCATTACTTACTTATGTCCATTTCCTTTCATTTTGTGGGTTTGGTTATGGTCCCTAAATTATCAAATCCAGTCCAAGGTAGAAGAATACCTTCAGGGGCTGGGGGCATGGCTCAATAATGGTGAACTTCCTAAATGTGAAGAAGGGAGGGAAGGAGGGAGGAGAAAAGGAGGGAGGGAGGGTACCTTAGGAAATTTTATACAGAGAGTATAACTACAATTCTGCTGCTCCGGGCAGGTACACGTCACATCTATTCAAATGTTGGTTAAACAAGGATCACTGAAGTGTTAACAGAAAAAGAAATACTACCTAATGTGGTAGGTGTGTGTGTGTGTGAGTGGTGTGTATGTGGTGTGTGTGTAGTATGTGTGTGGTGTGTGTGTGTGTGCGCGTGTGTGAGTGGTGTATGTGTGTGTGTTGGGATGATGCGTGGTTTATGGGACTAATAAAATAAGTTAAGATTAGTAGAGGATTAGGCTTGGGGGAGGAGATCATCACAAGTGCAGAGGACCTGGTCCTTTAAGGAGTGTTGTTAAGATAGAATGCTTAAAAGAATGCCATTCATTGGGAATGTCTTTTTTTTTTTTTGGAGAGGGAGATGGCACATGGAGGCATTTCAAATGAAGAACTTTGTTGTCATTGTTTCTTTGAAGCATCATTTTTGGTTTGCAAATTACATGCCATTTTTTTACAGACAACTAAAGAAACGTGATCCAACTGTATTCCTCTGCTGTCCCCTGTTTGAGCGTTTCCATATGGCTAACATCAGCCCGGAGATTTCTTTAGAAACAATTAAAGATCTTGCCAGATAGATGGGAAGAAACCACGTGAGCATGCTCCCTGCTTGCTAGTGACATTTTGTGGCCTCCCGACCTCTCTGACAAATTGCTCCGCCTGCTGAAGCAAGACCTCTCAAAGGCTGGGAAATGACAGCCCTTGTCTGAGGCATCTCTTCCCACAATCCAAATTGGGCCTTAAGGAAACAGTAACACAAAGTAGCCTGCTCTGTTTCTATGGCACCCAAGTGACAGCAGTAGGAAGTGAGAACAGCTGGCGCTGCCTACCACTCAAGGTAAAAGAGTTGCCAGTCAATTAATAGAATATGGTCCCACTTAGGAGACCATGCTAATCAAGGAAAGTTACGCTCTCTGCAGGTAGCATTCACTTGAAATGTATCATGGCTTATAGTCTCAAAGACTCATTTCTCACTGGGACTGTCATTTGTGGGTAGGAGTAAGCCTAACTGGATGCTTCCATTCCAGCTCTGGGGAAAGGAACAGTGGAGATCCCAGTTAGGACTGGGAGATCCTGGAGCCCTGAGGCCAACTTCCAGGGATAGGACCAGACTCGGGGATATGTGCTCATAAGCACAGGTGCCTGCAGAGGCCAAGTGTACTGTACAGAAGGTGGTCTCCTGAGTGAACTCTCAGCTGGAGACTGGCTAGGACAGAGGGCATATTAGTGAGGGATAGGGAGGCAAAGGGCCAGGCATGGCTGTCTCCATCAGACCAAGCCTAGTGATGAGAAGTCATTGACTAGTGGAAATGTGGCATGCCCTACTGAACAAATAAGAAGTTTGGAGTATAGGGTTTACCACTTCATCAAAGTTTTCTTATAAACTCTTTCTGTCTGACAACTGCCCCTTGCGCGCACACACACACACTCACACATGCTCATCCATCTATTTGGAGAGGAATCAATTGAGATGTCAAGTATTGGATAGGAATAGGATTTTTTGTGAACGGGGGAATGATAGAAAAATCCAAGTAAGGAATCACTCTCCCCCGGGTGGTTTTATTTGAGGTTATGTGTATATATGTACGTGTGTGTGTTGGGGGTGGGGTGGGGCATGTGCACATAAGCACAGATGCTTGCAGAGGTCAGAAGAGAACATTGTGTCTAGACAGTGTCTTCTTGCCACCCCACCCCACCCCACCCCCAGAGGGCAAGGACAGAGATGACGGGACCTGCTGATTCTTGCAAGTCCTCAGTCCACATCTGTCCACTCTGTTGCCTGAGAATGAAAATCAGCTTCTAATTTAGTACTCTTTGGGTATCACTGCTTTCTAATTTTCTCCTCTGTCAGGATATTACCATCAGGCAAAGATTTATATAGCAATTTTCATCTGAGGGAGATCTCTCTCTCTCTCTCTCTCTCTCTCTCTCTCTCTCTCTAGCAGAATGAATATCTCAAATCACCACTCACTATCATAACAGCCCTTCAGACAGGTCAGATGCACTTACTGCGTTGACTTACTCTGAGTATCAAATCCCAGAGGCCTCTGAAGCCTCTGCCCTAGAGAAGACCAAGGATCTGGTGGTCCAAGAAAACTAGGACAGCCTTACTTTTAAATTAAAAATGTAGAGATCCCAAATGAATGGTTCCCTTGGGGAATATAGAACAAGAGTTTGTCTTAGCTTCCTTGTTCTGCTGTTTAAGTCATTCCAAAGTGAGCATTGACACCCAACCATCCCAGCCAGGCTGCACTTTGAATAGCATCACAAGCCCCGAGTCCCTGGTGAACCTCTCTGTCTCTGTCTCTATCTCCATCTCTGTCTCTGTCTCTTTGTCTGTGTATATGTGTTTGTAGTGTGTATGATACATGTGAGTTCATGTATGCGCAGGGGGTATGTGCAGGGCATGGTTGTTAGAGGCCCATGTTAGTTGCCCTCAATAGATTTCCACCTTATTTTTTTCATACAGAGACTCTTATTGAACCTAGAGCTCACTGATTCCACTTGTCTAGCTGGCCAAAGAACATCAAGAATCCCTTGATCTCCACCCCTGCAGGGAAACCTCTAGTTTCTTTGGAAAGTTAGTTATGTCAAATGATGTTTTTCTGGGGCACACAGGTGAAAGGATGTCTTGCTAAAGCAGACACATGAAAGAATGTTTTGCTGAAATAGACACGGGGAAAGGGTGTTTGGCTATAGCAAACACATGAAAGGATACTTGATGAAGGAGCATAAATATGATCCCACAGACAGTGGGAGACAAGCACTGAGCTTTGTTATGGTTGTTCCACCTCTCTATTCTTCCCTAACAATGCGCATACATTGGATCACCTTATGTAGCGTTGTTGAGCTCAACTTGTGATAACACAGCCATTGAGAGAAACTTGCCTAAGAACTGCTTGTGAGGTTCCTGTGGCAGCTTGCGTCTTCCCTGGCCTAGCCTCAGGCCAGTTGGCAAGTCTAGCCATTTCTTCAGGTTTGAATTACAGCTGCTGGTTTGTGCCTGGTGTTTGCCCACCTAGAGGACTGTCCTGCAGCTGCTGGTTCATGTGTGGTGTCTGCCTGCCTAGAGGACTGGCCTGCAGCTGCTAAGTCATATTTGGTGTTTGCTAAAGGACTGGACTCCTGAAAAAGATGGAGCTTACCCCCAATGAACTATTGCTAACAGGTCCACTGCCCCCACATCCTAATAACTTTTCTCTTCACTACCTCTGCTGGGTGGTGGGCTAGAGGAGAGGTTGGACCCTTATTAAAAGTAGGTTGCAAAAAAACCAATATGCCTACAACCCCTTCGATATGTGCCACCTTGCCCAGATTTTTATGTGACAGGTGGGGATCTGAACCCAGGTTCTCATGTTTGAATGACAATCACTTTTACCAACAGAGCCATCTTCTTAGCATCCCTCACCAGCCCTGATTTTATCAGTGAGTTCATGTTTTGTTTTGTTTTGTTTTGTTTTTTTTGGTTGTTGCTACAACAAACAGTTCTCAAAATCTTGGTGTGTTATGGCATCACAGGCTTATTCCTAGCTGAGGTCACACTTTGGCATGCTTGAGCAATGTCCTCTGCTCCATAGAAGCCCCACTTGAGTATGTAGGCTGATATTTCAGCCTGACAGCAACAGCAAGGGATGGAAAGGTTGCAAAGATACTGCTCCCAAGTCACCACCTCCCACTGAAAAACAGACAGATAGATAGACAGACAGACAGACAGACACACACACACACACACACACACACACACACCCTTCTCCTCACCTTTCATTGACTAGAGCATGCCATGGTTACACTTAACTTCCCCAAACTCAAAGTGACGGTGGTAATATTTACCACACCCACTATGGCACCCAAGCTTGGAATGCCCTCCACTTTGGTTCTGATTTATTAGACTGGCTGTCAGCTTTTAGAACACGATGTAATCATATTTCGCTTGGTCTCTTCTAACTCGGCAGCATCGCTGATATCATCTGAGATCTGTGGGTTGGAGCTAAGCTCTTCACTGGGACAATTTTTTCCTCCTCCCAGCTCTGGCTTCCTGTAAAACAGTGCCTTTGGTGTTGTCAAAAGTGCGCCTGTTTTTCCTCCTGTGTTTTCTGCCTTTCCCAGCCCCCCACCTGGGTCTAATTGTGAGGAGCATCTGCATGTTTTAAAGGCTCATTATGTAAATGTATCAGAGTCCATATCCATCAACAGATAATTAAGAAGACTATATACATATTTATGAGATAGCTTAATATTGCTTTAATGAGGAGGTTTACTGGAAATATCAAATCAAGGAGGCAAAAAGGAAAAAAATGATCAGAACAAAAAAAAGCGTGCAGGCTTTCATCAGTCCTTGGTAGTTCTGAACTGTCAGAACACTCAAAGGCTTGTCAGAACTCAGATTTCTGATTAGCCTACCATACATGGTAAGAAGCCAGCCGCTAGGAAGATGGGAGAGAAACTCGCTCCAGACTTCTTTGAAAGCAAAGCTTTCTTGTTTCAAACCAGAGACTTCTCAAGGAGCCAGCCTCCTGTTCCCACACCTGGGAAAGCGTTCACCACAGGGAGTGGCTACAAGTCCCCTAGGGCAGTCTCTAGCTGAAGCCAGAGAGAGGGGAAGATGTGGCTATTTCTCAAGCAGGCAAAGCCCAGCAGGCACCGGCCTTAGGAGTAAGAAGAGGTATGGTCCGGACTCCTGGATGCCTCTTGTCCTGCAGCCAGGACACAGACAGGTGCTACTAGCATGAATAAAAGCCCAGCTTCCCTCACTTTGTGGGCCAGGCATCTCTGTGCAGCACACAGTGTGCACCTAGCCATGTCTAGAAGCCCCTTGTGTTCTCACCAGGAGCTAGCCTAAGTCTGCAGGAACAGTGCTATACCCGCATGTTATCCAGCAACCTGTCCCTTCCATTTGCCTAGGTATCTGCTCAACCCCTCACTGGGCACCTCTGCACCCGCCATTCTATAGGCCAGTCTTTGGTCACCATGTGTCACCAAAATACAAAGAAAACTGGAAAGCACAGGCTTGCTAGGTGGTCAGGAACAAAAAGAAGCTAGAATTGTTCATCACATAGCCTTGTCTCTGGAATAGTCTGCCTATCTGGCCAACAAATACCCATGTCACTCTTTATCCTCAAATCTTCATGTCAACTGAGAAATTCCAAAGACCCTCTGGGTAATTTAAATAGCTCAGAGCCAAGGACTTCCGTGGGTTGGCCAGAACTCACCACTGAATTTAGACTAGCTTCCTCTTGTTTAGAGACCTGTGAACTAGAAAAAACAGAATATCGATTATCCCTTGTGATGGTTTATATATGCTTGGCCCAGGGCGTGGCACTATTAGGAGGTGTGGCCTTTTTGGAGTAGAAGTGGCCTGTTGGAATGGGTGTGGCCTGTTGGAGTAGGTGTGGCCTTGATGAAGTGGGTGTGGCCTGTTGGAGTAGGTGTATCACTGTAGCTGTGGACTTAAGACCTTCATCCTAGCTGCCTGGATGTCAGTCTTCCACTAGCAGCCTTCAGATGAAGATGTTGAACTTTCAGCTCTGCCTGCACCATGCCTGCCTGGATGCTGCTATACTCCCACCTTGATGATAATGGACTAAACCTATAAGCCAGCCCCAACTAAATATTGTTATTATCAAAGTTGTCTTGGCCATGGTGTCTGCTCACAGCAGTAAAACCCCAACTAAGACATCACCCATCATGATCTATACACACTGCTAAAGGGAAGTGCCTAGCCCAAACGAAAGCTGCCATTCAAACACGTGAGACATAGAAGAAGCAACCCTGTCTATAGCAGTTCTGAAATGCTGGCGGCAGGGGAAATTCCTTGATTTGATCCAGTACATGCCCCTGGGACCCTGCTCTGCCTGCCAATCTTTGTGTGTCTAAACTAGGATGCAGCGATGATACCTTTGGGGGAGTGCCACGGCTTTGGGACCCTTGTCTTCTTCCTAGAGCAGACTTACAAAGCTAAGGTGGTTTTAAAATAGCAACCACCAACTGGTTCCATGTGCTCCATTTTCATTTAAGTTCATGCTTATGGTTTCTTTGACTTGAACAATTCCCTAGCATAGAGCTGGTACTTTGTCAGGACTCACTCTCTCTGTGTGTCTCTGTCTTTCTCTTTCCTCTCTCTCTCTCTCTCTCTCTCTCTCTCTCTCTCTCCCCCCTCCTTGTCCCCCTTCACGTATCTCCATAACCCATGCCCCAGAATTCATCCACACGGTCCATTTAACTGCACCAAAGTCTGGAAAATACCATCTCCTTTATGTGCTCACAAAGGGAAAGAAACGGGGTTCAAATAACTGCCATCATTTCTCCCCTGCCCACAAACTGCCATGCCTGGGACCATGCAACCCACTAAAAAGAGATCTTTGGAGTGAGGTAAAACCTTTCTAAAACAAAAAGTGGGTATTGTTTCCAGAAGAAAAGAAGATCTGAAGTCGACAAAACAGAATATTCTAACTAAGATAGAGGGCTTCAGTTGCTTCCACAATAAAAGGGAATTAATACCAGAATTTCCTTCTTAAATTGTCACAAACTTCTATCAGACAATGCTGGCCAAGTACTTTGCACAATATCATGTAAGAGGAACTACTAGAATATCACAGAATGGTCAAGACATGTGAGGCTGAGTCCATAAATTCATCTAGGCAATAAATTCATTTTACCATATTGGAACCTAACAGCATTAAGCCTGTTTCTCCTGGTGACAGAAACTGAGTCTCAATCCATTTTTAGCTAACATCTACAAGGAAAATCCAGCTACAAGGAAAATAAGGGCAGAGGGTGAGAAGTCTTCTGGCCTTCTTTGTTACTCTCTGCCCATTGAGGTAGCCTTGGCTACTATTTGGGTCCCTGGTTTGTGTGGATGGTATCTTGTTCCCACCACTAACCATCTATAGGCCTGCAAATACCACATGCTATATCTGGATGATTCCAAAGTACATAGGAAACACCCCTCATATTGCCCAGATTATTCTGGAATGTTAGAATCCTCACTGAGGCAGCCTTCGTTCATTCTGTCTCAACTTGTTCCACTGATAGGCCTTTGGCTCTCAGATCTCATTGGTCTAGGGATCCAGGATCCTTCCCAGGCCCTGACAATGCAGCTCAGGTGTGTTCTGTCTTCTACCTGGGTATTCCTTCACAAAAACCAACCACACCCTTCCCCTAGGCTCTGTTGAAGAAGAGAGTTCCCATAGCCTCAAAGACTATGCTATCCAGACCTATAGACACTGGCCAAATGTTGCTATTTAAAGGCACAGGAAGAGAAAGTTGTATTTTCATTGAATTGTGCTGGGCATATTTCAAAGGCTTCTTAGTCATGTGGACAGAGGCTAGCACTCTAAAGGTAGCTTGTATTGTGGAACATTTCTACTGCCCAGAGAACTCTATCAGATAGCACTGGTCTAAGGCTGCTTCCTTTCTAAGGAGCATGGGTCTGCACCTCTTCCCCTCAGAATCTTTACTGACCTGAGGAAGAAGGCTTGCTTGCACATGGTCTTCCAACCTTATGTACATCCTGCCTCATGTTTCACACTTAGGTTTAGAAACTCATAATCCAGGGAGTGACTCCCGTGTTTTCTATGCTGTACTGGTCAGTAGACACACTGAGAGTGGTACGTCTTTATTGTAAGTAGAGGGACTTGTTATTCCTATTTGCTGGGCCAAGAGGATTTGTGGGACATGGAAGCCATGAGAGAAGTCCCAGACAGTCAAGTCCCCCTAGCTACAGAGAAGCACAGCTTGCCAATGTCCACTGGGGGAGGGGGCAGATATCTATTTTTATTCTTTAAAACGTACCTCACTTTTGCAGCCATTTTTAATTTGACAAAAGTCACTCATTAACCTCCTAAATTAGACTCAGATAGTTGTTCTTCTCTCTCTAGAGCACTGTTTCTCAACTGTCCTAATGCTTTAATACAGCTCCACATGTTGCGGTGACCCCAACCATAAAATCATTTCATTGTTACCTCATAACTGTGATTTTGCTACCATTATGTGTCATAATGGAAATATCTGATATGCAGGATGTCTGATATGCTACGCAGAATATCTGATATGAAACTCCCAAAGAGGTTGAAACCCATAGGTTGAGAACCACTAGTCTAGACATTTCCCTGGCTCTCACTTGCCCACACCCTTCTTCTCTAGCCCCATGAGTTCCAGAAATTTTGGTTGGTTCTGCCTGATGTTAATAGTGTGGTATTCACATCATGTTCCTGTCTCACCCTCACCAGGGGAACAGTTAGAATGTCAGACATTTCACCCTTCTCTTGGGGAAAAAATGATTAATCCTGAGGTCAGCTAACAAGCCTGATGTCCCCTTTGCTGGACACACACAGTCAGGGCTCACTCCACAGGACCCCTGTGAACATTAACTTCAGCCCTTTGGTGTGTTGTTTATTTTGCCCCATTTCCAACTGACATAGCACCAGGTTCAAAGAGAAAAGTGACTGGAGAGAAAGAGCTGTCACCCCCCCCCCGTGAATGCCCCCCCTCACCCCATTCCCCACTCCATCCTCTCCCTGACACCTCCCTGTCCTGGATGATTAAGTGTGTGAGCCACCTAAAAATATCTGTATAGAAGCAGAGATGAGAGAGAGAAAATGAACTGTTCGTGAGGAAGACAAATGGTATACTTCCACCCCAGGCAGTCCCTTGGAAGGTCCTTGGCTAATAACCACCACCCATGAACATGGTTTCTGCTGTTCTGTTCCTGCGATAGACACCCCTCCACTAACAGGCTATTGCAAGTATAGCCTCCTCCAGGAAGCCACTCACAATTCGCATTGCTCAAACCTTTGTCACAGCTGCCAACCTCATGGAAGATTCAAAATACAAAGTTGTTTTATGTATTCCCGAGCAGATTTGAATCAAACTCTTTGGATGAAAGAGCTAAATGTATTGGCAATTCTAGGGTCTGAGTCTATGGCCTTGCGAATGCTAGGTAAGCATTCTACCATCAGTGACCATAAATGAGCTACATCCCTGGCACTTGTTATTCTGAAGCAGAAACTCTCCATATTGCCCTGCCTAGCCTTGGTCTCTTCCTGTAGTCTGGGAATACCTAGAACTTGTTATCCTTGTGTTCATTGCATAAGCAGAAGGGTGCAACATGTGGTCCTGCCTGACTTCTGTCACTTAGAGGATTTGTCAAGATTCATCTACATTGTACTCTCATGGACCTGTTTTCCATTTCCTTTTCTGTCCAAATAATGTCCCATTGTATGTACATGCCAACTTCTACTTTCCCAGTCATTAGTTGCTATACATTTGGGCTGTGCCTGCTGTCGGCTATCATGAATAACGCTGCTATGAATATTCATGCACAAACTTTGTGTGCACATATGCTTGGCTATATGCCCAGGCGTATAATTGCTGGCTCATACAGCATCTCTAAGTTTTTTGAAGAGCAACTAGACTTTTGCACAGTGGTTTTATCATTTTACATTCCCAGCAGCAGTGTGGAAGGGTTTTGGATTCTTATCCAATGGTTGTTATTGCCGGCCTTTTATTAAAACCATCCTATCAGCTGTACAGGAGTATCTTCTTGGTGCTTTGATTTGTAAGTCTTTGGTGGCTAGTGACAGACTTTCTTATGCTCCTTGGAGTTTCAGATTCTTTTCTATAATGTCCATGAGACAGTGATAAAGGTACCTGTCTCCTGGTCCCTGCTCAATGGTCATCTCCCAGTAGGTCTGGTGCAAACCATATCCTCTTAGTGATTTCCCAGTGCCAACTCTATTTATGTCACTCACCATAAATCAAATAATGAGTTGCCAAACCTCCTAGCTAGTTCTAGTCTGGATGGAGAAACAACAGTGGGAGCCAGCAACGTGACTGACAGGCCCTGCATCTCATGTCACTGAGACGTGGAAATCAGCTAAACCCAAATACTCCATTCAAGCCAAAGCTACCATTCAAAACCAGGCTTAATGCTCTTGACATCAGGTCACTGGAGAAGAGCTAGCGACTGGTGAACTAGTATTAGACCTACAAGTTACACAGATTAATTCACTGAACCATCCCAGCTCTCTGAGACAGGGATGGTTGTGTCTTACCATTTTGCAGATAAAGGAACTGAAGCGAAGAAAAGGTTAATAATTATATCTAGAGCTAGTCAACAGAAAGAAGTGCTGCCCACATCGAATTGAGGTTGCCCAGTGCCAGGCTGGACGATAATGAACATGGGGTGAGTAAATGAATAAAATTTTAAAATCCCACAGGGGAAGCCAACGTCTACAGAAAGCCAACTTTCTAGAAGACCAGAACAAGGAGTCTTATGGGGAGGAGGCTGTCTCTCTGAAGGGCATCTTGACCCCTGACAAAACTTACAACTTCTGATATGGGTCTTGGAAAATTCAATGGCTTGGGGTTTTATTTCGTTTCATTCTTTTATAGATTCATCCTGGGAGGTGGTAGCACACGCCTTTAATTCCAGCACTCAAGAGGCAGAGGCAGGTGGATTTCTATGAGTTTGAAGACACCCTCGTCTAGAGAGGAGGGGAGGAGGGAGAGAAAGAGTGGAAGACAGAGAGGGAGAGGGAGAGAGAGTTCAGGACAGCTAGGACGACACAGAGAAACCCTGTCTTAAAAATGCTTTTAAAGTAAGATTCATTTATTTTTATTTTATGTGTAGGAGTGTTTTACCTGTGTGCACATATACATGTGCTGTATGCATTCCTGGTGCCCATAAATGTTAGAAGAGGACACTGAATCCCCTGGACTGGAGTTACAGGTGATTGTGAGTCACCGTGTGGGTGCTGAGAACCAAACCTAGATCCTCTGCAAGAGCAGGAAGTGCTCTTAGCCACTGAGTGGTCTCTCCAGTCCTAGGCTTGGGTTTTGTTTTGTTTTTTGTTTTTTTGTTTTGTTTTGTTTTTTGAACAGACACAAATCCTAAGCATAAATATGGTCACTGGAAATGGAAGCAGATGCATTGTGCTGCAGGTGTGGGTCATCAAGTGTTCCTCGGGCCTCGTGGGGATGAATTGGCAGTGAGGTAGGAAGGAGAAAAAGGGTCTTGATGGCTCTGAACCAAGCTATTTATTATTTGAGATTTAAGATTAATTTAGGATTAAAGCTGGTGCAGAGAAACCCTTCGGTACACCCTGCCAGTGCAGTGCTGTGTACCCTCTGATTCTCTGTGAGTTAGTCACAAAGTAACACATTTCTCTGAGAAGGGCAGATGGCTTAGTGAGCTAAAATGTGGCTGGATGTCTTGGCTGGGTAGTTCTTGTAGTACCCTGAACAACTCGGTATGAGATCCCTGAACCATCGCCCTGAATTCCAACGAGTCAGTAATCTCCCTTTAATGGCTACACAGTCTGAGGCTGGTGAATAGAGGAATCTTGGCAATCGAGGAACAACTCGCCATAAATCTAAAAGTGGGTTGCCAAAAGCTCCCTGCTCGTTCTACTCCAGATGAAGAAACAACCACAGGAGCCAGCAACAAATGACTCGAGAGGACCTTTGTCTGGCACCATGAGATGGAGAAGCCAGCGGAAGCCAGACATACAGCTCAAGCCAAAGCCACCATTCAAAAACAGACTCATTCATCTTGACATCAGTGTCTGATCCAGAAAGCCAGGATGCTTTGCAGCCTCAAAATAGCACAGAGCAAGAAGGAGACGGGAACACTGCTGCTGGGGAGCCCTGCTGCTGGGGAGTACTGCCATTGGGGACTACTGCCACTGGGGAGTACTGCTACTGAGGAGCACTGCAGCTAGGGAGCACTGCAGCTTGGGAGTACAAGCAGTCTGATCACTAGACCCAGGGCATCCCCCGAACTATATACTGCTTCACAGGCAGATGACAAAGCCACCTGAGACACTGGAACTGTGGTCACAGATGGAGGAGCAGTGTTGAGAGATAATAAAAGGATTGCCACCCATGGGCAGAAAGAAAGGAAACACATCGCAGACAGTCCATGAGCATGGCACAAGACTAACCACATTGGTAATTATTACTGGTGTTCAGTGTACTGATAAGACCACTAAGCTTTTAGGTGTGTACCAAGGCTCTCCCTTACACCATCTCACTTTCATTATTAAGCAACACGACAGTCCTTAGAGACCGTGAATACTCGTGGGAGCATCTTGAAGGGCTCTGAGGAGAGAAACTTTGGGAAGGATTCTCTAACTCTTACCCAGTGGTAGAGCTGAGTCTGGAGCTCTGTAATCTCCAAAGCCCAAAGCCCCACGCATGAAACCAGACATAATACTCCCACGAGGACGATTAGTCGGTAAAGATGAAGTGTGGAGGGACTCTGGATCACCTATGTGCCTCTGAGGTCACAATGGGTTTTTGAAATCGTAAGTGTATATGCTCTTGCCTATCTGTGCATCAATACACGCGCACACATGTATTCAAGGGGCTATTAAACAGCCTTTGTCTTCCTTGTTACACTTAATATTCCCAACAACCTTGAAAAAATGAATTATGGAAGATTTGTTCTAAAAACAGCTACAAGAATATCTTTTATCTCTCTTGTCTTCATGGGGAGAAATAAGTTTGTGTGTATATGTGGGGGGGGGGGCAGGGGTCAACCTCAGGGTTATTCCTCAGGCACTGTGAGCCATTTTTCTCTCATTGGTCTGGAACTTGTCAAGTAGGCTGGAACCCCAGGAAGCTACCTGTCTCTGACTCCTCACAGGCTGTAGGGATTATCAAATGAGCTATCCCCTCAGCCCTCTCTTGCCTTGATGTCTTCAATTCTATCACTAAGATGTTGGTTCTAAGGATACATGCTTTGCCTTTGGGCTGTTTGTGACTTGCTTTTTAGTAAAAAAAAAAAAATAGTTGGTAGATTGGTAAATAGGCAGATAGGCAGATGATAGATAGGTAGGCAGGTAGATAGATAGATAGATACATAGATATATAGATAGATGACATACAGATAATAGGTAGGTAGATAGATAGATGACAAACAGACAAAGATAGGTAGATCTTTGGAGAGATAGATTTAAGGAATTATCTCATGTGACTATGGATTTTAGAAAGTCTAAAATCTGCTGGTAGCTAACCAACTGAAGAGTCAGGGGAGCCTAGATTTGATTCAAAAGTTCAATTCCAAAGACATGTACTGAAGAATTATTTCTTGACCAAGGAAAATCCATTTTTCATTATATTTAATTCTTTAACTGATTGGACAAAGTTCACCACCTTTCGTAATGGAAGGCAGCTTACTCTGTTCAATGTTTACCAATTTAAATGTTAATTCCATAAAAAAAACCACTTCAGAGTAACTTGTGACCAATGATCTAGGCTCCATGGTGCAAGCCAAGTTGACAATAAAATTAACCATCACATTGAACCCTGTTAAAGGAAATTTGAACCTGCTTCTAGTTAGGGTGCAACTCCGCCCTTAGCAACACAACTTTAATTCCTCTGGCTGGAATACAGACATGCCCTTAGTATCCACCTTGAATCCCAAACAATGAAAGTAAAGTTAGTTTGTAGAAGGAAGCACCATATTTGAAAGTGATGTTGAATTTCGAGGCAGACAAAGTGATGAATCAGAGAAAGATTTGACAGAATAGGATATACACAACTCTCACGAGAAGAGAGAGGAGAGGGAAGCAGTTAAGGGAGAGACAGACAGACAGTACAGGAGAAGAGATACAGTCCAGGATACAGTAGAGTTCATGGAGACAGTGCAGCCGAGTTGAGAGGGAGAGTGGAACAGCACAGAGAGGCAGAAGGAGACCGTTTTACTATGAGTTCTACAGACACAGGTGAAGACAGAATGAGCCAGAGAACAAGGATCCAGAAGATTAGGACAGATTGCTGGAGTTAGTCTGAGGCTGAGCAGAGCAGTTCAGGGTCAAGAGAAAAGCCAGACTGGATCGGTCAGCTGGGAGAGGAGTTTGAACCTGAACAGCTGAGTTGTTGAACCAGCAAGCTAGGGTTCAGAAAGAGCTAGAAAGGGGTGAGCTTATTAACCAGCAAGTCCCAGAGGCTGAAAACATTCTAGATCTAGACAGATTATATGGAGGCGAAAAGTTTCTGGGACTGGGCCTCGGTTAGCAGACAGAGGCAATAAACCTCCCAGACATCAATCACAGCAGGAGGATAAAAGTTGCTTTTACACCTAACCATCAACATACTGCACTGGAGTTCCAGGATCATGAAAAGTAGCAAATTCCAGCCATGGGGTTTCAGGCTGTCCGGTGGACGACAAGGTAAGACCAACAACTGCTAGTGGAGCTTACAGTTTTGTGAGTTTAAAACATAAGCAAACATATAGCTGTTGCACATTAAGAACAGGATCAGTCCTCGGGTGCCTTACTAAACACCAGAACCAAATCCCTATGGCACAGTCAGACTGCCTCCTTTTCTACTCTGATTTGCTGGCAGCAATATCTGGACACATCGCTGAGCTGTTTTGTGCCTGGATTTCTCTGTCTGTGAAATGGGCAGGTTTGTGCATTCTACCCTCTCCGCCCACTCTGGTGCTGATGAAGAGAAGGGAGGAATAAAAGTGCCATGGTGGCAGAAAAGTCCTGAGGGCTGCTGTATAATCAAACATGGTTCCTGTAGAGCCCAAATGCAAAATCACTTTACCGTGCAATTCTGAAAAAGAGACATCTGGCCTGGGAAACCTAAAGAAAACCACAATCTTTCTGACCAAAGCAATTTCATTGAATAACTGGTCCTGGAGGCTCTCCTCTCACAGCTCCAATTCACCCACCAACTCAAGTCCACTTAGAAACACATCAGTTTTGTTGTCTCTCTCTCTCTCTCTCTCTCTCTCTCTCTCTCTCTCTCTCTCTCTCTCTCCCTCTTTCTTGCTCTCTCTCCTGCTCTCTAGCTCTCTCTCTCTCTCTCTCTCCCTCTTTCTTGCTCTCTCTCCTGCTCTCTAGCTCTCTCTCTCTCTCTCTCTCTCTCTCTCTCTCTCTCTCTCTCTCAACATCTGCTATGTCTATTTTTACTTTTGGCCAAAATAGAAAAGGAAGCCTTTTAAATACCCTTCTAAATAGTAGCTTTCCTCTCCCCTCACCAAACATTCCAGCACAAAGTATAGAATTTCGTATATAATTGCAGCTACGCCACAAGCTGCTACAGAACAGAATTGTGCAGGAATTTTAGACATGACCTCATTAGGCTACAGTTAGTCTACAAGTAAGTAAGATCCCACCTGGGTGATGAGAGAGTAAAACCCAGGAACCACATCCAGCTACATCTAGCCATCATCTAGAAACGTCTACTGCCAGACCTAAGCCCCATGTGAACACTGTGCTGGTCAATATTGATTGTCAACTAGACAAGATCTAGCCAAGCTCCTGGACACACCCATGAAGGATTTTCTTGATTAGTTTATTTATAACAGGAAGACTCACCCTAAACATGGTGGGGTGCCTTCCACCAGTGGCCCAGAAATAAGGAAGTATGGAGAGCAGATGTGCTTCTTGCCTGCTTGCTTTAGCTTCTCACTGCTGAGTTCATCTACCCCGTTCTCCCACTGCAGGTACCATCCTCCCTGTCTGCTGTTTCCCCGACCTCCATATACCTACTGAATGAAGTCACAGATTTTCCCTTCCTGATACTCAGAGAGCTTCCGTCTCCCGCAGACCAACAGTCCCAGGGCTCAGAAATGAGAGCATCCATCTACGTTCAGGTCTCTCTGCCCGCCAGCCAACTGTTCTCTATCACTATACCCAATGTCCCTCCAACACGAACCAAATGGCTGCCTGGTGATCAGATATGACAGGCAAGAATAACGAAGCATGGAGAGAGCTGGAGAGGTAGCTCAGTGGATAACATGCTTGTAACACAAGCATGAATGAGACCACAGGTGAACCCTGGCCAGAACCCATACAGAAGCTAAGCAGGCATGACAGCCACCTTTAGTCTATTCCTGGGGAGGCAAAGATGGGAGACTCTGGTGGCAAGCTGGGGTAATTAGACTAGCCAATTGGTAAGCACTGCATTTTATTGAAATTGAAATGAAGTAAAGAAGAGAGGAATGGAGGAAGAAACCCTAAATCAACTTTGGGTCTCCATAAGCATGCACACGCACACACACACACACACACACACACACACACAGAGAGAGAGAGAGAGAGAGAGAGAGAGAGAGAGAGAGAGAGAACATGTGCACACACAGAGAAACAGATAGACAGACAGCATAGAAGTGTATCTCTGGTACTATCTCCAAGTAAGAATTAGACTTTCAATTATCACAGGTTCAACCAGTCCCCTATCTCAGGACATAAGCTAGCACTTTGCCCTCTGGCTATGTGCATGAGGTCTCAACAGTACTCTAGAAGTACAGGAGTCATTCTATTCCTGAGTTCTCTTCCCAAGGCTAGCAGGGAGGGAGAGGAGAAGAGAAGGGTGTGAGCATGGATATATCACTAAGAGGCTTCCCGTTGCATGTGACAGGTGAAAACCGGGCTGAAACTATTAGAGTTTCTTTTTCTCACCTAACAGTGGTTGGGAGAGTCGAGGCTGTGGTTCAACTGTCAGGGCATCTCTCAGAATCTCTAGAGACTATTCCCCATTAGTACATGATGGCTGTCAAAGCTTCATATATCCTGCCTTGACAAAAGGTAACAAAGCACTCGAAAGAAGATCTGGATTTTCCTCACAATAAACATTTCCTTGCTTATCTAGATTAGATCTTACCCAGAAGCTCTACAGCAGAGCTCTTTTCAAGAAGGATCCACCAGTGTTGCCAGGGCAGACAGTGAGAACCTGCATTCCCCAATCCTGTGATGGGAACAAACACTGTTGGCTGAGAGAAGAGGTGAGAAAATGGCTGTATGATGGGTAACCAACAGCACCTCCCACAGATGGCCTCCCCTAGACCTCCCTCCATGTCTTCCTTGCTTTGCCTAGAATATGATCTAAAACTGGCTCCCAATGACAGGCACTGAGAAGTCTAGGAACACTTTCATGCATGTTCTTATAGGACTGTTTCCTGAGTGCTCCTGTCAAGGGAATATTCTATATTAACCATCACAGTAGGTTGTCTTATTTGGAGACAGAATAGTTATATAGGCAATTAAGTAAAAAATGGGTTCGTTGGCATGTGCTCTTTAATTTAGCACAGGCTTTATAAACCGAAGTTTGGACAGAAACACCCACAGCTGAAAGACCATATCAAAACACAAGAAGATAATCCTGTATACATACCCAAGAGAGAAGTCTCAAAAACCCCTCCCTTACAGCCCTTTAGGGAATCAACCCAACCATGTTTGGGGGTTTTGTTGGTGATGGTTTGATCGTTTTCCCAGGTCGCCTTGATTTTGTGATCTTCCTGTCTCTCCCCCCCCCCCCAATACAGAGTTATTGTCTTGAAACATCATGCTTAGTTTCTATAAATATCTTGATCTTACATCTCCAGTTTGCAGAAAAATTTGCTTAAACCGCCAAGATTCTAAACTAAGATTGTGCGGTGTTTTCCTTCACTCGGAGACTCACCTGGGTTCCAGAGAGAAAGTTACAGTGGCACTCCAACAAGCCTGGGAATTTGGAAGCATGAGGCTGGGTGGCAGGGAACTTAGCGAGCCGGGTGGAGAGATTTCAGAGCTCTGGGTCAGAGAGTCTGCCAGGCTGAGAACAGGCTGCACAACTAGCATCCTAATACATAAGGTATCCTAAGTTATAAATCCTCCAGTAGCTGATCCCGGTGGATCCACCACCTGAACCAGGGGCCTTCACTACCTACATTTTGCCCTCCCACTTACTCTCCCATCCAAAAAGCAAGCATCCTTCTCCTGCTTCTCCTCTTCCTCCCTCCGACCTGGAAGTTCTTCCTACTCGACCAGTGAAGGTTCCTTGAAATCTTTATTCATGAGGAGAAAGTTCACCTGCAGTCACCTGAGTATGCAATTCACTCCTCATCCCATACAAGTCCCTCTTGGGGAAGCAGAATTAGCATCAAAATACCAACAGCACCAGGGCAATCCACAATATTGTAACCATGATGCTGAAAAGCTAAGAACCTTAGCTGCCTCCTTAGCTGCCTCCTTGGCTGCAATATGGAAAAAGACAAGTAAAGAAATCAAATCACCCATCTTTGAGATCTAGACTTCTTTCTATTTGTTCTGTTACTTAAAAAAAAAAAAAAGTTCCCCAAATACTTCCATGTTGACAGCACCATTCTATAGCCCGGGGTCCTGGGTTGAACAAAGAGAAGAAGCTGAGATGAACATCAACATTGTATTTACATTCTGGGGAAGGATGCAGTGTGACCAGCTGCCTTGCATTTCTGTTGAATGCCTGCCCCACCACAATGTTCTGTGTCCTCTCAACTTCTAAGTCAGTGTTTCTCAGCCTTCCCGACCCTGTGACCCTTTAATACAGCTCCTCACGTTGTGCTGACCCCCAACCATAGAATTTGTTTCATTGCTGCTTCATAACTGTAATTTTGCTACTGAGTTGTAGTATAAATATCTGACATGCAGGATATGCCAAAGGGGTCGAAACCCGCAGGCTGAGTAAAACTGCTCTAAGCCGGTATAAACTCTCCTCCTTCAAGCTGTCGTTATCGGGTATTTAGTCCTAACAGTGAGGAAAATAATAAACAGGGGTCCTTAGGATTTCACAAAATGAGTCTTGGAAAAAACAATTCAACCTTTGAATCACGTCAGACCAAGAACTTCTTTCTCTGTAATAGAGGAAGCTCTCATTAATCTTTATGGAGGGAATCAATATGCAAATATCCACCATTTTATTACCAACTTCATTATCTCTAGCCACTGGAAATGTTTAGCAGTCATGTCTGCACATCCACAGGTTACTAAGCTGATATCAAGGATGATGCCGTGGAAATGTATGAAGCTTCCAAGGGCCATTTGAGTAATTGGACAAGATTATTACGAAGCTCGGTGTAATTTTAGTGGTGAGTCTATTTCATTGTGTTTTGCTAATATAAAAGTCAGTCATTGATAAATGGGATTTATGTTAACCACCAAATATTTGCAATGCTTGTTTCTACTCTAGACCAAAGGAACGTAGGGGTTTAAGTGCCAGGCCCCAAAATAGGAGTTCAGTAACATAGAATAGAAATAGGCAAAAGTGAATGGGGCCAAAGGAGAGCACATGCGCTTACTGTGGGAGCCTTTGCAACTGCCTAGTGTAGCATGAAATTGTATTTAAAATTGCATGCGACCCCACAGTGATGAAACCAATACCTCAGAGGCTGGCTGACACCAGTTTAGAAGACAAAAGAGCGGGCCTTAAATAAAATGCCAGCATTTCCACTCGGGCCATCTGTAGAGCTCAGTGGTCCGCCGCATCGTTTGGTGCCTTCACCATGAGTTCTGATGTTTTCAGGGTGCTTCTCACAGCCAACGCCAGAAAAGCCTTTAGCACCATGGAAACATTGCTTGGTACAGGCTGTGCTTGAGGTATGTGGTGCAAACACCAAGTTCTCCACCCGAGAAGAACACAGAATGTCTGCTGGGGTACCCATCTCCAGGGCCCCCTTGCCTTTTCTCCGAAGACCTCATTTCTGTTCCACTGAGCCCCTTGCCACAGCAGGCTCTAGAGTGGTGGCTAAAAGAGGTGGCTTTCTGGAGTCGAATCCAGGCTTCACCACCTGTAGACGGAGTCATTAAGGACAATCTCTTATGTGTAAAATGTGGATGGCTTTCATGGCTATTTTGTAGGTGTGTGGTGAAAATTATGCAAGTAAAATGTAGGGAGACCTCTTAATGCAATGCCTGATGTATCTAAGCATTTGGTAACATTAGCGGTCATGAGCGGTAACATATCCAGGCATTGTGAGAATGTTTGGGAGCTTGTGTGCATGTGCCTGCTTGTGTGTGAAACAAAATGAGTGCATGGTAGAGGTCAAGCTAACCAAGGTCTCTCTCCAGCTTAGATGAAGAATATCATTCATTCATAATGGTTCCATTTTATAAGTTGGCATTCTATTAAGAATTAGATATATAGATATAGATATGGATAGAATTTTAACTTTGCCTTTTATCACTGAGGTTATAAAACATGAATTGGTCTCCTTTCTTGATTAAAATTATCATAAGTTTATTATGTGATTCTATCCCCTGAATGTTCCTGGGATGTGTGGCTCCTGTACTGTGTAGTCTCAAACTGCCCTGTCTGCCTATAGCCCTTGGACTGTTGTCTGCCTGTGTTTGTCCCTTGGGCTGCTGTCTGCCTGTGCCTCTTAGACTGCTATCTGCCTGTGTCTCTTGGACTGTCGTCTGCCTGTGTCTGTCTCTTGGACAGCAGTCAGCCTGTGTCTGTATCTTGGACTGTTATCTGCCTGTTTCTCTTGGACTGTTGTCTGCCTGTGTCTGTCTCTTGAACTGCCGTCTGTCTATATCTCAGACTGCTGTTGGCTCCTCTGCTGTCACTTGTCACTGCTGATAATTACTCCTTCATAGAACAGTCAGTAGCTGAGTCAAGTGTGCATCCTCACCCCTTCCTCCTTTGAGTAAAAAACAATTAGTCTCTGTGGAGCACTCTTTTGACTCAGCATAAAGTTCTGTAGTCTAAACAGGTATGATGCAAATTCATGAGCGTTTACCTAATTGACAAAAAACTAATACACTCAAAGCATAGACTAACTACTCTTTCATTAAGTGACTTGGCTTCCAGAAAGTTCTAGAAAGCTGACGGTGAACCCAGAAACCAGTCAGAACAAAGGAAATGAAGCTAGAGACACTATATTTTTTCCTCTTCATCCAAGGCATGGATGCCACTCAGTTTCTCTGGGAACACCCAGTTTTGAAGCTGAAAGGTGGCTCGGCCATGTACTCTAACAGGATTCAAATCCCAGCACTCAGAGTGGGTAGCTACAAACACCACTGCCAAGGGATCTGATGTCCTATTCTGGCCTCCATAAACACATACACACTAAATAAAGTCAAATAATTTTTAACCCCATATCAACACTGAGTGTCGCCATGCCAGAAGCATCAGAATGAGCTCTGAGTCTGTCGGGACCATTAAAACTAGAGATCCAGGGGTTCAAATGAGTCAAGGTTAAATGTGCATTGAGGTGGATTTTCCTCTCTAAATGTAAATGAAACAGTGGGCAAATTGTATTCAGCAAAATGCCAGATATTGCAGTCTGTGCAGGTTCTTTAATGCACAATCTTTTCTATTATTTTAACTTTTTACAACACTTTAAAATTATAAGAATTTTAACCCAAGGGACAAAATTGGTGCAATCTGGCTTATAGCTGTTGTTTGCTGGTCCAAGCCTTACTTAGAACTCTAAGATCTGAGTCCTGAACTGCACAATGGTGGTGTACGACTTTAATCCCAGCACTCGGAGGCAGAGGCAGTTGGATCTCAAGTTTGAGGCCAGCCAAGGCTCCACAGAGACACCTGGTCTAGCAGGGTAAGGGTGGGAGTGAGAGTCCTGATTTGCTACCATGAGCAGTATTAACTATGTGAGCAGAAATGAGCAAAGTGAGCTCGCCAAGACTCAGGCTCCTTACACTAGAATGAGAATCCAGGATTCTCTGCACTGTAGTACTGTTATCTGGGCTGCTCTCTCCCAGGGCAGGTCCATGCTGGCTGGAATTGGTGCTTGCCGAGCCACCAGTGAGTCTCCACTGAAGCTTTTGCCTTCTCCATGTTCTTCCAAAGTCATTTCAGTGTTAAAGGTAGGACTGAAGTGGGAGCTGGACCTGTCCCAAGGAGGCCTGGAGAAACAAGCTGACCTTCTCCCAACAACTAGAACGGGGCGGGGCTTCCATGAGAATTGTTCTTTTGCCACAGGATACCACACTTCCATGGTAACAAATATGGAAGATACCTAGAGGAGATGGGAGTAGAGACAACTGGTCGACCTCAGTATACTGCAGCATAACCCTGTTTAAAAAATTAGCTCCTCTCTGAACACAGCCTGAAGGGAAAGACCACAACAGTGATATCATTGACCAGAAGACAGAATGGGTGCAAAATGAGGCCTGAGGGGAGCCACCAACAGGAAGACAGAAAACAGGTGTGGCTACTGCACTTTAGCTTTGGCTGTTGGGAGGTAGCTTCGCCACTCCTAGGCACTGGCGCCAGCTCCTCCCATTGTTGTGTGGGAAATGTGTGGACTTTCCTTACCCCAAATCAAGGCAGTCATATCTGTCTCCAGGACCTTTCCAGACTTCAGCCTGAGCAGTCTTTGCTGGCTGACAGGAGCAGCTTGTCTTTCCAATCTCCTGGGCTTGAAGTGAGAGAGAAGTGGATTGTGTTTCACTTGTTATGCTTGTGCAGCCTAAGAAATGGGCAGGGGCATGCACAAAAGCCTGAACACACAGTGAAAGCAGCCCCTTCCTTCAGGGGCATGACTGAAACAAAGTCACAGCCTTCATTGCCTCACACTTTAGAAATACTCCTAATTACCTAGTTATGCATGGTTAAGCAACATCATTGTACTAGCTGGTTTTGTGTGTCAACTTGACACAGGCTAGAGTTATCACAGAGAATGGAGCTTTGGTTGGGAAAATGCCTCCATGAGATCCAGCTGTGGGGCATTTTCTCAATTAGTGATCAAGGGGGATGGGTCCCTTGTAGATGGTGCTATCCCTGGGCTGGTAGCCTTGCTTAAGAAAGCAAGCTGAGCAAAGCCAGTGGAAGCAAGCCAGTAAGTAACATCCCTCTATGACCTCTGCATCAGCTCCTGCTTTCTGACCTGCTTGAGTTCCAGTCCTGACCGCCTTTGGTGATCAACAGCAATGTGGGAAGTGTAAGCTGAATAAACACTTTCCTCCCCAACTTGCTTCTTGGTCATGATGTTTGTGCAGACTAAGACAATCATTAACTGTTATTTGTGTCTAACTTCCATGAGTAGAATTGTATGATTTTTATCTATATAAACCTGGCCTCTTTGAATATCAAATCTTATAAGGTACTGTCTTAGGGTTTTATTGCTGTGAAGAGACACCATGACCAAGGCAACTCTTATAAAGGACAACATTTAATTGGGGCTAGCTTACAGGTTCAGAGGTTCAGTTCATTATCATCATGGCAGTGTACAAGCCGTTTTGGTGCTGGAGAAAGAGCTGAGAGTTCTGCATCTTCATCTGAAGAAGGCAGTCAGAAAGTGACTATTTTCTCTAAGCAGCCAGGAGGAGGGTCTCTTGTCCACACCGGAAGGAGCTTGAGCATAGGACCTCAAAGCCCACCCACACCGTGATGGACTTCTTCCAGCAAGGCTACACCTACTCCAGCAAGACCACACTTCCTAATAGTGCCACTTCCCATGGGTCAAGCATACTCAAACCACCACAGGTACCTTACCTGTTGGAGCCTGACACAGGCCTGGTTGACTTTCATTGCCATACAGAGTTCTGCCATTTGAACAAACCCTGATAACTTCCCTCTCTACTGTTAACAGACATTTGAGTTATTTCTACCCTGGGGCAATTGCAAACACTTCAGCTGTGTGGCTTTTTTAAATCTTATAGCCTGATGATATCAGCTCCCATTTCTCAAGTTTTCCAGGCGTGAAATTGTGGCAGGAAATCCTGTGTGGCCTCCCTTATGCAAAGTGTCTTTTATTCTGCACCTGTCCTTTTCTGGCAGTGGCCTCTACTTGACTCTCACAATAAGAATAAAGAAAGCTGTTTTTCAAAAAAAATTTTTTTTAATCACCAATTGCCTTTTAGTTAGGGTTTTTATTACTACAATGAAACACAGTGTCCAAAAGGCAAGTTTCAGAGGAAATGATTTATTTGCCTTCCTTTTCCATACGGTTGCGCATCATCGAAGAAGTCAGGACAGGGGCTCAAACAGGGTAGGAAGCTGGAAGCAGGAGCTGATGCAAAGGCCACAGAGAGATGCTGCTTACTGGCTTGCTTCTCATGGCTTGCTCAGCCTGCTTTCTTAAAGAACTGAGGACCTCCAGCGCAGGGATGGCACCTCCAACCATAGGCTTGGCCCTCCCCCATCAATCACTAACTAAGGAAATGCCTTATAGCTGCATTTTATGGAGGCACTTGCTCAAAGTTATCTCCTCTCTGATGACTCTAGCTTTTGCCAAGCTGACATAAGGCTAGTCACCTCAACTGACTGCTTGTTAATTTGACACACACATTGGTATTAAGCCACAGTCCTTCCTTTCTCGTCTGTCCCCAGGATCTCACATTAAAATTGTATTTTTTACAAATTCAAATACATTAACGTTCTGGTCCCTTTTAAATAGACAATGTCTTTTTTTTTTAATTTGAAGTCTTTCAGCTGTGGGCTCCTATAAAAATCAAAATTAAATTAAATTAATTTTTCAAGAGGGAAGAACCAGGAGACAGCCACAGTCTGAACAAAGCAAAACCAAACTCCAACAGTGCGAATAACACTGTATCCAATTATCTGGGATTCATTCACAATCCTTTGGGCTCCTCCAAAGGGCTTGAATCACTTCTCCAGCTCTGCCCTCTGTAGCACACACAGCTTGTCTTCTAGGCTCTAGCTGGCTCCACTCTCGCCTGCTGCTGCTGTTCTTGGTGGTGATTCCATGGCACTGGCATCTCCAAAACTGTTGGTGTCTCTTGCTGCAACTGGGCTGTACTTTCACCAATCGCCTCTCATAGGCTCTCATCGCGGTACTAAGCTTCAACTTCTATGCAAGACCCCTTCCATCCTGGGCCTTCAACTGCTACTGATGCTGCTTCTTTACCAGTGGCCTCTCCTCGCTTCTCACGGGGCCAAGCCTCAGCTGCTTTCCAAGACCCCTCTTCATGCCTTCAAACCCAGCACCACCTAGGTGACTCTACCAAGTCCAGCTGCCAGCTTGAGGTCCAGCCTTGGCCACCTCTGGAACACAGCTTCTGTGTGCTAACCCTAAGGAAACACTTCCCAGGAGACTTCTGGTCTCTTCTTAGTCGCCCCTCATTTCTTATTCCTAGCTAACCTGCATCATTTGTCCCAGTGGTTTCACTTCCATGGTGTTGGTCTCCTGTTAATCACAGTTGACTCTTCAGCCCCAGCTAACCAGAACTACAGAATCTTAATTAAAATAACAAAAATCCCTGATAGAGTCTTTAATCTTCCCTCTGAAACTACACAAGCCAAGCCTCCATCTCCTGCACTGCTCTCAACATTTTTATCGTCAAAGCCCCTAAAGAACAACCCACTGATCTCTTCTAGCTCAAAATTCCAAAGTCTTTCCCAAACATGGTCAGGTCTGTCACAGCAATACTCCCCACCCCCCACCCCCATATACTGATATTAACTTGTCCTCTTTAGGGTTTGCATTACTAAAATGAAACACCATGACTAAAAATCATGTTGGGGAGTGTGGTGGTTTGAATATGCTTGGCACAGGGCATGTCACTATTAAGAGGAGTAGCCTTGTCAAAGTGGGTGTGGTCTTGTCAGAGTGGGTGTGGTCTTGTTAGAGGAATTGTGTCACTGTAGGAGTGGACTTTGAGAGCTTCCTCCTAGCTGCCTGAGGATTCCAGACTGCCTTTGGATCAAGTTTTAGAACTCTTGGCTTCTTCTCCAGCACCATGTCTGCCTGGACGCTGCCATGCTTCCTGCCATGATGATAATGGACTGAACCTCTGAACCTTTAAGTCAGCCCCAATTAAATGTTTCCTTTGTAAGAGCTGCCTTGGTCATGGTGTCTCTTCACACCAATAGAAACCCTAAATAAGATAGGGAGAAAAGGGTTTATTTGGCTTACACTTCTATTATAGCACAGTACACAGAATCATAATTTCAACAAATTTAATAAGCATCTACTTGTGTTAGGTGCTGGGCTGGCAGCAATGAAGAAAATAAACAAGTATTTCTAATTTTAATCAGTTGGTAATATTAATAAGAGATAATTACAAGTAACATAATTTTGTTTATTAATTATTTGTTTTAAGACAGTGTCACATAGCTGAGGATTACCCTGAACTTCTGATCCTCCTGCCTCTACTTCCCAAGTGCTAGAATTACACGTGTGTTCACTAATCCTGGTTTATGGACACTGGGGATCGAACTCAGGGCCTCATGTATGCTAGACAAGCACTCTGCCAACTGAGCTACATCCCCAGCCCAATAATACCTTATTAAAAAGACACCAGGTATGAACCAGATGGGTTGGCTCACACCTAATAATCCCTAAACCCTGGATACTGAGGCAGGAAAATCTTGAGTCCGAGGCCAGCCAAGGCTGCAGGGTAAGAATATCTCAAGTTGTGTCCTCAAAAGATAAGTTTTCCAGATACAGAATACGTACAGAGCTCCTACAGCTTAAAGCCGTAACAAACATTACCCCACAGCCTGACCTCAAAATGCTGGGTCTGTGGTTCGGTGGCGAAGGAGGCTCACCTGGCATCATGTGATCCTAGGTTCAAAGCCTAGCACTACAAAAACACAAACGAAAAACAAACAAACAAAACCCTAAACCTAAAAACAGGCAAAGGGCTTAGACAACTCTTCAAAGAAGGTTCACAAACACTCACAAGCACAGAAAAATATATCCATTTCCACTAATCATCAGAGGAAACAAACGAAAATTATCCTGAGCCACCATATCACAACTATTAGGATGGCCGCGGATTAACAAGTACTCCCGGGGATGATGGGAAACAGAACCTGTGATACTATTATTCAGACCTTGAAACATTACCACTGCTATGGGGGACAAAATGGCAGTTCCTCAAAAAAAAAAAACAAAAAAAAAACCGGAAACAAAGTTACCTCATGTCCAAGTATTCCACTTCTAGTAAGGACTCCAAGATCTAAAAGTGGGATCTTAAGGAAGTATGTGTATACCTTTGTGTGATGGCTTGAATATGCATGGCCCAGGGAGTGGTACTATTAGGAGGTGTGGCCTTTTGGGAGGAAGTGTGTCACTGTAGGTGTGGGCTTTGAGACTCTCCTCCTAGCCACATGGAGCCAGTCTTCTCCTCTTTGACTTTGGAACAAGATGTAGAACTCCCAGCTCCTCCAGCACCAAGTCTGCCTGGATACTGTCGTGCTTCTACCTTGATGATGATGGACTGAACCTCTGAGAACTGTAAGCCAGCCCCAATGAAATGTCCTTTATAAAAGTTGCTTTGGTCATGTTGTCTCTTCACAGCAATAAAACCCTAACTAAGACACTGTGCTTACAGCAGCATTGCTCGCAACTGTCAAAGGTAGAAGCAACCCAGTCCTTAAAGGGATGGAAACATGAGCTAAGTTTGGTATATGCATATGATGCAGTATTATTCAGCCACGAAACCGAAATAGTGTGCCTCATCTGAGTGAATCTTGAGGACAATATGCCAAGTGAGCTAAGCCAGCCCCTAAAAGGCAAATATTGTATCCACTTAACATGAACAGTCAACATTTCAGAGACAGAGAGTGGATACAATGAGATCTTCCAGAGGGTGGGGGAGAGGTTATTGTTTTGTAGGTGTAGAGTGTCTGTTCTTCAAGATGGAAAGAGGCTTGGAGAAGGGTGGTAACCATTGTTGTAAATCCACTTATTTCACTGAACTGTGTACTGCAAAGCTGTTAAAGTGGCGTCACCTGCGTTTTACTACAGTTTTTCAAGACCTTGTAGGATAGATGGAAATGGGGATAGATACAAGTTAGATATCATTGCATATAGATAAGTGGCATACATATATCAGCTAGACAAATCAGATAGAGAGGGGAAGCAGTTTTACATGGGGTGACCCACAGAGATGTTTTAGCTACTGTCTCCCTATACCCAAATATCTGACAAGCAGTAATCCAAGGAAGGAAGGGTTTGTTTGGGCTCACAGTTTAAGGGCGTAGTCATCCACACCAGTGAAGGTACAGAGGCAAGAGCATCACTAGATGCTCAGGACCACAGACAGGAAGCGGAGATGAAGGCTGGCACTTGGCTCACTTCCTCGTTTTCTCTTTCTTACTCGCTTTGAAACCCAAGACCATGGGATGGTGCCACCACATCCAGGGCAGGTCCTTCCTCAGTTAAACCGCTCTAGAAATGCCCTCACTAACATATCCAGAGAGGTACCTCTCAGGCTACTCCAAATTCGGTCAAACTGAAGCTGACCCATCACGGGATGCATGCTTGGAAAGGAGACATTTGAGCACAAGCCTAGAGGAAGGAGGATTTGGGGGTGGGATGGTGGCCTGGGCTCTGAAGGAGAAGCCTGTCCAGGATATCAATGGGCTGGAACAGAGCTAATAAGGACCAAATAAGATCAAAATACAGCAGGGAGAAGCAGAGGGAGGACCTGTCGGGCAGCCCTGCGCTGAGCTGTGAGTGTGTGGGCGTCTGTCTGCTCCAAGTGCAACACAAATCACAATGTCTCTGAACTATAGAGTCTTTGATGACCAAATAACAACACCTGACCCTACATATCACAAAGGTTTCATGAAGGAAGATCATGTTAGAGAAATTACATGAATATAAGATGGAGTAGGCACAGATTACAATAAAAATGACATGCAAAGGCATATACCACAATCCCAGGCATATTCTACTATATCCCATTGTGTGGTTTGTGGACCTCCTTCTGTACTTTCCTAAGAAAATACTGCTCTGGACCTGGTATCAGCCCTGTCTAGCCCATCTCCACCATCCAAGACATCCCTATGTCCAACAGAGTTTGGAGCCAGCCATCCCAGAGTTAACTCTGATAAAAAATTAATAATGTCACCAGACCCTTCACCTTCAGAGAGGTGCTAACTTCTAATACACATGAGGGACTGGACTTACAATGTCTGACTCCTCCCAATGATTGAATAGGACATTCAATCCATGAAGACAGCTGAGTTAGGCCACCTATCAAAAATTTGAATAGGTGATGTAAATTTTTACACGTGCCCCTTCTGAAGAGACATCTTTAATATGGAGGTGAATTCTTAATGTTCTTTCCTCGTCTCGACTCCGATTCCGGCAGAACACTCACCCTTGGCATCTCTCGGTACTTTGATAAATGGCACAAAACAGAGGGCTCGCCGCTTTTATGGCTGCATTTCAGCCCTTCCCCCCGCCCCCCACCATTCCATCACGAGAGCCAAATGAGCTACCACACCTGCAGCACTGATCTCACAGTGTCCGGCACGGGTCCAGAGGACAGTCCGTCCTAGTGGCGAGCAGGCTTTCAAGTTCTTGATGCAGGCCTCAGATAGTTCCACACAGCAGATGGGAACTGGGAGTTTCTAAACCCTCTGCCTGCCATCTACTTAATTCAGATAATAGGCCTGCCAGATGGCTACCCGGTCCTAAAGTTTTAGCTGGGCAATTCTCCATCCCCTCGGGAGACAATAAGCGTGGACACACGGGTGCTCCAGAGACCATTGGAAAGAGCTGGGAATGTGGCAGGGGAAGAGGTCAGAGGATATCCAAGGATACCAGCAGCTACCAGCCATTTGCCAGAGACTTCACTGCAAGGGAATACACTCACACTTAGAGTCAAGTGCTGTCCCTGCAAAGGAGCAACCTAGAGTCACCCTTACAGTGGGTATCCTGCTGTCTCCTAGGGTTACCTTTACAGCGGTGTCCCATTGTCTATTATGGTCACTCTTACAGTGGGTATCCATTGGCCCCTAGGGTTACCCTTACAGTGGGTGTCCCATTTTCTACCAGAGTCACCCTTACAACATGTGTCCCAGTGGCCCCTAGGGATCACCCTTACAGCAGGTGTCCCATTGTCTACTAGGGTCACCCTTACAGTAAGTATCCCATTAGCCCCCAGGGTCACCCTTATAGCAGGTGTCCCATTGGCCTCTAGGATCACCCTTACAGTAAATATCCCATTAGCCCCTAGGGTCACCCTTACAGCAGGTGTCCCATTGGCCTCTAGGATCACCCTTACAGTGGGTGTCCCATTGGCCCCTAGGGCCACCCTTACAGTGGTTGTCCAGTTGGCCTCTAAGGTCACCCTTATAGTGGGGTGTCACCCTTTCAGTGGGTGTCCCATTGGCTCTTAGGGATTGGCCCATGGAACTTAGCTGGAACAGAGATGCTGCAGGCAAAGTGTCTGAGGTGATCTCAGGAAAGCATCAATCACCCTTTTACCCAGGAGATAAACTTTGAGAAAGGCTTGGACTACAGTGTTTATATCAAGGCTACCTCTACACCCGGGGGCAGGACACCCTGACAGACAGCCCGTTTACATCACTACTTGTTCTGTTTACTGTTTTAGTGTCCATTCTGGAATGCCCTTCCTATGCCTCCCTCTGCTTACCCATCTTCCTCACAGATCACCCCCTCCAGGCAGTCTTCCCAGACCACTCAAGACCTCACTTGCCTCCCACTTCTCCAAAAGCTCCGAAGAATCATCTTCCTTGCACTGATCTATGCACGTGACTCTCACGCCTCTTGTTCAGTTTGATGGCAGGCCTGGCACCACACCTGGCTGCCCTTGCTTATCCAACCTCATTTCCTAACCCACCGTAGAACCACAGTGGGTGCCTGCTGTCTCGTTAGCATAAGTTGGGACATGCAGTCTTTAAAAACTAAGTTGGGTAGTACAGTAGAATTGGTGGAAAAATTAAAAATAAGCTTCCTCTTGAATGAACGATGAGAGGTGAGCTTTGGGGACATCATTCTGTGCCTTTAAAAAAAAAAAAAGTATAAAATGCCCCGCACTTCGGAGGCAGAGGCAGGCAGATCTTTGAGTTTAAGGCCAGTCTGGTCTACAGAGTGAGTTCCAGGATGGCCAGGGCTACAGAGAAACCCTGTCTCAAAAGAACAAATCAAAACAAAAAGTACAAAAGAAAGGGAGAAATCAGATGCAGGTTGCAAGTTCCTGGTGACATCAGCTTTGGCAGGCCCTGATGGAAAGTGACCTTGCCAGAGCCCTGCTCCCCCATTCAGTTGGAACACTTTCCACTAACGGTATTAATCTGGCCTTCAGTCTGAGGCAGAGCTGCCTGGGCCAAGCCCTCCTGCTTCAGTCCAAGTGATGAATCAGCCCCATCTCCTAATGCCCTCAAGAATTAGAAGAATCGGCGGAGGAAGAGAGAGGCACAGGGCACCATGCACACCCTCAGATGGACAATAGAAATGACGGAGGCCAAGACCTTCGGTCTCTTTCCATCTCTGGGAAGCCTTTCCATTAAAAACATTTTCTTCTTCTGTTACATCCATGTTTTTTCTTTTTGGTTTCCTCTTGTCAGCCTCAGCCCAGAGGAAACTTCTCACTCCCCACCTCCAACCACGTACTAAACACCGTTTCCTTCCAAGGGCTTCTTCGTTATTTTTTTCTTCAACTTACAGCTAGATTGCTTGGCATCAACCGAGAAAGCCTAGTAACACTCTGGCGTTCCAAAAGCAGCCCAGAAGATCAGAAGTATCCGCCGCATCTACCTCCTGGACTCGGCACGATCAAACGCTACGCTCTCTGAGAAGACATTGGGAGTAGTAGAAATGTTAAGTTTGTTTTTTCTTTTTTCTTTCTTTTTTTTTTTTTTTAATTTTAAAAAACCTAAAAAGACACCTTAAAGGAAGCAAAAGACAGACACAGCCAAGAAGCAAGCAAATCTGATATTCTCTGAGCTGAAAAACAAGAGCCAAGGGAATTCTATTCTTAGCAGAGACTTAGCCAGCTCCATTCTCCAGGGGTGGGGTGGGTTGCAAAGAAGGCTACAGTGCCCTCTGTCTGGGACCTGTCAGCATGTAGCCTGGGGGCTTGGATTCATTCTCTCTCTCTCTCTCTCTCTCTCTCTCTCTCTCTCTCTCTCTCCCTCCCTCCCTCCCTCCCTCCCTCCCTCCCTGTCTCTCTCTCCCTCCCTCCCTGTCTCTCTCTCCCTCTCTCTGTTTTTTTTCTGTTCTCTCTCTATATATTCTTCTTTTTTTCTCTCTTCCAAATGGAGTTTATTTGTTTAACAGTCCTGGAACTCAATCCACAGACCAGGCTAGCCTTGAACTCACAGAGATCCACTTGCCTGTCTCTGTATTCCTCATGCTGGGACCAAAGGCGTATGCTACCACACCTGGCTTAGCTAAGGTTTTTCATTCATGGTTTTTTGTTAGTCATTGTACAACCTTTGCAATGTCTGATTATCTAAAAAGAACATGAGAGCAGGGAGCTCAGTTGACTTCACCACAGTTGTACAGTTTGGAAATGGCATCAGTAAAGATGCTAACTAACCCAGGTTCCCTTTTCTTAGCCTGTGTCTTTATAGTTCGTCTTTCCGTATCAGATTTATGTTGTTTCATGCTCAAAGGCTTTGACAGCCAGATCTGTCTAACACAGAGGTTGGTTCTCAAAGCTGAACACCATAGGCCTCCTAAAGATGTGTTCTACTATGTTTGGATACATGTCTCCCAAAGACTGGCATGCTAAAGGCTTAGTCCCCAGGCAGTGCTATCACTAGGAGATGGTGGGACCTCTAAGAGGCAAATTCTTCTAAAAGAAAGCTGGGCTTTTGTGGAATTGCCTTTAGCCAGCCTGGCACAAACAAAGATCTTCTAAAAAGAAGACAGCCTCACCTTTCTTTGGTTATCACACTATGGAAACAATGGTCCCCAAGGAATTGGATCCCTTGGAGCCTCTCACAAGATGAAGGAACAGGCTGAAGCATAGTGCCAGCCAGAGGAGGTTTCATATCATCCTGTTATCTTATCTACCACCTTGTAAGGGAGAAAGGACCAGAAACAATGAGTCTATAATGGGACTGTGACAGAGAGGATCACACCTCAGCCAGGGGCAGCTTAGTTATGCTGATCACTGTAAATGTAATTCTTAGGGGGTGTTCGACACCCCTTTTGCTCCCAGGTAACAACATGGCATTTCTATGCCCACTTTAACCCATTTTAGCTCCCAAATAAATGGCACAGAGACCTGTTAATTTTATTAATGGGCTGCAAGCCTTAGCTGGGCAGGTTCTGAGCTGTTCTAAACTGACTAGGCCACATGGGCTGTTACTTGCTATCTGGTCTTACCCTGGTTTACTCCAGTTCACATGTATCCTCAGGGCTGCTCTCTCATCATGATCTCATGGAGAATTCTCCTTCTCATTGAGTCATGTCGGGAACCCTCCTGGTCCCTTCATATAGTCTCTCCATCTCCTCATTCTCTCTACTCTTTCTTCCTTGGACCTCCTGACTGGGATCCGAAGTCCCGCCCTATTCTCTTCTGCCCAGCTAATTGGCTAATCAGCTTTTTAGTAACCCCTGATCAGAGGTGAAGAAAAACAATTTTTATATAACATTGAAATCAGAGAGCCTTAACCATGCCATTGTCTGGCTTGCAACCAGACATCTAAGCATCTGAACACACAGTGCACAACACCATTCCCCAGCAGATCATTTGCTCTCTTAACACTAAAGCTCTCATCCAGAGTTGGATGTCACCAGATCTCTTTATTTGTTCCTCTTCCCAGTGGGGCCATTGATTACAAGTCACTCTCTGTATGCCACTGCCCTATTGAGGGTGGGTACCTTCTCCTCTCTGGTTGCAGCAGCCCTGGCCCAGCTCTTACTAACCACTCTGCTAACACACCTTCCAGAGGAAATGTGGACTGCTGGTCTCTCCTCTTCTTCCTAGCACCTTGACTTTAGCCCACTGAGGCTACCTTTGAGTATCTGGCTTCAAGATCTCTAGGATGGTTTTATTTAAGCCACCAACCTTGCAGTGATATCTTTTTCTTTTTCTTTTTTAAAAGGCTTATTTATTTTATGTATAAGAGTACACTGTTGCTGTCTTCAGACACACCAGAAGAGGGCATCGGATCCCATTACAGATGATTGTGAGCCACCATGTGGTTCCTGGGACTTAAACTCAGGTCCTCTGGAAGAACAGTCAATGCTCGTAACTGCTGAGCCATCTCTCCAGCCCCTTGTGGTGATTTCTTAGATCAGCAATAAGGACACACACAGATACTGCACAACTTGTTCATCTACAGCTCAGTTTCCCAGTGTCTGAAATGAGACACCTATATCCACTTCAATAGGGTATGAGTGAGGACTAACTGGAATAACTATAAAGTTACTGTTGTGGTTTGGAGACATCAAGTGCTAATAAATGGAGCTGACTCTTTGGATCATAAAGAACATTCTTCTTGAAGCTCAAGATTGCCCACACAGCAGCTGTGGGTCAGGACAAGTGGAGCCCAGTGTGGAGCAGTGTAAGAAATGGGTAGAAAGAAAGGGCTTTGGCTGTGCCCTGGTTTGTTTTTACTGGGCACATGGTGGGGATCAGTCAACGGTACATTGGTGAAGGCAGTGGTAAGAGGGCAGTGCAGCAGGCTTCCCTGGTCTTGAGATCTTTATGCCTGCCCGTTCTGAAGGCCCCATTTTATTCACAGCAATTTGATCCACTGTGCTTCACTGTAAAGTGAACCATGAGACACCCAAAGGGGTGAGAAATAAGAGTTCCCCTTCACTTCATTTACAAACTGAATACAGCCAGCACATTAGCTTCTGAGCCTATGGCACAGTCTCTGGTTCTTAAGCAATACCAAGCATAAAACTGCTTTCTCTATATTTCATTGAATCGTGAATATTACGAAACACTTTGGGCAAATAACTGTTCTCAGTTCCCTCATCTATTAAACATGACAGATGTTCCCTCCTACCTATGGGGCTGCTATGAGCCTTAAATGACGTCTATGTACCAAGTGTGGTCAAATAGTCAGTACGTTAGACATGTGTCGCAGACCCTTTGGGTCCCTTTGTCTGCGTGGACAGGGTCTCTAGTCGCAGGTGGGCAAAGAGTCGGTAGGTGACAAATAGACCAACAGGTGAGATTGTGTAGAATCTGAATGTATTCTCACAAAGTGAACATCAGTCTTATATAGTACAGCATAATAATCCTCAATTTCCTTTGTGTATGCTGGACAGCTTCCTTGCGGAGCTTCAAGAGAAAGTAATCCACGTGCGGTGGTTTGAATGGGAATGGCCCCTATAGGCTATAGCATCTCATTTGAATGCGTAGGAAGTGGCACTATTAGTGGCCTTGTTGGAGGAAGCCTGTCACTAGGGGGTGGGCTTTGGAGTTTCAGATGCTCAAACCAGGCCCAGTGTCTCTCTCCCTGCTATGGGCAGACTCAGATATGGAACTCTCAGCTCTTTCTCTAGCACCAAGTCTGCCTGCGTGCTGCCATGCTTCCTGCCACGATGATAATGAACTAACCTCTGAACTGTAAGCCATCTCCAGTCAAATGCTTTCCTTTATAAGAGTTGTGGTCATCATGGTATCCCTTCACAAAAACAACAACAACAAAACCCTAAGACATTGTAGTAGGAGTCAAAGAGAGTAACTTAGAGCCAGCATGTACTGAGTACATATTGTATACACCAGGAACTTTTCTGTGAACCGTAAATATCAGGGTAAACAAGCTGCTTTCTGAGCTAAGGTAGAAGAGACTTGACAGACTCCATGTCTTAGGGTTTCTAGTGCTCTGAAAGACACCATGACTACGGCAACTCTTACAAAGAAAAACATTTCATTGGTGCTGGCTTATAGTTCCATTATCATCACAGCAGGAAGTATGGTGGTGCACAGGCAGACATGGTGCTGGAGAGGTGGCTGAGAGCTCTGCCTACAGATTTGTAGGTGGAAGGTCTTCTTGTGACAGTGAGCCACTGAGCCTGGGCTTGAGCTTCTGAGACCTCAAAGCCCATCTCCTAGTAACACACTTCCTCCAGTAAAGCCACACACAACTGCAACAAGGCTACACTCACTGCAACAAGGCCACACCTACTGCAACAAGGGTACACCCACTGCAACAAAGCCACATCTACTGCAACAAGGCCACATCTACTGCAACAAGGCTACACCCACTGCAACAAGGCCACACCCACCACAACAAGGCCACATCCCCTAATAGTGCCACTCTGTACGGGCCAAGCATTCAAACATGGTGAATGGAAACTGTTCCTACTCAAACCACCACATTCCATACAATGGATTTAGAGAACACAATGAGTGGTATCTGTGGGAAAGGCTGTGCCTGATCTGGGGTGGGGGAGGGGTATTGGGGAGCTCATCTCAGAGGAAATGACATCAGCTGGTTAAACAGTTTCCCAGATGAAGCGACAGGGGTGTGAAGAGGTTGGGAGGGGAGTGGCCCTCTGAAGGCATGAGATGAAATATAAGCATCATTTTTAAAGAGCTATGGCATCAAAGAGAGTATGATGACAGGGGTCAGATCTAGAAGGTGGCCCCGGGTCTAGAAGGTGGAGCTGGGTCTAAAAGGTATAGCCAAGTCTTGAGGGTGGAACCAGGTCTAGAAGGTGGAGCTGGATCTAAAAGGTGGGGCCAGGTCTAAAAGGTATAGCCAAGTCTAGAGGGTGGAACCAGGTCTAGGAGGTGGGGCCAGGACTAGAAATGAAACTATGAAAGATTTAGCTGCTGAATCAAATGTCATTCCTTTAACAGATTGACTTAACTCTGAGTTGTCAATTGTAGCTGCATCTGACTGTAGCTTAATGACAACAAGAGCTGCTACAGGCTTTAAATGGAGCAGTTTTATAATGTTTGAACTACAGAAGCAGTCACTCTCTGGAACTGGTTGAAGAGGAACAAGGTGAAATTCAAAATGGTTTGGGAAATCGTTATAATAATTTTGGTGATAAACAGTGGCAGGGAGAGCCATGGTGGTGGTAAGCAGGAATCATCAGGTATAGGTCTGTTGGGATGATGGCCCTGCAGAAGCCATGGTTGGGGAGGAGGGCGGTTCTAGGTTGGGTGAATGACAGTAGCATCCATTAAATTGAGAAATACAGGAATTGCCCATTTGAAAGACAGGTGATGGGCTCAACTTCACATATGTTGATGTGAATACAGTAATGGCCTAAGGGATATCTGTGTGGTTAGATGCAGTTGGCAGTTAGACAGGACTCTGGAGTTTTAGATGCAGGTTTGAGTTTTAAGAGTCATCTGTCCTTGGTGGGTCTACCTAAAATCATGGGAGAGGATGAGACTGCGCAAGGCAAGGGGAGAGAGGAAGATGAGCAAGAGCCCAAATGCAGAAGAAATTGAACAGCCTAGAAAGGAAACAGAATATCACCCAACAATAGAAGAGCCAAGGAAGTATGGGGTGCCAGAAGCTTAGGATGTGAGTATCTCAGAGGAGCAGGGGAGCCATGCTGTTCAACACATCAATGACATCAAAGGAGACATGATTGGACTTGACACAACTCAGGCCAAGTGCACGTCCAGTAAGGGCATCTTCAGAGAAGGGATGGAGTGGCATTAGCTTGAGATAACTCACTTAAAGGAGGAAAACTTCATTCTGGATCATGGGTTTAAGAGGTTTTAGTCCAGGATCAGATGGCCTGATTGTAAAGAGACAGACACCAGACAGGGATAACACAGCTGAGGAAAATGGCTACCCTGAGGGACTGAGATCACAGGGTGACATAGGTGAGCCAGAGACAGGATGCATCCCTGAGGGCATCCTCTCAAGGGGCCACTCCTTTCAATTAGGCACCCCCACTTCCATTTCCATGGCCTCCCAAGAGCACATCGCACTATAAACCCATCAACGCATAATCCATGAATGGTATCAGGGTGTCACAGTCTGATCAGTTCCCTAAACCCTGCCACTGGATTTACTCCACCGAGGGATGTTTCAGTCAGACCCAAAGTGTAACAGGGGAATGATACCGATTGCAACTGTTACCTCAACGAGATCTAGAATCATCAGGAAAATGGGTCTCTGGGTATCCCAGGAGGGCTTGTCTTTAACTGCCCACTGTGGATGCTACCATTGCTCGGGATGGGATCTAGACTGAGCAGAAAAGGAGACCATGAACTAAGCACATGTAAGTACCACTCTGTTTCTTGACACTTGAATGCAGCTGCCTCCAGCTCCCGCCCCTGTGACTTCTCCACCAAGATGGACTGACTGTACCATAGAACTGTGGGCTGAAATAAACCTATAAGCTGCTTTCCTCAGAGTGTTTTGCCACAGAAACAAGAAAAGTAACAAAGACGAAGGGTTTAGAGCCCAATGGGCAGGAGTGCCGAGTAGAAGATGACACAGAAAGCACAATGGGATTGGTCCTTCAAGGAAAGGATTGTTTTCTTGGGAGAACCTTGCAGAGGGTAGAGAGGTAAGATGGAAGTTGGCAGAACAACGTTTGGGTTACTTATTTTAGTATGGAAAGACTCAGAAATGTTAAGTTCCTTATAAGGAAAAGCCAGAGGGAAGAAGGGCTGGAAGTTCAGGTTGTTGTGACTATTCAGAGTCTATATCCCCAAATTTCTCTCTTCATTAAAACTTAACCATGCTTCCAGATCAACATCTACTGTCATTTCTAATGCATGCATGTTCAGAAAGGTGTTAAAATTTAAAAATGTTTAGCCTTTATTTTTATTTTATTGTATGGATGTTTGTCTGCATGTATGCCTGTGTACCGTGTGTATGCAGTACCCACAGAAACCAGAAGAGGGTGTTGGATCCCCTTGGAACTATAGTAACAGACACTTGAGAGCTGTGTTGATGCTGGAAGAGAACCGGGTCATTTGGAAGAACAGCCAGTGCTTTCAATGGCTGAGCCCCCAAAAGTGAAAATTTTGAGTCAGTAAGTGCATATATCTCCAGCAAGGGGACCCTGCCTGGCACGAAACCATTCTAAAAAAGCCATTAGGGCAATGGATGGGAGGCTCTGTACCCTCATGGGTGCCATAACGACACATGCTTGCCTCTGCAATCTTTTCCGGGATTTCCCCATGTGTTTTACTGACAGCTTTCCAATTATACGTCCAGGTCGCTTTTCCTACCTCTCTGATATTTTGACCTTTTAACTGTCAACTATACTCATCAGGCATAGTGGTCCACTTCTACCTTCCCAGAACTTGAGGACTGAAGAAAGTATTCAAGAGAAGCTTTGGTTTCATGCAAGTTTGAGGCCAGCTCAGGCTACATGAGATCCAGTCTCAAAAAACAAAAACAAAAACAAAATCAAAAAACAAACAAAAACCCCCAGCCATTTATTTATTTATTTTTAAACTGCTGCCTACAATTTGGTAACTTGGGCCCTCCACATCAAGCCCTCCAGTCATTTTCCTTCCTACTGCATAAGCCGACTCAGAAGAAAGAGCCACTTTCCTTAAGATAATAGTCAGCTCTTGTGGCTTCCAAAACTGAAATTCGCAAAGATGTGGGCATGTCAATGTAAAAGGGTCTGCCGTAACACGGCATGAGAGAGAATGGCCACAAGGCTGGTAGGAGGGACACCAGGAAGGGTGAGGAAATCAAAGTACTGAATTTACTTCTGGGACTCCTATGTGGCAAGAGAGCTTCCGTGTTATAATGTATCACTTGGTTTCCATGAAGAAATGTATTCACAGAAGGGTAACCATATATCATGGGAGCCTTTTTTTTTTCCATCTTTTAAGTTAAAATGCTGCTTACAGCTTACGGGAAGTCATCATAATTTACTAGGCAGAGATTTCCCTATCATCACCATACATAAAATAATGGCATATCTATTATTAATGATGTCTTAAATCCAGCAAAATATGGTATTTAAAATTTTGATCCTAGAGTTTTCTAAGATTGATACTGCAAATAAATATTCTCACTTGATGCAAAAACTATTATTATGCATCATGTGTTTTATGGATCAATGTCACCAAATCAGAGTTGCCCTGGTAAGTCTCAGAGTTCCATGCTAACGAAAGAGCATGTCTTTCCCTCCGAACCACCACGGCTCTCCCCCTGGGCAATTGTAAAAGTGGGTCCGTAAACACCCATGTTACCCACACAGCCAAGAAGCAGGGCTGACAGCATCCTTCCCACCTAAGCGCAGTCTTATCATCATCACCCGTGGAGTGATTCTCACCTTGCTTTAATTACAATGAAGAGGAACATATTTTTTTCCTCTTCAGAAGCAAGTGGGTAACAACTACCTGGATAAATGGGGTACTTGTGTTCATAATGCGTCAGCTGTAGATGTTTTGCCCTCCTGGATCTGCAGTTTTCATTCTTTTCTTTTGCCTCACACTGTAGCACCTCACTGCTCTCAACTAGCTAGAGCTAGGAGTGAGGCCGGTGAAAGGGACATCAAACTCCATCAGAAGACGGCGTCAGAAACCCTGGGGCTGGAGTTACGGGTGGTTGTGAGCCACCCACTGTGTGTGCTGGGAACTGATCACAGGCCTTTTAAGTGAGCTGCAAATACTCTTAAATGCTGGGCCTTCTCTCCAGCTCAGCCCCTTGTGATTATTCTAAGCCACATCTATCCCTGCTTTTAATTATTTTTATGTCCTAAAGAGTAACGGCAGCCCAGATATACTCAATACAACTATTCTGAAAATAGTTGCAAATTGAGAACAAGAACTTAGACATAAACATTTGAGGGGAACATTTGCTTGACCCTTGTTGGCCCCTAGATGTTGCCGTTTGTCTGGCCAATGGGACTGAAAAAGAGGTACTTTCTGAGACAATAGGAAAGTGTCCTTATGAAGGGGCGGAGCTATGAGGGGTGGAGCTATAAGGGGCGGGGCTATGAAGGGCAGAGCAGGCCTTCCTGTCTTTTCATTGTCTGGAGCTAACTCAGAACCGCTAGGATTTCCACAATAATAATTGAGCCAAGAAAACAAGGATCCCTGGTGAAAAGCCTGGTGAAAGTGAAGTCTCTGATGGCGATGAAGCTGCCACACCAATCCACCAATCCACCAATCCACCAATCCACCAATCCACCAATCCCAAGCAGCTCCCTTTCCAGACCTCCTTTTTTAGCGTAGAAATAAGAGTCTTGAGTGTTCAAAACATCATCTGGGGCATGTCTAAATGTCAGCCAAATACAGTTCCTCACTGATGTGTCATAAAAAGATCTGTTCGGGGTTAGGCAGCAGGATAGGAATGCATGCCTGGAGCCAGCCCAGAATCTGTCTTTTTATCCTTCGCTGTGCTACTTTTACACTAAGCTCGCTCTATGGGTTTAGGAGGCTGCTTAAGCATTATTTATTCACAATTCTTCATTGAAAATAATAAGATTCACTTCTACGGATTCATGATAACTACCTGACATAAAAGGAAAAACAGCCGTATGAAATGGCCGGCCCTTTCTTCTTCCTTACGTCTAGCAGTGAGACAATCCTTCCAATATCCCATTCTTGACTTTATTCCGGTGTCCTGGACAGGAGTGTGGATGTTAAAAATTAAACCATAAGCCACAGTTTAATGGAATGATAGCTGTTCAGCTGGAGAACAGAAGGTGGGAAGGAGTCTTCCACTGACACAGCGCTCGCCAAGAAAGGCCAGCTGTTTCCCGTGTCCTCCAAGAATGGAGGACATGATTAAAAGAATTTCCTCCCTGGCTTCTGTCATAGAGCTGGCTTCCTGGGAATAGAATCTGGGGGTGGGGGAGAGGGTGAGGGAGGGGTGGGTAATCTCAAGGGAGAAAGGTAGAACTTTGTAAGCAAGCAGAGGAAGTGTGGGTTTAGCTGTTCCCATAGGTCCCAGAAAATGGACCAGGGGGATCCCTAGCAGGAGAAGTTACCAAAAGACACTTAAGTAGAAGCACAGTGTCACCCATCTGCCTGGGGTCAAATGGATGTGTTCAATGTGAACAGAGATGTGGGGAGACATCTTTATTGTGGATGTGAGGCCTCTGTGGCTCTGCATGGTAGAACTGAGAGCAAAGGAAGCCATCCTTTTGCAGCCTGAGAGGATGTACTGGGAGAGCATATGCACACACAAAGGAGTGGTCAGATTCTTTTCTGGGGCCTCATTCTTTTTCCTCCCATGACAACTGACCCCTGAGAAGAGGGTTTGGTGCCAGGTGTGATGACCAACATCTGCAATTCCACACTCTTGAGGCTGAGGCAGATGGATGGCAACGAGTAGGCAAGACCAGCCAAGGTGATAGCAAGTCCCAGGTTAACCTGAGCTACCATGTGAGACCCTCTCACCAAAACAAAGGCTGCAAGTTTACAGTCAACCCTGTTTGCTCTGCCCTTGACCTGATTGGTTAACCCTGAGCTTCGCTCTCTCCAACCACAAACAGCACTTGCAGCTGAACACACCCCTCCATAGGGTAGACATGCTCTTTGGCCCTTTACTTTCACCAATGGGAAATGAGCAGAAGTGAATATCTCTGATGTAAGAAATTAACAGGCCCGGCACCTCCCCTAATATATGTTCCCCAGCCTACCGCTGAAAAGAGGGGACTCAGAAGGCCCCACAGGATGGAGGAGCCATAGTTCCCAGCCCAGGATGATGTGGGATGAGGAGGTACTAGAACTGTCAGTATGCTGGCTCATGTACTTGCAGGTGGTAGCCTGTTTGTTATAAGACTGAGAGAACCCCTCTCATGAATGCTGAACATTTTATTATCTATCATCTCCCTTGGCAGGGGTCAAAACACGAATGTCCAGTCTCTAAAGCTGATTTGCAAATTCAGCTATAAGATATTTCCCTACCCCTGGCCACAAGTCCAATTGCTAGAATTTCTGGGGTCACTGTTGCCAGGCCCAACAGATAACAGTGCTTAAGTATGTCTCTTATGGGTATCTGCAGAGAAAACGGAAGGGTTTCCTAGGAATAATAAATTCAGAAATGATTGAGGACGACCCTGGACTTAAATATGTTACCCACTGACTCTCTGATCACAAACTCATCAAGACGTAGACCTTCCTATCCTCATCTTACAAGTGAGTAAACAGTGATTCTAGAAGGTTGTTGCCAGCTCAGCAAGGAGGCTCAACAGACAAGAGGCAGCCACCACCAAGCTTGGCAGCCAGGGACTGATGTGGTACGAGAGAATTAACTGCACAAGTTGTCCTGTGACTGCCACAGAGATGCCATGTGGGAGAGGAGGGAGAAGGAGGAAAGGTGAGGGGAAGGGGGGAGGAAGGAGAGGGGGGAAGAGGAAGGAGGGGAGGGGGAAGAGGAAGGAGGGGAGGGGGAAAAAGGAAGGAGAGGAGGAGGAAGAGGAAGGAGGGAGGGGGTTATTGCTAAGTCCTCAGTTGAAGAGTTAGTGGGTAGAATAGGGAATTTGAGTTTGTGCCTGCACAGCCCCAAAGCCTGTGCCCCATCCCCCACCCCACCCCACTCCCCCACCCCCATCCCCTGCAAGGAAACAGGCAGGCCTGTCCCTTCTTGCCTTGTCTAGGGGCAATGCATCCTGCAGAGCTGGTTCATGGTTTGAGCACTGATGGATTGAGAGACACTGCTTTCCTGGGTGTTCTGTGTTTCCTGGTGGTACCTCATTTCCCAGATGTCCCGGCTTTCCGGGAGGCGATGCTTTCCCACGTGTGTGGCAGTTCCTGGATGTACCTCAGTCCCAGAGGTAATGATTTTCCCAGACATCATCATTTTTTTCCCAGACATTGGATATGTCGCTTTTCCTGGATGTACTGTATTCTGTTGTTACGAGGAGCAGAGAACTCACTCTGCTTCTTTCTGAAGCCCTTGTTCTGTGGCTCCCAGATGCATGATTAGGCAGGGTCCAAATTACAGCGTTATTACAGGGCTCCACACACATCCCTAAGTGGAGAGGTGTTTCCAGAGGCGCTAGCGGTACACAAACTAAGCTTTGTTTGGGCTAGGAGGGAGTCCTATTTTTCTCTTCTTTTTTAACTCCTTGCTTCTAGAATCTGTCACCCAGTGTTCTGAATCATGAGTACATCTGTGCCACAGAAAGTCAAGCAAAGAGCCCTGGCTCTTCCTCCAGGACCCTGGGGTCTTAAGCAGTTCCTTTTCTGGCGTCTTAAGCGGGCATGGATGCCTGACAAGGCAAAGATTCTGTGGCTATTTGACTCACAGAATGGTCCATCTGCTCTTCTGTCCGCTGTATGTGATTTATTTTATTTTATTTTTTTACTTGAGGTCTTAAACTGTCTAGCTGCCCAGGAAGGGTGGATATGATGGTTTGTGATATGCTTGACCCAGGGAATTGCACTATTAGGAGGTCTGGCCTTGTTGGAGTAGGCGTGTCACTGTGGGTATGGGCTTTAAGACCCTCATCCTAGCTGCCTGGGAGTCAATCTTCAACTAGCAGCCTTCAGATGAAGATGTACAACTCTCAGCTCCTCCTGTACCATGCCTGCATGGATGCTGCCATGCTCCTGTCTTGATGACAATGGACTGAACCACTGAACCTGTTAGCCAGCCCCAATTAAATGCCGTCCTTCTGAGAGTTGCCTTGGTCATGGTGTCTGTTTATAGCAGTAAAACCCTAACCAAAACAGTAGAATATTCCAAAAGGAGCCAGAGAAGTGCTGACATTTAAGCTGCTACCTTGTTAGGTGAGTGTTGTTTTCCTCATAGACTGTTGCCAGGGAGTCGAGGAGGGCCAGAGTCCATGGGAGCCAACCAGAGCTGTAGACAAATATCCCAGGCCGGGTAAGAAACAGGGTGATCTCAAAATTGGGTCACTTCCCCAGACTCCTTTAAAATAACTCTCTATATAATCTATGCATAATTTTTATGAGAGAAGATGTTTTCAAGGCTCTCTGACACGCTTTTGATGCACCTAGCTCAAGATGCCACTACCTCCCACCTGGATTGACCTTACCTCTTTTATTCAGTTCTTGACCTTGTCACCCTTCTGATAGCTGCCATCTTCAGTGTTTCAGGATGCTGTCCTGTCAGAATTCTGCTGTTGGTCAAGGCGACCCAAAATGTCAGCGTCCTCTGGACACAAATCCTGGTCTTTGTGGACAAACACACTTTCTCAGGATGTCTCTGTAGACACGCCATGTCTGGGTCTCTCTGTCCACTTGCATGCTTGTTTTGCCCCCCTGTTTAAGGGACATCTCTGTTCATCTTGTAGTCCCCTACAGCAGTGGTTCTAAACCTATGGGTCAGGATTCCTGTGTGTGTGTGTGGCGGGGGGGGGGGGGGTGTGCGGGGGCGGGGGGGGGGTGTCAAATGATTCTTTCATAGGAGTTGTCTAAGACCATTGGAAAATAGCAGATATTTGCATTACAATCTGCAACCCCAGCAAACTTACGCTTTTCTGTGGTATCAGTTATCAGTGGCTAACACAAATCTAAATGTCTTAAATGGAAAATTCCAGAAGTAAATAATTCACACATTTTAAATTGCATTCTACTTTGAGTGGGGCCCTGAAATCTCACTCTGCCCTGGCTGGGCTGGGCAGAGTCAACTGTTTGTCACGTGTATCTGCCCTGTGCCGTCTATCACTGAAGAGTACACAACACTATCAGGTCAACTGGCAACAGAATCAGAGCTGCTGTTCAAACAGCCTTCGTTTTACTTGATAAATAGCATTAAAGTTATAAAATTTTTGACGGTCCTAGAATGGGGGTGTGTCAAAGAGAAGCCACAAAGTGCTTCCTTTAAGTAAAAGGGTGATACCTATAACAGAGTTGTGTGTGTGTGTGTGTGTGTGTGTGTGTGTGTGTGTGTGTGTGTGTTTGTCTGTGTGTAAGAGTAAATACCATATGCACCATGTTTACCACTATCTATGGTTTCATGGATGCCCCGGGAGTCTTGAAACATCTCCTGTAGATAAAAAGGGGAAATACCTTGGTCACTTTTCCTGTTGCAGTGATAAAATGTTCTGACAAGAAAAATGAAAGGAAGAAAGGTTTTGTTTGGGCTTGTAATTTCAGAGTACAGTCAGTCCGTCATAGCGAGTCTGTCATAGTGGCAGAAGTGTGAAGTAGCTGATCGTGTTGAATCTGCAGTCAGGATGAAGAGAGCAATGAGTGCCAATGTTCACCTCGCTTCCGTGCTCCCCTCACTTCCGGTAATGAGTGTTAGTGCTCCCCTCACTTCCAGCTATGAGTCCCAGTGCTCTGATGGCTTCCGTGCTCCCCTCACTTCCGGTAATGAGTGTTAGTGCTCTCCTCACTTCCGCCTTACTACGGGGTACAGGACCTGAGCCCAGGAAAGGGTGTCGTCCTCCTTCAGAGTGAATCTTCTGACCGGAATCAACCCAATCTGGATAATCTCTCACAGGTATGCTTAGAGGCCTGTCTGCTGGGCGATATCAGGTTTTGTCCAGTGACAATCAACACTATTGAAGGAAGACTGTCGCATAAATGTGGCAATGAACTGCCTTTGGACAAGACTGGTGAGCCTCCACTGACTTAGGCTTCCCTCAGAGAGATTCAAGCATCTTGGAGAACTTAGAAGGGCACTGGGTTTAATGCAGTGCTATTTGAAATATGTGTATCTTTGTGTAGGTTTGTGCACAGGGGTGCAGTGCCCATAAAGGCCAGAAGAAGGCATCAGAACCTTTAGAGCTTGAATTATAGGTAGTTGTAAGCTCCCTAATCTTGGTGCTGGGCCCCAAACTCAGTCCTCTGCAAAAATGTACATGTTTTTAACAGCCAACCCATCTCTCCAGCCCCTGCCTTGAAATTCTTAACCATCCCCTAGTAAGGCCCACATTTTCATTTATTCTGAGCCAAACCAGTTATGTAGCTGGACTTGCTTATGCAAACGGAGAGGTTGTACTTATTTTTTGTGTCTTAATAGATGTCTTTTCCTATTAGATAGCTATGCTATAGATGAGTGAGTTTTAGTCACACAGTTATGTGTGGGTGACACATGCTGGCTGGTGACACATCTTCATTTCAGCCTTTATGTTTTGAACTTCCATGGTTGGAGGTGTTCCTATCTTACGTCATCTAAGATACTCACGAGTTTCCTTCAAAATCTGCCTATGGGAAAAAATAAACTAGTAATCATCTAGGTGACCTCTGACTACCTCAGTCTTTGTCACCTCAGTTCCATTTGTCCTTTATATGCTTGTGGTAATAGCTGACCCCCTTCCTCTCTATACACACACTCATACAAACCCTTTCCTGAGATTTCTTTGAAATAAACAATGTTATAGCCTGTGGTACTAAAAAAAAAAATCAACTACAAATTCGGGATGGGAGGTAGTGAAGTAATTGTAAGCAAGAAATCTTTAAAAAGAGCTTCAAGGTGTTTGGTTGCTCTGGGGGAGATGAGTGAGCGATGGTTGGTTATCAAATGTATGTAACATTCAATTTAACTTTTTAACTGAGACAGAAGTTTCTCCAAAGTGGATATACAATATATAAGTGATAAGTATAAACCTATCAAAGATTTTAACTTCACTAAAAGATGACAGAGATTCAAATCAAAACTTCAGCGAGATGCTGGGGTAGTGACACATGGGTTTCAGCTCACAGGAAGCGAAGGCAAGAGGATTACAGGTTTAATCCAATCGAGGCTAATAGGTGATTCTCAGGCCAGTGAGCTTAGGCAGCTCGTCACAAAACAACAACCACGGTGAGGTCTTGGTTTGCACTAACTACAATCAGTCCACCATCAATGAGAGAGACACAGACAGACACAGACAGAGCAGAAAATAAGTATTGCAAAGCTCTAGAGAAAGTGGATGGCTTGTGTACCATACAGAGGGATGTAAAATGATATGGCCACTATGAAAAACAGCATGAAGATTTCTTCAAACTACAACATAGAATTAACATTTGACCCAGTGGTTCCAATTCTGAAAATGTACACAACAAATTGAAAGAAGAAGAAAAAAAAAACACGAGGAAATTGCACTCACAGGAACATTATTCACAATAAGATTAAAGCACCCAATGGCCCAACAGTGAATGGATGGATGGGTGGATTAAATAACCTGTGCCATATACGTACCACAGGGGCTTGATAACGATGCCATTCCAAGAAAAATAGGGCATTATTTTGGTACACCAAGCACTTCACAATAAGGGCAAGACTGAAGTTCGTCTGGCCTGCCAAATGTGGAGGGGAATTCTGTAGAATAGTCTTATAGGCATAACGGTCAGACTTCAAGCCCCCATTATCCATCTCAGTAGAGAAGACTGTGGTGGTCACTATTCTATGGCTGGGCAGAGACACCAGCACCAAGGCAATTCTTATTAAAGAAAAGCATTTAATTGTGGGCTTGTGTATAGTTTTAGAGGTTTAGTGTGTTGTCATGGAGAGAAGCATGGTGGCACACAGGCGGACATGGTGCTGGAGAAGTAACTGAGAGTCCTGCATCCTAATCCATAGGGGGAGAGAGAGAGAGAGAGAGAGAGAGAGAGAGAGAGAGAGAGAGAGACTGACTGACTCTCTGGGCTTGGCATGGGCTTTTAAAGCCTCAAAGCCCACCCCCAGTGACACACTTCCTCCAACAAGGCCACACCTCCTAATTCTTTTAACCATTCCAAATAGTGCCAGTCCCTGGTAACTAAGCATTCAAATATGTGAGCCTATGGGAAACATTCTCAGTCAAACTACCACAAAGACTGAGGACTGTGACCACACCTCAGCATCCAAGTTGACACCTGTCTTTTAGGCTCTAATGCCAAAGAGAATCTTTACACCCAAATCTCTGCCCCATCAACCTTTACGGCCCTCCACTTTTCCTATTCTCCCCATCTGCAAGCAAAGGGATATGGACACTTCTAAATATGCTAGACTGGGGACAATCATACTAGACTGGAGACCCATCATACTAGACTGGGGACCATCATACTAGGCTGGGGACCATTATACTAGGCTGGGGACTGTCATACTAGTCTAGGACTGTCATACTATCTGAGGACTGTCATACTAGGCTAGGGACCATCATACTAGACTGGAGACCATCATACTAGGCTAGGGACCATCATACTAGTTTGGAACTGTCATACTAGACTGGGGACCATCATACTAGGCTGGGGACCATCACATACTAGGCTGGGGACTGTCATACTAGTCTGGGACTGTCATACTCTCTGGGGACTGTCATACTAGGCTAGGGACCATCATACTAGACTGGAGACCATCATACTAGGCTAGGGACCATCATACTGGTCTGGAACTGTCATACTAGGCTGGGGACCATCATACTAGGTTGAGGACCATGTCATACTAGTCTGGGACTGTCATACTCTCTGGGGACTGTCATACTAGGCTGAGGACTGTCATACTAGGCTAGGGACCATCATACTAGACTGGAACTGTCATACTAGACTGGGGACCATCATACTAGGCTGGGGACCGTCACATACTAGGCTGGGGACTGTCATACTAGTCTGGGACTGTCATACTAGGCTGGGGACCGTCATACTAGATTGGGGACCATCATACTAGTCTGGAACTGTCATACTAGACTGGGGACCATCATACTAGGCTGGGGACCATCACATACTAGGCTGGGGACTGTCATACTAGGCTAGGGACCGTCATACTAGACTGGAGACCATCATACTAGGCTAGGGACCATCATACTAGTCTGGAACTGTCATACTAGGCTGGGGACCATCATACTAGGTTGGGGACCATGTCATACTAGTCTGGGACTGTCATACTCTCTGGGGACTGTCATACTAGGCTGGGGACTGTCATACTAGGCTAGGGACCATCATACTAGACTGGAGACCATCATACTGGGCTAGGGACCATCATACTAGGCTGGGGACCATCATACTAGATTGGGGACCATCATACTAGGCTAGGGAAAATCATATAGGCTGGGGACCGTCATACTAGATTGGGGACCATCATACTAGGCTGGGGACCATCATACTAGGCTGGGGACCATCATGCTAGGCTGGGGACTGTCATACTAGACTGGGGACCATCATACTAGGCTGGGGACCATCATACTAGTCTGGGGACCATCATACTAGACTGGGGACCATCATACTAGGCTGGGGACTGTCATACTAGGGCGGGACTGTCATACTAGGCTGGGAACCGTCGTACTATCCTTATCCTTCTATGTTCTCCTGCCCTTTCAGTGATTTCTCCCCTCCCCCATCTGTGCATTAATTATTTTGTGGGTGTTTTCTCCTCTTTAATCTTGGTAGTTTATTCCAAAGTAGGGTAGAGGAGATGTTTCATTTTACCTTTTAAAAAACAGAAGAGAAGTTTGACTCTTGTTATCATGCCAATGAACCTGGAAGACATTCTGCTAGGTGGAAGCATCCTGTCACAGAAGAATACATGTGATCCCATTTGGGTGAGGTGCCCCTTGCCTCCACCTAACTCCAGAGCCTTTTTGTCCTCTACAAATAGTAGCTCCTCCTGCCTCCCTCCCTTCAACCTCGGCACCTACCATTTAACACTATGTCTCAATGCAGTTGGGCATCCGATGGGTAAACGGGATGATGGTCCTTGGTGTCTCTCTGGCATCGCCTAGCATAGCATCTGCAGATACGTTCATGTCACAGCACAGAAAAGGACAGGTGTCAGCACAAGACACCCTCAACACCAAGTTCTCACCACAGCCATCACTCCAACCCGGGTTTTCTTCTCTTATTCAGTTCACTTAACACATATTTATGGAGTACCTTCGACATGATCTACCATCTTTGGACTGCCCCGTGCTATTGAAGAGAGGAAGACAGGAAGTCCCAGTGCCCAAGATTACACACAGACGGAGACTAAACGGGCAGTTAAGTGAGGTCGCTTCAGGTTGCCCTGAGTCCTCGGAAGTAGCTACAGCAGGGAGCAGGGGATCTACTCACTGCCCAGCAGTCTCAGGGGAGGGAAAAGTGCGCCCACGGTGATAACTGAGGCCTTAGCAGGGATGAGCAGGCCACCAAGGAGGCCGCGGGAAGAGCATATGGGTGAGGAAAGGTCCAGTTAGGGCTTGGTTAAAGAAGGGGAACGAGACTGCCGCCATCGTGAAATGAGCAGAGAGCAGGCGGCCAAGGCCGGCAGGGCAGACCACGAAGGCAACAGGAAAGACGCTGCCCGCTATAGGAGCGCACAGGAGGAGCAGTGGTCTGAACCCCTTATTCAGAGCTCTGCCTGCAGTTGCAGGTAGAGGTGATGACCTGAGCCTCTGCCTTCTTCTGCCTTCATTGTTCTGAGAATGACACAGGCAGGGCCACAGAGAGCCCACCTGCCTGCTCTGGGACTACAGATAACATGGATGGTGGAGGCAAACTTCTCTGTCTTAGTGAGGCTAACAAGCATACTGGACTTGTCTTAATCTTTTTTTTTTTCTTTCTAACTATCCAGGACCCAGTCCTGATTGCTGAGTAGATATTTCCTTGGAACTGAAGCATATGCCCACCTCCACCCCAACTCGAACAGAGGCTTGTTAAGGAAATAAACAAAACTTCTGAGTTTCAAGAAGCTATGGAAATTCACAAGAGGGGCCCTCCCTTCCCAACACCATATAAGGAGTGACACTTTTTTTAAAAAAGATTTATTTATTTATTATATGTAAGTACACTGTAGCTGTCTTCAGACACTCCATAAGAGGGAGTCAGATCTCATTACGGATGGTTGTGAGCCACCATGTGGTTGCTGGGATTTGAACTCAGGACCTTCAAAAGAACAGTCAGTGCTCTTAAGCGCTAAGCCATCTTTCCAACCCGAGCAGTGACACTTACTGGAGGTAGGAGGCCGGGGGAGGGGAGATGGGACTGGAGCCCAGCCAACCTGGGTCACACACACCGGAGAGTTGTGCAGAAAGCTCTGGGGATTATGTGGTTAGCAGTTTGGGGATAAGCTTTTTCAGCAGTGCCACAAGCCTTTGTGTCACCAAGTAGCCCTAATAAATTCACTGGCTCACCACAGTAGAATTGTTCCTTTGGTCTGCCGTGGATGTCCTATCTGGGTCAATAGACATTTCTTCATGTCTCCCCAGAACACACTAATTCTTAATTTCACCTGTTCTTAAAGGCCCAGACCCAGAATCATCCCTTTGTAACACCTCTCAGCCAGCAGCCTTCCTCCTTGGTCTCTAAGGTCCTTCCTGCATCCTTGGTACCTGCATCCTGATACCTGCTCGGCAAGCACTGAGAAACAGCTGCAGCACCCAGATGGGCATCTTGTTTTTAGAGCGTGTTAAGCCTCACAGGCAATGAGTGATGTGAATTCAACATGCAAAATGGCTGGTGCTCAGCCCAGGAGTGTGGTGCAAAGCTGGAAACAGAGTCTAGCCACACTCTGCCTCTGGCTTCACCTAGAGAAGGGCTATGCGGAGAGCAAAAACTCGCAACTTCCTTTGTTAAGTTTGCAACCCAAGAGGGAGGGGAGGCAGAAAAGAGTCCTGGCTGAGGTTCAGGTAAGGCTTGTTGTCATCCCCACCCCCACCCCATTCTGCCTCTCCTCTCTGGCTGTCATCTCAGGCATAGCTCACTCTTATCCCTACAAATATCTCTTCAGTTATCTCCTTTCCCACAAGTTACTTCACCCAAACCAGCAAGCCAGCCCGCTTTCCCAAGCCAGGTCCCTGGCATCCAGAATGTGCCTAATAAAAACACATGTTGTAAAACTAAATGAATGAATGAATGACTTTTTTTCATGCAAAGAAGAACGAGCAAATCAAATGGGGGAGGGGCCGGAGGCTCCCAGATTTTAAAAGAATGTATTGCATTGATAGATTAGATTTTCTCTCTCTCTCTCTCTCTCTCTCTCTCTCTCTCTCTCTCTCTCTCTCTCTCTCTCTCTCTCTGTGTGTGTGTGTGTGTGTGTGTGTGTGTGTGTGTGTATGAAGCCCGGCAGGACTCTCCATTCCGAACAAGCTTTCTTTAACTGGTTTCTCAGTGGGGTAACCTCTCATTTCCCAGGAGCACCAAGAAAGGCAAATCAATATTCACTTAAGATAGCAATGTGCCCTAGAACCACAGGGGCCAAAGGGGTAGAACATCTCAAGACCGCGTCCAAGGTCAAACATAAGTGTGTCCGGAATTATCTCAGTGTAATGAGCCAGCTGGCCCCTGGTGCTTCACAAGACGGCTGGGTAAAGATTCGGGCTGGCCTCAGGCCTTGGCCCAGCAGGGAGCTGAGACGGGGGAAGGGCGCCCTCTGCCGAGGGTGAAGAAAAATACAACCTGGCAGTTGGTGAGCCCTATGCCTAGATTTCACTTCTAGAGGGCCATTTAAAACAAAAAACAAAAAAAACCTCAACCAGAGATCAAGCCAAGGAGCTGTTCCTCACAAGCCCTCTCTTAGCCCCTTCCCTTCAGCCCGGTGGCTAATTGCAGTCCTTGATCCCAAGGAGACAGTGTCCCCCCACTCCTGAGGCCTTCGTTTCTAAGAAAAAGACGGCCGATTATTACTTTTTTTGTTCCCTATTACCTTCCTCATCTTGGGCTCTAGAGCTCCGGAGCTAGGGGTCTTGGTCCTGAGAAAGATCTCAGACACTTTTGAGTAGGAGGGAACTCAGACACACCCTAAAGCCACACACACACACACACACACACACACACACACACACACACACACACACGTCAGTTGCCTGTCTATAAAACTGCGAGGCTGTATTCGACAGTCGGGAGGTTCCAACTCTCGTGGTGCCTGCCTGGTGTCCTATTTTAGACCCAGAATGCGTCCGTCCGCAGAGAGAGAACAGCGGCTAATGAGGGATCGTGAACCAACAGAAACAATGGCTGGGGACCACCTAAGCACTTTCCTCCCCCAGGGAAGGTAGAAATGGCTTTCTAAGGACCTGCGTCTCTTTATTGAATCTTGAGTGACACCTAGTGGTCCACCCGCCTCACCGTTGCCGAGGCTTCTGCTCAGAGGAGCTTTAAGTAAACTGGAGCTCATCTTTGCCTTCAAAGACCTGGGGAATCAAAGACAGCCTCGCTGAAGGTTTCTAGCACTTCCCCGCAAGCATTGTCCTACGTGATTCCGAAAGAAACGCTCTTATCTGGAGAGCTTGCTCAACTGGCACATCGTTCTAGCAGCGAATGTGTTAAGCTAGACGCTCTCCTAGGTACTGGGAACACAGATGTCCCAGTCTAGGCTCCTGCTCTCTAGAAACAGCCTAGGTTGGTGCAGAAAATGGACCCGGGTTTGGGGGAGTGTTTTATTTAAAAAACACCATAGTCCACTGGAAAAATGGAGTGTGTGTGTGTGATTTGTGGATGGAGGAGAGCAGTCACCACTTGAGCTGGGTCCTGGAGGTCAAGTAGCGTGACAGAATAAAAGTGGATTGACAGCCCACAATGTACACATCCTTCCACTCCGTTGTTCAAACAATGAACTTGAGGGCTGCTGGGAAGAGAATCTGTGGGTGTGGTTAAGATCCCCGGGTCTGCCAATCTTAAAAATCTAAAGCTTGTCCAAGGCAGGCCTCGCCCAATCAGCTGAACACTTTAAAGGGACTGGAATGTTCCTGGCAGAAGAGATTGGAGACTCAAAAGGACTCTTGTGGAGTTTTCTCTGATTGGTTGTTCATTAGGAATTTGGCTAGCCGGGAGAGAGCTGAGAGCCAAACTGTGAGAAAGTGAGTTCTGACAGTGGCCAGGGCGCTGGGAGAGAAGCCAAAGCTTGCTTTGCGAAAAACCAAGTCCCAGCTGACGCCTGAGTTTAGCTTTGCAACACCACAGAGAGAGGACTCAGGCTGTCTGTGCTGGTCTATAAAACTATGATTAACCAATTGGAGGGGATTTAAGCTGATAGCTATGCAATGTGTTCAGAAGCCACAGAAAAATGGAGGGGGTTGGCCACTTGGAGAACAAAAGCCATCTGGCCAGCAGGACCATGCAGGCAGACGACAAAGGAAAACGTAGCATTGAGAACAGGCTTTGGATGGGAGGCACAGTGTCCTTGGACAGACTGATGGCTCCCTGTACCCCTGTGTTCACAGCGTAAAATGGAGTCGTCAGTGGTTTAAACCTAGAGTTAGTGGTGTGCCTGCATAGACAGGGCTCGATACAGCTCAGGAACTATCAAGTGGTCAGAAGATGTTAGGCAACTCTAGTTGTAGCTCTTAATCCACAGACAAAGCACTGGGCTGAGAGGCCTTGGTCATGGGTTGGTTTTTTGTTTTGTTTTGTTTTGTTTTGTTTACTGGGATAGGGGGCATCTAAGACTATATATCCCTGACCCTACCTTTGTTCTTACTAAATCAGACTCTATAAGTAAGGCCCAAGGACCTGAACTCACAAAGAGCTTCCAGAACGAGAGGGTGTAACTGCACCATTGCAGTAGTTATACATCAGTAAGCAGCTGGTAGAATACAGAAAAGGCAGTAAGGGCAGGGTGTGCACATGACAGGCTTTGAGGGAGCACCGCACCGTCTAAAGGGGTGAACAGGTCACCAGAGAATGTGCTGGGATCATTCTGAGAGGTGGGTGGGGATGGGGATAATGAGTGGTGTTGTTGGGTTGTGAGAGTCCAGGAATCTTGTGGGCGTGCAGCTGGAACACCATATAGGCAGAAACACTCGAATTCAGGAACCATACTGGGACCGGAATTACAATGTGCGTGAGCACATGATGTCATAGGTGTGGAGAACAGAACTGAAAACATGTGGGCGGAGGTGTGGGCCTCTCTGGAACTGAGAACAAGCCATCAGGAAGACAGGAAAGGTGCTGAGTGGGACATGGGCCAAGGGAGACACTGGTCACCAGTGTCCCTGGCCTTGGAAGATTCCAAAGGGACAAAGTCTGGGAGCTGCTCCATCAATGGCAAGGTCTGCAGCACTCACAGACTATGGCTTGGGAATGGACAGGAAGCAAGAGATGGGTTGTGCTCTTTGGCTTCAGAAGCGAAAAGGGAAAACAGGGTAGAAGCTAGAAATGGGTACACCCTCACCCTGCACCAATTCCGTTGATGTGAACCTAGACACACCATCCATAAACACGGCTGTGGCAGGCCGCCAAGAACCTGCTAACCTTGAACTGCATAGGGCAAGAAGCATAAGGCTCTAAGGAAAGAATGGTTACCTGGTTGCCAGGCCAAGTGTGCAGTTATGCTCCAAAGTGTGCCACAGAGTTCAGGAGGTAAAAAACGACAACTGGGCAGGGGACCTTCTCTCTGGGGACATGAGTGCTGGCTGGCCAAAGGACACTGAGTTGCAGAAGTCCTAGCTAGGGTGAAAGAGCACAAATTCTGTGAGGACCAACTGTATGCTCTGGGGAAAGCTACTTTAGCACTCTCTACTCCAAGAGCTCATCCATTCAGTGGAAACAATAGCCAGACTTCCCCAGGGCCACTCCCTGGGAGAGCCCCCTCAGTGGTGGTTCACAGTGAGGGCTAACACATGGCAGCGGGCCTGAAGAGTGTTTGTATTTTATAAGTCAGACAACGGCAGATCGGCCAGAACCCCCTAGAAATCTCACACAAAACAAGCTGAAGGCCTTGACTATGATCCACGAGGCCACCTGCCACTGTCTTCTCTTAGTCCCTCTCCCTGGGTCCTCACCCCTCCAGCATGGTTGTCCTCATGATGGATGGGTGTGGATCATCAGACACATGGAGCTTTACCCCCGAGACCATGTCCAGGCAGCTACCACCGAGCTTTCTTCTCTGTAGATGTATGTAAGGTGAATGTATGAGAACTTTCTGGAACTTTGGAATGGACACCATTGCCCCACACATCTGTTCAGCTGATGCCTAGACACAGAGAGCAGAACTTAATTTCTAAAGTGAAATTCAGTAGCTAAGGCAAGCACGGCCCCTCTGCTCAAAGAGGAAAGGATTCAGAGCTGAAATGCTGGAACCACACCGCCTAGTTCCAAACCCTGGCTTGGACACCACTCACGTAAGGTCTCTGTGTTGTTCCTCTCCTCATGCAAGACAGGAATAATAGTGATACCTACCTATCTCATAAGGGTTATGAAGATGTATATGTGAATGCACACACATATACACACACATACACACCACACACACACACACACCACATGCCACGCTGCACACCATACCACATACAAACATATACACCACACACACATACACACACCACACACACACATATATATACACACCACACCACACACATATACACATACATATACACATACATACACACACTACACCATACACACACTATACCATATACACACACAGACACCACATGCCATACTGAACATCAGACACACACTATACCATACACACACACAGACACCACATGCCACACTGAACATCACACACACACATATATACATACACACACACACATAGACAAAGGGAGAAAGGGAGGAAGAGAAGGAGAGGGAGAAAGAGAGACAGTGCTGGGTATATGACAAAAAAACCAACAAACAAAACCAGCCTAAGGGCCAACAACATATTCTGCGTGGGAATGCACCAGTCTAGCTGCCCTTTTCATAGGCACTGGTGGAGAACATGGCATCAAGTGCCGAATACATGGTCACTCGCCATCCGCAGCAGCAGCCTGTGTCCGTGCCTGTGTTTATCCCCGACCTGAAGCACCATGGAGTGATACAAAAACATGGGCTTTTATAAGAGGAAATCCTGAGTGTGGGCAGCCCCTGTTCTTCATACTAGGCAGTGACCCCTATCCGTTCTCTTCTAAGGATGTTTGCTAATAACTGTCTCTGAAGAGCTAATACATAATCCTGCCCACACGGTGTTCATGAACACCGGAGCTTCACAGACAATCAGTTCCTGAGAGTGTAGGGTGGAACCGGCATTACTATTGCAACAGGCAGGGTCCTCTGAAGAAACAGAACTGAGCGTGTGTGTGTGTGTGTGTGTGTGTGTGTGTGTGTGTGTGTGTGTGTGTGTGTAAAATGTGGACTGGTAGTCCAACAAGTCTGTCTCACACTGGAGAGGCCAAGTACCTTGTAGTTATGTCTTTGAAGCTGGGTACCTCAATAACCCTAGTCCGGTGCTCCTCTAGAGGACTGGAGGAGTCCTGGAGAGCCTTAGGTCTAAGTTAGAATGCCAGTGACATTAGTTTTAATAGCAGGAGTTTTAATAGTTGGACAGCAACAGGATAGATGAACTTGTCAGCCAGCCTGAGGGCAAGCAGGCACGAACCCTTTTCCTTTTTCCACATCCTTTGGTCTGGGCTGTCACCAGAAGGCTGGGTCTTCCTCCTTCTGATAATCAAGAAAATTCCTCACCAGAGTGCCCAACATCTTGGGTTTTAGCTGATTCCAGAAGCTGTCAACTTGACAGCTGAGGTTGGCCCTCAGAACTGCCGTAGGAAAAGTGAACCCTCGAAGCATAGCTTTATGTCTTTGGACGACTCTGGAATTGCTAGAAGTTGGAGTAAAACCAGAACCAAGAGACAACAAGTTACCCAGACTTCTGGCAAGTCAGAGAGTTTGAGTCCAGGTTGAGTGACTAGACTACTAAGTGTGCCTCACAAATGGCTTCCTCGAGGAACTGCTGTCAGCAGTTGAGTGTGATATTGGGCGAATGAGTGTTCAATTGCATGAGGGATAATCTATCACTCTCTATCGAGAAATCCAGGCACTCGATCTTTTTTGACAGGCAGCACGTATATTCTATTGCCAGGAAGGAAGGCAGTTGTCAAATTCCTAATTTTTCCCTTTGAAAAATTAACATTTAGCTCAAATGTGAGAGCTGGGGGAACACACAAGACCTTAATTACAAAGTGCAATTCAAGATCTGTACTAATTAATAAGCTGATGAAAAATTCATTGAAATTCAGAGAAAGAATCAAGGGACGGGGAAAAGGAGCCGGCCAGGGTTAACATGGCGTTCTATAAAATGTTTAAGTCTATCGAAATAAGCAGCCACCCCTCTGTCGTAATTACAATTTAATCACTTGTGTGATTGTTTCATCTGTAAAACTTGGTTTGCACGTCAAAAGATGTACAGAGAATATTTCTTTAAATTTTGTAGTTTCTCACAGCAATATTACACCAGATTAAAAGCTTTAAAGACCAGCTTAGATACATAAAATATTGTTTGTTTGTTTGTTTGTTTGTTTGGGACAGTGTCTAGCTAGCCTGGGTACCCTGAAACCCACTATAGCCCTAGGTAGCCCAAAATTCACCTTGAACTTGTAAAAATTCTCCTGCCTCTGCCTCCCAGGGGGTGACAGGTGTGTCTAGGTTCTAGGCTCAGCTATATCTTTAAATGTAAGGGAACCCACTGGAACCCTGATGTTGCTGTTCACTAGCTGTGACCTCCAACTATCCAGATAGTCCCTTAGGGCAGCAGTTCTCAACCTGTGGGTTGCAACCCCTATGGCAAACCTCTGTCTTCAAAATTATTTACATTATGATTCTCGACAGAAGCAAAATTGCAGTTATGAAGTAGCAATGAAAACAGTTTTATGGTCGGGGGTCAGCACAACATGAGGAACTGTATTAAAGGGTCACAGGTTTAGCAAAGTTGAGATCCACTGCCTTTGAGTTTGTCTCCTGTACTAAACAGAGGTAGAAATGACCCCCCCCCCCAGGCTGCAGTAAAGATAACTGTTTTGTATTGCGAGTCAGTCATGGCCTTCCCTTCCAGATTCTGAGCTCAGTCAGATCTGGAACTAGATGAGGCCAAAACAGAGTTAAGTGTTACAGCTGGGCTGGTGGACAAGACATGGGGATTCCAGCTACCCTGTGCTTGGAGTACCCACCCTGCCCTGCCTGCCAGCTACCACTGCCACCTCAGCCAGACCTGGGAATCTGATGTGGAGACTAGATCTGCAGAGACAAACTCAAACAGGCTCCCCAAGGGAAGAGGGCTTCCTCTACCCACCCTGCACCCCCTCCCATGAGAAACAGAAAAGAGAGCTGCTGGCAAGGAAGGCCTCCTAGGCCTTAAGGAGGCCTCAGCTACGGCAGGTAGTAGACTCCCCTCAGAGGAAGAGTTTTGCATTCTCAAGGAGGTAGGCTATGCGTCCTTGGCCCCACAAAATCAGTCCCTTAAACAGAGACGTCACCAACCAGCTAAGCAGATGTGACCATCAGACAAACAACCTATAATGGTCCCATTTCCTGAGTCACAGAGTGACACCCTTCAACCTGTTCCACGTCACACAAATCCCAATGGCCAACTCCCCACCCCACCCCCAACATGGCCATCAAAGCATCTTTCCAAACCAGAAGTCTAATTCATGCTGATAAGATAAAATCCAGGCTGACACATAGGTCCAGTTTATGTCTCATGTTGCCTTCCCCTTACCACATGCCTTAGTTGCTTCTCCTGTTTCTGTGATAAGAAACACCCTGACAAAACCAACAGTAAAGGAAGTATTTATTTTGGCTCAGGGTTCTAGAGCACAGCTCCTCCCCCATAACACCCATCATAACAGCCAAGGTGGCTGGAGCTTGAAGCAGTTTGTCACATTGTATCTATAGTCAGGAAGAAAGAAAGCAATGAACTATCATGCTCAGCTCACCTTCTTCTCTTCCTCCAATCCAAAATCCTAGCCCAGGGAATGGTGCCGCCCACAGTGGACAGGTCCTCCCACTTCAGTGAACCTAATCACAGTAGTCTCCCAGTGTCATTCTCAGAACTCCATCTCCCAGATGATGCTAGTTGCATAATCTTTCAAGTTGACAACTGAGATTAACGATCACACCACCTTACAAGAGATCTCTTTCCCTATAGTCCCCCTAACCACTTGCCGTCCCAAGCGCATTATGCTCTTGAGTCTTCCTGATGGAATAACCCTACCCACATCCAGCCTGGGCATAGGTGTGCACCTCTCAGAACCGTCTTAGACCACACCTCTGCCTTGATACTCCTCCACACTGGCCTCCACTGCAGCTTGGCCCCTTGGCAGCCTGTGGTGCCACACTTCAGCTCTTTGATTAAGCATGCACACAGAAGCCAACTGTCTGAATTCAAAATCTAGTATCTGTGAGACCTTGGCAAACTAGTCTAGCTCCTGGGCTTATTTATTGGCAAAATATGGGTGCCAACAGTAGGGGGGGGGGCTGGAAAGATTATGCAAAGTTCAGAGAGCACCTATGGAGAAAACCTGACCTGTAAACGTAAGCCGTATTTAAGGTATGCTTTTACCTTCTCCTGCCATTACTTGTACTCTGTTCTTGTCTTTTTTTTTTTTTTCTTCAATTTTTCATTTTTAATCCTCAAAGACTTTTTTTTCTGGTTTCCAAATTATTCTTGGGGTTTTTTTTGTTTGGTTTTGCTGTGGTTTTTTTTTTTTTCTTTCCATTTAAAGTGTTTTGAATTTATGTATCTGGGTTTTGACTGCATGTATATCTGTGCACCATGCGCATATCTAGTGATTACAGAGTCCAGAAGAGGGCATCAGATCCCCGGGGACTGGAATCATAGATGGTTATGAGCTGCTGGGTAGGTGCTAGGAATTATACCAGGAACTTCTGGAAGAGCAGCTGGTGTGCTTAACCGATGAGCCATCTCTCATTTTTAATTTTTTTAAATGTTAGCACACAAAGCAACAGGTTTCACCGTGGTCTTTTTCATATACCCATTGTGGGGCTGTGGGTGTAGGGGAAAGAGAGGGGAGGGAGAGAACCCACGTCCGGCCAGAGTTCCTGTGCTCTGGGCAGGTGGATGCGGGAGGACTGCTAGATGCTTTCCACTTGGCCCCTGGTGGGCATCTGGCTGTGTGAAGCCACTGACCCCACATGGTAGGGGGTGGACAAGGGGCAGCCCCTGATACAATGGGCCCCAGGGTGACACTCTCGGCTCCAGAGATACAAGTGGAGGGCAGAGGAAGAGAGGTTCTCATGCAGGTGAGGGTCCTTAGTCTGGCCAGTCCGTGGCTGGAGCACAGAAGGCCTTCTGATGGGAGATTAGGCACGGCTCGTTAGGAGAAAGCCTATCCCATCGTCCAAGCACAGCGGACCTTGATGAACAGAGACAGTCTATGGTTTTAGAGCTTTATTGTAGAAAGGCTAGAGTAGGAGGGAGAGAGTAAGAGGGAGAGAGTAAGGGGGAGAGAGTAAGGGGGGGAGAGTAAGGGGGAGAGAGTAAGAGGGGGAGAGTAAGGGGGAGAGAGTAAGGGGGAGAGAGTAAGAGGGAGAGAGTAAGAGGGAGAGAGTAAGAGGGAGAGAGTAAGAGGGAGAGAGTAAGGGAGAGAGTAAGGGGGAGAGAATAAGGGGGAGAGAGTAAGGGGGAAGAGAGTAAGAGGGAGAGAGTAAGAGGGAGTGAGTAAGGGGGAGAGAGTAAGGGGGAGAGTAAGGAAAGTAAAAGCTTAAGAGAGCAAGGAGGGGCCAAGCAGCCCCTATTATAGTGGGCTGTGTTATCTTGCTGTTGCTAGGTAACTGGGAGTCTAGCCTGAAGGTCAGAAGCTTGTGACATTATGTGACTACTAGCCACATGCTTCTCCTGTGGGGGCTGTGGGGACGGTAATTTTGACAGGAGGCAGGGGTCCAGGAGACATGAGAGAACACCTTCTGTTCCATGTAGGTGAAAACTTCCACCACTGGGTTTCACTGGGGTTCAGACCTCAACTGGACTGGAGACCAGACTGTGTATAGCCCAATGACCCACAACCCATTACTACCCTTAAATCTAATTTGTCCCCTTCACCCTCCTTCATGCCATACTCCACATTATTTTCTTTAAATCGACTCCCCAAGTCTCCAAGGCAGAGTCCACGGAGTTCTAGCAGATGAGCTGGTTGTGTCTATATAATATAGATTTAGTAAAATGTATAATTCATTAAATAAAACCTAGCTGTCTGCGGCATCTCCAGCCATTGGCTCCTCTCCCTACACATGTGAAAAAACCCCATTTTAGACAATGACTCAGCCATGTGTCCATCTGCCAGCAAAGACTATATACGCTGTGCAAAGGCAGGCACCAAAGGCTGCCTCGTGTCTCGGTTAGCAAATAGTTTATAAATTATCTTGACAAATGATAGCCTTCCATCGCTGTGCAGTTGGTGAGCAGAGGTGGTCTGGGATACCCATCCCCTGTTTCGGCAGCTGGAACAGCCTATGTGAAGGCCAGACAATAACAGATGAAAAACTGCAAAAGCCAGGGAAGGTGGTGTGTGTCTGTGATTCCCAATTCAGGAGGCCAAGGTGAGAAGATGGAGAGTTCAAAGCTAGCCTAGGCTACATGGCAATACTGTATCAACAACATTAATGATGACAGAAAAATAGAAGAGCGAATTTATCACAGGTCCTTGGGGTAGCCAGGGTGACCTTCCTTCCTGTTTCCTCTCCTCCCTCCAACATATGGATGTCTTTGCTTTTTGACAGCAGGTTAGAAGGGGGTTTCAGGGTAGAATGAATCAGAAACTGGGGGGAGGGGGGAGCATCTGATTTTTAGCAGCAGCAGCAGCAGCAACAGCAGCAGCAGCAGCAGCCTTCCACTATTCACAAAGCACCTGTCCCCTCCGGCTTGAAGAAATTAGAAGCTAATGATTTATATTGAAATCTAACGTCCTATTTCTGGCCTCTCTTTTGATGGACAGGTCAGAAAATACAGATTGATTTGAAAGCCTAGAGCTCTTTAAGAAGAGTAGTAGTTACTCCTCCGTGAGACTCTAAGAAATGAGGGGGGGGGGGAATTCCAACGCCAGGGAGGGAGCAGGGTCCTGGAGGAAAGCCATGCCTCCTTTCAAAGGAAACTCTGACAACCACTTCTAATCTGCGTTCCCTTCCCCAGCCTTCCAGACCTCAAATTGGCAGAAAATAATTTTCCCCCCTGTGCGAATTAAAACGCCCTCGAGCTGCAAGTAGTTAGATTCTCTGGACAGTGGCACCGTTCTGATGTTATCGGCTGTCTTCCTGTTTTCATGAATAATGTATAAGAAGAAGCAGATATTAACGGTGGATTCTTCCATGGCTGACGGTATTGCCACCAGACAAGTCTGTGAACCTTCCACAGTTGATTCATCTGTAGCTCTTACAGGTCTTCACACTCTGGGCTGTCATGTGCCAAGAACTTTGGGAGGCAGCCTATCCCTGCTGTTTTCTTAGCAGTAAAAGGAAGGAAGGAGAGAAGGAAGGAAGGAAGGAAGGAAGGAAGGAAGGAAGGAAGGAAGGAGAAAGGGAAGGGAAGGGAAGGGGAGGGGAGAGGAGGGAAGGGGAGGGGAGGGGAGGGGAGGGGAGGGGAGGGAGGGGAGGGGAGGGGAGGGGAGGGGAGGGGAGGGGAGGGGAGGGGAGGGGAGGAGAGGAGAGGAGAGGAAAGGAAAGGAAAGGAAAGGAAAGGAAAGGAAAGGAAAGGAAAGGAAAGGAAAGGAAAGGAAAGGAAAGGAAAGGAAAAGGGGGGAGAAGAAGAGACACCCGCTGTCTTTCCTCCTTCTGTGGTCCCACATCTGAGTAGCCCTGGAGCTACTGGTGGCAACAAGTCTGTCGACTTGATGTCTGATGATACCTACATGGCCTGTATGGGTCAATCAGTCCAGCTCTGTACCTAAATGCCTACCCAGAGAATGTCCGGCATTTTGGGCAAGCATTTGGGCAAAGGCTCGAGTCAGAAGGAAAGCCATGCCTAAACCTGCTCCTTTTCCTATCTATGTTCACACGTATTATGTCTTTGGGAAGGAAATGAAAATCTTCCAGCCCCACATTTGACTCATCCATCCAACATATTTGTATTTTCTGTGATGCTTCCCACGGGAGAGCCACACTGAGATCAGTGATTACAGGACGAAAGCTAGCTTGTTAAGAACATATAAAGGGTTAATAAGGAAGTCAGTACAGGGGATGCGAGTGACCGACGAGCTAGGGTGCAGAAAGATGACAAACTGGGAGACTGACCGTGCATTCAAGGCGCTGGGAACAGCATGCACAAAGTCTCTCAGAGAAGTTTAGGGTGAGCTGTTAGAGGAACCTGAAGATAGCCCAGAGCCTGAGGTTCGTAAATTTGGCTTCAACATTCAACTTGACCCTCTTCCTTGATTCTCTGATACCCCTTAGGGACTGAAAAGTGTTTCATCTTAGCTTTTTCCACCCACCTGTTTCCACACCCCCCCTCACCCTCTGAGGCTTACAACCTTCTTAATGCTGCAACCCTTTAATACAGTTCCTCATGTCGCGGTGACCCTCCTCAACCATAAAATTACTTTTGTTGCTGCTTCATAACTGTAATTTTGCTACTTTTAGGAATCCTAAGGTAAATATCTGATATGCAGGATATCTGACAGAGACCTTCTAAGGGGTCGAGACCCACGCTGCTTCATGGGCCCCGTCAACTGCTCCTTCATGTGGTCATTAAAACCAAACTCTTCTCATCATCAGAGCCTGTCACCTAGAAAGAACACTCCGAATGCAGTGAGCGTTTGCTGAGCCCCGGGTTGAGAACCTATAAAGCATCCTGAACGCCCCGCGAGGCGTCGTGAAATAAGTCACAATCGAAGCTCGGTGAAATAAGTCACAATCCCCACCACCACCACCACACACACACACAGCAGTGTCATCCAGTCAGTCAAAGGGATGGTTCTCACACTAATGATCTTAGATATTTCTCAGAATATAACATTAATCTTTAAAAGCAGGATACAAAATTCATCATAAGGCACATTCTCTGTTTCATGTGGAAAAAAAAAAATATATATATGCAAAGAAAAAGAGAAGCAAAGTCAGCAAGCCGTCCCTGGCAGTGGCACTACTGGGGACTTCTGTGGTTCTTTTTCATGCTTCCCTGATTCCTCCCCCCACCAAAATGCGTTAACTAATTGAAATAATTGGTGATTGAAATAATTTAATTTATTTGAACTATAGTCAGGCACTTAATACATGTCAGTATCATTTGCAATTCAGTGACACACAGAATATTAATACAGTTTCCCTCCTAAAGAAAAGTATTGAATTTGGCTGCTTGGTTTTAGTGTGGGGTTGTAGCTCTTGTTCTGAGACAGGGTTTCACGAATGTTAGAGAATGTTAGACCTTGAACTTGTTACAGAGCCAAAGACCACCTTCATTTCCTGAGCATTGCTGGTGTGAGCCCCCTGTCCCGCTCAGGGAACACTTTGGGAATTGTAGTGGGTTAGCTTGATGCTGCTTGTATTATAATGCTAATATTGGTCCCCCAATACTGGTTGCCCCAGAGAGGAGAGAGTCTGCTCATAGGGTCACTAAGTGACCCTTCCCCGATTGGTAAATAAAAGATGTCAACAGCCAATAGCTGGCCAGAAGGGACATAGGTGGGGTTCAGGTTTCATGGACTTGAGGTCAGAGGAGAACCACAGAGAAGGAGAGAAGATACAGGAGGAAGAAGGAGAAGCCACCATGGGTTAGGTGAGCCATAAAAATGTAGCCCTGAGATTTTAATAGCATGTAGGCAGGTATCCAACCAGCTCTCGTGCTTTTTAAGGCTTATTGTAAATATAAAGGCCACGTGTGTCTTTTTTTTTTTTTTCCAGAAACTAAAGGGTCAAAGGCAGGGTAGCAACCCTGGGTTGGGATTAAAAATTTCAACAACAGGTAATTTGTTTTCTTTTAAGATAAGTTGCTTTTTAAAAACAAGGGGTAGGGGCTTGGTAGATGGCTCAGCAGTTAAGAACTCAGACTTGTCTTGCCAATACCTGAGTACAGTTCCTGTTACCACACAAGCTCCAAGAGTGTCTGATGCTTCTGCCCTTGGTAGGTTTCTACATTAACATGCACGTGCCCCACCCCTAACACCCCCCCCCCACACACACACACACATTTAAGACCAGTTATTGAAACTCCTGGAAAATAATTCCAAATATGCTCTCTTCTGCTGACACTGGAAGGGCAAATGCCATCAAACAGCATCTTGACAGTCCCTGCTAAGGATGCCAAAGACACATGAGTGTCCATTTGTCCCTTCTCACCAAGGCAAGAACAAGGCCCCTCCTGTCAGGTCCTTTCAACCCCAGCCTCCGTCTCCATGGAGCTGAGAGTTCTGTGCTGCTTGCGCTTGCGCTTGCGTTACAGATTTCATCTCCACTCCCCTGCCTGCTCCCTTCAGCTCATCCCCCACTGCAGGTACATTTCTGAGAGATTTCCCCCTAGGAATGAACCTTCCAGGATTCAGGGTAGAAGCCCATGCCTGAAGCCCAGCTCTGACTGGCTGGATCCTAACTGTACCCTGTGCAGGCAGGGGCTTGTGATTATACTACAGACAAAGCCAGTGGGGAAACAGCAGGAGCCCAAGGACTCCCGGGAGCTAAGAGTGATTGTTTCTATGCAAATTGTTTTTCATAGTAGGGAGATAACAGGCAAATGAAATATAAGAGCCTGGCAGAGATTTTTTTCCTAAACCAAGTCTGGGGGCTGGGGACTCTCTGATAGACCCTCAGCGTGTCTGTTTTAAAAAGAATCTTTTAGATTTATTTATTGTGTGTGTTTGTGTGTGTGTTGTCTGTATGCATGTATGTGCATTGTGTGCGTGTGCGCGTGCACGTGTGTGTGTGTGTGTGTGTGTGTGTGTGTGTGTGTGTGTGCCTGCGAGTGCAGTACCTGCAGAAGTTGGAAGAGAGCATCCCATGACCTGGAACTGGAGTGACAGATAGTTAGTTGTGAGCCATCAGGTGGGTGCTGGGGACCAAATTCAGGTCCTCTGCAAGAGCCCACACTCTTAGCTGTGGAGCCACCTCTCCAGCCCTAAGCTCAGCTTGTCTTTAACAGGGAAACGCTGAACGCCCCATAACCCCAATCAAGCAGAACCAAATTTGTCTCTAGTGTGGCTCCTCTTCCAAGCCTAGCCTCATCAGCGACTCTTTCTGCTCCGCCAGCGTTCAACTTAGCCTTGACTGGAGGGTTTCTTTCAGAATATAGTAGTACTTTCTGCCAGGGAAAACTGTTTTAACCAAAGCATGAGCTTAAGTGACAGACAGGAGGAGCAATATTAAGTCCAATCAGTTAATATTGAGTTGTCAACTTTCATATGCTAGGGGGAAACTGTCTAGAACATCAAAACTATAGGTTTTTTATTATTGGCTACGGCGGCCCAAGCTGTAAAACGGGAGTTAATGGAGAGCCAGCAAAGAGAAACGCACTAAGTAAGTCATGATATGCATGCTATGTAAATGTGATAAAAATACCCGTGAAGTGGCGCATACATATATGATGTTTGGAAAACATAAGAAGCAATTCTGCAACAAGTCCAACTCGGCTCCTGGGGAAGGGCCAGAGAAAATTAGCTGGCTCATGGAGGGATCTCAGGCATGGATGTGTGTGTTGAATTCTGGATCATCAATCAATCTTTGCACTTCTGAATCCTGAAGCCTCCTGGAGTCTCAGATCTAAGTTTAAAGACGCTATACTTGGTCTCTGGCAGGGAAAGGGACTTTGTTATAACCATCGGGAAAATTTACACACACACAAACACACACACTCGAAAACACATAAAGAGTCCACTATAAGAATAAAAACTGGGAGCTGGAGAGATGGCTCAGAGGTTAAGAGCACTGACTGTTCTTCCAGAGGTCCTGAGTTCAATTCCCAGCAACCACACAGTGGCTCACAACCATCTGCAATGGGATCTGATGCCCTCTTCCGGTGTGTCTGAAGACAGCTACAGTGTACTCATATAAGTAAAATAAATAAGTCTTTTAAAAAAAATAGTAAAAACTGTTCCCTGTGGCATTGTGTGCAGAAATGAGAGGGTGAAGAAAGGACAGAGATACATGCTCAGAAGAACTGGGGCCGGGCGGGCTGGCCTCATTCTGCTGGATGAAGTCGCACCAACAATACAATAATAACCCAGAATCTCAGACCATGTATTATGTACAGTGCCGGGAAAGGAGTTAGCTGGGCATGGGAGGAACTGTCTATGGGCAGCCATCTCAGGCTGTGAGCATCCAGGAGGAGCAAGCTGCAGCTGCTCTGATTGTGCGCATCCTGGTCAATCCTTTGTGAACACCAATGCTTGCACTAGGACCAGAGGAAGGCTTTGTCATCCTTCGGAACCTCACCCAGGGAAGGCATTGCCACTCCTGTGGGTCTGAGGCAGTGAGGTCCTTGCTGTGGCATTGCCTATGTAGAACAATACTCGAGGGTCCCTCCACTACTCACAGTCGCCCCCTGCTGGTTGCTGTAACTTTTCCTATCTGACAAAACAACCCAAGTTCATCCCTAGGCTGCCGATGCCTTGTAGCCCTTTGGCAGGCAGGAACTCATTGGAAACCACTAAATATGTTAGCTTGACTAAAATGTGGGTAGGGATAAAGAGGCCTCTTTCCCCTGTGCAGTACATTATCATGCATAGACCACAGTCAAGTAGTTTGGGAGCAAATGTTTTGGGTTCAAATCCAGCCTTTCTCGTTACCTGTGTGATCTTAGGCAAGCCATTAACTTCTCTGTGTTTGAGTTGCCTCCTCTGTAGGATGGAGATAGGGCTGTTTGCTGCATAAGATAGATTTTCATATAAATTAAATGAGTATCTATACACAAACCACTTACAACAGAGCTGGCACACAGTGAAGGTTGTAAAAATGTGACCTGTTGTATGAGCAACAATAGTCTTCCCTCTTATGAACTAAGATAAAAATCTTTTCCCCTAGACATCATTAACTCAGCCATATGCCTTTTGCAAAAACCATGAATTGCAGTCTTTCCCCCTATCCTTCCATAGGAGTCCCCGAGCTCCATCCACTATTTAGCTGTGGGTCTCTGCATCCGTCTGGATTAACTGCTGGGTGGAGCCTCTCAGAGGACAGCCATGCAAGACAGGAGTCTTCAAGCATAACAGAGTATCATTAATAGTGTCAGAGATTGGTGCTTGCCCATTGGATGGGTCTCAAGGGGGATTGCCCAGGGTGAGAAGTTCTCACCCTCTCAGAGGAGAATGGGATCTGATGCCCTCTTCCCGTGTGTCTGAAGACAGCTACAGTGTACTCATATAAGTAAAATAAATAAGTCTTTTAAAAAAATAGTAAAAACTGTTCCTTGTGGCATTATGTGCAGAAATGAGAGGGTGAAGAAAGGACAGAGACACATGCTCAGAAGAACTGGGGCCAGGCAGACTGGCCTCATTCTGCTGGATGAGAAGGATTATGGGAGGGAGTAACTAGGAGGGGGGCAGGGAGCAGGATGCAAAGTGAAAAGAAAAAAGTATATACTACTCATGTGTGAAACCTAAAAATAAATAAATGTTAAAAAAAAAAAAGATAAATAAGTGCCAGCCATTGCAGTAAGCCCTGGAAATAAGAAAACCTCTTTCTCCTTAAGTTCCCTACTGAGTAGGGTTGGGGGCTGGGCATAAGAGGTTGTCGCTCAGCAAGCTCTGCCAAAAGAGAAAGTTTTCTGTCCCTGGTTGATTTGGAATTTGAGGAAACACTAAGCAAACACCATATGACAGTTATTGAAGTTAAATGAAGCAAAACTTGTGTGACAATGTCTGAAACAAATGGGAGCCTTGCAGAGAACAAATAATTAGAATCCTGTCAGACCCAGTACATAAACTTCGGCTCCCAAACGGTCGGGGGGGGGGGCAGTTGAGGCTTGGAAAGTCTACCCCTGCCGTGGAGCAGAGTCCTGGCTGAAGTCCAGAAGAATGGAATCCTGGTAGAAGCTTCCAGAAGAGAAACGACCAAGGACATGTGAGTTACACTCCGATACACATCATGTTTGAGGAAGCACGGGCTGTGGATAGAAACTGGAAAAATCCATCCAGGTTCAGAGCCATTGGAATCCGGCTACTTCTCTTTGTGAAAACTTAAGTCACTTGATGTCAGCTTACCTAAGTTGTCCTAACTCATGGTATATTTCTGTAACCTCCTTTGGGTCTGTTAGCAAAACCAGGGCAACATGGTGTACCTGCTAAGTGGCCACTATCAGAAGGCACACATCCAAGGGCAGTCACTTAGCTCTCGTCAGGGAGAATTAACTCCTGAGGTGGCTACACTTCCTTCCACAGAGGATATGTCAATCAACAGACAGCGCTTCTTTTTATTTGTAAATGAGTACCAACGTTTGTTTTTATTGCTGAAATTAATGCCTTGTCAATTAGCAAGCTACATGTTAGAAAATGACTCATTAAAGATAAGTCAAGATGTGTGGTTGGCTCAAAATGCTGAGAGATAGATAACGCCTCCTCCCCAACACACACTTTTGGAACCACAGGGAATAAGAATGAGGTTAGGCCTCTGAGGTGGTGCCCAGTGTTTAATGACTCCTCCATTTGCCTTGAGAAATGTTTTCTTGTGTGCTGCCCATCAGGGTCCAGGGTCTAACCTCACAGAGTTTTTCTGTAAGTAGTCTTTTGTCCTGTGTATTAACGCATAGAAAAGGCCAGAGATACAGAGCTTTACCCAGTCTGCAGCCCCCTTATATGCTCCTGTGGCTCATTAATTGCTACCTACAACTACAAGTGAGGGAGAAGGCAGCTTGTTCGTTGTCTTCAATTCCACTAGGCCCTACAGTCTGAGGAATGTTCTAGTACCTCAAGCTGTCTCCTGGCTGTTGCTACTCTCCAAAAGAAAATGCAGTGTGTGACTGACCTAGACTAGTTGGATTCTCAAGCTAGAACTTCATGGAATCCAGTCTTAGCTTGCTCTGGTGTGTGTGTGTGGTGTGTGTGTGCTCATGTTTGAGGGGTGTGGACTTATGCACAGCACATCAATAGATTCCAAAAGATAGCCTCAGATATTATTTCTCGATGTCTTCCATCTTCCTTTGAGACAGGGTCTCTCATTGGCCTGGAACCTGACCACGTATACCAGGTTCACTAGCCTGTGTGCATCCAGAGATCTTCCTGTCTCTACCTCTCCTTTCCTGTTACTAGGACTACAGGTGTTCTGCAAAGAGGTTGCTTCGTTTTGCAGGTTATGGTGATCCAAGCTCAGATCTCCATATTCATGTGCAAGTATTGTACAAACTCAGGGATGTTCCTGGCCCCAGTTCTTGACTTTTGTGTATGCGTACATGTCCCAAATAAGCTTGCCCTTCTTTAAGTTGTTTTGCCTTGTGCCTTGTTACAATAGCAAAAAGAGTACCCCATATGAGGGAAGAAAATGGTTGTACTTAGCCATCCCCCCTCCCAACCCCCCCCCCTCCCGCAGGGATGGCTAGGTGTAGTGACAACTTTGGAATCTTGGTTTCTTTTAAAAAACATGGAAATATTATAACAATATGTTCTCGTTTTAATCCCGGGTGAGGATAAGAGGCTGCTTCACAGCAGCTGACTGTGATTTGCCTCATGCTCTAGCAGGGGTGTGATCTTGCCAGAGGCAGATAGTTTCTACAATTGTGTAATGTTTGGAATTCTGGGCCCCACGAGAGGTTGCAGGGGGCGGGGGGGGGGGTAGTATTTGCTGGTTGCTGTTGGTTGTGGTAGGTTGCTGTTTTTAAGTAGTGATGCACAAAGAAGAAGCAACAAGAAGAAATTAGATATCCCAATGGTAAAGATCAAACTTACCCCCAAGGAACTCGACGCCTATAATCAGCAGGAAGCAGTCTACCAATAATGTTACCCTCTTTTGACCTCTGACTTTATTTGGGAATCTCTTTCCTTTTCTCTATTATTTTTCACTCTTATCTAGGGTTAGGGGGCTGAAGGGTGGAGGAGGATGGAAGAAAGAAGAACCCACAAAGTCGCAAAAGGCAGCTTCAGACGGGAGCTTAGCACACTGGCAATAAAGCACCAAATGACGCACGGGACACTGATTTGGGGTCAAATTTGGAAAAACCACGATTCTTGGTTAGAAACTGAGAACAACAGAAGAGAGGAACCATAGTCATCCCTGATGGACTGACCCTTGGCTTAACTGTGCCAGCAACAGAACAGTGTGGATATAGCAAGAATCATGTTACTCTTTAGTGTTGTAGAAGCCAGAATGGGTTAAAGGCGTTGCAGGTTGTCTGCTTCTCAGGGCTCTGATGGCCTGTCCTGACACATCTTATATTCTAACTGCATTATAGCTTCTACATCCGGAGTCTTATAAATTGTCTTCTTGTCCTTTTCCTTAATTCCAGGGTCTCTCTTAGTGACGTAAGCTGGCCTGGAATCCCTGGAACCCACAGCAATCGGGCTTCTGTCTTGGAAGTAGTGGGATTGCAGGCTTGCTGCACCACCATGCCTGGCTACACATCTCCCTCTGATAGGAACTTTATCCTTTGCCCAGCTCCAAAGGGCAGCTTCTTCTTTCTTCTTTTTTCTCTTCTTCTTCTTCTTCTTCTTCTTCTTCTTCTTCTTCTTCTTCTTCTTCTTCTTCTTCTTCTTCTTCTTCTTCTTCTTCTTCTTCTTCTTCTTCTTCTTCTCCTCCTCCTCCTCCTCCTCCTCCTCCTCCTTCCTCTCCCCTCTCCCCTCTCCTTCCCCCTCTCCTCTCTCCCCTCTTCTTCTCTCTCCCCTCTCCCCTCTCCTTCCCTCTCCCCTCTCCACCCTCTCCTCTCTCCCCTCTCCCCCCTCTCCTCTCTCCCCTCTCCCCCCTCTCCTCCCCTCTCCCTCTCCTCCTCCTTCTTCTCCTTATTATTATTATTAATCAATCATATATATGCATGTGTGTTTATGGAAGAATATGTGCATTTGTGTGCACGTTTCTGGGAGGCCAGGAAAGGGTGTTGGATGCCTTAGAACTGGAGTCACAGATATGTTGAACTGAGTACTGGACACTGAACTTGGGTTCTCTGTAAGAGTAGCATGTGCTTGTAGCCACTAAATCATCTCTCCAGTCCCTAGAGCAGTGGTTTTCAACCTGTGGGTCATGACTCCTTTGGAGCCATCACATACCAGATGTTTACATTATGGTTTATAACAGGAGCAAAATTACAGTTATGAAGTAGCAATGAAATAACTTTATGCCTGTGGTCACCACAACATGAGGAACTGGATTAAAGGGTCGCAGCATTGGGAAGATGGGAACCATTGCTGTAGAGAAAGGTGTCTCTATGTCTATATGTCTATCCTACACATAGACAGTACGGGAGGACTGTTCTATGGTCTTTATGAATCAAAGAAGCCAACCTTCTTCATTTACATTTCAGTTAAATTAATTTGCATATTCTTTTGCTGAGTTGTCTGATTGAGCACAAGTCAGGTTAATGGCTCTCAATCGTGTCCCTCTGAATTAGTGGCACATGTATATTCCCAAGCCAGAAGCAGGGATGAAGATACACTCCTGTAATCTCAGCACATGGGAGGCAGAGGCAGGAGGATCAAGAGGTAAAGGCTAACCTGGACTGCAGAGGAGACACTGTTTCTGAAAATAAAAGCCACTGTATCATTCATGGTTGCATACGGTACCACACTGGCTAATGTCTAGGCTGGCTCCATTTCTTGGGTATTGTGAACAGTACAGCAAACACGAATGCGGCAGTTTCTCTGTGGTATGTTGACTTAGAGTTCTTTGGGAAGACTCTCAAGTAGTATATAAAGAGATTGTGGTAGATATCCACAATGGAGCTTCATACAGCTGTAAAGAAAAATGAAGTCATTGCGTTTGCAAGAAAATGAATGGAACTGACGATCATTATGGTAAGCAAAGCAATCCAGACTTAGAAAAACAAATATCATGTGTTTTCTTTTATATGTGAAACCTAGACTTAAAATTGTGTGTGTGTGTGTGTGCGCGCGCGCGCAGTGTGACAAAACTAGAAATATGAAAAGGAGGAAAGAGATCTTAAGGAAGGGGAGGAAGAGGAATGGGACGTGTATGTGGAAGCAGAACGTAACTCTTTGCAGGAAGGAAAGGAAGGAAGTGGGCAAGGGGCCTAGGGGAAAGATGGAGGCGGGAGGGAATGAATGAGAAGGAAGTGTATGCCACACGTGTATGAAAACGTCTCAGCGAAACCAGTTATTTACTATATTGACCTAAAACATTCATTTAAAAAAACGATTACAAAACCAAGCAAACAACAAAACTCCACATACATTGCAGACCGCATCCTCTGAGAAGCGCTGTTGGGAGTGCGCGTGCGCAGTTTTCAAAGCTTTCCCAGATGATTTCAGGGCTGAGAGCTGAGAGCGGGGTATGATGGGCTGGAGCCCCACATACTTTCTCGTCCCTGGCTTTTCCTACACACTGGTCTTCCAGTAACAGCTAGAGAGGGCCTGCCCTACTTTAGTGAGTTTAGGTTCAAGAGCTTGTGTGAACGGGTTTTGAAACCTAACCTATATAGTTTCAGAGGAGGATCTGGTAGCCAGCAGTCAGGCCCCACCTGCGAAGGGGCCTTGTGTGACATTTCCACACGGGTGCACATGGTCTGCTCGCTGCAATCCCTCCATGCTAAAAATGGGAAGAGAGTAGGTGGAGCTCAAAATACTTTAAGTGCAGAGGTGTGGGCAGCTTCCATGTAGCTAGGTAATTCTGGACAAATGAAAGCTTGTCTCCGTGCAGCTACATTTATTTCCAAAGAGCTGGTGATATTCCCCCCAGGAATACATTCATTTCACTCTCAGTTTTATCTGCTTTGAGATCTTTAGACCATGGGATTAGGGAACCCCAGGCAGGAAGCAAGAGGCAGAAGAACGGGAGCTATTTATCCTTGCCTCAGAGTTAACGCTGGGAGAAACTGAAAGCCTTTTGAATATGGGAGATAAAATGCAAGAAAAATACTACCTTGGTCTCAACATCAAACAACAAACACACACATGCACGCATGTGCACAGACACATACTCACCCCAGTAAAGTGCCTAGGTTTTGGCTACTATAGAACCCTCACTATACATAAATAACAGATATACATAAATATTCCAAGATGTTGATAAAGTCTTCTTTAGAATACAAGGGTTTTATATCAGATCTGTTTGTTTCTGTGCAGTACAACTCATTCACTCTGGACATCACAAATTGGCTACAGCAGAAAAATGCATTAAGAATTATGATTTTTATCAATACACATGTGTTATAATTTATATTATATTATAAATATATTAAAATAATTATACATTTGAAAATATTAAATATATTAGAATTAATATATAAATGTATACATATATATGCATAAAGACATAGGAATAAGCTAAGCTTTTGCAGCTCTGATTAAGCTATTTTGAACTTCTTAAAAACTCAACAAACACATACTCCTCCTTAAGACAAGGGTTTTCAAACTGTAACTCTGTCTTAGGGTTTTACTGCTGTGAACAGACACCATGACCAAGGCAAGTCTTATAAAGGACATCTAATTGGGGCTGGCTTACAGGTTCAGAGATTCAGTCCATTATCATCAAGGCAGGAACATGGCAGCATCCATGCAGGCATGGTGCAGGAGGAGCTGAGAGTTCTACATCTTCATTTGGAGGCAGCTGGTAGAAGATTGACTTCCAGGCAGCTAGCGTGAGGGTCTTATGCCCACACCCACAGTAACACACTTCATTCAACAAGGCCACACTTCCTAATGGTGCCACTCCCTGGGCCAAGCATATACAAACCATCACAAACTCCTACCAGTACTGCCATCTGAAGTAGGTGTAGGAATCTAATCCCAGACCTAGAGAGCTGGAGCAGACTGGGCAAGGATGAAGAGTGCATTTGAAGCAAGCATTTCAGCCACCACCAAGAACACTGCCCTAGAGGTGCACACATGTGAGCGTTAGTCAGAAACATCCACATGCCCCTGACTGAACCAACCATGGGGGGTCATCACCTCTTCCCTAAGCTTGGCTGGGATGCCTCGTGGCAGAAGGCACGGTGTGAAAGGAACTCCAGAGCTCATGTCTGTTTTCCTGGCAAGTTACAGGTGTGGGTGCCATTGAAGTTCATTACAGGGTGGGATTTCTGACAGGGCTACCCCGGTACGATTGTGTGAGTGGAGCACTACACCAGGTCATCCTATCTGAAGAGCCATCATTTAATGTAAATAGAGTCAGCTTGCGTGTTTATTATGACAGTTTTCTCCAGATGGCTGCAATGTATCATATTCTGAATCGGTCCGTGATAATGATTTCCCAACAGATGTATGCGTGGTGAGAGGGTGGGGGTCCTCAGTGGGGGGAGGGGCACTTTGGGCTGGCTGTAGCTGATTCTGGTTCTGGTCCACTGATTTTTTTTTTCCGTTTCTATGAGGAAGTCCGTAGTGGTAAATTAATTAAATAAATCCGGGCAGCGGCACATTCTTCGCTACCCACTGCAGTGTTCTGGGTTCCTGAATGAAAGATACACACACACACACACACACACACACACACACACACACACACACCCTTTATATTTTAATATGCCTTATGTAGCCCAATAGCTGGGCCACTTCCTAACCTCCATGTGGCTAATCCACTTCCCTCTGATAACCCCGAGTTATCATTTATTTTATTCTGTATTCTACCTTGGCTGCCTTGGACCCAGTTGGGCGGCCCTCCTGGGCCACACTCTCCTGGCTCTTAAATGTTGGCCATGCCTCTCTGTCCTGCATCTTCTCAGATGTAGTATCTCTTCTCCCAGCGTGGCAGATCTCTTTGCTTTCTCTTTGTCCCTAGCTGGGGGAATCCTCTGCCCTGCCCAGCCATTGGCTATTGACATCTTTATTTACCAATCAGAACCAACTGGGAACCAGGCCCCTGAATATCCTATTCCTAGACACTGGATTGAACAGTTTTAAGAGGTCTAAATTTACATAAGCATACAAGCAGCTACAAAGTTTCCTGCTGGGGAAAGGGCTTCCCGACTTGAGTTAAGTTTCACAAGGCAGGTTACCTACCTTTCTATAAATGAGTAAGACGTGAGGCCTTGCCCGGGTTTGGGGAGTTTTAAGTACAGCATAAAAGTTTATATGAAAGGGTTCAGGAAAGCAACCCATCATGGTTAGCTTTTTATCAACTCGATGACACGTGTTAGAACCATCTGAGAAGAGGGACTCCAGAAAGTACCTCCTTATGTTTGGCCTGTTCACAAGCCTTGGGGGGCAGGGGAGGCGTTTCCTTGATTAATGACTGATGTGGGAGGGCCAAGCTCACTGTGGGCGGTGCCACCCTTGGGTTCTGGGTTGTACTAGAAAACAAACTGAGTGAGCCAATAAGCTCTCCTCCATGGCCTGTGCTTTAGAGCTTATCTCCAGGTGCCCACCTTGAGTTCCTAGCTGACTTCGCTCCATGATGGCATGTGACCTAAGAGTTACACACTGACAGCAGCCCTTTCCTCCTTACGGAGGTCATGGTGTTTTATCACAGCAATAGGAGTTCCGACTAAGACACCACCTGAGCACCAGTCTTCCATTCCTCCACTGTGTGGCATAGTCCCATGACGTCATGATCCCATGACACCGCTCAGCTTGCAGAGGGGGTTGACTCTGGTCACCAGCTTCCTCCTAATGTGCTCGAACTGGACTTCCCAGGAAATCTGACCTTCTGTTTTTTTTTTTTTTCCTTTCTACCACTTATGACCAATTTAACAAATAATACAGGCCATCTCTCTGTATCATCACCCTGGCTGTCTAAACCCTACTTGGGGATCTTGCAGTACTGTTCATCACCCCCAAAATGTTGAGATTTAAGCATATGTTCCTTATCTCCTCTAAAAGACACAAAAAGAAACATTTTTTTTAGAGAAAAGGTAGTGGGTTCTGAAATTTCCTCCTTCCTCCCTCTTGCCCCCCCCCCCCCCCAGCCTCACTGACCCCCTGGCAGCTGTCAGGGTGACTTCTCCCCGCATCTTTACTTCTCTTTGCAAGCTTGGGGAGAAAGAGGAAGTATAGGGACGGGTGGGAGTGGTGGCGCTGCTCAAAGATCTTCTGGAGGTAAGCCACCTAGACCCTACAATTCCTGAAAGAACCAGGAGAGCACACAGCCCAACAGGTCTGTTGGGAGCCACACGCTTTGCCCGGTGCTGACGGCTTCTTAAAGACATACGTCACAGAACAAGAAGATGACATGTTGACTGAAGGTGACTGTAACAGGAGTCTGATATGTTCCTTTACTCCGTCTGTGTGCAACACGTGTGGATTCCTTTACTGAGCACGCACTATGATCCAGCCCTTTTGGCCAGGCTTTGTGGCTGATCGGTGAGCACATCGCTCGCTCCCCTTCTGGGGTGAGTGAAACAGCAGTAGAGACCCTCAGTAGTTAGCCTGGCAAGTTCTTTGAGCAACTCCGCACACTATGGAGTGCTCTGTGGGTAAAGACTGTCACAGGGAGAGGTCCGAGTGAGAAGGAAAGGCTGCTTGAGATCCTGAGCCGGAACAGGCAGGTCTACGCAGGATGTTTCAGTTGATCGCAGCAGGAGAGGGACTAGAACACTGAACTGAAAATCAGGACGTAAGTGCCTACCTGTTTCCTGTTTCCCAGCTCCCCTGGTGTCTCTTCATCTCCTTTGCTGTTTCTACTGGCAAATGAGAAGCACTGAGTGCCATGCCCGACACAGGTAATGGCTCACACTTCCTGAGTGCCCGGGGCTTGCCTGAGTGTGTTGTTATCTGCGCTAATTCCTTGAATCTTCTCAAATTCCCCAGGAAAGGGCAAGCAAGGTTTGGGTCTCCGTGGAACAGATGAAGATACTATACAAAACACAAAGCAATCTGAAGCTCAGAACTGGTCACTTGATGATGGATAGTATCCTGGTCCTACTTAGTGTCTCAGTTAGGGTTTTCATTGCTGTGAAGAGACACCATGACCAAGGCAACTCTTGTTAGGGACAACATTTAATTGGGGCTGGCTAACAGTTTTCAGAAGATCCGTCCGCTATCATCATGTTGAGAAGCATGGCAGCAGGTCAGCAGACACGGTGCTGGAGAAGGAGCTGGGAAGTCTACATCTTGATCCGAAGGCAACCAGAAGAGGAGACTCCCTCTACAGGAAGCCAGCAGCCTGAGCATAGGGCCTCAAAGCCCACTTAGCAAGTGTTTGTTGAGAACCCACTAAGTGCTCGACCTGACTGTTGAGCCAAGACACAAGCTTCACACATTCAAAGTCAAATGAAAAGTTCAGTAGACCAGTGCTTGGGGGGGTGGGGTGGGGGACCACCGGCCAAACAGACAATGACTCTGAAGGTATGTTCTTAGATTTAGTTCACTGTTTGAAAAGTGAGCATTCAAAGTCATATTTTCTTATAACTGTTTCATGTGTACATGCCATTATCCTTTCTTCTTATCTCTCCTCCTCCATCCCTTTTGCTCCTCCTTTGCTGGGCTCATTTTTTTCCTAAATAAAGTCGGTAGCTGGCCAATGGCAGAATTTGTTGTTCTTTTAAATCTAAATTGTCTGAGAGAGATGTCTCCCCCCAAAGTAACTTGATTTCTTCTCAATTATCTATGGTTTTATTGTAGTTTTTCTATTGTCAAATGGGTTTTTAATCTTTTGTTAAAATTTTTTTTAAATTATATGTCTGTGTAGCTGTGGGCATGTGAGTGCAGTACCAGAAATGGCCAGAAGAGGGCACTAGAACACTGGAGCTGAAGTTGCAGGCAGCTGTATGCTGGGAACTGAACTTGGGTCCTCTTCAAGAGCAGTATGGGTTCTTCTCAAATCGTCTCCCCTGACCCTAGGTTTTAATTTTTTAAAATTACAGATAAAAAACCTAGTCGCTGAAAGCATTCCTAATAATCAGAATAGTAACCGTTGCAGAGAATTCATGCCTGACAGGCTTCTCAGTTGAGAAAGAACTGGGTTTTCCTCACAATAAGACACTGACCTGCATTTCCTAGCAGAGCTGGGGCTCTTGCCCCTCCCACTCCCGCCTTTTTCATTCCATTCAGAGTGGTCCTAAAATAAACAGGGAGAAGGGGGCCTGCCCGCCACTCCCCTAAGCGACCGGCCTCGTCAGTTATGATTACAGCTCTGTATTTGTTTTTCAAAAAGATGAAAAATCACAGGAGTTCCTTATTTGAATTTTAATAGGACAGCATTTTCCCCATCGCCTGAGAGTGATTTTGTGCGGTAAGCAGGCAGCCTCTCCAGGCAGAGTTTGATTTCCCTCTTCCTAAATCATTTCTTTTGTCTGAAGTCGTGCATGCCCGCACCCGAGGAGGCAAGAACACCACGAGAGAGATTGTGAAAGATCAAAATATTCAGTGTTTGAGCAGCATAGTCTACGGTAAGTCCCGGGGGTGGACCTTCTCCCTGCAGCCCCTGCACCGGACCTTTTCTTTTATCTTCCTGTAGCTGAACCTGTCTCCTCATCCTCAATCATGTTTGGCGAGTGCTTTACCACTGAACTGAGCCCCCAACCCTTTTTGGGAGACAAGGTCTTACCAAGTTGGCTAAGCAGGTCTGAAGCTCTCCAGATCATCTACCATAGTCTCCTAATTGGCTGAGATTTCAGGCCTGAAACAGAAAACCCCACAACAATTACTTTCTTTCTTTGAGACAGTCTCTCCACAGATCCCATTGCTGGCTTTGAAGTCATCCCCCTGCCTCAACCCCTCCAGGGCTGGGATTACAGATGTGCACCACCACGCCTAGCTCAATACTACTATTTTGTTTGGTTGATTATGCTGGAGTCTCATGTAGCCGGGGCTAACCCCCAAGTCGAAGGATAACCAGGAACTCCTTATGTCCCTGCCTCTATCTCTCAAGTGCTGGAGAGACAGCCTGTGGCACCATGCCCTGGAGAACATGCTTTTTAAGGAGCAGACTGTAAGTTGCCACATGATTATGTGAGTAGGTAGGGTACGACATCCTGAGCTATTAGTGGCAGGAGTCACAGACTGGCTCTAGTATTCCATATGGACACCATGTGGTAGTGGGACTTTGGGACAGCAGTAGTTAGTTTAGCTCTGTGAACTCTGATAGTTTAAAAAAAAAATAACATCTCTATCTCCTGGAACTATGCCAGCTGGGGTTGATGTCAACTTGCCACAGATTAGAGTCACCAGGGTAGGGAGACTCACCTATAGAAGTGTCCCGATTAACATGAGAGATGTAGGGAGACCCACACGATCTTGGGCCACACCTTCTGGTAGCATCCCACATAAGAAGAGCATGGCAGGAGGGCAGCTGTGCTTTCGATTCCTGGCCTTCCCTCTTCCTCTGAGATCGTCCGCCCTGTTGCTGCTTCTGTTGCTGCTACTGTTGCCCCTTCCCTGGCTGCAGAATCAGCGTTTCCAAACTCTCATCGTGGACTAAGAACCGGCAGCTCCCCAGGTGCTTGCAGTCATTTGGTGCCAGATTGGAAGTGCTGAAGGACCCAGCTCTATGGTTGTTGGGCCCCTGTCCCAACCCTAGCAAGTGACAGCCATTAGGGGGACTCCTCCAATGGCTGAGACACACAGCCTCCAGGACCAAGGAACTACTAGATCTCAGCTCTCAGGTGGGCTTCTGTTGTTGAATTTCAAAGCTGACTTAATAACTTTGTGTGTGTGTGTGTCTGTCTGTCTGTCCATCTCATAGGTCCTAATCCTCTAGAGAACCTTGACTAATACAGTAACCACCAACTGAAATTTAGCATGTCCTCCAATTACAAATGTAGGCGAGAAATTGGCACAGGTGCAAGGCACAGTAGCACCGTGACTTTGTTACCAGAACGAATCTTCTTCTCAGGTCATGTGAGCTGTGGCAGATTTCAAGGGGTACTACATGCTTGCTACCTTGGATCGGCACTAAGAATTATCTGGGCTGCTAGATCTCTTGTTACTTACTGTTGCTATAGAAGCACAGATGTCCCCATGCCATGATGTGTGTGCTTTGTGTGTGTGTGTGTGTGTGTGTGTGTGTGTGTGTGTGCATGCACACGACTGTGCTGTGCTTTCCTACGCATGCGTACGTGGACACCAGAGCTCATCTTTGGATGCCTTTCTCTTTTGCCCTTTACCTTTCTTGTTGACACTTGAGTTTCTCATTGAATCTAGTGTTTGTTGTTCACCTAGACAGATGGGACACGGAGCCCTGGGGATTTTACCAGCCTGTTAGAGAGGGGCCCATGCTCCCCTAACTGTTAAAGACCTCTTAGGAGACTCAGGATAGTCCCACTGCAAAATCAGATCTTCCATACAGCAAAAAGACCTACAGAAGGATCCATTTAGTGCCCGCCCTTGTGGCTTTAGTCACCTCTTTTCCTCTTAACAAAAATCTCAAATGCAGTCCACTTGTGAAATCATCATTTGATCTTTTAATGCCCGGTTAAAACGGGATCAGCTTTGAGCTATTCAAGAGCTGACTGTCTCTGCAACGAATTAGCAAGGATCCTTCTTCTCTGCCTCATCTCCCAGGCGCACTGACAAACAGGCAGGGCAGCCAGAGGAGATGGCACTCAGATCTGATCATTTTCCCATATCGCTGAGAAGTTGGAAATGGGCGGAGGCTGCAGTGGTGATTAAGACTCGGAATACCTGTGGCTTTTAATTACCATTCCACGCGTGTTCCAGTGTCCTCCTCCCTGACCTCGCACTCCTGTGGCTGTAATGAGGCAATTATCAGAAGCTATTCTGTATTGTTAGTTATCTTTGCATGCAAAGATATCTCCCTGAGCCTTCTCTTGTACTGCCTCTAGTACTTGGCTGACAAGAGATCCTCCTTAAGTAGGCGGGGCGACAGTAGGTCCTCCCTAAGTGGGCGGGGCAACGATAGATCCTCCTTAAGTAGGCGGGGCTCAGGTGAATATCCAGCTACTGTGCGTATTTAGAGGGCCTTCACTCTCGAAGATGCCCAGGCAAACACACTCATTTTCTTTTCCCACCTTGCATTTGTTTCTGCCACATCTATTCTACAAGCACTGTAGAACACTTACTATGGGGTAGGTAGGCATCATGCTGACATTAGATGAAAAGAATATAATCACTTCCTTTGAGGAATTTGGGGCTGTAGGAACACCAGACACATAAACACCACAAAGAATATGACAAAGGGAAGGTCCACTCTCCACAATGGGTATCATTTAAAAATTAAAAATTAAAAAAGATGCTAGGGGCAGAACCCGAAGAATGAGTAGGATTCTATCATGGGAAGAGAAAAGTGGCCATCTTCCAGACCAGAGGGACTTGAACTTGTCCCTGCTGGAGCAGTACACGGAACTCTTCCTGCCTCAACACTCATTCCTTCTCCTCTCTCCTCTTCTTTGTATCTGGGCCGATGCTGAGGAAGGCAGGCTATGCTCCCGGCCTTGCCCTCAGCCCAGCCCCAGCCCCCCCCCCCCAACTCCCACCCCCTGCTCACGAGGCAATGACGATCACTCCATTTCTCTTTGCCAATCTGTGACGTCAGGTGGGCACGTGACCACACTCTGGCTGGTGCGATATAAGGGGAAGTCTGCAATGGAGACTTTCTCAGACATAAAATGACAGCATCTCTCGGGGAGAGAGCTAGCCTTTCCTTTCTTGTCTTGAAAAATTCACATGATGCTTGCAGCTGTAGCGACTATCTTATGACAGCAGAAAGATAATAAGAGCCCGGGGCCTCTGGGAGAGTAGCACTGAATAGCAACCAGTACTGGCAACTGGACTCCTTGTGTTGGGGGTAGGACGGGAGGGGGGCGATTAACTCCTGCTTGCCTAGGCTATAAACTTGGGCTTTCCCTCCCTTATGGCTAAAAGTCCACTCAAACTATTTCCATACAATGTTTCGCTGTCTCCTCGGTGAGTGCCTGCAGTGAGATCGCTAGAGACACCCGTGAGTTTTACTGTTGATCAGCCCAAGCTGCGGCCCTCTGGGATCTGGCTCTTGCTCCCCTTCATCTTCTCCAGTCATTTTGGGAAACTCCTCAAGAGAATTACTTTGAGAAACTTCCCTCTTTCTCTAAAGGGTCACAGCGTTAGGAAGGCTGAGAACCACTGCTCCAGTCTAATGGATCCCTCAGCGTTTGCCCATCCACACAGCTTCTCTGCAGCTAGCTGGAGTCCAAACCCCAGTGCCGGAGCATATGAAGGGAATAGAGAACACAGTACTGCCAAAGACAGGCAGGCAGAGCCTGGTGTATCCAGCCTAGTGGGTTACATGGGGGGGTGTTGATAGCACCCCGTCCTCTCTCCCCTGGGGCTTGCTGAGGAGAGCCCGCCATGGAGAGCCTTTAGGCTTCTCACCCTCAGTTTGGATGTAGGAGATTGTTGCCAAGCAGGGGTGAAGTCCTGAGAGGACCATGACATTAAAACATGGAAGAAATAATAATGAATGGTCGAAAGACTTCCAGCCGGAAGTTCAACAGGAAGTTATCTGGTGTGCTCTCTTTTTTTAAAAGATGACAGATGAAAGGCTACATATATGCCCAGGGTAATGAACCTGGGGCCAGACTCCCAACCAGTCCTACCTAAAACAGTCTCCTTATAAACAGAGGAGGAACTAACTCAAGATGTCATCAGGCTGCTGAAATAGACGGGAGTCAGGCACAGTGGCATACGAATATAGTTGTTGAAGTGCTCAGGAGGCTGGGGGGAAAAATGACATGAGTTCAAGACCAGCCTGGGCTGCATGCACCACAAGACCATGTCTCAAAATAAACAAGCAACACATGAGATCTGGGATGTGAGAAAACGAGTCTATTGCACATGTCGGGACCACAGTGGGGATTAGTCACCAGGACCAAGGGAACTGTCTGAGATGACTTCTGCCTTTCATGAGAGCCAGGGTATAATGTGGTATACTCCAGTGAGACTAGGAAGTTACAGAGGGGAAAAAAAAGTACTAGAAACTTGATTTGAAGTACCTGTGAAATGAACAAGGGGGATGTCCAGGAGGCATTTAGATATATAGATCTAGTCAGGGTAACTCGGGTGCCTCTGTCTTAGGGGCATCGGCACGTGGTGACCATGGGCACAGCAACAAGGAGGGTGCCAACAAAGAGTACATGACTTCAATGGAAAGATGGGGACTAATGACACAACACTGGTGGGCTTCAGTGAGGCTGTGTGTGTGTGTGTGTGTGTGTGTGTGTGTGCGCGCGCGCGTGTGTGCGCGCTTGCGCTTGTGTGTATAGTGTATGCCATAGTATGCATGCGCATGTGGAGGTCAAAGGGCAACCCTCAGGAGTTAGTTCTCTCCTTCTGCCTTTGTCTCAGTTTGAACTCTGCTTGTTCAACAAGCACTTTGACCACTGGGCCATTCTGCTGCCCCTGACCTCTACTTTCTCTGAGCTTTGGCTCCTTTGCCATCTGTTTTCCACAGCACTTTTCTTAGTAGGCAGAGAACAATGTTGCTGACAGTTTCAGGAAACCACAACCTGAAGTTCCTCCCCCTTCGCAAAATAATTTCTGTTTTTGAGACATTGTTTCCTTATGCAGGGTAGGCTTGCCTTGAACTTGGGCCGTTTCTGCCCCAGTTTGGGATGAATGCTGAGATTATAGGCTAGCATGATTTGCTCAGTAAAAGACTATTATTCTCTCACTGTACATGTGACAGTCCCTGGGAAATACTCTCGTTGGCTTTGTCTGCAAGGATCATGTAACCTATACCAGGTCTCTGACACGTGGATTGCCCAGGTTTGAGTCACATCTGGATGGGAAGATGGGAGATTGGGAGGATGTGTTTCCAGAACGAGACCGTTAAGGCTTTCCAGGCAGAGAAGAGTAGTTGCCATGGTTCTCAGCCCATCAACATTTAAGAAGAGAGGAGGAGGAGGAGGAAGGAGACACAACGTTGATATGTCAAAGTAGATCAACAGCTTTTTGGAAGCCAAGATCTGTTTCCGATGTGTATTTATTCTTCTACACCCTCCCCACTATCTAGTATCCTGCCTTAACATGCCTGTCATCAACAAGTGGGTGTGGAGAAAAATCCCAGACATCACACCCAACAAGCAGGGGGGGGTACTTTAAAAAAAAATGACAAAGACTAACAAGCCCAGAAATCTGATTTGGGCAATATACAAAAGCACACCCCCCCCCCCCCCCAGTATTTGGCCTCCATGAACACAGATATTAATAGATTCTCTAAAGAGAGCCAATCTTTTCAGGTTTTGGACGGCACCGTCATATCAGTATGAACTCAAATCGTTCCAGATGAGGATGACATTTGAGGAGTGTCTTGAAGAAACCGGGTAGTGATATAAAGAGCTCTGTTCCTGCTACTGTGTTCTGGGCTCACCGTAATTTCATGCTGCATTTGAAAGCCTGCAGGGGAGACACCTTAATTGCTACGGATGCCAAATAGGAAGAAGAGTGCTAATCAAACCTTATTAATCGACGACATACTACCAGCTTTCAGGAACAGATGCTAAGGGGGAATGAAACCTTGTAAGCCACGGGTACCTACCAACACCCCCTCAGGTCAGTAACAATTGTTTTTCTTCACATACACCTTTCCTGTCCACTAGGGGGAGTACTAGCGCACGCCAAAGCATGGCTTTTTCTATGCCTGATGCTTAAACTCCCTATGCCTAACAAAAACTTGTTCGTCTGTAGATTCCTAAGACCTCCAGCCTGTGATGGCCCAAAGATCTAACCAGATGTCATATTTTTCAAACAGACAGAGTATATCATTCAAGGTATGTTAAGAAAATACATTGCTTAAATTCTCAGTAACTCAGAACCATCTTAGTGAACATTTCTCTTGTAAACAGAAGTTTCTAGCCAGGAAGGCAAAGGCGAGGGCTAATTATTTGTCAGAATCTTTGCTTATTTAAAAAAAAATAGAAGATGCTGAATCTGTGCCCTTTCAATTTTAAAAAGCTTAATTTTAATACCTGTTAGACACTAGTATGATCTTTTATTGCTCAGTGGAGTTCTTAAAGTATTATTGGCACTCAGTTGATAATTATTATAATTATTATAAGCTTGTCTAACATAATTACAGTATAAGACTCTTCCCTCTTCAACACAAAGCCACTTTCAAAAAAAGTTTGAGAGGCTATGTAAATTAACAAATAGCCGAAATGCCACACTTAGCTTCGCACCCAGCTTCGCTGCCCTTCCTTCTTCTCAGTTCTGTATTTTTTTGTGGCAGGGTACTGCATTTTTTTTTCCTTTTTAGTCTCTGTTGAGAATGTCAACCCGTGAATTGGTAAGCGTGTTATTGTGCGTATGCCAAGTCAATGTGTTTGGAGCTGTGGATTCCTCAAAGACTGACACCCACCCCTGCAGTTGCCTGCTTTTGCAGAAACATTCCGACAACATCGACTCAACACTGACCCTGTGTGAAGCCCCGTAAACGGCATAGGACAGGACAGCATTGCTCCTGACTATACCCTCAGCCCTATCACATGCCTGGCATCAGGAGCCCCGAGGGTTTCTTGCTAAGGACATAAGCAAGTAAATAAAAGGTTTGAGATGTGAAAGTTTTGGGGGCACAAAGGTCTTGTTTGCCCAGAGATTGCTAGAGAAATCAAGAGCGCTATGCATGCAGGGACCTCTCCTCAATGGAGGAGATAAAATACCTGTTTTCACTGTCTAGAAGGCTGGGAGTGAATATTGTTGACGGCCCGGTGACCTTTTTGCTATCTGCAGCAGCAGCAGCAGCAGCAGCAGCAGCAGCAGCAACAGCAGATCTCACCCTTTTGCTATAGAGATAGACCTCACTTAAATCCCCCACAACGTTTATTCCAGACTCTCCCTCCCTACCTCACAGGTAATAGAAGCCCTCCTTAGTGGGGGAATGTCCCATGTACCCTGTGGCCTGTTGAATCTCTGTCCTGAGTCAGAGACCACACTAGAATCTAGGCTTTTTAGCTATGGAACCTACCCTCGTGGTCACATGTATTTCATAAAGCAGTTTCTAAATGCTCACACCTTAAGCTTTATTCTGCACCTGGAATCGGAATGATTGTTGCCTGGAAACCTGGAATAGGAATGATTGTTGCCTGGAAACTTTTTCCCAAATTGTACTGTTTTAAACATGCTGACAATGAACCACCTGGTACCAGGCTCCTCAAGTCTGATACAGGACGGTGATGTCGATCTGAACAGAGGTTTTATTCTTGCCTCTTTGTGGATCACTGCCTTCATTGACAACTTCAGTGTCCCCACCCACCAAGAAAGGAATTGTAGAGAAACACTAAGTTGCTATCCCTGACCTCAGAAGAGTTAACAGTGGTATGAAAGGGTGCTTGGCCTATTTATCTATTTGTCAATTCTCCCATCTATCCATCCATCCATCCATCCATCCATCCATCCATCCATCCATCCATCCAACCATCTATACATCCATCCATCTATACATCCATTCCTCTATACATCTATACATCCATCCATACGTACATACATATATCTATTTATACATCCATTTATTCATCTATATATCCATCCATCTATAAATCCATCATCTATAAATCTATCTATTCACCCATTAACCTATACATCCATTTATATATACATACATCTATACATACATACATCTATATTTACCCACCCACTCATTCTCCAGAGCCTTAAACATGCTAAGCACATATTTTCCCATTGGACTATATCCCCAAGTCTATTGTCATTTTCTTAAAGGAGCTGAGAGTCTACTAGAGAGCTTTAGATATAATTTAACTACTCACACAGAAAGTATCAGACAAATAGGGGTTCACAAAGTAAGAAACAAGGGAGGAAACTTTAGGTAAAATTACCAAAAATGTGAAGACCTGGAGGCAGAAAGAGCCCCGCTTGCTTAAGAAACATGGCCAACTCTGCTAAAAACCAGTACCAGCCACATCCCTCGCTCTGGTCTAAAAGCCCTTAACCTGACTATGAAAGTCCCGGAGTACATAGTTGATATTTCAACAATGTCTAGGGTAAGAGTCACATGATGAGCCTGGTTATGTGCTGGGTAAGACAGGAGCTGGAGAGCTATCTGAGCTGGGTCTGGTCATGGGTCAGGTAGTCAGGGCCAAGGGAACTCCCCACCCTCTTCTGCCACAAACTGGTTTGTTTCATCTACTCAGTCTGTTTCATGGCAAGGCACTCAGGGAAGGGTTGCCTTGAGGGACAAGACTATTTATGTATTGCCTGCTTTCCTGGGGCCCTCATCCATGCTGATGCTAAGTGGATGCCTTCCAAAAGGCATGTGGGCTCTTACCTCTGGGTTCCTTAAGAGTCCAAGTAAATGTGTTTTGATCAACGAGATTTTGTGTCTTTGGCTTTAGTTAGGCTGTCACACATACAAATGGAAACATTTTTTTTTGCACCCCTCCCTACCCTTTATCGAATGAGCTTGTGATCCTAATATGGTTGATAGCAGTGTCTCTCTAGAGGCTGAAGTCAGACTGCAGTGATGAGACCTTCTCCTTATTCCAATGCAAACCTTTTCCTGAGGAGACAATATACCCATATCTACTCACTCCAGAAAGGCAGCCATGACAGGCCAAAGTACAGATACCACCAAAGTCACCAAAGTCCAACTTGGTAATGCAGTGAGTGTAGGGGTTGTTCATTAATCTGCTCTAAGCCCCCTGGGCCACAATCCCCCACTCTTACATGTTGGCAGTGTCTCTGTCCTACACTTCTCAGGCTGGGGCCTTCTCTGTCCCTGGCAATGGTGATTCTCTTCCTTCTTCCTGTGGTTGGTTCCCTTGCCTGAGAAATCTAAAGCCCTGCCTCTGTCTCCTTACTCCAGCCATTGGCTGCTGGCAAATTTATTTACCAATTAGAACCAGCTTGGGTTAAGGGACGTGTGAATTCCCGAGTAATTTGGGTACCCAATTAACACAAGCAATAAACCAATCCACAAGAAGTGAGTTTTATTGGGGTTACTTATGGGAATATAGGTGAGGGGTCCCTTACAGGAGCAGGAGTGACTCAAAGACAGCCGCATCACCAAAGCCCACCCCCAGGACTGGTGACAGCTCACAAAGCTGGGACCCTGGAGCAGGCTGCACAGCTTGCAGGTAGCTCATCAAGTTGGAGAGTGTCCTTTCCAGGTGCCTCAGGTGGTTTAAACCTCTTCCAGGAAGTCTGGATGATTTATGCCTCTTCCAGGCTGCTGGTCAGGTCTCAGAGTCTGCAGCCTGGCTTGTTTGAGAGTCTTCACAGCTCATCTTTCCTTCTCTAACGGGGACTTTCTGCTTTTATTGCTTTCTCTGGTTGATCCCTCCCACCCGTGAATCTTGTCAGTTTCAGGAACTTCCTGAAGATCATTTATTGACTTGTTTACCTTCCTGCTTGAGATTCCCTGCAGGATGGGTGTTTCAATCTTAGAGGAAACAAGAACAATAATCTTGTTGTGATAAATCTCCAACCCAAATAAGCTCTGGCAATGAAATCATGACTCAATTAATAGGAATACATGCTGTGCACCTAGATTGGGCAGATCTACCAATACCATCTTCCACATCTATGAGACCCATCCAGGCCATGTGCTTCTGCTCTGCTTTTCTTCTTCCTCCTTTTCTGTGCCCTCTCCCTCTCCCATTTTCTCCTCCTTCTCTCTTCCCACCTTCCTCTCCACCTTCCCTTTTATCTGCCCAATCATCAGTTCTCCTTTATTTTACAAATTGAGGTGGGAAGCAGGTTTACAGGAAATCACCTGAGTGCTGACTCATTCCTTGTTCACAACCACTCACAAGAGAATTGACCTTAAATATAATTAGCCCCAGGGCTATCCACAACAATGGGGTGTTTCAATCTTAGAGGAAACAAGAACAATAATCCCCCCAAAAGAGAACTAATCCCGCATGAAGGTACAGAGAAGGTAAGCGTAGAAAGACTTCGATGCCTGCAAAGAAACCAGTCCTGCTTACAGCCTAAGAGTTAGGAAGATATTGGTTGTTTATACCAGCCAATCTGTGGGACTCCGCTATGGAAATCATAGGAAACTAACACAGTGACCTAACATAGAATTGGGGGGGGGGGTCTCAGCATCAAATAGCAGTAATAGTAACAGTGTCACTATTTACTAAGCAGATCCTGTGAGCCAGGGTTTGGGTTACACACATCCTCCCCCACCCAAGTATTATCTCATTTAGTATTCATGTAACCTCCGTGAGTCATAACCTTTCCCCTTCCCCCAATCTTCTAAGACGATGCTGAGGCTCCCAGAGCCCAAGGCTACCTAATTACAAAACTACTAACTGGAGGCATAGGATCTAGAATTGAGGTCTGACTAGGGCCATTATATCCTGGTACAAAGAAAATGGCTTCTCGTCTTTTGGGCACAGAAAGCCCCTGTGTCAGAGGGCAGGGGCTAGCGAGCAGAGGGCTGGTTGGCTTTCAGTCCTCCTTGCCTCTTTGGGCAAACCTCCACTTTACAATGACCTGCTCTGTAGCACAGGTGCTCAGTTGTTATATTGGACCAGCTGGGGGTTGAGGTGGCTGTGGTAGCATCAGGAGGTACACAGGGGTCATGAGTATTGGGGTGCAGTTGAGAAAGAGGCCCCGGGGGCTCCTTGTGACCTTTAGGAAGGCATTAGACCTCCCTTCAGCCCTGTTCTGCTCACTGGCCTTAGCACACCCCCAATCCCTCCGGTCTCTCAGTCAGCAAGAAATCTAGTTTGCAGGATCACGTGCTAGGATGACCTATTGACCTTTTTACCACCATCCTCGCCGTCCCTACTATTACCACCAAACCAAAAAGCCCAAGAAATGCCTCTCTGGCTGTTTTATTTGACTCCGACTTTCAGCGTCTATGCCTTTCCTCACAATTAAAGCTCCATTTCGCTCTAAAGTTTGCAGCTTTCATGAAGAGGGAAAAGGGACCTTTGACACCGTAAATATTTAATCACCATTGAGATGTCCAAAAGATGAGGGAATGGACGGTGCAGATTGGCTGGCTCTGAGAAGCAACAAAAGAAGCCATAGTGGTGGGGCAGGGGGTGGGACAGGGGGTGGGGCAGGGGGTGGGCAGGGGTGGAGCAGGGGTGGGCAGGGAGTGGGGAACGGGGTGGGGCAGGGGTGGAGCAGGGGTCGGAGGTCGGGGTAACCTAAAACATGCCATCTTTAGAGCTTAAAGTGGCTCACATTCCTATTCACTAAGTGTGCCTGAGCTATGAAGGAAGCTAGATTTATTAATTTATTTATCTCTTTAAATATTGGGCGGGGTGAACTAAGATGAGATCTGGAGGTGAAGAAGTCTGACGCTCTCCTCCTACTTCTGTTTTGGTAACCATGAAGAGACACGAAATTTCTAGACTATATCGAGGTGACTGCTGGAGTTCAGACGTGGGGGAGAAAATGTCTAAAGAAGGAAAAAAAAGAGCTGTCTGTTCGGTTTTGTGTCTTGTTTGAAAATACACTTCAAACATTCGACAGTATTTCGGAGATCATAACTGCCTATGCCCCCACCACCTCCTGAGCCCTTGGCCCCCGGGAGTCCAGATTCACTTTTAAGTACTTTTTAGCTTTATGTTTTAACTGGAAAAAAAAATAATCTTGCCCAGTAGGGCTTCCATTTGTTTCTATCAATGGGCTGAATTTAGTTTAGGAAAGGCTGTGGAGAAAGAATGAAATGTGCCTTTTCCCCTTGCCAGATCTGGACGCACCAACCGTTTGGAAATAAAGGGCATGCAATTTGCCAAGTGTTCCTGCTGAAGGGCCATCCCGCATCTCTTCTGGATCTTTCTTTGAGGTAGGTTGAGTTGATGGTTATATTCTTGCAGGAAGCAAGTGATAGGAACGGAAGCATTAAAGGGGTGGGGTGGTGGCTGAGGTATGGGCATGGTAAGGGGGCAAGCCAAAGCTGGCATCAGTAGGAGGCGCTGCGTGCTACAGGTACAGGGTGAGGGGTGAGGGGTGCTGAGTGAACCAGGGCACTGAGAGAGGACACCCCGTGGAGCCAATGGCCTTTTAGAAGACCTGGTCACAGCTAGTATACTGATTATCAGGTAGGGATCTGGGGGGGCTAAGCACCCCAACTTCACCTTAGCTCTCCACTCCGGGGTCTCCCACAGGGCCTCCCATTGGCTGAATCCAACCAGAAGCCAAACTGTCCTTAGATGCAGACTTTCGGTATAGAACGAGACTGGGAAGGCAGGAGATGATAGGAAGAACTGAAGGCGACGCAGCCAGGATGGATAAGAAGACATACGCAGAAAGGATTGAGGAAGGAGGGGTAGGTTAAGTTCTGCGGGTATCCTGACCTAAGAACTCATGGTGCTGTATATAGGAAATGGGCACCACATCCCCCGCCCCCCGCCCCCCGCCCCCCGCCCCCGCCTCTCCTCTCTTTCGTTTTATGTCACATCTTAGTAAAAGATTTTTGAAAAGACAAAATGAAGCCAGGCATGGTTGCATGTGCCCGCAATGCTAACACTAGAGAGGTTAAAGCAGAAGAGTTTCTACTTTGAGGCCAGCCTGGGCTATACGGCAAGAGGCTATCTTAAAACGCAGGGAGCAGGGGGATTGAAAAGATGACTGCTCTTGCAGAAGACCAAGGTTTGGTTCCCAAGGCCTACACAGTGGCTCACAAATGTCTGTTACTCCAGAGCCAAGGGATCCAGTGCCCTCTTCTGGCTTCTGGAGACACTAGGCACACACACAGTATGTGGTATATACACAAGCAAATACTTATAAACGTGAAATGCAATGATTTTTTTTCCCCAAAGGACTGGGAGACGTCTCAATCAGGAAAAGTGCTTGCTATACAAGCTTGGGGGGTCTGACTTTGGATCCCCATGTAAATACTGGGCGTGATGGTGTATGTCAGTAACCCCTAGGCCAGTGGGATGGAAAACATGAATCCCTCGGGCTCACTGATCAATTAGCCTGTCCAGCCAAATCAGTGGGCTTCAGATTCTGTAGACGCCAGTGCTGACCTCTGACCTTCATTTGCACGCGCACACACGCGCACATCCAACCCCTTGCCTGCCCCCTCCCCCCCCACACATTAAAAAAGAGGGGAAAGCCAAAAGCAGCAGAAGGCCAAGAAAAGTATTCAGCTCTTACATTTGAGATTTGGTGCGCGAGACGCTTAGCATCAGCAATCCAATGGAACCATCACGCCCTCAATACTTCCCAAGCATGGATGAGGACAAGAAACGCTTCCCCAGTCTTCCCCAGGACCACGTGCCCAGCCACCAGCCAGCCACTGCCCATACTCAGAACTCATTCCAGGCTACATGGCGATATTTCGTAGGGAGGGCAAGGACTGTGGAATAAGCCGCGTGTGCTCCGCAGAGAGCGCCAGATTGCTCGCCCAGAAGTCCAGCCACTTCATCGTCAGCTGAGAGAATCTCCCCACCAGAATCTCGAGGAAGCGGAAGCACAAGCGACTGTGGAGCTATCTGCCTGTTAATCTTATCTTCTGCTATTCATTTTAAGAGTTTGAGTTATTATTAATATGAAGGTCTGCTTTATGGCAGCTCTTCTTGTTGAATGAGTTTGTGCCAAGCTGCCTGCCAGTTATCAAGGGACTCAGGGGCCCAGGGTTACACTAACAGCGAGTCCCTGAGATGTGATGACAGAGACATGAAAAGATTTTTTTTTTTTTTGTCCTAAGAGGGATCAGTATTTTATGTTTACCCTCAATAACCTTTTGGCGCTTCATTTCAAAGGAACATTAAGAAAAAAATACAAGCAAGGATAGCCACACATTTCAAAAATAAATCTTTATTTATAAAAAAAAATTTAATTTTAATTTAAAATTAATTTAAATTAATTTAATCAATTAATTTAGTTAACTTAAAAATTAAATAACTTTAATTTTAATTTTAAGAGACCACCCAGGTTGCAGAAGTGTCCTAAAGCTGAAGATGTAATTAGCCGATGAGTTTGCCTACTTCCTGCAGATCTAGAAAACTCGATGGTCGCTGATGACTTAACGGTATTTTGCTGTCAATCAAGGGCGGCCTCAGATCCTTCACCACAGGCAGAGCAAGTGTCGGAAGAAACTTCACCTTCCTGAGTCAGGGCCGTAGTCTGTTTTCTATTGCTGTGAGAAACACCATGACAAAAAGCAAGCTGAGGGGGAAAGGGTTAATTTCATCCTGCAGCCTACAGCCCATCCTGAGGAGAAGAGAGGTCAGGACCTGAAACAGAGGCCATAGAGGAACACTGCTTACTGAACTGCTCTCTGCCCTTGCTGATCCAACTCAGGACCCTTTGCCCAAGGGTGGCAGCACCTGCAGTGGGCTGGTCCTTCCCACATCAATTAATAATAATAATGATAATAATAATAAGAATAAGAATAATAATGGCCTGCAGATGTGCTACAGACCAGTCTGATGGCGGCAAATTCTCCACTGAAATTCCATCTTCCCAGATGATACTTGTCTGTGTCAAGGTGACAAAAACTTAACCAGCCCAGCCTGCCGCTTCTGTAACACAGCACCGAGTGCCAGGGTAGTTTATGTCCTGGACTCTGCAGCCTCTGAGAAAAATTGGCATTTACCACCCTTTCCAAAGGCCCTTATAATATTGAAGGCTCTTACAGGCCGTAAAGAAAGGCAGCGTTGGGACTTTACGCAAAGAACAGTGGTTTTGAATGTCCACCTCTGTTCTTTTGTCTGTAAGTGTTACTCTTCTGGGAAGCAATATGTAATCCAACTCTGCTGAGTCATGACAGAGAAAGCTGACAACTGAAATGTTGGAGGTGAGCCCATCACACAATCCAGCCTTCTTACAGGAACTAACACTGGGTACTGTCACCAAGCATAGAAGGTTACTCTCCATCCATCCATCCATCCATCCATCCATCCATCCATCCAAGGCCATGTTGACTGACAGCAGGACCTGATCTTACACTCCCTCAGCTCTTGCGCGCGCCAGACTCGACCAGCAAGGACGCTGCAACAGGATCCTTCTGCACACGTTTATTGGGAGAGCTTGATTGTAGAGGCGAAGAGACCCCGAGCCCAGAACTGGTGCTGCTTTTATAGGCCTAGGAGAGGCGTGTCTTACACCAGGATTGGTTATGCACTACGCCTCATTTGCATGTTCCTCATCTGATTGGCTACTCTCTCTCTCTCTGTACCTCACAGAGCCTCATTATCATACCTCATTTGCATGTCTCACATCTGATTAGTTATACTCTCAAAGCCTCATTACCATGCCCGGGCCAGGCACTGTCTTTGCAAAAAACTTTACTGCATATGTACACATTGGTTGTTTGTCCAAACTTATACGTGGTGGCCAGCAGTAGTCAGTGCCACTCTGCAACGGCACATGTGGCTTCCCACACTCAGCCACACCTTGAAAACTTGTTTAAAGTGTGGATATTCTTGACCAATGGTCCTTGTCTGTGGATGGAGAAACACTGAGAGGGAGAGAGACAAGAATGCTGGGGGAGGAAGGGCAGGCCCACCTGGCCAGCCAGCTTAGTCAGCTCAACTGCGATCAATGAGGTGACGGACGTCACAGCCAGATCCCTCAGTCATATCTCATGACTGCGCTGAATTCAACTGACTTCTATTGGCTGAACTGTGTTCAACTCATCTCTTAGCATCCACTCAAACTATAAAACGATACTTCCTCTAGTGTACTTTCAACTATCTGTTAATCTGAAGACCAGGAAGGAAGCTGGCTCAATTCATTTTCCTGTCAGTCACCAAAAGGGACCAGAAACTTTGATAAGGTTTTCAGCCCGAAGACCACATAGATATGAGCAGAGTTGTGGAGAGGCAAGGTGGCCTGTCTGAAATTCCAGGAGGCCAAAACAGATGTGATCTCTGTGGAATTGGGCAAGGTGTCATCGTAGCTACAAAGAAAGGGTGTGTAAAGGATCTCTTGACCACTAGAACTAACATTCTTAGTTGCTTCTGGCTCCCATCAACCCAATCAGCCCTTTAAAGTATGGTCAGTTAAAAAAAAAAAAAAAAAGCAAAACAGAAGAGTGAAATGTGAATGATAACCATCTTGTGACTGTGACCAATTGCCTACTGAACAGCCGTTCTTAACGTCCCAAGTCCCAGCAGGAAACCACAGAATCTATAAAGCCCTGTCCAGCAGAAATGAGTCTGATTGTAGATGGCTTGGTTAACCCAGATTGCCTCCAGTGCCTGAGGGAGTGGATATTTTCTCATTATGGAGACTTTTCCAGCTAGCAAAGGCTGTGCGTACAACTGCTCAGAACCCATCTGAACGGCCCGTTTCCGTGGTAGCAGGTCTGTCTGGAGGACAGATCTGTATCACCTTCTTTTGTTTGGTTTTCAGCCATTTGTGTTACAAGAAGTTCTGAAATGTGTCATAAGGGACACCCAACAAGATGGATGGGTTCAGTCAATTGGTGAGGGATGAGTGAGCTATGGACCCTCCGCCAGATGGGTGTGTCTAAGAGAAGGCCTTTAAAGAAATACAGACCCTATGCCTAAATATTTATATAGAGTTGTTCATATTTCCCACACTTTTCAAATGTGAATGTGCGTCCTGAAGGTGGAGCTTTAGTACAGGAGAAAATTGGGAAGGGGCAAAGACGTTTGCTCAAAATGGGGCAGGACCAGTGAAGAACCTGTTTCCAGGTTTCTTAATCGCCTACATTTTTCATGCCCAAAAGTTAGCATGGATTCGGGTTTCTTCCACTATGGGAGTCTGCACGCAATTAAACAGGAGGAGAGAGAGAAAGCCTGCTTGCCGGAATAGGGCTTATGGTCTCAGCAAACTAAGGAGATGCAGGGACCATCAGAACCCTTTCCACACCTTGCTGGTAATTTTTGTAGGATGTTGTTTCTTCTTTTTCAAAATGCAGCAGCAAAGAATTGAGCAGTGAGCAACGTGCCACACCATGGAGTATGTTTAATCCAAATAGCTTCCAAGATGCTCTGTGACTGACTGTAGCAACTCTGTGGGGTTTAGGGAAATGGCTTGCTTACCAGCGAAGTAAGGCTATCTCCAAAATGGAATTGAATGCTGCTTCTTGGCCCATAACACTGCCACAGCCCATCTGTGAGTCAGCCACAGTGACTATAGGAGACTGATGCATGTATGCCCTATGTTGGAGAGGAATTATTTTGCTATTTATTTATTTATTTATTTATTTATTTATTTATTTATTTATTTTCGGATTTGAGTGATGCAAAAAAAATTCTTAAAATATTCCAAGTGGTGGAGAATGAGTTGAGGGGGGTATTTTTTTTAAGCAAGTAAGCCACTTGATTTGCTTCACTTAAGAGGTCCATATTAACATCAACCTAGACCTACATTCCCTGCTTCTTTTTTCTCTCCTCTACTTTCTGACACTACAGAAGAGGTGACCTCCAGCTAACATCTGAGAGCATCGGCACTGCCCATCAGCAGAGAGAAACAAGGATAGCCAGTCCCCAAAGAGGAGGTTGCACATGGAAAGATGGCCACGGACCATCTTTTAAAAGCCACTGCTGAAGGAATAGTGTGTGTGTGTGTGTGTGTGTGTGTGTGTGTGTGTGTGTGTGTACAGCAGAGAGAATGGAAGTCAAGGCCTGGCTGAGCTACACCCACCCCCTAATACTGTACTGTACATCTAGATTAGACTTTCAAGCTTCTTGCCCAGTTCCTTCTCCTCCCTTCTGCCTTTCGAAGCTCCCATCTCAGCAGCGGGAGGAACAGATCTAAGCAGTTCTGTGGAAGTGTAAAACCTGCAGCAGGTGACCTGTGAGGAAGCTCATTCAGAGCCCCCTTAAAAAACAATACAGATTCCTATCCAGAGCTTGGCTGACTTGGAGCTAAGAAGAGAAGATCACACAGCAACCAGTTGCAGTCCTAGGAAGATCTAGGAAGAATGCAGATCATTTCTTAAGGACCCATACGGGTCTTTAGCTCCCTCTCCATTCACCACAGAGTTGAAGGCACCAAGGCTTGCCTCTGGGAAGCCCACTTCTGAGAAAACATGAGCTTGCCTGCTCCCCAGAGCACAGTGATCTTTCTGTTCCAGAAATTCTCGGTGGCTTGCGAGGTGGGGGAAGGGGGGAGCACCCCAGCTGACAGTTGCTACCTGGATGAAGTGGTGGAGGGAGCCCCTCTAGAAACATAAGAGAGCTCCGGACTCTTGAGATGCGAGCCCTGGCTGCTGAGCCCAATGTACCTTTGCCTTTATTCTCTGGGGAGTGTAGTTTAGTGGCCACAGGTGGCACTGGACTAGCAAGAAACCTGTAAGAGGCTCCGGTGTGAGGTGTGGATTCGAATCTCTGCTGTGCTATTTGCTAACAGCTGTACCCGGGCAGGTTCCATAGCTTCTCCAAGACCTTTCTCAAAAGCCGAGTAGGGTTGATACAAGTCACTAATTAATACTGTTTGTCCCAAGCATCAAGTGAATCAAAATCTACATGGTGCATTTAGAACTATGCCCAGAACGGAGCAAGTTCTCAATAAATGTTAGCTTTTGTCACTAGGGTTAGATAGTGAGCAGAACTTTCTAAGTGCTATATCTGAGAGCCTGGGACTCCGTTGCCAAGGGAGACCAGGGAGCCTTTTCAAATATGAGAGCTCTGGCCCGAGGGATTGTCCACAACGAGAGTGTGGCGCCTTTCTCCTACCTCACTCTGACCGAGGGAAACCCACCCCCGGTCACAGGGGCGTCTTGGTCCCCCTCAGCCGCCTCCCGCTTGGCCCCAGCCCCCTGGCGCATCTCTCAGGCCCCCCTCCCGCCGCTCCACACCTGTCAGCCGCCCTGGCAGCCTCCCAGGGGCTCAAGCCCTGGGCCTCCGCCGCAACCCGTTCGACCCTGGGTCCTGGCTCCGCGAGCCTCGCGTTTGCCCGGGGCTGCTCTCGTAAACAAAACCCGGGCGTTGGAGCAGCCCCGCGGGCTGGGGAGCGCGGGAGCCAGCTCGGTGCGCGGTTCCGGCGCCGGGGGAACCCGGGGCGAGCAAGGGGCGATGGTGGCAGCCGCGGCGGCCGCGGCAGGCGGCTCAGCTTTGTTATGAATAGATGAAAGAGGCCACCTACACAGTAACCCAAATTACGAGACCTCCCTCCTCCCGATCTCACCGAATCAAGAAGGGAGGGGAGATGGGCGTGGAGGGAGGGCGGGCGAGAGGCGGAGGGCGGAGGAGGAAGAGGATGAGGAAGGGGCCAGTTGCATCCCACTTTCACAATGGGAAAGTGAAACGCACAAGCGCACCCAACCTCTCCAGCCCTCCCCGCCCGCCTCGCTCCCCTCCGCCCGTCCCCTCCCTTCCCCTCCGCGCCTCCCCGCGAGCGCCCGCGCCGCACAGAGGAACTCTCCGGCGAAGGCGGACGAGGAGGAAGCGTCTCCGGAGCGCGCAGGGCTTGCCGCCGCGGCACAGGCTGCCGGAGCGAGCCCGCCGCGCGCCGTCCTCCCTGCACTCCTTCCCGGCCGAGCCGCGGGGATGGGGCGGCCGCGGGAGCCCGAGCGCGCGCAGGAGCCGCCGCCGCCGCCACCGCCGCCCGCGTCTCCGTCGCCGCGCGCCTGAGCTGCCCGAGCTGCCGCGCGCCCTGCCCGGGGGCGGCCCCCCTAGCCCCATGGAGGTCTCCCGGAGGAAGACGCCGCCGCGCCCCCCGTACCCCGCCGCACCGTTGCCCCTGATCGCCTATCTGCTGGCGCTGGCAGCGCCCGCCCGGGGCGCGGACGAGCCGGTGTGGCGATCTGAGCAAGCCATCGGAGCCATCGCGGCGAGCCGGGCGGACGGCGTGTTCGTGGCGAGCGGCAGCTGCCTGGACCAGCTGGACTACAGCCTGAAGAACAGGCTCTCTCGCCTATACCGGGACCAAGCGGGCAACTGCACGGAGCCCGTCTCGTTGGCGCCCCCCGCGCGGCCCCGGCCCGGGAGCAGCTTCAGCAAGCTACTGCTGCCCTACCGCGAGGGGGCGACCGGCCTCGAGGGGCTGCTGCTCACCGGCTGGACCTTCGACCGGGGCGCCTGCGAGGTGCGGCCCCTGGGCAACCTGAACCGCAGCTCCCTGCGCAACGGCACCGAGGTGGTGTCATGTCACCCGCAGGGTTCGACGGCTGGTGTGGTGTACCGCGCGAGTGGCACCGACCTCTGGTACCTGGCGGTGGCCGCCACCTATGTGCTGCCGGAGCCGGAGACCGCGAACCGCTGCAACCCCGCAGCATCCGATCGCGACACGGCTATCGCGCTCAAGAACACGGAGGGGCGCAGTCTGGCCACGCAGGAGCTGGGCCGCCTGAAACTGCGCGGTAGTGCGGGCAGCCTGCACTTCGTGGACGCCTTTCTCTGGAACGGCAGTGTCTACTTCCCCTACTATCCCTACAACTACACGAGTGGCGCTGCCACCGGCTGGCCCAGCATGGCGCGCATCGCGCAGAGCACAGAGGTGCTGTTCCAGGGCCAGGCTGCCCTCGACTGCGACCACGGCCACCCTGAGGGCCGCCGCCTACTGCTTTCCTCCAGCCTGGTGGAGGCTGTGGACATCTGGGCCGGCGTGTTCAGCGCGGCCACTGGAGAGGGCCAGGAGAGGCGCTCCCCCGCCACCACGGCTCTCTGCCTCTTCAGGATGAGTGAGATCCAGGCGCACGCCAGGAGCTGCAGCTGGGACTTTCAAGCGACTGAGCACAACTGCGTAAGTCCAGCCCCCGGGGTTCAGATGGAGTCTTGGGTGACACTTACCAAGTCTCAGGTTCACTACACCACCGACTGGCCGAGATTGCAGGCTACTCTAAAGCACAGTCTGGGGTCCCCAAAGGGAGCGTGTAGAAAGGGTGACGGGGTAGCGGGGAGGATTGGAGGGAGGTTCAAAACTCTAGTGGCTGCCTCTCATCTTTTTAGTACAAATGCGGGCGCTTGTTTAGGACTGAGCTCCCCCCAACCCCCCGGGCCCGGGCTATCCTCTGTTCCTAACCGCTTCTCCAGACCAGAGTCTCAGTGGACATGTGGGCTTGACCCTTTGAGCTAACAGTTACTAATGCCCTTACAGAAAAAGCTATCGAACCTAAAAGACTCGCCGCCACACCCCGGCCTTTGTGCCCCCCCCCTCCACCCACCCCACCTTCCAATCTCTGGCTGCAACCTATGTGATGTGGTCTGTAGAGTTGTGGCCTGCTCCGCACTGGTAAATAAATGCTATGGTGCAAAAGCCGCTCGCAGACCGCCCAGCCTGAACCAGCGCGAGGGGGCGGGGCTGTGGCTAGCCAAGGGTGGCTGTGGTCTCAACCTGGTGGAGAGAACCCTAGGAGGCAGCTTATGGTGTACAAAGCCTCGCCCTGAAAAGGAGAACCGGGTGTGTGTGTGGGGGGGGGGGCGGTTTGGAAAGTGTTGGGGTGCTCCAGGCAGTTTCTGGGCTGCAGATTTCCAGACTAGATTGCGGGGCTCTCTGGCACCACCCTTGAGCTGTGCCTAAACCAGGCAAAAGACACAGGTCTTCCCCTCAGGGCTCACAGGGCAGCCACAGCTTGAAATCTCGAGATTGACAGTTCTTTGACCGGAAAATGAAGCGACAGTTCAAGAGGGTCTCGCTGATGGGGATTACGGAGGCTTTGTGTACTTCTGCAGAGGCCTTTGCCCTCCCAAGGCTTCTGGCAAGTAACTCTGCATATGGCTCCTGAGAGTGAAGCCTGCTGAGAGCCTCCTTAATCACTGGACAGGATTCAAAGAGCAGAAACGGAGGGCTACAGGAGTTGCTATTGTTTTGCTGTAAAATGAATCCGAGGAGGAAGGCGGGTGGTAGTGGTGGGGAGTCTTGGAGTGGAGAACTGTTGCATGTACGTTTATTGTGTACCAGGGTGCCTTGAAACATTTCCCCTAAGGTATATTGATATGCGGGTAGAAAGGCACTCCCCTCCCGCCCTGCAAAGCACACCTTACCAAATATTAGTCTTATTATTCATGGAGAAAAAAAAAGGCTTCCGGTCACTCGCTCCTTCTCTGCTAGGGCAAGCACATAGCCATTTAATTTCACTACTAGTATACATTAGCAAATACACAAAGAGCACAGGTTGTACCCCCCCCCCCAATGGTTTAGCCTTGCTGTAAGCATACAACTTAATATTTAATATCTTCCTTTATATATCTTCATAATCTAATCGCTAAAGTTTGGTAAATCACTGCCTTTTTTTTTTTACTTCTCTGTTGAAAGACTTGAAACCTCCCCTGCCCCCCCCCACGCTCCACGCGCCCCCATTTTACTTTAAGTGTTAGGCAGTTTGTCTGTGGGGTTAACAGCAACAGCTCAGAGGCCCACAGCAGGTAACTACCACGGAAGTCCAAGCTTTGCCATCTGACAGCTGTGTCGATGTGCAGAGCCAAAACATTTCTCTTGACTGCATCTACCTAGTGGGTACTGGAGGACTCGGTTTCCTTCCAAACCCAGCATGCATCCTGAATACACTCAAAAGCCAGTTTTTGGCTCAATCAGGTGTTCCTACTTGCATCGGGATGGGGAGGGGCAGGATTAGTCTAGAGCTGTTTATCCTTCTTCCTGAGAGAGAGCTGCCCCTTGGAAATCAAGCAAGGGATAAACACAGGCTGCCAAAAATCTGGAATAGGGGGGAAAATAAATAATTAATTAAACAGGTCCCTGTACAGTGCTTCTTGCTCCTGTTATTTATTGAGAACTCCCAGGGCGCCCAGAGCTGTGTGTTCTGAAAGATGGGGTCTCTACCCTCTGAGCTTGTCATCCAAGTTAAATGATATACTCAGGTTCAAACAATAGCTTTCCTTGGCTGCACAGGTGGGAGCTGGGAGTTTGCCTTTTCTTTCCTTTTCTTTTCTTTTCTTTTCTTTTCTTTTCTTTTCTCTCTCTTTTCATTTAAGTAAACTCTCTGCTCCTGGAATGCATTAAAAAGCTTTAATGGGATTGCATTTTAAGAACATTTGAATGAAAAAAAAATAGGTGGTAGTTTTGATGAAAAAAGGCCACAATTTGCTAACCAATTAAATAGGCAGATAAGATACTTAACTCAACAAATACTTGTTTGATGGCCTGCTTGTGTGAGCCTGTGAGCTATGCTGGATGCCACCGACTGTGCCAGCAAAGAGACAATAGCAGGTTGCAACCCTGTTTAATGGGGTCATGGGATCAGTGTGGCCTCGGTTGTCACTCACGGAGAATGTTGTCACGGAGATTGCATTTCTTTTTCGGGTCTTGAATGTGTTTTTGAGAGGCGTGCTGAATTATAGGTGCCTGAAACAGGAGTTGGACCTGAAACACTCCATAGAGGGAGCCCCAGCAGACTGCAACAGCTAACCCTTCCTAGCAAACACAGGCTCTCCCACCCCGATTTTCTTTCTTTCCTTCTTTTCATCAGCAATTCACAGGCTGCCAAGGCTCAAGTGTCTAGATTTGCTTGCCTTCTTCTATCCCCTCCCTTGCCAGCTGGTACCTGTATGGCCCATCTTCCACCAACCCATGGTAATGATGGCACTGGCCAGGCAGTGTTTGGTCTCTTATCTCCCAACTGCTCATTCTCGTCCCTGCTGAGGATTAATTTCTGAGATGCAACGAGTGTGTACTCAATGTTTCACACACAAGGCACTCCCCCCTCCCTCTCCCCCTCCTCCTCCTCTTCCTTCTTCTCCTCCTATTTCTTACCTTGCCACCAAATTTCAGTGTGTGCTTTCACAGAGATCATCCGTTAGCTGCAGACCCCAAGCCCACCATAATGGCCAATCTCTGCAGGCCCACTCTCTGAGGCCCCTGATGGGCATCAGAGTAACAGGCCCTCCCGTAGAGAGTTTTGTGACAGCTTGACACAAGTTAAAGTCACCTGAGAGGAGGGAACCTCCATGTGATTGGACTGTGGGCCTGCAAGCCTGTAGGGCATTTTCTCAGTAAAGGCTTGATGGGGAAGGACCCAGCCTATTGTGGGCGGGGCTACCCCTGGCTGCTACTCCTGGGTTCTATAAGAATGCAGGCTGAGCAATCCAGTTAAGCAACACTTGGCTGTGGTGCTATGGCCTCTGCATCAGCTCCTGCATCCAGGTTCCTGCCCTGACTTTCTTCAGTGGTGAACAATGAGGTGAAAGTGTACTTTAAGCAAACCCTTCCCTTAGTAGCTTGCTTTTGATCATACTGTTTGACCCCAGCAAATAGAAACCCTAACTGATATCCCTCCCCAAATGATGCTTCCGTGAGTCCTTCAGCAAGCCCGACAGGCTGGTTCTGTGAAAAGCATCCCATTTTCCAGATTGAAGAAGCTATGGTCAATAACAACATGAATGCCAAAGTCTTGAAGCTCAAACCTAGGCCTCCTGGTATATAGCTCTGTATTCTTTTGGCCATCCTGGTTCTTCTGGAAATGTCCCCTGAAAGTTCCCTAATTTAAAAAGGCAGAAAATGATTGCCCTTAGGGCAGTGGTTCTCAACCTGTGGGTCGCGACCCTCTGGGAGAGAGGTGAATGACCCGTTTGCAGGGGTCACCATGTCAGAGAGCGTGTCTTTATAGTGCAATTCATAACAGCAGCAAAATTGCAGTAATGAACTTAGCAATGAAAATAATTTTATGGGAAGGGGCGTGTCACAATATGAGAAACTATTAAAGGTCACAGCGTTAGGAGGGTTGAGTAGCACTGGTCTACAATGTGACTTTGAGAGTAGAGGGTACCTTCTGAAGACAGTATTTGCCACTAATTTTATGTTGAGCTTTAAAACATTACATGGCTTATTTTCTTCATTATGTTCTACAATGTACCTGTGTTTAGATTAATATAGAAGTGAATGTTTTTAATTATGTGCTTTAGTTTATGAAGTTAATTTAACTACACCCCTTCTGGCACAGGAATTCCCGAAAGGTGTGTTTGGGTCTGTGAAGATAGATTATGCTAGATTTGTTTGGCTGCCTCAGTTGGGTCCTAGGGTTGCCTATGGATTAAATACAACTGTTAGCCCTCTGTAGAGGCTATTGTATTTTCTCATAGTTTGGCTTATAGCATTGATTCTTTAGTTCTTTCTATCTGTTGCAGGTAGATATGTACACACCCCCCCTTTCTTCACACTCACACAACTCTGATGTAATTCAGTTGTCATGCAGATATGCAACCACAAGATGATTGCATAGTCTCCACCAACCACAGCCAAGACGCATGTCACTACTGTGAGGTGATAGCCCAGTTCTACTTGGCAGTGTGACCCGCTGACCTCAAAATACAGTCTTCCTGTGTTTATTACCCTTTCAGTTTTTGTTATGATTCTGTACAGCCTTTTTTTTTTTTCATCTGTAGACTAGATGGGCAATTTTACCTTTACACACATCTGACATGCAAGGGGTGGATTAACACAGGACAAGTGTAATGATGGAGCCCACTTAGAAAGTGGGAAAAAGCAATCATAGCTGCTATCTTCTGAGCAGTTATCATGGCTGGGTTTGTGCAGAGCAATTTACATGCCTTATTTTCTGTTGATTCTCAGTCACCATATGAGGCAAGGACTTTAGTTATTATGATGATTATAGATGAGAAAATTGAAGCACTGAGAGCTTCGGTTAGGTTCCTAGTTTGCAAATAGCGAAGGATTTAGAGCTTATGTGATCGGGCTCTAGGACCTGGGTTTTTAGCCACTGCTGTGGACAGTCAGTCCCCACAGACGATGAGTTTTAGTGTTCAGCCTATCCTGTGTGGGGCAGGCGAGGCTCCAATTGATAAGACAAGACCAGCTGTTTGTAGGTGATGGAGCAGAGAATCCTTGTTTGGGAACAGAGTTTTTGAGTTTACATCTCTCACCATCTGAATTACTGTCTGGTGCCCCGTGTGGTTTCTCAGCCATTCATTTTTTTGCTAATATTGTTTTTGGCATTTGGGCCTGTAAATAACCTTCATGAGTGTTACCTCTTCAAGCCCCAGTACCTAGTGCAGTATCTGTTGTGCAGCCAGACACTAAGAAGTGTCTATTGAATGAACAAGTGACGGCTCTTGGAGGATCAAATTGGAAATAAATGCACTCTATACTTAGCGGCAATATTGTCCTGGTTCTGGTCACCATATATTCCCTTACTCGTCTTCCTTTTCTTAATAGCTGATGTGTTTAGGATTCCTTCTCTTCAGCTTCAGGGTTAGATGCTATCCTATCTACTCTCCCGGCTCTTCATAGCAATAGCCAGACTGCTTGTGTTACAAGTGTGGGAGGCATCTTTGGCCATAGAAACCTCCGTGATTGGTATTTCTGTGGTTGATCTAACAACATTCCAATTCTAGAGGGAAGAGCTTTTTGTTGTAGGTCAGTGTTTCTTAACATGTGGTATATGGACCACCAGTGCCAACATCACCCAGAGATTTGCTAGAAATGTAAATTCTTGGACCTAACATAGAATTACTAAATCAGAGACTCTGGAAGTGGAGTAAGGCTGGATTCGTATAAGTTTCCTACAAGATTGAAATAAACATTCCATACTGCTGGGGAGCTCCTGAATCAGGAAGACAAACAACTCGAAATAGCTTTAGGAAGACCCTGAAGCTGACCAGATTCATGAGGTCCCTCCCTACCAGACTGGAAGCTGAGCTACAAGACTTTCAGACAAAGCAAGCTACGAAGAAGACTCTGGACCCCACCAGCTGCCTGAAAGAGGCAGAGACCAGCCAAGCTGTCTAGAAGAGGTTTAGATTACCTGAGGGACCTAGAAAATGAATTCTTCAACCTGTTGAGCTGCCTGCAGGCTATGCAGTGCCACTTCAGGGTCCCAGCTTTGTGAGCTGTCACTCATGCTGGGGTGGGCTTTGGTGATGCAGCTGTCTTTGAGTCATTTCTGCTCCTGTAAGTGACCCCAATAAAGCTCACGGTTCAGCAAGTTGGTTCAGCAAGTTGGAATTTGGTGCTATCGGCACTATGGTCTGTCATGGGCTGTCTCCCTGGGGTGAGTAGACAGGTGTGTAACATTTCTCCAGGAAAAGTCTTGTCACACAAAACATCAGGCAATTTTTGGGTTTCCTTATTTTATTGTATTCATTTCCTATGTATGGGTATTTTGTCTGGATGTGTATCTGCGTACCATATGCCATGCAGTGGCCTTGTGGGCTAAAAGACAGTGTTAGGGCCTTTGGGACTGGAGTTAACAGGTGGTTGTGAGCTGCCATGTGTGTGCTGGAATCTTACCTGGGCCCTTTAGAAGGACAGACAGGGATCTTAACTACTAAGCCATCTCTCCAGCCTTCAGTCTGTATTTTTAAACAGGCCTCAAAGTGATTTGAATTCATGCTTCAGGAAAAGAAAGTGAATTCCATTGTGCTCCAACTGTGGTGCCTGGGAAGGAGGCATTGTCTCATTTTTCTCCCTTGTATTTTATCATAAAATGCCTACTAAGTGCTCACCCAATCCTGTTACTCCTATTCTCTCCAAACATGTGATTGCCCCCAGCAGACCCTGAGGCTGGATTCCCTCAGAGGAGAATGATAGAGGAGCCAAACTGACCAACCCTTGACTATAATAGCATGATTTCATCTGTAACAGTGTGACATCATCTATAATAGTGTGATGTCATCTATAATAGCATGACACCATCTCACTTCCCTCAAGGTTTCCTTATGACTTCCTTAAATATGTGTAGGCACATGAAAACTGGAAAGCCTCAAAGCCACCATGGGGACAATTGGTTGGAATCATGGGTCTAGTTTATTTACCAGAGCCAGGGGAACAACAAACATGGACCACCTAGGTCTACCATCTTTCTGTCTCTCACTCGAAAACAGACTTCTAAGAGATAATGATAAAATAAAGTATCAGTTTGATCTGATATACTCACAAATTTTCTTATAATATTACCTTCATGAAATACTAATTTGCCGATGTCTTAGGGTTTTACTGCTATGAATAGACACCATGACCAAGGCAACTCTTCTAAAAGACAGCATTTAATTAGAGCTGGCTTACAGGTTCAGAGGTTCAGTCCCGTATCATCAAGGCAGACATGATGCAGGCTGAGAGTTTTACATCTTCATCTGAAGGCTGCTAGCCGAATATTGACTTTCAGGCAGCTAGGATGAGGGTCTTAAAGCCCACACCCACACTGACACACTCCAAGGCCACACTTCCTAATAGTGCCACTCCCCGGGCCAAGTATATATGAACCATCACAGCCAATGTTCATGTTACCATAGCTGATTCCCCCCTCCCCAACCCCCATTACTTGAAAATAGCTTTCCCCTGCTCCTTCCATAATATATCAGGATTACAGTTATCTCTGTCCCTCTATTCCTCTCAGTTCCTCCCCACCTCCCCAGCCACCCAGGTTCACCATCTTTCTGTCTCTCACTCGAAAACAGACTTCTAAGAGATAATGATAAAATAAAGTATAATAAGATAAAACAAGAGCTAATGCATCGGAATAGGACTAAACAAACAGAAGAAAAAGAGCCTCCTAAAAAGGCACAAGAAACAGATATAGATGCAGAGACACACACCCCTTCCTCATTCGCCATAATCCCATAAAAACACTAACTGGGAGCCATAATAAGCAAAGGACTTACAAGGTAGACATTTACACATATATATTATATTACATATAATATATACATGTGTATATATATCCCTGCCACAATATTGTGAGATGAACTTCTAAAGATGCCATTGGACTCATTTTCTATTGGCCATCTAGTGCTGGGCATGTGGCCTACCGTGAAGAGTAGTTTGTTTCCCGAGTAAGACTGCCTTGGAGGAAGCTAAATTTTCATTTTCAAGCGGTTATCAGTTGAAGGTGGCTTCTGGGCTAGAGATGGGGACATGGGTACACTTCTCTTTTCTGCTGTAGGACCCCATGTGGCACAGAGCAGTGCAGGCTCTGTGTGTGCATGCTGCCTCCATCTCTGTGAGTCTGTGTGTGCATCAATCCTGGTGATGTTCCCCGGAGAGCCTCCATCCCCTCTGGTCCTTATACTCTCTCTGCCTTCTCTTCTGCAGGGTCTGAGCCCTGATTGGGGTGGGGAGTGTTAATGGAGACTCCCGTTAAAGGCTTAGAGTTTCAACAGTAGCTGGTTTAATGTATTAGTTCCTCTGCTCCACTATTGCTTGGAGTGCTTTCTTCAGAGAAGTTAGTGGTTGGGGAACTTGGCACTATTTTTAGCCCAACAACCATGCTGTTATACAGACTTCAAAACTTTTCTGTAAAGAGCCAGGTTGTTAACATTTTACTCTTTGCAAACTACTCTTAATCTCTTAATTATGGTTAATCTCTTAATCATAGCTACTGACCTCATGTTGTTCTCTGAATGAAGCCAGGGATTGGTATATAAATAAGCCCACAGAGCTAGGGCCCTATGAAATATTATGGACACTGAAACCTGAATTCCTTCTCATTTTTATTTGTCATGAATTATTCTCACCCCTCCCCCTAAATTTCAAATCATTTAAAAACGTAAGAACTACTCTTGGCTCACAGGCTATTCGAATACAGGCCAGATGTGGCCCACTGGTAGTGGCTTGCCAATGGCTGCTCTCCTGGAAAGTTGGGGAGGAAAGCAAGCCTTCTCCAAGGCTGCTATTCCATCTAGAAGGGGCCATGACAGAAGGGCTTGGAAGCCCTAAGCAAGGGTGTCATCATCAGCAGAGGGAGACCCAGAAGGCTCCAGAGCAGGGGCAGGACGCTTGAGCGGTGTCTTGAAGCTTAGTGAAGAAGGCAGACAAGGGAGTGCTGGAGAGCATCCAGCTTGCTCGCAAGTGGGATGTTGAATGAGTCTCTGAGCCACAAGCCACTTACCCTGGCTGGGGAGTGTCCAGAATTGAGTGTGCAGGACCAGATGGCGAAGGGCATAATGAGACAAGCAAAGGTGGGTAGGTTTACCCGGATGGTCACTTTCAGACTTTCCAAACCTTGCTTTTTAAAATAAACACTTGCCCAGAAGCTCCGTGTGTTCCAAAAGAACAGCGGGTCCTCTTTGACCTGCTGTTCCAGGAAAGAGCCTTGCCAAGTTCAGGGGTGCTAGGTGAAGCAGGTTGCAAAGTCCCCAGATCCCACAGCTTGCCCCACCCCCCACCTGCATCCATGCGTCATCTTCGGGATTTCTGCTGAGCTTGGTGGGAAGACCAAGACTGAGGATTTAGGGAGCAGCAAGAGGTTTAGAAGCACACCCAACCCCAGTGTGTTCTAGAAAGATCACTCACGATAAAGTGGGTAAAGCAACTGATTACAAGGACAGCCATTGGTTCACATTGGCTATTTCTTGTATTTATTTATATTCAGGGGCCAGCCGTGTGTGAAAGCACCGCTCTCAGCACTAAATAGGGAAGATAATAAACTTGTAGCAAATAGGTATTTTTTTTTTACATTAAAACGATAGCTAAAACTTTAGAAGATGCCATATAGCACTGTATCCCTCTAATCCTTACCATACTTTTACGAAGTGAGGCGTTTTGTATTCCCCAATTCGCAGATGAGAAAACAGTGATGCGTTGTTAGGGGGAGGTGGGGGTGTGGGGGGGTGGGGAAAGTTCTTCTGAAGACAAACAAGACTTCCTGAGAGCCACAACCCCATCCCCACCCCCGCTGCGCATGCGCACCATAGCTGGGTGCCTACTTTGCCAAGAAACCTGAGGGCCAGTGCAAGTGCTCATGGGAGGACACCCTGGTCAGTGTAAAGAGAACCTTGAGTGTAGTTAAGGGTGTGAGGGAGTGAAGAGGAGAGTGGCAGTGGGCTGTAGGACGAAGTCGCAGCCCTTCCAACAGGACCCCCTAGGCTGTGGGAAGAGATTAGATTTTAGTCTCAAAGCCTGGGAGAGCTTTTTGAAGGGAAGCAGGATGATTGGATTTGAATTTCTAAGTAATGGCTGGCCTGTGGGGAATGGCTGGCCCTGTGGAAGGAGGAGAGCCTGCAGGAGGCTCTTACAGTATTGCCGGGACAGAAATGATGTTGCTTCTAGCCAAGAGTGAGAAGAGAGGATGCAAATGGACTGTTATTTACTGTCATAAGCCGACGGATAATGAGGACCTGAACTGCATTCCGGCCATGAACACAGAAAGGAAGGAGGGGATGAGATAGCTCATTAAGGAATGGTATTGAAAAGTGTTGGCAGCCCGTTAGAAGATGACTTTAATTGCTGTTGGGTTTTGGTTGCCTTTGGGACATCCAGAAAGAATGATAAAAGAGGCATTGTGACAAATTTTAGGAATTTGTTCCCCCAAACTTAGAATATGTTAGGCTCTTTTAGGCTCAAACAGCCCTATTTGGACTGTGTGTGCCCTGAGTGGTATTTTAATCTGCTCTCTTTTGCTATAACGAAAGACCTAGATCAAGCTATAAAGAGTGGAAGTTTATTTGGCTCAGGATACTGGAGATTGGGAAGTCTATTGCCATGGTCCTGGCATTCAGCGAGGGCTTTCTTGCTATATCTTCACACGGGCAAGAAAAGTGGGTGCAGCTCAAATACCCCCTTCTGTGGAGGAAGCCACTAATGTCATCCTTTTGTAGAAAAGATTTATTTTCATTTATTCATATTGGTCCTTTGTCTGCATATGTGTCTGTGTACTTTGTGTGTGTGCAGTGTCTGTGGAGGCCCTGGAGAGGGCATCAGATCCCTGGAACGGGGGTTACAGATTGGCATGAGCCACCATGTGAGTGCTAGGAATTGAACCTACTACTTCTTTTGCAAGAGCCATCTCTCCAGCCCCAATGCCATCTAATCTTAACAGTCTCCAAAGGATCCCACCTTCAAATATGAATGACATGTGGATATTGGGGTTCTGCTACTGACAGATGGACTCTTGGAGGACACATTCAAATCATAGCAAGGGGAGTGGCCTGGCTAGTTCATCCCATTCTTTCCCATGATGCCATCGAACGCACAGTGATTGAACCCTTAGCAAATGATTATACAAACTGCAAAGAAGGCTCTCCTCATCTAGTGGAAAAGACAGTGATAAGAGGGGGCTGAGATAAAGGGTTCCAAGATGGGGCTGTGTTTACAGGAATAATAAAAGCCAGGCAGTCTGAAAGGAAGGGTGTTTCTGGGGACTTCCTGCTCAGTAAGGCAGAATTTCTTGTCAGGGCCTCCCTACCCCCAGCCTGGCTGAAGAAGTGTGTTATCTAACACGCCAGCTGTTCTCCATCATTGCTCAGTGGCCTCCCCTGAAGGCTCCTCTCTTCCACTGTGACCCCTTTTAAGAACTGGATTCCAAGTACTGACCCGTGTTTCTCTGAGGCAGCGGGATGGGGGAAAGCCTGAAGCAGCTGGTAACCACGGGTGTCGTCTTGTGTCAGGCTCCCATACTCAGCAATATTTCTTTTCTTAACCCTATGGGAGTCTTGTGCCATGGGCCTCTGATGAAACCCATAGCTCCTAAGCCTATTTTTAATGCCTCAAATAATTTGGGCTGCCAAGTAAACCAATTATATTGCTATACAAAGATGTTACTGTGTAGTAATATATCTTAACACATTGAACAGCTAGGTCTAGCAGCAGCAACCACTATAATCTCAAAGTAGAGATGAGCTTAAATGATCCTTTGAGATATTCGCAGTAACTATGAAATGATAAGAAAGTGTCTGATTTCTTTTGGTGACAAAGGCATGGCTTCATTTAATACTGCTGTGGACTGAATCCAAAATTAGGGGAAATGCTGCTTCACTTAGAGCTGAAGTAAAGATGTACCTGCCTCCTCGCCTGCTCCATGGATTCCTTGAATTCTGGGCCTGAACTAAGGATATGAGTAGAACTTCCACTCTGAACCATTCATTCATTTACGTCTGAGAAACCATAGTGTGAAATGTAAAGTGTCTCATTTTGTTTCAAAGCCCACTTGATTTACTTGCCTATATTTGTGAGCTTACTCTTATATGTATTTATAGAGCAGACATTTAGCCAACAACAAGTGAATGGATGAATGGAAATATGGATGGATGGATGGATGGATGGATGGTTGGATGGATGGATAATTGGGTAGGTGGGTGGGTGGGTAGATAAGTGGGTAGATGGGTAGATGCATGGGTGGATGGATGGATGGATAGATAAGTGGGTAGATGGTGGAAAAGTGGGTAGATGGGTGGATGAACGGAAATATGGATGGATGGATAAGTGGGTAGATGTGTGGATAGATGGATGGATGGATGGGTGGATGGATAGATAAGTGGGTAGATGGGTGGATGGATGGTTGGTTGGGTGAAAGGATGGTTGGGTGAGTGGTAGGTGGATGGTTGGATGAATGGATAGATAGGTAAGCAGATAGACAGGTAGGTGAATGAGTGTATGGGTGGTGGGTAGAAGGATGGATGAAGAAAATTCAGAGAGGAGAAATGACTATCTAAATTCTCTCAACTCCTAAGAAATAGAGCTTGACTGTGAATCTGATAGTTTAATCTCTTGTTATAACTTTAGAGTTGAAATTTCTAATTCTTTCTACCCCTCCCAGCTTCACTAGTAACTTTCAGAGTTGAAAGAATGTTAGCGCCGGGCGTGGTGGCGCACGCCTTTAATCCCAGCACTCGGGAGGCAGAGGCAGGTGGATTTCTGAGTTCGAGGCCAGCCTGGACTACAAAGTGAGTTCCAGGACAGCCAGGGCTATACAGAGAAACCCTGTCTCAAAAAAAAAAAAAAAAAAAAAAAAAAAAAAAAAAAGAATGTTAGCTATACTCACAAACTTAAAAACTGCCCCTTGCATTCTCTCTAATACTCATTTTTTTTTTAAGACAGGGTTTCTCTGTGTAGCCCTGGCTGTCCTGGAACTCACTTTGTAGACCAGGTTGGCTTCGAACTCAGAAATCCTCCTGCCTCTGCCTCCCAATTTTTATTTTTATATCGTATTTTTTGTTGTTGTTGTTGTGTGTATTTGTAAGCATTGCATGGTGCACATGTGGGAGCCAGAAGTTGTTGTGTGTGTATGCATGAGCATTGCATGGTGTATGTGTGGGAGCCAGAAGTTGTTGTGTGTGTATGCATGAGCATTGCATGGTGTACGTGTGGGAGCCAGAGGATTACCTTTAGAAATCAGTTCCCTTCTTCCACATGTGGGTCCTAGGGATTGAACTTAGGTCCTCAGGCCTATCAGCAAGTGCTTTTACCCACGAAGCCATTCCCCTAGCCCTGAATTAAGTTATTCTAATTATGAGAAGAGACAGCTTCTTTATTTTGTTCAGAGCATGTGTCAAATACTTTGTTCTGTTCTTAGAGTCACATTATTTTATTTTGTTACAGTTGCGGCTTGTATGTTGCTGTTATGAGGCCATGTGTCTCCATACAGCCCAGTCTAAGCTTAAGACTTGAAATGTAACCCAGGTTTGCCTCAAATCCATGATCTTTCTGCCTTAGCCTCTTGGATACTGGGAAATAAATGTGTGCATGACCACAAATGGATTTAGAGACACATTTTAAATAGTGGTACACTCAGTTACTAGGCTATCTATGGATCAGAAGCTGTCTCTTGTGAGTTATTGATAAGCTGTGGATATGAGATTAGGTTTAGATACCTGGTATGAGAATGTGGGGAATAGTAACTTACTATCGCTCCCCAACGCAGACCAAGACCCACTGTTTACAAGGGACAAATCTTGCCTCGGTTGAAGAACTCTGTAATGATTAAACCTACTTAGCAGTGTTCCTTACTTGCCTGATGAGATATTGATTGAAAGTATCCAAACATTGATCTATGTGTTTATTTATTCATTCAATAAACACTTATCGACATCTTACTACAAGCTGGATGCTGAGGTGGAGGCTGCTCTCAAACTAGAGAATAAGACAAACTGTGGTAGAGCTCAGAGTCTTCTGGGAGATAGACAATAAGTACAATTTTTAAAACAATTATAGGTATTCTGAAGGAAATGAGCTGACTGCTATGATTCAGAGTAAGAACCGGGAATGAGGAGAGACGAGTTCCTGGGTTGCTGAAGAGTTAGCTTAAAATCTGAAATATCCAAAAGAGTCGGTCCACAGGGAACTGGAGGAGAAGCAGCAAAGAAATAGCGTGTGGCGAGACCTGAGGTGGAAAGATGGCAATGCATCCCTGAAAGAAAGCTGCTGTAGGAGCAAAAGCAGCTTAAAGGAGGAGAGCTAAGGGATGTCTCTGCAGTCATCAGGGGACCAGCACAGGTGGGGTCTCAGGTCTCTGGGTATAATTCTGAGTGTAATGGGCAACATTGAAGACTGTTGAGGAAGGTCTAACTTGTCTTAAAGACCACCTTGACTGCAGGATGGAGGACAAGTTGTGGTTTTAAGTGAGAGAACAGTTGATCAGGAGGGAGGTGCTGGGAGCTCAGCCTGGGTAGATGCCATGGAGAGGAAGAGGAGGATGGGCTGGAGAATGCTGGAAAATCTGGCTTGGATAACAGAGCCAGTCATGGGAGCAGAATCTCTGGGATTGACTGGTGGTCCTGTTGACTGTGTTGAGTTAGTGTTGAGGAACAGAGTAACAAGAGAGAAAGCCTAGACAGCATCTTTCAGGAACTCTGAAGCCGTGCACGGATGGGGTGGTTCTCATGACACAATGACATCAGTGTGTTTGGAGAGATTGGGGAAGGTACTTGGCACTTGTCGGCAGCATGTAGGGGGCACTTCTGGCATCTTGTGGAGAGTAGACCAAGATGGCCCAAGAGACATACCTCAAGATGGAAATGACTCCACTCAGAACACCATTAGCTTTCTCGTGGACAGATTTTGGTGGACTACCTCCTTCGGTTTAAGAGGCTGGAGGATCCCGTTTCCATGCTGCCTACCATTCATAGCTTTTGGGGAATGATTTAAGTTGTCTTTTCAAAAACATTTAGCTGAAATTACCTAGAGGGAAGAAAAGAGATGGTATGAACCAGGAACATAAAACCCGAAGGAGGAAGTAGAATGGTCTTGGAGAGGGGGCTTTAGCAGCAGGTAGGATGAGGAAGTGGACGACTCAGGGCAGGAATAGAAGGACATGTGAAGTCTGTGCCTCTTTCAAGTGTCTTCTGCAGGGGAGCTATCCCCTGAGACATTGTCACACAGCTCTTCCCTCAGCCCCCTTCTGCATCAGCCTCCTGCACACCTTGGGTTCCTCCCATGACTCTGAATCCCTATGAAAATGTCCCCTTGGATGGCCCCATACATGTCATAAACTTAGCTGGAACCCAGTCGATGCTGTCTGTTCCAGAAGAACTGGAAGAACGTGACAACCTGAGCAGCTAATGAAGTCCCACTCTAACTTGAGTAAAAGGTTTGTTTGGTTTGTTTGGTTTGTTTTGTTTCCAGTTCTTTAGCTTGATGACGATGACTTCCTAATTATTGTCATGCACACGATGTCACTTGAGTCTCGCGGCAGTGCTGGAGCTAGGCGGGGCACGAGGTAGGGATGTGTCCATTGTACAATGTGGTGACCCGAAGAAACCCACTTGCCCAAATCAAGCAGACTGTCAGAGACTAGAAATTGGAATTCAGAGTCTTACTAACCGGGTCCCTGATGAATCACAAATAGCAAAGGATGGAGACCCTGTTTGAAAACAAGAGTAACCCAAGGGAACAGAATACAAGATGAACTGCCCAAGAGGGCATTTTATAAACCCGAGAAATTAATAAGCACCAGCTGCCATTCATTCGCCTTTGTCTTATAAGGAAAAACCAACCTCAGGAGTCTTCTTAGCACTGGGTTTGAGTAAAAAGCTCAACTCTCTCTCTCTCTCTCTCTCTCTCTCTCTCTCTCTCTCTCTCTCTCTTTCTCTCTCTCTCTCTCTCTCTCTCTCTCTCGGTCCCCAGCACTGGAGGCCCAGCTTTGTGGATATTTCCTGTGTGCCTTACTGCAGGAACTTCATTGGGTAGACCTTGTATGGCATCTTTGGTCACCTAGGAGGCAAAGCTGAGGCTGCCTTTTCATGTCCTAGAAATCATGACTGGTGCTCCCTTTGGACTTGTGCAGTGAACAGTGTGGACCACAGCTCTGGTGATCACTGCAGACAAAAATAGTATGACATGGCCATCAAACTACTAGATATGCTCACTACTCCTTATGTACTGGCCTGCATGCATGCACACACACGGGAACATGTCCATCAGCCCATGTCCTGTTCCCCACCCTCGATGGCCTGGTCCCAGGTTGCCATGTTGGGTCCAGACCTCTCAGTCTAATCATCATTTGAGAGAAGGGTGCTTTTTCCTCTGGCTGAGAGAAGTTTCCCCTCAGTGAGAGCTAAACTGTAAGCGTGCGAGTGGTTATGGTGAGACGCGGCAGGAAGGAGAAGTGGAGGGACAGCTCTGAGGGAACCGGGAAAACCCAGAGGGAGATGGGGCTTAGAGCTGAATCGAGATTGGATTTTGTCATGAAAGACAGAAGTGGCAAAAGCATCATTATGAGGCATTAACCTTGTTACACACAGACGAACAAGCAGAGGCAGGGACTCGGAGAGAAATTACACATAATAAACTAGGCAGAATGGGCTGAGAGCAACATTAGCAATTACACCCTAAGGGAAGAGAAGGGCAAAATAGAAGACAGGCCAGAGGCAGGAAGGAGTGAGAATAATTTCTGGACACAGGGGGCTGCTTGCACGATTTCCCCTCTTTTCTGCTTGACTCCCTAGGTATTAAGTTCCCGTTTGTGAGGAGGTTTCTCTGAGGCCCTCTTTCTTCTGTTTTTCCCTTTGCTAAAATGAGAGTAAGAAAAGCATTCTGAGGGTTCCTTTCTCCATTCACAGGGACCTGTCCATTTCTCTGTGTTTTTAGCACAAAAGAATCCATTTCCATTCATCCAGACCGGTCCTGGGAGCTTGCTGGGGGGTCTAAGCCTCTGCCCTCCTCTTTTCTCCCAGGCTCATAATTAGCCACAGAGTTCTGACTACTGCGAAGGGCCTCTTGGCTGGCCCACTGCTAGATCCAACAAGTTATGGTTGTTATTCCTTAAACAGTGATTTTCAGGAAATCCCATGGCAGCTACTGTGGTTAACTTAGTGAAAACTCTGTCCCCAAGAACCTAGGGCCCATTGTGTTTCTCCTGCGCTAATCTCCATGAGCTGGTTTTCGTCCTCCATCTTGGATTTAGTGGAAGCAAAATGTCTTCCTTTTTCTACGTGCATATCTTATGCCTCTTGTAACTGTATCCCAAGGGAGGGCATGAGAAAGATCCAACAGCTCACCTGCAGAGTTTTATCAGTGAGGAAACTATATAGCCAGGAACCCTTCCAGGGAGCTCCTTAAGTCTCACTGAGTAGCCCTGGGAATGGACAGCCATAGTTCTCTGTGAGATAGGAGGACAAATGCCTGGTAATGGTGACTGGAATCACCATTTGGTTGGACCAATTATGGCTTCTGTCTAGCTTGGGTTATTGTGATCTGAAGGAAATTTTAGAAGAACAGCTAGCTGTCTTGGGTGTGGTAGCAACTGTTTGCCTTTTTAAATAAGGTAGTGGCCACAAGTACAGCTTACTTGTGTGTAACTGTGTGTCAGGCATTTTACCAAACGAATTCATTTAGTCCTTATAAGAACTTAACAACTGTGAAGAAGAAATGTTATTACCAACCCTTCCACGATATAGAGCAGTAGTTCTCAACCTTCCTAATGCTATGACCCTTTTATTACACTGCTTCATGTACTGGTGACTGCCAACCACAAAAGTATTTAGTTGGTACTTCATAACTGTAATTCTGCTACTCTTATGAATCGTAAAATATCTGATATATGATTCCCCATCCCCACCCCTGTTGAGAACCACTTGTTATAGGGCTGAAACAATACATTTAAAGTCCCTTAGCTAGACAATAACAGGGCCCAGGCTCAACACAGGTATTGGGCTCTTTGTCTGGAAAGGTGGTAAGTACACACCGTATAGCACCCTGAGAATATCCATGTGCTAGGTAGTATTACTCATATGATCACTTAAAACCACCTCCCTGATGCTGCAGCCCTTTAATACAGCTCCTTATGTTGTGGTGACCCCTCTACCCCAACCATAAAATTATTTTCACTGCTACTCCATAACTATAGTTTTGCTAATCTTATGAATCATAATGTAAATATCTGTGCTGGAAAGCTGTGTGGTCTTAGGTGACCCCCATAAAAGGGTTGTTTGACCCCCAAAGGGTTCCCAACTATCAGGTTGAGAACCAGGGACTTAGAGTGTCATCTTCTTAAGTAGCCCAACAGTCAGGCACATTGGCCTTATCAGACAGTAGAGAAAGCCAACTCAACTCAGATTCAGTAAGTCACCAGGGTTATCCGGTGAGCGAGAATTGAGTTCAAAGGCAGAGTAGACCCGGGTGGTTTGTCCCATCCCACCAGTCTCTCAAGTAATACAATAATGAATGATTGCAATTCGTAGCTGTGCTATTAGTCTCAGGCTTATTTGAAAACTACATCTTTTGGGAAGAAGTCAGAAGTCAAAGGAGAATGGGAATGGTTTTCCTCCTGTTCCTGTCCAGCTTCTGGCCAGCCTATGTGACTTGGGGAGAGTCTTTGGCAAGCAGGCTATCTCCCCCAGCCTCAGCCAAAGCCTACCCAGGCCAGCACTGTCCATGGATAACTGGAACAGAAACGGCTATTTGGTTCCTACCGCAGACCAGACCTAAGACTCCAGTCCTACTCGGTACTTGTGGGTAATCAACAATCCACAGCCCTTATTCCTTTTGTGTTGATAAGAGGTGTAGTCCTCTATTAAGAAATATGATAGTGTGAGAGCATTCTCAAAGCTCAGAAATGATGCCCTAAATCTCTGACTTCGCTTCTCTATGATGCTCAAATAAACAATAAATAATAAACACAATAAATGATCTTACATTTGGACAATTCTGGTTTTATTTTAAGCCAGGATGTGTGATGTGTCTGTGGGGTGGGGTTTTTTGTTTTGTTTTTCTTTTTTCCTTTTTTTTTTTTTTTTTGGTTTAAAGGTCATCCAACTTTTTTTCTGCTCATGATCACGAGGCTTCCTTATCTAAACAGAGGTCTATTGTTCCAGTCCTCAGACCTACAGAGATCTTTTTTCCTCAACTTCACTTTTAACAGGATAACTGCTCAACCTCCCCAATGGCAAGAGACGTAAGGTCTTTTCACAGGAAAACATAAATGTCTAATGGGCATTCCAGAAGTCTCCTTCAAAGGGAGTTTACTATATAGCATTTTATGCAAATGAGACACTCTCTTAGGCTGTGGCATTCCTTCCTTGAAACAAGCCGGGGTATCGGAGGGAGCTACTCTCCTCACTTACCATTTCCTCACAGGACAACATCAACAAAGAAATATCGATGGCGCTTTTAAAGCCTTCAGAAATCAATTTAGTCCATGAATCTATTTAGTTTAGATGTTAATGAAACTTGGTGGCTTTAAAAATAATGAATATTTAATAAGACATAAATTGAAAGACATAAACACTGTTGGCAATAATATAATGAAGTTAATAAGTCTTGGACCCCCATGTCCATCTCCCTGCTCCCCAAATGGCCCCATCTCAGGAGTCTCTATGATGTTCACTGAAGTTTGCTGCCTCTCATATTGGCCGCAATTTAAATGCGCCTTTGAAAACCGTAATACGGTTGGGAATCGGGCTGTGGCAGATAAAGTGAGCTATCACACTGTGTTCAGTAGCTGCAGTGGGCAACGGCTCTCTCTTAGCTCCCTATCTTCCAGAGATTTGTGTAACAAACTCAGCTTCCTGTCTTGGAGGCAGGAAGCAGCTTGGGGCCCTTCATTCCTTTTAAACAAAAAAGGGAAAGATATCATGGTTGGTACTCTCTGGGCCCTTGGTTTAAGGAGGGGCTTTATTTATTGAGCAGGAGCAAGCATGTGATTCCACGTGCTCAAAACCTCATACAATTTCAACGCATTTGGGTTGAGGGTTTGGGCTTTTCACTTCCGCTTTAACAGCCTCAGCTCAGGGCCCAGTTCTACCCTGTTCCTCATTAGCTGGGTCACTACATATTATCACCATCCACAGTCCCATCTGCCTTCTGCCCTTTTTATTCATCTTTGGGCTTCGCCCTGCACTTTGTCTATTTAGAATCTCTCCTCTCTGGCTCTCTGCTGCCCCACTGATAGGACCCTGCTGCCTAATAGGATAGTCCGAGGTCACTCTTGGGACATGTTCATGTTTCTGGTCACAGAAGCCAATATCTAACTAAAATGAACTACAGCGGAGTCCTGCAAACAGGACAGTTACCTCCCCAGCCCCAGTTCAGAAATGGCTTCTCTTCCGGTGATAATGCAAACTCTGTGTCTTAGAGCAAACGGGGTTGTGCCAGGCACGTGACATGGATGGCTAGCTCGGTGCTGGCAATCAGAACATGTGAATATACAGTTAAGCACGACGCTCTCCGTGGCTCGGGCAAGCCAGGAGAGTTGGCAGATGAGGCCAGTGAAGGCTGTCCCTAAGGATCCCGTTGAAGAGAATGTATCTGGGGCTCAGAAATGCAGACTTCCTAAGGGTTTGCGAGTGGTACTTCATCAATATAAAGAGAAACACTGATGTTAGAAAATGATCATTTTTCTCCTCCTTATTTGTTCCTTTCTGTGTAGAAAGAAGGGGATCGGCCTGAACGGGTCCAGCCAATTGCATCGTCTACACTGATCCACTCTGACCTGACGTCTGTTTATGGCACCGTGGTGATGAACAGGACTGTTCTGTTCTTGGGGACCGGAGATGGCCAGTTACTGAAGGTCGGTTTCTCTGTGCTTCTTCGATCAGATGTCCAGTTTTCATAAGCTCCTCTTAGTACCTGCCTACCTATTGTAAACTTCCCCTCAGGCTCCACCGAGTCCTACACAAGACTCTACCTAACATGGCTCTGCTTGTTCTGAAAAAGCAACATTGTAGCAATCTGTACACAGACCCAAGCAACATTGTAGCAATCTGTACGCAGACCCTCCGCTCCTGCCACCTCACACTGTCACCCTGCAATGAGGCACTAGCCGCCTGCTGTCTGTATAGGAGGCACACCGTGCCCCCTTCCTTACTCACGGCTGCTGGGTGTGATGAATGCTGCTCCAGCCCCTACCCCATCCCTGACTCACCTTCCTGAGACGTTTAACCTTTCAGTTCTCACAAATCACCTTATTTCTCACAACTTCAAAGAGACACGAGATTAGAGGCTTGAAAAGAAAAAGAAGAAGAAGAAGAAACAGGTGTGCCCTCCTTCCAGCCCCTGTGCCACCCACAGAGGGGGTTTGTTTTCTGCCCCCTGTACCTGTACACACCAGGGAGAGGTTAAAGATCTGAAATTCTTCCAGACTCCCCTGGCCTTTCATCTCATAGGACTGTTTTCCCCCATGGTATAGATGAACCTTGGTCAAGCTGAGATTTTTTTTTTTAATTCACCCAGAGGGGGAGGGGCAGCGGGGAGGAGGAGGAGGAGAAAGTCAAATCAGAACCACCAAGGGGTTCATCTGAAATTACTCAGCGGTCCTCTTGTCAGCATCCTTAGCAAGCATGAATGGCGTGTCTCCCGTGGCCTCCAGCAACAGCCGTGGCTAGGAACCGCAGTGTCTGTCACCCTAGACTGGTGACACTGCTTGACCCCCTCTCTCAGCAGCCACTCAGTTGACCCTCAGCTCAGATTCTTAATTGAATACTGGCAGCCCTGTTTGCCACCCCCCCCACACACACACCCCGCAGCCGTCGCCCCTCTTCAGCTAGCTGTGCCTTTAAGGCGGATCATTTAGCCTCTCTTAGCCTCCATTTCTCTAAATGTAAAATGAGATTATACTAGGCAAGACAGGAAAAAAAAAACCACCCCAACCCTTTCCTCATCTGATGGCTTTGTACCCACAGACTCTCTCCAGCTTAGCTTGTGAGCCGCTATGTGGTCCTGTGTCCACACTTGATCATACCCACCCCTAGCCGGAAATGGCTTCCCCCTTCTTTCTATTCTTTACTGAGTTCTCTAATTGGCTCCAGTCCTGCCTTCTCTCTGACGGTGTCCAAGCCCCCAGAAGTGTCTTGCTCTCCTCGTCTCCTGAGCTACTCACCACCAGCACCCTTCCTTGACTTTATATTGATGTCTTGCCTTGATACCTAGCCTCTGTGGTCCATGTTTGTCCTACCTTGAGTCTAAGCTTCCTGTAAAGGGCGCCATGAATTCCCTCAGCCTGACACAATGCCGAGTTCTGGGTAGGCATTTGATTGAGTCTGTTTCCTTTGGAGGAAACCCAGTAACATATGGGAGGGAATTTGTTTGTATACACATTCTTTTTAAATATACATTGATCATCTTTCTCCTTGAGCTAGTTTCATTTCCTGGGGAAAGGAGAGGTAGATAGAGAAATACCCACCAATCTTTGCACACTTGACACACAGGAATGCCTGTGGACATACTAGCCTGGTCAGGCCAAGGAGGCCCATTAACCCTGCAGAGGAAGTTTCTATCCGTCTTGCCTGGGTCTCCTTACCAATTATCTCTTCAGATTTGGGATGTTTTTGACAAGTGTTTTGACAAGAACACTGTTTCCCCAAGCTGAGCCTACCAGACTGTCACACGAAGAATTGGAGGTGAAGGAACACTTGCCTATAAATAGTCCCCCATGGGATGGCTTGGCTTCCCTTGTCCTGTGGATTCAGATCAGCCATTCGTGTGTGCAGCTGTCCGAGTTTCAGTCTTGCTAGAAGCCGGGGGGTGGGCCCAAGCTGCAGCTTCACGCTGTTAATAGAAAGGTGGTTGCGATTAAGTCTTGCCGTCCTCATGGTCTGTATGGGGTACCACTTTGAGACCCCCATCTGGTCTCATTTTCAGGGTTCAATTAACAAGGGTAGACAGATGTTTGGTTTCAGTTTCATGAGTTTACATTTCTACAGTGTTTCCTGCATGTTAAATAATCCAGCTCTCTCACCAGCCCCATTTTACAGATGGAAACATGGAGGCCTAGCATTGTTGAGTGATTGGACAAAGTTACAAATGGGCAGTGCAGGGATTTGAACTTGGAACAATGTCAGAGGCTGGATTCATAACTCTCTGCTGTGGGGACATTGCAGTCCGTGCCTCAGCTTCCAGGCTCCTCCTTTGGGGGCTCTTAGCCAGGGGATGGTGTGTTGGGAGGGAGCCAGCCAGCCAGCCAGCCAGCCGACCCTCTGATTGAGGGAACCCCTGACCTGACCCAGGATTAACCACTCCCCATACTTGGTCTCTAATAGTTCCCTCCCACAGCAGGAGGCTCTGAGGGGTGAGGCTGTCTCCCTCCCACCCTACTCTCTAGGGACAGTAGGTAATTCCCTTCATACTGTCTCTTGTGTCCATGTGCAAATTCTTGGATATAGCTTTTGAAATGACTTGGAGATGGCCCCAACACTCCCCCCAACACCCCCAAATAGAATCATGCCCAGATGATCCCCAGATCTTTTTATTCCAAAGAACCTCCCATTCCTCTTGCCACACTTCTCCCCAGAACCGTTAGGGAAGATGAACACTGAGAGACACAAGCTTGGCTTCTAAGCCTCTTCCTGGAGGTATTAATGGACACCAGAGAAGCGAACCCCGACCTGCTGCCGACAGCGGGAGGAGGAGGAAAAAAAGGGCTCGCATCACCCACAGCCTGACTCATCAGTTTCGCAGTGATCAAGAGGCGAAGGCATTTTGACATGTGCCAGGCACCGTAGTATATGCCTGGCTGGATCTGAGGCAGGCAACCGGCAGCCGGTTGCTGTTTTTATCACCACCAGTAAGAACCTGACTTCTTCCGTCTCTGCAAACCTCATGGAGTTTTAATATAATTTTGGTGCCATTTTAAACCTCAGGCTATTTAAATAATATTTTTTTCCCTGCTTGTGAAAGAACTATAAGCTCACGTAGAGAGTTGCAGGGTAGCGGGGGATAAGAGGAAGGCAAAATAAAAATGATCTTTAATTGCGTCATGTAGAGGCAACCACTGTCAGCATTTTAGATTCTTTTTTTACATAGTTGAGGTCAGACTGTATCCAGTTTTGAATCCTCCTTTCCTTCAGCTAATGAGGGAAGAGGCTTATATTCAAATGCTGCTGCAAACCCTTTGTAAACAGTATTTTTAAATAGCTCTATCATGGTGTTATATGGGAACACAATTTTGAACTTGAGCCGAGATACTGGATCACTCTATAAAAAGTCTTTAAACACACACACACACACACACACACACACACACACACACACACACCCGTTCCAAAGAAGACAGTACTGTCTCCAAAGGTAAGATTTCAATGATGAGCCATGAGAAACCTAGAGATTTTGTGGTTGCTAGCACCCTTATTACCCCACTTCTGCCTTTGTAAAATGGTAGGGAAGGGGAGGAAATGTGGAGCTCAAAGGTCCTGCCCTACCAACTTCTCCGCAGGTGTTTTGGGATCCTGTAGCAAGTCGCACCCCACCTCCCCCATCATCTTTCCATTTTGCCCCCTTTCTGAATATGGTTCTATGTGATCATTTTTTTTAAAGTTGTCAGTATCTCTACTGAAATCAGCTGAAAGTGTGCCGACTCTGAACTCAGTGTTTGAAAATCCACATGGCACGTGTCACATGGGGTATACCATCCTAGGAACACATGCCATATCGCTTCTCCAACTGTGGTGGAGTCTGTCGTGTGCTTTGGACTCCTTTGAGCTGACTCTGTTGCCTGTAAGAATATTCTCTCCTAATCTCAAGGGCAAACTGGGAGATTTTTGAGCGTTTCCAGGTGGTAAAAAATTAAGTAATAAAGGAATATGCATGAAATGTGAAATTTGTAACTTTATGCATGCCCGTTAACCTTCCTTATAAGCATAAAAGATAAATAAGGAGGGAGCAGGTAAGGACTAATAAAAGCCGGCATTTCTGAGCTCTTACTATGCACCTGCCGTCTGAACCAGCATCAGCATGGGTTAATTCATTTAATCCGTATGAGTCAATACTATGACCATCCCCACTTTATCAATGAGAAATCCCGGGGCTTTAGGGCATTAGGCAGCTGGTTCAAGGTGATTTGAACTGAAACAATCTGTCCCCAGAGCCTGGGCTTTTCTCCTCTGGCAAAACTGCATTTACAGTTTAAATGTAATCTCTGGAGCTTGACAGAGTGCCTGGGATGAGCTGTGGACTTTTCTGCCTGGTGTGAGGGCAACTGGGCAGGTCTCGAGACACCAGTGTCTGAGGTTTCCTGAGAAGGGGCCTTGGTTTATGTGGTTTTTACTTTGTTCCTACTTGGGGACAGTTTTGAGCAGCTGAGGGCTCAGCCCCTCTTCTTGGGACTGCAAGTGGCTCGTGGGGACCTCTGTACAGCCATTAGAGCTCAGGTTTTCCCATGTAGGCTCCTTTTGAAGAACAGTAAACATTCTGAATTCTGAGCTAGCAGTGTTTGAATGGCCCCCTGATAGGAGAGCCAGGGTTTCCCAATTTCCTTGTTGCTGAGGGAGTGTGCTGGCCCAGGAAGCTATGTCATGCATGCATGCAGCAGAAGGGTATTGCTCGCAGGGCTCCATCAGCCCTGGCAGACTGTATTGTTAGGACTCGACTCCATGAAGCAAAGCAAGTCAGTTCGAGAGCTTGCTTCCAGAACTCAAAAACCCACAAGTTCCTGAAGAATCTCTCTAGACCGCTGGCTATTAAGGTGGTCAAGTGAATGGAAGAGAGAGTTTTCAAATAAAATATTTTACTGTACTTCCACAAAATGTAAAAGTGGGGGGGGGGAAGGACCCAAGACAGGCACAGAGCTGGTGGGGAGCGCTGAACAAATTAATGGGCCAAATAGAAACCACAGGAAGTGCCAGGCTTAGAAAAGGGCTCCGTGGTTGGCTGTGTAGAATGTCATATGAAACTTATTTCAGACTCACTCCATTACACCCCAGCTTGTGAGTCTGGGGACTCCCTGACTCGGCACAGTTAGCTCCAAGTAACATGCAGGTCTAGAACTCAGAATTGAGCCCCGTGCTTCTCTAACTGACTATCATGAAGAGTAGACAGAGCTTCCCCTCCTTCTTCCTGTTTTCTCTTTAGTATTCCTAACTCCAAAGGCCCACTACACTTTTTTTTTTTTAAAGATTCTTTTGAGTCAGGGTTTCTCTATATAGCTCTGGCTGTCCTGGAACTCACTTTTGTAGACCAGGCTGGCCTCAAACTCAGAAATCTACCTGCCTCTGCCTCCCGAATGCTGGGATTAAAGGCGTGCGCCACCACGCCTGGACCACTACACGCTGTTAGATAACTGTTTTGTGTGCTTAGGGGTGAGGATTAAGTCTCCTTCCCAGTGTTTCTCAAAAGCCATTTTGTTCGAAAGAATAAACAGGACAATTGGCTCATTTACCCTTCTGCTGACCAGCTTCAGAGAAGGAGAAATGGGAAATGAAATGTCTTAAAACACCTTAGCCTTGTGAGCACGGCTTCTCTATCTCAGGCCATCGGAAAGGAACAAAGAAGTTAAGTGTTTCACTTGGTTTCTTTTCTTCTTCATCTTCCTCACTGTGGAGCATGGAGCTGTCCTGTGACTCTGCGGTGGAAATCTCCACTCGCTTAATTTTAGCTGCACGGCTGGGAGGTTTTCGTATGCAGCAGAAATCTCAGGGCTAGTTAATAGCCTACCACGAGGTTTCAGGAAGATGACAACAGAAACAAGATGTTGACATGAACTGAAATTCTCCATCAGGGAAAATTTCTTTTCTACAAAGGCCTTGGTTGGAAGAATGTGAAGAGCTTTACAAAATCTTGAATGCTTAATAGAGTAGCATTTGACTTAATAAATAAATATGTTTTCTGAAGCCTCTTCTGTAACTATTCTGGTTATTTGGGTACAAAGGTGAGTCAAAAGAGCGGGGTGTGCTAATCCTAGCACTTGGGAGGCAGAGGCAGGAGGAGCTCTGTGAGTTGAAGGTCAGCTTCGTGTATGTAGTGAGTTCCAGGCCAACCAGGGTCACATAGTGACTCAGCTATCTCATAATACTTACAAAAGTGAGCCAAAGAGACAAGCCTTGCCTTCCTGCTGAGTGTGTGCGTGCGTGTGTGTAAGTGAGTGTGTGTGTGTGTGTGTGTGTGTGTGTGTGTGTGTGTGTGTGGTGTGGGTGGGCAGAGAGATCAGAGGCAGAAAACAAGTAAATTAATCATCCAATGGTAAAGCCATTTAGAGAGTAATTAAAGTACTGAGAACACCAGAGGGATGGAGAAAGAAGGACAATGGCCACAGGAGAGAGGCAGGCAATCAGGGAGAGCTGCTCGGAGGAGGTGTGGCTGGATGATGAGGCATATGTAGGAATATACACAGAGGAGGCACAGAGTGACTTCAGATTAGATCTATATTAAGGTCGTATGCTGAGAGCAACAAATAAAAACCTGCACCATGGCTGAGCAGTGTGTCGTGTGAATTGGACGAGGTTTCGCTTATGCAAAATTCCACCCATTTTGGGTAGCTGTGACTCATGGTTCTTTCCTGCACTCCTCCTCTGATCCCATTCTTTTTCCATAGCTGCCCAGCCAAACTGGCCCAAGGAGCAATGTCTCCTTTGCTTTAGCCTCGGCGGCTTTTTTTTTTTTCCTGCATGGATATCCTCATGAGGTCTGTGACTGAAAGTCCAAGAGGTCCCCTGTGCCCCTGGTCTGGGGGCCTGGGGGAAGTGAGCAGAACCTATGCTGGCCATTGAGAGATGCTACTGGGGACCGCAGAAGCCAACGTCCCTGACGCTGACTGTAGTGCGTTTGTGATCTTTGGAATAAAAGTTCAACCTTCCCATTGTTTTCCTCTCCAGCACGCAGAGGTCATTGTTTGCATCATCTGTTTCACCCGCCCACCTTCAAAGATTAAAGAACTTAAATTTAAGTTCTACGTATGAATCTCACTATGTAGCCCTGGTTGACCTGTAGACTAGGCTAGACTCAAACCTCCAGCAGATCTACCTGCCTCTGCATGCCTGGTTTCGGGAATTAATGTTGTGTGCCACCGTGCTTGACCTTATGTCTGTATATTTTAAGATAATACACGGACATTGTTTAAAACCCTAAACTACTGAGAAGTACAGAGTGAAATCTACCCATTCCCAACTTCCCATTCCAGGTTCAACTAATGAAAGAAGTGTCACTGGTAGCTTTCTAGTCAGAGTATACACACACACACACACACACACACACACACACACACACACACACATACACACACACACACACACACACACATACACACACACACATACACACACATACACACACACATACACACACACATACACACACACATACACACACACACACACACACATACACACACACATATACAGGCAGGCAAGCAAGCAAGAGGGGATGTATTTTTCCCCTCTCCTATTTTTACTGAACTTGTGTATAGCTGGGCAGTGGTGGCGCACACCTATAGTCCCAGCACTTGGGAGGCAGAGGCAGGCGGATTTCTGAGTTTGAGGCCAGCCTGGTCTATAGAGTGAGTTCTAGGACAGCCAGGGCTACAAAGAAACCCTGTCTTGAAAACGTGTGTGTGTGTGTGTGTGTGTGTGTGTGTGTGTGTGTGTTGTGTTTATATGAACGTATATTTACTATAACATGTTAAAATACTTGCCTTCTAACTATTCTGATGGCTAAAGAGTACTCTACTTTTTACACTACTGTTTAGGTAACCCTGTTTGTTTTTACACTATTGTTTACAGACTCCTATTATTTACATAGTTCCCTACTGTTGATATTTAGTTAGCTCTAGACATTTACTTATAACAGGATGTTACAATGAATATATGTGAATATGTCTGTGTGTGTGCCCACACGTGCACACACACACACACACACACACACACACACACACACACACACAGAAAGGCTTCTGGGCCCAAGAATACATGCTTTATAATTTTCATGACAAATTCTAGATAGTCTCCCAGATGGATCCTAGTTCCAGCATCCCTGTCACATACCCATTCACACCCATCATCTACGGTGAGCACGCCGTGCCCAGGAACTCGTTTAGGAAATTGTTGGTAGGTCCTGGCAAGGCATACCTAGAAACAGCAAGTGTTTTTGAGAAAGAAAGGCTTCCCTGCCTCATTTGGATTGCTGAAGGATGCTGGTGCCTCCTCTTCAAGATGTCAAGTAAACAGATCCTTGGCATAGCCCTCCTGTCTTCCCAGTGGCTGCAAGCGTCGATGGCGCAAGACCCTGTAACAGCTGCGAGACAGCTCCCGACGCACCAACCACGGATGAGGGATGGTGTTTTTCTAAATTATTTTATGTCTCTTCTTATTTTAAAGCAAATTTCAGACACTATGACATTTACCCCAAGATATTTCATTATGCCTCTCTGAGAAATTATTATCGTGTTCCCAACTGTGACTATAATGTCATTATCACAGTTAACAAAATTATCTGTAATTCCTCAGGATTATCTACTGAATATAGCTGAAATTTCACAATTGATTAAAAATACACTTAAAATTATTTGGTTCAAATCGATGTCTGGGGCACACTTGGGTGCCTCTGGCCTAAGGCACCCCTCCCACTTAATTTTCTCTCTCCCACTGGCTTCCTGAAAAGCCAGGTTCTAGGGCCTGCAGTGGCTCTCATGTGGATTTGCCTGTTTGTTTCCTGTGTCATTTAAGCTTGCTCTGTGACTTTTGCTTCCGAAGCTCCTTGGAAGTTAGCACTGGAGATTTGACTGGGTTCATTCAGGTTGAAGGTCAGAGTTCCGAATGTGGTACAGAGAGCTTCCCTGAGGAGGAAGCCTGACAGGATGACTTCCTGAAATAGGACGGAAGCAGCAACCTTTCTTGGGCCTTACTTGAGAATCCTGTCAGTTTTTTTTTTTTCCGTTGTTTAACTTCCCCCCTCCCTTTCCAGAAGCCCAGAAGCTGTTTAATTCTGAGCTAAGTCATAGTGTAACTTATGAGTTGGTCATGAGTTAGCAAGTTTGCCACTTACTGGCTCGGTGCCTGCTTGCCCCCTTGGGTCCAGGCACGTAACTCTTTTCTATAGGGCCACCTTGCTCAGTGGAACATTTCTGTGCTGATAGAAGAAGTATTCTATGCCAGCACTTGACAGTACAGCAGCACTGGCTGCGGGTGAGCTGTGAGTGCTTCAGGTATGGCTAGCAGGAGTGAGAAACTGGACTTTCAATGGAATCTAAATAGCCTTGTGTGGTTAGTGGCTACCATCTTGGAAAGCACAGCTCTAGAGTCATTTTCAAATGAGCCACAGATCTTTCCTACCACCCTGAGACCTAACTGCTGCTATTTTAAAAGTTTTTCCCCCCTTTGATTTTGGTTTTTCGAGAAGGGGGTGGGTAGGTGAGGGGTAAGAAGTGATTCTCTGTGTAGCCCTGGTTGTCCTGGAACTCACTGTGTAGACTAGGCTGGCCTCAAACTCACAGAGATCTTCTTTCTTGCCTCTGCCTAGCAAGTGCTGGGATTAAAGGTGTGTGCCACCACTGCCTGGCTTTAAAGGGGATTTTTTAAAAGTCATATTTAATATATGGGGTCAGTGAGATTGACTTTTACTGAGTGTCTGCAGAATTTGCTGAGTAGTCTTGTAAGATTAGGTGCCCCAAATCCACTAGCGATTGATTAAGCAGATGATGGTGTGAAGTTACAGGGCAAAGGCAGTGCCTGGAGGGGATGGGTACAGGGAGCTGCCTCCTGTGCTGAACTGATAAAGAGCTGGTAATGAAACAGCAAATGCCAAGGTGCCAGGAGGGTATGCTGGGGTAGGGATACAACTGCTCAGTGGACTTGTGAGCATTGCTTTGTCCAAAAAGAATCTTGGGAGTCTTTTTTTTTCTTTTTGAGACACATATACTATATGACTAATGTCCACCATAGTAGACATGTGGGTATTGGGCCAGTGAGATGGCTCAGGAGTTAAGGGGGCTTGCTGCCAAGCCTGACAACACGAGTTCAATTCCTGGGACCCACAGAGCGGAAGGGGAGAACCATCACTTGCAAGTTGTCCTTTGACCTCCTTACTCACATACCCATACCCTCACCCTGTCCCCCAGAGCACAGAAAAATAATAAAAAACTTCAGGTTAACAGAACCTACACAGTAAGGTATTATTAGTCCCAGTTTATAGATGAGGAAAGGGAAGTCTGGACGGTTGAGAATAAGTTCAAAGTGATACAGTATTGCCAGGTCTAAACCAGGCCCCTACCTCAAATCTCCAAGATGACAGTAGCTGCTCATCTGACCTGCGCACATGGACCCCCGCCTCTTGGTCTTGGCACTCATCTGTCCAAGGCCCCAATGGCTTCTTGTCTCCCTCCAGAGTAGACAGCAGGATCCACACAGGCTGTAGAACCTGTGCCCACCCCATGATCACTCACTCCGCTGCTCACTGACTCTTTTCTGCCTTGTTCTGCTCTTTCCTCATCGGCCTCCTCGTACTTCAGGTACTCTGGACTAACTGGGACTCTTTAAACAAAACAAAACATAAAAACCCAAACATGTTTGGGCTGACCAGATGACTCAGTGGTTAAGAGCCCTGACTACTCTTCCAGAGGATGTGGGTTCAACTCCCAGCAACCATATGGTGGCTCACAACCATCTGCAACTGTAGCCTCAAGGGATCCAATACCCACTTCTGGATTCAGGGAGCACAAAGTATGCCTATGATGCCCAGACATCCATGCAAAAAAGACCCATACACATAAATAAATTGAAGCAAGCAAACAAAAACCCGTACAGGAACCTAAATGACTGTTGTAGGCGTCACTCTCTATAAAAGACCCACCGTGAGCCTGGATTCTCCCTTTCCACCTTAGCATCTCTGTAACGGTCAGGTGTACCATATAATTGTTAGTCCACATTTATAGATGAGGCCACTGTCGACCCACTCCAACCCCATGCATGTTAAGTTCACGAGGGTGAGATTTCTTTCCCAATCTGTTCCCTGCCCCCACTCTACCCCATAGCCCAACACTGTGTTCTCTGCCATTTTCCTGAGCACCAAACAGTATACAGGCGATCAGTAAATGTTTGTTGACCGACGATGAATGACACTCGGGTGTCTAATTGCCAAACCTCAGAATACTGATTCACACCTGCATCTATTTTCTATGTAAACACACACACACACTTCTATCCCTGTGAACTTGTCGGGGTTGCTTTAGAATGCATGGCTACGTGAAACCACAGACTAAGCCATGCAAATATATGTTGAACAGATACTGCCTTTAGCTTCAAGGTCACTCTTGGAGTGATCCTAAGAAAGCTGTTAACTTGCAGTTTCTGATAGAGCCAAGCTAAGAACTTGTGGAAACAAGCTTCTGCCTGTAAGAATACTGCCTCCAAATTGAAGTGTGGCTATCTGTGAGTTTTTTGATGACTTTGTCTCTTGGCCAAAAGGATACACTGTACTTGGCATTGTCAGCCTTGTGGAAGATGGAGTTATGATTAAGAAATATATTCTCTCACCCAGTCTACTGTCTGCCCCCACCCCATGCAGTGTGTGTGTGTGTGTGTGTGTGTGTGTGTGTGTGTGTATACCAGCGACACACATATGAAGCAAGAAATGTTACCTATTTATAGAATTTTATTATTGGCTGAATTTCCAATGGAGAGTTTTTCAGAGTTGGGGTGGGGGTGGGGTTGCTTCCAGGTATCACGTGACTAGGAAAGGATATGGCCTTAGGATTAATCTATAGGTCTTACTATTCTGATCTTCAGAATACTTAATAGAAATTATATTTCTTTTTGTTTTTTTAAATGAAGGTTGTTCTTGGTGAGAATTTGACTTCAAACTGTCCAGAGGTTATTTATGAAATTAAAGAAGAAACGCCTGTGTTCTACAAGCTCGTTCCTCATCCCATGAAGAACATCTACATCTACCTAACAGCTGGGAAGGAGGTAGGTGAAGCTGCTGCTTACTGCTCCTGACTTATGAATAGGAATTATCTCACTGATGTCATTATACAGTGGCAAAGCTTTTACTTTGAGCCGCCAGGTTTAAACAGCGCTGCGGGCTTTGAGAAGACCTATGGTGGGCCAAGAGAGTAGAATTAAAACCCGTAGTGACTGTCATCAGTAACTAAGCAAGAAGTATTACCCATTTAGACAATTTTATTATTGGCTATATTTCCAGGGCCAGATTTTTCAGAGGGGGGTGTACTTGCAAATGGGCGCATAATCAGCAGAGTAACTGAATTTACACGTTTATTGTGTGGGCACTGAGTGCTTAGCTGCATTTATGAGTGTGCCCAATGGGACTGGCTTTGGAACTTGGGGTTAATACCAGGCCACCATCTCATACACATTCATGAACCAGGAAATGTATATCACTCATCCCCACCCCGCAAACTCTTTAATTTATCGGGATGTTTGTCTTTTTCTTGTCTCTGCTTACTGAAGTGAAAACAATATCTTTTCAACATTTTATCTCTAAAAGGAAACTATTTTTTTTTTTTTTTACTGAATTCTTACAATATGGAAGTCATTGTGTTTTGTAGGGTCTGTATGTGTACTGGGTTGTGTGTGTGTGTGTGTGTGGACACATGCATGTAATAAAGAATACTAATGAAATATGTTAATGAAATTATTACTCCACTTATATATATGAGCAGTCTAAGACTGGGAAAGGCAAGCAGTTCCAGGAGATATGTGTGTATATATCTGACGTGTATATCTACATGTAGATACAGATATAACATATCTCTATGTATTGTCTTTAACAGGGCTAGAACTCAAACTCGGTCCTGATTCTAGAACCCATGCTTTATCCTGGCCTGGTAGTTTTGATCCATGACCCTCTGAACACACTAAGTAAGAAGAAGGCATTCGGGACTTAAATAATTACACAATGGATGTCACAGGGGCCCTTACCCTCCCCCCATTTGTCACTTCTTCTTTTTTAGCCACTCTCAGGAGGAGAGCAATGACTGTCCTACGTGTGCTTGCCTTTTTGAGTCACAGGCTAGGGGTGACAGTATCAAGTATTCTTAGAAAGGCCACATTGCTCTTTTCAGTTTGGAAAGTTGGATATATCCAGTGATCCCATTAAGATGGTCTCACATCTGACTCTCCCTTAGCCTTTTTCGGCTTACACCACGGCCTTCTGCGCCGGTCTACTCAGTCAAACACTGTTATGTCTCTTCCCTGGGATCCCAGATTTGAAAGACTTTTGTCTATTCAACAAACTGTGTTTATGAAGTAACCATTCCCATTCCCAGGCTTTATTTATCAAGGACATCTCAAAACTGCCAGCCAGAGTACTGACTGTGCTACCACGCAACGCTGATAAAATTCCAACCCCCTCCCCCCACCAAAGCAAAGCTCCTGGAAGTCTGGCTTAGTCTGTGCATATTTTTTTCCATTTTGCTTTTGGAGATACTGCAAAGCGCTCATAAATTCCCATCCCTATGCACAAAGATACTTGTAGGACTCAGAAACCCAGTGCTGTGGGCGCTGTAGTAGGCTGTAGACCTTGTACTGTGTGCTGAAGACCCAGTGCTGTGTGCTGAAGACCTGGTGCTGTGGGTTGTAGACCTTGTGCTGTGGGCTGAAGACCCGGTGCTGTGTGCTTATAAAGACACAGTGCTGTGGGCTGTAGACCACTGTGAAAGCACCAATAGTTCATAGATCTTCACTTCCTAGAAAGTAAAGACTTCCAGTCCCTAATGACTTACAGCCTGAAGACCTTAGAGACAGTTTTCAAGGGGGTGGGGAGGGTGTCAAAACGTGTCGTCTCTATATTCTTCTCTTTAGTATAATTGCAAAAGGTTCTATTGCTTAGTCAACTGTGGTAATCCTAGAACCTAGCAGGCAGAGGCAGGAGGAAGACAAAAAAAAAAAAAAGCTTGGGCTAGATAGGGAGACCCTGTCTCCAGAAAAAGACTGAAGCAAAATTCTGCTACTTGGCTGTGATTGTGCAAGTGTGATCACCCAAGAGTCCAAATGCAAGGAGAGCCCTTCCTAGACTCTAGGAAGTTATTATTAATTTTAAAAAGCCATAGAAAAAATCTATAAAGTGGTATTAATACGTGCCCACTAAACATAATCATATGCAGATATATGTACTGATGAGAAATAGGTTCACAGTATATTCATTAGAGAGCAGGTCTAATGTAATAATTATAGTATCTTATCTTTTACGTAGAGTTATGTGGGTGCTTAAATATGTTAAATTTATAGACAGTATAATTTGAAGAATGTTCTAGAGACTTGTATTCTCCTGAAGGTTCTTAGCAAGAGAACCTCCTTTGGTCCATTGTTATTAATGTCTCTACAGTATTACGGTGCTGGACAGATTCAAAGGCTCGCAAGTCTGTGCTAAGGAAACTTACTGTTCACGTTTGCTGGACCACAGCACCATTTTCTCCCATAACAGCAATAGCGAGTGCTTATGACACAAATTATTTAGTATGCTTCTGAGACTATGCTTGTAATAACCCTGTGAAGTCGATTGTCCTAGTGCCATCTTTACAGGCAAGGAAACAAGGTTAGAGAGATTACATGACACTTAATAAAATCCCTCAGAATTAGAAAGATGTTTTGTGAGTTATAAGGAAATAAATATCCACATTCTCGTTAATTCCGGCTGCGCCTGTCAGCAGCGCAGAGGACCTAAACCGAGAGGGCGCAGTGATCCTGCATGAAGTCAACCTAGCATTGAAGGATCCTCCTCAGATATGCCTTGTTTTCACCACAAACTCCTTCTAGAATTCTCCACTTCTCTACTTATACTTCCCAGCATGCACAGCATCCCAGGATAATGAGTTGTACAAGTTTTCTTACTACCTGCTATGTGATTTTTGCCTTCAGGAAATGTGCTAGGCACCACTCGGGTACTCCAAACTTACCTCTGCCTCGGCTCACTTCCAAGATCAGCCCAGCACCATTGACTAACTAATGGAAAGTGGGAAAGAAATTATCTTAACCCCCCCGCCCCCTTTGTAGTGCTGGGAATAGAACCCAGCACCTCGAGCTACACAAGGGCTTGGCTACTAAACTACCCTGTCAGCCCTGTCTCCTCTGGTTTCTTTCATTTGCAACCCCAATGGAATGGGTGTGAGTCATCAAGCCAGGAGCTGAAGTGATGGCGATACCCTAATACCACTTCATTTCCGCATCTCTTGCCGGACTCATGCTGATCATTCTGGGGCAGAGTCATCACGTATACCCGGATACTCATTTCCATAGCGCCACTGATTATACTGACTGTCCCTGTATGAAAACGAGGAGACCTGGCTCCGTGATCCCTATGGAAGTAATTATCCACAGATCAGAACCTGAATTTGGGAGGACTCACTTGAGAAGGCTCTAATAATATAGACTCCTAGGCTCTGCCCCCAGACCCGGGAAGGGTCTGGGCCGCAGGGGAGTCTGGGAATACAGTTCTCTCTTGGTATTTTTCTGGGGGTTGGATTCACAACGCCCTCAAAAGTTTGCATATAACCTGTACATATCCTCCCATATACATTAAATTATCTTTAGATTAGTTATGATGCCTGATAGAATGCTTGCCTATAATGCAATACAATGTTAATAGATATAAATCACCCTACTGTATCACTTAGGGAATGAGAGGATTGAAATGCACTGTGCACGTATAGGCACAGTGTTGTTTTCAAATGTGTTCGATCTGCTCTTGGTTGAATTTGCGAGTTCAGGCATCACTGGGGTGAACAGGGATAGCCTTCGGTACTTTGAGAAGTTTCCCACGCTACACCATAACCTAGAACTCGAGATCTGCCATTGGATGCTACTGTGGAGACATTCAGGGCTCAAGTTGACAAATATACTCTTTGTGCTGTATGACCCTCCCCCCAGCCCCCAGTGTTGCTTGTGATTCCATCTAATGGATGCCCTCCTCCTTTTTCAGGTGAGAAGAATTCCTGTTGCAAACTGCAGTAAACGGAAATCCTGTTCAGAGTGCTTAGCAGCGGCAGACCCCCACTGTGGCTGGTGCCTCCCGTTACAAAGGTATTTCCTGAATCTTTTCTCACCAGCTCACATTTTTTTTTTCAGAAAGTGTCATGCGGCCCAACACTTGTTGCCCTACTTTAATGATCCATTCCACGCTGTGACGAAGCAGAGCTCTCCAGGACTGCAATGTACGATGTAACCATAATTCATTCTTAAAGATGGTTCTTGCCATGTCAGTATCAAGTCATTTGACCCAGGCTACACAGGGCCACCCGGTCTGGGCCGTGACTTGAGACGGGAGAGGCTAGTGCAGGTGGGTTTGCTTTTTATTTCCTACCAAGTTAGCCAAGACTTCAGAGAGAGGCAAAAGGTTCGCCCTTGGAGACGATAAAAAGAATAGCAACGTTTGAAATTTTTCAAATGAATCCTCATCATGCCGTGTATTCTGCTCGCTCGGCGGAAGCCTTATTATTAATGGCATTGTCTTCTTGCACACCATATAGCCCTGGGCCTGATGTACAATCTCAGTCTCCAGGCAGAATCTGCCCAGCTTGGTCTTGAATTACGATGTATGCGACCCATCTAGGCTCAAGGGCGACTTGTAGCGGCTTCCTCTCCATGGCAGTTCTTAGCATCGTCGCTGGGACCAGCCTGGTTGGATTCACTGTTGCTATGGTAACCCAGTACTCCAGCTCTCGCTATAGAAGCAAGGAGGAAAGAGCCTTCACTGCAGCTCAGGCAGGAATGAGAGGGGGGAAAAAAACAAGCCACATAGCAGTGGCTGTCAGATTGGTGCTTTCTGTTTTTTAAAGGTGAACACAGATTAAAAATAAAAATAAAAAGAGCAGAGCAGGTAGGGAAAGGCGGAGGGCAGAGCGAAGGGACGGTAGGGGGAATGAAGGGCGATAGAGAAGTAAATTAGAGAGCTCCTGGGGGGGGGTGCGGGGGGGGGGGTAGGGAGCGTGAATGGAGAGGGTGATTATGATGTAAGGGAGAGGCTCGGGAAACAAACTAAAAATATGGAGATGGAATGGATTAAGAGTTCTTCATGGAGGAAGTCACAATCTTAGCTGCTGCAAGAGCTAGGACTGTGGCTGCCCTCCTCTCTGCACCCCCTTGCGGGGGCTCCTTCCCTCAGAATCTCTGGCAGACAAAAGAAACAGGGCCAAGAAAATTCTCATGAATAATTGTAATTGGGGTAGGAGCCTTTTCTTCTTGTCACATGCCCAAGAGTAGACTTGAAGAAATTAACTGATCACAGCCAGTATTATATGGTTGCTGTAGTTCTTTTTTTTTTCTTCTTTTCTTTTTTTTTAAAGATCCATTCCATTTATGTTGCATCTCTGTGTGTCTTTGGAGAGCTCTGGACAGGAGTTCATTCATGGATGGTGGTGACAGTGGTGGTGTTTAAATAGCCGTGACTACTTGTTTAACAAGCTTCAGTCAGGAGTTGGTGGGAGATGCCCAAGTTGGTAATAGAATTTTGGAGTTGGTTGTATTTTGATGGTCCTTTCAGAAGCCTTAATAGTATCCGAGCAGGGGGCAGGGGTGGTGCTAGCTGGAAAGAGATGTTCAAGAGCTGAGTGCTGAAGTACGGGAGCACTCAAGTACTAGAGCACTCAAGTACTATGATGTTTAGAAACAGAAGGGGTGGGGAAAACATGAGGAAGGATCAGAAAGGGGAGAGACAGCGTTTAAGGAAGGAGTGTGTTGCCAGGCAAGGGAAAGGGGGAAGAGAGCAACGTACTGTGCCAGCTCCTGCCAAGGAGGTCAAAGGAAAACGGATCCGTTGGACTAGGACAGGGCGATCGATGACTGTGACAGAGGCCCGTTTTTGGAAGGGTGCTGGAGCTACAAAAGGACAATGAGCAGTGAGTGGAGGAGCTCCTTGGGGGTGTTATGGGGAACGGTAGAGGAGATATGTCGCCGATTCTGAGGCAAAACGTAGACTCCAGACAGTTTAGGATTCTAAAGTTTATTTGTTTTTCATTACATTTTAATTGGGAGTGGGATAGTGCACGTTCCATAGTGTGTGTGGAGGTCAGAGGACCGCTCATGGGAGTTGCTCTCTTCTACCAGATGGACCCCAGGGACCAAACTCAGGTTGTCAAGCTTGACAGGTAAAAGCACCTGCCACGCTATCTCACCAGTCTAACTTTAGAAGGTGTTTTGTTTTGTTTTGTTTTGTTTTGTTTTGTTTTGTTTTGTTTTTGTTTTAACATACATAGAATAATGGTGTCTGGAGCTGAAGAGGTGATGGCTCAGCCCGTCTGTAAAGTGCCTGCTCTGAACGCATGAGGCTCTGAGTTTGTATCTGCAGCACCTGAAAATGTCAGCCATGCTAGTGTATGTCAGTAATCCTAGTGCTGGCGAAGCGGAGACAGGAGGATCCCCGGAAGTCCACTGGTCAGATAGTCCAGTCAAATTGATGAGCTCTTAAGTTCAATGAGAGGCCACACCCTCCCGTAAGCAAGCGCAAACAGGCGCGCGCGCGCATGTGCCCAATCACACTCCACCTACCAGCTTTTTTTGTGTGTGTTGTTGGGGAAAATTCCGGTAGGAAGGAGAGGGGTGGGGGGAAGGAGGGTGAATATTGTGGTGTGTTGTCTTTCAGCAGATGACAGAAAATATGACCTAATCACATCAGTGGGGAGGGTAGCCTCAGTCCAGGATGGGAGGGAAACAGTAGTGTGGACCCCAGAGCTCGTAGAGATAGATCAGACCTCAGGGTATGTCCATATTGCTCGGAACCTTCTTTGTGACCTTAGACCAGCAGGAGCCAGGTGTCTGTGTGAGCCCGGGGAGAGGGAGCCGTGAAATCTGAGGAAGGGAAGCAGGAAGCACACAGGAGCTCAGGTAAAGGACACACACAGAGAGAAAATAGAGTATGGTTGCCTGGCAATATTGGGGCGCACCTGAGGCCGATGATCTTGCCTTTGAAACAGAAAGCATGGGTTTGCTTTGCTCATGTAGTCTAGCTCCAGTCCCATCATGGGAAAGTACGGAGGATAGACTTCAGTTTAGCTAGAGTTTGGGGATAAGTACATCAGGGTGGGGCTATGGGATGACATTGATGTCACCTGTGTGCGGTGGAGGGAAGTAGGGACACACTGTGGATGGGAGACATGAGAGGGGGGAAAACACCACCTGGACTGTGTGGGGGTCAACGCTGAGGCGATACAGGTGTGGAGGTACCGGGAATGGTAAGGTCTACAGGACTGTTACGTCATGGCAGCGAGGGTGGAGAACAAGACTACTGTGTGAGAAACAGGGACCTCTGTGTGTCAGTCGAAGCCACCAGGAACAAGGATGGGCCCACTGGTGAAGAGTAAAGGACAAATTAGTCAAGACCTAAAACTAACTAGTAAGGTGGGTGAGTGTTGGTCCTGTAGGTTTTGTGTAAGGAGTCAGGATGGTATCTATTGCAAACATGAACTTGAACTCTGAGAGATGGTCAGAAAGAGAGGAATTATGTGGAGGAGGGCTGTCAGGCCCAGCTGGGCCACCTCTAGTAAGTTAAAGGAAGCAGCCAGCCCTCTAGAACAGTGGTCCTCAACCTTCCTAACACTGACACTCTTTAATGCAGTTCCTTGTTGTGGTAACCCCCAACCATAAAATTATTTTTGTTGCTATTTCTTTTTATTGTTTTTTTTTTTTTTCAAGACAGGGTTTCTCTGTATAGCCCTGGCTGTCCTGGAACTCACTTTATAGACCAGGCTGGCCTCAATCTCAGAAATCTGCCTGCCTCTACCTCTCAAATGCTGGGATTTAAGGTGTGCGCCACCACGCCCAGCTTTCGTTGCTGTTTCTTAACTGTAACTTTGCTGTGCGATTTGCTATTGTTATGAGTCATGACATAAATCTCTGTGATTTCCTGGTGGTCTTAGGTAACCCCTGTGAGTGGATTTTTCAACCCTAGAGAGGTTATGAACCACAGGTTGAGAACTGTCGCTTTAGAGGGACATGGGGAAGCTGTGTCCCCTGGGGGAACAGTGAGCCAGAAGGGAGTTGTTAGAGAATTGGGTGAGGACAGCAAGCCATTCTTAACAGCTCGCTGTAAGGTCTCTCTTCAATTTCCCCTGTTCATTATCTCGCTCCCCCACCCTTGCTGTACACTTTCCAGTAGGAATGATCCTTTAAAAAAAGAAAAAAAAAATCCCCACTAGACGGTGTCCTCCCTAGATTCATTGCTCCCAATTTCTCCTCTCTCAAACTCAGCCTGATCTCCTGCTTGCAGACAAGGCATTCTGTGATTTGCAGCTCCGACCTCTCTCATGACTCTCTCTCCTTGGTCTCACTGATTGTCTTTCTGATTCAAGAATATTCCTGCCCAGGGCCTTTACCTTGAATTTAAAAGTTCTCCATTTTAGCACACTCTTCCCTTCAGGAGCTCTTTATCTGCTATCCTAGAACGTATATCTATGTCCACTTAACTACCCAACATCAGAGAAGCAACCCCTACCCACTCAGCAAACATAGCGGGGTCATGGTTGACGGTCCTTGGTAGCCACGTCCCCTCACTTGGCTCCCAGTTGGCTCCGTTCTGGCCTAAGATAAAATGAAACTAAGCTTCAGATCTGTGACTCATGTTAAGCTCTCGGTACCATTCAAAATTAGGAATTCTAAAGGGGATGTTTTTGGTGTGGTGGCGAAGCATCCCACTGTGTTTATTTTAAATGTCACAGATTTATTTAGAAAAATAATTTCTTCTCTGTCTTGAGAAGGTTGAACCTTCTTGTATACGTGTCTTGAAAGTGGATTTGGGTATGGTGGGGGGCCAAGAAAATGATAATTAATTTCTTTTTTATTTGGTGTTAAGAATAGTCTCCCAGTGTAATAAGCAGATAAAAAAAAAAACCAACTAAGCAAGCACTGAGGTCTAGTATTTTACTGTGCGAACCTCAGGTTCAACCTGTGCTGCAGTTGTCTGTGGGTGGAAAGGGAATTCTTTTTTTCAAGCTGAATATATATTGGAGTTGGAAGCAGTTTCTCAGCTTCTCCCGTATTTCGAAGCCCAGCACATGTGTTCAGTTGTGGATTTCCAGAGAACTGGCAATCCCGAGCCGATGAGCCCGACAAGGTTCCAAGAGTTCATTTGCAAGTTTGCTTGGCTCACACGGGTGCCTTTCCCACAGAAACAATGTCACCAATTGAGGGTGGATTCCCAAGCCAGCCCACAAAATCCATTTCCTCTTAATTTCAACAAACATTTGTTGAATACCTACCAAGAGCCCCCATGTGGGAAGTGAGATGGCTATGTGCTGTTGAGAAAACCCAGATGTCCTTCTTGGCTGTAAGGGGTTAACAAGCAAACTAGGAGGGCAGACAGGTCTATGCCAGTGATCATTCATTCAGCCGTCCATCTGACCACTGACATGTATGAGGTACCCACGTGTTATAAGCCTGACATCCCATTCAGAGGCACAGTTCCCATCTGAATGGCTTCTCTAGTCTAATGATGGGTAAGCGTCAGTAGATTCTGAGTTTCTTTTGTTTGTTTGTTTTGTTTGTTGGTTTGGTTTGGTTTGGTTTGGTTTGGTTTGGTTTGGTTTGGTTTGGTTTTTCGAGACAGGGGTTCTCTGTATAGCCCTGGCTGTCCTGGAACTCACTTTGTAGACCAGACTGGCCTCGAACTCAGAAATCCGCCTGCCTCTGCCTCTCAAGTGCTGGGATTAAAGGCGTGCATCATCACTGCCCGGCAGATTCTCTTTCAGTGATTCTACCTAATGAGCAACTGCCTGATCCTTAGAAGTCTAACGAGCAGGTATTTCTCTACATTTATTATTTTCACTCATGGATGTGCTTGTCAGCTGTGGGAGGAGGAAGAGGTTTGTGTCGTGCTATCAGCGAAACTCAGGTCTCTTTCATGTGTCTGTCATTGTGTACCTACTCTTAAGTCAGAGAGCAGATGTAGAAGATATTGAACTAAGTTACATGATGCACTCAAAGCCTCTGCGCCCATCATGGTTATGGATATTCTACTGCTAACACAAGCTCCACAGCCAAGCTCGACATTAGTAGGGTAAGGAAATAGACCATTCTATTCCGTCCAGTCAGATGTATCATAACATGGCACGGCAAATAGCAGTAGAGATGAATCATTCTGGTACAGGAAGTTTTGGAGACTTGGGAATGTGCATCTTGTCTCTCTGGAATAAAGGAGATGAATAGGATAGGGGGCTATAAGGATAGACACAGAAGATGTAGGGTTCCATGGAGACACAGATAGGGCATCTAACTCCCATGTGAAAGGTTGGGGAAAGCTTCCTGGGGAAGAGATGATTCAGGCAAATCTGAAACATAGGCAGGTATCAGGAAGGGAAACTGGCTGAGGTAACAGGTTGGCGAAGAATACACTTAAGTTCCTGAATGTGGGTGTGGATGCGTGTATGGCATGTTTGGGGGGTGGGGATAAGAGGACATGGTCAACAGGGCAGATGAGTCGTTTAGATTTTGTTAGAAGAATCTTGTGGAGACTGAGCAACTGAGCATACAATCTGGAGCAAGATGGACTTGGGTCCTCGCTGGGAGCTGGCAGACCAGTCAGCAGGTGGTTATAGAAACTGGGGCTGGGTTAGCGCAGTAGTAGTTGGAAGCAGGTACATTGGAGAGCTATTTGGAAGCCAACACTGACGGGACTTGGTGATTAATTGAATTCCCCCTTGAGCATGGCACACTAAAAATAGGGCCATAAAATAGAAGATGAAGATGGCCACGATGGAAGATGTATTCTTTCTTCCTTGACCCAACATTGCACAAAGAAAAGAGCTGACACTCAAAGAAGCTAGATTCTCCCTGTGGCCCAGGCACTGGGTTCTAAGGAGAGCACCCGGGTCAGGTGAGGAGGACTTCTGAGAGATGGCAGAGGGGTGTATGTTCTAACTCTTACCAGCAATACATATGCAGACATCTGACTTGGGGGACCAGACAGACAGATGTGTCCTTCACTGAGCAGGGTGTAGGAGGGGCTATCTACTTGGGGTGAGCGGCAAACAGCATCGACTGCCATATTGGCACACTGGGCAAACAGCATCTACTGCCGTATTGGCACACTGAAGGGCACAGCAGGGTAGGAAGAAATAAAGTTCCTAAGGATGATTCCTATGGGCCGGGATCTGGCCTTTGTATGAGTAGCCTGTTTCTCTTCTACGCCAAAGCAGGGTTGATGGTGGTACCCATGTCTGGGGCTGCTGAGAGGTTGAAATCAGATAATATCCCTGAAACTGCAGGCAGGAGCTTGCTCCTAGGAAGTGCTATAGTGGATGTCAGTAAGGAGGCCGGGTCACCCTCAGCTTCAGTGGGAGGGTAGCCTGAAACTGGGCCTGGAAGAATGGTGTCAATTTTTCTCTGAGGGCAGAGGGTATGGGAGATTCTACAAGCTGAAGAAGAGCTGAGCCAGAGGTCTGTTTAGGGAGTGGCAGGTTGGATTTTTTTTTTTTTTTTTTTTTTTTTGTCTCTAGGATACTGGTTAGGAAGGAAGGAAGGGATAAAGGTGCTGGGAAGGATGAGGAAGTGGAAGCTCTGAGTTTAGATTTAATTAGTATGTGCTGCGAGCTCATTAAAGAGCTTTAAGCACAGGACTGTATCTTTGAAAGATTTGTGACTTGCAAAGATTATCGCGACGGCAGTCGAGAGGATGAAGTGTATCAAGGTGGGCAGCAACTATACTTACCTCCTGCAATTTGTAGAGTGAGTTTATCTTGTATCTCTTCCGGGGTCATCTGCTCGGTGGCTATTTCTTGGGCCCAGTTATAACAATGGAACCTAGACTGGGTCCTTCTCAGAAAATGGGCTATGCAGGAACAGCCATTCACACTAGTTCCTTAATAGTCTCCATGCACAGGGTAGAGACAGAGCCCCCAACATGCTAATTACAGGGTATCTGGATCCCTCTTGATTATTTGTATAAATTTAACCTCCTCCTATATTCTTCTGCACATTTTCCCCACCGTGGCAACAGTTGGAAGACATTCAGGCAACCCCTAGAAGCTGTTTTGAAATTTTCATCCACTCTTGGGCTGTTCTGCATGTGGGATTCTGAAACATCATTTCTCAGCTCAGCCTAGCGGCAAGCACCCCATGGTCCAGCTCCTGTCTGACCACTGACAGGCTGGCAGGAGCAGAGAAGGGAAACTTTGTCAACAGCCGACTGGGAGCACTTTCTAGAGCCCAGCTTGCTCTCCTCTCTTGAGGACTCTCCTCTCCCTAAGAGGCATTTCTTCAAGAACTCTGGTTTAATTGGTAGCCCTATGGGAACCCTGCCCACCACGCTGTGCAATGACAGTCCATGGGGCACAGTACCCGTGGCCATGCTCTTCCCAAGCCCCAATGAATGATCTCTGTTGCAGATGCTGAGCCCGCAGCATCCTGCTAGCCAAAGCCAGCCGAGTGAGCTTTCTCAGAGAGTCTTCCTTGGCCACAGAACTCCATGCAACTCCACCCTGTGCCTCCTGCTCATTCTTCCTGACACCCTAAGCAGTCAGGAATCAGTATGACTGTCAGCCTGCTTTTTAGAGTAGAAGACAGGTGTGGGCTCTAAGGAATACTTGGTGGCTTCAGAGAACATGAATTGTTTTTCCCCCCTGAGGTGCTGGAGGTGAGGACTCTGAAGTGGGGTTTCAGTGGACCATAATAGAGGTGGATGGTGCTTCTCCTTGATGTTGTAGAAACACCCCCATTCATTCCCCTTTCTAGCTTCTCGAGGCACCTCACATTCCTCCTCAGCTGCCCCTTCCTGCCCTTTCAAATCTTAACGATGCAGCGTCTCCAGACTCTGCTGGTTCTGTACTCCTCTCTCTGATCTTTGTGCTCACATCGGGCTGCAGAATAATGTCAACCCCTACCTTAAGATCCTTAATTTGCCCAATTTTGCAGAGTGTCCACCATGAAGGTGACATCATAGTCATGAGTACTAGGTTGTGGACATCTTTAGAAGCCATTTTTCACCAGCCTCAGATTATACCTACCTGGGTTTATGTCCAGTTCCCAAGCCACTCCATTGTCTACCATTGTAGGGAAGAGGCAAAGAGACAGGAAGGAGATGGTGTCCCTCAGAGAGGACAAAGCTGGAGGAGCAAGGGCCCGCATGGACATTACATAATAACCTGTGGACTGAGAAAGAGAACAGAACTCAGGGCCCTCTCCAGTTGCATAAACTACTCTGCACATTCATCCAACAGATACTGAACACCTACTATGTGTCCTATGTTCTCAGCTCTAGGATTTTTGGTGCTCTCATTAAGTTACCCAGAGTCTCATGCAAGTCTTTTGAGCAAGGGATTTTAGTTTCTCGGAGTTACCATAAGGGAAGTTGCCACAAAGTTGGTGGCACTTCTGCAAGACAGACATATGAACCCAAGGTGTCAATGTGGCCATGTATCCTGTGAGGCTCTAGCGCAAGATCTGCCCTCTCACGTCCCATGGTGGTTCCTGTGGCTCCTTGGCGCTATCTCCTGTGATCGCCTTCCTTGTATACATCCAAACCTCTCTCTCCTTCCTCCTAGCAAGATACCAGTCAGTGCAGACGTTAAGCCCAGGATAATCCCAACTTGAGCTCCTTAACTAATTACCCCTTTAACGACTGTATCCAAGGAAAGTAGCATTCGGAGGGTCTGGGTGGGCATGTCATCAGGGAGGAAGAGACCAGTCTCAAAATTCACAAGGAAGTTGCATAGGGGAAGGCAAGCAAGACTAAATAAACTTGAGAAAGGGAAAGAGGGACACTGAGTAGGAGTGGGGAAAGCTGGCAGTTTTAAATTGGGGGTCCTGGAAGGCCACTGTAATATTTAGCAGAATGGCCAGCAAGAAGACACTTGGAGACAGAAGATCATTACATATCTACCTTCCTTCTTTCCTTCCTTGGAGCTGAGGATATGTCCTCCCATGTGCAGATCTCAGGCTTGAAGCCTGTGCAGTGACACTTCTTTATGGTCCAGTGCAACTCTAATGACAGTGATAATGATAATGATGAGATTTGGGGCGGCCCCTCCTTCTTGTGTGAGGACCCCATTGTGCCAACTAATTGTATAGAAGCAAGTAGGGCAACTGTCTGTGGGGTGGAAGCAGTGGGGAGCAGAGAGGAATCTGCTGTTCTGGCCTTGGGGCCTTCCTGAATGACCCTGACACAGCCTGAACCTGGGCATCTGGGTTACTGTGGATGCTGGAAGGGACTCGGGAGACCTTCCCACAGTAGAATGGGGTCTTGGGACAAGCGAAGTCTCCTGGGTTCTTTATCCCCTTAATAGTTGCTGGAAGATCCATGGGCTAAGCCTATTGCACTGGCTGGTTTTATATTTCAACTTGATACAAGTTAGAGTCATCAGAGAGGAAGGAACTCCAGTTAAGGAAACGCTGCCTTGAGATCCAGCTGTAAGGCATTTTCTCAATTAGTGATCAGTGGGGGAGGACCCAGCTCATGATGGGTGGTGCCATCCCTGGGTCCTAGGTTCTATAAGAAAGCAGGTTGAGCAAGCCAGTAAGCAACACCCTCCATGGCCTCTGTATCAGCTCCTGCCTCCAGGTTACAGTCCTGCTTGAGTTTCTATCTTGGCTTCCTCTAATGATGGACTATGATCTGGAAGTGCAAAGCAAATAAGTCCTTTCCTCCCCAACTTGCTTTTGGGTCGTAGTGTTTCGCCATAGCAATAGAAACGAAGATACCTACTTGCCATAGAAGAAAAAGAAGCACACAATTGTTGAGGGGCACAGCTCCACTATTGGCCCCACAGGCAGTTGGCAGTTTTCTGTACCTTATACATAAGCCAGTTTGGTTTGTTTGGTAAAAGTTGGCCACAAGGACCTCAAGCCTCAGCATTTCAACTCCCGTACTTATCTGCACCATCTCTTTAAGTGATGCTCTAACTTCCAACAAGCCCCATTAAGAGCACCCCTTCTAGTAAATACATGTTTTAATGGAATAGAGTTTTTTTTTTTTTCCTAATGACCTATCTGTGGCAGGGCACTTTCATAAGAACGTATTGATCGGCTTTTTAAAAATTCCTCAAATGTTTCCACTTGTCTCTGTGACCTCGTGTTTGTCCTGTTCTCAGCAGCTCCTCCACATCTGAACACAGTGTTCAGATCTGCATTCTGAGCCCTGCCTGCCAGTCTTTGGTTTTGCTCTCGTACCATCTTGAAATGCTAGGCTGTTTGCATTCTGCTATTTGGAGTGTGTGCTGTTTCTGATAGTTGAGATAGGAGTTGATATGAACCTCAGAGGAAGGGCTAATAGTATTGCTCCCACCCAGTCATTGCTAGGGAAATGGGCCCTCAACACCTCTACAGTTCTTCCTAATGACATAGGGGGTGTATAAGGTAGAGGTAGAAGCCAGACCATCCTGGGCCAAGAGGCATCACTTTCTCTTCTGTCTCCATGCTGCCTAGTTTTTCTAAATACCTCCTCAACATTCTTCCATGTAAGGTCTATACCAGAATTGAAAACTGAGAACTTTTGGTACACCGCACTTGTCACTTGACGAAGAACTGCATAGAGTGAAGGCCACACATCACTTTTGTTTGAGTGTTTCGGTCTGCAAATGTGTTTTAGGTGGGCTAAACAGCTCTAAGTTTCAAGACAAAGACTGATTTTCCACAATGCCAGTTAACAGACTGACCTAATGGACAAAAATCAATAAAATGACTTAGGCAGATATCTGGAAGACATGGAGAAGAATTTAGTCCCTTTCAACTTTAATTCTCAGCCCAATTCAGATAAACTTTGCTGAACACCAGCAATGGACCAGACCCTTTTCTAGATTCTGGGGGAAACAAAGATGAACAAGGCTGTGTACCCTAGAGAATAAAAAATTAGTGTGGGGAGGAGACAGTCAATAAATACTCTTAATAGCTGATGTTTGAGACACAAGGAGATACCCAAACCCTTTTCTCCTGGGAGATGGAAGAGCTGTAAAAGTCTTGGAAGAAGCCTTGGGCTGTGCATGCCTTTGTATGTAGGAACACATTCTACGTAGTGAACCAATATAGAAAAGCTATGTGAATGGACATATGGTCAACCTTATTACTAAGACCTACCTAGTCATTAGCATTTTGTATTTGTTTAAGGTACAAGTTTTCTGACTCTGCCATGGACATTATTGCTGTCTTAGATACTGCTCTATTGCTGTAAAGAGACACTAAGACCAAGGCAACTGTTAAAAGAAAGCATTTAATTAGAAGTTTACTTACAATTTTAGGTGGTTAGACCATGATCATTATGGCAGGACACAGACAGGCATAGTGCTGGAGCAGTAGCTAAGACCTTCACATCCTGATCCCACAGGCAGCAGGCAGGAACAGTCAGTTAGACAGTTTTGGTCCGGTGTGGGCTTTTGAAACCTCAAAAAAAGCTTACCCCCCAGTGACACACCTGCTCCAACAAGGCCACACCTCTTAATCCTTCCCAAACAGTTCCACTAAGGAGCATTTAAACATAGGAGCCCATGGGAGCCATTCCCACTAAAACCATCACAGTTTCCCAGGCAAAACTGATGGGAATTGCTTCCTAATATGTGTGAGTGTGGAATTTCTAGTCCCTTAAGATAACACTCTGCAAGTGTTCAGGGTTGGCATATCATTCATCCTTGCCTTGGTAAGTCACAAAGCATGCATAATTGAGGCCCCCAGAAGGCTTGTAGCAGGGGACCTATTTAATTTCATGTGACTTCTATGTCCCAAACTTCTTGGCATGAACACTATCATCTCACTTTGAAAATCCAGTATAACCCATATTTTCCTTTATGGATATGTCCTGGGGAAACCAAGTGTCACTTGGGTACTTACGATGTTCCTACTATGGAAGACTATAAACATTTTAGAGACAGTAGAGAGAATGTGAGGGCTGTTGACAGACACCATGCTAACTACTCTCCATGTACCTTAGTATCCTTCTGTTTGTCATGGAGGTGGTAACAATGATAACCTGTTTCATGAAGGTTAATGAGTTCTTCCCACTGGTCATAGAAATAGTGGGAGAGCCATAGCAACGGGAGGGTGTTATGTTGTGTATGCCTCCATATAAAGCCTGTATTGGAAACAGTCCCTAGCATAACAGTGTTGGGAGGCAGGAGGTTCATACATATTTAGGTCTACACTCATGAATAGCCCAATGCCAGTTATAAAAGAGACTCAGGCTGCAATTCTGATTTCTTACTATTTCGTGCACATACACCTTCTCCTTCATTGCTGCCTTCTGCCATAGAATGATGAAGCAAGATGGTTCTAGCTGGATGCAAGAAACTGACCTTGGACCTCCTATGGGCCCTTGGAGTTGTGAAATAAATAAATAAATAAATAAATAAATAAATAAATTTCCTACTCATGACATTCTGTCACAGGGGCACCAAATGGTGTAAGGAAAAGGGCCCCTTGGTGACCTGTTGTATTGTCTACTGCAGTGTCGACATGGAACAGTGGATGCAAAAATGGTCTTGGAAAGCCATACTGCCTGATGCACTATCTCAATCCCTCTGTATACTAACAGCACCTTAGGAAAGCAATGCGGAGTCTTGTAAAAGCTGTTCCCCCTATCTGTTAATCAGGGACAATCATGGTAACTACTTCTTTAGTTTAGTTTAGTTTAGTTTAGTTTAGTTTGGAATAAATGAGTCAAGTCATGTGAAAAGACATCGCATGGCATATAAGACATTTTTGCCTTTTCTAAAAAAAAAAAAAAGTAGTCTATATTTCTGTGTTATTAGCATCATTCTCTCAAATAGACTGACTTGCAGACCCAGTGATGAAGAGCCAGTTGTTTTTTTTTTTTCAGCTTCCTTAGCAAGTTATTTTGGCATCCTCCCCCCCCCCCAACCCCCCTGATCCTGACTCTAGGAGCCTTTAATTCAGAGTTTGGTTTGTCACAGTGACTTCCTGTTCTCTTTCATTTAATGGAGTCTGACTCCTTCATCTTGTGGACTGGCAACTGTAATGAATGTCACCCGACTCTTGAGACCACCTGGTCCCTCCTTTGTGTGCTGTACCTTTCCTAAAGATGTACACCCCTGTTGCAAATCACTTAGCAAAGGACCTTGGGATGCTCTTGGAGCAAACCACCCCCCTCTTGAGGATGCAGTTGCCCATGTGAGAGGAGCAGAGCTGGATTGTTGGTTTGTTAAAAGTTTTCTGATACCTTATCAGTATAGGATCTTGGGGACAGGTCACACTCACCCCACGTTCAAGCCAATTACCTGATATTTAGTTATCGAATTCCTTCAGGGACTGTCTGCTCTTGGTGAACAATTAGATTAGAGGATGCTGATGAAATTCTGGTGGCAGGAAGTGGGAGTTACATTTCTGAGCTCAGAGTTTCTATTTCAAGGTTGAGTAAGTGGTAAATTTTTACTGAGGGAGTCTAGCCTAATAGAGTCAGATTCTCAAGGTCTGTCCCCGCCCCCACCCTGGCGCAGTACGTGGATGGACACTTCAACCTGCCTGGAAAACTTCAGGTTTCAGGTTTTCGGAAGCGGGCCTCCCTGTCCTTCATGTTGGCATGAAAACAATTAATAATTTAAGCCAGACCCATTTTAAAAAATAGAAATGCTATACAAATACAATAACGATAAATTTAAAAGTCGATCCAGTTGGGCACCATTCCCAGACTACCAACTGAGCAGACACACAAATAAGTAAAGAAGAGGAAAAACTGCTATATAATGCAAATGGCTGCCATCTCCTTGTTTTCTGCTGTTCTTTTATTGCAGATATATAATATCAAGGCTACATTATGGGTAAATAGGTTTTGTGGCCTAACCCAGAAAACCTAATCACAGCTTATAATATTATTTCTATGAAGGAAATATATTTTATATTATAAACAGATGGTTGGCAAGCAGTATTTGGAGCACAATCAGTTTGTAAGGCTGGGTCTACCGGGGATTTTAACCTTTAACAGAACTGGATGCTCGGATGTTGAAACCACAAGGCATCTTAGAGGACCCCGGTGAAGTGATTCTCTCCAGAATCTTCACCAAGATTTTCATCTTAAAAACTGCCTCCCCCATCTTTGTTCTTTGGTTACCTGAGACCCACTTTCCCGTCTTGGCTCAGCCTAGCCACGCTTTCTAAATTCTGTTGAGACCCCAGGAAACTGGGAGGTACTCTGAGAGGCCTTATCCTGTGCACCTTATAAAATGGTGGCCAGGGTCCTAGGAGGCTACCAGTGAGAGAGCCTGTGTGCCTCTGAACCTAGGTCATGCTAGAAGAGTGGTTCTCAACCTGTGGGTCTTGACCCCTTCGCAGGGCGAGTGACCCTTTCAAACACACATGTTTACATTAGAATTCATAACAGTAGCAAAATTAAAGTTAGGAATTAGCAACAAAAATAAAGTTTGGGGTTGTCTCAACATGAAGAGTTACATTAAGGGGTTGCAGGATCAGAAAGGTTGAGAGTCATTACAACGGAAAGAGAACTAACGGGAAATCACTCAGATAAGCACCCAGCACAGGTGCTGTTGCTGCCATGTTTGGGTTGTGGAGTTTTTCAGGTATACGATGGGCTACACAGATTTCTACTGACTTCGGAAGCAAACTCACCACATCGGAGTGGTTTCTGAGTGTCAGAGAGTGAGCTTAGCAGTGTCCGGAAGCTCCATTGGCCACTTGAGGCTGAGTAGCTTGGAACATGTTTTCTGGGTTGCAGATGGGGAGGAGGATCCATTTTCTTATATATTCGGGTGGCTGTATTAAAGTCTATTATTATTTTGAACAAATTGAGTCTATAACACATTTCTAGTAAGCTGAGAAGAGACTTCTTAAATAGTTGCATGCACTAATTGTTACCACATAAAGAGTTTTCACCTAAGGAAAGTTTTTTTTTTTTTAATTTAAATTAACTTTTTAATTCCCTTCAGGAAATTTTTTTCTTTGCAGTTGGACAGTTTTATGTTCTAACTTTCAAGTAGATTTGTATCTACTTATTGACTTGATCACGTAGGCATGAGATCTAACTAGGAATAGGAACAAAATAAAATAAAACAGTGAGTTAGAGTTTTCTAGAGGAACCAACACACACACACATGTATGTATGTATATATTTATTTATGTATGTATGAAATCAGCCTCATTGAAATAGTACAACTGCTATCTCATATCTGAGAACCTGGTAATTGCTTGGTCCTTGAGGCTGTGTGCCTCAGCAGTTAGAGTAATCCCACAATGACAGTCTCACAATGGGGAAGCTGAGAACCCAGTAGTTACCAAGTCTACAAGGCTGGGTACGCCAACAATCTTTATCTCCTGCCAAAAACTTGGAGTGTTTCTGGAGAGCCACTAGTCCCCAGTCAACAAGAGCAGCCTGGAAACACCAGCTCTAACTCTAATGTCAATGAAGGAACCAGCAGCAGCAGAGGCAGGTGAATTAATTAAAGCGGCAAGATGGAGGACCAAGTGAGCAAAATATCCATTTTAATTTGGGCTGCTACCAGGAGGCACCATCCTCTTTCGGGGTGGTTCTTCTCAGATCAAGCAGGGCAGTCAGGGCTGTCCTCCGGTGAGGCTTTTTACTCAGGTGATTCTAATTTGTGACAAGTTGCCATTAGGGCCAACCAGCACAAATAGCGATTGCTTTCAGATTGATCCTATTGTGATTTAAATATGTTCCCTGCAAAACCTGTGTTCTCCTGGAGTTGGGAGGTGGGGCCTGTTGGAGGTGGGGCCTGTTGGGAGGTGTTTATGAATGAGGGCTCTGTCATCTCCAGACAGGCTTGAGACTGTGAGTTCTGTCTCTCACTCTCGCCTTTTTCTTACCCTTCCATTATAGGGTAATGCATCAAAACATGCCCTTGCCAGGTCTGGGTCCTTCAGCCACTGACTTGTAAAACTATAAGAAAAAAAAATATATTCTTCACAAATTACTCAGTTTCTGGTATCCTGTTATAATTATACAAAATGGAATTAGCCTCATAATTGGTACTCAGTAGTAAGGCTGAGATATAATCAATACCTGACAGCGTGGGCCTGGCTGGGAACTGGTCATGGGTAGAAGCTGTAAGAGCCTGGGACATTGGGAGGGGGAAAAATCTATCGCAGTGTGCTGATTCCTTTAAAAAATATTTATTGCAGTGGTGTGAATGTACAATACTTAGATATGCTGTATATATAGTGTAACATCTGTATATTTAATCATAAAGGCAGATAATTGAAAACATTGTAAAATTAAGCACTTCAATTCTTGTTAAATATGAAACATTTGTATCTTGTAAATAAAGACATCCTTAAATTGGTTTTGGAAAAAAAATATTTATTTTTATTTTACAAATATGTTAGAGCCTGCATGTATGTAAGTATGTGTACCATGTGCATGTCTGGTGCCCACAGAGGCCAGAAGACAGAGTTGGATGCCTAGAAACTGGAGTTATAGGCAAACGTGAGCTACCCAGGGTGTGTGCTTGAATTGAACCCGGGTCCTCTGCAAGTCCAGCAACCGCCCTTAGTTGCTCAGCTATCCCTCCAGCCCACTAAGGGTCATTCTAATGTAGATGTACAGATTAGCAATGTGGAAAAAGCCTGGGACTTCCTAGAGATTACAGGCACGGTCGTGATCAGAATATTTGTAGAAATATGGAAGGTGAAGGCCTCTGACAGGGTCTCCAGTGAAAGTGAAGTGCAAAGATTTGGAACTGGGAATAGAGGCCATCTATGTCAGTTCCTCTTGTGTTGCTGTGCTAAAATGCTAGACCAAAAGCAACTTGAGAAAGAATATTTTAGCTTACAGTAGAGAGAAAGAAGTAGTCATGGCTGGGAATGCATGACCTGGTAGCAAGGGTGGGAAGGTGGCTGGTCACAGTTCATCTGCACATGAGAAGGGGGAGGGGCTATAAACCTCAAATCATCTCCCTCATTACATAATTCCTCCAACAAGGCTCCACCTCCTAAATAACCTCCCCAAACAGTGCCACCAACTGAGGGTCAAGTACTCAAATACATGGGCCTATGTGGGACATTTCTCATTCAAACCACCACACAAAGACAGTGTGGTGATTTGAATATGGTTGGCCCATAGGTAATGGTACTGTTGGGAGCTGTGGCCTTATTGGAGGAAGTGTGTCACTGCGGTTGTGGGCTTTGAAGCTCTTTGTGGTAAAGAGCTTCTTCCTAGCTGCCTGAGGATGCCAGTCTTTCTGGTTGTCTTCAGATCAAGATGCAGAACTCTCAGATCCTTCTCGAGCACCATGTCTGCCTGCATGCTGCCATGCTTCCTACTGTGATGATCATGGACTGAACCTCTGAAACTATAAGCCAGCCCCAACTAAATGTTTTCCTTTATAAGAGTTGTCATGGTCACGGTGTCTCTTCACATCAATAAACCCCAAACTAAGACACCTCGTTAACAGTTACAAAGGGGTTGGTAGAACTGTGCCCATGATCTAGGACTCTGTGAAATACAGATTCGGGGTTTCTGGTAGAAGAATTTCTAAGCTAAATATTGAAGAAGCTGTGTGATTACCTTTTACTGAAAGAATAAAATAATTTAAATACAGAGTTTGTAGTTAAAAGGGAAGCGGGGAGAAATTTTTGGGAAATTCTCACCTGGCCATATAAAAAATGAAGAGGCATTTTTAGAAGATGGAATTAGGAGCGTGGCCACGGGACCACTTACTGGAGATTACTATATATAAAAGGCAACCAGGTTCTAGTCATCAAGAGTAACAGGAGAATGACCTCAAAGACACTCTTCAAAGTAGGTTGGACCCTTAGGGTAAAGCTGCCAGAGAGGTTCCTTAAGGTCCCCAGCATTCATTTGCCAGGCCACTTTGGGACTTTGCTGCTTGTGTTCTGGTTCAGTGTTCCTTGGCCATCCAAGCTATGGCTCAGGCAGGCATAGATACAGCTTGGATTGACATTCTGGAGGGTCAATGTGGTAGACCATGGTAGGTAGCATCTACTTGGTACTAGTTTTATACCTATGCATAGTTCATGGGCTAGGAGCCTATGATAGCCTTCATCTAAAATCAAAAGGCTATCACGGGCAGCCCGGGAGTCCATGCAGAACTTACTACAGGGATAAAGGGAGTGTATGTTGAGAGTATTTACTATAGCGATGTCTAGAAGCTTATGGGAATGGTGTATCTTCTGAGACCTCAGAATTATACTAACACTAAACCCTTCAGCTGCAGGTACCAGACCTAACTTATGACAGCTACTAAATGGACTAAGCCCATCCTAGCATTAGTAGAACTGCCTGAGTGCCTGTGCCAGGATGTGGTCCATGGACTTAAAGGAGGTTATTCTGGAGCCTGAAGAGTTAACGTTCTCCTCCTTCCTGGGCTGTAGATTACATGGAATCAGTTTCTGCACACTTAGTTTTTCTTATGGAATGAGAATGTCTGTCTGCCTGTCTGTCTGTCTGTCTCATCTTTGCATTTTGGGAGCACATACTATATTTACATTCAAAAATCTCAGGGCCGGAGATGAATTTGTCTCTGGATGTATCAGACATAGGTTCTCACCCACAGCCACTTTAGGTGAGAGCCCAGATTTTGAGTTAGTACGGAGCCAACTAAGTCTTTGGGGGCTGTTGAGATAGAATGAATTTTCTGGCCTGGTTTTCATGGGAGAGGGACATGAAGTTTTAGGGTCAGATATGCCATGGTGTGGCTTGAGTATGTCCTTCTCAAAAGCCTGTTCGAAACCTATACTCTGGTCGGTCAGTTTTGAGGGGTGAGGTGGAGATTAATGGGAGATCAAGAGCACCCCACCCCCACCATGAAAGGGAGAAACTAGCAACAGTGAATTCTGTGTCTTTTTTGACATCCTCTTCTCCCAGGGAATGACACAGCCAGAGATGTTTCACCAGAGTCAAGTGCCCAGTCATAACTATCCCAGTTTCTTAAGAAATAAATCTTTATTTTTTTTATAAATATATGAGTCTGGGTCTTCTGCCAAAGCTGCACAGATCCTTGGAAGAGGGGGAGCACATGCCCCAGCATAAGCAATGAACACATACACAAACATACAAAGAACACACACACAAACATACAATGAACACATACACACAAACATACAAAGAACACACACACAAACATACAAAGAACACATACACAAACATACAACAAACACATACACAAACATATAAAGAACACATACACAAACATACAAAGAACACATACACAAACATACAACGAACACATATACAAACACACAAAGAACACATACACAAACATACAACGAACACATACACACCCCTGACATTTTCTCCAGAACACACTTGGGCTAAGATGACTCCAGTTTCCCTCCTATTCAAAATGGCCTGGCAAAGTGGAACGAAAACCAGTTAAGAGATCTAGGAATTTGGCTGACAAGAGAGCTTGCTTGTAATCCTAGCCCTTGGGAGGTGGAGGCAGAAGGATGAGACACTTGAAGCCATCTTTGCCCTCCTACATTGTGATTTTGAGGCCACCTTGGTCTACATGAGACCCTGTGGAGGATGGAGACAGAAACTGGAGAAGGAGAACCTGCCCATCGAGTGGTCAAGTGGCTCATCAATCGCCAAGTGGAATGATATTTTCATGTCATTCCGGGAATGGCTTGAGAATTTATCCATTTGGCCATTTCCTTGATGGGTCCACAAGAATAAGAACGATTTGTTTCAACAGAAATCATCCCAAACCCCCTGGTTTTGTTTACTAAGATGTGGAAGCGCTGAGCTCTGCTCCCCCTCCTTGAGAAATGCGAATGTGTGGGTAATGTGCTGTCGAGATTTTACAATCTGCAATATTTGAGAAGTAATAAGATACTGTTGTTGGTTGACCATCTGGTTATACATACTTGGTGTTGTGGTTTGCTTTTTTATTCTTTCATTTTTATTGTTTTAAACTGGTGAAGGGCAAAGAATGAGAGTTAGAAAAAAATTCAGATTTGGCTTTCTTATACAAACAAAGAATTCATATTTAGATGTGCAACCCAGTTAGTTGTTGTTTCTAGGGGGAGAGTAAATGAACAGTCCAGTATATATGTTCTTTCATTTTCCTTTTCAAAAATAAATAAATAAGTAAACTAACCTTAACTCCTAATTTGATCTTCAGCTCCAAACTTTTGGCTTATGTGAAAATCAGTCTCGTTGCCTGAAAGAGGAGTCAAGCATAAATCAAAGCTCTAGAAAGAAAATTCACCAGCAGAACGGTCCTATAGAGATTTCATATTTCATCCATTCACTCAAAAATATTTATCGAAACCCTAGTATTTGCATCTCGTGCTGGCAGACGCTGAGGGATTTGCTAAAGAAACATCAAGATGTTCTCCCTCCCTTCCAGGGGCTTAGTGCTTTCTCGGGGAGAAATGGCATGGCCATGTGAAACAGTTAAGTTGTAATTCAAGACAGCATATGATTAAATACCAAAATGTGTGGTTCCGACAAGAAATGCTATAGTTCAGAGAAGGGAGTGATAACTTTGTAGCATGACTGGTTTTTCTGCCTACAAATTGGCAAATTGTAGCACTATTTGTATGAAATATTTTACACTTGCTTTTTTGGCAGCCTTAGGCCTTGACTCCCAGTCAGCATTAAGAGCCTGCAAAAATATTTGTACTCCAGTCACTGTAGAATTGGCTTAATTTTTCTCCCCTTCTTTCTCCTATGCAGAGGAAGTGCCTTGGTACAAGCCAGAGGGCCCAGGAGAGACAGGGAGTTTTGAGTCATGAACTTTTTCAGATACAAATAAGGCACCAGCCTTGTCATTCTCTGTACTCCAGAGCTGCCATGCTGGCAAACTCCCTCTGACATTGAGAGAGGTCTAATTTGAACTTAATGTCTGTGACGGACGAGTGAGCCATTATGGGTCAGATAGATTTATGGCCTTGGAGAATCACTAATGAAAATCCCTTTGGTTATGAAGTTGGAGAAGGGCTAACCCAGATGTAGGAAGGGTTGAGACACATATGTGCTCCTGGGGAGCCCAGTTCCCTGGTGGGTGACAAGCTAAGGGGACTTGGGAATGGCGGCTAGAAAAACTTACCAACTTCCCATTCTATATTTGTCATATCCAAATGAGCACAAAACTCAAAGAAAAGCCATAAGACTAAATTGTTAAGAATAAGAGAGAGATGATAGGTAGGGCTTCCAGGGGAGGGAGGGGGACACCAACCCTACCCATAAAACCTTCGACCCTGATTACAAGATATCTGGGGATAAAGATAGAGCAGAGACTGGGGGGATGGCCAACCAGTGGCTGGCCCAACTTGACTCATCCCATGGGCAAAAACCAATTCCTAACACTAGAAATGATGTTCTGCTAAGCTTGCAGACAGAAGCCTAGCATAACTAGCCTCTGAGAGGCTTCACCCAACACGTGATGGAAACAGATAAAGAGACCCATAGCCAAACTTTAGGCAAAGATTGGGGAGTCTTGAGGAAGAGGAAGAGAGAGGTTGGGTTGAGGGAGCTGGAGGGGTCAAGCACACCACAAGAATACATACAGAATAAATTAACCTGGGCCCACGGGAGCTCCCCAGGACTAAGCCACCAACCAAAGAGCATGCAGGGGCTATACCTACGACCCCTATACATATGTAGCAGATGTACAGCTTGGTCTTCATGTGGGTCCCATAACACTCGGAACAAGGACTGACTGTCTCTGACCCTGTTCCCTGCCTTTGGCTCCCTTCACCTTTCAGGGCTGTCTTGTCTGGCCTCAGTGGGAGAGGATGCACCTAGTCCTATTGCAATTTGATGTGCCAGGTTGGGCTGATAGCCATGGAGGCTGAAGGGAAGGGGGAGTTGGGGGAGGGGTGGGAGGGTGGGACTGGGAGAAGAGGAGGGCTGTGATCAGGATGTAAAGTAAAATAAATAATGAAAAAAACAGAGGAAGAAGAAATAAAATCTTTTGAAGTCAATGTATCGTTTGGGCCCTTTCATAACTGTGCTGCCCCTCAGTGATTGCTGTCACCATTTAAATGTGTTGGAATCTCATGAACTAGGAGTTCTTAGTTTTCTTTTAAAACTCCACAGTTGTTTGCTCAGGCTCACCTTCATTTTAATCTTTGCCTGGAAGGGGTGTGGTTTCTCAAGCTACTCCATGTTACTCGTTGGACTGTCTGCATGGTGCTGTGTCACTTGGCGATAGGGTTGCACTTGGTGTTCACTCCCCTCATTGGGTTGGTGGCCCATCTGGGAAGTTAAAAGTGACCCGGAGTGACCCGCGCATCAAGGAAGCCAGTGATTGCAGTGTGAGAGCATCTATTCATCAAAGGACCTGGCCCTGGCCACAGCTTAAGATTTATTTGGGGCATCTCCTGAGCTGGCTGACCTGGGAGAGTGGCCTTGCAAAATATTTTGCTCGTATCTTTTGATATAATTTGGTATCTGTCTAAATAAATGTTCTGGAGCAGATGGTTACAGAATGTCTTATCATATTCTTGGGCAGACTCTGCCCTTGAAATATTTTCATTTAATCATCATGTTGCAAAGCTCAAAACAGTAGCTTTATTATTTCTTTTGAGCACAAAATGAATCTCACTCAATAGGTTGGTATTCTGGTTAATGTATTGCAAGCCTAAAATATATTCAAAATATAAACCTTTTCTGGGCTGGTCTTAAGCGGAATTTCTCCACAGGCACTCTTTATTTTAGAATTCATGGAAGAGTATCCTTCCATTTGAAGTATTTGATGATGTCATCTTGGGTGATAGCCTAGAAGCTGAAGTTCAACATGTTGTCAACATTTGTCCTCTGTCCCTAAACCTGATGAAACACACACACACACACACACACACACACACACACACACACCTCTGCTATTTCTTTGTTGCTTTTCATGAGTTTAATATCAAATCCCTTTTCTCATTCAAAATCAATAGCCTACCATACAAAGTGCTTTGTACTACTGATCATGAGAAAGCTGTAATTAATGTGTGTGTGTGACAATTTATCAGTTGGTGTCTTTTGTTTGTTTTGTTTTATAGGTGCACTTTTCAAGGGGATTGCACACATGCTGGGAGCTTTGAAAACTGGCTGGATATTTCATCAGGACCTAAAAAATGCCCGAAAATTCAGATACTTCGAAGCCTCCGAGAGAGAGTAAGAGGAAATAATTTTATTTGTCTTTATGATATTGTCTTTATGATATGGTACAGCTGCCTTCTGGGTATAAAGAAAATCTTTTCACAATGAAATAGGCTTCATGACAGGACTCCATTCATTCTGTTGGTGAATGGTAAGGGCCTGCCAGATGTTGTCTATCTGCAAAGTGCCAAGGATGCAGTAATAGCCAGGTCATTCGTGGTACAGCCCACCCCCATAGAGGCTGCCATCTTGCTAAGTAAAGATGACCTTTAGGGGTTGAAATCAAAGAGAAGATGCATTTTTTTTATGCAGAAGATATCCAGCTTGATTTTAAAAATAGAGGAACAATAAGCTCAGACTTATAGTTGAGTAGATCCCTGCAATGTGGATCTCAGTGGGATTTTATTTTGATCAGCCAGTCTTAATACCGCTGTCTTCAGTCTTTGAACAACTGCCGGTGCAGGAGTCAAGCAGGAGCATGCACCAAAGGGTGATTGGGTCCCTTGGAAAGCTCCTGACATGGCGTGAAAGAGGGACACAGAGAGCGCATTGGAGCAGAGCCTTCCCTGATGCCCACACCCACCCTGCCTTGAGGGGAATAGAATTCCTTACATGATGCTGTAAGGAGACATTTCCTCCCTAATCATGGCTCTTGTGTTATGAGTAATTGCACAGAGTCCCCGTCAGCAGCCAGTTGACCTGTCGACTGCACTCACTGTGTTCTGTGTGAATGCCACATTAACAAGGAAATGGGCCACTTTCTCTTCTCGCTTTGCCATTTCAAATAGCAAGAACCACGCCACTTAAGATGATTTAACATTTAATAAAGGAAAGCCAGGGCATTTAATGAGTGATAAATAATAAAAGAACCAAGCTTTCAAGTCATGACCGATCAGAACTCATGGATTGAAAGTTACTTGCTATTGTTGCTTCCTGTCACTCTCTGAAGCAAGGGCGAGCTCCAAATCTCCAAACTCCTGCCAGCTCCGTGCCAGGGGGTCAGAATCAGAGTAAGTGAAGTTCAGCCATCCATACACAGGTGTAGTCAAGTTCTTTTCTTACTGATCTGAAGAAACAGCCGGCTTTGATGCTAAGTGCTAGGCAAAAAGCATTAAGATGTTTTGATATCCTCAGGACTCTGATACATGGTTAAGATTATGCAAGGAGTTTTTCTCTTTGTCATTGAAGGAACTGTTAAGGGTGATACTATACCTTAGAATAGAAAGAAAAAAAAAATAGCTTGCTTAAGTGCCGCTTATACAGTTAGCTTACCTATCTAGGGGTGGTATAGCCAAATCACCATTTACATGTCATCTGGAACATTTAAAAAAACCTGTTTCCACTCACTCAGGAGTAGTAGATCACCCCTGTAATCCCAGTGTTCAAGAGGCAAGGGCAGGAGGATCCCTGTGAGTCTGAGGGACCAGCCTGGTCTCCATAATAAGTTTCAGGCCAGCTAGGACTCCATAGTGAGACCCTGCATCAAACAACACAGAGCCAAAAACCTTGCCCACAACCACTCGTTCCCCCACCCTGTGTCCCCACTGTGGCTTACCGATGGGCCTGGCCGTCTTCCCATGCAGCCATTACATCACTGTCCACAAATCAGAGATAAGTTCTTTTTTTTTTTTTAAATTCACATGCTACTATTTCACGTGTGCTTGTGCATGCCATAGCATGACTATGGTCAGAGGAAGGGTGGAGTGGGTTCTCTTCTTCCACCGTGTGGGTCCTGGGGCTCTGACTCAGGTTATCAGGCTTGTCTATAGGTATCTTTACCTGCTGAGCCACCTCACTGGCTCAATGATTTGCTAATTTCCCTTCAGGTCTTCTTTAAAACTATCTCTGCACTTATCTTCCTCCCAACCAAGGGATTGAATCTTATGCATGCCAGAGGCAAGCACTCTCCCACTTAGCTGTACTCATTAGCTCTAGATTGTTCCTTTTAATACTACTGATGCGGTTCGACCCCTCTTTCTCTCTTCAGCTCTCCCTGCTCTCTCTTTCTTCTCCCTTCCTGCTTTACTGCCGTATTACCAGACCTGGCTCCTTCTGATCATGCTGTTTCCACGTATTTCTTACTCCCTGGCCATCTGTGACGTACATGAAAGCCTCAGGTCACCGTTTCAATAGTGCCCGACCCTTACCTAAAGAGATGGCAGTCTGTGGTTGTTCCCAATACAATCTATTAGGTAAGGTCAAAGAGTATTTGCTAGCTGTCCATCATATGCCTGCCAACATCCTAGCACCTTTGCAGGTATGGAATAAAAAATACATTACAGAACCTTGGCTCATAAGAAGCATTATTTCATTACCCAAAAGCAGCCAGAGAATAGGATGTCTTCATCTTCACTGAGGGATTCATAATTAAAAGAATTAATTAGAGAAGCACCTGTTAGTCTGGGATGGATTTCTCTAAGGTTTTTGTTGAGCAGAAAGAAGAAGAAGAAGGGGATGTAGTCTCCTATTGAACCGAAATTTCTTGTTGGTGCTCATCTGTCTCCGTGTGATTATGTGAGCATTGTCTTAGTCAGGGTTCTCTAAAGGAACATAATTTAGAGGGAGGGAAGGAGGGAGGGAGGAAGGGAGATATGTTTGTGTAAATATATATATATATATATATATATACATATATATATATATATTTAAAAAGGGATTTACTAAAATGGTTTATAGACTGTAGTCTGAGAAGTCAAAAAATCGATGTCTCCCAACCACAAGGCCAAGGATCTAGTAGTTGCTCAGTACATGAGACTGCATATCTTTATAGTCCCAATCTGATACTGGAATCCCAGGTACATTCTAGAAAGCGTCTAGGAAGAAGGCTCTGATAGCGGCAAAGAAATGCTTCAGTAACAGGATAGATGAACTTGCTAGCAAGAGTGAGACTAAACTGGCAAAAAGCAAAAGCTTCCTTCTTCGAGGTCCTTTTACGTGGGCTGCCGCCAAATGTGGCCTAGATTTACAGTGAATCTTCAGATCTCAAATCCAAGCAAGAAAATGCTCACAGCTGTGCCCAGTTGCTTGGGTTATAGTTGATTCTGGATGCAGACAGCTTGACAACCAAGATCAGCCATCACAAGCATGGAGATTTGTATGGAGGCATTGGTTCCAAGCGCGGCTTATGAGCATGGCCTTCCCAGTTGAATGGCTAGCTAACGGAGAAGGGAGGCCAGTAAAACCGGAACCCGAGTCACGGTGCAGACATGGTCCCATGGCATTACACATGCAGTTAAGAACACTGTGCTCAACACATACAGAGAGTGTTAGTGTTCAGTGAAAATCATTAACCAATAAGAATATGATGGATTAGGAACAGAAAACTTTTTTTTCTTCCCACAAAACAACCTGGTTTCTAAAGGAGAGGTGGCAAAGAGACTCTTCCACAAATCAGAACGGAAAAAAATTCTACCAGCACTGCTTGTGTCAACAGTGTCTCTTGGCCAGTCGTACAAGAAGCAAGTAGTTGGGGGCTGGAGAGATGGCTCAGTGGTTAAGAGCACTGGCTGTTCTTCCAGAGGTCCTGAGTTCAAATCCCAGCACCCACCCACGTGGTGGCTCACAACCATCTGTACTGGGATCCGATGCCCTCTTCTGGTGTGTCTGAAGACAGCTACAGTGTACTCATAGACATAAAAAAAATTACACAAAGCAAGTCATATAAATAATTGAAATGAAATACAGAAAAATGTCACTGCTTGCTAACCCTACACTGATGCATATATTCTAAATATATTCATTTGAAAAACCATTGTCAGATTCCAAGATGTAAGTTGCTTGAGAGAGCACACGCTCCCTAGCATCGCCAAAATTTAAAAATATCAAAAACTACACTAAATAAATAAATAAATAAATAAAAATACAGATGTTCAATCAATTCTCAGCATTCATACAGTGTGTCAGGTAAACAACTATCAACTTCCAGTCTTTGGAAAAAATAATTCATTTATAAAAGCAATGGAAGTATTCAGGAACAAACTTCAGAAACAACATGTATTTCCTGTATTTAAAAGTTACTTTTAAGCTGAGCAATGGTGGCACATTCCTTTAATCCCAGCACTTGGGAAACAGAGGCAGGCAGATCTCTTGAGTTCAAGGCCAGCCTGGCCTACAGCCTGGTCTACAGAGTGAGTTCCAGGACAGCCAAAGCTTCACAGAGACCTTGTCTTGAAAAACAAAAACCAAGCAAACAAAAAACCCAATTACTTTTACTAAAAGACACTTTTTGGAGACAGCTACCAAAAACAGAATGTTTTTTGGCTTTGCCACAGTTTGTCTCAGCCATTCCCCCCCCCCCCCCCCATAATAAGAAGGTAGCAGAACAGAGAGTGGTCTGTTGAGCCTATTTATAGTTTGTCATTGTATAACCTTCTCAATTAGAAACATAAGTGTAAATAGATATGTAGAAGATATCTCTTTGGAAAGTAGGAAAAACATCTATGTATATCCATAAACATCCCATGTTTCTTAGGAGAATTTACTTCCATGACTTATTTTTCTAGATTTTGAAATGAGTAGGAATTTACTTTATATTAATACTGTATTTATTTGGAATAATATGAGCTGATTTGAATATCTAGTGTGTGTGTATATATATACATATACATATACATATACATATACATATACATATACATATACATATACATATACATATACATATACATATACATATACATATACGTATGTATATATATGCATGACCACTGTTAATAATTATAAACAAATGCATTATTACACAAATACATTGTCTGTTTGTACAGTATGTATATAATGGTCAATGGATGACAACAGTAGTTCTTAATTTGTTCTGACTTTAAAATAGTAAGATGATTGATAGAATACAACTCAAAGATGAATACAAGAATTTTAAAGATCAGATGTTATAAAATAAGGAGAACTAGAATTTTATAAAAAGCAATGACTTACAAACTATGGAAACATTCACTTCATAATTCATGTTAAATTTAAAAGTACATAATTCAGGGTTGATGAAAGGGCTCCACTGTTAAGAACACTGCCGCTCTTCCAAAGCTCGACTCCTACGCTGAGTGGCTCACAACCACCTGTAACTCCAGATCTGACGGTCACTTCCTGCTTCCATAGGCAACTACACACACACACACACACACACACCCACACACACACACACACACACACAGCATACCCTCACACACTCTCTCTTAAATACATACAAGAAAATAAAACAATAAAATATTTAAAAATATATAAAGTGAATCTAGGATAATTGAGTAACTTACATAAAGAGTCACAGAAAATGGAATCATATGTCACATAGTTTGAAGGTATGATAATTTTCTTTAGCTCTGAAGTATGTAGTGACAAAAAAAATATTTATACAATCAGTGTACTTTAAAAACAGTTTTGGGCTAGAGTAGTCTAGGCAGTAGAGGGATTGCCTAGCTTATGGCTTTAACCCTCAACACTGGCAAAAGTAACTATAGAAGAGGGAAAATGAATTAATAAGGCATATATGTCTGCAAGGTATTTGCCATAGCTAAAATCTCTCAAGACAAGAAAACTAGGGAAAAAGAAAAAGAGAAAGATTAATACACGAAAAAGCAAGTAGTCAAAGGCAAACGTCCTCAAAGAGCAGGTTTGGGAAAGTAGCTATAAATATGGAAATAGGTTCAACCTTGCTAGTTATGGAATAAATACAAATTAAAGAGATAATAAGTTATGCCAACACCCAGTGTTGCTGATGCCAATTAGCACAACCCTTTTGGAAAGCAATTTGGCAGTATGTCTCAAAAGTAATAAATATATTCAGTTTGTTTAAATCGCTAATTCCAGGCATAGAATCCAAGGGAGCAACTTGAAAGAAGAAAGCCCTACGCATAAGCCTCTATGGCGGCGGCGTTTATAGCATTAGAAACCTGTTTGGCAATAAAGAGAAAAGTTAAGTAAAATAAGATCCTTGCATGTCCACATGATGGAATGTTCTACAGCAGTGAGTTCTTTGGCCCTGTGTTTACTGCAGTCTAATTGATTTTCCAACCATCCCTGCATCCCATCTGACCCCAGAGTCCTACCCTTTCCTCTTTGTTCAGCTGTGCTCAACAAAGAGCCATGAATCTGGTAAGGGTTCTCATATTGGGCTGGGGAAGCTCTCTTAGTTACTTTTCTGTTGCTGCAATCAAACACCAGGACCAAGGCAGCTTAGAGAGAGGAGAGTTAGCCTGGGCTTGTGGTTCCAGAGGGACGTGAGTGAGTCCATGGTGGTGGGGTGGAGGCAAGGGGGCAAATGGCAAGAGGGGATGGGAGGCAGGAAGCTCACCTTGAACTGTAAGCATGATGGAGAGAGAGAAAAAAATAGTGCCAAGATTTTAATCTCAAACACACACACACACACACACACACACACACACACACACACACACACACACTCAGTAGTGAACTTCCGCCAACAAAGTTGTACCACTGAGTGCCACCAACTGGGACCAAGTGTTCAAAAATCTCAGTGCCTTCAAATCACTATGGAAGCCAGAGCTTCAGCTTTTAACTGTATTCGTCAGGATCTCAGACTATCTCCCTCCCTCTCCCTCTCCCTCTCCCTCTCCCTCTCCCTCTCCCTCTCCCTCTCCCTCTCCCTCTCCCTCTCCCTCTCCCTCTCCCTCTCCCTCTCCCTCTCCCTCTCCCTCTCCCTCTCTCTCACTCATACACACACACACACACACACACACACACACACCTTTGCTTCCTGACTCTGAGCCCCTCCCACTGTACCTGAAAGAGTATGCTGGCTTCTATTTCCTACCTGGCTGCTCCTTCACCATCGTTCCCTTGATCCTGCTCTTGCCAAGGTCACTGTTGACCTCTACCCTAAAGTCCTTGTCCTACTGGGATGATTGGCAGTGTTCCTTTATAATTAATTAATTAATTAATTAACTAATTAATATTTGCTTACTTATATAGGTATATGCTTGTATGTGGCTATGCATACCTATATAGGGCAGCAGGTTTCCTCTTCTGTCTCTCTTCACTTACTCCTTTGAGACGGGTCTTTCCCTAAACTTGGGGCTCACATTTTTTTTACCTTAGTCTGGAAGGTAGCAAGCTCTAATGGTCCTTGTGGGTCCACTTGGCTTAGAGCTGAGGTTCTAGGCATTTGCAGGGATAACCAGCCTTTTGTGTGTGTCCTGGGGTCCAAACTCCGGTCCTTATGATTATGGAGTGATCACTCGACCACTGAGCACCTCGAAGTCCTGACCAGGAGCATTCATGAAACCCCCTCTTCCGTTGCCTGTGCATAACACACCCTGTCTTAGTTACTCTTCTATTGTTGTGACAGAAAAACATGGCTGAGGCATCTTGTAAATAAGGCATTTAGTTGGGCTTACCATTACAGGGATGTAGGTTTACTCCGTGAGGATGGTAAAGGCATGACAGTTCAGACAGCTTAGAGTTTGTATGTTGATCCGCAAGTAGACAGAATGAGACACTCGGAATGCCAAAAGTCTTTTGAATCCTCAAAGCCCACCCCCAGTGATACACCTCCTCTAATAAGGCCATACCTTCTAATCCCTCCTAAAAAGTTTCATCAATTGGGGACCAAGTATTCAAATATATGAGCCTGTGGGTGCCATTCTCACTCAAACCAACACTTAACCTCTCCACTTCTCCTTATGTCACATCACATCTTGTTGACTCTAGGAAAAAAATATGTGTGTGTGTATAAATATATATATATATATATATATTATATATATATTATCACATATATTATCATATATATAGTATATCATATATGTAATAAATTATATACACACATATATACACACACACATATACATAAACACACACATATATGTGTATATATATTCCAGTTTGGACTCATTCTTTTTACTCTTTGTCCATACAATCTTATCCACTTATCCACTTCCATGGCTTTATATATCTTCCGTACATTCAGATTTCTTTTGTGTCTAGCCAGTATCGATTGATCCTCTGACCTTCAGGCCTATCTTGATATATCCTTTTGATGACATACAAGTATCTTGAACTTGAGAGATCCCTCACTCCCTTAGCAAGTCCCACCTCAGCATATACTTACCACTTCTGATGCTTTCATCCATCAGTCTTCTCACCAGAATCCTCACATTCACATCCCTCCCGCCAATCCTGTTCATCCAACCTCCAGATGGTTCTCCTAATTGGTCTGATTCTTTCTATTTCACTCTGCCACTATAGCCCAGGCTTCTGTCATCTCTTGATGATGTCTTGATGCCATGTGACCCTCTAGGTTGACTCTACTGGGATGTCTGTCTGTTCTTCTGTAAACTCTCAAAGGATAAGGACTGTAGTTGTTTAGCTAGCTGGTTACTTGGTGCCTTGAGCAGCATTTGGCCATGTTAGGAGCTTGTTATTTATTTATAGAATAAATAAGCAGAATGGTTTCAGTTATGTAAAAATTATGTGTGAGAACTGGAAGGAAGTGGGGAATAATTAAACAGCTGACGAAAATGGGATTTAGAAAAACCACTGATGAAGGAATTCAGAGTAAGAGACACACATATAAGAAATATGTAGTTATGCACCAGCGTGTGTGATGGAGAGAGTATCATGGGATAAAGAATTCAATATGACCGAGAGTGCAGGCCCCTGAGAAGATAAACTAGCAAGGACAGTTTGGAGTTCATTCCCATACTCCTGTGAACTTGTGGTGGTACATGCCTGTTAACCCAGCTCCTCAGAAGGCTGAGGCAGGGGGATCACAAATAGAAGCCAGCTGGGATGCGTATGTAGACCGGTTGTAAAGTGCTTGCCTAGCGTGTACCAGGCCTTGGGTCCAGTCCACAGTGTCACAGATAGGTAAAAAATGTCTCATATAGATGCTTAGACTTCAGGCCAGGTGAACTTGGTCTGAAGGAACCTGCTTCCCACAGCTTTATTCTATGGACTGAAAACACATTTTTTAAAAAAATATTCTAAGATTGGGGTATAGATTCAGCAAGCTGTTAGGGGTCCAGGAGAGACAGCAGGGAAGGCATAGGTGGCCATATAGGAGGTCTGAGCAGAGATCAGGAGGATGAGAATGGAGACCCCCCAGGTGGTCCAGGCCGCTGGTCTCCATCACAGGTGAAAGGGCTACCTGGTCCGCCACTCAGCTTCCCACCCTTAACCCATCTGCCGCCTGAAGTCAGTTGATCTGCTAGCATTTAACCCTTTAACTTCCCTTCTCAATGAGAGAGCTGCCTTGATTCTTTAGATATTTCTTGTGGAGAAATGTGCTTTAGGAGTTTGGGACTTCAAGTCTTGCTTTTTGGTCCTCCTACATATGCACTGTATGCCTCTGCGCATGCACAGACACTCAGAAAACCCTCTTCCTGTAAATCTCCTCGGGGATTTGACCACATGGTAAACCATAGCTAATTTTAAAAGCAGATTGAGCTATTATCTGGTAGCATTCATAGGAAGGAATAAAGAGGTGGCAAGGGTACCTTAACACCCAAAAGATCAAGGAACAGCCTCTTAAATAAACCATGGATTAGAGTCATGCAAATGAAAATACAATCCTGTGTTTGCATGGGAATGCTTAATAATGTAGAGACATATGGTTCACCAAAATGACAGAATACTTTTGCTGTTTCAGTAAGATACATCATCCCCTCAACCTCTCTTGGATAATTGTGATTCTCAAAAAGATGAACCATGTCTAGGAATCCCTATGAAAATAAAGATAAATCAGGAGGCATTTGCCTTATTAGATATTTAAAGTAGTAAAAACGTAGTGACCATGGGATAGAAGTAGATTCCAAATATATTACACGTATTATATGGTAATACATTGCAAACAGGACACTGTGGTGGTTTGAATGGGAATGGCCCTCATACACTCCTGTGTTTGAACACTTGGCCATAGGGAGTGTGGCCTTGTTAGAGGAAGTGTGTCACTGTGGAGACAGGCTTCAAGGTAGTATGTATGCTCAAGCTATGCCCAGTGGGGCAGACAGTCTCCTGCTGCTGCCTGTGCATCAAGAAGTAGAACTCTCAGCTCCTTCTCCAGCACCATGTCTGCCTGCATGCTGGCATGCTTCTTGCTATGACAGTAATGGACTAAACCTCTGAACCTGTAAGTCAGCCCCCAGTTAAATGTTTTTCTTTATAAGAATTACCATGGTCATGGTGTCTCTTTACAAACCAAGACCAAACAAAACAAAACAAAAACCTAAGACAGATATCTTGAGGGATGGGGAGATGGCTCAGAAGTTAAGAGTGCTCGTTGCTCTTCCAGGGGATCCTGGTTTGGTTCCCAGAACACACTTGGCAGCTCATAACCATTTGTAGCTCCGGTTAGGGTTAGGGTTAGGGTTAGGGTTAGGGTTAGGGTTAGGGTTAGGGTTAGGGTTAGGGTTAGGGTTAGGGTCTAACCCTGATACAGGCACATATAGATACATATACATATATGCAAGAAATACATTTATACAAATAAAATACACAAATCTAAAATGTTTTCTGAAGTAAAAGTGATATCTTGCTTCAGTGGGGAAAGGAAAGGGTTTTTTTGTTGTTTAGGAAATGGTGATGATATAGCTAATTAGCCATCTGGATAAAAATAAAATTGGACTTTTATCCCACACTATAGATACACAAATAAATTCCAGATGGGTTAAAAATGTTAAGTTTAAAAAACAAAACAGTAAGGAGGATGGAACTATTTAATTCTTGTCTGTAAGCTAGAGTTTAGGACGCATTTAATAGTCAAAACAAGAACACTGATATCTGCTTACATAAAGAGATGCTGTATCAGGCTAAGAGATTAGACAAACAAAAGTCAAAACGAACGGTAGATTATGAGAAAGTGTGTCAGAAATATGACAGATAAGGATTAATATCTACGTGGTGCAGAGAGCTCTTCAAAATTGATAAGAAAAATACACAGCAGAAATGTGGTCAAAAACTTGGAATATGCGTTTCACAGAAGAACAAATCAAACACCCAGTAAAACCCATCTGTGTTTTAATACCAGCTCCCTAGAGAAACTCTCCTTCCCATGGCAGGTTGTCTTACTTAGGGTTTCTATTTCCTGTGAAGAGACACCATGACCATGACAACTCTTGTAAGGAAAACAGTTCATTGGGGCTGGCTTACAGTTTCAGAGGTTTAGTCCGTTATCCTTATGGCAACGAGCAGGAAGAGACAGTGAACCACGTTTGGCCTGGCTTGAGCTTCTAAGACTTCAAAGCCAACCTCCTAGTAAATCACCTCCTCTGACAAGGCCACACCTCCTCTGACAAGGCCACACCTCCTAATCGTGCCACACCCTCTGAGCCTATGGGGCCATTTTCATTCAAAGTAGCACACAGGTCTACAGGTGATTTCCCATAAGGCTTTAGGAGGGATACCGACGGTACAAACCAACCGTGTGATATGTGTCTTCCTCCCTACACAGACCACAGTGACCATTGTGGGAAGCATCTCCGCAAGACACTCGGAGTGCGTGGTGAAGAACGCAGACACGGGCAAGCTGCTCTGCCAGGGGAGAAGCCAACTGAACTGGACCTGTGCCTGCAATATCCCCAGCAGACCCAGCTATAGTATGTGGATTCCTCTGGGCAATCATTATACAGTCAAGAACAAGAGCCTCTCCTGAGTTCAGTTACTGGGGGTTGGGGTAGTTCCCTTCCTGTCTCTTTACCTCTGGTTCTCACCCAAGTCTTCACTACATACTACCCCCATCTCCTGAGTCTACTCCAGCCCCTCACTTTCTGATGTGACTGGGGAGAGATAGGGAAGGAGACATTGGCTAAGAGAGCTTAGTAATACTAATGTAATATTACTAGGTACCTATAACCATAAAGGCACCTTTATGTCTTAGGATTTTATTGCTTTGAAGAGACACCATGACCATGACAACTCTTAGAAGAAAAACACTTAGTTGGGGCTGGGTTAAGTTTCAGAGGTTCAGTCCGTTGTTGTCATGGCAGGAAGCATGGCAGCATGCAGGCAGACATGATGCTGGAGAAGCTGAGAGTTCTACATCTGGATCCACAGGCAGCAGGAAGAGACAGTGAGCCACTCTAGGCCAGGCTAGAGTTTATGAGACTTCCCAGCCCAAACCAGGGAGACACTTTCTCCAACAAAGCCACACCTACTCCAACAAGGCTACAGCTCTCAATAGTAGTGCCATCCCTATGAGCCTATGGGATCATTTTCATTCAAACTACAACACCTGGGGTGGATCTCTTTTTGGGTGATATCAGTCCTGCAAGAAGGAGGGGAGATAAGCCAGAGAAAAGAGAGAAAGGAATGCAACCAGAGACCAGCTTGTGTACTAGACAGAAGAAGAGAAAGGGGCTTAAACTGGGGAACTAAAAAAAGGCTCTCTATGAGTGGAGCAAGCGGGATAGGGGCAGGGAGGACCAGACAGCAGGGGAGCTAGGGGACAATAGAAGACCATGTGAAACGTGGGCTCCATCCTGGGACGTCTCAGCTACAAGTAGCACAGTCAGATTCATTAGCAGGAAGAGACAATTGTGGATGATCTATCCCTGGAGAAGATAAGCCCCATGGGGCAGGAACCTTGAAAAGTTTGTTGCTGTGCATAGCATTGTATCTAGCCCAGTATGTCAGTGGATTTTTAGGGAGTAGATGGACAGGTGAATGGTAATGAATGGAGAGGAAAGTAAAGAACTGAAATTCTTGGTTCCTAAAGAGTGGCTAATAGAAAAGCCATCGAGGTGGTCCAGACAAGAGAGACTAAGAGAAGGTACTCGAGGCGAATGGATGCAAAGTGGACATCTAGGGATGTCCAGGAGGCTCAAAAGAGGATTCATGAGTCTGCTAAGATGGAAAAGACTTGGGAGAGTTAAGGTGATGGTGGGCGCCTCCTAGAATGTTATCACACTGGAGCTGTTTGAGTTGCTTGTGAGCAGCAAAGTTACTATTGGATAATGTATAGATGGAAATTTATTGCTTATAGTTCCAGAGGCAGGGGATCCTAGATGAGGGCATCAGACAATTCAGTGTATGGTGAAGGCTTTCTCTCTCTCTCTCTCTCTCTCTCTCTCACTCACTCTCTCTCTCTCTCTCTCTCTTTCTGTCTCTCTCTGTCTCTCTCTCTCTCTGTCTCTCTCTGTCTCTCTCTCTCTCTGTGTCTCTCTCTGTCTCTCTGTCTCTGTCTCTGTCTCTCTCTCTCTCTCTCTCTCTCTCTCTCTCTCTCTCTCTCTCTCTGCTTCAGAGATGATGCCCAATCCTCCCTTATAAGGACACCAATCCCATCCATGAGGTGTTAAATCATGAGTCCTCATGATTTAACTACTTCCTGAAGGCTCCACCTCATGATATTATCAAATCGAGTGTTGAGTTCCCAAATAAAAATGTTGATATACCAAACAGCAAGCCTAGAGTGCTCAGTTGAGCCTTCTTCCCTCAAGAGGGAACTGGATACACAAAGCCAGAGTCACAAGCTAAAAATGTCCCTTGAAATCACTGGATCTAGATACTTTAAAACTGCATCAGTTTTCTACTTTGTCACCACTGTACTGTCTTTCAAATGCACTTCTGGTGAAATTGGGTCATTAAAGATGCAGATCTTGCTCACGTATAAAATATCACTCTAAGTATCCAAGACAGACTTAGAAAGCTTGGCTGAATGCAACAAGCTCAGGTATCTATTCTTTGTGCTCAGCTGTCTAAAGCAATGGATGAAACTTAGTTTGTGGGTTCTCTATCTGTCTCTCTCTGCCTCTCTGTCTCTGTCTCTCTGTCTCTGTCTCTCTCTGTATATGTAGCAAATCCTCCTGCTTTAGCCTCCTCAGTGTTAGAACATATATATGTGTACACACACACACACACACACACATTTCTAGACATGATCCATCATGTCTACATTCCTGGCCTATTTGGGCTGGTCTTACCTCTCCTGTCAAGTCTTGTTTTCCATATACTTTGAAACAGTGGAGAAAGGTCACCTCTCCCATACACCTTCCTAGTCTCTCTGCCACACCTTTGGTTTTCCAGAAGCACCTCTGTCTTGTACCTAAATTCTACATGGAGTTCAACCTCCGCACAACATGGTATCCCCTTGACTTCTGTTTCTTCTTCACCTTGGCTATTTTACCTCCTCTAGAACTGTAAGTGCTTCCAGAGGAGAGGCTGTGAATATTCATTTCCCTGGGAAATTTCCAACATGTTGTGCACGGTTGGTGCTCAGTAAAACCTGACTTCTTGGGCACCCTCCCTGGGCCCTTGTCAGTTCTATGGGAATGCATTTTCGCTGGGAGTCCCTCAGTACTAAATGGCCATGTGTGCGTTCCACTAACATGCGTCAAGTGTCTGTGCAGATGCTCCTGCCGAGAGGTCGTGTCAGCCCTCCAGACCTCCTTGTCTTTAAAACAAAAGATTATCATTTCACATAAGCCCACTTTGCGTGAGCAGAATGCTGGGTGGAATTCCAGCCACACAGAGAATCAAAGGAGTTCCTTGTGCTGGAAGAGAGGCATCTCCACGCAAGGATCCTTAGAGTTTGTGAACAGCGCACTAATACAATGCCAGGAAGGAACATAGGGACGATGTCTACAAAGTCAGGCCAACTTCTCACAATGTCAAGACTCCCATTTAACAAGCCTCATGAATTCCTACAAGTAAGAAGATATTATTTCCTCTGTATTAGTGCTGGTCCTTGCTTAGACATAATAGGACCACAGTGATGTTGCTGTGGACCACGGTACCCAAAGGATGGTCTGTGTGCTCATTATGTTGGGAGGGGCGTTACAATATTCAGGTTCTGAGACCAGCCTCAGGTCTGCAGAGTCATGGTGGCTTAGAATACAGCTCTGGTGTTGATATTTCCCTAAAGCCTTTCTGATTCTGACCAACAGCTGGGTTTGATTTCCTGCTGCCTCAGATCCAGCATTGGGGTTTAAGGAGGTACCGAAAGCAGCATTTCTCTACTGCTGACTTAGCATAGGTTTTACCCCTCCCCCCATTTTATTCTATTGGAGTTTTCCAACCAACAGATAAGGTTTTCAGAAGCAAACCAGAACACCTTCACTTGACAGTAGGTGACTCCAAGGAGATCATTGGGCCTCACCCCAGGGTACGGCGTTCAGGGTTTCTTAGGTAAATATTTACTGAGTGTGGATGGCTCTGAAGGTGCAGGGTTTCTTTTCCGGTGCTGGCATTCATATTCCAGGCACTTCTTGCTCGGTGACTTGTTTTATTCTCATGCCTTGGCCAATTACAAGCTGAGGTAGTGATCCCAGCGAGAGCATGGGATGTAAATGGGCTGTAAAATGGCTTTTCCTGGTGATTATCTGTGGGAGCCTTGGAGCTAGCATCAGGCTCAGTCTGTTTGGAGGCTTATGCTGTGCACTGCGGCTGCCTGACATGAATGGCCCATGGGGAAGGAGCCACACACTGATTGAAATGTTGGTGAACAGCTGGCACACCCGTGCCCTCTGTGTAGAAAAGGCAAGAATATTTCTTTCTTCCTTTTGCATCTCCAGCTATGCTTGACTATGGCGGGGACCCACGATGAATGCCTTTTCCCTTCCCTTTCTTTTCCTCCAGATGTCTTAGTTGTCAATGCGACCTTCTCCTTTCCGTCTTGGAACTTATCAGAAAGATTCAACTTCACCAACTGTGCGTCATTAAAAGAGTAAGATTGGCTTTGACTTTTAAATGTTCTCATTGCTTTTAAATTTATTTGTTTTGCTCCTCGATTTCCTAAAGAACTCCTTTGCGAACTAGAACTTTCCAAAGTGCCTTTTGGAGCATGGCCTAACGGGAGCTAGGAGAGCCACGGCGGTAATAAACCGTGCTCACTCGTTCAAGCCCTAACAAGAAAACTGGAGCAGCCTCAGAGAGCATGCGCCAAGGTGTCCCTATCAACAGGGAAAGGTATTTTCCCCAGACCTGGAGGATCCCTGAAGAAAGGATCAGTAAGGAATACCACTAACTCCCATAATGCAAATGGCTCTGGGAGTTTGGACAGAGCAGTAAGACTTGCGAATGAGGACAAGTTGAAGTCTCCTTCACCAAAAAGGCATATCCATTTTGCTTTCTCTCTGTGGTGCTAGGGAACTGGACTTGTGGGCCTTGAGCATGCTAAGCAAGTCTACCACTTAGTGACCCCAGCCCTGTGTCTTCCATTTATTTACTATTGGCCCCAATTCAGCTATGGACCCTTTGAATTTGGACTACAGCTCCCTCTTGGCTCCTAAAGCAGAGAAAAGGCAGAGGAAATAGTCTCTTCAGAGGCCCATCCTCTGCAGCTGGGACAGAGGACACTGGTGGGCTGTATTACCAGAGGTGTGTTATCCATTCTGGGATGTGATTGGACATCAGCATAGGAGAACAGCTTCCAGCCTGGCCCGGAAGTCACTATAGGAAAAAGTGAAGTCAGATGGTGTTAAGTTACCTTTTCCAAAGAGGTGCATTGCAAGGCCACAGAGAGTCATTGCTGTCTAAGAAGCAGAGCGAAGTTAGGGAAGAAAAATAGAACTCCAACCCAGGTAAAAGGAAGAGAGAATGAAGTAGAAATTAGGGGTGCAAGGACAGTTTAAAGATGTCTTGCTGTAGATCCCCTGCTCTAGAGCCCAGGTAGAAGGAAATGACATACCCCAGGGTCCCAATGCTAGGTATATACCAGACCTCAGAGCCAGATCCACCAGCCTAGAGAGCTCCTTTTCAGGGAACTCCTTGGGGAACAGGCTTCCTCCCTGATATGTAGTCTGTTTTCTGCCCTCAGGGAACTTCTTTCTGTCTGTTAGGATCTCCGGAGCATATATGAACTCCAGGCCAAGTGTACTCCCTCTGTCCGGTTTCCTCATCACCTCCTGCTAAGTTTTCTTGAGGCATCCCTTGGACAGCTCTCCAGACCAGCCCCGATCTTTCTTCTATTAATAATGTCTCTCCCTGATCTCCAATCATTCCTTATGCATGGAGGGCATTCTCAGGCTCTCCACAGTCACCCACGCACAAATGCCTCCTTTGATTCTCAGGTCCAACTCTTCCTTTGGTTGTAAAGCAAACAGTGGTGCCCCATCCTCTCTGCCTGCCAGGAAATGCTTTGTGTCTCACACCGTGTTGTGGGCAGCACAGCTGCTCCAGACAGCGCGGGCTCTGCTGATCCGTTGAGTGGCAGCCGGGAGAGAAAGATCTCACTTTATGGAGGCTTACCTGAGGGTAGGCAAATAGCAACCAGGTTCAGAATCGGATTCAGTGGGTTCCTGTTATCAACAGACCAGCGGGTGACCCCAGCTTCAGGTCTCCATGGCAACACCTCTGTAAGTGTGATGACAATCCATCAACTCACAGGGCTTCCCAGAGAAACACATAAAGCCTTGCTCGCTTCTCCAACCTCAAAGGAAATCCTTCCTCCCTTTGTCCCCCTAGCTAGTCAAAGACTTTATTATTAATAGTAGTATCATTCCTGTATGTTCTCAACCTGTAGCGCCACCGAGGGAAGTTTCTAGAATATGAATAATTCCCTCAAAGTACAGAAATTAAGTTGTTTATTTTCCGTGTCACCAGATGCCCGGCGTGTATCAGAAGCGGCTGTGCTTGGTGTAAACGGGACAAGAAATGCATCCACCCCTTCACCCCCTGCGAACCATCAGACTATGAGAGGAATCAGGTAAAGTGACATTTCGAAATATGACAGAGATCTATCGGAAGCAAGTGCCTGCGTGCGCACAGCCCCACCCCTTTCTGTGTGTCACACTCCCATGCTGAGGGGATGTTCTCCAATGCAGGAGCTCTGTCAAGTTGCTGTGGAGAAGTCGCCCAAGGACTCAGGAGGAGGAAGAGTCAAGGAGAGCAAGAGAAACAGAACTGACGGGGCTGTGCAGGTCAGGCTCAACTTTGGTGCTGGTAATGGAAAGACAAAATCCCCTTTTGATGGCAATAACAACTCTTACTACTTTGGGTTTCTGTTGTAAAATTCCCCATCTTATAACCTCAGTCCCTCCTCCCCCACACACACTTTTTTTTTTTTAGTTCATTTTTAAACCAAGTTTCACATAATTGGCTCAATACATCAAAGGCTTTCACATTCACATAAGAGAAATTAAAACTTTGTAATTGTGAAAAATGATGCGGTTCCAGTAGAAGTGGAATTGTAAAGGTGACTTTGTGGCTCACTGGGGAAAGTACAACGGACAGCTGAGCTGACCTCAGTTCCAACCAGATACTCTGACTTCACTAATGACCAGCACTGTGTGTGTGGTTAGGGATCTATGCAAAATAAGCAAACTGACCTTGCTTATTTTTTGATTTGATTTATGGAGTTGATTGACCCCATCATTAATAACATCAAGATAGAACAGCTGAAGAATATGTGCCTCCCTCCCTTGTCTCAAAAGTGGCGGAGGTTTTTTTCCCATGAAAGTTTCCTGGAAAATTCTCTTGCTTTGTCTTCACAGTTATAATTACCACAGCCTAGATATCAGTCATATACAAAAAGATGGTCTGAGACCATGTGAATATTTCCGCACAGGACACATGTAACTCTGTTTAGTTCCGTACTGGCTCCCTCCAGTTGCTAGAAGTTCATTAATTGTTTACATGTGGTAACACACACACACACACACACACACACACACACACACACACACACACACACAGAGTGGACAGGTTCCCTCCCTCATTCTCTTTCGACTCTGTCAAATTAAGATCAGCACTGGAAGAAATTCCAAGGGCCCAGCTTTCTACTCTCTGACCAGGCTGGGGCTCTGATTTAGCCATTTGCTGCTACTTAAGGTCAAGTGTCAACACCAATAAGGAGCACATTTTCAATCATTACTGAAAAGTTGATAGTAACTTTAGGTGAATTAAGTAACAGGCTGAGGGCCTGTGAACCCAAATGGATTATAAAGTTAATTAAAGCATTAGTGAACCTTGGTGTGCCAATATCTCCGGCCTTTGAGTCTCTGAGACTTAATTAAGTGGTGGGCTGCTCCTCTGGTCTCCGTGGTTTGTAAAAAATGAAGATGCAGTGACAGGAGCTTGGATGGAGAAGTGAGAAGCTTTTGTCTTTTAATTAAGCTTGGTGGTGGTGGCTTTCAGTTTTGGTAAACTGCAGGGACCATGAGATTTACCATCTTCACTATTTTTAGTGTGCACTTCCGTAATGTAAGTATTCCTTCACCCTGCATGTACAGCCAGTCACTGCAATACTTTTCATCGTGCCAGACTGAAACTCAATACTCATTTAGTAACTCCTCCCCCCGCCCCGGCCCCGCCCTCATCCCACCCCGGCCCCGCCCTCACCCTGCCCCCAGACTCTTGTAAACCCCTATTCTATTCTAACCCCTATTCTATCTTCACCTTGTGTGAGGGGTTTGCCTCTTGTGACAGGCTTACTTTATCATTGTGCCCTCCAGGCTCACTGTGTTGTGGCACGGATTAGACTTTCTTTCCTTTTGAAGGCTGAATAATATTCCAGCATATGTATAGAACACATTTTATTTATACATTCCCCCAACCACAGGCTCTCAGTTTGCTTTCACCATTTAGGCATTAGGACAAGCCCAGTTAGAAACACCGGCATACAACTGACTCTTAGAGCCACCCTGTTTAGTTCTTTTGCTCAACACCACAGAGTTAAGACTCCTGGATCACACTGTAATTCTTTTTACTAAGTGCCACCATCCTGTCTTGCACGGTACTCTGTCTAGCCAAGGGTTCTACTAACAGGGTTCAAGGGTTTCTGTCTCTCGAATTCTCACGGACCTTTTCCTGTTTTGTTTGGTTTGGTCTGGTCACTACTGTACTCACAGATGTGAGCAGCAGCCTCACTGACTTTGGTTGTCTGCTCCATGCGCTTTCTGACTCCTTTTCATTTGCTTGTTCACTGGCTGAAGTCCTCTGCTAAACTCCTTCCCATTGACTTGACTGGTTAACTTGTTTTCTTCCTTTGGGCACAAGAAGTATATTCTAGGGATTAGCCAGATACAACATTTGAAAGTATTCCTCTCCTATTCTGTTATCTTTCAACTCTGTTGAATGTGTGTGTGTGTGTGTGTGTGTGTGTGTGAGAGAGAGAGAGAGAGAGAGAGAGAGAGAGAGAGGGAGAGAGAGAGAGAGAGAGTATGAGAGAGTATGTGTGTATGTCTGATGTGTACATGTGTGTTTAAATATGTATGTGTGTGTATATATATATATATATCTGTATATGTATAAATATATATATGTGTGTGTGTGTGTGTGTGTGCATGATCATATGTGTGTGTTGCAACATCCCAAACCCACAGCCTCACACACACCAGACAAGTACTCTACATTAAGTTATATCCCTGAACTAGTCATGTTCTTTGATACATAGAACTTTTAATTTCAGTGAAGTCCAATTTGCCTATTTTTTTTTTCTGTTGTTTCTTGTGCTTTGGGGGGCAGGCTCAGGAGATGACTACTAAACCCTAATGTTGTGAAGCCTTTCAAACTTCCATTTTCCTCTTTGAGTTTTAACTCATCTGTGCACACCTTGCCCACTGGAGTCCGTTTTTGTAGATAGAGTAAAGTGAGGTTCAGCAGCCCTTCTTCTGCACATGGATTTCCAGCACCATTCCTTGAACACTCTCTCCCTGGGTCAGTGGTTATAGCATCCTCACTGAGAACCCCATGGGCTTGCATGCAAGTCTTTATTCCTGAGGTTCCTCCCTGTCCCAGTGCTCTGAGCACCCGTCTTCACATGAGTACTATACCATCTATGTTTATACTGGTTTTTTTTTTAAGTCTGTTTTTGGAACCAGTATCTTCCAAGTTCTCTCTTGTCTTCGATTGTTTCATAAGAAAACAACACGTAAAATTTTCACTCTGTTTTCCTCTGATAGTACCACCTATAGCTGAAGATTAGCCCTGCTAATGATGTCAAAGGTCAAGGTATAGGATGCTCATTACCACAGGCCACCCCAGGCTGCCATTTTATAGCTCCATCTACTGTCTCCTGCCCCCACCAGCCCTGGAGCCCCACACCACTAACATGTTCTCCATTTCTATAGTCTGGTCGCTTCTAAAATTTTATGTAAATAGAATCGTCTGGATGTCCCCTTTGGGAGATTAGTTTTTTTTATTAAATTTGTTTTTATGGATATATAAAAACAGAAATTATACATATTAATGGGGTACCATGTGATGCAATTGGATGGAAATTCAGCCGAGTTCTTGTATAGCAGTCTGGGCAGTGCTTTATAAATATCTTAAAGAGAAGGGTGACATAGTCATAGCACCCTGACTTCTTGTACCTTCTAAACTGTGATACTGTGGTTTAAAAAGTAGCGTCACCAAGAAAGAAAGGTAGGTCTCAAAAGAAGCCAAGGTTTGCCTTCAACACTTCTCTACAGATTGCCCTTCTATGTTTGGAGAAAGGCATGTTGCTGAGACTGAAACATTAACTTTACGTACGTGTGACTCAGAGCAGAATCTCAAGTTTGGTTGGTAGGGAATGGTATGCCACCTGGCACAGGAGAGATTTCCTGTGCTCTCTCTGTGAAAGGCCACTGTCTTTCATTATCACATGAACATGAAACTTTCTGGTTTGCACGGTTGGTTCTCACGTCAAGTTTGTGTAGTAGACCCAACAGTTGAGGCAGAGAAGCCACCAAGAGCTTTTCTTGAATTCATCTGCCCACATCACCTCAGCACCAAATGCTTCCTGTGTGCTGGGCACCATCTGAGGCTCAGAGATGCTGAGCTAGAGTCAGTGCTTCCTACAGGAAGCGCTGAAGCATCTGCTATATGATGTCATGCTGAACTCCATGGATACTGCACGCAATATACAAATGAGTTAATCCTCTCTCAGGACATCAGCCCTGAGACTCTTTTCCATGAGAACACCCATAGCAGTACAAGATTTATATAATACGTATATGTATGTATAAGCAGAACCTGAAAGTACAAAAACTCAAAGCCTTGCTATGCACAGAGTCTTAGCTCTTAGTTTTTCTTGTTTATTTAAGCCCAGTACCTGATGGTTAAGCACAATCAGTGTGGTTGGTTAAGTCTTTGATGGATGCATTGATGGAAAGGACTTTTCAGCTTACCTTAGAGGGACAAGAAATACCTAGGCTCAACAAGACAGAGGAGTGAATATTCTTCATGAAGCAACTGCCATAAATAAGTGTAGTCATGGCCGGAAAATCCAGGAGACCTCAGTAGTTCAGTTTGTCTTGGCAGCAGAGGCAGGGGACAAATGATAGCATAGAAGGGTGAACAAGCTGGAGCCTGTGTGTGCTGGGATGTATACCTTTGGGGATTTTTGTCTTGCTTCTTCAGTGGCAATGCAAAGCTTTTCACTACATCTATTTTAGTATCAATTTGATCATCTGAGAATGTGGTGCTCAAAAGGGAGGACTCCTGGTTCAATCCCAGGACAGTCGGCTTCACATTCTCATGATCCTAAGACTTACTTGATCCAGGATACTGTGGTGGTTTGAATATGCTTGGCCCATGGGAAGTGGCACTACCTTGTTAGAGTAGGTGTGGCCTTGTTGGGAGAAGTGTGTCACTGTGTAGGCGGACTTTGAGGGCTTCTAGTGCTCAAGCCCCAACCAGTGTGGAAGAGACAGTCTCCTCCTGCTTGACTTCAGATCAGGATGTAGAACTCTCAGCCCCCTTTCCAGCACCATGTCTGCCTGGACACTGCCATACTTCCCACCATGATGATAATGAACTGAACCTCTAAAAGTGTAAGCCAGCCCCCTTTCATTGTTGTCCTTTATAAAAGTTGCCTTGGTCATGGTGTCTCTTCACAGCAATGGAAACCCTAAGACAGATACCCTGATCCAGGAACACCAGCCCTAATTTGTCAGGAGACTGAAGCAAAGAAAAGCATAGGCCCAGTAAAGAAGCCCCAGATTTCATCTGGCCTAGAACGAGGGCAGCCATCTGCTGTAAGACCAATCTTGATCTCTGCTTTCCTGAAGCCATGAGACGGCAAGTTCTGTCATCTGACTGGGTGACCATCTTTCCTTTCATTCCCTAACCGTCTTTCATCTGGTGCCCTTACCCAATGAGGGAAGCTGTAGCTGCCCTCCTGCCCACAGGGAAGGCTGTAATGATATGTGGTGAATTGTAGATGTTGTCTGGTTATGGTTTTTTGTTTTGTTGGTTGGCTGGTTAGGTTTTTTTTTGTTGTTGTTGTTGTTGATTTTGGTTTGGGGGGGTATTTGTTTTGTTTTTGTTTTATTCAAGACAGTGTCTCATTATGTAGCTCTGGCTGTCACTGTGTAGACTAGGAACTCAATATGTAGAGTAAAGTGGCCTCAGACTCAGAGATCCAACTGCTTCTGCCTCCAGAGTGCTGGGACTAAAGAGATGAACCACCATGCTTGGCCTCTTTGGCCATACTCATAATTCCTCGCAATATGTTTATCACTATAGGGAGGAAATCAACCATGTCAAGCTATGTCTCTGCTTCCCTCCATGACTTTTCAATGTGTGCTTTAATTTCTCATATAGACAGTACCAAATGGACCCTTTCAAGAACCTTGCCTTCAGAAGGAAAATTAAATTTAACACAGACTTTTGTTGGTTTGTTTATGAGTAGCTTCTATGGGCCTAGCACTGTTCTGCATTGAGTTCATTCACAGGATATTTGTTGAGCAGCAATTGTGTGTGTGTTGGGCAGGCACAATACAGACCCACATGGAGTTTGCACTGTCAAACTTAGAATGTTTTGGAATGAGGAAGTGAGATTCTTCGTTATAAAAAGAGTCAAACACTCATAACGGGAATAGAAGCCAAAAAGAATGTCAGCGTGGACTGAGTTGACTAGTGGCAGCTAATCTTTATCAGACCCTTGCCATATCCTGAACTCAGTGTCTGTTAATCTAAGCTTCACAATGCCACATTTTACAGGCATGGAAGTTTTACCTCAAAACCAAAATGTAGATAAGAAATTTGAACCCAGGTATCTGGATAGAGAATTTTCAGTTTTAACTACCACCCTACCTTAAATGACCTAAACTGAATAAGTGTTAAGCCACATAATATTATTGCTAAAACCCTCTCTGGAAGGGAGGAAACTCTTAAAGATAATGCAGGCTTTTCTCAGGATTAGACTATAACAGTCTGTCCCATCTGTGCGTCAGGCAGACGGGAGCTTATTCTCATGGGAGACGGGGAGGGAGAGGGGCATCTCAGGGTGAGGGCTATGAGAAAGAATGAGCCCCAGGATGGGCCAGGATGGCCAAAACAAGAGTGAGTCAACAAAAATCCAGTGTTCAAACTGAGTCTTGGGAGAAGGTGTGTTAGAAGCAGGGTTAAGAACTATGTTCTCTGGTCTCAGCATCCTGATCCTTCAGGCCTGATCTGAGGGGCTACATTCAGGATGAATGGCCAAGAGTAAGTTAGGGGGTAGCCTTGGCAGCTCCACCATGGGTTGTGTCAGCCTCATCTTAGAGTTAGTCCCCAGGTCACAGAAGCAAGTCTTAATCTCTCAGAAGAGAGCATGGATCTCTGAAAGTTTCCCACCTAAGTCCTGAGGCCCTGATGACCTTTGGCAGTTCCCAGTTCCCTGTTCCATCCCAAGTTCTCTTTTGCTGTACTGGGACTCCTATGAAGGGCTATCTCCTTAGGGGACTGAGCATCAAATACATCGTGAGGTGTTCATTGAACTCTCCCATTATTCTTTGATGGGATTGTATTCTGCTCTTTTCTTTCCATATCACATTCCCTTTTACACTTTCCCGTCTCCACGGCTGGTCACCACACCGCTCACTTTGTACATATGATTAATATATTACATCTGTCCTCTTCTCGGCCATTAATGAAGATGTTAAATAATTCTAAGCCAAATACTCACCCCCGTGGGGCCCCACAGGACACTTTCGTTTAATTAGTTGTATTACCTTTCATCTCTCTCATGTCCTTTGACTTCAGATGTCCTGCTGATTTTGAAGCCATGTGACTTTTCATCCTGTCCTGTTTGAACTAATTTCATGAGTGAAAATCTGAGAGATGTTTTACCAAGTGTTGACTTGGGTCCAGACCTACAGAGAGCTTCACTATGTTCTGATTTTTTTTCCCCTAACAGATTAATAGAGTATAGTTTGTTCTTAATAAACTGAGCCTTCTTAATGGACCTCTTTCCAATAGTCTTTTCTCTAAAAATGTCATGGCAATTTGAGTTATGTTGGTGTCAGACGTCACGCAAGGTGAGCCGTAGTTAGGATTTCTATTGCTGCAATACAATACTAAAGTGACTAAAAGCAAGCTGAGGAAGAAAGGGCTTATTTGGCCTACACTTCCAGGACACTGTTAGTCATTGAAGGAAGTCAGGACAGTAACTCAAGCAGGGCACTCCACTACCTGGCGGCAAAAGCTGATGCAGAGGGCATGAAGGGGTGCTGCTTACTGGCTTGCTCCTCATGGCTTGCTCAACCTGCTTTCTTACAGATGCCAGGACCACCAGCCCAGGGATTGCATGACCCACCATGGGCTGGGTGCTCCCCCATCAATCGCTAGTTAAGAAAACGCTCTACAGCTGGATCTTATTTAGGCAGTTTCTAAATTGAGGTTCCCTCCTGTCAGGTAATTCTAGCGTGTGTCAAGTTGACATAAGACCAGCAAGTACAAGTTGCTTGTGCCTTCAGAGTTGATCCTCTCAGACGTTTTCAAGGAGAACTGTTACAGGTGGTTATACACTTTCCAATATCTTATAACGGCTTAGTTTTTTGAAAAAAAGAAAAGAAAAGAAAAATAAACAGGCATCCTGCAAACTGCCTGATTAAGTACTTTCCAATATGCTATCCTAATACAAACAAATGAGAAACACCCCCCCCCTCTCTCTCTCTCTCTCTCTTTCTCTCTTTAAACAAAATAGTTAAAATTTACCATCACTTAAAAATAACCCCTGTCTCTAAAGTGGAACTCCCAGGAAGTGGACAGTTCAGAGGTTAATGGGTAGAAGGTGTTGGGCCAGGATGGTTACAGTCAGTGATGTCTAGATTTGATGCAGGGGAACCTTGGATATGGAAAGAAGGAAGACCCTCACTATAGGGGTGAGGAGGCCTGGCTGTATCCAGCCCAGTTATGGTTTTTAGCTTGAAGGGTTGGCTACATCATGTCAGGTTGTAAATTAACTTTAAATTAAAGTATCAAATAACATCTAAAGTATGGAGGGCAGAAAACATTATGGGAAAGATTGTTCTCTGGTCCTTTGTATTCATTTTATTTTTTAAAAAGTTAACAAATATTAAAGAAAAAAAACCTTTTAATGAATCCTCATATCCATGACGTACAGCTATGTAGCTGTGCTATCCTAAATTGTATATTTTCACAGTGGGGTCATGCCACTGATTGCTCTTTAGCCTCCTAACTCTGAGATTAAAAAAAAACTCTCCTGGAAAATAAAAGAGCTGATGCGACCCTCTTTGGAAGCAAACTGCAGGCACCTACTTCCATAAGAAGCCAGGCCTAGACTCGGTCCTCCATGGGCAATGTAAACTCCTCTAAACAATAAGATTGTCAAACGAAATGCTTTTGAGGTTGCAAGGCTCAAGGGGAAATAGGAAGTTAAAAGGATATCAGCCTCCGATGGTGTTTCTAGAGCCCTTAAAAGAGCAAAATGCACCTACCTTTGAAACAACAACTTTTTTCTTTACTAGTTACAAGGCTCTCTTATCTTGTACTATGAACAAGAAGTAGCATGTTCAAAAGCATGCTATCCTGTTTTACTATGGCAGACAACTACAGTATAAGTACAAGAAGCACCGAGAAAAAGACTTGGCTTCAGAGGACAAATAATGGACAGTTTACAATAGCGGAGAGGTATGACCAGGGAGCATCGCTCAGCGGGCAGCACACGGGGATGAGCACAGAAGTTACAGGCCCTGAATTCCGATCCCCTAAACCTAGGGAAAGCCAAACACAGGAAAAGCCAAGGGCAATAGCATGTATCTGTAACTCTAGCATTCCTAAGGTGAGATGGGAGGCAATGCAACTTGTACTGGCTGGTCTTATGTCAACTTGGCATATGCTAGAATTATCTGATGGAGAGAACCTCAATTTAGTCCCATGAGTATGTGAAGCATCAAACAAGGTGTAAGGTAAGGACCAATACCCTAGGCAGTTTTCTGACCTCTAACATACACATACACACAAACATATATATATACACACACAAACATATATATATACACACACATACACACACACACACACACATATATATATATACACAAACATACACACATATACACACAAACATACACACATATACACACAAACATACACACATATACACACAAACATATACACACAAACATACACACATATACACACAAATATATACATACAAACACACACATATATACACACACAAACATACACACATATACATACACAAACATATACATACAGACAAACATACAAGCGTGAGTGCACAAAGTTTAAAAAAAATTTAAACACACACATATCTTGCTTCTCTAATAAGACAGTGTGCTCTCTTGTAGAGCAGGGGATACAGATTTTTCTCTACAACAGTGGTTCTAAATCTTCCTAGTGCCGTGGCCCTTTAATATGTTCCTTATGTGGTGGTGACACTCAAACATAAAATTATTTCCATTGCTACCACATAACTGTAATTTGCTGCTGTGATGAATTGTAATGTAAATAGTTGTGTTTTCTGAGGGTCTTAAGCGACCTCTGTGAAAGGGTCCTTTGTCCTCCAATGGGGTTGTGACCCACAGGTTCAGGACTTCCATACTGCAAAGAACCTGGCAGTGTGTTTTGAGGCTGTGCCAGCTACACAGTCTCTGTTGTAATTAGCTAGAGATAATACACATACTTCTGGATAATGACATGTGACATGTGCTGTTATATGTTTGAAATTCTATTCTCCTTTTGACATTTTTTTCCATAGGACATCCAAAAACAGCAGACAGGATTTGACCCTGGGTCTGAAGTTTCCTAGCCCTTGATCTGCCCCCCACCACATACCATGCCTACCTTTACCTAGCAGCTGCTGGTCTAGTGATCAGTAAGTACTTGATCACTTGGCTGTCACCTACAAAGCTAAACAGCAAGTCTTCTTATAACACACACTTGACATTTGCAAGGGATTTATCTTGAAGTCGTTGCTAATCCCCATCCCAAGTACCACTCTAGGAGATAATTCCAACACCACCCCCCATAAAATGCAGTCAAGTATAACAGAATAATTAAAGTGACCCTTTCAGGCACGTAGTGGTTCAATAAATAAATACAGGGCTAACGTTCTTTTTAAGGTGATTAAAATAAAGTCCACCACAGGAATCAATTCCCTGATGCATTACATCATCACCACGATGACATTAATAATGGATTTATCAGAATCTGCAAAATCAATCCACGGTGATAATGAGTAGTGGCTGCTCTGCCAAATAGCCCCTGGGTTTGTCAGGAGAGCAGGGTGAGAGGTTGCTCCTACCAGGCGGATGGTCAGCGTGGCAGCCGACCACATTCTGTCACCCGGACCAGCAGGAGATGGGCAGGCGCGAGACATCACAGAAGCTGGACCAGTGACTCAGTGTCCTCCTGATAGACGTCATCCAACAAGCAGCTGATCTCTACATTTGTGCTTTGGCCCAGTGTGGCATGATGAGGCTTCTCTGAACTCTTAGGCCACTTTCAAATGGGAAGAGTGTGACTGTGGAGTCTCTGTATGCTAAGACCTGCCATGCTTTATGTCAGCCAGAGTCTTGGAATGGAGAGAATCTACAAAAGAACCTCCATGATCAGAATGGACGATGGTAGCACTTGGGGAAGAGGTGCACAAGGCACCTGGGTTGTTTTTGTCTTGCAAGGGGGGAAACGAGAGCCCGAAGGGATGGCTCAGTGGTTAAGAATAATTCTCGCTCTTGCAGAGGATCCAGTCCAAGTTCAAATCTCTGCACTAATGTCAGATGTGTCACAACAGCCTGTCATTTTAATTCCGGACAACACCTTCCTCTGGCCCCTGAAGCAGCTGCTCACACATGCATCTAAATTAAAATAAACCTTTAGAAGAGAAGGGAGATGATTCCTGCCTCCTCTAGGATTTGTAGGGGAAACTGATTAGATCTTGCAAATAGAGGAGAAGCTCAGAGAGATGGCCTGAGTGCTAGGGAAGTTAGGTAGCATGTAACTCCACAGGACTCAGTTTTGATTATAGCCCAGAGAAAGCGAGAGACTGGGTCACAGAGGTTACACGAATGTTCACAATGCCTAACTTTTCCATACGGGAGTGGCTCAACATTCTTAAGACACCCTGTCCTCCGCATTGAAACAAACAAACAAAAAATATGGACTCCTTCCTAGAGAATTAAATTCCTCTGTATTGACATTTGTATTGACGGAACAATGAGTCCGTGTGAGCCTCCGCTGGGGAGACCACTTCCCTTCCCTTCCCTGGGCTTGAGCATCATGGGCCTCAGGAGAGGGAAAGGCAGGGGGCTCTTTCTCAACTCGAATGACAGCTCACGCCTCAGATGGAATATCCGGGCTCTTCAACTGTGTTTTCAACTGTCTTGTGAGACAAAGACTAATTGGTTTGACCCCATGCTGTCACATGTTGAGAGACACGAATCTTCAGCCCTCTTCCTTGAATTCATTGATTTCATTAAATGCTGTCTGCTTGTGTTTGCAAAATGTAATTTCCTAGTGAGTTCTTCGAACCGCAACACATCAACAGATTTCGTGAAAGTGTGTGTGTGTGTGTGTGTGTGTGTGTGTGTGTGTGTGTGTGTGTGTGGACACATGTGCACACACGAGAGAGAGAGAGAGAGAGAGAGAGAGAGAGAGAGAGAGAGAGAGAGAGAGAGAGAAACAGTGCCATTTTGTAGCTTTGATCTGCTGTTTTAATCTCTTATTTCCAATAGGTCTTCTACATTAAGGCCATTGAGCCACAAAAAATATCAACCTTAGGGAAAAGCAATGTGATTGTTACTGGAGCAAACTTCACCCAGGCGTCAAATATCACCATGATCCTGCGAGGAACCAGTACCTGCGAGAGGGATGTGTAAGTTGAAGCACTAACAACCGATCTTTGGTAAAGTTAGAAACCTACGCTAAAGCAGTGTTAGTAGGCCTTGGTGCTTTCTGTAGTCAAATGGCATTTAAGTATTTTATACATCAAAATTATAGTAAGTAAATTATAATAAGTAAAATCTTTAATGATTCATTTGACATTCAGGTGGGAGACTCTGGCCTGTGTTACATCCTCAGTCAAAACCAGTTTCAGGATGTTGCCAGTGGGAGCCTTGATTGGCTTTTAAAGCAGAGTCAAGTGTATGTAGAAAGGAACTAACTTAGAATTATAGACATGAACTTTGGAAACGGATGGATGGAGAGCGTGCTACCTGAAGTTGAAAAGGAAAAATGGAAGTAGAAATGTTGTTCACTGTAGCTTTCTTCTCTCGACTGGCTTGGTTTTCATTTCAAATAATTAAATTACTAGGGCATATAATAGTAGTTAAAAAAAACCCACCCCCAAACAAATATCAGATGAAGTACCCCTTAAAGATAATGATACCTGTGGTTCTTTTTATCCTAGCAATGAAAAACATATCCAGTGTTTGTTCATTAATATTCTTAGGTGAATGATAACACCTTCCCAGGGGGGATAATACTAACATTATGTAATAATAACACCGTGACAGATAACTTTAGTTTTCTGCTTGTTGACTCTTATAAGTTTGGGTTAATTTGAAGTTTAAAAGAAAATGTTTCAGTCTATATGAACCATAATACTGAGCTAATTCTCCTCATGGAAATGCATTTAAGACAGTCTGCTGAAGCGTGATGTTTTGGTTTTTTAACTACCAAAACAGACTTGTACAGTGCTGTAATCTGCCATGCCTATTTAGTGAACTTTCTGTTTTAATTCACTGGCTGCACATCGCTGCATCCCACCTCCACTTACTGCAGTAAATCTGGGATACCCATGATCTCGATGGGGGAAAGATACCCATCAGTGGCTTTCCTCTATACCAGAGTGAATCAACACACATTAAAGCCTGTATCTATGCAACCTGGGTTGCTTATGTGCACCATTTATCCTGGCTAAATACCTTATAGCAAAGATCTTTCATTTTGTGTGGTGAAATCTGTGACGTTAGACACCTGTGCGCTCAATGAAGGGCAATCAGCTTCGCTGCAAAATAAGTCGTTTTTGGAGCATTACCCTGTTTCTGGCTCTTTATGCTCTCATTTCCATTCTGAATGTGTCTTGAGAAGCCACAGTTATTAAATTAAATGACTAAGAGCTCTTTCTGCATGGAGCATTCTACTAACCACATCTGCATGGTGAACCCAGGTTCACAAGCAGGCAACGTAATAACGCAGTTAATCTTGTACCCGAATCCATGGTGAAATCCCAAACCCTGTTCATGGAAACTTTGTAAGTGAATGGCTATTTTTTTTTTAAGAGAAAAAGACAAGCCTAGTAGCAGAATGATCTATATCCCCACCCCTCACCTTCCAAAGTGTATAAGCACATTTGTGTTTTAATGATTTGAGCATGGACTTCCTAGAGCTTCTCTTTAGAAGCCTTAAAGATATACATCTGGGGCAGGACACATGCAAACAGACTCCAGTACCTTTCAAATTCACTTTCTTGTAAGGTGTGGTGACGGTACTAGGGTTAACAACCACACACAGAATATCCCTTCAGTAGTAAAACCAGACCCTTCTGTAGCCTCATTAAGCTGAGCAGGTGGCAAATACAACTTGATCTAAATGTGTGCTTTAGAGACTCATAGACATTAGAGTCGCTGATAGTTTCAGAGGGGATGTCACAGACGGCTTTGATTTGATTGATGAGGGCCATCAGGAGTGTATAGGACAGTCCCAGCCAATCCCTGGTCTGGAAGTCCCTGAGGGGCACCAGCCTTGTGTCCTTTGATTCTAAGACGTCAGGGTTCCTGAAGCAGGTTCCCCTCTCTTTGAAGGGGAGAATTCCCAGGTCCGTTTGGGGGAGGGGGGGGGTCATACTTTCCTGTGCTTGATTAAAACTGCTTCTTCTTCTTCTTAAAAAAAAGCTTTTAATTATGGAAATGACAGCTCATATATAAGAAAGATGCATATAAATAAGGCTCTTTATAAACTTAAAAGTTTTGGACATTCTCCCAATTTTATTTCATCTTTTTCTATTGCTTCTCCCCCCTTCATGCCCCCCTCCCCCATGGAGGCGGCAGGGGCAGAAGACATACACTGTGGCTGGAGTGTCTTCCAATCAAATCCTGGTGCCACGTTGTTTCGTGGACCCGTCAATGTGTCTCTGACAGAGTAGTGCCAATGTTAACCTTAATTTCTTCATTTAGTGTGATGCCCCTCCTTGCCCTGGTCCATTAGGACCTCTGAGGGCAAAGGAAGCTGCTTCTTCATTTTCCCCTTCTAAGGGGGAATGCGGATCAGAGAGAGAGACACACAGAAGAAAGAGGAACCCAGCCTTAGAGAGCCAGACCCAACAGGCGGCCCTTGACTAGTCCGCCTCTCGAAACTGTTCTTGACCATCTTCGAGTGCAATTCATGGGTCGTCACCTTGAGCAATCAACTGTGCTAAGTGTCTGTGTCATGTAAGAGTTCCTTTCATGACCCCTTTCTAGGATCCGGGTTAGCCATGTGCTAAATGACACGCATATGAAATTCTCACTTCCATCAAGCCGCAAAGAAATGAAAGACGTTTGCATCCAGTTTGACGGTGGGACCTGCTCGTCTGCAGGGGCTCTGTCCTACATTGCTCTGCCACATTGTTCCCTGATAGTTCCTGCCACCACCTGGATCAGGTACTGTCTGGATCCACAGAGGGCTTCTCTTCTTCCGGTGAAGGGTGATGTACATAAGATCATGGCGATGGTAGTTGCACCTAAATTTTCCTCTTGGTGTTCCTCCTAGGAATTATTTCTAGAAAACTGCTCCTGTCTGACCACAAGGACTGTGAGCATAGCCTGTTTTTATTTCACCATGGCTACTAGGAAACTCACAGCTCAAACGTTTTGTTCAACCACAATGACTGTTCTTAGCCCAGGTTGCTGTGGCCTTCTGTGTCACCTGCCTTCCCCATTCGTGATGTAAGACTCCCCACTCACAGGTTTCACTTGCTAACTTTTAGACTCAGCTGCTTTGAATGCTTTGGGGGAAATACTGGAGCCTGCGTGGAGCCTCTACATTTCAAAGGTCCTGTTTGAGGGTTAAAAAACTCCAAAATAAACTCTTTGAGATGAATACAATATATTAATGGGGAAAAATGTCTCTCTCTAGTCAAATTTAAATTCACATTTAGGTTCTGGTGTATAACCCCAACGAGATTTTCTTCATCTCACACGAAGTTAACTTTTCACGTACCTTTCGAGATAAAACCACAGACAAAGCAATGAGGGAAAATAAATTGGAAGGAAAAAGAGACAAAACATCTCCTGTACTCTTACTTGAGATGACCTTGGGAAGCAGCTGGGTTTGCTCAACTGTGATAATAGAAGTCAGACCGGACAGCTTAGACAGCCGAAATGGGAGTTCCTCCAGGTTGTACGTCTCCGAGGTGGGAGGAAGTTTAGCCCCTTGCAAGGCAGCGTCTTGCAGAGTTTTCAGGCAGCTGTCTCTCCCCTGTCCCTCCATCTAAGACTGTGCCCTAAGCTTTTTCAGAATGCCATCAGTCACTCCAGTGAATGCCCTGAATTTCCATTACCTCTTTAATGACCTTAATCTCAGGTATGGTTTAGTGGTAAAATACTGCCTAGCATTTGCCTATTCCCCACCTCCACCCCCAATCTCTCTATCTTCAGCCTTCTTCTGAGTCAGGGCTTCCCCATGCAAACTTTGCAGCCCATTGGAGTGGCATAGGGAAGACTGAGATTTCAAAAGCAAGGCTCTTACCTGCAACCCTCCGCTCTGAGATTAAGTATGCCCTATGTATAAGTAGTAACCCGGATGTGGCACTCACCACATAGTCATGGTATAGCTGCTGACCTGGTTAAACCTTACAAAAACTCTGAGAACCCAACGGTGGGTTGTCCCTTTGGCAGGGGTGAACCAAGGCACGGCTGCAGTTCAAGCAATATACGTAGCTCCCTGAGAGCTGGGCCCAGGATGCGTGGTTTCTACCACAATACTCTGCTTCCTCCTCATCAAATGGCTGCCTGTCACCATGATTGTGCTGAGCCCCTGAGTCTCAGTGCTCCTCATCCTTGAGCAAGAAGGAGGAGGTGCCACCATCTGGAATCAGGAGAAGATGTTTGGGTTGGTTTTCTTAAAATTGAGGCAGATTGTCAAGTGGCCATACAGTGTCTGGGGTGGACCTGCCACCCCAGAACAAGTGTCTGGTGACCCATGAGAATAACCAGAGCTGTAGGCAGCTGTTTCTTTCACACTGGGTGACCACTCCGATGTTATCTGGTGACACCTTGAGACTAGGTGAAATCACTGTTTGGTTTTGGTGAGATTTGTGTACCTTCCCCGTACACTGAAATCCCATATCTTAAACAAGAATACAAACTTCTAAGGTCACTCGCCATTTTAGCTTGTCCACCTATCGTGTGTTCCCTGTTTCCCTCTAAATAAATAAACTATAAATAAAATATAATTGGTGGGTTAGAGGGTTTGGTCGTGGAAATTGTGAGAGCGGGTCATCTTCTCATAGATTAAACTGTAATCAAATGAGATTTTTGTCCCGTGAAATGCTTCCAAGGTACAGCAGATGATCTGGTTATGTGTGGCGAAAGACCACAAGAAAGCTCCGATTCTATTAAAGAATTTGGGCACTTTCCCAGAACTGAAACGGGGCTGACCTGTATTTTTTTATATGTATGTCTTAGAAACCATGAGTCTGCAGCCAGTACCATTTAAAGACTTCTAAAATTATCAACGTCTTTTAAATTGAAATTGGTTCCTTGTCTCCCAAATATGACCGAGCTTAACATTAATTGTGAATCAGTTAATAGTTTAGTTTGAAATCGTGAACGCCGGTGGCTCACCCTTGCCCTTCGATCCCTTGCAGCGGTGGGCAAAACATAACCATCATGGGCAGAAATTTTGACGTCATCGACAACCTCATCATTTCACACGAGCTGAAGGGAAACGCAAATGTGAACATAAATGTAAGTTATACTAAACTGGGGGGGGGGGGGGCTGGAGGAAGGGTATGTTTCATTTCTACGACTTCGGCATTATAAACTTTTGCTTTCATGTGATCTATACTGTCTCTGCTGTGACGGAAAGATCTCATTCTTGGAGTTATTTGGGGTTGCCGCATAGAGGAACCAGAAAAGAATTTCATGTGTTAAGACCTGCCACGTTCTCCTCGTGCGACGCATGTAGCACGTTGCTTTAATCAGATAACACTTCTGAATAGGTGTGAAAGTCGTTGTGGATGGTTGGGGTGCTATGTACAGAGCCTGTGACAAGTATGTGGTCCAACAGCACCAAGGGAGGTCGGGGACCTGCTGAAGTAACATTCCTTCTCTTGTCATTGTCTCTTGGTCCTGTGGCCACTGTCTTCCGCCCCTCCCCCACTATGCTTCCCCATCCCCAGACTGTGGGAATTGTCTGGTCCCCCTAAGGGTTTAGTTCTCTGAGAAGAGCCTTGACGTTCTCACAGGAACCTTCAGGGTGAAGCCATGGGTGTCTGTGAGGAGGGGCTAGGTACACTGTTGCTTATATAGGTGCTTCTTGAATGTTCTTCCGTTTCCTTCCTCCTTTTCTCTAGTGTAAAGGGAACAGCCATTCTGGGCCTCAACCTGACCACTTCCTGCCAAAGCCAGCAGTGCTGAGGGTGGCCAAACACTTTGTCCTACTTGCAACCAGTAGGTGTTCACGCCTGGAAACGAGTGTAGCGATCCATCTTTCTTACGGCCTTGTCCTAGACACATGCCCATCCACTTCTGGCACACTTCCTGGCCAGTTCCCAGCCTCACACTGAGTCTGATTCTGGCCATTTTCCCGTGATGGAAGCCTGTTCAGTTGTGTAGTGGCCCTTGGCCTGAGGGACAGCCTGAGCCAGGAGACCTGGAAACACGGTCTCTTTCCCAGAACATGTCCCATTTATTGAGCACCTACTATATGCAAAACCATTTTTTTTTCTGGCTGCAAGAACAAAGAGTAAATGAGCTTCTGCCCCCACAACACCCAACCCCACCTTCATGAAGGGAGATGGCAGACCTGCACTGGCATTGGACACTGGCAGCATCGTTGGTGACAAGTGCCGGGTCCTCCCGCTCCTTCCATCTCTCATGAGTCCAAGAAGCCATGATGTGTTTCCCAGGGAAAGCATGAGTGGGTAGGGCTGAGACTAAGCTAATGGAGTTCAGTGGAAAAGACTAGACCAGCAAGCAGGTAAGGAAGCAGGGAGTTGATTGCAGAGCACAGAAGAGGGTATTCACCTATTCTAGACCTATTCTAGACTAAAACACCACTCACGTTTGCTTTGTTGGAACCTTAGAGGCTGGGTTGGGATGGGTGATAGAGATGGCTGAATACCATACAGGGCCACGCAAGGGAGAATCATCCCCCAATACGGCTCTACATTTCCGAGACAGCTCCCCATCACCCCTGGCTCTGTAGGCAATGGGGGCAGGAAGGTCTTGGGGGTCTTTGGCAAGGAGTGGCATGAGGGTCATTTTATCCACGGTGCCTAAGGTAGTTTGGAGAGGATAGTTAATGAGGATGCTTCAGGCATGGCTGGGACAGGTCTAAGTGTGACTGAGACACCACCAGATAGATGCCTGTGGAGCTCTCTGCTGGAATGCCATCTGCAGGGTAGGTCTAGAGGGCTGGTGATGGTGAGGCTAGCCATTTCAGCATCCCTGTGGATGGAGATGGGGGTGGGGGGTGGCTGTGTAGAAGAGAAAGCACCAAGGATGAAGAAAGCATGTCTAGAATCTGCTCGAAGCTTTTCTTCAGGGGTGAGGGTGGGAGAGTCAAAGAAAATAGAATGACCAGAGACGGTCACCGAGAAGCTGTCTTTAAAATAAGGGTTGCTCCCCACACAAACAGGCTCAGTCTTAGGGGTAAGGAGCGAGGGAGACCCTGTTGCTGGTTTTTCTTTTAGGACGTTGGTGTTAAGGAAGTAGGTATTGTGGTCCAGTGGGTTTTCACCCTATCGCAGAAGTGCTAAGGCAGGAATTTCAGAATGTGTTCAGGATAAAGAATGGTGTTCTTACTCCAATGTGGCCACCTAGATCCTCTGTCCACCCATCCTTAGCTCCAAGGTTACAGAAAACAAAGAGAGGGAATGCTGCTCCCAGCTTGCTTGAGTATTAATCCCTTCTCCCTCCCAGTCTCTCTCCCTTCCTCTTTATCTTACAATGTTAAGGACCGAACCCAGGGCCGTGAGCATACTAGGGAAGCCCTCTGCCACTGAGCCCCAGCCCCGGCACACCCTCCCTTAAGTATCTGCCAACCTGTCCTTACATTGTCTGCAAGGTTTCCCTGCCTGTCTCGCTGCGCCCTTGAACATGGCCGTGTAGTTATGGGTTTTCTTTGTAAATAAACCTGTTCACAAATTGGGTCAGGCTTTCTGCCTCCGTCCCGTTTGCACACCCCTCATGTCTTAGGGGACCTGTTGCTGTTCTTAAGCTTGTCATTTTCTGCTCTTTACTGTTGTGCCTGAAAAGCTGCTTCCTCTTGCGGTGGTTAGGGACTTCTCAGAGGGAACCTCTGCCGTAGCTTCCCCAACTTAGGGACTCTCTTGCTAACCTTCTGCAGAGGCTCTTTTGACACACAGTGACTCAACCAGGTACCAAGTTAGAAGCTGGCCTCAGCTCTCAACTCCCTTCCTAAAGTTTCCGGGACTCAGCCATGCAGACTTGAAAGGTACCTGAGAGCTTTGAGCCAAGCCTTCCCCTTTCCCAGCCTGCTTCTCTTTGCAGAGCCACCCTGTGCTCCCCATGCCATCACCCGACAGGTTCTCTGAATGCCAGTTGTGTCAGTGATGCTCTGCATAGAGGATGCTCGCATGTGCAGAATACTTCCTGTGTGCCCGTCAGACCCTAAGTACTTTACAGATATAATCTCATTCACAGTGGCCAACATTTAATTGAATGAATTTTTTTTTTTTAATCTCTGCTCATTTCATTTAGGGTTAATTCAATCCTATGAGATCCATAGTGTTGCTGGCCTGGTTTTATAGAGGGGAAGAACAGGCGTTCCGCAGAAGTTTGGTTGCCTGGGTCACTTAGCATTTAGAGCTGGGGTCCTCCGGTACCTGATAGGCTCTTTCCTGTCTCCAGGTCTCTGAATACTGCGCAGCAACTTTCTGCAGGTTTCTAGCTCCTAATTTAAAGAGCTCCAAAGTACGTACAAACGTGGCCGTGAAGCTGAGGGTCCAAGACACCTACTTGGACTGTGGAACGCTGCAATACCTCGAGGACCCCAGATTTACAGGGTACCGAGTGGAGTCAGAGATTGATACAGAATTGGAAGTAAAAATTCAAGTATGTATGTATGCATCTTCCTCCCTCCCTCCCCTCCCTTCCTCCCTCCTCCTTCTCCCTTCCTCCTTTCCTTCCTTCCTCCCTCCCTCCCCTCCCTCTCTCCCTCCTCCTTCTCCCTTCCTCCTTTCCTCCCTTTCTTCCTTCCTCCCTCCCTTCCTCCCTCCCTTCCTTCCTTCCTTTCTTCTCTGTGGGCTGTTCTTATCCCTGGTCTGGAGAGGTATGTGAGTTTCCATGCATGCCCTTAGTTCTTCCTCTCCATCTTGTTTATTGCAGAAAGAAAATGACAATTTCAACATTTCCAAGGATGACATTGATATTACTCTCTTCCATGGGGAAAATAAACAATTTAATTGCAGTTTTGAAAATATTACTAGAAACCAGGATCTCACAACCATCCTTTGCAAGATCAAGAGTATCAAGAATGCAAACACCATCGCTAGCTCCTCTAAAAAAGTCCGCGTAAGTCACCTGATTGCCCCGCCTGCTGTCTTTATCTGAGTCTCCGTAATTGCCTTACTAACCCCCAGGTTGGAGTGGAATCTCTCACAGATCTTTAGATTCTTCTCTTTAAATAGAAGAAGATCGACAAAGCTGATACTGCAAGCCCAAGCATAATTCCAACCAGAATAGCAGGCAGAGCCATGCCTGTGCTTGTTGGAACGGCAAAGCACCGAACACACCATTGTCTATAATCCTAATGAGCCTTGATAGCTTTTGTTCTAGCTGTGCATTTATACCATAGCATCTGCAAGCCACATCTCCAGATCCACTGATGACTGAGCTGTCACTCTCTCTCTCTCTCTCTCTCTGAACGCAGAGGTGACATGTCTAAGCAGAAACCCAAAACACCAGCCTCTTAGGCACAAGCAGGGCGGGCAGCACAAGCCTCTGTCGGCAGCCCAATAATCTAGGGTTTGAGAGTGGCGTCCGCCAGCCTGGCTGTCTTTTTCTGCAGCAGGTCACCGTTTCCTAGATGTGCCCAAGGATCCTCTGAGAAGAGAAACATACAGGGTAGTGTTTACTCTGTCCAGCGTAAGCGGCTCTGTAAAGTCTATTAAAAAAAATAATAATACTCTGCGAGTCAGGGGACGCGGCTCAGTGGTAGAGTGCTTGCCTGTGGTGCCCAAGGCTCCAGGCTTAATCTCCAGCATTATAAGAAAAAGAAGAGCAACCATTTTCTTTGTAGTAAAAAATAATTGGCTAAAAGACAAGAGAGAACATTTGTACTGGGAGGCAGAAGTGAGAGTGTGCTTGAGTCCCAGCTGTGGCTCTAGGTAGGACATCTGGCTTCGCCCCCCCCCCCCCCGACCCTTTCATTGTTTATCATTTTGGCAAGAGAGGTAGTAAGTAGCCATCACGAAATGAGCAACCCCAGGAACCTGCTCGAGGTGCTAGCTGGGTGTGGCACATCCAGGCATCCTTCCATTTGCTGCAAAGTTCCCAAGCACCCGCACTGGGATTCAAACCCGGCAGAGCAGAAAGCAGGCAGAAACAGCTGCCTTGCTGGAGAGTCCCAGTGAGGGCATGCAGTGAGGAATAATCTTTAGGGAGGACTATACGAAGGGGGAGGAGAAAGTAGACTACCTAGGGATGTCTTTGCACCTGATGGTGGAAAAGTTTGCCTGGAGAGGCGACATTGGAATGTGGGCCTCCGGGAGGAGGAGAAGGAAGAGAAGGAGCCACGGACAGACAGAGGGAAGCACAGGCTCCGAGTGTCCTGAGGCAGAAACCTGCCGGCTAGGTCTGGCCTGAATGGGGTGGGTCAGCATGGTTGGAGTGAGGGGCCATTCCCAGGAGGTTAGAGAGTTGATGGGGAGGGCCAGAGATTATTAGGGCCTTTAAGGCATTGCTAGAGGCCTGTGCTTTTGATTCTAGGCAGCTGCTAGAGAGAGAATGAGAACAGAGATGGTGTGAGCTGCCGTCCTATAGGAGAGAGACCGTTGGCCTTTACCTACCCATAGGCCCTTTCAACATCCATGTCAGAGATGACAGAATGAGGCTGGGTGCAGACTAACTTAAGATCCTGCAAGGAAAGAAAAGCTGGACTAAGACCTGCCATCACCGCAACCATCTCGCTTGGTGCTTCCATGGGGCTCAGGTTCATGGGGCAGCTCAGGTTCCAGGGAGCCGCAGGTGCCTTGGCACTTGTGTGTGTGAAGATGAAGAAGGGACAGATGTAGCATTTTTCTTCCTTTTCAAGTTTAATTGCCAAGTTTTTCTTAGCCCCTGACCCTTCAACCTCCCCCCTCTCCCCAAAAGGCAGAAAACAGAAACGACCTTCAGGGATCATCTGGTGGTCAGCTTTGCCAAACTAATTTTCACCTGAGAAAGTGACAGTCAAAACCTTCCTGACTGGAAGCATCAGTGTAGGAGAAAGCGAAGTGTAATTGCACCTGTAGAGAACGGCTAGGAGCCTTCTGCCTCAGTGTGAGCCCACCGCTGCACTAGTAAGGTTCAGGACAAAGAGGGCTAGTATTTAAAACCCACAGGTCTAGTCCGGCACACCTAGAGATCCCACCCGCCCCACCACGTCTACATCTCGGGGAAGCTGACAGCGCGCATGCGTATGGTGCCTGGCGCCACTGGGTCTAACAGTACCAATCTGTCCCATCAGGTCAAGCTGGGAAACCTGGAACTCTATGTGGAACAGGAATCAGTTCCTTCCACGTGGTATTTTCTAATCGCGCTTCCAATCTTGCTGGCCATTGTCATCGTTGGTAAGTGGCCCGTTCCATTTTGCCCGAGACGTTATTCCCCAAGGCTTCTCCGTGGGCAGGTAGACCTTCAGCTTTTGGGAACTCTCTGTTTCCATTAAATATTAATGGATGAAAGGCCAAGCCAGAGAGTTGAGAAGTGAATAACAGGTGGTCTGTGGCTTCTCTAATGAGTTTTTACGGTGCTTCACTAACAAAGAGCGAGATTGCAAGATGGTCCCTTGATGTTTGAGAAGTATTGCGCAGATACCCCACGTCTTTGGGATTGTTTTGGAAACAAGTCCATTAAGGACTCCCAGAACGTGGTCATCCTATCTCATCCTTGGCTTCTCCCCACCCCCTGCCCTGCTTTTCCTGGGAAAGTCAGGCTTTGCACGTGTGTCTATGTTATCTATTCCAACATGCCCTGCTTCCTATGGACATGGAAGTACCATACTGACTACCAGTGGGCAAATCTGACCTATTTCTTGGATCCTACGGTACCGTTTTGGTTTGGTTTTGTTTTAACTGAAGAAGTTGACATCTAAAAATTAGGTAACTCACCCTTTAAATTCGTGTTGAGGGGGGCCAGAGAGATGACTCACCAGTGAAGAGATGCTCTTCCAGAGGTCTTGAGTTCAGTTCCCAGCAGCCAGATGGTTCCCCACATCTGCAGTGAATCTGATTTTCTCCTCTGCTGTACATGAAGAGAGAGTGCTCGTATATGTTAAATAAATACATCCTGTAGTCTGTATGGACAGTGTGAAAGGTCTAAACTCTAAGGTCCCAGTTTTAGCTTGCATTCGTTGTTAGAGCTTGGCAATTGCTACTCCTTGAAGACAGGGTGTTCGCCCTCTGGGTTTTCACCATAGTCTCTCCATCCCCTAAGGTCTCCACCCACCTCTATAGCTGGTGCCTGCAGCTATTTTATGTCCTTTTCATTCTTTTTCTTCTTCTTCTTTATCAACAGCACACCATGTTTGTTGATTAACTACAACATGGCCCCTTTCTGACACTGTAGGGCATGGAGGCAAGGGTCGGCATTGCTGTGCTGTGTGTCTTCGCACCCCCTTCTTACTCTCGTTTCCAAATCTGTTTTCCTTGTTTCTTCGTTTGTTTTTTTACTGAGCATTGGATAAGATGTGGGTGACTGGGTCTGTCCCTACTTTGAGAGTTGACTTAAGGACTAGTGCTTTCTTTGGGCAGTTGACACTCCTGGGACGGGAGATATACATTTGTGAAGAATTGGCTCCATGAAATGAATTTTCCTATGTTGCCTCATCGGTGATTATTTGGGGTATTTTTTTATGCTTTCCCCAAGTTGTCTACCTCCGTCATATATCTACAATTTAAAATTTGACTTGACATTTTCATAAATTCCTGGCTGATATGGGCTTCAAGAAGATTGCTTGTATAAATGCTGAGCTCTGATTTGAGTATCAACTGCTGTCAGACGTGTTCAGATCTCTCAGCCTCGCCACATAGTCATGTCCACTTTGTGACTCCCGAGAAACCTCTGGTCTCTTGTTAACTTTGTAAGAAGTCATTTTGTCCTTTAAGGTGATTTGTTTGAATCTGCAGGACCTCTCAAAACCATCCCGTTGTGACTCATTCTAGGGAGGCATGTGTCACGGCAGCTATGGTAAATGTGACCTAGTCCTTCACTCATGTCCTTAGTGTAAATGCTAGATGCACCTAGCCTGAGCCTGCCAACAACAGAGCCAGGAAACCAACCCTGCTGTGTGGATGCTGCAGCTCCCTTTACATTCTGAGTCAGGGTAGCTTCCTGGGGAGCCACTGCCCCAAATGAAAAAAAAGGGGTTCTCTGGTTGGGTGAGTTTGAAAATCAGCTCTTGGAAATGCTCAGTCCCGGTTATTGTAAGTACAGCTGAGATGGTGAAAAAGTCTAGGGATGACTTCTGTGTAATTGTGTTGAACAGTGTTTGTTTTCTCTCTGTGTCTATGTCTCTGTCTGTCTGTCTGTCTGTCTGTCTGTGTCTCTCTCTCTCTCTCTGTGTGTGTGTGTGTGGTGACATACATAGGGGTGCCCAAATACCATAGGACTCGTATAACAGAGGAAAAATTTGTCTGTGTGTGTGTTGTGCCCGAATACCACTGCAGACATGGAACTGGCAGAGGATAACTTCATGTTGCTGCTCTTCACCTTCCACCTTGTTTGAGACAGTGTTTCTTGTCTGTACCCTGCATACACTGGGGTAGCTAGCCTTAGGATTCCTGGGGCATCTCTTGTCTCCGCCTCCCATCTTGCTGTGGGTGTGTCTGGCTTTACGTGGGTCCCTCAGATCCTCCTATTTGGATGGCAAACACTTTTCCCCCAACCCCTTTTGTGTAGTATCTGTTAAAAGTTGAGATCCTTCTGGGATCATATGAGAGCTGGCAATCGTTTGTTCCTCGGGTCGATGTGATTCCTTGATTTACTGCCTGTAATCTCTTCTACATCACAGCTCTTATGGATAAGGCAGGCAGGCAGGCACAGAGATGCTAAGGGATTTGCTCAGGGTCACACAGGTAGTAAATGAAACGACAGAGCGGAGATATAAACCCAAGCTCCAGGATTCGTTGCACTGACTACTCAAACAGCATGGTTCAGAGCAAGGTGATGTGGACACAGAGGCCACCAGCTATGGGGGCTCTCCATGACTTGCCTGTTACATCACCCCTTCTTAAACGGTGCAAGTTAGGCTCCTGCTGCGAGGAGGGATCTGCAGCAAGGACACATCTGTGTTTTCCTTCGGTATTTGCAACGCTGTTTCGTTTCTCCAGATATGATTAGAGATGTGGGGAAAAGAATGAACCATCCACAAATCCAGTGGCTGGCTTCAGGGAAAAACTTGGCCTGCTTCCTTACTTTCCAGCCAGCTGGGACCTTTGGTTCCAAGTGAAGGTTATTTGATTGTGTTTTCACTTTAAGATGAGTGGAATTTTTTCCCCCTGTTACATTTAACACCTTCCTCTTTAGAATGACCTTTAATGGGGGAGCTGGAGAGATGGCTCAGCAGTTAAGAGCACTGACTGCTCTTCTGAAGGTCCTGAGTTCAAATCCCAGCAACCACATGGTGGCTCACAACCATCTGTAATGAGATCTGACTCCCTCTTCTGGTGCATTTGAAGACAGCTACAGTGTACTTATGTATAATAATAACTAAATCTTTTTTTAAAAAAATGACCTTTATGGAAATGGCCCTTTAATAAGAATCCAGCTTTTGTTTTTTTTTCATTTTGTTTTTTGTGGCATTGAGGTTGGAACCCAATCTCAATGGAACATGCTAGGTCAGTGCTCTGACACCACACAGACCCCCCCCCCCCATAAAGTTTTTACATGCTCTTTTCTATGCATAATTCTCCCTCTATCTCTCCTCCCTGTTTCTCTCCCCCCACCCCCACCCCCACCCCCATTTTCATTTCTGTGTTACTGCACCAACCTGACCCAGAGTCTCTGTCCCCTCAGTGGCTGTGGTGGTGACGAGGTACAAATCCAAGGAGCTCAGTCGAAAGCAGAGCCAACAGCTGGAGCTGCTGGAGAGCGAACTCCGGAAGGAGATCCGCGACGGTAGGCTCTGAGACTCCGCGTGCGCGTAGCAAAACAAGCCCTGCTCACTTTTATTTTAATTTTTGCCCTTATGTGGAAACTGCCACATAATGAGAACTGATTGTGTAGTAGAAGACAAGCTGAGCAGCAGGGCCTGGGCCTGGGCCTGGCTTTGTGTTCTATTTCGGCTCTTCTCTGCAGCCAACCAAGTAATTATCTATTGTTTCTTCTTTAATGAAAACCAAGGTCACACTCTGTGTTAGACAAAACAGCAGAGGATCTTATCCATTGTTTGCAGAGTTAAAATATTGCTCTTGGGATTCTGTGTTGCAGGCTTTGCCGAGCTCCAGATGGATAAGTTGGATGTGGTTGATAGCTTTGGAACAGTACCCTTCCTTGACTACAAACATTTCGCTCTGAGAACTTTCTTCCCTGAGGTAAAAGAACACTGATCATCATCCTCAGGCTGAGCCTTGAATAATAATGCGACATCTTGCCTTAAGTCCGGGCCGAGCAGGGAAGAGGATAATTATTAATTGCATTGATTAGGGTAGAGGGCAGCAACAGGCTACTGGCAATTACTCTTTCCCTGGTAAGGAGTACAAGTTTAGAGTGATGGGTTTTGCCATATATATATATATATATATATTTTACTACCAGCTTCAAACTGACTCCGTAGCTGGGAAGTGAGCTAATTCATTTTAAAATCAATAAATTGTGGGCTCGCCAATTTGTTGTGTTTATCTGCCTGACTTGCACTGCTGCTCCTAGATTATTCGCTATTATTTCTCCATTGGAAACGAAAGGCAGGATCAGCCAAATGGGGGAGAAATTGGACACGCAGGGAATCTGAGTTGATGGCAGGCAGTTTTAGCCACGTGAAGGGTTTATGGTCTCTTCTTTGACAGTTTTTCTGTTAGTAGATCACTTTGCTTGTTCAATAGATATAGGTGTCTGGAATGAGATGTGAGTGGTTCTAGCGCTTCAAGTGTACAGAGAGCCCTTTGGGTTGGGGTGGGTCTCAATTCTGTTCTGACACCCCCATTTCCTCACACATTCTTCAGTTACCTTCCCCCCCACCCCCACCCCAAGCCTTTGACAAGAACACTCACCCATTCTGTCTCACCACGCTATACCTCAGCTCTGCCATATTGCTCTGCTGGTCTCAGAGAGATGCCCTCTGAATTAGAGCTCATTAGTCCCTCCCATATTCAGATCTGGGCCAGTCAGCAAAGTTAGAAATCTCTTCAAACCTTGACTGTTTTTGGCCAGAAGCCTAAGAACATAGGCACATGTGGTTGGCAATTTCTAGTGTCTCTACAAGTCTTGCAATGGATATATATATATATATATACATGTATATATATATTAATCATATATATAAATATATATTTATCATATACACACACACATATAATACCTACACACATGCACACACATAGCACTGTCGGGACAGCTAGACATTGCCACAAGATACCTGCCATATATGGGGATCCAAGCCTTGGTGTTATAAATCAAGAAGGCTACAAATAAGACCAGTATTCTTACTTATCCTCCAAGAATACCAGGCACCAAGACCTGCTGCCTGCTGCCTCATCCATTTGCCGTACTTGGGGGAAGGAGGGAAATTCAAGTCCCTGAGTCACGGTAATACTCAGGACCTCTGAGAAGCTTGCATCTCGAGCCCCAGTTTCCCCGTTCTCTGAGATTCCCCATTAAGAATTTAAAAGCAATAAAGGAGATTTCCAGCATCCAGATGAGTACTGTGTGGGCTTTTACAGTTAATGATTGCCCTTGAATGCTGAATAGCATAATCTGCGGCCTGAAAAGGAAATTCTCCTATCTTCTAAAGTCAGCAGTCAAGGGCAGGGCGGACTGATGAGTGTCAAGGAACACCATTGCGAGCCGAGTGCCTCAAGATGAAAGGAAGCCCCCAGAATAGCGTGGCATTATCTTGGGAGAAGAGAATAGTCGCAAGGAGCCCAACCGATTTAACTCAGGGTTCAGTGTGGTGCTGAATGGCAAACAGAGAGTCCTAAAGCCAGGAGTCATTAAGACAGAGGACCCAAGTGGAAACCAACAGGGATCTTTCAGAACTCTTTGAAGGAGATCTAAGTCAAAACTGAGTTTATACTAATAAGAAGTGGGGTGAAGCCCAAGACCAGGCTGCTTGCTATGGTTGACCAGAGCCAGATCCTTGGGCCTGGAGCTTGGATGTCTGAGAGGCCATGATGGATGATCAGTTCTTCCAAGACAGCAAAGGAAGAGGTGGCCAGGGTGTGGCGGCTCCAGCTTTGCTCACCTGCCTGCTGGTTTTGTTTTAAAGCTTTCTTTTTCATTAGAGCAGTGGTTCTCGGCCTTCCTCGTACTGTGGCCCTTTTAATACAGTTCTTCATGTTGTGCTGACCCCCAACCACAAAATTATGTTTGTTGCTATGCCTGTAACCAATTTTGCTACTGTGATGAACCTTGATGAAATACTTGATATGCAGGATATCTGATGTGCAACCCCCGTGAAAGGATTGTTCGACCCCCATGAAGGGGCCTTGACCCACAGCATGCGAATCGCTGCATGGTGTATATGTGTTATTGTTGTCTGAGATAGGGCCCCAGATGGCACAGGCTGACCTCAAGTTTCCAATGTCATAAAGAAGAACCCTGAACTTCTGGTCTCCTATAGATAGACTGATTTCTGTTTTCCTGAAAATAGAAAACACAGGATAAGCAGAATATCTAATCTCTTGGAGGAAGGAAATTTGAATGAGGAGGAGAAGTTTTGAGCCAGGGAGCAAGGGTATCATCACTTCCCAGCAGAAGGTCAAGAATGAATTGTGGGGTCTTAAGAGGGCTCAGGGGTAAAGGTGCTTGCCACAGTAAGAGTTCAATCTCCAGGACCCAAAAGTTGTCCTCACACACACACACACCACACTGAGACATGGCCCTTCCCTCCCCTGTAAATAAATGTAATCACACACACACACACACACACACACAAAACTGTTTAAACTGGACATTTATATGAAGTTAAGGAGTAGACCAAAATAATTTGAGATCTTCTGCTTTGGCTAACAAATTTGAAACCGTGAAATGAGGTTCTCTGCAGGAAAAATTTACTTTATTAAGACACAAGCTTTATCCAGAGTTTAAAGTATGAGGGGGGGGGGAGAGGAGAGAGGAGAGAGAAATCTGTTTGATGTTATGATTTTACTTAGTTAATTCAAACTATTACCCAGTATGGTTTTATATTATAATCTTTGGGCATAGTCCATGTTAGTAATTTCAGACTTTGGGAGACAGAGACCAGAGAATTGCTGGGAATTTGGGGCCAGCTTGGGATATAAAGTGAGGTCCTGTCTCAAAAACACCCAAAATAAGTAAATAGAATAAAATGCAATTCTTAATTTCGGTAAGATTAATGAGACATTAAAAAAAAACCCTCAAAATGAAAAGTTTATATTTAGGATCCACATAGCATAGTATATCAAGACGTATTTTTTCGAGTAGGGATAAAACCCTCAGTCATAGTGGACACAGAGCACTGTGTGCTCAGGGCTCCCGCATTTCATTTTTACAAGAAGCCTGTGAGGTGGGAACCATTGCCTCCCTCCATTTCACAGATGAAGGAAGTCGGACACAGAGGTTAAATAACCCATGCATGCTCGTGTGGCCAGTACATGGTAAGCCAGAGCTGGGCCCCTGGTAGTTTGGCTCTAAATTCCATGCTTATGCATCACATGTTCTGCCATTGCTTGAGGATGTAACATAGTAGGACAGTAGATGCTACCTGGCTATACCACATCTAAGCATGGCGGACTGTGTGAGCCTCATGCTTAGAGGGTAGCGCTGTGTGAGCCTCACCCTTGGAGGTCAGCACTGTGTGAGCCTCACACCCTTGGAGGTCAGTTTCATGATGAGAGGTCTGACGTTTCTGTAATCTTCCACCACCATTTTGTTTTGTTTTGTTTTTAACTTTTGAGTCAGTTCTCTTTTAAAAACCCAACATAATCTACCAAAAAGCCAGTCTTTGCCAACGACAATTCTCAGAGGCTTCCAGAGGCCACGGGTGTTTTTTGAGAGCATGGCAATTATTTATTATGTCTTAGAGGTGACACAGCAAGCGTAGACCAAGGGCTCTTCAGATTAGCAAATAGCACCCCTGCTTTATTAGAATGGACTTGGGTATTGTAACAAAAATGCACTGTTCATTTCCTTTTGGATGTTATGAATAATAAAAGTGTCTCCTTCCTCTCAGTCAGGTGGCTTCACGCACATCTTCACTGAAGATATGCACGTAAGTCTCTCCGTCTTCACTTTGTGCTCAGTGACTGTCTGTCAGCTTATCATCCTTACTGTCACCACCATTGTTAATACTTTGAATTTTTATTGTGGGCATATTTGGATATTAAGTAACCTGTTGTCTTGGGAGACCCATTGTGGCTCTGCTTTCTAAGTTTCCACTTACGTATGGTCCTGAGCTATATTATCATACTGTTACATCATTGTTGTTTACTCTTCACCTCCTCCAGAACAGAGACGCCAATGACAAGAACGAGAGCCTCACAGCCTTGGATGCCCTCATATGTAATAAAAGCTTCCTGGTTACCGTCATCCATACCCTGGAGAAGCAGAAGAACTTCTCAGTAAAGGACAGGTACCTGTTAGTTCCTTTGTATTTTGATAAGCACTTAGACAGAGACGTGAAAACCTAAGCACCCACCGGGTATGATGGCACACGCCTTTAATGGTAGCATGCTGGAGGCCAAACAAGTAGAGCTTTGTGAGTTTTTGAGACCGGCCAGGTCTATGTAACAAATTATAGGCCAGCTAGGGACAAGCAACAACCCCAAGCTACTTATTTTAGCTTTGTTTTTCCCCCTTATTTATTTATTTATTTATTCATTCATTCATTCATTCATTCATTCACTTCACATCCTGATCATAGCCTGCCCCCTCCTAATCCCCTCCTCGTACAGTCCTTCCCTATCTTCCTCTCCTTCTCCTCTGAGAAGAGGGAGGGCCCTCCCTGGATACCTCTGGCACACCAAGTCACTGCAGCACTAGGCACATCCTCTCTCACTGAGGTCAGACAAGGTGGACCCGTTAGAGGATCAGGATCCACAGGCAGGCAACAGAGTCAGGGACAGCCCCTGCTACAGTCATTGGGGGACCTGTATGAAGTCCAAGCTGCACATGTGCAATGGTAGTAGTGTCGGGGACTGGCTGTTGTTCTGCTTGCAGACAGAGCCCAGCATGGCTGTCCTCTGAGAGGCTCCATCCAGTAGCTAACCAAAACAGATGCAGAGACATATGTACAGGGGGCCTAGGTCCACCCCGTGTATGCTCTTTGGTTGGTAATTCCATCTCTGGGAACTCCTAAGGGCCCAGGTTAGTTGGCTCTGTTGGTATTCTCTGGGTATTCCTATCCCCTCCAGGTCCCCCAATCCTTACCCAGGCTCTTCCACAAGATTTCCTGAGCCTCACTTGATGTTTGGCTGTGGGTCTCTGCATCTGTTTTGGTTAGCTACTGGATGGAGCCTCTCAGAGGACAGCCATGCTGGGCTCTTGTCTGCAAGCTGAACAAGAACCAATCCCTGACACTGGTACCATTGCTTTAGTTTTTGAAGGGCTGGGTATCGAACTCAGGGCCTCAGGGATGCTGAGCAGGTGCTTCGCACTGAGCTACAGACCCAGCTCTCAAGCTCCTTGCTCTTAAACCTCTCCCTGCGCCTCAGCAGGCCCTGTCCCAGCGGAGTTGACAGGGGGTTTATACAGCCATGCTTTGTGCAACTCGGATCACACCAACAGAACCCAGTTCTGTCTTGAAGGCACACATACATACACATATCACCCAGTAAAACCTGACAAAAACCCCAACACCAAAAAAGAAAATTCTTAACCAAAAAAGCAGAAGTGTTATTTTTAATTTTGAATTTTAAAGAAATACCCTAAATTTTTTGGAAAAGAAACTCACTTCTTGTTGGGAAAAAAAATAGAAAATGACTTGTTTGGTTTGTTTGTTTGTTATTTCATGTACCCAGCAGGCTGGCCTAAAACTCCCTTTGTAGCTGACATGACCTTGAGTTCCCGATTCTCTTGCCTCTCCCTCCATACTGCTGAGATGACAACTGTTTGCCACCACAGCCCATATATGCCCTTCTAGGGATCAAAACCAGCGCCCCATGGACTAGGCAAGCAGTTTACCAACTGAGCTATGTGGGTGCTTACGCCTGGTGGGTAATCTTATGCCATAAGAACTGAACGGATCGGAACCTAAACAACACACAAAAAAATGGCTCCTCAGGAGACAATTCCCCCATTGCCAGCAAGATTTCACGGAAATCAGACAAGTCCTCCTGAGTCCAGGGCTAACGGCTCACCAGGCTCTATTTTTAAACAGGTGTCTCTTCGCCTCCTTCCTAACCATTGCTCTGCAAACCAAACTGGTCTACCTGACCAGCATCCTGGAGGTGCTGACCAGGGACCTGATGGAGCAGTGCAGTAATATGCAACCAAAGCTGATGCTGAGGCGCACGGAGTCTGTGGTGGAGAAGCTCCTGACGAACTGGATGTCTGTCTGTCTCTCCGGTTTCCTCCGGGTAAGTGTCACAGGGCTCTGCAGTGTCAGAGGTAAGACAATAGGCAATTATTTTTAGCCCACACTGGTGTCTTTGTGGAGCTAAGTCCAGAATGCTCTGTGCAGTCAGCGTTTAATTGAACTTGATCGTGGGTCTTCCAGATTGAATGGAAAATAACAATTGTGCGGGTCTTGTTTGTTTATTTTCTTTGTTTGTTGCTGCTGTTAGTAGTCCCTAGGGTACATATAATTCACGTAGGGCTCTCTTGGGTAAGATTCTTATATGCGAGCTCATCTTCTTATCTTAGTTAACACCCTTGATTCTGCTAGCCTATGTAGGAAAACGTCCCGAGACCTGAGACTGTTTAAAACGCTGATGAGCACAAACTGTTCTTGAGTCCTTTAAAACATGTTGGAAATACTCATTACTCACTGGCACACTGGCAGCTAATGACGGTCCCTTCTTCCCAGGTGTTCAGCAGTAAAGCAAATCCCCAAAGAGCCTTCTGTCCTCCGAGTTCACTTTCTTGAAGTGACTATGGCATATGGTTGAATTTCATTGAACCTTCAAATCTTTCAGAGTCCAAACTTTCTATGAGCATTGGAGCCCAGGGCTGGGTCTGGAGTTAAGACGGCTCCATCGCTTCTTGGCATGTTACCTGTGGAGTTAACAAAAGATGAATATCATTGGGCTGTTTTGAAGCCCAGATGAGCAGGAGTACACCATTTGCTCGGCACTGAGTAAGAACCCCATAAATATTGGCCATTATTATAAAATATTAAAATGAAAATCAGGGTGTTTCTGTTGAACATGGTCTTTGTTCATCGCTCTGAGGCCCTGGGATGGAGGGAGGTTCTTATCCATCTTTAACTTCACCAGCCGTCCAGATTCCAGCAAAACGGCATAATTGTGTATTTGCAGCTTGCTTCAAAATCTAATTAAACCCTGAATAAGATACACTGCTATGCCACAGGTTTTAACAGGGCTGCTTAAGCTGAGATCCACAAGCAGCACTTTAAATTAGACTGTGCCTAGTTTAATGTTTAATGCAATCTTAAGAGTAGATACGCAACATTTAAAAAAAATTTTTTTAACTGACTTTTCCCACTCCCAAGGCAATGGCCGTTTATTAAGATTAATGAAATCTGCCTCCTTTTCTGTTTACTTGGTATATATCATCTGCTCTGGGGATGTGTCAAGTGGTTATTTCTGGAGAGAGCTGCCTTTGGGCCTCCCTGAGGCTGGGTGGGTGGCCACTGCTGAACACAGGTGCTAGACCCTCTCCCAGGTTCCCAGGTCTTAATCCTCAGCTGACCCTAAGCCAAAAGCCCTAGAATGGCATCCACCAGTCTCTTCTCTAAAAACTCTGTGGCTAATGTGTACAATGCTCAGAGGAAACAGAAAGCAAACACGCACCCTGAGGTTTTGTTTAAAACCAGTAAGCTTGCTTGCTATCTGCGTCCATTCCCCAGCGCCCCAACCCACCCAGCTGCCTGAGTCCCCCGGGTTAGCGTGTTCACTGTGGACACTGTATCATTTTGTTGCTTGTGTGTTTCTGGCTTGGTGTCCATTCACTGGTAAGTCTACTGGTTTGAAATTCACTCCCAGCTCTTCCCTACCAGGAACTCGCAGGAGCTGCTTTTAGGCATGAAAGGGGAGAAGTGTTCAGAAAAATCTGGGCTCCAAGCCCAAGCGGCCCCCTTGAGCAAAGCATTCTGGGTCAAGATTTCTTCTCTGTGCTGATTCAAGAGTGTGTGGAACACTCGGTGGTGAGGGGGGAGAGCGGCACGGTGCCCAAGAGGAAGTGGCAGCCAGCCAGTCCTGGGCGGGACTTTCACTTTCAGTGGAAGAATCCCTCCAGTTATCAAGGGGCTTGGGGGGCCTCCTCTTGCCCTGCTCATTGATGCTAAGCAGGTAGCAACCTTCAGGTGAGCTCCCTTCCCAGACTCCAAGGCCTGGTAGGGACAGATATGACAGTTGACATCTATTAAGCACTGCTGTTGGCTATACATCAGACATCAGGCCAAGAGCTTGGATTATCTTTTCTCATTTAACCCTTAATGGTCTGCAGAGGTAAGTACATTTATGGCTGTTTTGCCTATGGGGGCTCAAGACAGACAGAATAGATGTGATTCTGTAGGTCCGAGGGTAGCGAGGATGGTGCCAGCCTCTGAATGAGCTGATAGTCAGCTCTGGTCTGTCATCTAAAGAGAGAAGACATGTCCCCCAACAGATGAGACATACAATTCCTTGTGTTAGTTGACGACAAAGAAATCTTGTGGCCTGGTGGTTTCCTAGGCTAGTCAGTGTCTCTAGAAAGGTTTTTCAACCTGCCTCTGCTACCGAAATCTAGGTTGAGTAGGTATCTATGTGGCACAGGGTAGGGGACAGGCACCTAAGTTCTTAGGGAGATCCTTAAAAGATGCTGGAGGTGACTCGATAGGGCTAGAACTGAGGGCCCGAGGGGCAGTGTGAAGCCATATGTCACCAGCTCCATTTGGGGAATGCTGGAAAATCCTAACTAGAGAGCCCTTGAGCCAGTGGCTGTTCCTCTGCCCAGCCCTGGGGGTCCTGGCTGGCCTCTGCGTCAACCAATGTGGCCAACCCAGTCCCCACACAAGGGCCCTTGGTGTGTCTCTGCCATGTGTAAGAAAGGCAGAAGTGAGGTTCTTAGGTTTGTGGTCAGGCCCTTTCCCAAGGGGGTGGACGGAAAGCAGATCTCGGTGAGATAATGAACCATGAAATAAAGGAAGTTTCGTATGAGAACGAAATGTCAGGTACTGGTCCCCCTTGCCCCACCTTGGAAACTTCTGAACATCCCCCTCTCTGTCCCGCATCAGGAAGAGGCTACTCGCTACTGTCCCGCATCAGGAAGAGGCTACTCGCTACTTGGGGAGTTGTCAGCAGAGGGGAGAGAAGCAAAGAGAGGCAGGGAGGAAGTGGACCAGGAGAGGTAGAGGGTGGCAGGAGACCAAGGGAGGGACCTGTGCTTGGAGGAAGTACAAAGGCAGAGACAGGGGTGAGCGGAGAGGTTAGGGGAGGCCCCAAAGGGTTGTCGGTAACCCTCCTGTTCACAGGAAATCAGACAGAGAGCCAGAGGGATGCTCCTTTCGAAGCTGAATTAGTTAGCTCTGCAGATGAACTTGGTAACATGGGGGCTCCAATTGGAGCCATGTAACTACTGTTTCATCTTTACTAAGGCACTCTGGCTTGGGAGGAGCCCTCCCCTTTCCCCCACCAGGCCTAGTGTCCATGGATCCTGGAAACCTCATTGTTTAGGGGGAACCGAAACTGCCCCAGGGCTGCATGCCTCAGCCGATGGCAGGAAGCAGAACACAGCCTATACCTGAACTACCCAATGTCCCTTTGAACATAGTGGCTTCAAATCTGGGCCATCAAAACCCCCTCCCCCAATTCAGTGGGACGTGTTCACAGGAGAGGGCTGGAGACAGGGACCCTGGGACCAGCCTTAGAGGTTCAGGGAAGGGAATACTGCCCATCTGACCTGTGAACCGTGCAAGAGGTGTCTGAATGATAAGGGCCAAGGGCTGGCACATGGGCAGGACAACAGCTGAAGTGGAGGCCACCTCCATCGCTAAAAGCAGTTGAACACTGACAGGCCACCCTCCACAGCAAATGTTTAAAACATTCTTGCATGAGTCCCTGTTGCCAAGACTAAGTGTGAAGCACTTTTTTTTTTCTTAATGTCGCTTATTTTTGGTTTGCAATTAAACGGGCACGTAAACAAGGTTATAACTCTACCTCCGTGAACTGCTCTTAGGCACCAGCCTACTGATGAGCACAAGCCTGCCAGACAGGAACTTAAACATGAAATTAAGGGGGGCCTCTACTGGATACCTCCCATAGTGTTGGGGGTGGGGTGGGGCTCGTGCATGTGCATAGTGTGCAAGAAGGAGTTTCCTGGGTGATGTGCTGCGCGTTTCCACGGGCTTTGCATGTTGATTATGAGTGAATACTGCTGCCTGTCACTCGTGGTACTACCGTGGGCTTCAGAGCTAACTGTTGCTTTTGCAACTTTTTCCAAGGAGACTGTTGGAGAGCCATTCTATTTGCTGGTGACGACCCTGAACCAGAAAATAAACAAGGGTCCCGTGGACGTGATCACCTGCAAAGCGCTGTACACCCTGAACGAAGACTGGCTACTCTGGCAGGTCCCCGAATTCAACACTGTGGTAAGCTTGCCCAAAGCGCTCCATCCAGACCCAGAGGGTGGGGGTAGGTGGGATGGGGGGAGGGTGGGTCCTCCTGACTGTGGGAGGCCCCGGGGCATCCACATAATTGAAAGCAGTAGTTGATAAAATATTAACACGTGTTCGCATAATAGATTTTAATTCCTTGGGTTGGGGAGGGAAGCGCCGTGACGATGCCTGGGATACTCGTCAATTTCCAAAGGTTTTAATATCGGGATTGCTTATAGCTTTGAACATCGTCAAAGGAAATGCAAACTGCTCCCTATTCGGCACTTATAATTGCAATCAGAATTTCTCAAATGGCTCTGCTTGGGGAAGACAATGTGTGAAGAGATATTTCAACCCAAATTGAGGCCGTCTTATTTTAGACCGATAACACAAGACAAACTTCTCTGTGTTCCCCATGCAACACGACGCCTTCCTTTATTATTTCCATGGATTGGTTACAAATGTTTGCTGTCACGCACTTAATGTACTGTGATCTCATAGATATTTTTAGAGGAATGCTGTAGATCGCTCCAGCAGGGTGACGGGGCTAGGCTGCCTGAGAGTTTCAAATACTGAGAGCTTCCTTTTAACCCATTCTGGCGCCAGCCGCCCTCAATCACCCCCAGAGAAGGAGACAGTACTTCGGGGCCTTTCAGGAGTTTTGTGGCAGAAGCCCCACATGGAACATGTCTTCCATACGGCTCAGGAGCTTTCGAAGCTTTTCCATCATCGTCAACTTGAGGAAAGGCTCTGTAGCTTTGGTTTGACTTTTAGCTCTATGAAGACTCTAGACTTCTTTACCATCTTATTAGTGGACATGGAAGAAGTAGATTCCAGTGGGATTCAGGAATTGCTCACTGGAGAGCTCAGGCTCCTGTGGCTTTGCTCTGGGTGGTGAGTCCTGTGGTATCATTCTAGAAGAATTCACTCCCTAATTGAAGAAGGCACCACTGTGCTATGGACCGTATTATGGTTATGTCATGGCTGTGGGTGAGGAGGAGCCAGGAGATCAGCTGTTTCCAGTTTCTTTCATCTGTGTGTAGCATCCCCATGGCTGTGTGCTCAGCAGAGCATGGTTCCTGTGGATAACTGTCAGCACCTGTGGGGTAGGGCAGTGTTCTCAGGCTTTAGCATGGTGGCACTGTGGCCCGGACAGTGTTAAACACCCATTGTTAGGTGACCCTAGATGCAAGTCTGGGGTATGACTTAGGGTTTGCATTTCTTTCAATTTACTCTTTACAACATTTATTTATTTTTATTTGATGTATATAAGTATCTGCCTGTATGTATGAGTTGCCATGCGGGTGCTGAGAACTGAACTTAGGTCCTCTACAAGAGAAGCCAGTGCTCTTAACCACTGAGCCATTTCTCCAGCCCAGATTTATTTATTTTTAATTACTTGTATGTGTGTGTGTGTGTATGCACACGAATGTAAGTATATATTTGAGAACAGAGGTATCATATTACTCCAAAGATGGTTGTATGTAACCCAACAAGAGTGCTAGGAACTGAATTTGGGTCCTCTTCGAGAACAATGCATGCCCTTAACCACTGAGCCCTCCAGCCTTAGGATGTGCATGGTTAATATTCTCCTCAGGCACTACTTGAGAACTGTTGGCATGGGGGTTAGGAACCTGGGTTCTGGAGCCAGGCAGGTTTGAACCTTGCCTCTCCCACTGGCTAGCTGTGTGACACTGCTCGAGTCTCTTCACTTGCTATGCCTTCTCAGTCTCCCTGACGATAAAGATGATAATCATGACGGCCCATCTCTTGGGGATGTGATAAAGATTAAAAGAGTATCCAGCACACAGGCACACGCATGCATCTGTGCATGCACATTGTCTTAGTTAGGGTTTTACTGCTGTGAACAGACACCATGACCAAGGCAAGTCTTATAAAAAAAACAACAACATTTAATTGGGGCTGGCTTACAGGTTCAGAGGTTCAGTCCATTATCATCAAGGTAGGATCATGGCAGCATCCAGGCAGGCATGGTGTAGGCAGAGCTGAGAGTTCTATGTCTTCATCCAAAGGCTGCTAGTGGAAGACTGACTTCCAGGCAACTAGGATGAGAGTCTTAAGCCCACACCCACAGTGACACACCTATTCCAACCAGGCCACACCTCCAGATAGTGCCACTCCCTGGTCCGAAAATATACAAACCATCACACGCATATACACACAGACATGCATGCCCACATACAGAGGAACATAGTCACGTGGGGATCCTCAGTTTCTTCTCTACTGTCTCCTTTCTCTCCTTATGGTCTTTCCTGCTGCTCATCCACCAAGCCCAAAGCAGTACGTGGCCCCCAGCAGTGTCAGCACCGTGCCTCTGGCTTTCTAGAACTGTGAAGTCAGTCAGTCCCTTCCCTATACAAATCACCCAGCTTCGGGTGAGGCCAGTGTTTGGGTCTAACAAGAGAAGGCAGCCCTCACAGGGGTCTTAGGGATAAAGGTTCCTAAGTAAACGTAGGTTTGGGGAATCCAGCAAGATTTCTTTTCATGAAACACATTGCATCAGACCAGGAAGAGAAGAAAGGAGGTGGGCTGGGGGGAAGGGGAGGGAGAAGTCAGCTGCCCGAAACAACTTTTGAGGTTACGGCGTTCCAGCGCTTTCTGTCTGAGGACTTTCTCTCCCTTTCATTTGGAAGCGTTATTTATTTCACAGTCAATTAGGACCATGTGTTTCTGATTTGTTAGGACTCAACTCATCGTCAAAATGTTACTTGATGTTGAAGAAATTCGTGTCGACTCTTGAATTTTTTCCCCTGTTATAGCCTCTGGGGGAAATGCAATGGAAAATTAAATCTCTGCACTGTTCTCCTCTGATTCATCTGCGGTGGATAGAGTGGAGGCTGGCAGAGAGGTGGGCCCTAGCTCCTAAGGCCTTTGCCTTTAAGAATGATTTTTTTTTTAAACTGTCTTTTGTTGGACCTGCTCCAACCTCTCTTTCATGGTGGCTGATTAAACTAGAAGCTAGAGAGAAGGCACATGATCCAGTCAGTCTAAGCTTGTGTGACCAAAAAAAAAAAAAATGTTACCGAGGGTCAATATGAAAAATTTAAGCATTTTCATTTCCTTTCATATAAGTTCTCCCAACCTGAACCACCCTGTTTCTAAGTTTCCCCCTTCTTCCCTTCCTCCCCCCTCCCTTTTCTCCACTTCCCTTCCCCCCACCCTCCCAGGCTACACTCCTGGTGGTTTGCAAAGCCTTGCTACATTTGCCTGAGGTGGTTTATGTCATTGAAGACTAAGGTGTTGTGAACATACTGGAGAGTGTGTGTGTGTCCCTGTTCTAACAAGGGACATTAGAAAGCTCTACAAGAGTCACAGGAGCAACTTGAAATAGAAGAATGTGGTGCCATGGCGGGCCCCATTGGAGAAAAAGCCCGTTGGGATGCATGCTCAGAAACAGCGCCTCACACAACAAACTCTGAGTTAGGTTTCACACCTCCTAGGTTAGAATGTTTTCTCTCTGAGGTGTAGGGTGTTTTCTAGAACATAGAGATGCACTGCCAGTTTCTTGTATTTAAAACCCTTATACTACCAAATCGCTCTGGAAAGTCAGATGTCCTTCAGCCCATCTTGAGAGGATAATGCCTGAGTTGCCTTCACAAAGCCCTTCATAACCACCCTGGCTCCAGTACCAGGTGCCCCAGACCGGCATCTGGCAAGTCGAATGGTGCCAATCTCTATTCACTCTCTGATGCTTAAGGGGAGATTGTGTCAATCTTCATACGACACCCTAGACTTCCTTTAATGTGTGAGGAGATGGCCCTAAAGGGAAAATGCTTGCTATACAGGCACGATGACCTGAGTTCAAATCTCCAGTACCCATGTTGAAATTAGTCATGGTGGCACACCTGTAATCCCGGTGCTAGGGATGGAAACTTTCCTCTAGCCCCGGGTTCAGTAAAGGACACTATTTCCAAAAATAAGGTGGACACTTGATCCAGAAAGACTTCATGCTGGCAGGATAGCTAGGCTGGTAAAGGTGCTTGCTGCCAACCTGAGTTCAGTCCTTGGGAGCCACATGGTAGAAGGACAGGGCCTGTCCCTGAAAATCAGCCTCTGCTCTCCTCATGCACACTTAAATTAATACATAAATGTAATTTAAGTTCAGAGTCACCTACAGCTGCGTGGCAAGTTCCAGGCTAGTCTAGATTACATGAGATCCTGATTGAAAGAAAAACAGAAGAGAAGACTGACCACTAACCTCTGACCTTCATACACACCATACCCTCACATGTGTGACACCCATGCATACACCATTCAAGAGTTCAGAGTTGACAGTCAAAAGCGGGAGCAAAACCTATTGATCCTCTGTTTTCTCCACAGCAAAACTGAGAGCTTGCTAAATAGTGTTTCTGGGGAGTGCCTGGCCCTGGCCCACCCTCCTGTATGTCAGGAACATGTTTGCAGAGCAGAGGGCCTGCATCTTGGAGGATTTCAGTTCCAGGAAAGTATACCACATGGGAGAAGGGACATTTGCCTCAGTTTCAAGAGGAGATGAGAAAAACCAATAACTCGTAACAGGCGTGCTGAATTAGCAGGAGAAGTTTGACTTGTAATCAAAGTTAAGCGAGAAATGGTTTTTTGAACTCTTAAACCCAGGAAATGAGCTTGCCAATCTGCTGCATCGGAGAGATAGCATCTTGGCACCCTGGGAAACAGAGTTCCGACAAACACATTATTACACTCGTTCTCATATCTGTACGAAAGTCTTTAAGATTATTAGAAATTCTTGACAAAGCCCAGGGACATGCCTGCAGAAATGCTAATGCGTCTGTTGTGATTCATGGAAGGTTTATGCCGGTCGCTACCAAGTCACCCTGCTCCCCGGTGGCTGCCGTTTGGGGACAGGCATGTTTAGGGCAACATTCTATCTCTAACACAACACTGGCTAGCCCTAGCAGGAATTTCTGTGTGTTCTCCTTACCTCTCTCAAACCCCTTTGGTTCCATTTAGCTTGTCCTTGCAGAAGATCCATTATCCCCGTAATTAAACAACCCACTGTCCCGATTAAGCCGTTCTCTGTTACTTCAATTACATCCCATTGTTCATTAAGTCCTGATGTTTGCACTTCAGCAATCTTGTTTTTAATACTCCTAGCATTTGTGGAGAAACAGTGAAGTTAATTAACAATTCTTAAGCTCTTTTTTTTTTCTTTCTACCATAGTGCAAATCATTTCCATTATGACTTGAGATAATACTGAAACCATTACTAGCTTCATAGTTAGCTTCCTGATCAAAGAGTGAAACCATTTTTCATAATCGTGTTAGGTAAGTCATTCCCTGGTCGATGGCAAGCTGTGGAAAATGAAAAATTAACTTTAAATGAGCGCTTTCAGTGCCGTTCCTCTTCGTGGTCTTTCTCTTCACGCCTATCGTCTTGGAATTAGAGAAATAATTTAGTTATCTCAGTACAAAAGTATTTAATTTTCATCTCTGTGGTTCAAATTAATTATTCTTTCATTATTTATACCTTTTACAAATCAGTTGCTTTGACTACAGCCATAGCACTCTGAACACGTTCCATTTCATCTGCTCTCGGAAGGTAAACAGAGGCAGGCCCCCGTGACTATTTGAATGGGAGAGTGGTATTGCAAAGGTTTGTCTTTTTGCCGTTGTCATTTTCCATTTGGTGATATATATAGCAGGAATCATCAGTCAACAGCCTGGGGACAAATGAGACCCCTGGACTGTTTTTATGAATAAAGCTTTATTGGAACACTACTCCGTGTATTCATTTCTGTATTATGTCTGGCTGGCTCTTTACTAACAATGGCAGAAAGTGTTAACTTGTCGCACCAAAGACCATATAAACCTCAAAGCCTTAAATATTTTCTGCCTGATCCTCAATAGATAATTTGTCAGCTCTTAAACTGACACTTGAAGGCGGGGGTGGGGGAGGAATCTAGAATCTTCTCTCTAATCTGAAAGTGCTTGGCAAAGTGTTCTCACTGTTCACAAATCTTTGCTAGCTCTGTTCTCTCCATTCTAGGACGTGCAAACATGCTAAGTATAGAGAAACTGGTCACAGAAACAAAGTGGGGCCAATGCCTTTCTCACCTTGTCTTGTTCAGAGGACAAAGGCTTTCTTCCACACTTCTCTGCCCACTGTAATTCTGTGAGAGGAGCAGACTCCCTAGCTGGGAGCTGTTGTCTATCCTTGATGCGACAGGAGAGGGGGCTGGACATGGTAGGAGGCGGGTGAGCATGGGTTAGGGAGACAGTTGAAGGCAGGGAAGGCTTGTGCAGGGCTGAGGGGACAACTGTTGAAACCGCTTGGACCGCTGGCTATACTGAGCAAGCTGCAGCCTTTCTGAGTTTGGTACATGAAAGAGACTTTCCTCTTGACTTTCATTTGGCCCTGAAATGAAATTAGAAATATATTTTATAGCTTTTATTGAATGAGAACAATTATTGCTCAAAGACCATTTATGACAAAGTTGCTGGTTTGTAAAAAAAAAAAAAAATTCCTTTATAGGAATTATAGGGTATGTCAGCAAGGATGTGGCTGCATCCAGCCCTTGTTAGCCACAGATATGTCAGAGAAGCTAAGCAGGTGACATTATAGACCTCCCCTGGGACAGGGTTCTCCCCATATTCAGTTTATCCCAAGAAGCCTCAGTTTTTTGTTTCCTCTATACCTCAAGCTGGAGAGAACCACTAGCCAAGTAAGAATGTGTAGTTATTCACCCATGTGCTGTGGGGCTAGGGTCAAAGACATGGGATTTAGGCTCTGAGAGTCCTAGGTATGAAATTGGTCTTGGTCCATTACTGTGTGACTTTGGGCAGGTCACCACCCATCAGCCTATTTATTCATCTATGAATAGTTGGTGATAAAAGCCTAACCTTGTAGGTTTTTGTAGGTAACCTTTCTGACTTGTGCTAAAGTCAGAAAATTATGTGTGTAACACACCTACTGCCTTTCCTGGCACAGAGGAAGTGGTCATTCTTTGTGACAGTGTTTTTCTTATCACCTTTAAGGTACACTAAAGGGAGGTCTCTCCTGTGGTCCTTCTAGTTGTTTTTTTATTGATGATAGGTGAGGTAGGGGAACCAGGTTAGCTAGCTCTGTCATCATGATAAACACATCTGAAATTCCCATGTGTTGTGTTAGCTCTGTACCAGGTTACACATGCTTCCTGTGTTTGGGCACGGACAACCAAATGGCAGAGAATACCCTGATAGGCAGGGCAGGAGTTGACAGTGGTAAACCTGAACAACTGTCTAAAAGCCGCTGCCTTGGGGTATGCTGGGAAAAAAACAGCCATTTTCATCCAGTCCTCTCCTATGCACTGTGAGTCTCCAGATGGCCTTGCCTGCCTGATGGCTTCCTTCTGTATATAGCTATTAGGAAGCAGTACAGCTGTGTAGAACAGAGGTCCAGATGCCCAAGTCCAAGCAGCAGAAAGATGGATTTCTCCCCAGTGTGAAGGGCCGGAATGGGCAGCCCTGCTCTGGGATGCCTGCAGGTAACTTCTTGGAATGAGCTGTCTGCTTCCTCAGCCTCTTTCCAATTGCCACAGCAGGACCTCAGCAGGACTACACAAGAAAGGACAGATGGTCAGCAGCTGTCTTGCAAGAACCTTTCCCAGGGGTTGCCACATAACACATCCATTTAAAGTCATTGGCCAGAATGCGGTCACGTGGCCACACCCAGCAGCGGGGACAGGGCAGTGCCCAGAGGCTCCGGAAGCTATACACAGTAATGCTGATCAACGTGTGCTTCCAGAAGATGCACAGAGCACAGTTTGGTACTAAGCCAGAGTCAGAAGGTCAAGCCCCCTCTAGTACCTGGTGTGTGCCCACCCATCGTCTACTGATGGAGAACTCCGCAAGGAGAACACCATTCCTAGCCTCCTGGCATTTCAGTGGGAGTCTGGACATAGTCAAGTGTGACCCTTCCAGAAGCTGTAATCTGGGACAAGCTTCCAGACCTCGGTGTATCTCCCCGGCTCCATCTGTTAAAGGAAGCTAAGAATAGTCCCTCACCTCACAGAGTTGTGAGGATTCGATGAAATTAGCAGATTCATTGCTGGGATGTGGTAAGCGTTCGATAAGTACCGGCTATTGTTATTATTATTAGAAACTCCAAGCTCTGTCCTCATCACTCTGTCCTCTAAAAATAGCACAGGGCTTCTCCCTCCGCAGCAGGTGGTGGTTTGGGGGGAAGGCAGAGGTGGACCAGGAGGGCTCCGCGCTCTCTCATTCTAAGGAGGTGGAATTCTTTTTCTCCACTTCTTGGCCTGGTCTCCTGACTTAAGATTGAAGCCTGCTGCTCGCCAATCTGCTCAGTCTGGTAGCTGAGGGTTTTCCTGTCCAGAGGCCTCCCTCACCACCTCCTCTCCAGACCTATTCAAATGCTACCTCCTCCATGAAGCCTTCCCAAAGCTCTCTTCCTGTCAATGCCCTCCTCAAAGCTAGAACCTTCCAATCACCCCGTCTGTTTCCACTTGGCCGTATTATTTATTAGCCGGGGCTCTCTGGAACAGAGATCTTAACCGGAGGGTTATGACTCCTTTGGGATGGCATATCAGATATTCTGAGTATCAGATATTTACATTATGATTCATAGGAGAAGCAAAATTACAGTTATGAATCCACAACTGAATAATTTCGTGGTTGGGAGTCACCATGACTATACTAAAGGGTCTCAGCATTAGGAAGGTTGAGAACCACTGGTCTAGATGAACAGAACCGACAGAATGAAGGTATAGCAAGAGAAGGTTAATTAAATAGCTTACGTGACTTAGTCTGGGTAATCCAACAGCAGCTGCCCTCACACTGGAAAGGCTTATCTCTCCAGTAAGCTGCCCAGCCCATGAGGCTGGATGCCCCAGCAGTCCCCACCTGCTGCCAAATGCCCAGGGGAGTCGTGGAAAGCCATTGGTCTTCACTGTGCATTGGAAGGTAGAAGAAACTGAGTTCTGTCAGCAAAGTGGATAGTGGTGGTGGCAGCAGGGTAGATGAGCTTACCAATAAGACATGAAGACAGTGGAGCAAAAAGCAAAGGTTTTCCTCAGACCTTCTTTATCTGGTGCTACCCACATTCGGGGTAAGCCATCCACTTCAAATAAACAGATGAAAAAAAAATCCTCCTAGGTAGGTATGCCAAAATGTGTCTCTCTTAGTTCATCTACTGACCGTCAAGATTAACCATCATACTCACAGTACCTAGTCTTAGAACTTGTGTTTGTCTCCTACTTAGCTTAGTTTACCAGTGCTTCCCATCTGGATTTACACTGGGGCAAATGAATGGTATCACTTACAATGCCCTACACTAATGGATCCACAATAAACGTACGTGTCTGTAAATGAATTTAGCTGCCATTAAAAATTGGCAAAGTAAGGGGCACTGGTTTTGGTAATTCAGCTCCAAGTTAAAGAAAATAGGACCAATGGGACCTGAAACACCAAGAGCAGAGGTGCGTCTCAGAGCAGACTGGAGGCGAGTGGTGTCCATGCCTAAGGAACAGCCACATGCTCAGCCATCTTCAACAGAACCTACGGTCACCATATCTGTTCTCCTCTTGGCCGTAGCTTTGTACTTATAAGATGACTGCCATAACTTTCTCCCCTACCCTGACCCCTTTTTGGTTGTTGGGATAAAAACTCTTTCCTTTCTCTATCCTTGTCCAGAGGTTAGTCACATGACTGTTCCCTAATGGAGGAGGACAGGGAGCTACCACCAGGAGCATTCCTCTACCCTGGTTGCTGCATGGCTGTTGGTTAGGTAGACACCAACCACAAATGCTACCTCAGCTTTGCTGGTATTTTGTGCCAAGGAAGTAAGGGGCAATAGAGGAAAAGAATGTGCTTCAAAGAACCAGCCTTTTGTGGTGGTCAGAAAAGGAGCTATAGATCCTAGAGCATTGGCCCAGACTGAACGGTCCAGTTAGCCTTCCATTCTGCTGGCATGCCTGCAAGGGATTCTCTGAGTGTGTGTGTTCCGAGCTGATAGATGTGTCTCCCATACCTGTTGTGGGTAGCCTGAGAACATGTTTTAAACAATCCCCAACACTAATGAGCACCCAGAAGAGCTTGGCTCTGTGGGCCTTGGCAGGGGAGGGGCTGCACAGGTGATACATCCACTCTGGATGCCATGGGACATTGGCCAAAGATCGACCCTGTCATGCCCACACTCTGAGGCAAAGAGGACACTGACTGCTCCCTAGCATAGAAGAGAGGCTCAGGTGGGTGTCTCTGCTCTGGATGGGGAGTATTAAGACTTGGGCCAGTCCTGAGGGGGCCCTCCACTCACACTCTAGGAAACTGCTGTCAGAGCAATAAGCACTGCCGCCGTGAAAAATGAACACAAATCAATTTGCGTCTGGATTTACTCTCAGAATTCCCTGTGGACTCTGTAAAATGCCTTTTTACCTCTTTTCCACCCTATCTAGCTGTGGAGGCAGTGGCAGATTTACATTAGTTTACATGCAGTTAAGGTATTTCTTCCTTTTGGTTATGTTTTTAAGAACATTTATTGCCTATAAAGAGGTGTTATTGTTAAAGACAATGGTGCCCTTTAGGTAGCAACCGAATGTTATTTTGTAAATGCCAATAAAACTATTTCATGAGCCAGGATGGCTGAGGCTCTGATTAAAAGGTGTTTCCCATTCATATTTATTTTGGACGCCTTTGACAGCATCACTCTCTACATGAAGAGCCACAAGTAAAGGAATCAGCAACCTGGCCACAGGAACAGAATTTCCTCTCAAATGCACTTCCTAACTATCCCAGGATATGCTTAGGCTCTAGTTAAGGACCCTGCTAATAGCTGGTGTAAGAAAAGATTCCTGGAGGCTAGGAGGAGTCCTGGGAGATCATCAGAGCCCTGGGAAGATGGGTTGGAGCTTAGGAGGGGACAATTTAGCTCAGTGAGCCCTGACATCAGCACAGTGGGTATGCAAAGTAGACGTCATCTCCAGACTTAGAAACTCTGTCCCTGGAGCAATTAACCCCTCTGTGTCTCTGTTTCTACACTCTGAAGTGGGCACTGGAACAGCAATATAACCACCCTTGCCTGGGGGTTAAAAGAATCAAAGAAGTATGTCATAGGGCTGGGGGTGTAGCTCATTGGTAGAGTATGTGTTTAGCAAGCTCCTCATGTTAAGTTTGAGTTGAACAGCCCTCCCCCATTGAAAACGGCATGTCTTGAAATGCATTTGGCATCTATACCAAGAGGACCTAATGTCTGTAAAGAAGGGAGGTGAAAAAGAGGGCTTGAGTATGAGAGTTTGCCACATCGGTCTCCTCTAAACGGTCTAGCCTGCAGCTGTCCTACTCATCTGGTACCCCTGCATTTTCCTTTACCTGGTGTTTTCTGGTTTTTGTTCACAAGTGGAGAGGCATTTTGAACCCCTTGCTCATGGCTGAATTGCTCAGAACACAGAGTTTCTTAGAGAGTAGACAAGTGTAAATCCATTGTAGAGCAAGGACTTATTTGGCGCACACTGAGACTACTGGTCAACCTCTAAAGTGCAGATTCTACTAATTTCTGAGTTTAAATCATTTGGCTAGGTCTGCACTAAAGTGACTATCATATCATAAATGAGATTGCAGGGGGACAAATATTGTCTTGGGTGTTATATATAGCAAAAGGCCATAGGCTGGGTGGCTTGTGAACACCCAAGTTCCTAAAGACAGAGTAGTTTAAGAATCTGTTCCTTGTCACGTTCAATGTATGATGAGCACCACTTTCTCACTGATGGCACCTCGTTCTCTGCCTTGGGAAAGCCCTATTGGGTTTCACTGAAATTGCTGCCTCCTGAAGCTTCCGTGACAATAAGTCAAAATGGCCATATGTATGTAGAATCCTGGCTAGCCAAAAAGTACTCAGGACATTTACAGAGCACCATGTGACCAGGAGGCCTAGAACTCTATGCAGTATCCCAGAGCAAGGTCTTTCCTTTCATGCTGCCTATGTTGAAATCCTAGATGCCAATGTGAAAGTGCTTGGCAGGGGGTGGGGGAGGGACCTTTGGGTAAGTGATGAAGGCAAAGGCCTTAACAGTGTCCTTGAAACTGCTGTGCCCCCATACTGAGACACATGGGCTCTAAGAAATTTACTGTGGGGACACAGTCAGCAAAGAATGCATGGCTCAGAGAATCTGCCCAGAGTTTCAGATATCTCCTGACCTTGTGAGGGTCTGTGAGCCATATGCCAGAAGCACAGGTCAACCAATCCAGATCCTAAGGATGATGTCTATTCACCATCGGGTACTATCAGAAGTCAGTTACCATCATTTACATGTTGCAAGGGAGAAGTGGAGACCCAGAGAAGTGATTCAGTTGGCTAGTGGTGGGCTGGGATTAAAGCCAGGAGCCCACATGATGCCTTTCATGGGTAGGGTCTTCCTTCTGAAACACTGCATGCAGTCAGTCCCGCTGGGCAGTGTGGACCGAGTCTCTGTGTCCAGGTGAAAGTACACTGACCTAATGTTACAGTGGCGATCAACTGGATAAGTCATTACTACCATTATTCTTTAGCTCTGAAGCACCTCTGGCAGCTGTCTCCTTGACCTCCGTATTAGAAAGCAGGTGTGGTTATACACGTTTTATTTCTATATAGAGAATGGAATTCAGAGTCTCATGCAAGCTAGGCAAGCTCTCTCTCCCACTGGCCCAGCCCTCCACCCCAGTTCCCATATGCACTTCAGGCCATCATAAGGATCCCCACTCTTCGGATTCCCTGTTTTCACTTCTTTTCAAATTTTCTCTTATGAACTTTATTATAAAAAACTTGCAAATGAAAACATCATAGACCCAAATTAACTGGACCTAAAATCTGGACACCACAATGAACGTCTACGGAGTTAGAATTGTTTTCCTTTCTTTCCAGACCCACAAGTTGAGCCTTTTGCACTCCCTCATTAAGCCAGACCCCCAAACATTAACAAAGATGCATTTCACACTGTCCCCAAGTCCCCCAACTCACTGATAACGGTGCCCAGGAATCTGAACCATGTTTTGCTGTTTACCAAATCCTCTTGCTCTCTCTGAATCAACCCCTACCCCAGCATCTATAGCAGGTAAAACCTGGAGGGTTATTTTAGATCTCTGTATCTGTTCATAGACAAAGTAAAGCTGAAACTGCTCTTAGATTATTTTTTTAAAACATTCCCTGGTTCTATGTTTTCACACATACACAAAGACTTCCTTCCCCCATTAGTTAAATTTTGAGGTTTTGCGGCACTGGGAGACCTGTAACTGACACAATGCAAGCAAAAGCTTGGGAATGTAATTAATGCAGGAATAACAGTGCAGGGTGGGGATCTTGGTATTTTAATGAGGACTCAGAAACATCTCACTGCAGATGTTGAAAGTGGAGGGGGGAGATGAACGTTGCCATAATTAATGCTGCATATTAAACAGTGACCTCTTTGGTGTAATCAATACCCGGACCTCTTAACCTTTTCTGTCACCTGGACCATCACTCCTGAGACTCCCTGGTTCTGCTAATAAAAAGGATAATCACCAATCCGCGCTCATTTGCTGTGGAATCTTTCCAAGTTGGTTTTTCTTTTCTTTTCTTTTCTTTTCTTTTCTTTTTTTTTTTTTTTTTTTTTTTTTAGGATGAAATTAGAAATCACTTTTTTTAGCAGATTTTTTATATGTGTATATATTTTCCTCTCCAATATATTTATCCAATGCTTGCTCTGTAATGAGTGTTTTAACTTTCTGTTTTCCCTCCCATTATCCCTGAAAAGGATGGATTATGGAGAAAAGATTAAAGTAGTATAATGGGATCCGCTGTTTGCTAATGTGCTGTCAGAAGCACGCGGGTCTCTTATGAATGCCTTTCTGACTGTAGTTACCTCATAGACTTGGGAACCCGTTTGTATTCTTGCAGGCATTAAATGTCGTCTTTGAAAAAATCCCGGAAAACGAGAGTGCAGATGTCTGCCGGAATATTTCAGTCAACGTTCTTGACTGCGATACCATAGGCCAAGCCAAAGAAAAGGTTTTCCAAGCCTTCCTAAGCAAAAATGGTTCTCCATACGGACTCCAGCTCAATGAGATTGGTCTTGGTAAGTTTCGTTTTCCTCCCACTTTCTTTCTGTTGGGTGACAGTTATATGGCCTGAGTTGTTTCCAGAGGGCATGTCCACCCATACGAGGACTGTTTCGCTCTCTTTTGAGCTTCTTGATTCTTCCCAGGAAATATCATCCTTCTGAGATACCATTTAAAAATATATACACTGTATTTGCAAATCAATGTGATTGTGACCCAGGGACCACATGGAATCACCCTGCATGAAGGAGGACAGAAAGGTGTCAAGCCTGTGCCCTCCTGGATGTGTTGCACTTCACACTGCATTTGATTTGTTTGTTGTGATACGGAGCGTGTCATTAGCGGGTGGCTCAGCCACACAGTGTTAACTCCAGCCTGCTGGAAAGGTCATCTTCCTCCCTGCTAATCGCATCCTGCATTAAGTGTATCCTCCGTCCTCCCCCAACACGAAGCAGCATCTGCTGTGAATTCATTTGTGGGCTCTATTGGTATACTGCAAAGGAGAGCATATGTGTGAGCAAGCTCACAGGGCTCCGTTTCTCTCAAATGTTCATCAACATTTTCAAGTTGAGCTCGGCGCAACCCTCCCAGGAGACTGCTGTGGGATTTTAGAACAGATAATGGGACAGGAAAGAAGAGTCGAATTGTGGCGGTGACAGACAGCGTAACAAGGTTCATCTTCCCTTCATGTGCAGTTGTAGGCCTCCACTAAGCAGGCAATTAAAATCCTCCCCCACCAATCAAACCTCCTGCTAAAACCATTGAGAAAAGCCTAGAGGCAGGCCTGGGAAATTTGGGGGAGGCCATGCAAATGTGTAGCAACTTCAGTGCCTGCTTCGAAGAAAGCAGGCTGCTTAGGCACTGCTCTGTGCCAGGGTTTTGTTTCCTTGCATGGCCTGGAGTACTCAACAGCTTGAAACGGGTTTAACTCCTTTGTTTAGATATAAGCAGAAGGGGCAACCCCATCTAGGGGACTGGTGCCTGACCCAAACCATCAGCTTCCTTGACTTGAATATTACCTCGCAAGTGTGTGGCTCTGACCACAAAGAGCATGGGCACACCCAACCTAATAACCACAGGAAAACAGCCCAGCAGCATTCTCTTTGCCACCGGAAAGTCCACAGGAGTGTCTGCAAGGGTTTGTGCCAACCAGGTGTCCCTCCCTCAACCCCGAAGCTGGGAGGCAAAGGTAGAACAAGCTGGTGGCATTGTGTCCAGATTAGCAGAAAGCATATATGCATAGAATGTTACCACCTAGGAATCGGAAATAGTAGGGCCTGACCTAACTGGGAAAGACTATCTAAGACAGCAGAGCCATTTGAGTTGCCTTGTGGCTTGTTACAGAGCCATTGACACCAGATTTGGGGGGTGACAGGAAGAGATGAGACAGGGTCTCACTGTTGTAGCCCTAGCTGACCTAGAACTCACTATTGAATGCAGGCTAACCTTGAACCTGTGATGATCCTCCTGCCTCAGCCTCTTGAATGTTGAGCTTATACGCATGAGCTATTACCATATCTGGCCATTGCTAGATTTAAAAAAAATAATTTTTATTTATCGTGTATGTGAGTGCACATGTGCTCATTGTTGGGCAGACAGAAGACAACCATGACAGTTGGTTCTTGCCTTCTACTGTGTGAGTCCTGGGAACAGAACTCAGATTGTCATGTTTGGAGACAGGTGTCTTTACCAACTGAGTCATCTCCCCAGCTCCCATTGCTAGTTTTTTAAAAAGAGAAATTGTAAGTCCAGATTTGCGCGCGCACGTGTGTGTGTGTGTGTGTGTGTGTGTGTGTGTGTGTGTGTGTGTATGTGTGTGTAACCTCCAAATATTCACATGTTGCTAAATTGTTATGTTGATAGTAACATAACAATTCATAAAATACTGCACAAACTCAAGAAAACCCAACACTCATCTGTGGTTCCCTTGTGACTATCATGACCATCGTGTTCTAGCTGGGTTGGTGTGTTCATAAACAGTAATTCTCAGGAGCCATGGAGAAGAGTGTTCACATTGTGCTCTGTGAATGAGCATGCACATGGACTGGTAATACTGGAGGGATTTTTTTTAAAGGTTTTAATCCTTCAGATGATGGGTGATTCTGTCTTCAGGGACTCCACTTCCAGATTTGATTTGGTGTCATGTTTCAGGAACAGTAGTCTGAAATGGTTGGCTGCAGACACAAGCCCAAAGCTTTTGGTCCATCTGGCTATCTCCATGCCTTCCAACAAAGCTTTACCACTTCATTCATGCTATTAACATTATTATTAAACATTATTAATAATACTTGTAAGAGCGACTAGGTAGCACTATATATTTTTTTTTAACTGTGATTTTAGAAGGGACCCAAATGCCTCTCCCCTTTCTCAGAGCTTCAGGTGGGAACACGGCAGAAAGAACTCCTGGACATTGACAGTTCCTCTGTGATTCTTGAAGATGGAATAACCAAGCTAAACACCATTGGCCACTATGAGGTAAGATCAAGACAGCCTTACCCACTCCTCCTTTACCCACAGTCCTTCCTGCACTGGGTAACTCAAGTACTAGAAAAGCCCTTTACAAACAAAACAAAGACTCGCTATTTCTGAGTGGTTCGCAGGCTGCCTATTTCTAAGAGAGATGCTTTCCTCTTCTGCTCATTCAGATGAGCCCTGGCATTACTGTCTCTCGTGGCGTCCCTATCACATGCCCCCCTCCTCATAAGACATAGAGTATCATGCCATCTGAGTCTCTATCTTGCCATTTAGATCAGAGACTTTGCCTTGGCAAGGCTGCCTGGTCTTATGCAGTGTGTTCTTAGGAAAACTGGGTGAATTATCATACATGCATGCCCCTCCCCGGCATGTCAAATTTATCAGTGCTGAGCAGAGTAGAACCCTCAGCCTCCCCTCTCTCCACTGTGCTGACCTTGTGACCTCTTGTGCAGAGAACTTGTTCTCAGGAAGTTCGAAATGTCCTGTTGGTTTGCACTATTCAGTGATGTCCCTTTCAGCCCCTTGACCCCCTTCAACCTCTTGACCCACACGCTGGGTGAGCGATGGAGTCAGTGAAGTGTGCTCATGATGTCTCAAGAGAAACAAGTGCCAGAGGCCTGTATGTGACAAGACAGGAACCAGGGCAAGTTCCTGAAAACAGAGCCTGGGATTCATTCAGCAGCATTGGCCCAGATCTTTGAGTGTCTGTTACGTGCTAAGAACTGGGACAGTAGGGAGAAGAAGGGAAGGTGACACCTCATGATACAATAGTGCTGCAGACTGGAGACCCATAGGGGGTTTTATGGAAGCCATAGCTGAGCTGAGTCTGGTGCTGGGCTATGTCTATCTAGCAGGGGAACAGAGAGCAGGCATGTTGGACAGAATGGCTCTCAGACTGGTCAGAACCTGAGGAGGAACTGTGCTAGCCTGAGACCATGCTGGGTGGCATGTTGACTCAGTTCTTCTGGTCTTTGGTTAGTACCATCCTGCAGCAGTCCTGTGAGAGACCAGCCATTGTTTAACCTACTGTATAGATGGGCTGAGACCAGGGGTCTGTCTTTTAACCCGCCACTTGGGCTTCTTCTTAGTTTATATCTCAAGGACAGTATGGGGCATCAGAGGGCCTAAATTTGTTCTCTCAGAAAGTGGCTGTGATGGACAGGAAATAGGGAGACCCATTGGAAACTGTGGGAAACCTTCCCGTGAGGAACAGCATTGTCTAGAAGAGAAGAGTGTCCCTAGTGGTCACAGGGGGCTCAGAAAGTGGCACTGTAGTCCTTCTAGATGAAGTGTGTGTATGGGGGTCAAGGGTGGCACTCAGAAGGGGGAGTTGCTCTCTCTCTCTCTCTCTCTGAGAGGAGAAGTCAGAGGAAGAGTAGCTACATCAATGTCCAAAGCACCAGGGTTGACATAGGGCTTTGCCGGGCTCCACCTTCATCTTGTTTGCACTCGAGACAAGTTCCTAAGCAGGTGCCTGGAGAGTTAGGAGCCGGAAGCATCCCATCTTGCATTTTGTCTTGCCTGTGAGGCCTTGCGACTACTTCTGGAGACTTGACAGAGAGACTTATGACCCTGTCCCACGTAAGTCCCCTACAGTTTAAGTTTCCTGACCCAGAATGACCTGGTCAAACCCAGCATCCTTAGCTTGGGGGTGGGGTGTGTGAAAATTCCCAGTTTTCTCAGGATGGGTTCCTGGGCAGCAATAGTCCCAAGGGATGTAAGTGGATGGAAGGTCTGAGAGGGGTCTTAGTACACCACTGTGCATTCAGGGCTTTAGGCCATCTCCTCTCCATGGGTCTGGGTGGCAAGGTAGTCTGGTTGTCCAAAGGCGTCCTGGTATTGCTGTTCCTTTTTGGTGCTCTTGGCTGGAGTATTAGCCTTGCTCCAATGAGCCTCCCCTGCCTTATTGCCACACTTCACCTTCACCCCAACTGTATGGCGCTGGGTGGGACCCTGAAGAGGGGGTGGGGTGGTGGCCACTTAATGCTTAATAGGGATAGGTAGGACAGGTCATTCCCACAGAGAAAACAGAAGCACACAGCAGTCTGCAGGGCACAGGCAGCCTGTCAGGAGAGATGAAGCATCACTCTTCCTGGAGACATCTCTCGTACTAGACACCTATCTGCTTAAGGATGATAATGAAATTAATCCAGCCTGTAGTCACTTCCCGTCCTGATGATTTATTGGCCTCATAACCCAGTGTTGCTGCCTGGTGGTAATAAATGACAAGACCAGGACATGAGAGCTTAACGGATTCTGCTTATGTTTAAAAAGATAAGCTGCAAGGCAAATAAGTGCAGAGCGCTTGAAGGAATCCAGGGAGGTTAGCCGGCCACGCTCCCTAAAGCTGGACCAGTCCAAAGTTTGCCTGCCTCAGTTCCCAAGGACTGAGCTGAAGAAAGAAAGCTTCCACCCCACCTTTGGCTGCCTGAGTCTGCACTTGATTTTAATAGCACCTCTACAGACTTGAAATTTGGGATAAATTGAGGGGGCTGGGCTGATGTTTGCTTTTGCCCTTTCGTTAAAGAAAACCATTTTCAAGTACTTGCGTTTCCCTCCTAAGAGACGAGATGGTAATTATCACTCTTATTCATTTACCAAAGCACCCTAGTTTGAGTCACTGTATGTGCTTGAAAGGAAAAAAAAAAACTATATTTCATTTAAAAATAGGGTCTAATTCAGAGTTCTAAGTGATTCAGACTTACCTCCCCCCAATTAGTCCAAATTAGTTAGGCTTTAATCGTCAGTGACGGCCAGTCCCTCCTTCTGTCTAAACAGAGTCTCCTGCTGAAGTGTAAGGCCCAGCTTCCTGTACCGCATTTTGTGAGGGCAACAATGTGGTGTGGCAACTCCTTACTTGACCTTTGCTCTGAGAATACTAAGGGGGCGGGTCAAAGAGTACAGAATATAGGGTCGGGTACCGTCCCCAGCCAGAGCTCCAAGCTGCTACTGCTCTGTCAACCTACTGCATGGTTTCCAATCCAACTCTTAGCGTTTCAACAGCTGCCTTCTATGGCAGCAGCTGTGGCCGTCAGCACCCAGCCTTGTCCACAGTCCCGGGCTCTACTGATGCTCACCCTCACCTGATGCTTTTAGGCCAGAAGTATCGTTCCTCTTCATTCCCATGAGGTGCCTGCAGAGGACAGCAAAGCTTTGCTCCAGTGTTGTTCCATCTTGTGCAAGAACGGGGTTGTGAGCAAACGTCTTTATAAACACATGCAGCCAGCAGCTGCATCTTTCTCTCTATAATGAAACCCTCCCAAACTCCCCTATCTGGCTCTGGCTCCGGGTGTTTGCTATGAAGGGTATCCTATTAGTAGCATTAGGGTAGACTGAGGAGGCATGCTTGCAGGCTAGGCTTTCTTTCTCCTTCCTTCAGCACCCCCTGTGACCTTTTGCTGGGCTACACTGTCACACCCTGCCATTGGGTGGCATGGGGGGCTTCGGGTCAGGTGTTTATCAGGGGCAGGAAGTTTTCTCTACGGATCACACATCTTGTTCCTAGCTGTGAGTTTTGGGGAGGGAGAAATGATAACCACTGAGTAGTTGAAGAACATTGTGTGCTAGTGATCAGGTAGGTACTGCTGACATTGAGTTTGCCAGGTCATTTATAAGTTTGTTTCAGGTGATGTGTGAGGTCAGAGCCATGCTCCGTCTGGAGATGTTTCATCTCTGCTCCTAAATAAAGACTGGACTATCTCAAAAAGGCCCCTTTAGATGTTGGTTTATTTAACCAACAAAGAGACTGCTGCTGTTCCACATACTGATCTAGGGGCTTTGCCAACATCAGTAACTTTGGTCCCCTTTACTACCCTACGAATTGAATACTGTCATTTATATTCGAGGCTGGGGAGGGTAAGAAACTTGGCCATATTCATTTGGCTTCTCTTGACACACCAAGGTCACCCACCAGCTGATAAAAAGAATTTCCCTCCCAAACCATGGCTCTGCTTAAGGCCAGCAGAGCAAAGCTGTTTCTGAGTGGGGGTTGTAGCCCATGCTCCGGATCTCAGGCTTCCTGGATGGAGAGCTGGGCCTGATCTCAGACATAATCTGGTAGTAAGAGTTCTCTGCTCCCGACAGAAAAGGTTCACTTCTCTTGAGGCCGTGGGATGAATCTCATGGCTCCTGGGACAAGACTCTTTGAGTGAATAGCCTTTCAGAGTGGCTCTGAGGAATCCAAGATACCAGGGAAGGTTGCCCCGAAGTAATTTGTATTGATCAGTGTGCTTTTTAGATTATTTTCCTTACATTCAGATCACATTCATCATTTTCCGTAAAACTCAGAGGTATAATTCCATAAATTAAAAAAAAAATCTGAGCCATATGAATTTGCTAATGGTTGATCATTTTTACATATACAAATAACATTTTATGAGGATTGAATTTATTATTTATGCTTATGTAAAAGTACACATGTGTGCAGGTGCCTTCAGAGGAAGGCAGAGAAAGGTTTCAGATTCCCCCTGAGTTGGAGTTCTAAGTGGTTGTGAGCCAACTGATGTGTATAGGGAACCAATCTTGGGTCTGTTGGAGAAGCAGTGGCAAGGCAAATGCTTTAACCACTAAGCTGTCCCCACAAGTAACATGTTTTTAGAATCTTTTTTTTCTTATGTATTTACTCATTCATTCATTTTATGTATATGCATGCTCTATTTGCATATATGCCTGCATGCCAGAAGAGGGCATCAGATCCTAGTATAGATGGTTGTGAGCTGTTGCTTGCTGGGAATTGAACTCAGGACCTCTGAAGGAGCAGCAGACAGTGCTCTTAACTGCTGAGCCATCTCCCCAGCCCACAAATATCATTTTTATATGATTAAGTATGTTTGCATTTTGTCTCTAGAAAAATCTATTTTATGGGGTAATCTATAACCTATGACATAAAGAAAGCATCTTGCCATCAAGATATCTCATTTATGCACAGATTTATTTTGAAGTGACTTTATTAGCTTTTGTTTTAGACAAAGGCTTCTTATGTAGCCCAAACTGGCTTCCAGCTCCATATGCTCAAGCTGAACTCTTGAGCCTCCTGCTTCCCTAGCCTGAGTGCAGGGATTAGAGGCATTTACAACCACACCTACTTCTTGAAGTGCTGGGATCAAACTCAGGGCTCCGTGCGTGCTAGGCTAGCATCATAACAGCTGAGCTACATCCCAGGCATGGCTTTAAATTGCTGACATGGGTTCATTTCATCCCCGTGTGGCCACAACTTCTAACTCTGATGATGAGAAAGTCTATACTTCTATCACCTCCTGGGCTGGCGTCACTGGAGAGGGTTTCATTTGAAAATGCCATGTACACCTACCTATTCTGCCCTGGGCTGGAAAACCAGTCCTCCTGTAGATCTACCTAGTAGCATTAATCTTTCCTTGATTTAATTTGGTTTCCATCCCTAAAGTTGGGGCTCAGATGATGTTCCTTGCTTCACAGAAGGACAAGTAGATGGATGTGACACTCAGGGAAGTGGTTGGAGCTCCTGGGATGCAACAAACAGCCACTGTGGTTTTAACTCTTTGGATCCCATGGCACTTTTGAAAAAGGCATTTCTGGCCAGAACTTGGCAGCAGCTGACTTGAGAATAGAAATCAGAAACCTTCCGCTCCCCCCCAAACATCTGCAAATTATTTTTCTGTCCTTATAATAGTGTTAAAGCATCACATGGGGTGGAAATGTTCCAGCCCTAGAGCAGCTGTGAAGGTTAGGAGTATGCTCACACACATCTAACTTATCCACTGATAAAATGCTTTTACACCAGCTCTTGGAAGATCATTTTCGGAGCAAAATCTCCTCTGTTCAAGCTGCATCTACACTATCTTAATGCCTGAGCACAGTGCCAGCAGCCAAGCGCTGCCAGCTCCCGAAAAGACATTTGAACTTCTGGCAGCATTCCTTATCAGAAGGCCCATCCATGGTGTTTGTGATTATAGAGGAAGGGTGCTCGCTTTTGGCAAAACAAAGCGTCTGACAGTAGCGAAGTATTGGCTCAACACTCAACAGGATCCATTTGGGATTCATTCTTTGACAATTACCCAGAATGAATCACCAGCTTCCTTTTATAAAAGGATATTTATTGGCTTAGAATCAGTACATCCAGCTCTTGGTGGGGAGGAATTTTGTTAACTGCATTCACACATTCTTATAAGTGTGGTGTATGAGTTCTGCTAAGGGGAGGCCTGCACAGGGCATTTATTTTAATTGCCTCAAATATGGAGAATTGAGAAATCAGTCCGAAAACCATGAATGGCTCAAGGAGGATGCTTGATAATAACAGCAGTCCAAGAGTTCCGTGAGAATTAAGAACACTTGCTAGAGTCGCCTCGAGGCCTGATGGTCTTGCTAGCTCTCCCCAGACTCCCCCTCTTCCCATAAGATGTCCTGAACACTGGCAGTGGGAGGCTTCTAGCCTAAACTTAGCAGCTGGCTGGACACAGCTGGCTAGACAGCTGTGTCTGAGGCCCCTGGAGAGCTGCCTCTTCCTCTGTGGGTGTCACCTGAAGGAGATTGTGCTTAATCCTCTGGTGCTTAGCAGGGAGGTCTGTACATTCTGATAACCAATGTGCAGCAAGCCAAAGAGCAATTCTAAGATTCTACCCCCCACTTTTTTTTTTTCCCAAATCAGGGAAGGCCAGGTCCAAATTTGTATTAGGGCTTTAAAGTGGAGAGGAAAGTCACTTAGCTGATAGGATTCAAAGTGACAGCTGCTCTTTAGGCCTCAGCTGAAGGGAGGTAGGGTTGGTCCCTGATTTTCTTCCTCTTGACCATGCTTTGTCTTATCCTGTGGACCACCAGCCCCTCCTTCAGAACCATTTATTCTTAACCCCTGCCTGCCCATTGTATCTCAGCATCTGTGATTTTCTCTGCCCAAAGGTAACTTGTGTACTAGGCATTTCTAAGGACTTAACTGGTTATGCAAGAAAGACCCTGGCCTCTGGCCCAGGGATCCTTGGTTCCAAAAGGCCTTAAAGTGATGGTATTGAACTTCATCTCAGGGGAGGTCACACGTAGGCATGGCATTCACATGATTGCACGATAAAAGCATTTATCATCAACCTGCACAGGTAAAACCTGAAGTGATTTTTAACAGAACTATACTGAGTTATGGTTTATGTTTCCCAAAGCTTACATGTTTAGAGAAGAATGCAGCTTGGTAATAGAAAACTCGCTTAGCAAGCAGAGAGCCCTGGGTTCAGTTCCCAGTACCAGGATACATAAAAAACCCCAAACCAACAAAACTCACCTGCTTAAAATGTGGGAGCCGGGCATGATGGCGCATGCCTTTAATCCCAGCACTTGGGAGGCAGAGGCAGGCGGATTTCTGAGTTTGAGGACAGCCTGGTCTACAACATGAGTTCCAGGACAGCCAGGGATATACAGAGAAACCCTGTCTAGAAAAAAAAAAAAGTGCGACTTTCTGCATCATCGCTGCCTGACTTTAGAATATTTCATCACTTTTAAGAGAAACTCACTACTATTCAGTCTCCTCTATAACCCCATTAAAAAACAAACCACACTAACAGTCTATATAAATTGGCCTGTTCTGGGCATTTTAAATGAATGAGATCATATATGTGATCTTGTAACTGGCTTCAGTTAGCATATTTTTAAACTTAATCCCCAACATTGCATGTATTAGCATTTCCTTTACCATATGGAAGTTTTTGTTGTACATTCATATCATGGGCTATTACACAGTTATGAAAAGGGATGTACTGACAGGCACAGTGTATATTAATAGATGATCACAGGCCTTATATTGACCCTAAAAAGCATGGACAATAAACACACACTATGTACTGCTTAGGTCCATTTTTCTGACTCTCCAGAGCGGGTAAAGCTAGTCACTGAGGCAAGTCCGAGAGGGGACTGCCTGTTGCCTGGGAATGGACAGACAGGTGGCTGGCCATTCTCAAAACTTTGAAATGTTTTACAAAACAACGTTGATAGAGTTACAGCCCATTTACACAAATCCTATTTATAGGAATGACCATAGTTATACATGTAATAACACTTGTACTGGCTAGTTTTATGTCACCTTGATACTAGCTGAAGTCATTTTGGAAGAGTGAACCTCATCTGAGAAAATGTTCCCCACTAGAATGGCAAGTGTGAAGGGCATTTTCTTTTTCTTTCTTTCTTTTTTTCTTTTCTGAGACAGGGTCTTACTATGCAGCTGTGTCTGTCTTATGTAGACCAGATTGGCCTCAACTCACAAAGATCAGCTTACCTTTATCTCCAGAGTGCTGGAACTAGAGGCATGTGCCACCATGGCTGGCTTGTAGGACATTCTCTTGATTGATGATTTATGTGGGAGGAGCCAGCTCACTGTGGGTGGTGCCATCCCTAGGCTAGTAGTCTTGGATGACCTAAGAAAGCAGGCTGGGCAATCCATGAGAGCAAGCCAGTAAACAGCACTCCTCCATGGTCTCAGCAGATTCAGACGATGTGACAGAATGCATCTACTTGGGGGCTCAAGCAACAAATACTTATTTCCCACATCGCTGGTGCCTAGAAGCCAAGGTCATGTACCACCAGACCCAAACCTGGTAGTCGAGGCCTCTTCCTAATTCAGAGGGCTGTCCTTTAACTGTATATGTATGTGCAGGTGGTGGGACGAGAGGAAGGTCGGGTGGGGTAGGCTTGGCTGTCTTCTCATTAGAAGGGCACTAATCTCATTTCAAAGGGCTTCTCTATAGGATTTAGTTAAGGGCCCCACCTCCTCATACCATCATATTAAAATTACTCAGCATATCTATTTGGAGGTACATAAGCACTCAACTGGTAAAAACAACTGGTAGAAACCTGAGGGGGAGAAAAAGCCACTCAGGCCTCTTGACCTGCTTGGGGTAGGGGCTGGACTAAGACGGCTTACACCTCCCCTCTCTCTGAGGCAGCCCCCATCCCATTTAGGTCACAGGGTACACTGTCCCCCACACATCTAGCTGTCTATGTGTATCCTTCACAGGGCCACGAGCCCCTTGAACTCAGACAGTGCCCTCCTGGTCGCCTGGTTAACCCCAGACTGCATGCCGAATGTAGCAGTCCTTGAGAGATAATAAGTGAGAGACCATAGTATCTATTTAATTCCTGGTTGAAGCTGAGGAATCCATTATATTTTGAAAACTCACATGTTTTATCCCTGTTTTCAGATATCAAATGGATCCACTATAAAAGTCTTTAAGAAGATAGCAAATTTTACTTCAGGTAACCAATATAATATCATCAACCTTTTGTTCTCACCAAACTTTATGAAGTATTGCTTTTTTTTTCTTCTCTTAGACATACTGTCACAGGGGTCTGACTGAGTTGCTGCTATGTAATTCTCTGGAAGCTGAGACAAGCCATTCTGAGCTGTTTCTAGTCCTAAGAACATGGGTTCTGCAAGAAGGGAAGGAAACAGTAACCATGCTGATAAGGAAGGCCCAACACAAAGGAAGCTGCTGGCTCTAAGCAGCTCTGAACCCAGGCCAATCTCAGGCCACGGAGCTCTTTTCTGAGTCCTCAGTACGATGGGCAGCAACAGAAGTGACCACCCTGCACACCAAGCAGGAAGCTCACAGATAATCACCCTGCCCTAGACAGGCTGAGCAAGCATGACATCCTATGCAGAATCTCCAAGATAACACTGTAGACTTCCCAGGCAGTGGAGACGGGAGGAGGTTTACAGGAAAGTCAGCAAGCTAGTCTGTCTTCCTGGCAGCTGTAGGACAGAACAACCCTGATAACACCTTGAGAAAATCTGTTGGTCCTGCTCTGGATTTGTCTTTAGTCCTAGGCAGGGGCCTCTCCTCAGTGGGCCTCCTGTATACACACTGCAGGCAGGGCACGGGGACTCTGATAGACTCAGCATCTAGTCTGTGGAACCACATCCCTTTGGTGAGTCCCACCTTCCATCACGACACTGGACTATACAAAGCCATGTTACTGAGTGGCTGTCATTGTGGGTAAGGAGAGCGACGTGGCTTTTAAGACTCATAGATTGGGCTTTTAGATGAGCCTGCTGCTTTAGGACCAAGTAGCAGGATCTTAGGGTTGATCTCTTCATGGATCACAGGCATGCTCCCTCTCCCTGTCCTGTGTGGCCGAGTATCAGTAGGACAGAATTTGATTTCTCAACCCCTTGACCCTCTGTGGCCATCTCAGCCCTGGATGACCCAACTCTTAGCCAGGCAGCCACAGGAGAAAGGCACTCAGCCGTCCAGTTAAGGCTGGATGAATTCATGGCGTTGAACTTGAACAGGGATCTTGATAAAGCCTAAGGCTACTAATTTTTCAAGCACTTAGCCCTGTTCTCCAGGGGGCTCCTACACAGAGCTGCTGCTGTAGGACTAGATAGGACTTTGCCTTTCCTAGTGTAATTCTGACTCCCTCAAATCCATTATCCAATCCAGCGAGGCACGGCATTTGCATATCTCCGCACCCCTCTCCTTCAAGGCTAATCTGTCATGGGCACTTTAGGACAGCCCCCTTCCCCTTAATTGCTTTAATTTTTAAATTTTAGTAGCATTTCTAGATATGAGTCCCACTCATTGTCAGGGCCTTCATCTATTCCCCTGCTCCCACCCCCATGTTCTAAACCTCCCCTTGCTTAGTGACTCTCTCAGTTGGCTTGCCCTCTGAGCTGGACACACTGTCCTATCTTAGAAGGGGTCCAATTGCTTCCCACTCTGGAGTCTTCCCCCTATTTACCTGGCTAATCATTTACTGAGGTTCATCTGTAACATCCCTTCTTCAAAGAAATCTCCTAGTCTCAGATTGACACCTTTTTACATAGCTCTCTCTCTCACTGAAATTAAGTAATTGTGTAATTAGTAGCAGCAGGAACAAGGCTGGCTTAACTCTGGCTGCAGGCCTGGCACACAGGTGTTCCAGGTCTATCTGTTGACAGGCTAGGACCCCCTCCTCCCTATCCCCAGTTAAGTGTCTACTTAACCTCTGCTCTAACATTTGCAGGGCCAGGGAGCCTGCTTCCACTCCAGCCCCTAGCCCCTCCCCACACTGCTCAGGTGCAGCAGAGAATGTGCAGCTGTGAAGAGCCCATAGATAATAGCGGAGCCATTGGCTTTAGAACACAAGCAGGGCTTTTGTTGAGGCCAATTAGTCCGTGGTTGTTTTTTTAATGGGCTTCTTTTTTCTCTCTCCCTTTCTCTGGTGTTCAGATGTGGAGTACTCAGATGACCACTGCCACTTGGTGAGTTTGGCAGGCTTGTGCTGCCCACTGATCGGCGTGCCTCCCGTAGCATTCAGTCCCCCAGGTAATGCAGAGTCTGCTGTCGTCTCTTTCAGATTCTGCCAGATTCAGAAGCATTCCAAGTAGTTCAAGGGAAGAGACATCGAGGGAAACACAAGTTCAAAGTAAAAGAAATGTATCTGACCAAGCTGCTGTCGACCAAGGTACACTCACTGTTCTAGGAATGCTTTCATGGCCACCTTGGGGGTATATGATGTGTTCAACTTAATTTCCACTCAACTGTGAAAATGTTACAAATCCCTAGTGCCTTCTAGCAAAGCAAAATGAAAGTTTAAATTGTAGACACATCCTCTACCCCCCTTCGATTTTTTTTTTTAACTGAAAAAAGAAGAGCACTTCATAAATTCCTCCTGCAGCATCTTCAGTCAGGGCGTTTACCACCGCTCCTGCTCCTCTGCCACCATCTCACTATTATCTTTTAGGCTGACAGCATAATTATTCCTTTTTGTTTACTTGTTATTATAGATAAGCAATAAAACTCCTTTGAAATGCAAATAAAATGAGGGGGAAATCTGTGACGATTAACCTAGTAGATCTTACTGCCTTTTTTTCTCCATCTTGAAATTAAGAATTCTGTTCATGTAATAAAAAAGTGTTAGATGTGGAAGTTAGAGGAATACCAAATCAGGAGCAAATTTTACCGCATCTCTTTCTGGGGGTTAGTGGAAGTCTCTGGATTTCTGCTCCACTACTAACCATTACTGTCCCCCTGGCCTTGTTGTTACCTTGCTGGGCAGGCTCCCTTAGCAAATCTGCTCAGACCTGAGGAGATCTGTGTGCTAGGCAGAGGAGTGCCGGTGCCTTTTGATTGTTCAGTTTTCCCAGAGAGCTCTTCATACTCAACTTCATACTCGACTGCTTTGGGAAGTCCGTATTTAAACCCCGAGATGGAAATGCAGGCAACAGGCAACAGATCAAGCAGTGGAGCACCATCACTCAAGATTATCCAGGCTGCACACAGTAAAGGCCAAACAACAAGTGGCTTCCTGTGCACACACGCACGCCCACCCACCTACACCTATCTCTGCATCATACTCCATCTAAACAGTGTTGCTGTCAGCAAGTTTATATAGCAGCTCTATCTGTGAGCACATGCAGAACTCTTGTCCCACTTCCTGCTGACCTCCTCTGACCGTTTCCCATTGCCCCTCAGATGACTTTGCTCTGGTTAGTATATCTAGCTCTTTCTCGGAATTTGGAGCTGGCTTTTCCATTTGTTTTTCAGAATGACTCCCGTGTATCTCAGCCTCCCCTTCTGTCTTCCAGGTGGCAATTCACTCTGTGCTTGAGAAACTCTTCCGAAGCATTTGGAGTTTGCCCAATAGCAGGGCCCCATTTGCTATAAAATACTTCTTTGACTTTCTGGATGCCCAAGCTGAAAACAAAAAAATCACAGACCCTGATGTTGTACACATCTGGAAAACAAACAGGTGGGAATGTAGGTGATTGCTGGCTGTCTTCAAGAACCTAGAGCATAATATTATATACAGAATTACTGTACCAGAATCTCAGGGTTTGAATTCTATTCTAGATGATAAAATAACAAAATTCTGTTATCTTTTAATGCATGAAAGGGGACTTGTCTAAAATGTTAGACTAGTGAGGAATGAGAAATTAAGTGTTTTATGGTTTAACCTATTACTTTTACTAGACTGTTCCTGTGCCTACATAATTGCTTTATAATTTCCAAGTTGTGTGTTAACTGGGATTCTACATGGCTCATGCTCTTGTCATCTGTGGTAGTAGACAGTGTTATTTAATTTACATTTACCTGAAGAAGCAGGATGTCCCCACTTACGCTGGTATCTCCTCAGAAGACTGCTATAGCTCACTGCCTCTATTTGAAAGGCTGTGCACCTCAGCTGAGACCCAGACATGGCACAATAGCATGTCTCACGTGAGCTCAAAGCCCTCTAAATGCTAGCAAGCAGTAAAGGTGAAGTTCAATGCGTAGTCAGTTTTGCCCTTTGCTCTGGGTTTATATGCTTTGCTCTGGGCTCACTCCTGTTCTCAGTGCCAGCCTCATATCCCCCGGCTCGACAACCCCTACACCCAGCATAGGTACTAACCACCAGCCACAACAGACTGAGCCATTGACAATCCCAGCACCCATGTGGTGGCGGCAGTAAGCTAGGCCAAAGTTGGAACAGAGATGTGGAACTTGAATGAGTCTCAAGTTCATATTCCATTATTTCTTTAACTGTCTACACTGTGCCATATTGCTGTGGTATGGGAAACACTTTAAGTTTGTCCTCCAAGTGTGAATTCTAGTAGGTAGAGAGACGGGGTGCATTCGCTGAAGTGCACTAGAAGGTGATGTGTACAATGGAGAATATAAAAGAGGGTCAGAGGATCAGGCCAGGGTGTCCAAGGACAGACCACACTGTACAGCCCTAAGATGTGATCGTGGGTGACATGAATTGAAGACAGTAAAGGACCTAGTGGAGACGAGCTCAGTTAAGAGTGGCAGGAGAGGAGACCCTGACAGAGGACAAGAGAGAAGTGAGTGGTAAGATCTGATTCTCTTAGAAGGATCAAGATCTGGGGACAAATAATCCAGACAAGATGTCAGTGGCTTAGACCAGAGGGGCTCAAAGGGGTCAGGCGGAACAGATTTGAGTGAAAAGTTCTTGTTTGTTGGTGACATCATCTCATCGAACCCAGATATGGAATTCTTGTCCAGGGTCACTTTTGGACTTCCTAGCCTGCCCTTCACTCACTGGGGGGTCAGCCCTTTTGGGGTCTGAGTGATGCTGCCACCTGCTGCTTATCAGTTTGGCTAAGCGGGTTTCTGTACTTGGGTAACAAGGTCAGACACACTCATTTACAAACTGGTGCACAGAGCACCGGCTGTGTTAAGTCCTGCCTGAGAAGAGACTGTTTTCCCTTCAAACAGCCTCCCTCTTCGATTCTGGGTAAACATCCTGAAGAACCCTCAGTTTGTCTTTGACATTAAGAAGACACCACACATAGACAGCTGTTTGTCAGTGATTGCCCAAGCATTCATGGATGCCTTTTCTCTCACAGAACAGCAACTGGGGAAGGTAAGGCCCAGCTTTGCTTTCTGATAAGTATCCCTGAAATCACCTCCCGAGACTGAGGTTTCATGGGGACTTCAGGTGCCACAACCCTACTCGGAACTGCCAACGCTTACCATATTCCCATGGAAGCCTGCCTTCACTCCGCTCTCTAAAACCTCCCGTCCCTCTTATTTCCTCTCATGTCTTCCTTCCCTCCCTCCTGGACGGTAACTGCCTTCTAACCCACACCCATGGCCCTGCTGCCCACCCAGCCGCTAAACTCTTCGTCTTCACCATCTTAGTGCATTTCTTCCTACAAATGGCATCTTTGCTGTGCTACAGGGCCTTCCTGACTGGCCTCGGTCCTGTTAGTGAACTCCTCCTCCATCTGCCAGAGTTTGATGCCACAAACACAGGTTCTTGATTTGTAAGAAGAACTGCAAGAAGACTATGATCTGTTTGGTTGTGTCTATGAACTTGCCCAGTGTGTCTCCTATACCATACTGAAAACACAATGTGCTTGTTCCCAGTAAAAGGAGCTTTTAGAACCCGCACTTCCTAGGTTTAGTTCATCCTTCAGGGACTATGCTTCCCATTCTATAGATGAGTGAGGTCCAGAAGGTCACAGGTTTTGTTATCACAAAGTAGTTTAACTGTGAACTCTCCTCTGTCCAGCTGAGTAGTCCTTACCCTTTCCTGCAGTCTGTTAGTGATGCTTCACATCACACTCAGGCAGTGAATTCCTCTTCCCAAGACTGTAAGCTTCTCAAAGGCAGACAGCAGTCACTGTCATCTCTGTACATTTGATGTCTGCCACAGATACTTGGATAAGTAAATGCTAATTGAATGGATGGTCATGCAACTTGCAGGGTCCACTTCAAACCCGCCATGTACCTCTCAGGAACATCTCAGTGCAGGCAGCCTTCAAACCAGTTCCCCACGCCACTGATTCAGTCCCTAGACTCTTGTAAAACACACTGGGACATTAGTCTAATCATTAATTCAACTATCTTCATGGACATTTTAAAAACATTTGTCAACAATGATTTCATCTTCATTTAGTTGCTTACATATTCCTACTATTATATTTATATAACACCATGCAAATTGCCAAAGAATACTTGGGAAATCGGACATCAGAGTTACCAGTACTGGTGACATGTGCTTCCTAGACAAACTGGAAGATCTTTAGAATCTAATGAAATGAAGGGACAAGCTAGAAAATCTGCCACTGCCAATTACTTACCAGTTTTACAGTTATATAAAGGGCTCAATCAGTTCTACAATCAAGTCTTTTAGAAATGCCAAAATTCACTGGTGGGTGAGGGGGAGAGCAACGTTTTAATTCAGGCTTTTTAATGGCCATTAGTAATGAACTGTGATTGAAATAAGTTCCATTGTTACCGTAACTCAAAATCATGCAAAAATAATAATTTTAGTTCTTTTATGAGAGGAAGGCTGAATATATTAGCATTTAATCTGCCTGAAAATAACAGTGACTCACCAGAACTATCTAGATGGCAGTCACTCACTCAGTCAGCATTCACTGAGGCCTCCTGTGTGAAGCCTTGTTGGCAGGAAGGGATGCCGGTGCAAGTTCAGTCACATTGAACCACTGTACACCCCCCCGTGACTTTATGCTTCGTGTGGCTGTTGCTGTTTTTCAGGAAGCACCAACCAATAAACTTCTCTATGCCAAGGATATACCAACCTACAAAGAGGAAGTGAAGTCTTACTACAAAGCAATCAGGGATTTGCCTCCATTGTCATCTTTAGAAATGGAAGAATTCTTAACTCAGGAATCTAAGGTACAACAACTACGAAGCAGAAATAAGCCTGTATATTTGTTACTTCAAAACAGTCATTTCAGAGTCTCTCAACAAGCCTTTTTTTTTTTTTTCAGAAACATGAAAATGAATTTAATGAAGAAGTGGCCTTGACAGAAATCTACAAATACATCGTAAAGTATTTTGATGAGGTAAGTTGCTTTCTTTTTTAAATTTATCACAGTTTAGCCCACGAGCCCACCACAAGGAATTGGGTACAGCCTTCCATCCCAAATAGGCAGAAAGGGAGGCCCTGAGCCAGAGTGCACATGGCTACCCCTCTTGTAGTCGGTCATGCTGCCCACCTTTGGACCAGCCTGAATTTACATTTGAGTTCATGGGGCCTAAAGCCACAACAACTCAAGTAAACTCTGATTAGTAAACTCTGGCCCTTGTTAATTGGGCCAGTTCATGTTTGATTGTGGTCTGCGAAAAGTGAAAGCTAAGCCTGTTGCATCACCTAGATTCTGTTTTCCATGGTTATGAGGTCACGACATACTACTCCTAACTTAAGCAAACACCAATTCACACTGTTCTCAGGTTTGTTATGACCATAAGTAGCAACTACCATTCACCTTTATGATTAATTCTCCTTAATCTGGATTCCTTGTTTCCAAATATATGTTAATTCCCCCTTCCCTGATTCCCCCCTACTCAGTCATGCTGGGACAGGCTATCCATGTCAATGGTGAGAATAGCTCACCAATTCCATATGCTACTTGAAGATCAAGTGAAGAGCTAAGGTAGGGTAGAGGCAATGAGTCCCTTAAACATGATAAGCATCTCTCCCTCTCCAGGGGCCAGGGGTGAGAAGGGAAGCACTCCAGAGGGGAGGGAGGGGAGGGGAGGGAGGGAGAGAGATGGAAGGATTCATCTCTGATCAGGATGCCCTTGCCTGCTGCATTTGAGGAATACTTGCCTGCATGCTGGCTGCCCAGGGATGCTTGCTGTGCTTGGAATGGCTGTGACATAATGCATAAAAAGAGGGCCTTGGAAGTCTGGCCCCATATTTGTAAGCAAATAGATGGTATTTCTTTCGGGCTTCTATTTCAAGCCCAAGTGTTGTTGATCCTGTGATAATGACTTAGCAAAACAACTTGCAAAGTGAGTATGGAAATGATCGAAGAAACTGCTGGCATCTGTTTCATACAGATTTTTACCACTCACAGCATCAGGAATGCAAAAAAGAAAAGAGAGAGAAAGAGCAAGCCCACCAGAATTGTGAATTGTACTGCTAAAACTCTAATATGTAAAATAACTGTTCTAATTGTCAACAGATTCTAAATAAACTAGAAAGAGAACGAGGGCTGGAAGAAGCTCAGAAACAACTCTTGCATGTAAAAGTCTTATTTGATGAAAAGAAGAAATGCAAGTGGATGTAAGCACCCTGGGGCCTGGCTTTATTTGACAAAGTTCTTCAGACAGCTTGGGAGCAAACTGGCTGCTTGAGCTACTCTTTGTCGTTAATTTCTTAAGTTTGCACATGGGTTCCACTTCGAGCACTGTCCTTTAGGAGACCAAGGCACATGCACAGCTTTTAGAAAGCGTTATCAACCACTGTGCCTGTGGGTATATCGTGGGAACCTTTCTGTAAATAGAGCTGAAGTGGTTGTTGCAAACAGCCTCCTTGTTTACAGAGAATACAGGGCCAGTAAGCAAGTGTCAGTATTGTAACTACAGTCTCCACTTAAGCACAATGATATCTAAGTGGTTTTGTTGGAAAACTACAGCTATGTAGTACTTGTGACTACACTGTACTTCTGCAGAAGAAAGGGGATACTAACAAAGCTCAGAGTGTGGAAGGAGTCCTTTGGAAACCCGGAGGGGGTGTTAGGGCAACCCTGAGGGTCTGCGGCATTCCTCCTCTTTCCCCAGTAGTTCTTGGAAAGGCTGAAGGCAGAATTTGGTAGTGTGTACACTTAGCATTCGTGAGTGTGTGTGTTTAAACCAAAAACTAACAGTGTTGCAACATTGTTGAAAGGGCTCGTGTTTTTCAGTGGTTGCCAGCCGGGCTCCTCAGCCCACCTCCATCTCATCAACGCAGCTCTAAAGCAAGGAGAGTGGGTGGGTCTCACTGAAATGCAACAGCAGTTTTCCCAGACTCTGTCCTACGGTGTGTCTCTTTTTTATCTTTTCATGTATCTGGTAGTGGACATGTTGGGTATTGTAAGAAAAAGAGTTCATGACTTTACTTCTGTTTGATCAGAACTGTCTGTGGATGTGTAAGTCACTCCTGTAATCTTACATTTCTATGCTAGTGTCTCCTTGCTTTAGATTTCTGGTGAACCCTGTGGTTATAAATACTTGTGTGTGATTAAAATAAAAGATACATTTTACATTTCATCAAATTGTTGTTCACATTGGAGTATTATATATAAATATATATATTTGAGGCCCAAGGCCTGGAAAATATTAGTACAACTTGGTATCTTAGTCTTACTATGTACTTTTTGAAAGTATTCCTTACAGGAGAAAGATTTAAAAATACTCATTTTATTCGTGCCTCTTTTTTTTTTTTTCAAAGAATTTCCTATCAAGTTATACTGTAGTCTTTTTTATTGCTGATTTTTTTATTCCCAAATTTTTGCTGCTCGTGACCAATTTTAATACCACTGTGCTTTCCTTCTATTAAACAGAAGTAAAAAGTGTCACCTGACGGCCCTCTCACTTACCTTGTGGCAGGCACCCCTACCCTTGGGGTTCCAAACCCCCAGTTTAGGAAGGACTTTTCTTTCAATCAGCCAATCAAACCTTGAGCACACATTCCTCAAAACCATTTACCAGCACTGCCTGGCCCATCTAGACTGCAATGTCCTGGTAAATGGCAGTCCTTTCTCTTCCTTACTATCTGACACCTCAACAGTGCAGTGGCTGCCCTGACAGACGCCCTCCCAATCTTGTTTCTTGTGACTACTGTCTGTCCAATGGACACATCTCAAAACTACTACCAAATAGTCTATTTCTAAGTAGAAAGGTGAGAGGTCTGGTCCCCATTTAAAGCTGCTACCGTCTTTAAAGAGGTGAAGGCATTCCTAAGAGAAAAGTTGGAGGAGACTTGAGAGCCAAGGGTAGGAGAATTGCCCAACAAACCTTCCCTTCTCTGGGGAACAGAAACGCAAAGGCTGAGCCACAGCTTTAGCTGTGTTACAAATGCTACACCAGGGGGTCCCTGTCCAGCTCTCTGACATGAGTCCTGTGTGAGCCTTACCGCCTCTTTCAGGAGTTAGGAACTTTGGGCAAGTCACTTACCTCTTTGTGCCTCAATTTCTGTATACTATTTCTAACCTACCTCACTGAGGTGGTGTGAAGATTCACTAATGTATGTAGTGTGTTTGTCAATCCTCCAGTGGAAAGCACTATCTAGATCACACTTTGGATCCCATTAGCCAAATGCACAGAATGTCCAAATTAGATGTGTGCTGAAGACAATCAGTCACTGGGCCTCTATTCAACAACTAAAGAAGCAAATGACAAACAGTATCTAGTTTCAAGTTTCTTTGCATATTTTTGGTGCAAAACAATTAATTTATAAACTTTTTTTTCTAACACTAGTGTCTAAAGCAGCACTTAAAAATTACTTCTGTTATCTTTTCTGTATTAGGATTTAAAGTCTATTTCTTACTGTATACCTGACTGAAGTTGTTCTTGGAGATGAATGTTTTAAATGTCTATATCCAAAAATAAACATTTTGATGTAACAAATGTGGACTGTTTGTCTTTTCTAGTTTTAATAGGTTTCTTAACCTAAATTACTTTCCAGGAACAAGATGTCACGGTACATTGCATATAAATAAGCAGCTCCGCTCAGTAAACCAAGCTCCTTGCTAAATGGCGCCAAGAGCTGCTCACTTATATTCCTGTCTTCAGTGAGCAACCTGACTTTTGGCTGCTGAGACGTCTATACAATGACAAATCCACATAAATTTAAGCTTCCGTTTGCTGACATGAAATTATTCCAGTGGAATCCCTCTAAAACATTACATAAAGAAGCTTCCAAAGATGCACAATGAAAACAGAAGGACATAAAACATCATTATTTGATCCTTACCTAACAGTGAGAAACCAAACTAAATGTCAGCGGTACTTCAATACCTCACTGCTTCAAGTAAGACCAACAACTCTTTACAGCCACAGGACTTCATTTTCTAAAACTCACCAAAGCCACAGAAGTGATGCCATCTCAACTGTTTAGTACATATTCTATGATCAGGAAAATTAAACACAAACAGCAGAGATACAAAAATATTTATTAAGTTATTCAATAAATTAAGTGCACAGCTTTTAGAAAAGGTAAAGATTTCTATAATAAACATGTTTAGAAACTTTTAAGTGGTTTTTATACTTATAAATGATTATCTTTTCCAAAACTTTTATATATAATAAAGGAGATGTTTATTGGTTTTGTCATTACCAAGGAGGCATCTCAAAGATGAGGAAAAGGGACTTCAGGGTGGATATATTTCAAGCAAAATGCCAGAAAATATCAACAAAACAGAAATTAATTTGAAAACTTGATTTTTTTAACTAACTAGTTCCTTTTATTTTTGCATTGTCAAAAGATTGTCAATGCATGTTCTAAATATATGAATACTTTCATTTTCTTAGTATAATCCTAAAATCTTGGAGCCCATGCAGTGCGCTGCTAGTACCTTTTCTTGAGGCAGCTCATGGATTTTGGCAAACAGGAAGAAGGCGTCTCAGTGCCACACGTTACCCGTCAGACTTTTATTGAGTCTCTGGCTTTGCCTGTCTTCAGGCTTCACTCCCCAGGAGACCCAAGCTCCTCCAGTTGTTTTCTTTGTGTAGTCTCCAGTTCTTCCAGTCTTTTGCGAAGGAGAGAGAGCTCTCTTTGATGTTGTTCCTCCTTAAAAATGACACATTAAGAGAAACCTAGAAAAACTAGGAACGTCCCTGCCTCTCTTCCATAAGCCTCCAAAGTGTGGCACAGAAATGACCCAGGTTAGCTATGTAAAAACTAGTTGCTCTTCTCTCCTGCCTCAGACTGCACTCTTAAGTAAAACCCAGTCTGTTCCTCCTTAGGAGTAAAAGTCGCCAGGCAGCAAGTCAGACAATGCTACTGTCAGGGCATGAGGACACAGAGGTGGCAGCTTTCCAACAAGACTGGAATGTCACTGTAATTTACTAAGTGCTGCACTTGGTCTGGTCTACAAGTCAATCCGATGACTACAGTCTCATGTTGACACTGCAGTGTCTCATGACTTTGGCAGTCCATGTTCTGAATGCCAGCCAGTGAAAGCTCTGGGGCCGATAAAGACATAGCCTAGGCTCTGGGTTCAGATAGGGTAGGGTTAAACAGAGCTTAATGGTAATTTATTCAGCTAGGGTCTTAGGGGCATCATCACAATGCTCTCAATTTCTTCATCTATGGATTAGAAAGAAAAATGGTGCTTTCTCTCAAAACATTTTTCACTAGTATTAAACAAAATTTTATATAGATATATGCAGTGTGTTGCATTAGTAAGTTCTTGAGAGTTGTATAGATTTAAGCTATAAAACTAAGCTGCTCAGAGATTCACTAATTATGCTGTCTATAGCCAAATATGAAAATGTCTTTCAAGAGCCATCACTATGACAGAGTATATCTAAATCTACTCAGAAAATATATATAGCAAGTTAAAACCGACTTTAACTTCAAAATAATTTTAACTCTCTAAACTGGTAAAACAAAACAACCTACAGAAATGTTTGTCTCTTTTAAAAATGTTCATACCTGCAGATGAGGGGGAAAAGAGAGTTCCGCTCCAGGAACTGTCACTGCGGACTGGAAGTTAGCAGGACTAATCGATGCTGTTGGAGGCATGTTAGGAACCAAAATTAGACTTCGAAATTCATTATGTCTTCTCTGTATGTCCTTTAGTCGTTTTTGAAGCCTTGTATATTCTTCAAATGGAACATTTTGTCTTAAAAAGAAAAAAAAACATTTCTGTTCTTTAGTAGTTATACCCTAAAGAAAACCAGAATATAATTTTTAAGTAGGAGAAAGATTCCTAAACTGTAACTCCACTAACTGAAAATGTATGTAAAAAGATCAACAGAAATGGCCTTTGTACCCCCTCTCCCACACCGCTGTGCCTGGAGCTGATGTGGACTCTCTCTGGAGCCCAGGATGCTTTACACCTCAAGTGGGGATTATTAGGTGTTCAAGCACATCCAGCTACTATGTATGTTTTTGGTTTTCTGTTCTTTGTTTTTGTTTTTAAGAGTCTCACTAGCCCTTAATGGCCTGGAACTCTCTGTTTCAACTAGGCTGAACTAGTATCACAACGCTCTACTTGTCTCAGCCAATCACTTGTCTTGGCCTCCACAGTACTGGGACTAAAGGCATGTGCCACCACGATTGACCCTATATATTAACACTAGGTAATTATTAGCACTGCAAGCTACCAACTCATAGTTTTATTTGTCAATTAATCAAAGATTAAAAATACCTTGGGAAAAACTTCAGTACTTTTCATTTCTACTCTCCTATGAATGCTGAAAGTAAAAGAGGACTCTTGACTACAAAAACCTAAAAGTTGAATTAAGCCTTATGAAATTCTTTTTTTACATGAAATATAGTCAAATTTAAAATCATAAGTTTTTATATTTGAATTTACCCAATTTTGGGTGTAAATGAATATTGATCAATAAATATAGTATTTGGCCTCTGGCACTCTAGTAACTCCTAAAAACTCTTGTAATGAGCTAACTCCTGACCAGGGACCCTACAGAGCTTTAGAAGGAGCAGGTCATCAGAAAGAGCCCCAGGTTCAATGAGCAACTCTTAACAAATTAATAGATCTGAAGCATGGAGTCATTGGAACCCCAATTTATAGCCTGTGAATGAGAGGTACAGGTCATGACCTGGCTTTATGACTGCCATCTGAAGTGGAAGCAGTCTCGTACGATTGAGCCCTCATCCTGTGTCAGTATCAGAACTGAATTATAGGACACCTGGACAGTGTCCATTAGAGAATTTTTGTCCTAGTACACAGTAGAAAAGGTTCATCAATGTTACTATCAGCAACCTAACTGAATCAATCTTCTTAGCTCTAGGAACACTAATGGCGGTGACAACTAGCTGACACTAAAGTTCTGAACTATGCCACTGCTATAACTTTGCTGCCTTAACAAGAACTCATACCACCCCTAATCACAAAACTGTACCGAAGCCAGTGAGTGTCCTTTTTTACTATCACACAATACCACAAATACCTTATACGAGATAGAGACTTTTGGCTTGAACATTCAAGTAGACAGAAGAGTAAAGGTAAAAAGGAAACTTTGTAAATGTTAATTTTGGGGAGGGGGTTGTCTGTGCACCTTGCTATACACAGCAGGCTGAGCTCACACTCACAGATGTCTACTTGTCTCTTCCTGCAGAGTGCTGGCCCTGAGTACACGGGTTAAATAAGTACAGTGAGCTCAGAAACAAAGTGCTGGAGCTGGAGAGGTGGCTGAGCAGCAAAGGGCACTGGCTGCTTTTCCAAAGGACCAGTGCTCACTGCACAGCACCCACAAGGTAGCTCACAACAGCCTGCAGCCCCAGTTCCAGGGGGCCTCACACCCTTCTCTGACTACTGCAGGTACCTGCTGTCATGTGGTACACAGAGACTCATGTAAGCACAGAGACATTCAATCACAGTGGATAAATAAAAACACAGTAAACAGAAACAAAGTGCTACACAACAATAGGGGCACATATATACATACATATTACCTATTTAGCACCTGGTTTTCTGTTTCTAGTTCTTCTTTCTTTGCCTCCAAGACTTCTACTTTCTCCTGTAGTCTCTTCAATTTGTTCTCATGAAGAGATTTTCTCTAAAAACAACAACAACAAAAAAGATTAGTATGAAAAAGTACGCTGATACATAATTTCCTATTTGAAAAAAAGATGGTGGATACTTAAGGCACTTTTTAAAATTTAGAGATTAATATTTTCAGTAACTATCAGGGACAGATATTAGTATATGGCTTGTACTGAAACTGCAAAGCCAAGAAACTCAGATCAACCTCACCTCCTCAGTGTAACAGAAAGTATCATTATGAATGCCTTCCAGAAAACTAGCACCAATAACCAACTCACTGCAGCAAGCTAAAGAAAACGGAGGGAGGCAGACTTTACTGAGTATGCCTGCCATCTGCAAAGGAAAGAACAAGCTCTTCATAGCCTGGTGATACACAGTTAGAGAACCTGGAACACAACTTAAAATTAAAAACCTGGTTGCAACCAATAAATTCCTACCAAAGCACAAAGGGAATGGATGGAAATGCTAAGATAAAATACAAGCCTATCTTAGTTTAAAAGTATGTCTTTCTAATCATTAAGAGAAAAAATTTAACTTTATAATACATAAAGAAAAAAACTGTAAAAGTGAATGCTGTATGACTTTTTTTTTTAATTAATGGAAATGTCAAAGTATACAAAAGGACTACATGAAGTAAGGCATTTCTTTCAGTTCTTATAAGCAAGTTTTAAAAATAGAAAGATACCCATCATGTTGGAGCTAATTTAGCAGCTGCAGACCCCTTAAATGTGTTTCTGACTGTTTACTGACGCATAGCAAGTTTAGAAAGCACACAGACTGTAAATGCAAAGCTCAATGAAAATGCACAAACCAAGTGTAGGTCAAGAACACTGTAGGACAGCGCTCAGAACACTCCTTCTTGTCAGGACCCCCAGCATTGAACCAACTAATTTATTTCCAAAGCTACGGTCCTGCCACCATTTGAATCTCATTTCATGAATTGAAAAATAAGAGTACATCCTTTTGCAGATGATGTTTTCTTTCACTCAACATGCTTACGATTGATCATGTTATTTCCTCATTCACTACCACATGGTGTTCTTCACTTCTGACTACTACGTTTATTACATTCACCCAGTCCACTGCTAGGGGTCACATAGGTACTTCTACTTGTGACAGAACCAGAGGTTCATAGTGGTGTTCCAGCAGTAACTCCATTGTGGGCGTTACTTAGCCTTTAACATCAAACGGCATGCCCAAAGACCTCCTTGTGCTCCTCCTGGGATGTGTACCCTGGCCAAGTTACCACTCTTCTTCCTTAATGACTATACCCATTTACCTGTGACCTGAGGAACATGGGGTCCATTCATCTATTGATCTCACCTGTATAAAAGAAACTATATAACATATAGCCTTTGCAACACTTTTTTCTAAGCATTTTATCTATGTATAGAAGCAATGCTATTGAACATTACAGTAGTATAATTTGCCATTGTTATACTGTCACCCAGGGCACAAATGTACTATTATTTTAACTATATTCGTATTGATAAAAATCGCAATTGTTTCCAGTTTGAAATTCTAGTACTAGCAAACTTTCTGAACACACGTTTGGTAAATATACTCATTCTCAACCTGCCACTTTTTAAAAATGGTTCTATCAATTCCACACCCACCAGTCTGATAGAATTCAGGCTGGTCTACATCCTTGCCAATATGCAGTATAGTCAGTCACTTACATTCTAGCCATTCTAGTAGAATGTATTAGAGTCTTATTGAAAACGCTGGTAACGTTCCTGATCCTTATCTAAAGACATTAAATATCTTACCCTATCAGCCATCTGTATTTTTTAGGGACACTGTGTGTACATATGTTAGTGCTTGGTCTAGTTTTGCTCAATAGAAAAAGAAAAAAAATGTTTTTCGAGTAATCTGATTCTTATGGATTGGAAGGACTTCTTTAAATAAACAGGTTATGAACCCTTTTGTAGCCGAATATATTAGATTCATGTCTCTTGGGGAATTTTCTTTTTCTCTTAAAAATTTTTATGTATATGTGTGCTTTGACTGCATGTATATTTGTGCACCATGTAGACGACTGAGAGGCTGACAGAAGCCAGAATAGGGTGTGGCATTCTTTAGGACTGTCATGTGGGTGCTGGGAATGGAACCTAGGCCCTCTCTCTGGAAAAGCACCCAGTACTCTTTTAACAATGGAGTAATCTCTCTCCAGCCCTATCATGGAATTTTCTCTTTAAAACAAACAAACAAACAAAATTACACACATACTTTCAAGAAAAAGTTCTTTATTTTTAGGAAATTTTACTTTTATTTTCAAACTGTCACTATCTTTTATAGTTAGTACTTTCTATGCCCCTATTTAAGAAACATTTATTTATTGAACCTCCTCTGGTTTTCTCCCAAGGTCTTTGTTTGCTTATTTGTTTAAATGCTGGCTGTTTGCTTCCACCTTTCCCGTGTGCAGATGCGAGTCCTTTTCCACCCTTGCAGTGCTGAGGGAAGGCGCACTGTCTGACAGGCTGCCCTGAAAAGTCTTCTCTACTGAGATGCAGCTGTGGAAACCTTTGTACCAAGCTCTTGCTTGCTTCACTTTTCAACATTGGTTATTCTACTCCTTCCAAAACTGTGTAAGCTTTATAGCTTATTTTTTATTTTTACAAAGAAATATCCAAAGATTTTGATTATATTTAGTTGTAGATCTACTTGGGAAGAACTACCTAAAAAAATGAATTTCCTAACGCTCAAGCATGATGCAGTTTGCCTCTTTAATCATTCTTTTGTTTTCTTTATTAGATATTTTCCTTATTTACATTTCAAATGTTATGCCCTTTCCTAGTTCCCCTCCGAAAATCCCTTATCCTCTCCCCCCAACCCCCCTGCTCCCCAACCCACACACTCCTGCTTCCTAGCCCAGGCATTCCCCTATACTGGGGCATAGAACCTTCACAGGACCACGGGCCTCTCCTCCCATTGATGACTGACTAGGCCATCCTCTGCTACATATGCAGCTAGAGACATAAGTCCCTCCATGTGTTTTCTTTGATTAGTCATTAATCATTCTTTAAATTTTTCTGAGCAGTTTGTAGTTTTAAATATTGATGTTTTATATATCTACTAGAGTCATTCCTATATACTTAAAATTGAATGTTATTGTAAATGACACCTAAATATTTTACTTTCCAATTGTGCATAATAAAGATAACTGGTTTGCTGCTTGACATTTTAGCTATCAACTTAAAAAATTTACAGATTTTAGGTTGGGTGTGGTGGCACATTTTTAATCCCAGCACTTAGGAGGCAGAGGCTAGTAGATTTCTGTGAGTGAGAGAGCAACCAGGGATACAGGACAAAACTGTCTCAAAAAATAAATCAAGTTAATAAATAAATACCCCATACCTATTTTTAATACTGCTACATTTGTTTATATTTCATGCATAATGATGCAATTTATGAGTGACAATCTTCTCTTCAACCATCATACCCATTTTTTTTCTCCATTAAATTAGCTAGAACCTCCTTAAAAAAAATGAACAAAATGTTCATAGTGGAAGAATTTGGCTTGTTCCTGAGCTTATGTGGAGGAAACATTTAATATTTAATCAGTAAGTGTATTAGCTAGAGGATTTTGTAGTAACCGATGATCAAATTGAAAATCCTCCCTACTATGAATTTGGTAATAGCTTCTAGTCTGAAAGGATTTCTGGTTTCTTCAACAGTTATCTACGTCCATTAAGATGGACATCACAGTTTGCCTTCTTTGTTGCTCGACCACTCAGCTATACTGGACAATTTTGCATGCTAAACCATCTTTAGTCTTAAAATGAACCTTACTTACATGCTCAAGACACATTATTTTAATATATAGTAATATTCTTTGCTAATATTTCCAATTTTGTACCTGTTTAAATGATGTTAATTTCTCTTTGACTGTAGTAGATGTGAATCTCATAAAATATATGAAGATGCTCTACTTTTCTATTACCTGGGAAAATTAAAACTAATATTATTTCTTCCTTAATTATTTAGAAGGATTTACCAGAGAAGCCGAGGAGGAATTTTCTTTGTGGAAGGCTTTAATTAAAGATCTCATTTCTCTATCCTTAAGACTCTTCAGGTTTCCTAATTACTCTCCTACCTGTTTCATTAAGATGCTCTTCAAGGAATGTATTCCTTTCATTTAAATATGTAATCAGCACAGTTATTTTTATATTCTTTTTTATTTTACTATCTATACAATATGTAGTAGTAACTACTTTTCCATCAGTGATAACATTTCTCTTTGTCTAATTGATCCTTTGAGGTCTCCGAGAATTACCAATCTTTTTTAAATCTGTACCTGAGGCTGCTTGGATCCCTTCTGGAGCATGTTTATATTGTTATTTCTCTTGTTGTTGTTTTTTTTTTTCCATGTTAATTTCTTATGCATTCCTCCTCTTGCAGTTTTGTGCATTTATTTACTTGTGTGGGGAAGGTATGGGAGTGTCACATGGGGCAGTTGGAGGACAACCATGAGTTGGTTCTTCCAGGGACTAAGATCAGGTTGTCAGGTGTGGCAGCAGGCACTTTACCCACTGAACCATCTCACCAGCCCTGTTATTGTTATTTCTGTTAACTATTTCTTACAGAACTTTAAACTTCCAAGAAAACTGAACAAACCAGTGAGCAGTTTCTCCGGCTGCCTCATCTACTCCACTGGCATTATTACAGCGTACACTGCTAAGGTGCATTCATCTTAACTGATCAGCCATCATGAGTGCATTACTGTACCTAACGTGTACGCTGCACTAGGGCTCATTCTTGTTCCCACGAGTTTGCCTCAAATGTAAGTCACATGTTCTGCTCTTAGAGCAAAAGCACCACACCTCAGTGCTCTCCCTAGCAGTCTTCATCCATCTTCAAACCTAGCAAGCACTGACCTTTCATTCGCTCCATAGTCCGGCATTACTAAGTTCCACTTAGACTCCTATCTATCAGCAAGACAAGCACACTTTCTGTGGCTTTGTGTGGGTTGTCAACTCATTTCTAACTGTGATAAAAACTGCATAAGTGTCCCACAGTTTGTGCATTTACCTACTAACAGATACCTTGACTGTTTTAAAGTACTAGCATAAAGCTACTCTGTGTTTCAATTCTTCATAAAGACGAATGTTCTAAATTGATTTGAGTAAATTCCTCGGGATGTGATAAACGGGCCGTAGATAGGGTAAAGAGTTTATATAGCATTGCATAAAACAGAGTGACATGTCAGGTGGTGGCACATTCTGCATTCCCACCAGCAGTGAAGGAAAGAGTTCCTGAGGCTCTATGTCTCCACTAGTAATTGGTAGTGTATTAAATTTTGACCTCTCTGGGTATATAGTGTTATCTCTATCTTGTATTTATGTAGACTTGTGCATTACATATAAAAATTTGAAGAAATAGTTTCCAACCCATGGTTAATGTTTTTTTTTCCCTTAACATTTGTTTCTGGTAGGCATCTAGGAACATTAGCCATGTGTATAAGTTTAATTCATTTTTAAGGACTGAGTTCTGAAGCTCTGCTTCAATAGTTACAGACTTGTTTTTTCAGTTTAGCCATGTCCAGGGGTCAATCTGTAGATCCCAATCCAAAGCACTAGAGGATTTACCTGCACTCCTGTTTTGCAGCACAGTCTGGACTCCAATTATTGCTTTGCAAGCTTATGAGGCTGTCAAAACCTTTTCAAGTTCTTAGCCTCCCAGCTCTCTCTGCCCCATCCCCCTCTAGAAACTCCACAGCACGTCACTGTTCTCAGTGCCTGGTTAGCTCTCTGAGACCTTCAAGGAGATAGTTTATACTGTTCTTCCAGGTGTTGCATGGTGTCTTAAGTCTTGCTCAAACTGTTTCTAACAAAGTACTTGAAATTTTGGGTACTTTATGAATAACAGAAATGTTTTTCTCTTTATTCTGGAGTGTGGGAAGTCCAAGATCACAGTGCTGGTAAAGTCTGATAACAACCTACTTCTGCACAGAGGGTGCCCTTCTCACTGGATCTTAACACGGTAAAAAGAAAGAAAGACAAAGACAGCATTTTGTGGCCTCTTTAAGACCAATCACTAGGGCATCGTCATTGTGATACAGCTATTCCCCAAAATACACTTTGTAATGCATTGCCTAGTCAATCAGACTTTCATCATCTATTTAAGAGGGTGTCTCACTATATGGCCCAGTCAGGTCTCAAACTCACAGCAACCACCCTGTTTCAGCTTTCTCAATTCTGGGATTTAAGGGGTGTAATACTAAGCCTGGCTTTATGTATAAATTTGGCTGGAGGGACAACCAATATTCAAATAATCATAGCCTATGGGTACATCTGATTCACATGTTTCTAAGCCTACATTAACAAAGGTACTACTCCTTTCAGTTATTTAAAGACACCCAATTGCTGTATAATCATGTAAATACACAATCTTAAAATCTAGTTGCATTTCTCTTTTCTATTTACTAGTCATTTCAACTAAAATAAAGTATAAAAATTTAGCTTATCAATATTTTCCAAGATTTAGTCTGATTATTTTAATTAGGTATATATGTGTCTATATAGGTATATGCACCTGAGTGCAATGCGTCCTCAGGCCAGAAGCACTGGATCCCCTGGACTTGCAGTAAGAAGTGTTTGTGAACCACCAAATGATGTGGAACCTACAAAATGAACTTAGGTCCTCTAGAAGACCAAGGAGCACAATGAGCCAGTGAGTCATCTCTGTAGCCCTCATCAGAAAACATTAATTAAACATGCCTAGCAAGCATATATGCGTACATATTATATGTGCGCAGAACATACATAATTGTGTCCTATACTTACTATAGATAACACAAAGATTAAGAGATCTATAAAATCCTGAGAAGAATTACTCTGGGAAATGTAAAAAACAAACAAAAACATCAAAAACCTAGGACCCATTATTATGTAATTTATGGGGATGTAGACTCACCTGAAGGTTCTCCAGCAGGATTTTGAGCAAAAAGCAGTGGCTGTAAAATATTAACAGCATAAAGGATACTATAGACTTCCTCAAGATAAGAGTTCATGTCCAGTAGTATCAGTATCTTTATCCATTGTTTCCAAAAGCAAGCAACTATTCTAAGCACTAGTTAGCACATAACTAAAGGGGCCCTCCCTGGGCACACAGTCTGCTCAGGCACAGGTACTGGACTTGCTAGCCTCTTCACCAACGAAGAGCACATCTCTACAGTGCATGAGCTATCCCATCGGTGATGCTCTGTTAGAGTGTGCTGAAGAGATTAAGGAACGGTCCTGTCCCCTCTAAACTGTTCATCTGCCTACAACGGTTCCCTTTATCATTTTTTTCTGTGCTATTGAAATATCCTACAACTTCTTCCTTCATAAAAAAATACCCACACCCCTCCCTGGCCTCTAATACCATTACCAAACTCCTCAGATAAACAAATGCTATGTCATCATCATGTCTATCTGTGTCATTGATCCAAAGTGAGCCTTGTGAGGCATCTCTTTACCTGCAGCAAGCACATCTTTTGGTTCCTCTACCATACTGGTCATTACCTGCTTTCTCCTCTTCAATTTCTAAACTTCAGAATTCCTTGAAGATCAATTCTCAGATCTATTCTAATTGAATTTTACTGCTTTAAATGCCAACGAGTCCCAGCTTTTATCAAAGCCAGTCTACTCTCTTCTAGCCAACTAGATTCATGAAGCTAATTTATCATCTTCATATAGAAAGAAGATGGACATGCATTTGTATTTGTAAGTATCACATCACTATAACAAGCTATCTGAGGTAAAGAGCTTAAAGAGAAAAGGTCCATCTTGGATCCTAGTTTTGGAAGCCTCGGCCTAAGGTTCGATATCACCACTGCTGCGGTATATCAGGGCAGGAGGTTATCACAACAAATCACTTATCAGGTAATGTAGGAAACTGAATGAAGCAGAGAGGCTGGCTCCCTTATTTCTTTCATGTTTTCCAGTGACCCTCCATTATCTTCTAGGAGCCACAGTACTTTGAGTATTGCTGCTTGAGGAACAAGCCTTTAACCGATGAACTGTTGACAATACTGTACAAATAACAGCAGCATTTCAATACGTCAACATGGTCACGGGTGGAGAGATGGATGGTTCTGCCATTAAGAACATTGGCTGCTCTTCTAGAAGATTCAGGTTCAAGTCCCAGCATTCACATGGTGGCTCAAAACAACCTGTGAAATATAGTTCCGGGTGACCTGATGCGCACTTCTGCCCTCTATGGACACTGTGTGCATGAACTGGAATGCAGGCAACACATAAAATAATTAAATACTTTTTAAAAAACAGGTTTTGAAAAGTTGGCATGGAAGAAAAAAAAAAAGAAAAGAAAAGTTGGCATGTTCAAAACTACATCGTTGTTTTACACCCAAACCCATCCATTTCATAGTCTTTCTCATGTTAGTAAAGACTAACTCTGTCTTCCCAAAGGCTCAGTTTAACATCTTCGTCTTCAGCTGGGCAGTGGTGGTGCATGGTTGTAATCCCAACATGTGGGAAGTAGAGGCAGGCAGACCTCTGAGTGTCAGGACATCCAGAGAAACCCTGTTTCAGGTTGTGTGCGTGTGTGTGTGTGAGAGAGAGAGAGAATATATATATATATATATGATAGTATATGTACACACACACACACATACATATAAATAAATAATCTTCTTGGAGTTTTCTCTCATTCACACTGTAAAACCATCTCAAAGAATTGCCTTTAAAAAAATACACAAATGTCACCAGTGAGACTCCTTTATTAGATCTCTGTCCTAAGACATCATGATCACTAACTTGGACTACTCCAAAGCTGTCTCCCTGAGTGGTTTTGTTATTACTGTTGTTGTTGGTTGTTTCTGCTTTACTATACAACAGTCTCAGAGATTCTTCTAAAATGTAGTTCAGACCCTATCAATTCCTGACTCAGAAGTGTTCAATGCAGTCCTACTTCATTCAGAACAAAAGCCCAAGTTCCTGTACCATCTGTCCTGGTGCTGTCTCCCTATCCTAGACACCAGTACCTCCTCCTGTTCTTTCGACACGACAAGCCATCTGCATACTTTTGTGCTTGCTATTCTGTCTGGAACAAGATCTTCTATATAAATCCTCTCCTCCAAGGCCTGCTCAAATGTTTCCAAATAAGTCTTGCCTGATCACTTACAGAGCAACACTCATCCGTAATCTTTCTACTTTTAGTTTTAGGATCCATCTCCTCTACCTCCCTGTTATACATCCTACCCACTATAATTCATGTTCTTTGGATAGAATCTGGTCACCTTGGTATTACAGTCAAGTATGCCAAGTACTTATCAAACAGGCAACAGTCTCTGAATTGTCTTCCCAACAACACTATGGGATAATATACCACCAAAGCTTAGGTCCACCTAGAACCTGAGGGTATAAGAAATATTACTTGGTCTTTGTTCCTCATTAGTAGCACAGAGCTCCCCAAACCCTAGGAATTTACATGATAAGGGTAGCCCCTGTAACCAGTAGGAAGTCATTCTCAACCTCTTCTACTTATGGTAATGAAATAACTTAAAATGGGGACCCAAGTCAACCCTCAGGATGTAGGAGGTCAATAGAGACCAAGAGAGTATATGGTGATATTTAAGGTCCAGTCGTCTAACCTACAGGAAGGGGGAATTGTAAATTGAGCTCTGTCAAAACTCTTCAACCAATAAATTAGAAATATGGAGTGTTTCGTGCTGATGAACAAAATAACTCATATAGAGACAGCATGGACCTCTACATCCTATACAGTTATCTGTGCATCTATTCCATGGTTGTTCTTGGTGTCTTTTAGAATAAACTGGCACACACCATTAATGTGCTCTCCTGAATCCTAAAATTTTTAAATATCAAAACAAAATTATGGTAACTCCCAATATGTGACCAGCTGGGTAGCTTACATTAGAATTGGAGGAGAGCCATTCTTGGGGGTGCTAAACACCTTAACTTTAAAGATTTAACTATAGTCCAGGTAGTTTCCAAACTGAGTATTGGTTGCACTCCATAGTGTTATGATTTGGAAAAAGTCTTTGCAGCTGCAGTCAAGGTAAAAAGAGATTATAGTGGATTAGAATAAGAATGTTTGCATTAGCATTCCAATATAATCACAGAGTAAGACAAATGAATGCCTTACAATACAAAGAGTACTACAACACTTACAGGGTATCTAGAGTTGGGTGTAGCTAAGGCAGGAGGGTCAAGTTAGCCTGAAATACATACAAAACTCAAGACTACCCCGGGGCTACATGAGATCCTGTTTCCAAAAATGGGGGATGGAGTGTGTGATTATAACACAAGTAGTTAGTTATACTTCTCTGCTGAAACCTCAAAAACAAGAATCAACTGAGATTCTCCTTTAATACCAAATTCAATTAACATTTTTCAAGAAGCACGCTCAATGGCCATTTACCCCATTAAAAAGTGGTCTGTGTGCATGTGTGTGAGCTGTGTATGTATGGGGCTGCAGGAGAGAAGGTCGGGTGTCCTGCTGTAAACTCTCGGCTTTACTCCCTTCTTCACACAGTATTTCTCCCAGAACCTGGAGGTCACAGGAGCTGTTTTAGCTGGGCTGAAAGCCAGTAAGCCACAGCAAGCCTCCTGTCCCTGCAGCCAACAGCACTGGGGTTAGAGGCAAGCACTCATCTTGGGTAACGTTCCTCAACTCTGGCTCCCATGACACTCGCACTGTTGCTCCCAGCCATGAGCATCCTTCCTGGTACAGCCCCTCCTTCCAGCTCTATCTAGTTCTTCGTCTTTGTATTCCTCAAACATATTCAAAACCTCATTCATCTCAAACTTGACTAACTGATCTCCCTGTTTGGCCCTCTTGAGCCTAGGGGATGTCTACACGGATGTGCTGCCATCATACTACATCTGCGCTTGGTCGAATCTACTGTGTACTCCATGTTTTTCATTCTACCACTCAACTCCACTTATAACTCTGACAGCTAAAGTGACCTCTTTCATTTCTTTATTTACCTGCATATTCTGTCTTGTTCTTTTGTTTTTGAAACAATCTCACTATGGCCAGGCTTGCTCTAAACTCCTGAGCCCAAATAATCCTCCTGCCCCAGCCTCCTGAGTAACCAGGAAGACATGCATGCTGCTGCACTGGACTGCATTATTTTGTCATTTCTCCCCTTGGGAGGACCTTTGGGGGTCAGTTTCTCTTCACTGTCATTCCTATACTCTAAAGTTCCATCGAGCTTTCATATCTCACTTAGTTCACAAAACCAGTTTGTCTTCAGGGCTTTTTCTACGGTTTTCTGAATGTGCTCACTGACCATCTCATATGTGTACATGATGGGTTCTGAACACTGTCCTCTGCCTTCTTCATCTCTCCCACTCCTGTCACGCCCCCTTCTCACACTCACGCCTTTTTGTTTTGTGACCCACTAGGTTTAAATAGGGTTGTCTCTGTGACCATGGTTTTAAACTGTCCACTGGGGCCTGTGGGGTAACTTCTAGCTGTTTTTTGTTTGTTTGTTTGTTTGTTTGTTTGTTTGTTTAGGCAGAAGACTTGCTACTGTGGTTCTCAAATTGATGTCTATGTAAGTGACCTGGGAGTGGTTGATAGTATTATCAGGTGTTTCTTAAACATTATCTTCTTTCCTCAAGTAGTCATTAAGGATACAGAGCAGTGATGGCTTCTCTTCTCTCTCAGCATAATGCTAGGCCACATAACATGTTTCATAAAACATTTTAACAATTCAAGGAATGTTTTGGAAAACATTTACAATATTATTTGACCAAGAACTGCTTCAGGCTGGGCCTGAGGGTGTACACCTTTAATCCTAGCATATGGGAGGCAGATGGATCTGAGATCCAGGCCAGCCAGGGCTAGAGAGACCTTGTATCAAAAACAACAACACAAAAATTACTTCCAAGGGACTTATGCTAAAATAAAAATTGCCAACTGTTACTTCAAGTGCCTCAAAAAGACAAACAGTTCATTGTGCTCATAGCAAGAGATCATTACTCATATTCACGATTAGGCAGTGAAGATAGGGTACAGAGATAGAGAGAAATCTTCAACCAAAGAACAACATTCAAATTCAAGATCCCTGTTCATGCTTTTCAAAAATAAATTTAAAAAACTGATAAACTTATCAAAATTTCATTTTCACCAAAGGCTCTACCTAAGTACACTTACTCAAAATGATGTTAAGTCTTATGCTTACAAGTTTAGCATTCTGAATAAACATACCCAGATGGCATGTTTATCTAGCCTGAAGGGAAAACAAAGTCACTAGTCTCGAGTTTAAGCATTTTTCATGAGTAAGAAATTTGAAAGGGTTATGATTCTATTCTAGAATAGAATGGTTTAATTCTTACTGCCTAAGAAAGTTAAGATATTTTTGATATTTAAATAAAGAACTTAAAAGTTTGTTGCGTCTCTATAAACTATATTTCTAAGGATAGAAAAACTATGATGGAGAAGTGGTCTTGTTTTGTTTCGTTTTTGTTTCTTTGAGATAGAGTCTCCCAGTGACCCTTGCTTGCCTGGAACTCACTATGTCGACCAGGCTGTTCTTAAAACCCACAAAGCTCCACCTACCTCTGATTTTCCTCCAGGGTGCTGACTTAAAGGCATAATCAGACTCATATGAACTCTAAGGAGAAAACTTGAAAAATATCTAGACTCAAAGAAAGTGGGACACTAGAATAACAGTGCCTTGTAGTAAAAGCAGAAAGACAGGGACTTTATACCATAGATGCAAGCCTGATCTCCTGGCCTTGGTTTTTTGTGAAATAAAATGTCCCTAAGTGGATTAGGCTGGACCTGAACTTGAGAGACCTGATCTTGGGTTCTGACTCCATCTTAGAGAACCTGACCTAAGGCTGAACTTGAGTTACCCCCAACAAACCCACACCTAGCACTAGTTTCCAGGTTACAAGCCTGCCCCTAGCACTTCACTTCCTAACATCCACCATCAGGTGGAAAGCAGAAGTTAAGTTTATGGTTTGGCTCCTAGCACCAGCCAATTATTTTAAAGAGCAACAAAAGTCCATAATAGCCCCCAGTTAGATCCGTGCCAGGCTGGAAGCCCCTTTACTTGTTGGCTTGCCTTTAAAAATGCTTGCTTGAAACTGGGCTCGGGCTTCTACCTTCCTGTCCTGCTCTGTCGGGGTCCATGGTGAGCCCAAGCTGGAGCTTGAATAAAAAGACCCTAGTGCGACTGCATCATCAGAGTTGGCTCTCAAACGGGCACAACAAACTCACACTCTTCTTGCTTCAGCATCCCAAGTGCTGGGATTAAAGGCATGCTGCACCATGATTCTCAAAGTTTGGATTCTAGCTAGTCAAGTCATCTTGGTTACCTACAACTTCAGTTCCCTCATTTGTAAAAGCTATCTGAAAGCTAAGATCAGTTAAAATCCTAAAAGTATATATATTTACATACATAATACTACCTCTGCCACATGTACACACACATACACACACACCTCATTTTCAACTTCATTGATAAAATTAAGCTCATAGAACAGTGTTCCACAGGGTGTGATAGTTTCAGGTCACTGCTATTCACTGGATTAAACTGAGCAATCGTCTATGACTTAAATTTTAATTCACACACCACGTTTTAAAAAGTGGACTGGGGGGGCTGGTGAGATGGCTCAGTGGGTAAGAGCACCCGACTGCTCTTCTAAAGGTCCGAAGTTCAAATCCCAGCAACCACATGGTGGCTCACAACCACCCGTAATGAGATCTGATGCCCTCTTCAGGTGCGTCTGAAGACAGCTACCGTGTACTTACATATAATAAATAAATAAATAAATAAATAAATAAATAAATAAATAAATAAACTGGGTATAGTGTCCTGTGACTTTAGTCCCAGCACTTAAGAGGCAGAGGCAGCCAGACCTCAAGGTCAGGCTGGTCTATACAGTTCCAGGCCAGCCAGAGCTACATGATACTCTGTCTCAAAAACAACAACAAAAGGTGAAGTGAGGAGCTAGAGAGATGGTACACTGGTGAAGCATAAGCAGAGACCTGGAGTCTGGATCCCAACACTCTCCTAACAGACCAGGTATTCTCAGCACAGAGAAAAGCGTGGAAGGGAGGAAGATCACTGGAACTTGGTGGCTCCAGCCTAGCCTCAAAACCAGGCCCAGGCTCTAGGTTTGGAGGCACCTTGCCTGAGAGGAAGAGGCAGAGAATGACAGAGGTGGCAGTGCTCCATGCACAAGGAGTGCACCTGCCCCCTTAGCCCTCCACCTCCCGACACAAACCACAGTCTAAAAGTGAGATAATACTATGTTCTCAGCCACCAGTTAAGTATTTAAGAAAAAGGGAGACTGCATCATTACAATAATGGTACAGCATCACTTGATAGGTTTAACCTATCACTCTCTGCCCTCTTTCTGGCACACCTACTATCAGTTAATAATCTCTGTCACCACTGGATGTCACTTTTGCTCCAAATGCAGTCAACCCAAATTAACCTCAATAATTAGGTTCTGGTCTCTACAACAATTATTCCTAATACTGGAAGAACATGAAAGTTTATCTGCAAAAGACAAAAAGTCGAAAGACTTTCTAAAGACTTCTTAATTCAGAGGTTTCTGAAGTTCAAACACAATACAAGAAGTACAGTGGCATTTCTAAGGTCATTATGAGTCATCAAAAAAAAAATCACTGAAACTTCACCAACACTAAAAGCCTTTCAAAATTTATACATGGACAGAAAGGAATATGAGTGGCCAATAAAAGAGAAAAAAATGTACTTCCTATGGGTATAAAATGCTGGGTTTCTTATATAAGAAACGATATCTTCTAATCTCAATTTTATACTACTTTTAGAATTACAAGAGTGTCTTCAGTTATTTAAACCTATTCAGTAATATATACAGATCTTAAGATACTGTTATTCCTAGGGCATATTTCTTTCATTCACATTGTATTTCTTCTCCATACCCAATGTCACTATGAGGAGAACCTATGAAATGGTAACTTACAACTACACACACACAAGCTTGTCTCTTGGCACACTCCAGGCCTGCTGGAAATCACTGCTGAAGCCCTGCAGCAATGAGCCCCAGCCGAGGAGAGTACCACAGCCGGTGTGTAGTAGGAAAAGCTGTAAACTACCGACTAGATGAATCATCTGGCTACATCATTTCATCAAGTACTGGACTGGTTCCAAGAATGTGAACATATGCCTACAGAGGACAAATCTGTAGCATCAAAGCAGGAACTGTCAGAGTTTCAGAAGCCAAGGAGAAGTCCAAGATCCTACTGCTGGGGCAAGTTTGTTTTTTGAGTTGGAAACAAACACTTCTTTTGTTATTGTTGAGACAGGCATGTAGCCTGTCTATGGCAACAAGCAGTCCTGGCTAATCTAGAACTTGGTGGATATGCCTGAATAATTCTTACCTATGAGCTCTATCTCTGGCCCAGACTTTAACCACAAAAGCAATATTACAGATGCTAAGTATAATTGAAACAGGTCATCACACTGTGATGAGCTAGCTATACGTGTTTGTATAGATTGGCTCTGAAAAATATCACTTATAAGAAAATATATATTAACTTTAAAATATTTTAGGAATATACCTATTAGTTGGATTTCCCCAACTAACTCTCTCTGCAAAATTAAAACAAAGTGTGATGTTTAGATATCAAGTTAAATATGCCAGTAATACATCTTACTCTGGGAAAGTGTTTGGCAGTACAGAAAGCACTGTAGCTAAGAACCACTTGCCTTTTTCTGAGCAGTCGCTGCGCGCTGTAGCTTTTCCTTGGCTTGGTTATACTTTTCTTCTCTGTCTGTGATTCGCTCATGGAGCTTGTGCTTTTCTTCCAACCACTGGATCTGTTTTTCCTCCAGTGTCCTGCCAGAGAACAGGCACACATGCCAAGTACTGAACAGAAATTCTTAGATCAAATAGGCACTATGGCCAGTATTCTCAAACTCCCTGCCTATCTGACCATGCCCTACCCTTTCCAGCTATGGTGACTCTTATGTGCCCACATGTTTCCTCACATTGTTGCTGCAGAGCAAGTTTTATGAATATGACACTGTATTTAGAATAACATGTACACAATGCTTACACGAAACACTCTGGAATTAGATACATCTGTTGTGTCTTTTAAGTAAGTTAGGAAATTGAAGTTAGAGCATCTAAGTTGTGTAAAGAAACTTTTTTTTACTGACAAAATAAGCATTTAAAATGTAAACAATAATTATAAACATCAAGATATGAAAACTGTGCCTAATTTAGGCAGTTAAAACCAAACCTGCTGCCTGGTGTGGTAGCTAGCACCTTTAACCCCAGCACTACAGCGGCCTGGGCAATCTGATCTCTCTGAGCTGAAGGCCAGCCTGTTCTATTTAGCAAATTCCAGGACAGTCAGGGCTACATAGTACATAAAGGTAACCATATCCAAATGGGGAAACAAAAACCAAGCTTGATATTAAGTCTTTTTTTTATATTAAGTCTTAATGCAGAATGTTTTCTGTGTAGAATAAACTTTATATAAATGACGTCTTAAGTTATATCCTAGTAATAACATAATTTAAAAGCTATTCTGCATACTAATCTATAATATGAATTTTAGTATCAATACCATGGTCACTAAAAATCAGAATAACAAATCCTGTCATGTTAGCTTGCTTGTACTTGTTGAAACAAAAGTTAAATTCTACTGAGATAAAATCCAGTACTTTGTTTTGTCTCTGAGAATTTCACTCAGAGCCATGCACTTGCTGAGCGGGCCCTGCTGCTGAGCTGCATCCCTGTCCAGGATCTGATGGGATCTGGAGCCAGGACCTGATGGGATCTGGAGCCAGGTAATGATTATCTGTCTGCAATCAATAGTGAATTACTTAAAGCTGTTAGCTACACTGTATGTCATTACAATTCTTAAGCTCGTTTTAATCAAATACTTGAGGATCACAAGATACAAAATTTTCCTTTTCATACATAAAACTCCATCTATAAAACACAGAGAAGCTTTACAATAGGAAAAACTGCAGAAAAAAAACATTTTATATGTTAAGACTTATTTAAGAATTTGGAAAGAAAATTGTCCTATAGATAAATAAAAATATGCTATAAAAACAAAGCAAATATAAAACAATATTCTATACTTATGTTTCTTTTTCCTTTTTTACAATTTATTTTTGTGATGCTAGGCATTAAGCCCCAGGCCTCTCTCTCTAGACTAGCCAGACATCAAGTCCAAGGCCTCTATATATCAGCCAGACAATTCTACTGAACTGCATCCTGAGCCCCACTTCCTCACAGCATTGTCTAGAGAATAAAATCCTGAGCATACCCAGAGCATTCTCCATACCGTTTACCGTTTACCAGCAGTGCATTTTAAGGTATAAAGAATATAAGTAAGTAGATAACTTTTCACAAGAGAAATCCAAACGGTGAGTTCTAACTCTGTGTCTGTTTGCAACACACACACACACACACACACACACACACACACACACACACACAGAGAGAGAGAGAGAGACAGAGACAGAGACAGAGACAGAGAGAGCGAGCAACCTCACAACCCAAATCATTCTGTTCTCTGGTTTTCAAGACAGATTTGGGGAATCATAGTTTAATTTGCTAAATGAATAAAGGTTTCTCATTAAGAGTTTTGAGAACACTGTGCTCAGATATAATTTTAAAGGTCCTTTGTCCATTCCTAAAATTTTTAGAAGCAATTAAGGAGTAAAAGTTCATTTCATAGAAGGAGAAAGTAACTTCCCACAAATACATTCAATGTTTCAATCATCAATAAAATATTTATACAGCAGAAAGAAAAAAGTTTGTATACAAAAAAAGAGCAAACTCTACTTTTCAACGTCTAGTTGTGCTTTCTCAGCTTGGCTCCTTAAATTTCGGCATTCTTGTTTTAGTCTCTCCACCATGTCCTTCAGCATGTGGTTTGAATTCAGTAAGTCGTTCTCCGACTGTGTCAGTGAGGTCACTTGGATCTGCAAATGACTGATTTGCTTAAAAGAAAAAGGAAAAACAGAAAGACACTAAGATATCCATCAAGCCATGTGAGGAGCAGAGTATCTCCTCATGAAACTGTCTCTCCCAGTGAGGCATGCAGGGTGCCCTGTAAGTGAGTAATGAATAGCAAGGACTGGGGGCATTTCTCACTATAACCACAGTATTTCATACCATATAGAACTTAGATACTGATTTCTTTCTTTTCATCCCCAAATGAGCACTGCAAAGAGGTTTGGGGAGTAGGTGCTTTGGGAAGAAGAAAACATTGGCAGATAGTCTCCTATTACAAAGCCTTTCCCTTCTCTACCAGAAGAGATTTTAAAAGCAAGCCAGCAGAAAAAACAGTTGAGAGAGCATTGTTTTCCCGAAGCACACATTAGATTAGCTACTCTACCAGAAAGGCTACTCTCAGAGAATTCAGAAATTGTCGGGCATGAATATGAGAAGAGTCACTATAATCCTGTTCTTCAAAGGTTTCCCAGCTTTCTGTATGCCCCAGTACTGAGAAGGAGAAAGGTGCTTTGAGAAATCTAATAAATATACTATGGATTCCATAGCCTCTAGAGCAGTGGTTCTCAACCTGTGGGCACAACCCCTTTGGGGGTCAAATGAGCCCTTCACAAGGGTTACATATCAGATATCCTGCATATCAGATATTTATATTACAATTCATAACAGTAGCAAATCACAGTTATGAAGTAATAGCACAATTTTATGGCTGGGGTCACCACATGAGGAACTGTATTAAAGGGTGGCAGCATTGGGAAGGTTGAGAACCAACGATCTAGAGCCATTTATCAGCACAGGTATCAAAGTCACAGGCTTGATTCACCCGAAATTTACCTTTATATGGAAGCACCTTTTCTTATGATAATTGGAGTTATGGACCAACTGGCTAGAAAGACTTACACTTTTTAAACTTGTGACTGAATAGAGCTCACTGGGGACAACTATGGATCTACATCCTTCATACGCCATGTCTAAGCTAATAAACAAAAGTCTTCACTTTCACTTCAGTTTCTCTAAGAGGCCTTTCAGAGTTGAAAGAATCAGGAGACATCAATGTAAAGAACCCACTGTAAGCCTACGATGCAGCTCAGCATAGCTGTCTAATTATCATGCACACAGGCCTGAATTTGGTCTCTGCCATCACCAAAACCAAAACATCATGGTAAGATTTAAGAGTCAAAAGAAAAAGGCTCTGCTACACAGCCCAGGCAGTCCACAAACTCATGATCTTCCTGCTTCAGCCTCCCAAGTGCTAGGATTACAGGCAAGTACCAGCACAGCTAACACAAGCAAGATTCTAGCAAGATTCTTGGTAGAATAAATTAGCTAAGTGGGAAACAACCCCTAACAGTATAACAGGCTAACAGTATAAAAGCCATGTAAGATCAGACTATACATGTCCATGGTGCAATTACTAGAATGCAGTAACATTGTATGTCTCCGATTTCTATTTTATAATAAATTTCTTCATATAGAACTTACTTTAAAAAAAAAACAACAAAGGAGTGGAAAGTATTAACTCTTTACTACGGCTTTGTAACTAAGCAACCTTCAGAAACTTAACTCTAGATCCATAGGACAGCCGAAACCACAGTGTCTGAGTACTGTGCCCTGCCACTTGAGGCTCCATAAGTGCACACACAAAGCAGTTTCAGCTGACATGCAAGCATTATTCTCTCTCAATTCAGGTCCTCAAAGTGCATGTGCAAGGCAGTGTCAGCAGATGGGGAAAATTCTAAGTGGAATCCTCACTACTCATAATCTAAGAAAATAGAAACATCCCAAGCAAAATGAAAAAACAGAATTTAGAAACAAATATTCATGTGTACTTTACCCTACATTATAGAAATATTTCTTTTAACTAAAATAAAACTTTCTTCCTATAAACACAACTCTTAAATTTTAGACAAATACAGCAAGAAAACAAAACCAAAACAACAAAAACCTATGACGTGTCACAGAATATTTTTACATGTGTAACTTAAAAAGCTGAATATTTCTAATTTTAAAATTCAGAATGCCAAAATATGTTATTTTAACTATAACAAAAAATTTGTCAAAGGCTACCACGTACCAATATATTAAGGTAAACAGCAAAAGTAAAGCAAGTCTACTAAATTATAGCAGAAAATTTGAAACATTTTATCTTTACATAACAGCTTCATCAGTATATTATGAATTATGGTGATCAGATTACAAAGTATTAATTATTATTAACTGCAAAAGCTACACAAAACAGACTAAAAAGAAGCATTCAACAAAATAAAAGCAAACTGCATTACAATCACCTGTTTCAGTTCAGAATTTTCAAGTTTTTCTTTTTCTGCTTTTTCGGTATTCACAATTTGTTGTTGAAGTTTTAACCTAAAAACCATAACCAAACAAAGAAATTATGAATCAATAATTCATTTATTTCATTGAACTGGTCAATCATTCTACAGGATGGTTGTTTGACAATAGGCACAATGCAATATATAATCCTAAATATTTAGACTCTTGGCAGCGATATTATATTCACATAAAAAAACACAAATTACATCTTTAGCAACAAGTACAGAGTATGGAGTGGCAACAATGAGAATTACACATGGATACAACAGCAGCAATGTTTTATTGGTGGTGGATTTTTGTTTGGTTGGTTTTGAGACAGAGTTTCTCTATGTAGTCTTGAGTGCCCTGGAATTCATTCTGTAGATCATGCTGGCCTTGAACTCAGATATCTGCATGTCTCTGCCTCCCAAGTGTTTAAAGGTGTGTACCCCTATAGTAGTAAGGATTTTAAAAAACAGAGAACAGCTTTTACTCCCTAGCCTTCAGTGCTGAAGTTTTTAGAATGTGTGGTTACAGCATTAGAAACTAATTTAGAAACCACTTGTGACCTATATAGCTTATAGATTCTACAAATTGCTACTCTGCTTTCAATTTACAAGGTTACACATCTAAAAGAGTATTAGTTAGCACAGAACACTATCCTGCATCCTCTAAAATACCTGATAACTTACATTTCTGAGCTAAATGGACAGTTGAAGAGAATATAATTTGCACAGTCAATCACAGCTTGGGCGATATCAACTAATCTACAGAAAAACATCATGCTAATTAAGTTTGGGAGGATGATATCCTCAAGTTTTTCCTTTAAATTGTTTAAAATAAGTTTTAGATGAAAAATTTTTTAAAGGGATTGAAGCCATGGCTTAGTGGTGAAGAGCACTTGCTGCTCTTACACATAGTCTAGCTCTGGCTCCTGACAACCTCATGTTGGTTTGCAACCGTCTGGAACTCTAGTGTCCTCTTCTCACCCTGGCAGGCACCAGGCACATACATTATATGTGTGTGAATGTAAGCAAGATGAGTTAAGATTTAACTGATCACATTCTTCAAATCTTTATCTCAAATACAAACCTACTGGAATGTGCTTCTGTCTTGGCATGATTAGCCCGCCAATAAATGTTTGTTTCCTGACTACTAATCTGTGAGGATCCTGAATCTGACTTGGAGTGTCTGTGATGAATACAATGTGGGAACCCTGCAGTTACCATTCTGCTTCTTAGAGGTTTACACATATAAACAGGCCAGGAACAGCAGCTCTTGTCCCTTACAATCAGGCTCACGCTTCTGTCACTAACTCCAGCTGCAGTTTTACTCTGTTGTTTCTCACGTGTGTGTGTGTATATACATGCCATAGCAAGTGTGACAACCATGGAGTAAGCCTCTCCTTCCCCAAGTAGACTCCAGGGATTGAATTCAGGTCTTCAGGCTTGGCAGCAAGCACCCTTGTGTACTGAGCCACCTCACGGTCCTCTGCTTTCTCAATATTGTATTTACTTGCCCCATTAAATATTTATCTTTCTTGCCGTTAGATATGTTTTCATGCAACCTATCGTAACCTCCAACTTATTATGCAGTCACATACCCGACAGAAGATGGCTCTAAACTTCTGATCCTCCTGTCTCCACCTCTGCAAGTTCTGGGCTTATGGGCAATCCCTAGGCAGTTATAGGCAGCACTATACCTGGTTTAGGCATTGCTGGAAAACCTATCCCAGGGTTTCACGCATGCTAGGCAAGTACTGCACGCTCTACATACCTAGGCCCTCTTCTGTTCAATATTTATGGATGTTAGTCCTTAATAAAGAATTCTTTCTATAAAAACATGATGAAATCAAGAGTTCAAAATATTATGGTAGGTTAGGGTCAGAATAAGAAAACTTAGGTTCCAAATATATCTCACTGAGGTCAAGAATTTAGATGGACTATCAATCAATAAGAAAGAAAACCTCTAAAGCCTAGGTTGTGGAATGATTATTAACTAAACGACACAGATATGAATAAAAACAAAAATGCCGTACATAAAGGAGCTGAAGGCAAAGAAGCAATGTTAAAGACTATCTGGTAAGACAGGGAAACAAACCCACTATTCCTAGAGAGGACAGACCACACTTGGAGTGCAGCCCTTCTCCAGAGCACATTACTAACACAGCACCAGTTTAGAAAATAAAAAAAAAAAATTGGGGGAACAAAGAGGGTTTTGTTTGTTTGTCTGTTTACAGTGTATACAGCCTATTCAGGGCAAGAAGTCAAGAAACTGCAGAGGTCATGGAAGATCAATGCTTACTGGCTTACTCTTCATGGCTTGCTCAGCCTGCTTTCTAATAGCATCCAGGACCTCCTGCACACGGGCGACACTACTCTCTACAAGCTGAGCCCACCCACATCAATCATTAATCAAGAAAATGCCCCACATGATGGCGCATGGACCAATCTGGCGTGGGCAGTTTCTCAGTTGAAGTTCTTTTTTCTCGAATGATTTTAGTTTGTGTCAAGTTGCAGGGGGAAAAATATAACCAGGACAAAAGGCAAGTTGGCAGAGAAGCATAGGGCTACCTTCTGGTGCCTTCAGTGAGAGTAAAACAACTAAAGAAAGATGGTTACATATTGGAAGTGAATGGTTCTAAGAGAAGACAAAGCCCAGGGTATGGGCAGGTATATGGGATGATAAATAGATTAAGCTACAAAACTAAACATGGGGAGTTGTTCAACAATACAAACGATTAAAGGCAAGGAAGGGACAGGACATGAAGACAGTCTGAGCATGATACCAAAGACTCCATGACTGTTGAAAAATTACCTAGTAGAATATAACTGGGAAAGGAAGAAGAATTGGGATAAATTATATGCAATGACTGTCAAGAGAAAAGCCATTTTAACCAAACTTGGTCAAATCTGAAACAAGAATAGATAGTCCTGCCAGCCCCCTGGCTGATCTGTTGTTGGGGGGAAAAGAAAGAGTCATTTCCCCTTCAAAGGACTAAAGGTTATACGCCCTCTCAGAACTCAGTGAGAACCTTTAAAAGACAATGCTGCTGAATCACAAAATACTTCCTGGTAATAGAATAAAAGAGGCTATATCAGATTGCTGTTCAAGAGAGAGCTTTGCTGGGAGTGTGGCTCAGTATGATAGTGTAAGACCTAAAGTTTAATTCTCTGTATTGGGGTAGGGATGGAAAGGGAGAGTAGGGGAGACAGGTTGTGGTGGGGAAACCTGGGGGAGGGAGGAGGGAGAGAAAGAAGGTTAATAAGTGGGTGGTAAGAGATTAGGAAGTGAAGGATAAGTTGGAGAATGATAAGCTGTAATTACTTTTACTTTACATATAAACATGGAAGCAGACAGAGGAAGTATGATGAAGGGTCAAGTTACAACAGAGAGTTCAGCTGTAGAAAAGCTTAACTGGAAACTTTGGAATAACTTTGAGATGGGACTATTTCAAATCCCTTTCTACTATGGTGACCAGAGTCTAGGTTTGCTATGTCATGCAGCTTATATGCTATTTGATATTTCAACAGATATTTACTGGGTGCCCATAAATGCTGAGCTTAGTTCTAACTGTTATGGAAACATTAAAAATAAAGACAGAGGCCCTGCTCTTAACAGCTCACAGTTCTATCTGATAAGACCCTCACTGGTAATGGAAATATCATCTGAAAGTTTCAATTTGAAAAGGTCCTCGCCTCATGTTGCTACTGAGCAATTTGTAGACAGTATGAACGAGGAACTGGAATTTTAATCTCCGAAAATTTTAGTTAAACTCAGATTTAAGTAGTTACATGTGATCAGCAATACCATATTCAATGGTAAAGGATCTTGCCTTCATATGATGTTTACGTCCATTAGCAAGGGAAAGCAGTGTGACAAGAAAAGCAGTCTGCAATTCCTCCTCAGGAGGACAGTCCCTTCAACATCATCTTTCTAAAGCAACTGTCCTGTCTCAAGTGCTGGAAACTGACTGATCATTGTTTACTAAGAGGGACTATCCTGAAAAGACATGAGGCCACTGAACCAAAGCATTACTAGAGAATCATGATAAAATGACACACATCAAGCAAAAACATGCAACAGGAATCTCTCTCTGCACCTGTCAAATGCTGCCACACATCCTCCACCTGTCACTTATTAAACAGTCCAAATTGCAAAGGAAATGGTTCTAATGTTCGATTATACTTCCTGATAAGGTGACACGACAAGGTAACCCAAAGCAGTGATGTCAAAACGGTGAAGACTAAGTTATGCAAAAGGCAAACTATTTTACAAGATATCACTATGGGCAATAATTTTAAATGTTTAAGCCTGTTCCCTTGAATAGTTACTGCTTTAATTTCTTCTATTCACTTCTGATGTCAAACACACATCATCTCTATCACTGTAGAGAAGTGGCCGCATATCCTGGCTTAGCCACAGTGTCTCACTCCCTCTGACACACTGAGAGGCCCAAAGATGATTATATGAACAACATCCAAACCACTCCCTAGATCTTTCTAACTTGAGCTGGCAAGCAACTGCCGTTTTTCACTGGAACATATAGTGCTTGCCTCACAGAGAAAACAGTAGAAAATAAGCCAACTTAGAGAAAGAGAAGAGGAAGAAGGAGAAAAGAAGGAAATAAATTCTGTCTGCTCATAGTTTAGTTGTAGATTTTTGTGTCCAAGAAAAAACAAACAAAACAGTTAAGTCCTTAACCTTCCTACAAGTTATGTAGAAACATAGTCTCTTTAATTTCTTGTAATAGTTTGGGTTAGAATGCTGCTGTTATGGAAAGTTGAATACACAGTTAACCATCTGTAATTTTTACATGGTTAAATTTACAGGTAACAATACACTTAACAAACTGAATAAATCCATAGTAAATCAGCCTTCTAAGATATAAAATGTGGAGTGGCTTGGGTTCCTTCTGGTCTGTACCTGTATACCTTGGGTGCAAACTCTGCAGCCAGTCCCACACACAGCAAGTAGAGGAGGCTCAAATACCAATCGCTCTAACATAGCCAGGATCCCAGGATCCCAGGAGCTTGGTCACACCAGGATCTCGGGGTCCCAGAGGCAACTTGACTACCAGGGACTCTGTCAAACCCAGAATCTCAGGGTCACTGGATCCCAGAATCAAAGGATCAAAGAAACAGCTGAACTGTGAGGAGTTCTGACACATCTAGGATTACAGGAAGGACAGACTCCAGTCAGATATCGAGGGCAGGTAGCACCAGAGATATTCAGATGGCGGGAGGCAAGCATAAGAATATAAGCAACAGAAACCAAGGTTACTTGGTATCATCAGAACCCAATTCTCCCACCATAACAAGTCCTGGATATACCATCACACCAGAAAATCAAGACTTGGACTTAAAATCACTTCTAATAAAGATGATCAAGGACATTAAGAAAGACATAAATAACTCCCTTAAAGAAATACAGGAAAACACAGGTAAACAGATAGAAGCCCTTAAAGAGGAAACAGAAAAATCTCTTAAAGAGTTACAGGAAAACACAATCAAATAGGCAAGGAAATGAACAAAACCATCCAAGATAAAAAATGGAAATAGAAACAATAAAGAAATCACAAGGGGAGACAACCCTGGAGCCAGAAAACCTAGGAAAGAGATCAGGAGTCATAGATGCAAGCACCACCAGCAGAATACAAGAGCTAGAAGAGAGAATCTCAGGTGCAGAAGATACCATAGAAAACATTGACACAACAGACAGAGAAAATGCAAAATGCAAAAAGCTCCTAACCCACAACATCCAGGAAATCCAGGACACAATGAGAAGACCAAACCTAAGGATAAAACGTATAGAAGAGAGTGAAGGTTCCCAACTTAAAGGGCCAGTAAATTCTTCCACAAAATTATAAAAGAAAACTTCCCTAACCTAAAGAAAGAGATGCCCATGAACATACAAGAAGCCTGCAGAACTCCAAATAGACTGGACCAGAAAAGAAATTCCTCCCTTCACATAAAAATCAAAACACCAAATGCATTACACAAAGAAAGAATATTAAAAGCAGTAAGGGAAAAAAGGTTAAGTAACATATAAAAGCAGACATCAGAATTACACCAGACTTCTCACCAGAGACTATGAAAGCCAGACAATCCTGGACAGATGTTCTACAGACCCTAAGAGAAATGCCAGCCCAGGCTACGATACCCAGCAAAACTCTCAATTACTGTAGACGGAGAAACCAAAATATTCCATGACAAAAACAAATTTACACAATATCTTTCCACAAATTCAGCACTATAAAGGATAATAGATAAAACACCAACAGAAGGAGGGAAACTACATCCTAGAAAAAGCAAGAAAGTAATCTTTCAACAAACCCAAAAGAAGACAGCCACATAAACATAATTCCATTTCTAACAACAAAAAAACCCAGGAAGTAACAATAACTTTTCCTTAATATCTCTTAACATCAATGGACTCAATTCCTCAATAAAAAAAACATAGACTAACAGACTGGATATGTAAACAGGACCCAACATTTTGCTGCATACAAGAAATGCACCTCAGTGTCAAAGACAGACACTAACTCAGAGTAAAAGGCTGGAAAACAACTTTCCAAGCAAATGGTCCCAAGAAACAAGATGGAGTAGCCATTCTCATATCAAATAAAATCAACTTTCAACCAAAAATTATCAAAAGTGGCAAGAAAGGACACTTCATACTCATCAAAGGAAAAAATCTACCAAGATGAACTCTCAATTCTGAACAACTATGCTCCAAATGCAAGGGCACCCAAATTCATAAACGAAACTTTAATCAAGCTTAAAGCACACATTGTACCCCACACAACAATATTAGGAGACTTCAACACCCTACTCTCAGCAACGGATAAATCATATAAACACAAACTAAACTGAGACAAAGTAAAACCAACAGAAGTTATGGACCAAAAGGATCTAACAGATATTTATAGAACATTTCATCCTAAAGCAAAAGAATATACCTTCTTCTCAGCACCTCATGGTACCTTCTCCAAAATTGACCAAATAATTGGTCAGAAAACAGGCCTGAACAGATACAAGAAGATTGAAATAATCCCATGCAACCTATTAGATCACCACAGACTAAGGCTGGTCTTAAATTCCAACAAAAATAACGGAAGTCATACATACACATGGAAGCTGAACAATGCTCTACTCAATGATAACTTGGTCAAGGAAGAAATAAAGAAATTAAAGACCTTTTAGAATTTAATGAAAATGAAAACACATCATACCAAAACCTATGGGATACAATGAAAACAGTCCTAAGAGGAAAACTCATAGCTCTGAGTGCCTCCAAAAAGAAACTGGAGAGAACATACACGAGCAGCTTGACAGCATACCTAAAAGTGCTAGAAAAAAAAAGGAAGCAAATTGACCCAAAAGGAGTAGACAGAAGGAAATAATCAAACTCAGGCCTGAAATCAATTAAGTAGAAACAAAAAGAACTATACAAAGAATCAACAAAACCAGGCTGGTTCTTTGAGAAAATCAACAAATGGATAAATCCTTAGCCAGACTAACCAGAGGGCACAGAGACGGTATCCAAATTAATAAAATCAGAAATGAAAGAGGAGACATAACAACAGAAACTGTGGAAATCTAAAAAAAAAAAAAAAAAAAAATCATCAGATCCTATTACAAAGTTTATACTCAACTGAGTTGGAAAATCTGGATGAAATGGACAATGTTCTAGATACATATCAGGTGCCAAAGTTAAAATGAAATCAGATAAACCATCTAAACAGACCCAAAACCCCTAAACAAATAGAAGCAGTCATTAATAGTCTCCCAACCAAAAAAAAGCCCAGGACTAGATGGGCTTAGTGGAGAATTCTATCAGACCTTTAAAGAAGACCTAATACCAATACTCTTCAAACTATTCCACAAAATAGCAATAGAAGGGACACTACCCAATTAGTTTTTCTATGAAGCCACAATTACGCTTATACCTAAACCACACAAAGACCCAACAAAGAAAGAGAACTTCAGACCAACCTCCCTTATAAACATTGATACAAAAATACTCAATAAAATTCTTGCCAAGTGAATCCAAGAACACATCAAAATGATCATTCACCATGATCAAGTAGGCTTCATTACAGGGATGCAGGGATGGTTCAATATACAGAAATCCATCAACGTAATCTACTACATAAACAAACTCAAAGAAAAAACACATATGATCATTTCATTAGATGCGAAAAAGCATTTGAAAAAATTCATCATGCCTTCATGTTAAAAGTCTTGGAAAGATCAGGAATTCAAGGCCCATAACTAAACACAGTAAAAGCAATATACAGCAAACCAGTAGCCAACATCAAACTAAATGGAGAGAAACTTGAAGCAATCCCACTAAAATCAGGGACTAGACAAGGCTGCCCACTTTCTCCCTACCTATTCAATATAGTACCCAAAGTTCTAGCTAGAGCAATTAGCAAAAGGTCAAAAGGATACAAATTGGAAAGGAAGAAGTCTAAATATCACTATTTGCAGATGATATGATGGTATACTTGGGTGACCCCAAAAATTCCACTAGAGAACTCTTAAAGCTGATAAACAACTTCAGCAAAGTGGCTGGATATAAATTTAACAAATCAGTAGCTTTCCTATACTTAAAGGGGAAACAGGCTGAGAAAGAAATTAGGGAAATAACACCCTCCACAATAGTCACAAATAATATTACTTAACTCGGTGTGACTCTAACCAAGCAAGGGAAAGATCTGTATAATAAGAACTTCAAGTCTCTGAAGAAAGAAATCAAAGAAGATCTCAGAAGATAGAAAGATCTCCCATGCTCATGGATTGGCAGGATCAATATAGTAAAAATGGCTATCTTGCCAAAAGCAATCTACAGATTCAATGCAATCCCCATCAAAATTCCAAACCAATTCTTCATAGAGTTAAAAAGAGCAATTTGCAAATTCATTTGCAATAACAAAAAACCCAGGATAGCAAAAACTATTCTCAACAATAAAGAACCTCTGGTGGAATCACTATCCCTGACCTCAAGCTACATTACAGAGCAAAAGTCATAAAAACTGTATGGTACTGGTACAACAGCAGACAGGTAGATCAATGGAATAGAATTGAAGACCCAGAAATGAACCCTCAAACATATGGTCACTTGATATTTGACGAAGGAGCTAAAACTATCCAGTGGCAAAAAGACAGCATTTTTAACAAATGGTGCTGGTACAACTGGAGGTCAGCATGTAGAAAAATGCAAATCTTATCTCCTTGTACAAAGCTCAAGTCCAAGTGGATCAAGGAACTCCACATAAAACCACATACACTGAAACTTACAGAGGACAAAGTGAGGAAGAACATCGAACACATGGGCACAGGGGAAAATTCCTGAACAGAACACCAATGGCTTATGCTCTAAAATCAAGAATCAACAAATGGGACCTCATAAAATTGCAAAGCTTCTGTAAGGCAAAGGACACTATCAATAGGACAAAAAGGCAACCAACAGATTGGCAAAAGATCTTTACCAATCCTACATCCAATAGGGAGCTAATATCCAATATATACAAAAACCTCAAGAAGTTAAGACTCTAGAAAATCAAATAATGCTATTAAAAACAGGGTACAGAGCTAAACAAAGAATTTTCAACTGAGGAATATCAAATGGTCGAGAAGCACCTAAAGAAATGTTCAACATCCTTAATCATCAGGGAAATGCAAATCAAAACAACCCTGAGATTTCACCTCACACCAGTCAAAATGGCTAAGATGACAGCCAATGCTGGCACGGATATGAAGAAAGAGGAACACTCCTCCATTCCTGGTGGAATTGCAAGCTGGTACAAACACTCTGGAAATCAGTTTAGTGGTCCCTCAGAAAATTGGACATAGTACTACCTGAGGACCCAGCTATACCACTCCTGGGCATATACCCAATAGATGCTCCAGCATGTAATAAGGATACATGTTCCACTATGTTCATGGCAGCCTTATTTATAATAGCCAGGAGCTGGAAAGAACTCAGATGTCCCTCAACAGAGGAATGGATACAGAACATGTGGTACATTTATACAATGGAGTACTACTCAACTATTAAAAATGATGAATTCATGAAATTCTTAGGCAAATGGCTAGAACTACAAAATATCATCCTGAGTGAGGTAACCCAATTGCAAAATAATACACATGGTATGCATACACTGGTAAGTGGATATCAGCCCAAAACTCCAAATAACCAAGATACAATTCACAGACCACATGAAGCTCAAAAATAAGGAAGACCAAAGTGTGGGTACTTTGGTCCTTCTTTGAAGGAGAACAAAATACTCACAGGAGCAAATATGGAAATAAAGTGTAGAGCAGATACTGAAGGAAAGGCCATCCAGAGACTGGCCCACCTGGGTATTCATCCCATATTATACAGTTACCAAACCCAGACACTATTGTGGATGCCAAGAAGTGCATGCTGAAAGGAGCCTGATATGGCTGTCTCCTGAGAGTCCCTGCCAGAGCCTTAAAAATACAGAGGCAGATGTTCGCAGCCAACCATTGGACTGAGCGCGGGGGTCCCCAATAGAGGAGTTAGAGAAAGGAGGACTGAAGGAGATGAAGGGGATTGCAACCCCACAGGAAGAACAACAATATTCACTGACCAGTTCCACAAGAGTTCCCAGGGACTAAGTCATCAACAAAGGAGTACACATCACTCCAGCTGCATATGTTGCAGAGGATGGCCTTGTCATGCATCAGTGGGAAGAGAGGTCCTTGGTCCTATGAAGGCTGGATAAATGCCCCAGTGTAGGGGAACTGAGGGTGGGGAGGTGGGAGTGGATGGGTGGGTAGGTGGGTGGGTGGAGGAACACCCTCTTAGAAGCAGGGGAAGGAAGGATGAGATAGGGAGTTTCCAGGGGTGGGAGAAACGGGGAAAGGGGATAACATTTGAAATGTAAATAAAGAAAATAGCCAATAAAAAATTTTTAAAAAAAATATATAAAATGTGTATGTGTGCACATTCAATTGCACGTGCACATGCACTTGTCCTTACAGGCACATGTGGAGACCAGGCATTGGCACTGGGATGTCTTTGATGGCTTCTCCATCTTATTTTTTGAGGTAGGGTCTCTCACTTTACCATAAACTTGCTCCTTTGGTTAAACTGACTGGCCACCCTGTCTGTGCACCGTTGTCCTTGGGTGTTTACATGGTGCGATGGATCCAAGCTCAGGTCCTCAAGCCTGAGCAGCAAGCATGTTACCACTGAGCCATCTCACTGCCATAACGAAATACCTTCTAAAACATTATTCTTCACACTGTGACGTATTATGATGAATAAAGCACTGTAATGAAGACTAAACACTAGCATATAATAATAACTAGTCTATAACCTCTAAAGCACACATTTATGCCCAGCAGATCAGCTACTTAGCATATAGTGTCATTTTAAAATAATGGGTTTTTTTAAGCACTATTTACATTTTTCCTGTCAGGACCCACTTTTTCCCCCAGATAGTGTCTGACCTACCATTAGATGGTACTAAATAGAAGCTACACTTATACTTATTTTAGTGAAAAATAAACATATACTTAGGAGATGTGATTAAATTTATAAATCAGTAAATCAGACATGACATCAATTATATAATATTCTAAAGGGAGAGAATTAAACAATCTTCAGAAGTACTCCTATCCGATATTGTATGGTTAAGGTATCCTTATTTTAAAATGTCTGGGGTCAATCACACATGATGAATGATCTGGAGAAACTCAAGAAAAATAAAAAGCAAATTTTAAAAGTGACTAATGAAATAGGAAATGATTTATATTATTGACAAGTTAAAGATAAAAGCTGGCTTGTATTTTATTAAATGTTGTCAAATAAAATAAAACAAGGACTATGGGTCAAGTTCATTATTGTCTTTAAGTAACAACAGGATGCTAACGTTTTACCACTATGGCTACAGAAGCTAGAAGCAAGAGGAGTAGGTACAAATTTAAAATAGAAACACTCTAAACGGCCTGAGATGACGGTAGAATAAAACCCATGAGGGCGCTTCCCTGGGGAGAGGAGAGGTTAGAAAGAGTCTCGAAGACACTGTCTGGAATAGTTAAGTAACAAGCACCTAAGTGCAAAAGACGAGCAAGACTGGTTCTCAGAGTCCATCACAGATTCATGATTTTACAGTCAGCCACTCTGGAGGCAGAGGCAGGCAGATGTTTATGACTTCGAGGTATAGAGAGTTCTACAACAGCCAGGGCTACAGAGAAAAACCCTGTCTCAAAACAACAAAACAAAATAAAACAAAAAACCAAAGGCTAGACTTAGTCTAACTACATGTTGTATAGAAAAAATATTTTACAAAAAGAAAATAATGCAGAAAATTTAGAAAGTTGACAAAAATGCACCAGACAAATGGAAGCTGTATAAAATACACATAGTAATCACATCAGATAATGGAGGGTTCAAGTAAAAAAATAAGTGAAGGACAAGAAAGATCTATTTTCGTAATAAAAAAAAAACCCCGCAATTGATCATCAAAATATACCTTGCAAGTACAGTCCAAACAGCACAGCAACCACCTTTATGAAGCAGAACTATAAGAAGTCCAAGACAGAAACATGCTAATAATCAGACTTTAATATTGACTAGTTCACACAGAGATCAAATGAACAACTGAGAAGTACAAAGAAAATCTAAATTCCATAACATAAATGTATCAAATATTACCTGACTTGAAATAGTTTAACTTTAAATTTCCACTTTACAATGATATGAAGGTTGTATGTATTCAGTAGAAACTGTCCCTCAAATTTCAAATTTTGGTTTGTTCCCAGGCTATCAATATACAGTATAACATGCTCTCAAACTGATAGCCAGGGGCAGCACTGGTCATCCATGTGATGATATAGATAAATAACCAATCTTATAGTCCACTGATACCGTATGATGAGGGTTTGATCCCAGTGTGACCCATATACAAGAGCACACGCTGAAGAGCAACTGTGCTCACTTCACTTCACATATGGTTATATGACCCACAGCAACTGACCGTACAGTACAGGCATGAGGCAAAGCAGGTGACCATTTTGTGAAAATTGTGAAACAATCGCCTTAGGTTAAGACAAATGGCAGAAACTGCCTATAAAGCTAAAGACTGGGGCTGCAGGGACAGCTAAGTGGCTAATAGCATTTGTGGCTCTTGCAAAGGATCCACTTTCAATTCCCAGTACCCACATGGTGGCTCATAATCACCTGTAACTACAGTTCCAGGGTATGTAACACCCTCTTCTGAGCTCTGAGACACACACACACACACACACACACACACACACACACAATGAATGTCTCTGATCCTAATACTGGCCTTGACATGTTAGATCATAATATTAATGTATTGCGTAAAGTAGAAATATTCTCTGATCACAATGATGTGAAGAACAAAATTAATGATAAAATAGTAAAAGAGAGCCAAGAAGAAAGTTATTTTCTAATCAAAGATTTTTTAAAACCTCTCTTAAGGTATAGGATTAAGGTCAATTAAGTCAACTATTTCTACTGTACCAGTGAATAATTAAACATTTTAAACAGCATCCCTTTAAATAGTATTTAAGTCTTAAGCAAAAGGGAGCTACAGGTGGTTATGAACCATCTGCAATTGAACCTGGGTCCTTTGCAAGAGTGACATGTGTCCAACTGCCATGGTGTCTCTCCTGCCCCTAAAGCTAATTTCCTAATCAATGAAGAAACTCAATGGGACTGAAGCAAGCATGCCTACCATCTATACTCCGACCCAGTATTACACTGGATTGGGAAGCTAAGAATTGGTAAAGAAATAAAATCATCTCAACAACTAAATGAAGTAACTGAGGTACCAATAAATTGACAAAGGACGCATGGGATAATTAACCCCATGTAGACAATAACCAAGCAAGGGCCATGGTAAATACACTTAACAAAACAGACTAAGCCATAAACTTATAATAGACACGAAGGGCATTATAAAGTGAAAAGTTCAATATGCTAGGAATATATAACAATTAAAAACATCTAGATATGTAAAGAGCATGAAAATATAGAAAGCTGGGCTAAGGAGATGGCTGAGGAGGTAAAGTACCTGCTGTACAAGCAAGGGGACCCAAGTTTCTCTCTCTAGCAACTATGCAAACGCAGACTAGATAGCAAGACACCCCTGCAATTCCAATGCCAGGAGGCAAAGATAGGAGCATCCTGGAGCTCAATGGCAGACTGTTTAGCTTAAATATCTAGCTCCAAATTCAGTGAGACCCTCACCTTACAAAATTCAGTGGACAACAATATAAGAAGATTCCTCAGTGTCAAACTGTGGCCACTCACATGTACAAGATCTCAGAGGATTAAGGGGAGACACTGTTCCAAAATAGCAGAGATTTCAATGTTCTATTCTCAACTTGCAAAGAAGAGGCACCTTCCTGAAAGGAACTGAATGTAAGGAGTTCCGAGAACCAACAGTCCCCAGGCTATGTTGTTGCCTACACCACTCCTCTATTACTCTCCAAGAAAAAGAAACCACAGCACCTTAGAGAAATGAATACAGACCCAGGACAAGGAAAGTCAAAACAAAGTCTAGATCAGTGGTTTTCAACCTTGGGGGGGGGGGGGGGTTCACAATCCCTTTGGGATTGAATGTCACTTTCATAGGGCTAGCCTAAGACGACCGGAAAACACAGATACTTAATATTATAATTCATAACAGTAGCAAGATTACAGTTATGAAGTAGCAATGAAAATATATAATTTTATTGTTGGGGATCACCACAACATGAGGAACTGCATTCAAGGGTCAAAGCACTAGGATGGTGGAGAATGGTGGTTCTGATGCTATGATGTCTATGATGCTAGATAATAGTGAAATCCAGATGCAGAAGAGAGCCACAGCCAAACATTAGGTCGAGCTTGGGTAATCCCACAGAAGGGGGAGGAAGGATTGTAGGAACCAGAGGGTCAAGGACACCATAAGAAATTCCACAATATCAACCAGCCTGAGCCCACAGGTGCTCACAGAGACTGAACAGCCAACCAGGGAGCCTGTATGGCACTGACCTAGGTCCTCCGCATGTTACAGTTGTGTAGCTTCATCTTCTTGTGGGACTCCTAACAGTGGGAGCAGGCACTGTCTCTACTCTATTGCCTGACTTTGGGACCTTTCCCCCTACTAGGTAGTCCTGTCTAGCTTTAATAGAAGAGGAGGTATCTTGATATACCACAGCTGGTTGATATCCATAGAGGCCAGCCCTTCTCTGAACATAAGTGGAGCAGTAGATTAGGGGTGGTTGTGTGGGGACCATGTTCAGGATATATAAATAAAATAAAATTAAAAAATAAGAAAAGCCTCAGGAAGTGGCAGGTGCTTCAAATCTGAGATAGTTTGCATGTAAAAACACAATGGAACACATAGAAGAAAATAAGAATCTACTAGTCTACAGTAGTTAAAATGATATTTACAAAAGGGAAGGCACTCAGAATCCCAAATAATAAAAAGCAAGAAATGATGAAAATACACGAGGAAATCACAACTGGGGAACACAAGTAGCAACTAAAGAGGCAAGATGGTGAATGGATGCTAAAGGTAGCAGAACATCATTTAGTGAGCATTTTGCAGTCTCAAGATACAGTGAGGGCAGATGAAGATTATTAAAGAGTAAACTAAAGAAACAAAAGAAAGTGAAATGGGTTTGGTTTATTGTCTGATTTATTGAACTGCTAACTTCATCTTGATTACAATAGAGTTAAGAAATCTGTTTCTATGTGGAGACTCAGATAAAAGAGAGGAATTTTCTGTGCTACGTGTACACCATTATGTCCCCCAAACCATCTTAGAATAAGAAACTCACCTAGTGCTCTGCAGCTCCCTGCGGGCTGCCTCCTCTGCCATCTGGGAGGCCCGCAGCTTCTCCTCACACTGCTCCTTTTCCGACTGCCTCCAGACATCACGCTCCACCTTCATCTTCTCTAAGTCTGATAATCTGTTCTCAAGTTCTAGCCTAAAACAACAGATGACAATATGTTAGCAGGCTATAATAAAGATGATCTGAGAATACAATGTTTGCACAAAGAAGTTTAACACAAACTACAGGACTAAGTACTTACTTTTCATCTTGTAAGACCATGAGTTTCTGGTAACCTTCTTCCTTGGCAGCTTGTACTTTACGTATTAATTCACGATCTTTTTCCACTAAGAGCGCTTTGTGGTGTTCAACAGTTGACTTGAGAATTTCATTGTCTGACTGCAATCCTAGTATATTTTTAGAAGAAAAATAAACTCTATTCAACATTAACATGAAGTTTCCAATTAGCAAGCATTTGACCCCTAGTAAAAGGAAAGATTGTGACAGTATCCTTCGACAACCGTAACTCATGGACACATGAAACAACAGAGGTCCTTACAGAGCATTAGCTCATCAGAACTTTCCCAAAATAACAGAGAAACAAACTAAAACGTGGACATAATGTTGTCACTTTTTACTCAAATATCTTTCAAATAGTTTACACATACTTATTCCTTTGACTCTCGGGGAACTAGAGATCAGCTTAGACGAATACACGAAGAGGCTTAGTCACTTGACTTCTTACAGGGATCCTGGAGTTAAGGCTCCAGGGCAGTATCATAAACTAGATGGTAATGGTAAAATTGAACAAAACCATAAACTGAATCCTTCAAAAGACCCAGGATTTTAGAAAATACGCTACATTTCTAACAAAATTAAAGATAATCACATTTTCAAGCTTATTAAAAGAATTCTCAAGTCTTAGAATAAATATTTCAGAAATAACTATAATTTATATTTAACCTTTAAAAACACAATATAGCAATAGATCCCAAACTCTCACACTTAAAAAAAAATACTCTCAACTCTAATAATACATAGAAACAGTCAAAATAATCACTAATAAAAATCAGCTCTACAGGAAACAACAGAGGTCAACTCAAGCACAGTGCAGCCTGAGGGTAGATTTTTAAAGTATTTAAGAAAGAAACTTAACCTCTGAGAAATTTTGATGAGCCATTTTAAGAGTAAAATGGAACTGAAACTGAGCCCACCTTGAATGAGGACGCAGTAACTAATCTAGGACTTACAGCCAATCAAACCCCAAGCTGAGCTTGTGCTCCACCGCCTTACACGCTCTAACTTGGTCGAAGATGATCTAAGAGCAACTACAATTATAAGCACACACAGGACAGGCTCGCATTTTCAATGTTTCTTTTAATCCACACAGTAATCAAGAATTGCTATATAAAATTAAGACAGTAGACAGTTCATTAAAGAAAAATCACAGAATACACAAATCATTCAACATAATAAAAATCATTCCTAATACTCTAAGATGAAAATTGTATTAAGACAGAGAATCTGGAAAAGAACTCAGGCTGGTCTATATTAATAATTTGCATTAAGACCTGGAAAGAACAGAGAAAGCATGGGAGATTATATATTACCATCAAGTTCACTTTGGATCTTATTCCTTTCTCTTTCGAGCTCACTCTTAGCTCTTGCTGCCTCCAGTTTGATGTCAGTTATTTCTAGTTTGTTTGCATGTTTAAGCTCTTTCACCTGTTGGTCATTAGAAACTGTAATTATTATTGGGTCACCTTCTTATCATTCAGTACATACCTAAAAGTATAGACAGAAATGAGAATAATCTGGTAGTGCAGGGTATAAGTACCGTCAACAAAAGTCTCCCAAGGCCCAGATACCAAACAAAAGTCACCCTGCCCCAGGGCTTAACCAAAATTGGGGAAGGGGCAAAGGCACTCTAGGTAGTAGGAACAACATATAAAATGTCAATCAGGAATGCTATCACAGAATCTTCTCTTCAAACAATAAGCTCTCCCTTACAATAAAGCGTAGGAAAGCTTAAAACCTCTGAGAGGATAGCAGGGAACAAAGCTTATTGTTATAGAGTTACTATATCTATGACCAAGAGGACAGAGTTATTTCACACTTCCATATCACAGTCCATCATCAAGGAAGTCAAGACAGACTCTCAAACAAGACAGGAACTAGAGACAGGAGCTGATGCAGAGGCCATGGCGGGTGCTGCTTACTGGCTTGTTCCTTACTGCTTGCTCAGCCTGCTTTCTCGTAGACTGAGGACCGCCAACCCAGGGATGGCACGGCTCAAAAATGGACTGGGAAATAATGAAGCAAATGCCCTACAGGGTTGCCTGCAGCCTGATCTTATGAAGACATTGTCTTAATTGAGGTTCCCTCCTCTCAGATGAATTTCGCTCTTGTCAAGTTGACAAAAAGCTATCATGCACACTGCCCAAAATAGCTGATTAGCTAATTTAAGGTAGAGTAATTAACTTTGTAAAGCTAATTTAAAAATGAGTTAGGTTAAGAAATAAAAGCAAAGAAATCAGCTCGCAGCAAAAGAATTAATAAAAGAGACCAAAAAAGGACCAATTGAATTTGGAGAGGATATGTTTTTGCATATGTATATTCAAGTGAAGTAGAAGGAAGGTATATTAAAAAAAAGCAGATAAACCCTTCATTACAAAATCTACTTCTAAAGCTACAGGGAAATGTGAACAATTTTCAATACTTTACAAATAACTAATCCATCACACATCATTTTTAGTCTAAATAGTCCTACCAAATAATTCTAGTTCATAAGTAGTATTTCTGCATCGAAAAAAAATTTATTAGAGGAGGTGTTATCTACAACTGGTACTGAAAATTTTGCAAGGAATGGTTTCATATAAAATATGCATCTCAAGAAAAAAAACTCATGAACTTTACTCTTTACATTGCTAATCCCAATCAAAAAGATACTTTCAAATTAGATTATATGGTACCAAATGATACAGAATAGCAACCTTCTGCTGGCGTTTTTCTAATACTTAAATTTTCTTACTGTGCCATAATTTTAAGGACAACTGACAAGGGCATTAAAATGTTGAGAAAATATAGTATTAAAATAATTACAGTGACATATATTACACACTAATTGCAAAATTTTGAGAGTGACACAGAAGTTCACTAAACCACACTATAGTTGCTTTTAATGAGGTAACAAATTCAAGTAAATTTCATAGAATATTGATTAATTTCATGGTAACCTAAAGAAAAAGTACATAAAAACCTAGTTTTACTAAAACAAAGAAAACATTCTTTAGGCTGGCAAGCTGGAACAGTTAGCAAGGTGCTTGCAGCACAAGCATGGACCACTGTTCAGACCCGAGCATCCACATAAAAAGCTGGGCACTGCAGGGTGCACCTGCAGTCCAGTGCTAGGAGACTGAACAGGAGATGCCCTGGAGCTGGCTAGCTGCCTGGCCAGTCTAGCTGAGTCAGTCAGCTTCAGGATCAGTGAAAGCCTGTGTCAAGTAACTACACAAGACCTAGGCTCAGTTCCCAGAACTCACATGGCAGGTATCAACTGTCTACAACTCCAGTCCTAAGAGATCTAATAACCTCTTCTGGCCTCTGTAGGCGTCAGGCACACATGGTGTGCAGACATACATGTAGACAAAGCCTCTATATACAGAAAAACAAATTAAAAAAATTTTTAATTCTTTAAAAAACTAATTATAAAATATGATAGACAATATTGTCTTTTTGATCCTCATAGGTACAAGGCACAAATATGTCACATATATATACGCAGATAAAACACTCATATATATAAAACAAGAAAAACAAAAATGTTGAAACAAAACAAAAAACAGAGAAAACAATATACAGAGAAACAATACAGTTTTTTTAGAAACTGTGTTACACCAGAAGCTCTGGCTATAAACTACATAGAAATCATACTTAAATTCTGGGTTTTTCTAAATTATAAGATGGTATAACTTCCTTACCTTAAATATTAAGAAAGACACCTTGAGAGACCTCTGGTCTCTACACACATGTGTACATACTACATAAAACACACACATACACACACAGAGAGCCAGGTAACAGCTTACTTATGCTGTTTTTATAAATTTATAGGTCTTAAGTTTTTCTTTGGTGCCATATTTCTATGTTCTTAAACTAATGTATTTACTTACAGAACCACTTGTTAAATTTTCAAAATGTGTTTTGTTTTTAAAATATAGAGATACTACTATAAGGTATATTAAAAACATGAACATGAGTGATGGAGCTAGCTTAGTGAGTAAACTGTTTGCCTTACAAGCATAAGACCTGAGTGTGGATTCCCAGGACCTATGTTCATAATCGTGTGGCATGCCAGTAATCGCAGAGCTGAGGAGGCAGAGACAGACAGACCGCTGGGGCTTGGAAGCTCACCTCAGAAAATAAGGTGGAAAACAGCTGAGGAAGATACCAAATCATGATCTTTGTCCTCCACTCTAGCATGCACAAAAATGACTAGGCCAAACATCTATAGAGCCATGGCCATCAGACCCTTGTGCTCAGGATTCCAAATACCTAAGAAACCTAAACTTCAAGAGCTCCATGGCCTCGTCAACCTCTCTACCAGGCTAAGTCAGTGTCTTAATGGACTGTCTACCAGAGGCTGGCCTTCATAGTGTGGTGTGCATTATGCTTTTGACATCACAGAAGGAAGTATTCAGTCACCCAAGACTAAAACGGAATTTTAAATGGTGGTATAAGGTATTTCATAGATGCTCAAAATCTAAACTGAGAGGGGGCTGGTGTCTGCTGCTTTTTCATAGAACTCAGACTCAGTTACCTGCACCCGGGTACATGGTGTTTCACAGCTGTCTATAACTCCACATCCAGGGCATCCAATATCCACTTTCTGACCTCCATAGGCACAAGGCACAAATAGGGCACACATACATACATGCAGACAAAACACTCATACATGTAAAACTAAAAACTGAGAAAACAATATACAGTTTTAAAAATGTATTATACCAGAAGCTCTGGCTACAAACTCCAAAGAGATGATACTTAAACTCTGGCTTTCTCTACATTATGAGATGGTGTAACTTCCTTAAACAGCTGAATCATAACAGCTCTGAGCGATGATTTCTGTAACTTAGATTTCTGAAGACTGAAAACCTCATGAGGTAAACTTAATGTTCTTCACAGAATAGAAATATCATTAAGGCCATCATTTTTAGACTAACTATAATACCTTTCATCTGAGCCACGGATAGCATAGCTTTGTTCTAAAGTCTAACATTTACAAATTTAAATAACTTAGTTAAACATACCCCAGGTGTTCCTTTGCATTGCAAACAACCATTTGCTAGGATTGCAAAATGTTGATGAAAATTTCAAGTTGCAAAGAAAACTGTGACATACATGTTAGAAATACCTTTAAAACTATCCTTCCTGCAATCCTTTTATATATAAAATTTCAGATGAAATTTGTTTTGTCTAAAGTTGAAGGATGTATTGAATACTCCCATTTATATGCAAAGTACTCCAAGTGTGCCTTAAAAAACACAGGCAATTCTCAGCAGAGTACTAATAAACAAGCACTGAGAAATAATACCAAACTGCTGTTTTCTTCGGTGGAATAAGAAACTGAATTTAGTCTCTAGCTTGAACAAAAGAAGAACAATAATGAAGTGTGTATGTACAGAACACAGAAGAGAGGTGAGGGTCAATACACAAGAGGGCCAGAGGACTAGGAAAAATTGTGTTGCAAAATCCCCCTCAATCCCCCCTCCTACCCCAAGACTTAGAAGCCACCACCGAAGCTTAGCACAGTCAATGTCCTGCTGCTACATTTACAGTTCCAGTTATTTCAGGAACCTAGTCAGACTGCTCATATTTAAACAATGTACTGTAAATATTGAATACTCAAATATGGTTGAACAAAACTGAAAACAATCTATAAAGGTCTTGAAGAAACTTGAGAATTCCCTATATCCTGAATTTACTACTCTGTGTTTTATATGTTTTGATTAGAGGTGGAGACACTGTTGAAATTTTGCTCAATTCTTATCATGTAGACATTTAATTTTTATCTGCTGACACAAATGAGGAAGAAGTCCACTAGTTGATTTCTAGTGGGATTTATACTATAGAAAGTTGGAAGAATTGTTAGTGATCAACAGAAAAAGGCTTTGTTGCACTTAGGAAATTGGATCCCAATGAAATCAACAGAATATTAAAGATATGAAATAGCTTGCCTAAGACTACACAGTTACTGACCAGTCAAAACATTATACATACATACACACACACACACACACACACACACACACACACACACACAAAATAAAATGAATGAGTTAGGATTCAAAATATGTTCAAAGCCCATAGTCTCTCTTTTGTATTTCATTACCTCATCCAGAATGGCATCATTTCTTTTTAAAATTTTTTTTAATTAGGTATTTTCTTCATTTACATTTTAAGTGCTATCCCAAAAGTCCCCCAGGTGCCCCCCCCCCACTTCCCTACCCACCCACTCCCACTTCTTGGCCCTGGCATTTCCCTGTACTGGGGCATATAAAGTTTGCAAGACCAAGGGGCCTCTCTTCCCAATGATGGCCGACTCGGCCATCTTCTGATACATATGCAGTTAGAGACAGGAGCTCCAGGGGTACTGGTTAGTTCATATTATTGTTCCACCTATAGGGTTGCAGACCCCTTTAGCTCCTTGGGTACTTTCTCTAGCTCCTCCATTGGGGGCCCTGTGTCCCATCCAATAGCTGACTGTGAGCATCCACTTCTGTGTTTGCCAGGCCCCGGCATAGCCTCACAAGAGACAGCTATTTCAGGGTCCTTTCAGAAAAATCTTGCTGGTGTATGCAATGGTGTCAGCGTTTGGAGGCTGATTATGGGATGGATCCCTGGATATGGCAGTCTCTAGATCATCCATCCTTTCGTCTAAGCTCCAAACTTTGTCTCTGTAACTCCTTCCATGGGTGTTTTGTTCCCAATTCTAAGAAGGGCCAAAGTATCCACACTTTGGTCTTTATTCTTCTCGAGTTTCATGTGTTTTGCAAATTGTATCTTGTATCTTGGGTATTCTAAGTTTGTGAGCTAATATCCACTTATCAGTGAGTACATATCATGTGAGTTCTTTTGTGATTGGGTTACCTCACTCAGGATGATGCCCTCCAGGTCCATCCATATGCCTAGGAATTTCATAAATTTATTCTTTTTAATTGCTGAGTAGTACTCCATTGTGTAAATGTACCACATTTTCTGTATCCATTCCTCTGTTGAGGTATATCTGGGTTCTTTCCAGCTTCTGGCTATTAATAAATAAGGCTGCTGTGAACATAGTGGAGCATGTGTCTTTCTTACCAGTTGGAACATCTTCTGGATATATGCCCAGGAGAGGTATTGCGGGATCCTCCGGTAGTACTATGTTCAATTTTCTGAGGAACCACCAGACTGATTTCCAGAGTGGTTGTACAAGCTTGCAATCCCACCAACAATCAGAATGGCATAATTTCTAAACTACCTAAATTTAAACCTATACAACTAATAGTATCTAAAATTAAATACCTTAATAACTATGGTTGGGTAGAGTGCTTGTACAGCACACACAAAAGCTTAACTTCTACTCCTAATACCACAAAAAGGGAGAAGAAAAATCTATGCGCGCGCGTGTGTGTGTGTGTGTGTGTGTGTGTGTGTGTGTGTGTGTGTATTTAACCTTTGAAAATTTTATTTGAAGGTGGGTATGGTGGTGCACACCTTTTATCCCAGCACTGAGAGGGCAGAGGCTGGTGGATCTCTGTGAGTTTGAGGCCAGCCTGGTCTACACTGTATTTATTCTCTAGCTTAAACAAAAGAAGAACAATAATGAAGTGTGTATGTACAGAACACAGAAGAGAGGTGAGGGTCAATACACAAGAGAGCCAGAGGACTAGGACAGTCAAAACTACATAATAAAGATCCTACCTCAAAAAACCAAAACTAACAAATATTTTATTTGCTTAATTTTACTTACTCTTAGTACCATTCATGTCAGATGAATTAAATGAACCATCAGTTACAAAACAACTTGTATGTTATACATAAACTGAAAGAAAAATAACATGTATATTCTACAATGTGAAGGAATATGAATTTTTAAATTACATTTATTAATTGGGGAAGGGGCATACAAATGCAAGGTGTATGTATAGAGATCAGAGGACAACACTCATAAGGAGGCACCAGTAATTAAATTTACCCACTGGCATCTTGCTGGCTTTTAATGGGAAAAAAGTTATGTAGACTATCTTCCAAGGGTGACATCCAATAAATCTAAAATTACTGTTTCAATCACAAAAATTTACTTTTATCACAATTCTCTAAAAGAAAGATTCAAAGTTAAACTTATACTAATAGAATACTGTCATTTCCCAAAGCAGAATGCAGTTTAACTATATGAAAAATGGTAACAAGAATATGCTAAGTCTACACGATTAGTACATTAGTTTTCTGTAGAAAAAAATTACATAGTCACCAAGTTGCCTTCCATTATATACGCACTGATGACCCTGCCAGGCTCCAATGGACAGTTCCAACCCATGTGTCCCACAGATGGTTCTGGTTAAACTAAATGGGTCACAAAATAAAACCCAAAGCCCAGATTCCAAGAAAGGGACTGGTAGAGACAGTAGTTGGGATAGAGATGAGAGGGAGATAAATAAATGTGGGCAGAGGGAGAGAATACTCACATGAATAAAACTGTCAAATAACAAAATCAATCCATTTAAAAGGGATAAAAAGACAATAAGACTACAGTGTAACTTCATAGTAAGAAGTGTCTTTCCAGTGGGGCCATGACACTTAGCCGTGGTGACTTTGTCCCTTCTCAGTCTGCGCACCGCCCATAAGCCACTGCAAGAAGTTCTTGGCCAACAAATATATAATGACTAGACAATGTCTTTAGTTAAAGCACATACATTTTTTACTAGGCTACAGTGAATAGTGTTATTTTTTTAACCTGTGAGTCATCCTGGATTTTTTTATGGTGATCTTATCTTCAAGATCTTATGAAGGTCCAAAGCTGAAAACAGCAATATGTTAGGGAGTAGTTATTAGAATTTATGACAAGCACTTTATGTATAATACCTCATTTAATTTTTCCACAACTCAAATGTATATTTATGGAGGTAGATACTAAAGTTTAAATAGAAATTACAAAGTCACAAAGCTAATTAAACAAAACAAAACAAAAAAACCTTACATTCAGTCTGCCTAACTTCAAAGTGATCTTCCATAAAACACTTTTCTCATTGCTATCTTATTTCTGATTTTGAGATACTTTATATATACATTGTATTTGGTGAAGAAAAATTGAATTTGAGAAAAAACTTTGACATAAAGATTACTTAAGGGCTAGAGAGATGTCTCAGCGGTTAAGAGCATTGACTGCTCTTCTGAAGGATTTGAGTTCAAATCATAGCAACCACATGGTGGCTCACAACCATCTGTAATGAGATCTGATGCCCTCTTCTGGTGTGTCTGAAAACAGCTACAGTGAACTTACATATAATAAATAAATCTTTTTTTTTAAAAGATTACTTAACATTCAAGTTACACTTTTAAGGATAATTTACAAGCAAATCATGTTAAAATTACTTACTGGAGAAATATTAGCAAGTATCTACTAAGTGAGTGTGCTTTCCCAGGAGCCAAAAGTACTATAGTGAAAAGCAATGTTTGCTATCATGGAGCTGACATTCAGTTAAAGGACAAAGTGGTAAGGAGAGATTTTAAAAAGAATAAAAACAAACAGGGGCTAGGGAAATGTCTCAGTGGTCAAGTTCACTTGATGCTCTTGCAAAAATTCAGAACCTATACAGCAGTGAACAGCTATCTGTAATTCTAGTCCAGGGGATCTGATGCCCTCTTCTAGCTTTCTTGAGAACACATGTAAACATGTAAAGCAATACATAGACACAGGCACACATATAAAATAAAAATAAATAATTTTAAAAATAAAAGTATATCTGATGGCATTAAGAATTATAAAGAAAGACAGAACAGGTTAATAAAACAAAGATTAAGGTGGAAGAGAAAAATTACTATTTTACTATTCTGAAGTCAGGGAAAGCAGGCCTCCTTTAGGTTCCCACTAGAGAAAGGAAGGAAGCAAGATATGTAACTATGTGGGGGAAGCTCATGGCAGGCACACAAGCACAGAGACACCAGGGCGAGTGAGCTCTTTCTAAGAGAGTCAGTGAAGGAGGGAAGAGGGAGGTGATAGGAAGGAAGCCAGATGCTGATAGTTGAGGAAGACCTCAAGGTCATAAGGGCTCTGCATGGGTAGAGGACACAGAAAACAACCAGAAATCATCAGTTAAAAGATAAAATGATAGGTTAAAAAGGATTTCAACACAGACAATTATTCAAACACCAAATTTCTTTATCACTGTGCAGTCATTCGCATGCTCTCCTGAGGACGCAAAGGACAGCAACTCACTTCACTGGCCAGTGTGCTGATTTCTCGGTCAGCTCTATGCAGTTTGCTGATTAAGCAGGTATTCTGTTCATTGCTTGATTGTAGTTCTTTTTCTAAACGCTCAGCTTGTAGTTTAGCTGACTGCTTTTCAGCCTTCAAGACAAAAGATTTTAAAATACAGCCATAACCTTTCATATTATATTAAAAATAAGCATTATTTTATTATTTATGTTGTTATTATTACTAACATGCCTGTGCAATCAAACACAAAAATTAATTATTCAAAACTTAAACAACACTAACATATCCTAAAGTAAGTTTTCTCAAACAGAACTGAGAATTCAAATTCATTTCTTTCAGGAGAGAAAGTACTCACATACCTTAATATGGCAATGGTGACATAATTCTAACATTTTTTTAGACTGTCAAGTTCACAACAGTTACAAAATAGCATTTTAGAAAGCAGGCATGGAGAGGCTTACAAGGCCCAGAAAGTGGGTAAAGGTGCTTGCTGCCCAGCCTGGCGATCTTACTTAGACCCCAGGCCTACGTGGTAGAAGGTGAACACCATCCTCTGACTGCCGTGGTACACAGGCCTCACACAGGTCTATGCGCACACACAATAAAGGAATATAAAACAATTGAAAATCCACAATCAATGGAGATTCTTTTTTTTTCAATCAGAGACAGACAAATTCTCCACTGTCCTGGAGCCGTCAGAAGCATAGGCAAAGAGGCTTCTGACCTTACCACAAATTAAATCTCTAAACTGCCAGAAATTTCCTCAAATTGATATTCAAAGTACTCTTACCAGAGAGGAAAAAAAAGCTTTGAAACATTCCTACTCATGATAAGTAAAATGAGTGTTTCTTCACTTACAGGATAAACTTCAGGTTTATGTTTTCTATGCATGTTTACTGTATTAAAAAAGGACTTTGTTCAGCAACTAAGCCAGAGAACAATTATTTTGTTGAAATATAAAATGGTATTCTTTGTGTACAACAACAGCTGTGAAACACTAGAGAAAAATACTATTTGTTATCGTATGTTTTTCATTTCATCTGACAAATGATAAAAATTAAATACGGGCTCTTCTGAAAAATGTCCCAAATGAGCCATCTGTCTTTTGTCATCACTCATCTTACCTGGAAAATAATCGCTCTAGATGACCTTGGTCAAACTTCACACTGGGACCAGACACTATATTCACCTGCAACTTTCCCCTTACTCTGCCACTGTGCCAATATATTAAGAACTGCAAAACTACATTATCTTACTGTAAACTGGTTTAAGTCTAATGTTCAGGGACTCTAACAAGTTTAATTGTGGAAATCAACAAGGACGGACACAGACCTCATCCTCCCCACTCTCTCCCCCAAGTGACTTCCATTCTTCCAAACTCACTAACGTATTCCATGGACCAGCTGATTAGCCCATCATTACTGAGTATTTTGAGACTGACTATTAACTACAAACCATGTGCATATAATTTCCTTCCAGCTCAACCATTTCACAGCTCTCTCAAGGAGGAAAACACAAACTCCCAAATAAATAAGCACATAAAGTAGCATCTCTGCTCCATCCTAGGCCCCAGGGTCTAAGAGGCATCGGCCTGTCTGAATACAGAGAAAGTCAAGAGTCTTCCTCAGCGATCCCCCCACCAGCCCCAGGGCGGCTCTGCCAACACTGCTCCTTCTCTAATGAGCTCAGGGAAAGAACTCAGTCAAGATCGGGATGCATTGGTAGCCAGCTACCTTTTATCACTTTGGCTAGAGAGCTGTTTCAAATTATATACAATATGTCTGCTCAAATAGAATTTATAACTTTAACATTTTAAATACTAGAATAAGGAATTTATAATTTCAAAATAATTATTCTTTCTGTTTTGAGATGACTTTACTCTTGAAAACTTGGGGGATATTTTGTATATTACATTCCGTGACATTTTAAAGTCCTTTCACTCAGATGATGACTCCACTCCCAAAGAATGAATATCCCTCAGCAATGTAGAGCACAGCCACTGCTGATCAATCAAAACCTTTCCTCTTCCCATGTACACTTGGGAGTCCGCAAATGCGTCAGCACTAGATCGCAAGCATTTATTTATGTTCTAAAAACCAAAGGCTTGTCAAGAGCACTTTTAAAACTTATGCCATACTCCACTGGGATGCAATTAAAACCTTACCTCCAAGGATCTGAGTGTAGCCTGCATCTCAGCCAACTGCCTCACCTGTATTCTTTGGACATTTTCTACCTGAGCACCAGAATTTTCTTTCTCAGCCCTTAATTCTGCTACTTCAGCCTCTAAACTTTTCAATTTCTGAAGCAAATGGGTTTTTTCTCGAACAAGTTGCTCCATTCGTTTGCTGTCTCTCGTGGGATCAACACTAAGCAGCTGGTTATGTAGCTCCTCTTTGTCCTTCTCCAGTCGTGCAACCTAATAATTGGAAAGGAAGTATACAAGCTCTAAATGACTGAATTTTCAGTCATGAACATGCTTTACAAGTCAGTAAATTAAAATTAAAAATCGTACAACATGAAAGCTCAGGTGTGGAAATTAAGTAAAAAGGAAAAACCTCTAAAACGTCACGTTCCTCATTCTGTCCTCAGCATGACACAAGTCTAAGAGGAAGGACTTTGCCCTATTTTTCCCTCCCTCCCCACAGTGTCTGGCACAGGGCTTAATCAAATGCTGGCTAAAATTCAAAATTGTAAATACTACAATAAAATAATTATTTAAAACACATAAACTTCACAAGCCCATGACAGAAAATCACGCAAGGCCAATTCAATGGCCACTCTTAAATTTCGCCTCACTTGTTTGTCTTACTCTCCTTAACTCTTTGGCTATGTCTAGGCTAATAAATCATCTCTTTGTGAGGAACTAATTCACACAAAATCTGTATAAATACAAAAGCAGTCAATGAACTTTTAAAGTAATGGCCAAGTTTATTAAAGTCCTAACTAATTAAAGCCCAGGTCTTATCATGTTCATTATTCCAAGGTTTAATACATTCACTAAGGAACTCAAAGAGGCAAGAAACAAGTAGGATTTTCCTTTCATAACAGCTCTCATTGCCAGATGATACATGCTTCCAAATCAGTGTGTTCCAAATAGTTTCCTAACACCTGAGGCACTTCAGAGGCCCCTTGCTCCTGAGGATTAAGGGACTAAGCACTAAGAATAAATAGAAACCCCTACCTCCCTTTTTGGTGATCTTCCTAGTTTATTATAACTTATCACTACATCTGCTTCTAACTTTTATTTCTTTTTCATTTTCATTTCCATCTTCTTCTGAGTGGTGCCAGGGATTGTACCCAGGGCCTTGAACAAGATACAGCAGTGTTCTACAGTGAGGTACAAGCCCAGCCCCATTAGCAATTCTTTTCTATTTATTTCTCCATGCTGGGGTTACCTCTCATTCTTCAATTGCACCAGTAGCTAGTTACAGCCAGGATGAACACTGAAGGTTCAACCTAAGTCACAAGGACACTAAGGGAATGCGCTGGGACATAGGCAATGCTGGCTGAGCTCTCAAGAATTTAAGAAGCTGGTTCTTCATCTTCAAAACGCCAAGAGAGGCTCTCTCTGATCTTTCTTAGTCTTACAACTTATGAATTCCAAGTTTGAATTTGTATACAATGAATATTAAAGATATTGACAGGGCATAAAAATGAAGACATCCAGGATGTAAACATATTTTTCGAGAAAAATGAAACTCATCCAAGAAGACAAGCATCAAAGTCCAACTAACAGCTCAGTGATGCACTCAGTGATGTACTCAATGTGTACAAGACCCCAGGGTTTAATTCTAAGCACCGTGGCCACTCACCACAAAAACAAAATAAAAACAAAACCAACAACAGCACCACCACCAAATAAACAGAAAAAAAAAAAAGGTATAACTAATTCATCTCTCCTATTCCCTCCCTGATCTTTTATGTAGAATAATTCTCTCCCACGTTTGTTCTCGGACTACATTTATTCAGTTTCTTCCTCCTTCCACTAACTGTATGAGTCTGTATTAAGTCACATTATAACTTTCAAAGAATTTCCTACATAAACACACTGTATTTACATCATTTTCATCTCTCCCAATATCCTCTCCAACTCCTATCTTCCCCTTTATGCTCTCAAATTCATCACCTCCTTTTCTAATTATTGTTTCTGGAAATACTGTAGGTGTAGAGACATACACACATACAACCTTCTGAATCCAGTTACTGTTGCCCATCTGTACGTATGCAGTGCTGACCACTCTGAATGGGGATCTTGTCAGGGGTCTCTCATCTCTGGAGAAACCTGACTCTCCCTCTCTTAGCAGCCACTGACTGCCTATAGTTCTTCAGAGGGTAGATAGAGCGTTGAGAAAATTTCCCCTGCCTACTCTGGCATTTGAGTGACATAGTCTTATGCAGGCAAGCACACAGTTGAGACTTCATGGATGCAGTACCCCTGACATGTCTAAAAGCCACTTTCTCACAGCAATTGTCCTGGTTCTGCCTCTACAACCTTTCTGCCCCCTCTTCCATGATGCTCTGTGAGCCTTAGGTATAGAGGTTGTCTGTTAGAAGTCCCAGCCGGGGTTGTGCATCCTAGTCATATACGTTCTACATTTTGACCAGATATAAATCTCGTAGCATCCTCCATCTGCTGCAGAAGCTTCTTTGGTGGAGGATGAGAGAGAGATTTCTCTGAAGATAAATATTTAGAACAGTTGAAAGCTACACTTATTTAGAAAAATATCAGTAGGTCATCCTCTAGGGCCTATGATCTTGCCCCGGGTTCTTGGCTGGGTTTACAGCAGTAGGCTGTATTCCCTCCTACTGAGCAGGCCTTAAGTCCAATTAGATGACCACGGGTTTACCCAAGATCTAAGTGCACTATCACACTGTTGTGGCAGCCTGCCTGGCCAGTGGTTACTGTGGTCCACAGGCGTTACAGCTGGGTACCACTGTTCTCTTTTGACAGTTTGCAGAGCACCTTAAAATCCTATGGGAGTTAGAGCTTAGTTAGGGAAAAGCCTTCTGGGTCAGTACCAGTTTGATTCTTCAAGTCCTGTGAAAAATATGTGGTGCCTTCAGCAACAGCCTTCAAGTTCTAGAAGGCAATCTAGGGCAACGGAGGTAGCCTATATTGTTTTCGGGTTTCTTGAACACCCCTGATAAGCCATTTCTTTTATCTCAGCTTCAGTTTGAATGAAGGACTTAGGCTGGGTGCTTTTGTAAGATACTGTTTAGCATTTACATAAAATAACTCAAGTACATGTTTTGTTTGGACAGTGGTAGGGACTAAATGCAGAGTCATAAACTTGGTAAAGTAGCACTTTACCACTAAGCTACATCCTCATCTGCGAACAGTTATAATATGTTATTGTTACTGGTAGGGTGGCTCAGGTAGGTAAGGACAAGGTGTATCACAGGTTTAGACAATGGTGCCCTCAAGTGAGATAAAAAGTTAGTAGTCATACTTTGACAGTGCCCATTCTAAATATACAGCCACACAGCTAATACCTGAGAGGCATTTGTATGACACCAGCAATGGCAGCTGAAGCAATGACAACTACCAAATGGCAGTCTAGCTTAGAATTTATATAACTCCTCAAACACAATTCACTGTCAAAAACCCTTCCTACCCAAACTGTTGACCACTGCTTTCTAAGTACTAATCTCAAAATCACGTGCATAATAAACATTAAGTACTTTGTACCCAGCACTATTTTAGGCAGTAAAAATATGTACAGCTCAACAGAGATACACACACACACACACAACCTGTAGTCTAGAAGCCGATTATCTCCAGTCACTGCCGTACAACACTCCTCGCTCATTCACCTGGGCAGACTTTGGACACATCCTCAGTTCTGTCTTTTCTCCCACTGTTAATCAGACTCATACGTCATTTTCCTTGATGTCCTTCATTTGTTTTTACCTCTGGTCTTTCTCTAATTTCTCCTCTTTGACATCTGTCCAAACTTGCCTATACTGAAGTTCCATTCACATCTACTTTACTCTCTTTAGAATAAAAACTGGCTTGACAGGTTAAGACATTTGGTATTAACCAATTTTGCTTTTCTAAAAGCTGAAGTAGAAAAAAATGGACAGAAACAGAACAGGGATTACAAAGAGTGAATGGCTTCTTTTTCAAAGGACATTGGTATCACTCCATAACCCCGAGGCACACACAGGGAAAGGGAGAATACCTATTTGCTGTAATCCATCCTTGTATTTATTGTCTTTATGGCGTAGCATACAAATAGTTAAGCTGAAAAATCAAGCACCTAGACTTTGTTCTGCAGTATTTTAAAGCTACTCCTATACTTCCTTCTGGCTTGTAAGAACATTGTCAGTCTTGCCTGCCTCCTTCTGCAAACAGTGTCCTTCCAACTTATATTTAATTTATTTCAGATAACAGCATACTACATAGCCTAAAATGGCTTGTAACTATGTAGTCATAGCCCAGCTTACACTCTTTTAAAATCTTTTATTTCTTAATTATGTATATAGGTATGTGTCTCTGTGTGGAAATGTGCACTTGTGTACAGATGCTGGCTGACAAAAGCTAAAAGAAAGTGTCAGATTCCCTGGAGCTGGAGTCACAGGCAGAAATGATCTATTCAACATGGCTGCTGGGAACCAGTGCACATTCATAACCACTGATCCCGACCTCTCACCCTGAATTCTTACTACTCCTGACTCAGTCTCCCCAGTGCAAGGATTATAAGCATGTATCATCATGCCCAGCTCGGGTTTGGGTTTTTTGTTTTGTTTTGTTTTGTTTCGTTTTTTGGAGAGGAAAGAGTTTATTTCATTTTATATCTTACAGTATAAATGTAATGAATGAATGGTAGTCAGGACAGGAAATCAAACATGAACTTGGAGGCAGGCACTGAAGAAGAGGTCATGAAGGATAGAATGACTATCTTGTGCAGACTGATTTCTTATTCCCAGCTGTTCAGGGATGGCACTTGCAATGTAAATCATCCGTCAAGAAAACACTCAATGATCTTTTTTGCCTACAAGACAATCTGAAGGAGACATTTTCTCAACTGAAGTTTCCTTTCTCAGTTTGACTCCTGCTAGACTATATTTGATAAGAAAGAAAGAAAGAAAGAACAAAAGAAAGAATTAAAGAAAGGAAGAAAGAAAGCAAGCACAAAAGAAGGAATGAGAGAAAGAGAGAGAGAGGAGGGAGAGGGAGAGGGAGAGGGAGAGGGAGAGGGAGAGGGAGAGGGAGAGGGAGAGGGAGAGGGAGAGGGAGAGGGAGAGGGAAAAGCAATGGTTGCATACACCATTAATCCCAGCAATTGGGTGGCAGGCACAGACAGGCAGAGGCTAGCCTGGTCTACAGAGCAGGTTCCAGGACAGCCAGGGCTACACAGAGAAACCCTGTCTTAGGGGGTGGGGAGTTCTATTATACTATAGTCTATCCATGGTATAACAATATCATACCCTTTTAAAAACTATTATGTGGGGGTCTGGAGAAATTTCTCAGTGATTAAGAGCACAGGCTGCTCAGACAGGGTTCAAATCATAGCACCCACATGGCAGTTCACAACTATCTGTAATTCCAGTTCCAGGGGATCTGATATGCTTACACAGACAAACATGGAGGCAGAACACCAATATAAGTAAAATCAAATAAAAAACCAACTAGTGTGTGTGTGTTACTGAAAATATACTACAGTGCTACCAACTGACATGACTCCTAAGTGAGTCATGATTGTTCAGAGGGCCTTACATCAGTTTTAATGGCTGCTGCCTGATTAGGGTGCTGATTGCTAATGGTTAGCGGCTGTGATCACGTCTTGAATGAGGCAATAATGAAGTCTGTCACATCAATTGATTCCTTTCCTGAAAGCTATTTCTGTAATATGATATGTTATTTGGTAGTCTCTTACCTACAGTAGGTTGGAGTCAATGTCTCACAGCCTGCCACTGCTTCACCATCTAAGATGATACAATACTGTAAACCCTGTACTAACATGCGCCCCACTCCATTTTCAGAACCACTTTCTTGGGCTGAAATTGTGGCTCAGTAGCAGTGTTAGTCTACTTGGCAAGAGGTTCAATCCCTACCACAGAGGGGCAGGGAACATCTTTACTTATCCATACGAAGTAATTCTTCTGCTACTCAAGTTTTATTGTGAAACTGCAAAAATTAAGTCACACTTTCTTGTGCCACTCTGAGCACTCTTACTAGTTATATAGCACCTCTGTAGCTACTAACTATGCCCACTAGTTCTGAAACACTCAAAGTCATCCACAAAGACTGTATCAACTGCTCACAAATGCTTGTTTAATGTTACTATTTTAACCTCCTCTTATGGATCACAAATGTTCTGAATGGCACTCAGATGAAGAATTCTTTCCATAAGGTTTCTGATTTCGTCCACCCAGATTCAGAGGCATTATTACCTATGGGAACTATAGCTTTGTGAGTATATTTCTTAAATAATATGGCTTGAAAACCAAAACCAATCCTACTAGCCACGAAGCATACCAGTTATTCTGCCTGGGTTGCCTCCGCAATTATGTGTGCCTATAGGCTTAAAGTAAAGGAACTAACCAATTGCAAACTGAAGTCTTCAAAACCTTTAGACAAAATAATGCTTTTCTTTTTATAAACTGGTTAATCTCAGATTGTTATTTGTTACAAGAGAAAGACAACTAACATTCCTTTTTCAGCCTTCATAAAATTAAGAAGAGTTAGGGTCCAAATTATTCTTTGACTTAAAAGACTACCCCAGCTAAGTGATCATCTATCCAGGAAACTAAACTTACTCTTTCTACATGAGTGGTCTCACTTTCTTATCGTTCACATGTGTGTCACTAGAGTGGCATTTTAAAATTCCCTCAAGAACCTTTCCTTTGCTAACTGCTGCAGTATTACAGCTAAAACCTGGCTAACTGTTGGTACAAGCATTCCAGCTTTGGACTGTCTTGGGTTTAACACAATTTCTCTGGTAAGACTTAAGCATTTCTGACTTTTGGATTAAAGTCCCTTGAATACTTAGAAAGCTTCTGTAAATTATTAACTGGGCCAATTTTATTATCATTGTGGCTAACGGAGCAGGGAGATCCAATGAGAGAATAACCAGTCAGTCAATGGTATATTTAGACTCTACAACATTTCTTGTTATGTTCCATCTCTTATGCAAGCAGATCATAGTACCCCAAAACAATTAGCATAGTACAGATCACAATAACAGATATAATAAATGGAAAGGTCTGAAACTGTATGAGACTAGCCGCATGTCACCATTATTCCAAACAACACAAACATGAAGCAAACATATGCTGTTGGCAAACCATCACCTCTGCTTCTGGCAAACTTACTCAATACAGGATGGCCTAAAACGTCAATCTGTGTTATAGAAAAGTAATGCCAGCAAAGTGCTTTAAGTACAATTGAACAATATATGCCTGGACTTTATTATATGAATTCATATAGTAAATTGTAAATTGTAAGTAGAAGGGTGGCAGTGGTAAACTCTACTTTGAAACTCTAAAATTACATTTGTTATTCCTATAAACTCTAACTGAAATTATTATCTGCTATTTCATAATCAACAGCTGCCTCACCACGCTTTACTGTCTACAGTACTATACTTGTGCAGAGTAACTGAAGCACTACAGTGACGGATGAACTGGGGACCGGGAAGAGCAGAAAGTCTTACTGTTCTAGACTCTATAGCAACCCCTTAAAACATCTAAATTTTCAAAATTATTTAGTCTTTTCTTTTATAAGAGAAAAATATATTAGTAATAAGAGTTTTAGATCAACAACAACAAAAGTAACAAAAAGTCAGGAGACTGAAGCAGACATACAATCACCATCGAGTAAACACACCGACTGATTCCAAAAGCAAAGTCTAAGCTACAGCAGGCCCATGAAAACCTCAGCAATACTCCGAATACTGATCCTCCATCTTACATGACCGTGGACATCATTACCATTACCATTACCATTACCATTACCATTACCATTACCATTACCATCTTCACGAAAGAATGTTGACAGGCTATTGAGACTGCCAGACTTACAGATTTGAATGACGCCTTTTACAATCACAAATAGTATCAATCAGCTCAGCTCTTAATAAAACTGAAGCCATGGGATAGTCACTAATCAAGAGTGATAGCCTCGAATCACTGATAATTTCAAATTTAAAACTCTAAAATGTGAGCTGAGATATAGAAGTTGGGATATCTACATTCTACTGTTAAGCTAGCTGATGCCTGTGAAATTTTTGACAAATCTTGTGCCTCAGCTTCCTAAACTTTGAATAAGTAAGTCTTTTCTCATCTTACTATTAAAATGAAAACAAGGGGCTAGAGAGCTGGCTCAGTGGTTAAGAGCACTGACTGCTCTTCCAGAGGTCCTGAGTTCAATTCCCAGCAACCACATGACTCACAACCATCTGTAATGGGATCTGATGCCCTCTTCTGGTGTGTCTGAAGACAGTTACAGTGTACATCATATACTTTAAATAAACAAATACATCTTTAAAAAAATTTTTAAAAAAAGAGAAAATGAAATTATACCTAAATAAAACTGTAAGGGAAAAATAAACAGCTAAACGTGAAACCCATTTTAAATATCCATAATGTTCAAGGACTACTGTATTTAAAAAAAAAAAAAACTCAAATAATCAAGAATCTAGATAGTTTCTTATTTATTATGGAACAACCAAGAAACTGTTCATTGATAAAAATAAATCAGTCTAAGCCAAATATTGTTGTCTTAGCTTTTTGAGATGCCTATAACATTACAAATATTTGGTAACAACTAAAGGAAGGTACGAATATTTTAATTCCAAATAAACACAGTATCAATAGTATGTAGTTGCTATTTCTATATAGCATGTAACATACTGCTACAAATATCAGCCTAATTTTACAAATGTTAGAATAGAATTGTATTTGTCCCCTTGTATAATAAAAACAAATCATCAAAGAGTAAGCTAGAGAACGAAGGGAAAACCGTTTTTGCAGAAGTAGAAGACAAAGCGCAGACTGAGTAACAGGACTATGGAAAGCCACAGATGAAAGCGGAGTGCATGCTATGGGGAGTGCGCACTGCAATTCTAAGCGTCCCAAGGGGGAGAGGCTGATGCTCTATAGCAGCATTAACAGCACAAAGGCTTGAACCAGAGCTACCTAGTTTAGTCCTAAATAGAAAGAACAATACTAAATAAGGACTCACGTAAGTAATATTTACAGAGAAAATTCTCTGCCTGTAGCTATGAACAACATGAGACTGTGTGACATATCCATCTCCATGGCTAGGGCAAAATAAAACAGAAATTAAATAAATAGCCAAAGGAAAATACATGAAACTGCTGACAAACAACAAAAGAAAACAAATACTTCACTAATTATTAATTACACAACCAATTCTAATTTGAAATTTATAAAAATATATAATCATAAAATTTCACTCACTAGGACAATCTCTGATAATCAGTATAAATAATTACATACCTCTGACTTGTATTTCATTTTCTCTTCTTCTGAAACCCGAGTAAACTCTTCTTTCTGGTGTTCAAACTCTGACTTGAGAAATGTATACTCGTAGCGCAGCTTGTTATACTCAGCTCTGTACCTTTCCACTTCCTAAATTACAGAGAGAAACACATGAGAAACACATCTGTACTCTCCAAAGATAACCGTACAGTATAATTCTTAGTTATATTACAGCCAATCAGAAAGAAAAAAATAAGTGCAACAGAAATACAAATGAAGCCGGGCATGGTGGCACATGCCTTTAATCCCAGCACTTGGGAGGCAGAGGTAGGCGAATTTCTAAGTTCAAGGCCAGCCTGGTCTACAAAGTGAGTTCCAGGACAGCCAGGGTTACAGAGAAACCTTGTCTAGAAAAACCAAAAATAAAAAAAAAAATTAAAAAAAGAGGAAGAAGAAGAAGAAAGAGGAAGAAGAAAGAGGAAGGAGAAAGAGGAAGAAAGAAGAAGAAAGAGGAAGAAGAAAGAGGAAGAAAGAAGAAAGAGGAAGAAGAGGAAGAAAGAAGAAACAAGAAGAAAGAAGAAACGAAGAAGAAAGAAGAAAGAAGAAGAAAGAACAAAGAAGAAAGAAGAAAGAAGAAAGAAGAAAGAAGAAAGAAGAAGAAGAAGAAGAAGAAGAAGAAGAAGAAGAAGAAGAAGAAGAAGAAGAAGAAGAAGAAATACAAATGAGAGCAAGGGTCCTAGCTCAGCAGTTACAATACTTCCTGCTCAAGGGTTCTGAGCCCCAAAACCAATGTAAATGTGTGGTGGACCTGGTGACCTGCTAGCAACTGCAGTTACTGGGAGGCAGGAAGAAGACCCTGGGAGCACATTAGCCAGACTACCTGACTCAGTAAATGCTGGGTTCAAATAAGAGAGCCGCCCCATGAGTAAGGTAAAGTGTAATAGACTCCTGACACCAACTTCAGTCTCCACACATGCACTTCAACATGTGCCCAACACCCGCATGCAAAGGCACACATACACGCACATCACACACATGCACTCTTCCTCATGAAAAAGGGAAAAAATAATGAAATAGATTAGTACTCTCCTTGAAATGTATCAATAAAACTACCACTCAAGTCATTTTTTATCGTCACTGATTCTCACTATAATAATAAATGTCAAAATCACCACCTCTGTACAAAATATGAGACCCCTCTCTAAGTCAGACAAGATAAACTCAAAGTAGACCAAAAGGTTATTTGAATACTTAGTATACTAACTTAAGGTTTGATCAACTACTGCAATAGTTGAACTCAAATATACTAGCCTGAAGAATATTCACCATCCCAACTCTCCTGACTTACTAGAAACACCTAAGGTGCTCTAACATTGCCACCCAGCATCTATAAAAGCTACTGGCACTCTAAATACTCAACAAGAAACCTGAGCAGCAGAGCAGTCCTGTGTGGAAGAGTCGATCTCAGTAAGTGTCAGAAAACCAAGCAATAATCAAAGTCAGACTCCCAAAGTAACACAACTTCCTAAGTTTTTAACTGAAAGATTTCTAAGCCAATTTATAAACTAAGAAAATGGGGGTGCTAACGTTATATGAAATACATACTATGTCTTTAGAACTGTTCATATTTACCTTGATTACCTTTGATATTATTAATTTTATTTACAAAAAATTCAATCTGTAGCCAAAGCATAATAGATACCCTGACATATAATATAACATGTAATGCTGTTAGAGGCATATTTGAAAACGTGGATTTATCAATGAATAAATCATTACAAAAGGGGATTTTCGAAGCATTCTCATACAATGGAAGTATTTTAGAGTACTCCAATCTCCTACAGAGGTTCATTTTGAAGGAAACAGTAATAATTTATATATGTAAGACCTGATATATGTTTGTAAAGCTAGAACATAAAATGTCTAGGACAGTACCTACTTCATTTCTCTGCATTTTTGCTGTCATCTTTATCAAACACTTAGTAATATAAGAAACCCTGTTTCAACCCAAAGTAAAAACAAGTATTTTTCTTTTTGAGATTGTGTGATCGTTAATACTGCTGTACACTTGACAGATCTACAATCATCGAGGAGAAATGACTCTGAGACATCTCTGAAGGATTAGGTAGACGTGGTTAGCCCCTGTGAGTACCTGTGAGGGACTAGCCAAATTAGGGTAACCGAGGAGGGAAAACCCACTATATAGGTGTGCTGGGGTTCTGGGCTAAAGAAAAAGAGAAAGGAGCGGAGGACAAGTGTTCATTACTGTCTGCTTCAGAGCTGTAGGCAAGGCCACCTGCCTTGTGATCCGGCTACTGTGCCGTCTCCACCGTGATGGACTGTCCCCTCAACTGTAAACCAAAACAAACTGTTCCTTCCATACACTGCTGCAACAGAGGATATAACAAATCCAGTTTACATGAAATCCATCCTGTCATTTCAAAAATATCATCTCACCTGTTGTATGTTAGGAATTTTTTTTTTATTGTATGTAGTTCTTAGGAACTTGTCAACAAAAAACAAGGTCTTCCTCTCATGCAACTTCTATTCTAGAAGTACTAAACAAACGTCACAACAATTAAGCAAAATAGCACATTAGAAGCTAACATGTCCTAGAGAAAAGCTAGAGAACTAAGTAAACTCCACAAGTTTAAGTAGTGGCAGGAGAGCAGGTTAGACTATTGGGTGGAGAAATGGCATTGGAAGCAGTCAGAGTAGGCTTAGTGAAAAGGAACCTTGGGTAGGATATGAAAGAGATCAAGGAGTCAGCCAAAAGATCTAAGAGCAATATTCAAAGCAGATATAGCACTAATGTAGCGACTCTTTAATTTCATCAGTGCCAAGAAACATCAGGAGACCAACCTAGACGGAAGAAAGGAGAACAGAGAGATAATGGAGTCCTGTCCCATTATGCCTCAGAGTCCACCGTAGGGACTGCATGCAGAGGATGCTTTCCATGGAGACATGGAGATGAACGCAGTTCTTCTCCTTCATTACTTACTTCATCAAGAGTCCGAAAACGTTCTCGCATTGGAGCTTCTAATTCTTGTTGTAGTTGGGCTTTTACCAATTCCAATTTTTGTGGTGTTAGTACCTAATACAAAAATATAAACAACTATAAATACGAAAATGAAAAAAATCTCCCTTCTTCAAAGTCTACATGTATTAGTATTATGTATTAGTTACAAACATTTTTATACTGTGGTTAATTTTTATTATCTTATTTTATAGTAAGACTTTTCAGGCTCGGGGACTAGCCCAGCAGTTACTGTAACTGTCACACACGCCATGGATGCAGTAAGCTACCATAATTGCATACTCAGAAGGTGGAGACAGAGGATCCCTAGAGCAAGCTGACTAGCAAGACTAGCCTTGGTCAGCCAACTCTGGGTTTCCCCTAGGTCTCATCTCAATGAATAAGGTAGAAGAGGATGAGTCTCAATGTGAAGCTCAAGTCTCCACATGTACTGGCATGCACATGCATATGCATGCACATGTGTTACAAGTATGTACAAATATGCACACACACATACACACACAATGGGTAAAAGGAAAAAATAAACATAATCTCTAAAACAATACTTTAAGAATCTCAATCTTGATATCAGAGATATCAAAAATCCCAGTAACATGACTAATGAAAAATCAATGACAAGTTTTATACTGGATGGTGGTGGTGCACACCTTTAATCCAGGCACATGGGAGGCAGAGGAAGGTGGATATCCCAGTTCGAGGCCAGCCTGGTTTACAGAGTGAGTTCCAGGACAATTATGGCTACACAGAGAAACCCTGTCTCAAAAGAAAAAAGAAATTTGATAATTGTTATTTTGACCAGAAAGACTGACTGTGGCTCTATCTGCCATGCTCTCTTACAGAACTCACTTCAGTGAATAATTAATATTTATGGAAGTAACATATGAGCAGACTCCTGTCGCTAAGATTCATCATTATTTTCCCAACACCTTCCATCCATGCCTACCATATAGGAACTACTGAATTCCAGTTTCGTGAATCAACGAAAAGAACAAATGAGCAAATGCTGGCTAGAAAAATAATGTAGCTCCTATTTATATGAGTTTCTTTGAAAACATGAATAATGTTAAGTTTCACCCATTTACTCAATATTCCACAGTTGCTCAAATACATTCTACTAAATGAAAGTCTTCTAAATATAAAATATTATGTAATGTATGATAATCTACATACCGTTCTGTTCTGAGTATCTTACATGCAGTGAGTTAGCCAAACCCCACAGAGTACCTACCTGGGAGCATACAAAGAACCTAGACAACTTTCTAATGGCTGACAAGACTCAACTGAAGCATGCATCTTCTCATAATAACTTCAAATTATGGCATGATAAATAAATCATACACACAAGTAATAATAAAGTAACAACTGCTACTAAAAAGTCAAATCAAAGAGAAGATATTTCAGATAGAAAAAATGAATATACATACACACAAAAGAAAAAGACTAAAATTAATAGAATCTCAGTAAGATAGGAAAGAACATTAAAGAATAACTTAGATCTTCAAGAGGTGAAAGTGACAAAAATATTTAGATATAACAGCCCTAAATTTTGTTTGATACTTCAAACTGCTTAGGAGCCCGGCCCTCTGGTTTGAGGAAAAAGAGGAGAAGTATATTCTCTCTTGACAAGATTCTTTCTGTGATTATTTTATTCTTTATTCACTCTGAGATCTTAAGATGCAGTTGCAACTGGTTGATATATATTTCCAATAAGTATTCAGTCTCTTTTCTTTTGTTCAAGAGTTCTTCCTTTAATTAATCTCATAGACTTCACTTTTTACTACAGGCAAAAAAGGAAAAGTGGAACAATCTATATTTTACTTTTAAATCTCTGTATATTAGTGTGGGGGTATTTACCTTGCTGTGAGGTACTTGCATATGTGTTTGCAAATGCACACGCAAGCACGTGTGTGGAAGTATGTGTTTTCCTTAAACTCTTGTCCAGCTTTCTAAAGAAAGGACTGCTCACAGAACCTGTAAGTAACTAGTGTAGCTAGAGAACTTCAGGGCTCCACCTGTCTGTCTCCCATATAACTCAGGCACTATCGCCCAGCATCATAGATAGGTACTGCCATGCCTAACAGCTTTCTATGACGCAGGTAGGGACCAGTACTCAGGGCCTCGCTTGCAGGGCAGAAAGTGTACAAACTGAGCCATCTCTCCAGTCTCTTAAATCTTTAAGCTGATTAATCAATATAATTAGTCATTGTCATTTTTCTTACTAATATTACTATTTACCCCACTAATAGTTTAATTTCCTCTTTAATTTTTTTAAATATTATATAAAACAATGGATTTCATCATGACAGTTAAACGCATATACTGGAATACTAGGACTTGTAACTCTTTTCAGCCTTATATCCACAGTTGTTACTTTACAGATTCTGCTTTCTGCAGGATTTCTAGAACACACTTTACAAACCTTCATGCACTACATAACACACTTAACAAGTAGTGTCTTTCCCTCTAGTTCCTAAGCTGCTTTAAGCTTTATGGTGATCCTCAAGTTTCTTATCTTTACTGACTTTCCACTTCTATATTTGAGGCATGTTACACTTGTAGTCAATTTTCAAGTACCACAAGCTGAGTACCATAATGGAATAAAAGACTTAAAATTACTGTATTACCTTTATGGATTAGAGCAGTGGTTCTCAACCCTCCTAATGCCATGAACTTCCAATAGAGTTCCATATACTATGGTGACTCTAACCATAAAATTATTTTCATTGCTATTTCATAACTGTAATTTTGTAATTTTACTGTTTTCAATTGTAATGTAAAGATCTATGTTTTATGATGCTCTTAGGTAACCCCTATGAAAGGGTCATTTGACATCCCCAGGCTGAGAACCAGTGTAAGGGTACCAGGCACAGCTAAGCTTATGTTCTCTATTTAACGTGAAGTGAATGCAGTTAAGACATAAATATTGTCTGGGACCAGAAGTTTTTTTTCTAGCTTAGTAGTTATTAGAATTCAGCTCTTATGCTAACAGGACTATGGCCTTCAGCTCCTAAAAACCGTCCGTCTACCCACTGCTATTTCATATGGAAGTTTGCTTCTTTCAGGTCATCACAACGTCTTTGCTATTGCTCACCCTTGGAGACTATTTTTTAAAGGTGTTATCTGATTACTGAGATACTAAGGCCCATTAAAAAACCTGCAATTCAAAACGCTCCAATGCTGTAGCTTATGTTCCAGATTTTAGAGAATGTTGAACTTCAGATTTTCAGATTAGAGACACGCAATCACTGAAGTCTGAAATATCGCAAAAGTTGAAGAATTTGTTTATCTGAATACTTCTGGTTCTACACACTTGACATAAGGAATACTTAGCCTGTGATAACAGCTAACAGGTACAGGTCACGTAAGTGTTATACATCAAAGCACTAATACTTTCTTTGCAACATCTCATTTCATCTTTACAATGAACCCAGTACTTTTATTCCTGTTGACTGTTGATTCTTTTAATAAATATGGGTTTTTTTTTGTTTTTGTTGCTTTGTTTTTTAATCTTTTATCTACAAAAGCCAATAGAGCAGAAAGTGCTATAGAGGGTTTAACTGTTAAATAAAAGATATATATTTTTAAAAATCATCTTTCATAAACTGCTAGTGAAATATTTCTAGTGGATACTGTTCAATTTACTTAAGTTTTTAACTTAACATTGTTTGTACAAACTAAAAACCATTAAAGTGAATAACTAAATCAATCCCTCCACACTCCTTTTGTGTACTTCTTTAGCTTATCGTGTCTGTGTTTGTGTGTGCACGTGCATGTAGATATGTACCTGTGAGTGCTGATGCCCACAGTATGCAGAGGTGGAGTTAGAGGCAGCTGTGAGCTGGACATGGGCTCTGCACATCAGACGCGGCTCCTCTATAAGAGCAGGAAGTACAGTCACCAGACCTTTTGTCTTTTCTTTTCTTTATTTTTGGTCAGATAAATATTACAATAAAACTAAATATGTTTATGAAAAACAAACTTTTCTAAAGAAATTACATTTGTCAGCAAACATTGGCAAGCTATAATATCAAGGATTTTTGGCAAGTTATAACATCCAAAGAATACACAAACAAGATCACAGGAAGAATAGAATTTCATTTCAACATGAGGAAGAAAATGTTTGACATATACTAATTTGTAAATAGTAATGTATTACTTTTAAAGGTTAACTAGGGGCTGGAGAGATGGCTCCGTGGTTAAGTGCACTGGCTGCCCTTCTGGAGGAGCTGGGTTGTATTCCTGGCACCCACATGGCCACTCACAAGCTTCTGTAACTCCAGTTTCAGGGGATATATCCTAATTAGGGTTTCTATTGCTGTGACGAAAGACCATGACCAAAAGGAAGTTGAGGAGGAAAAGGTTTGGCTTACACTTTCACATCACTGTTCATCATCAAAGGAAGTCAGGACAGGGCTGGAACCCGATGGTAAGACCTGATGCAGAGGCCATGGAGTACTGCTGTTTATTCACTTGTTCAACCTGCTGTCTTACAGACCCCAGGACCACCAGCCGAGGTGGCACCACCTATAATGGACTGGGTCTTAATCATTACATAAGAAAATGCCCTACAGTCATTGGAGACACTAAAACAACCAGAATGAAAATGCCATCATCTGTAGTATGTACAGGCACCAAGTACTTAGTAAAAATACAGACTATCTCCTTAGGTCTTACAACAAACAATGCTGCTGCTAGTCATTACAACAGTCTCAAATATGAGCTGAGGTGTTTTAGACAATGATCACTGATGTTGTATGGCCTGATGGTATGCACACTGAAACTACTCTAATCATATGTTCAGGACTAAGGTTACAGTGAAGCCAGGCAATGTAGCACAGTGACTGTTGCTAGAAACACCTTAGATTCATTAATATTTGATTTTTGAATCAATCTTCGGAAGTTATCAATTCTTTCATGAAGTAGAAACTTTAGGTTTCTTTGGAAAGTCAGTTATATCAAAGGATGCTCTGCTGAAGTAGACACTGGTGAAAAGAAGTTTTGCTATAGATGACACATGAAAAGACCTGTGAAGAACAAATATAAATATGAGCCCTCAGACAGTTTGCTTTGCTCTGCCTTACTACTCTGCTAACAACACACATGTACTGACTCGCCTTACACTGATTGCATTGCTGAGCTCTACCTGTCGTGACACCATTGAGAGAAACTCACCAAAGAATGTCTGGTGGTGCTCTGGAAGACTCAAGACAGTTGGCAGAGTGATAGCAGCTTATAGAGACGCATGTGGAGTTTTGCTAAGACAGACTCACATGCTGAGGCAAGACCCGTGAGAGGGCATGCAGAGGGAGTATAAATAGGACTCAACACACAGTGACGGCAACGGACTTACATAGATAGCTTTGCAACACTTCTTGGTCTCACATATCTTCACTTGAGGTGGCCACAGCAGAGAACTTCTCCTTGGTCCTGGTCATGATTTGGCAGAGGCCTGGCTGTGTCTGCTAGGTCATGTCACTGCCACTGACTTGTGTTTGCTATCCCAACGCTACTGAACTGGACTGATCATCAAGTGTATACAAGTGGATTGAGCTGCTGCTAGTAGCCTGTGAACTGCTGGTTTCCTGACAACGCAGATTGGATTTGCTCCAAAGAATTTCTGAACAGGTCCATTCTCCTATACCCTAATAACCTTTCTTTTCCACTACCTCTGGTGGGTGGTGGGTTGAAAGGGAGGTTAAAACATTAAGAACCATTATTAAAAGTAGGTTTTGAAAAATCCAAGCTAACTTTCATGACCCCCATGTTACTTATGCAATTTAATATGAAGTTGGAGACTACAGTTTAAGAAGTTGTATAGAATATAAGAAAGACTGGATTATATCAACTGCAGATATAACAAGAAACCATTAAACATAGAGAGAAAGAAACATATTTACCAAAACTACTTATTTCCATTAACCACATGACTAATTTTATATAAATTCAAATATAATTTCTTACCTGCAGTTTCATTTTTTCTATGTCTCTAGCTTTCTCTACTAATTCTCCCCTTAAGTCTTCAAGGAGCAGTTGGAATTTTTCCTGGCTTGCTTGCTTTTCAATTAATACACGTTTAAGTTCATTTTGTGATTTTACATATTCTTCCTGCAACCTGTTTTTAAAAAAAAAAATCAATTTTAAATGGTTATTTTACTTTTAAATTCACTGCTTCATATAAAGCCAACCAATAATACAGAAAACAAGACTGATATAAGACATTTCATTAAACTTTTAACTGTTTTTTTGATAACTTTTATTGAATTATTAACAGTGTAATTTTTGAAAATAATTTTATTTTAAAGAAGAAAAAACACACACACATTTATCCACCTGGATATATTTAATGTTGCATGTTTTGCTACTTTCAAAGTAAGACTACATTCACAGCCCACTTAATATAATAGATTTGAAAAAGTAATTTAATTTTACTATATTCAGTGTTAAATAACTGTACTGCAAAATAACAAAAATATACTGTGTTTTCCAGAGCAAAGCCGCAGCCCACACAACTCTAGTAGCACGTCTTTAATCAGCGACCTCCAGACCCCACCCCATACTTTAATCTCTAACTTTAAGTAATTTACCTTTTGTGTTCAATTTTCAGAGCCTGATAATTATGTTTATGATGTTCACAGCGTACCCTTTCATCAATTAACATATTTTGGAACTCAGGCTCAGGATTCAGCCTACTATCTCCTCCAGGTGGAAATAGGCTAGGAAATGTGTCCATATTTGTAAGGGGGCTGACATGCAATCAATAAGCTGTGGCTTTTGTATTGTTTTAGTTTTCTTCCAGGAAGTATTTCCAACTTCTTTCTTGCTAAGGCAGAATCCCAGGGGACCAAATCATGCCTGCACAGAGAATGAACATAATGAATACTCAGGCACTTAAGCATCGTGTGATTTTACATAAATGTTGTTAATTATTTTATCATTTTTATTGTTAAAATTCAGCCTTTAGATTCTCTCTCTTCATAAAACAAATGCCAAAAAAAAAAAAAAAAAGCTGAATCACAGGTTCGTAGTTTTCCTCTGCTCGCATGAAGAAACTGTAACCATCAAGCCCCTATCCTTAGCCTTATTAAATAAGAAGGATGGCCTTTTCTAGTTTGAGTTATCTTTGATTCACAAATTAAGCTTTTTCTCAAAGTTAATGTGGAAAACTTTCAAAGGTGGATCCTGGCATAAGATATATACTCCAATAATTAAGAGGGAACGTATATAGAACTTGGAAAGTGTCTGAAGAAAAATGACAATCTTCACAACAATGACCTTTAGTAATAATCCTGTCTGTAATTCCTGCTGTAAAAGGTCTTCTGACACATGGAAAGCTGTACTTGGGTAGCAGATTCAAATGGGAAAATAAATCAGCAAACAAATACTGAGGGTTTCCTATGTATGACACATACTTTTGCTAAGAACAGATCACTTCAGCCATCCCCCCAAATACTGATTCAGCATTAAATACTGCAATAACTAAATGCTTATTACATAAAAAGCTAAAAATGACGGGAAAGTGTTTTATTTGCAAAATAAAATTAAATAGTTCTATCCCTTTAACATCATTAATTTTTCTCCAGACCACTTTATATGTATGTGTGTATGTATGTATGTATGTATGTACATACATATATATTTTTCCTTCCCTTTGGCTTATGAAAATTATCCTCTACATTTCTCCATCTTGTTTGAAAATATAATCTCTGGTAAGTCCGTGACATTTCTAACATAAAAAACCTATGCATATTTACAAATGCATACTCACCTATGCATATTTACAAATGCATACTCACATACTCACAATTTCATTAAAATGAAATTGGTCTTGCCTAGATTTCCTATTCAATTGTACTTCAGAGGGGACACTTTGCTTCCATACTCTTCGCTCGCTCCACTCCTCATTTTAAACACAGCTCCACTGATCCTATCAATTCACTGAGAGATTTCAACTTCCCAGGCGTTCTGAGGAAGGCTGCAAGAAGCTCAGTCTGGCTTACATCTTATAAAGAGCCTCTAGAGACTGAACATGGATACCACTCTGTCAGCCAGAGGAGAATAAAACAACTTACAGAAGATTCCTGATTTCCAGTAGCATTTAAGAGGCTCACCCTAGCAAGCAGAAAGGTAAATCATGTACAAAATAAAAACTCTTCTTGAATTCCAGTAAGAGGTGGCAAAGTAAACCGTACCCACAAAACGAAAGAGGCCATTCGACAACTTCAGGAACAGTGTACCAGAGCAGAAAAGGACGTGTAGGAGTGTTTCCAGACAAAGACAGGAGAACCTCAAGTGTAATTAACCAACTGGTGAAAGCTAGATGCAGGCAGCTTTCCGAGTTTAAAAACTCCAGGAGGATCCAGTTTTAGTAGTTCTCATACTTTGCTGAGTTTTACCTCCTGGAACCAACTGAGTTCTCAAAATAAATATTAGTCAAAAAAAATGTTATGACAAAGAGAAGGGCACGGAAGCACTCTGAAATACAGTAGCATTCTAATCTTCTTAACAAAGAAAAATCTGTTTAACTTGCAGCCCACTCTATGGTGGTATTAACAGCTCCTATGCTCTCATAGAAGAACAGCAGTAAAATCTAGCACTCTCCAGCCATTCTCTCCCATATGAGGAACAGTGCAGGAGACCGAATGTCACTAGGAACATTTCTAGCTCAGGAGTACAGTTCATCAAAAGTCTGAGGTTAATCATAGAACTTATAGAACTCTTTCCCTCTCCCCATGCTTATAAAAGTATGTAACATAGCTTATAATAATGAAATAATTTATAACACTGTAATATTTACTTACACTAGAAGTATATGTTTGTGTATTCCTACGCTTACACAGAAATGTGAATTTGTTACTCCGTCCTGGGGAGGCTGAAAGAAAGACATCAAGAGCCTGTGAGGCCACTATGATGGAGAATGTGTGATGGAAAGATGGCAAAGATGGAAAGTTGAGAGATGGAAAAGAAAGAGAAGCCAAGGGGCTCATAGACTGTGGAGAAAGGTGAAACTGGAGACTTGATGGCAGTGAGGAATAGGGAGGAAAGAGGCCATGGTGAGGTCTTGGTGTGGGCTGCCACCAAGGGTCACGTCTAGGTCCATGGCCCTAATGTAGCTAGGGTCTGTGTTGATGTCTGTGGCCAAGAAACCACCAAAAGCTAAGCAAATGTCTGTGGTCTGGACTGCAGCCTGAGCCACTGTGCTGAGCTGGCCCCTCTACCTGGCAGTCACCACATTCTGGAGAGCAGGCCCCACCCACTGCTGGCTGCAGTATTGGGTGAGCTAGCCTGGACACTACTGGAGAACTCACCCTGCTGGTATGAGAACAGGAGAGCTGGGGGCTGACCCACTCAGCTACCTCCCAGGCCCAGATCCAGGGTTTTGAGGTGGCCCATCCCAACATCTACCCCATCTATAATCTACTGGAGCACAAGAAGGGGCCATTTCAGCATAGCCAAAGCTGCAGGATATCTCCATGACACAGGGCAATTAATAGGATATCCAAGAAGAGTCCCAGTGAACATTTGCAAGTAAAGAAGTGTGGACAAAAGTATATACTGTATGACACACTACAGCTTCCACAACAAGATTCTTTTTTTTTTTTTTTTTTTTATATATTCCAGATATTTAATGAAAATATATTAATATGCTCAGGTAATTTTTACAAAGCATTTTCTTTTTTTTTTTTTTATTAGGTATTTAGCTCATTTACATTTCCAATGCTATACCAAAAGTCCCCCTTACCCACCCACCCCCACTCCCCTACCCACCCACTCCCCCCCTTTGGCCCTGGCGTTCCCCTGTACCGGGGCACACAAAGTCTGCGTGTCCAATGGGCCTCTCTTTCCAGTGATGGCCGACTAGGCCATCTTTTGATACATATGCAGCTAGAGTCAAGAGCTCAGGGGTACTGGTTAGTTCATAATGTTGTTCGACCTATAGGGTTGAAGATCCCTTTAGCTCCTTGGGTACTTTCTCTAGCTCCTCCATTGGGAGCCCTGTGATCCATCCATTAGCTGACTGTGAGCATCCACTTCTGTGTTTGCTAGGCCCCGGCATAGTCTCACAAGAGACAGCTACATCTGGGTCCTTTCAGTAAAATCTTGCTAGTGTATGCAATGGTGTCAGCATTTGGAAGCTGATTATGGGGTGGATCCCTGGATATGGCAGTCTCTACATGGTCCATCCTTTCATCTCAGCTCCATACTTTGTTTCTGTAACTCCTTCCATGGGTGTTTTGTTCCCACTTCTAAGGAGGGGCATAGTGTCCACACTTCAGTCTTCATTTTTCTTGAGTTTCATGTGTTTAGGAAATTGTATCTTATATCGTGGGTATCCTAGGTTTTGGGCTAGTATCCACTTATCAGTGAGTACATATTGTGTGAGTTCCTTTGTGATTGTGTTACCTCACTCAGGATGATGCTCTCCAGGTCCATCCATTTGGCTAGGAATTTCATAAATTCATTCTTTTTAATAGCTGAGTAGTACTCCATTGTGTAGATGTACCACATTTTCTGTATCCATTCCTCTGTTGAGGGGCATCTGGGTTCTTTCCACACAACAAGATTCTATTCTATTCTATTCTATTCTATTCTATTCTATTCTATTCTATTCTATTCTATTCGGGGGGAGGTTGCAAGGGTGGAGAATACATATGAAGGGACAGGTAAATGAGTAGGATGGGGTACTTGATGTGAAATTCACAAAAAAATCAATAAAAAGGTTTTTTTAAAAAACAGGAAATGTGCATTTTATATATGTATATGTGTTCACGTACTGAGTACAATGGATACTATATACCGCAAAATTCAACCACAGAACATATATTCTTCTCAAGCTTATGTGGAATATTCATTAAGAACCAAATTCTAGCTGGGCACAGAGGCTCACACATTTAACCCCAGCATAGGAGGTAAAAGCAGGAGGACCACTGTGAGTTCGCGGCCAGCCTGATTTACATAGTGAGTTCCAAAAGAGTCAGGCTATATAGACACACCCTGCCTCACACTTCCCCGACCAAAAGAGAAAAAAAAAAAAAAAGAAAGAAAGAAAAAAGAAAAAGAAGAAAGGAACTACATTCTAGCACTAAATCACAACAAATTTAAAAGAATAGTAATCATACAGTTCTTAAAGCAGGGAGTAATTATACAAATAATCAACAAGAGAAAGATGGCTAGACAATTTAGAAATTAAGTACACTTCTAAATAATATGAACATAAGAGACTCTGGAAGATAGATCATTCTCACAAAATTAAACATACTCCTTCCTATAAGATATACTAATCATCCCCTGTATTTAGTCAAATGATTAAAATCATACTTCATATTTTTTTTAAAAAACCTGTATATACATCTTCATAGCACCTTTATTTTTAATTGCCAAAATCAGGAAGTAAATAAGGATGTTCTTCCATGAATGAATGGATAAAAATGTAGCTTCAACACATAAATTCAGCACTAGTAAGGAATAAGCTATCAATCTACAAGGAAAAAATTGGAGAAAGCATAAATGCATATTGCTAAGTGAGACTGACCCAGTCTGAAAGAGTTTCTGTAAAGTTCCAACTATTTAACATTTAGGTAGTGGGATCATAGAGGCGTTAAAATGATCAGTAGTTGTCAAGAGTGAGGAAGGACTAGGAGTATGCAGAGGAATTTTAAAGTAGGAAAACTTGTCTATGATACTATGGTGGCAGATATGTGCTTATAAACAATTGGCAAAATGTATAGAACACTACTACAAAAAGAGTGAACTTTAATGTAAACTTGGGACTTTGGCTGATTTAGTTGCACTGCCAATTATATATGTAGAAGTTATATATGTAGGAAAATGAAGTATGTGGAAGACCACTGTACTTTTAATTAATTTTACTATTTACCCAAAAATCTCTAAAAAATAGTTCTGTGAGCTAGGCATGGTGGCACATACCTTTAACCCCAGCACACAGGAGGCAGAGACAGACAGATCAGTTTGAAGTAAGTCTGATCAACACAATGAATTCCAGGACAGCCAGGACTACATATTGAGAACCTGCATCTAAATAAATAGTTAAACAATTTTTAAAGACAGCTTAATAAAAAAGAACTGGGGATAAGGGATATATGACAGAAATCATGCATAGTCCAGGAGCGTAAAATATTTCCTATTTCTTAATTCTTTATAATAAAAGGCTCCCAAATTCTTCTCTAGTATAACCATTAAAAATGTTACATGGAAAAATTTAAAGAACTTATCTAAAACAGGGTTTTACAACTTCAGCACTACTGTTGTAAAAAAGAATACAATTTTTGGGTGTTGGGGACTGTCTTGTATATATAGTATTTGGCAACATTCTAATCTCCATCTACTAGATGTCTCATAGTGCCTGGCTTGGCTGTGAAAGCCAAACACCTATACATATTGCTATACATAGTCTACCGGTTCCACCCCTGACCCCACCTATTAATAATGAACGGCCTAAGAAGAGAAGTACAACAATAGACATTGTAAAACAGATTTAAACCAATTGCACTAACATATGCAAAATAATGTTTGAAAGAAATAAAGACAATTTTTTATTAGATATTTTCTTTATTTACATTTCAAATGCTATCCCGAAAGTTATGTAATTCAACGATATATTCCTTTATGAACTTTTTTGTTTCCATAAGGGCAAAGAAAAGTTGAAAGGAAAAGGGAAAAAGATATTGCAAGCATTAATCAAAAGATAGATGATAAATCTGTATTACCAGGTAAAGTCAATTTTACAATCCCCTCCCTCCAAAAACAAAAAACAAAGCAGTACTAGAAATAAAAAGGGACTTTCATAGTGATAAGGTTAAACGCACCAGAGAGAGGTGATCACATTAAATTTAATACACTTATTATGGCCACTAAATACATAAGCAGAGCTTATCAGAGCCATAAGGACAAGCAGACAAATTTATAATCATAGGGAGAAAATGTAACCACAATTCCTGGTGAGTAACAGATCAAGCACATTCTCTGGATTGTTTTCTGTTCGGATGGGGAAATACAGGGATGGCTATTATGTGCAGATGAGAATTTTATAGTTAAAAAACTAACAAACCCTTCTGTAAGGTAGCTGTGCCATTTCTAGTCAACCAACAGCATATGAGAGCAAGTTCTACTTCCTTACATTTTTGCCAACAGTTGGGGCTACAAATCTAATTTTAGCCATTTTAGGGAGTATAAAGTATTATTCCATTGTAGTTTTAATCTGAAGTTCCCTTAAGTACTTTTTTTTACATATTTAATAGCCTATCATAAATCTTTTAAATCATGAAAGGATCTTTGTTTTAAGAACAAAGTAAAAATAAATGGTAAAATGAGCACTAGCTAAGTATATTTTAGGATGTAAAAGCCCAAATTTAATTCAGTCCATTAATGACTTACATAAGCATGTATTTCCCATTCATTTGCAAATACTAACTTCATTTCCATGAAAGCCTTTCTCACCACTCTCTGTATGATCTGGTGCATTCACTGTAAAAGCAGTAAAGTACATCAGTGATCCCAGCATGCAGGCGGCTGAGGCAGAGCATCACCATCCCCATGAATCCAGGCTGGGAAGCAGCCTAAGCAATGCTGAGACTCTCTCAAAACGAGAAACTACAAAAGTTCACTGATGGATTACTTCTTCAATGAAGTCCTAACTCTACCAAATATATTTAATTTTCTCAATACTAGATTATTAATAAATATAACATGTCGTTTCACTTCTTCCATGGCAAGACTACATAGTCTCAACACCTACAACAAGCAGAAGCCTGTATGAAGATGGTAAAACCATGAAGTAAACAAATAGTACACCCACTCATTCAATGTCAATTTAGTCTCAACTCATTTTTCTCATCTGTATTCTGAAACTGTGGCTTCCAGACTATTAGTGAACTGAATGCTAGTTCCCCAAAAGTTATCTAATGTCTGGACACTATGAACATGTAATTAAATATACACACAGGATAAACTAACCCTTGTTAGTTTATAGATTATATAGGTAGATCTTAAGTATAATCATGTTCATTCATTCATTCATTCATGGCAAGGTTTCTCTTGTAGACCAGGGGGCCATAAACTCAGAGATCTGCCTGCTTCTGCATCCCTAGTGTTGGGATTACAGGTGTGCACCACCAACATCTGGCTAATCATGTACCTTTAAGAGAAGGAACAAGGGAGTTTCAGGCTGCAGATGAAACAAAGTTAGTCATATAACAAGGAATGTCTGGAGCCATAAAAGCTGAAAGAGGCAAAGAAAAGATTCTCGCCTAGGGTTCTGGCAACAATTTCATTTCGTAGGTCTGGTCTCTAAAACCAAAAAGGAGTAACATCTGGAGTATTTTTAATAGAATAATTTGCATAACAAGTACAAGTTGTTACCACTCTAGTTGACTTCATGAACCTGGGAGAGTAAAGCCTACTAAAGTCTCATGCAATAGCCATTTTTAGTCAAGGCATCTAACAATTTATATTCTGAGGGTTAGACAAAGTCATTAGCAGCAAAGTTCACGTCAGTGTATACAAGCTGTATACAGTCACATGGGCCAGGTCACATGAGTTTAGGCTGTACACGATCACAAGAACAACTCATGTTGGAAGCATCATTCTGAATCCTGGAGAAGATGGTGGGTAACCCCACTCCTCCTTATCACACCTGGGAGGAGCCCATGTTATCGAGGAACAGAGGTTACAAGACTTTTTTCTTGTTTACTTGGAGTTTTCCCACAAGCTTTCAGAATCTCCTCACACAGCTTTATTCATGAACTGTGTTCTAACACAGATCACTAAAACACCAACTTTCTATTCTTTTTTTTTTTTTTTTTTTTTGGTTTTTCGAGACAGGGTTTCTCTATATAGCCCTGGCTGTTATTCTCAAAACCTGTACTATAATTTTAAATTGATTAGTCATATAGCTTTAATTTCAACCAGTGACTCAGATACCTGTCCATTTATTAGACACTCAAAACAGACACACGTGCATGCATAGGAATCTATAATAAAAAGTTTACCAACTAAATATATCCATAATGCAAATTTTTAAAGTACATAATTCAGAAGTTGGAGAGAGGGTCCAGCAGTTAAGATAACACACTGCAAGTTGTTTTTACAAAAGACCCAGATTCAGCTTCCAGCACTCACATGATGGCTAACAATCATTTCCAACTCCAGCTCCAGGAAACCCAATGCCCTCTTCTGGCCTCTGCAGGCACCACACTGTATACATGCAGGCAACATTCGTACACATAAAATTTTTTAAAAGATCCTTTTAAAATAAGCATATAATTTAAGCCATAACAAGAAAAAAATAAGGCATCTTAGTAATTTAGTGTCTACAGAATGTCTCTGAAAGGCAATTAGTTCTACGAACACCAACTTTTAACCAAACATTTCCTTGTCCCTTCTTTACAACTCTAACAACGATATAAGTGCACACACGCACCCTTATGACCACTTTTGACTGACCCCATATCTACAGACCTACATATTACATCTTCTCCTACACAGGCATTCAACTTTTTAAAGCAATGAATAGTACAATGTCTGCCCAAAAGTGTGGCAATTCAAGACATTCAAAAAGCACAGCTGCTGATGCTTATGGAAAGCTTCCAAATACATTTCATTAAAAAGCACATGCTCTATGCCTTTGAGCATTTCAAAACAATACTTTAAATATTTCATTCCCCCAAAGTGAATGCTGTTTTTGTTGTTTTTCAAAATATTAAAAAGTCTAGTGATAACACTCATCAGGCATTTGCTTCACTTACAAACAGAAATTCGAAATTTACTCCAAACCCAAAGACAACTCTGCACTAGGCACTCTACAGGCAGTTGGCTAGCCATCCCATGATTTGTAAAGAGAATAAATGTCACATTTTGACACTTTGCCAGAACCTGAAGTGCAGCTGGGAGCAGACCCTTCAGAGCCCTGGCAACATGCCAAGCTCAATAATTATGATTTAGAGAAAAACAGGGGAAGTCAGGGAAAGAGGAAAGGAAGAAGATATGTATTTGAGTGGTTAGCAATCAACCACCAAACACTGAATTACATTATTATTTTCTTACAATCATACTTTCTACTGCATGACGACTTAACTGGTAAATTTCTGGTAAGATACTGTAACCAGCCAACTTCAAAAGCTTATTTGTAGTAAATTATAAATCTATCATTGTGATTCAAAATGCAAAGATGACTCTTAACAAAATCATACTTCAAATTCATTTCAAAGTTTTTCAGTATATAGGCTCTGTGACGTATAACATGGGAAATTATGAGCCAGCAGCACTTTTGATGTGTGTATTACAGTCTGTTCTGTTCGCACCACAGGGCTAATACACAAAATGTTACTCAATGATCTAATGTATCCTGAAATACATTCTTTAAGTAAATCCTAATGTAATTTTTTCTCAGCTATACAACATAGTTTGAAAACTTTAAAATGAAAAATTTATATTTGTACGGAAATTGACATAAACATCTTTTAGAATTGTCAAAAACTATTTTTAAAAATGTATAGCCATAAATGAGGTAAAAGTCAACTTCAATAGAAAGGTGAACCAGAACAAAGAAACTGTTTACTTTTTTAAAAAAAACCACAGTAATCAAGCAGTACTTAATTAATGACTAAGCACATGTACTGACTAGTCTACGTATAATAAGAGTTTGAGGGATACATCTACCTTCAGCCAGGAAGAGCTGGCCCACAGCCACAGACTACAGATTAATTTTTAGTGCCTATTTTATGCCAGACATTTTGTTGAGTAAGATAAAAATAAAAGAACACCTAATCCTCAAAGAAATGATAGTGGTCAGTGAAACAAACATGTTAGCTACAGTTTAGATGTCAAATGTCCCCAAAAAGCAATTGTGTTAAAGGACCTTCCAGGGCAGAAGTACTGAGAGGTACAAAGTCCTTAGCTCAGTCCCATGCCACATGGCTGGAACACAAAGGCTGCCTACTGTTCCTTCACATTCTTATGGAAGTCCTTAGGTCATCAGAGGCATGCTGCTAAGGAGGGTTATACACTTCCAGGTCCTTCTCTCCTTGGCTTCTTAGACACAACATTTACTATATCACCCACTACCCATCACTGCCACTGGACAAAGGTCCAAATAGATCTGCCCAACCAACTGTTGCCTAGAAACTCCAAACTATGACCCAAAATAAAGCTTTTTTCTTTGAAAATTAATTATCTCTGGTTTGTTTGTTTGTTTGTTTGTTTAGATCAAGACAGGAAGCTAACAAATGTACATATCATGGTTTCTTTATTGCCCCATGATGAAGGCAACTCATGAAAGAGTTTATTGGGGCTTACAATTGCAGAGGGTGAGTCCATGACAATCATGGCAGTGAGTATGGCAGCAGACAGGCAGGCACAAAACTGAAAAAGTAGTTGTGAGCTTACAGCCTTACCCAAAAGTAGGAGGCAAAGAAAACTAAATGGGAATAGTGAGGGCTTTTCAAACCTCAGAGTCCCAGCTCCAGTGACATATCTTTTCAAACCTCAGAGTCCAAGCCCCAGTGACATATCTCTACAACAAGACCATACCTCCTAACCTTCCCCAAACAGTCCACCAACTGGGGACCATGTATTTAAACATATGAGGGTCGGGGGGGGGGGGGGGGGAATTCTCACTCAAACCATCACAACACATTAACAGCAACTGCAGACTAACCAAGATGAAAAAAAAATATACCATCAAATCATCTTTGTACTGTTAAAACTTGGCCATTTGCATATGTTGACTTTTCAAAACATTAATTCAGAAAGCCTTAGAATAATAAACATATTTGTAAGTAGTATGAGGGCAGAGAGGGAAGAACCACTTATCAGAGACACCTCCCCAAAATAATTCAAAACTAAAACCAAGGTAGAGATGCAAAAAAAAAAACCAAAAACAAAAAAAGGTACAAAACACAGAACTTAAGAGACGAACATCAGTGTGGCGGTGCCTGGACAGTAGGGCAAAGCCTTAAGGATTATGTGCAGTGAATCACAGTTTATTGTTGATTATTAGAGAGTCCGTAGAAGCTTTTAAGCTGTAGATAAGTGAGGGAACCCAGGGTAGGTTTAGATTTGTACTCCAGAAAAAAGTAATAAAGATATTTCCACATGTGGAAGTCTTTCCAAATTAAGGAACCAGAAGGAATAAAAGAGAAAGCACACAAATGTACAGAAAAATGATGAGGGCCTGACCTGTGATAAAAGCAACAAGTGGTTCAGAAAATAGTCTTGAATATGGAGACAGAGGAAAAGGAGCTAACAGAAATTGGTAGCCTTTTCTTCAACTATAATAGAATCTCATTTTAATGTTAAGAGATTAGAGTGGAAACTTAAGGGTTCTTTGGAAAGTCGGTTGTATCACAGTGTTTTGCTGAAGCAGACCCAGATGAAAGGATATGTGATAAAGGAGTCTTCGCTGAGGACACACATGCATTGGTCCACCTTACATGCATTGCTGAGCTCCTCTTGTCAGGACTCCATAGAGAGAAACACACCAAAAAACTTCTCTCGAGGTTCCTACGGCTTCTTGTCACTTCCACAGACTTGGGCCAATTGGCAGAGTAATGTCAGCTGACACAGACTCACAAGGCATTTTGCTAAGAATCATGGAGGACACATGATGTTTGGCGGGAGTATAAATAAGACTCAACAGACAGTGACTGGGGCTTGGCTTGCTTGCACAGCTAGCTTCGCAACACTTCCTGGTCTCACATCTTTGCTTCCTTGAGAGAGGGGTGGTAAAGAACTTCTCCTGGCCACCATCCCTGGTGGTCCTGGTCCCTCCTGCTGACTCATGACAATTCAGCTGGGGCCTGGCTGTCTCTGCTGAGTCATGCCACTGCTGACCTGTAAACTGATCTGCTGATTACCTGACAAAGCAGAAGGAATTTGCTCCAAAGAACAATTTCTAAACAGGTCCACTTCCCCAGTATCCTAATAACCTTTCTTTTCCACTATCTCTGGTGGGTGCTGGGCTAGAAGGGAGGTTAAAGCATTTAAGACCCATCATTAAGAGTAGGTCATTAAAAAATTTAAGCCTATAAGAGATGGCATAGTTAGTAAAGTGCTTGCCACAGAAACATGAGAACCTGAGTCCAGACAGCCTGCCTTCACATAAAAAGCTGGGAGTGGTAGCATTTGCCAGTAATCTCAGACCTGGCAAGGCAGAGACAGGGGGATTCCTGGGGTTTGCTGGCCAGTCAGCCCAGTCAATCAATGAGCTCCAAGTTGGAGACTCCACTTCAAAATATAAGATAGAAGACACCTGATGTCAGTCTCTAACCTCCAGATAGATGTGCATAAACATATGCACATGCATGCATACCACATGCACACACACACACACACACACACACACACACACACAAAATACTAAAAAAATGACTGAGTAAAAAAAAAAATCAAGCATAATAAGTTTTGCAAAAGTATTTTGGTTAACTGTAAATACCACCACAGTAAAATACTCAGAATCCACTTTCTTCCAAAAGAATTTCCTAGCAAGAAGGGTAAACTCTAAAGCTGGCTCTAGTCAGGAACAAAGACTTGAAAATGTGGATTTTGTTCCTTAAATGTCCACCTGCTGCTGTTCTGCGGTTCCTCCTTATTCTTTCCTTCAAACAAACTATCTCTATAGCAACACACTCCCCAGATCTGGAGTCTGATGATACAGAAACTTGTGGGTGGAAAGCATATGTTTGTGCAAAACTCTTAACAACCCAAGACCATGAGCTACTTTACTTTTCCTTTTCCTACAAAAAACAAAAACCCACACATATACATACCTTAAAATCTAAAAATTAGTAAATAGATATGAAACAAAAGTATTTTTAAAACAAAGAAATATAAAAACTATACAACTGATGTTACACGTGTTTACAAGGAAATTCTTTTTATAGGTTACAATGACACCTTGTGGTAAAACTTTTCAAATTATACAAATTTTACAACAGAAATAGAAGGATGGTTTAGAAAATAAGCAATAATACCAAGACCATAGGACTGAGATGGTTTGGCCATATACAATTCATTTGAAAACTCGAAAGGCAAAAACGCTAAAGAAATCTTAATACAAGGTAAACATAGTACTTTATAACACTATAAATGCAAACACTGTACTAGACAACAGTATTAGCAGAATTAAATTATTTAAATGATGCAAAAAAATCACTTTTATAATTCAGGCCAAAATTTCTAACACTAGTAATTTCTTTACATGAAAACAGTAACATATGACTTATAAATTATAAAAATAAAATATCATTACTCTTTTCTTGCCAATTAAAAACATGTCTTTAAAATATGAAAGCATTTCAATCTTGACTGAACCAATAAGAGGGTAATTTACATGGCCTTTCATGCAGTATTTACTATTTTAAGATATACTAATAGGCTGGGCATGGTGGCATAACACCTTTAATCCCAATACTCCAGAAGCAGGGGCAAGCAGACCTAAGTTCTAAGCCAGCTTGGTCTGCATAATGAGACCTTGTCTTAAAAACAAAAACTAAAAATAAAAATGCTAAGTACTAGGAGGCAAAAACTTATTTAATTTTGGCATGCACATATTTTGTCAATCTTTTAAATTTTTTCCTTCTCTCTGCAGCTGAATGTCACAATTGGCTCCCATTTCTCTGACCCATCTATCTCACTCTCTTTTGTGTTTTCCCTCACCTTCCCTCACCATGCCAAGGACCTCGTCATCAGTCCCAGCCCCATAAGAAAAGTTCAGCTGCCCCTCTCATCGCTCATTTACTGCTTGTTTGAGTCACAAGTACACACCGAAGGTCCTAAATGTCTCCTTTAGTACATAACTCCAGCTCAATTCATATGGTCCATCTACAATGGAAGCTTAATGACAGGACTCAGTAACTCACTACTTGCAATACTGTACTTTGACACTATGAAACAGCAGAAGCCAAGAAGTTTATAAACCCCTCCCACACCAATTTTCCCACATACTGTCCCGGATTGTGGTTTGAAAGAGAAATGTCTCTATGAGCTTGGGTATTCCAACCATTGTTTTAAGACCTTCATTCAACAGGGATCCTGCCTATACCTAGATGGGAGAATGAGGACAGAGGCATCAAGAAGACCCTGGGCTAACTAAGCTTGCTAAATCCCTCTTGGTTTCCTGCCATTAGAATATACATTGTCCCTTGTCCCTCAACCACACTTCTGCATAACTATATAAACACATGGTTTCCCTGTTTAATTTCGCTCTTCATTTCTCAAGGTTCCACATCACATAAAATTGGGGATACAGCTTAGTGGTACATACACTTCTTGCCTACCACATATGAAGCTCTAGGCTCAATCCCCTAGAACAATAAAGTGGGGAGGGAGCAAATTTGTAGGTTCTTGATTTGTTATGGTCCCTTTTGGTATGAAGGGAAGATCTCAGTCATGAACCTAGAATGGATTAAAAAAAGAAATTTGCTCCTCAAATCAACTCACTAGTTTCACATTTTCTAGCTGTTTTCTTTTTAAAATCAGTTCTCTCTTTTTGTAATACATAACTTATCCTCAACAACTATTTGCAACTAAGTATCACTACTGCTGACTCATCTTCATCTGCTGATTTTTGAAGGTATTTACTATATACTTAAGTATAGGGGGTGTGTGCTAGAGACAGTAGTTTGTTCCTGCCTTCCACTTTGTGACAAGGTTTCTGCTTTTGCGCTGTGTACTCTAGGCTATCTATCTAGTCTCTAAGTGTCTGGGCAGTTCTCATTTGCACCCTTCATTTCCCACAGGATTGAGTGCTGGGATTACAGATGCACACCATATCCAACTTTTCATGTGAGTTCCAGGCATAGATGTCCAACACTTGTACCTGCTAAGCCATCGTGCCAGCCCTCATCTATTGATCTGAATCATTCTTTTCATAATGATGCCCGCCTCTCTGCCAAACAAATAAAATACGTTACACTTAGCAATTTTTGTTTGTTTGTTTGTTTGTTTGTTTTGTTTTGATATTGCAGTGGGGAACAGAAAGCTCAAAGTTCAGCCATGGGAAGCTGACCCATAGAGAGAACAAAAACAAAAAACCAAACCAAACAAACAAACAAAAACAGGATTTCCTCCACTTCCCCAGTTGATTTCTGCTGGATGTTTGTTTATAAGTACCCACTTTGATGTGTTATATATCTGATACTTGCTATTTGTGTTTGGAAGCCTTGGCAAAGGGAAAGGTTTGCCCTGCCCATGACCTCAACCATGACCTCCAAATGACTGCCTTAATAAGGCTTCCCTGTCAATTTCCAGTATATGAGAATAGGTCCCCAATTTAACGCTGTTACCTTTTGTTTGACCTGTCAGTTAGACTACTCCAGCCATCTCTGTGGGATACTGTGAGTGACCGATTTGATGTTTTGCTATCTGCTGATTCTCTCTAATAATCACTATTTATTCTTTTACCTTTTTTTGATATATAACTTGAACTCACACAAATACAGTCTCAAAATGAACATAGAGATGTTTTACCCATAACACCAAAATATAATCATATATGAACACTAGACCAACAAGAAAAACTGTCTCTAAAGACAAGGGGAATGGCTCCTTAAGGGATAACACCAGAAGCTGATCTCTTGTCTCACCACATATTCACATACATGCACAAATGAACACACACACATGTGCATGTGCATACATGAACATATACCCTATTCTTACTATATAATCCTGCCCATACATTTATAGGTATTCACACTTAAGAAATGAAAGAATGCATCCCTATAAAAAAATTTACACAACTATTCAGAACATCTTTGAGAGTTCAACACAAATCCATCATGAGGTGAATAGACAAACAAATTGTATTATTTATATAATGGAATATCACTCAGGAATAATAAGTGCATACATGTCAAAATAATTATGCAGTGAAAACATATTCAGATAAAAATAGGATAACATGTTACATTTATTTAAAAATCCAAGAAACATATGTAAAAGCAACAAAGAAAAAGGACCATGATTTTGAGATGGAGTGAGGAGAGGGAGGTTACACAGGCAGGACTGGAAGGGAAGAAGAGGAAAAAAAGAAGGAAGATGATGTGACTATATTTTAATTTTTAAAAAATTACAAAAGAAACAAATGCAAGAAACACAAAAAAACAATTGATAGTTGAGAAAAATCAAGAAACTAACTCAAAACATATTTGAAGTGACTAATAAGTATCTAACATTGTTCAAAGAATTGTGAGTAATATAAAGTTAGTACAAAATAAGTTTTATCCTGCAGAGAAGAGAAGAATTTCAGTCATAGCCACCCAGCTTTCCTACTTCCAACATACAGGAATAAAGCTACAAATCCTTTACACAAGCACAGCCCAAAAACCCAGTCATTTCAGTGTTCTGGAACCCAACCAAGGGCTTACCACACGGTCTGATTGTTCAATCATGAAAACAACTGGTATGAATAAGAATAACCTGACTCCACGGTATTCTCCCATTGGGTTGCTTTACACTGACAGATAGATCAGTGAAGGAGTTCAGACTGTAACAGTGAAAACACTTTCAGCATTATTTGAAGAAAATCTGTTTTTGGATGCATTGTCAATTAAAGTGGAGATCTCTGTGACAAGCAGAGATGGTCAATAATTCCCAAAGTCTCAGATTAGGGGCCTCTTTAGGGCAAGGAAAGAACCAACTAGGAATTTTACAAAGGCCTAGAAATTAAAGAGAACCATAGGGATTTGATAAACTGTCCCCAAACCTAGATAGAACAAAAACTACAAACATGTAGACCAAAGACCAGAGCAGGCACAGGTCATAAAGCCAAGACAGACTTGAAATAGACTGTGTTTAAATGCATCCTTGCCATGCACATGCACAGGTCTATCCATGGGTCAGTTTGAACACATCAAGCTAGTTCTTGTTTGAATACAAAGCTACACAGATGCAAGAAACCAACCATAAAAATAAATAGGCCTAGGTACAGTAGTAGAGTGTGCCATTTTATTTAAAGACATTAAATTACATAAAGAAATGACTATAACACTGTATGGTTATTAGGCTTATAATATGCGTAACTATAATATATATGTATGACAATAGTATAAAAACAGCTATATTGGAGGGAAGTTGTATAATTTAACAGAATTTAGTATTATTCTGAAACAGATTGCTATAATAAAATACATATTGTTATTTCTAGAAAAACCATTATTAAAATACAATAAAAAATCCGTTTGAAAGGTACACTAAACAATATTTCAAACTTATTGAAAGGAAAATAAAAAATAAGATAAATGCAAAACTTGGGAAAATGGAATAAATCCACACTATTAACAATTGTGCTAAACATTAGTGAACTCCATTCCAAGGATAGAGAATGCTAAACTGGTTCAGTTTTTCTACAACTATGTGTTGTTTATGAAATATTTCTTTGATTCAAAGACATAAGCAGGTTAAAAGAAATGGGACAAAAATTTAAGGCATGCAAATCGTAATTATAATGTCAGAATAGTTACTGAAGACAAACAATATAATACAAGAAATATTACTAATTATATTCTATACTAATCATATTTAATAATGACACCTATGACGAATGTTTATTTGTCTAACAGAACCCCAACATACAAGAAAGGGGTAAAACAATGAAAAAGACTGCAATGAATGTCAAAGTAAGACAAAAAAAAAATTAAGAATATAGGAGTTGGCTGACCTTACTAATTACCATAATTATAACTGACAGAATATTCCACCCAAAGACTATTCCACTAAAAAATATATAAATAAATTTTACAAGAGACTCTCACTACTGAATAAGGCTAGCTGAGAACTCCTTACACAGTTCAGGGTGATCTCTTGCTTCAGTTTCCTAAGTGCTGGGACTACAGGTGTGCTACCATACTTAATATGCATTCTCAGTGAATACACAGGAACATTCTCCAGGATGTACCATACGCTGGACCACAAACCTAGTTTAAGATACAAAACAGAAAGTGCCAGTCATTTCTGTGAGCATTAAGGACTAGAGTTCGGATCCCCAGCACCCACATAAAAAACTAGGTACAATAATGAACACCTGTAATCCAGAAATGGAGAAAGAAGAATCTCTGGAGATTGCTGGACAGCCAGTCTACCCAAATTAGTGAATTCCCTGTTCAGTAAAAGACTCTATCTAAAAAAAAAAGAAAAAGAAAAAAAAAGATGGCAGAGAGCTATTAAGGAAGACACTGGTCATCAATCTCTGACCTACACATATACAACATAAACACACACAATCATAAAAAGTGTGCCATCTGAGTATTACAAAGTAAGTAGCTCACAACAGTCAGAAATACGGGAGGGGCTGGAGAGATGGCTCAGCAGTTAAGAGCACTGGTTGCTCTTCCAGAGAATCTTGATTCAATCCCTAGCACCATGGCAGCTCACAACTGTCTCCAAGTTTAGTTCCAGGGATCCACACCCCCACACAAACAAACATACTTACAGGCATAAAATGATTTTTAGAAAAAGAAAGAACATGGAATTAAATTATTTTTAAACCCTCAATTATTAGTAATCAACACACTTCTAACATAGGCATCAAAGGAAAAAACCCACAAGGTGAAAGAAAATTTTTTCTCTTTTTAAGACAAGGTTTCTCTGTGTAGCCTTAGCTGGTCTGGAACACACAGAAACTAGGCTGGCCTTGGACTCAGGCTGCCCCTGCTTCACAGGTGCTGAAATCTGAGGCATGCACACAGTCACAAGGTAAAAAATTTTAATGTATTTTAGAGACTGTTGTTGTTGGAGAATGGGTCTCATGTAGCCCAGGCTGGCCTTTGTTTTAATATCCAAAAGTCAGTTAATAAACGACACTAACAATAAAAACTTTAAAACAGATGATCATTTCACTGGATGAAGGTTTAAAAAAAAAAAAACACCTCTGGGAAAAATCACACACACCCATTGTCATTAAAAACTTTAAATAAGAACATCAAGAAAAGTCAGCGAGGGCTGGTGAGATGGCTCAGTGGTCAAGAGCACACTGACTGTTTTTCCAAAGGTCCTGACTTCAAGTCCCAGCAACCACATGGTGGCTCAAAACCATGCATAATGAGATCTGACGCCCTCTTCTGGAGTGTCTAAAGACAGCTACAGTGTACTTAGATATAATAATAAATAAATCTTTGGGCCGGAGAGAGCAGAGGCCCTGAGTTCAATTCCCAGCAACCACATGATGACTCACAACCATCTCTACAGCTACAGTATACTCATATACATAAAATAAACGAATAAATCTTTTAAAAAGAGGAGGAGGAGGAAGAGGAAAAAGAGGAGGGAGTCACCAAATAAAAGTGTTTGCCACACCTGTGAAAGGTTCCTTCTCCCTGGAAGCCACGTAAAGGCGGAAGGAAAGAAATTGTTCTACAAAGGTGTCTTCTAAACCTCCATATCTGCACTGTAACATGAGTGTGCACATTCACACATGTTAATTATAAAAAAACTTAAACTAGGTATAGAATGGAAATTCTTCAATTTGATTAAGTATCTATGGAAAAGTATGGGGCTAAACTAGTTACTATCACACTATACAGTGAAAATGTGTGTGCTTTTCCCTAAACAACAGGAACAATGCACTTTCAACATTTCTATGTAATATCTTATTAGAGAATCTATACCATAAGTTAAGGCAAGAATGAGTGAATGAAGAACAGACTAGAGAGAATGTTGTAATCCTTTTCATTCAGAGACTTGGCCCTCTACATGAAAACAATATGCAAGAGATGACCACATTTTTCTATACTAGCCACGAACGATGAGTATCATATAAAAACATTCCTTTTACAAGAACATCAACAATAACAAATTTCTTCATGAAAAAATATAATGGGTTGAGTGTGGTGGAGCATGACTTTAATCCCAAATATTCAAGATACCTTGAGTTCAAGGTCAGCATTGATTATGACAGTGGTTCTCAACCTTCCTCAAGCTGTAACCCTTTAATTTCCTCACATTGTGGTGACCCCAACCATAAAATTATTTTCATTGATACTTCCTAACTTTAATTTTGCTATTGTTATGAACTGTAATGGAAATATGTGTCTTCTGATGGTCTTAGGAGATGCCTGTGAATGTGTGGATATAACACTCTTCACCCTTCACCCCCTCTCTCCAAGGGGTTATGAACACAGCTTGAAAACCACTGATCTATGGCACATTCTAGGACACCCAGGACTACATAAAGACACTAACTCAAAATAAATAGACACATAGATAGATAGGTAGATAGACAGACAGACAGACAGATAGGAAGGAAGGAAAACCATAACAAAAGTGCAAGGTTTTACACTAAAATTTGAAAAATGCTGAGAGAAATCAAAGATCTAATTAAACATCTTATATGTTGATAAAGATACAGTTTCATTAAATCAGTGATTTTTTTCTACAAATCCTTTCAAATCTCAGGACCTTAATTTTTTTTGTGGTAATGGAAGAACATGAAATGCTCTAGAGAGTATGGTATCAGAGTAAGTATAGACATAATTATTAACAGAAAGCTTAAAAAATAAATATTTACATTGCTGTTTCTTCAACAGATATTTTTACAATGTCTTTAAGATGTCAAGGCAACTTAAAGAAAAAGAATAGTCTCAACAAATACTAGGAAATATGACAGCGACTTTAAAACAAGCTTGAACCTTACTCTTATACATACATAATTATTTAAATTTAGATCCTATATGTAAATGAAAGATTTAAAAAACAACCCACACTGAAAATCTTGATAACCTAGAATTAGACTTCTCCAAAACAAATCTTTATATATAACAAAGAATAGTACACACATGAACACACTGGACTTCACTGAAAACTTTGGCACTTCAAAATATACCAGAAAAGATATGAAGCCATGCCACACATATAAGAAACTCTTTGCAAATGATCTCTAATTTTTTAATATCCAGAACATAAAAAGAAATTTTATAATAATATATACTATATATTGAATATATAAAACATAATATGCTTTATATTATATCGTGTATATATTTAATAATACATATTTTTAAAAGGGATACTTCAACATGTTCATTAACAGAAAATGTGGAATATCATCAATGTAAAAACAGCAAGAATTTTGATCAATTTTTAAATTAGATTTATATATAATTGTCTTAGTCAGGGTTTCTATTCCTGAACAAAACTTCGTGACCAAGAAGCAAATTGGGGAGGAAATGGTTTACTCAGTTTACACATCCGTGTTGCTGTTCATCACCAAAGGAAGTCAGGACTGGAACTCAAGCAGGCCAGGAAGCAGGAGCTGATGCAGAGGTCATGGAGGGGTGCTGCTTACTGGCTTGCTTCCCCTGGCTTGCTCAGCCTGCTCTCTCTTATAGAACCCAAGACTACCAGCCCAGGGATGGCACCACCCACAAGGGGACCTCCCCACTTGATCACTAACTGAGAAAATGCCCCACAGCTGGATCTCATGGAGGCATTTCCTCACCTGAGGCTCCTTTCTCTGGATAACTTCAGCCTGTGTCAAGTTGACACACAAAATCAGCCAGTAATAAATATGTGTGTGTGTGTGTGTGTGTGTGTGTGTGTGTGTGTGTGATTTGTATGTATTTATGATATGTGAGAGCACTGTATGTATGTGTACCATGTGCATGCTGACCCTCACAGTCAGAAGAGGTATCAGATCCCCTGGAACTGGAGTTATTCGTGGTTGTGAACCATGTGGGTTCTGGAAATCAAACCCAGGTCCTCCACAGGAGTAACACATGCTCTTAACTGCTAAGTCATCTCTCCAACCCCTGATCAATCTTGAAAGATAAAAATTAACAGTTTGGAAGGAGAGAAAGAGAAAGGTACATAGATCACATGAGTGTCTAGCATTAGACTGAGTGAAAAGCAGCATACCATTAACTATGACGTGCTTTTTTTGAGACCAAACAACTGTTTAAGAACACTGTTTGGGAACCAAAACAAAAAACAAAACAAAACAAAACAAAACAAAAAAAATACCCAGTAATAACAACCAAAAAAAAAAAAAAATTAAGTAACTTTTCTACAAAGCTAAGTAGCTGGTAACTTCTCTGGCTGTCTTCATTAGCACGTTCAGATAGTGCTACAGTGTCAATATTTCTTGAGTAATAACTTCAATCAGTAAACACATGTGATATGCACTTCTTTGGCTTCCAAGATCTGACCCTATTTTTCCTCACTACCGTCTCATCTGCACACTGCATGCAGGTTTTTAGCCCTTCCGATCGCATACGTTTTTCCCTATTGGTTATCTCCAAGATCTTTACTACCACCACTGCTAGTGACTCCTGATTCCCTGGCTCCCAGAAACTTTCCTCTGTAGTATTCCCTGACTTAACTCCCTCTAGTCCAAGTTGAAAATATCTGTATTCACCCTCAAGCTATACTTAACTAAATTATAGAGTATTCTGCTTGTAGATCTATATCAGGTCTCTTTCCTACATGTCCCAAAATATATTCACATTTATCCTATACCATTTATGTGTTAAGTCATAAATTACTTCATCCATTTTCCCAGTAGACAATATGGTGCTTAAGATAGTAGAAAATAAAGCACTTAAGACAGCCCAGCCTTACTCTCCATTTCCCCAGTGTCTAATATAGTGTAGGACATGTAATTTTAAAATAAAATTAAATAACTGATTAAACTAATTAACAGCAAAAATATAAGTTGCATATAATTTTTCAAAGTCTTCAAAGAGTTATTTTTCAAATGAGAAACAGAAGAAGAAAGATTAAGGGACTTACTATCTTAGTTTTCTAATGCTGTGATGAAACATTGACCAAAATAACTTGGGAAAGATTTTGTTTGTTGTTTTCTGAAATAGCCTCACTATATAGCTTTGGCTGGCCTGGAAACTCAGTATCTAGACCAGGCTAGCCTAAAACTCAATAGAGATCCACCTGCCTCTACCCCCCAGTGCTGGTATTAAAGGGGAGAGCCACCATACCAGCTAGTTTACTTCAGTGTATATACTTCTAAGTAACAACAGTCCATCCTAAGGGAAGTCGGCAAAAACTCAAGGCAGGAACCAAAGCAGAGAGACCTTGGAGGAATTCTGCTTCTTGGCTTGCTTCTCATGACTTGCTCAGCATATTCCAGGATCACCTGCCTAGGGGAAGCACCACCCACAGTAGGCTGAGCCCTCCCATATCAATCAGTAAGCCCTGCCTTACAGTGCTTGCCTAAAGCCCAATCCTATATAAGCAATTCCTCAATTGAGGCTCCCTCCTTCCAGATGACTCTAGCTTGTGTTAAGTACAGGGAGAAAAAAACAAAACAAAACACCCACTCAAGCTGGTCTCCTGGACCCAATTCTCTTCTCACAAAACCACAACCTATGAAATTATGTTTACTGGTCTAAGGCTGCCATGTAACTCTCGGAGTCACAAGAAAAAGTATATTTCAACTTCACTCCATTTTTAGCTAGCAATATAAGCTAGCTAAATATAAACAATAAGCTGTAGAGAAGACTGATGTTAATAATAACTTTTCTACAGGTGTGGGAAGCCATTCTGGACTCCCTGGCCAGCCGGACAGAAATCTATTCCAGGCAGTAAACAAGCCCATGTTTGGTGGATGGCCCGCCCTTAGTCCCTGATTGGCTAAGTAAGCCTGCCTGATGAGGTGATGTGACCTGTGGTGATTGGTGGGGGCGTGGTTGTGGCTGAAGTGGGAAAAAAGCACTTGTAACCAGAGAGGGGGGGGGTGGATTTGAAGAGAGAAGCTGCCTGAGTAAACTGCTTTAAGAAGAACCGGTGGTTGTATTTTCCTTGCTGGTCGAGTTGGACGCAACAAGTGGTGCTGAAACCCGGGACCGACTCCCCCACCGAAGAGGTTCAGAACTTTCTGCAGTCAGGGTCTGTCTACAGGATGTGTACAGTAAGTAACTCACCATCCTGGGGTTGGGATTAGACAATTGTCTCTTGGTAAAGAGACAATTAGGCTCTTGGTAAAGAGACAATTAGGCTCTTGGTAAAGAGACAATTAGGCTCTTGGTAAAGAGACAATAAGGCTCTCTGGCTCTGGAGACAAGAAAGTGAAAGTAAGAGGGTAATAGGGACAGTCTATGGATTACTTTCTTTTTCTAGCCATTTGGGTAATTTTTCTTACTGCCTATTGGTTTAAGGACTGGCCAGAAGGATGGCCGATTCAGGAGTCAGAACAAATATTACCAGGCCTGGGTTATGCAAAGAGCCCAGACATAAGTGCCAGGATGCTCCCTTGGAAAGATAAGGAAGAGCATGATGGGATGTTTCAACCATATGTGCTTGAGCTGCCCATTACCTTATGGGGTAGGGATTTGTTGAAAATAGTGTCCTATTTAGGAGCAAGGATTGCCCCTATGGCCGTCTGGCCTCAAAAGAAACAGTTGAGGGTTGATTCCTTGCATACTTTAAATGATTTTCAGAAATTGTTAGGTGATATCAACTGGATTCGGCCCTATTTGAAGATCCCAAATGTTAAATTAAAATCTCTGTTTCAAATTTTAGAAGAAGACTCAGAGTTAAGTTCCAAAAGGGAATTAACACCTGAGGCTAGAAAGGAAGGATGTGCTTACAGGATCATGGAATGGTCCGGATCCCGTGTTGGCCTGGGCGAGAGGGTCTGTTTGCATGTTTCCACAGAATCGCACAGAGCCAGTGTGGGTTCCAGAGCGGCTAGTACGACACTATCAAAATGAAGAAGCTGATCCGGTTAAGAAATTCCTGTTAAGTAATTGGACTGCAAATTTTGATGGCAAGATGAATGAGCTTCGCTTGGCGATTGTCACTGTGAATTCTACCCGAGTGGATCCTGGCTTGGCATCGGGAAAGAATGGGCTGGGATAGGTGCCCTCGCTGTGGCCCTTGTTTTGGCATGCATGTTGTGTGTATGGTGTATGTGTCGGTTGCGGAATGCCCAGGTCCGCACTGCCGCCATGGTGGTGCAAGCTTTTGCCGCAGTGGAAGCAGGGCAGTCACCTCAGATTTGGCTTGTTGCCATGAAGAATGAACAATGAAGCCATCGCTCCGTAGGGTTGTAAGGCTAAGCACTGCACAGAGGTTAGTCTGGAAGCTGTTTGACAATCTCTGGGAGGTATGTCTGATTACATGAGGGTTGAGTGTCCTAGTGTCCTTCCCCCAGGAAAAAGGTCACGGGAGCAGGTCAGGGTTGCTCTGGGTAAAAACCTGTGAGCCTAAGAGTCAATCCTGTACATGGCCCCTATTTCTGCACACTGGGGATCAGACCTCTATCTTTACCCACGGAGCTTGCTTCAAAAGAATATAAAAGGGGGAATTGTGGGAAGCCATTCCAGACTCCCTGGCCAGCCGGACAGAAATCTGTTCCAGGCAGTAAACAAGCCCATGTTTGGTGGATGGCCCGCCCTTAATCCCTGATTGGCTGAGCAAGCCTGCCTGATGAGGTGATGCGACCTGTGGTGATTGGTGGGGGCGTGGTTGTGGCTGGAGTGGAAAAAAACAATTGTAACCAGAGAGGCGGGGGATTTGAAGAGAGAAGCTGCCTGAGTAAACTGCTTTAAGAAGAACCGGTGGTTGTGTTTTTTGGACGCGACATACAGGCTTTTGATTGATCCCGTTTTTTCAGATATCCTTTATATGCACTATTATTCAAAACATTTATAATGCATCTCTGAAAAATAATGTACAAGAAGTTATGTCAGCACCCTGAAAAATATATTCAAGGTCATATACTGTGTGCTCTTTAACACTGTGTCTGATTTAAAACAAAATGTGATGTAGATGAGAGATGAACATGAACACTAGAGCTAGGACTGTGCTCTGAAATCCCTATAGTGTTCAATGGTTGCTATGTTTTATTGCAACTGTGTTACTGAGCAACAACTTAGAAGCTAGGCTGGTAAGATCACCTAACACTGAACCCAAGAAGATTTATAAAAACATTCCAATATCCTACTTCACCTTCTTATACCTTCACCTAAAGCCACTCTATGCTATAAGCATCAGACATGTGATTTATGGCAAGTTTATTAAAGTGACCTACAATTTTAAAATTCATAGTTTGAGTACTTTCTAAAAAGGAAAAGTCAGACTTTAGATTCCTTCTAGCTCTAAATGTTAATTCTTAAGGTACTTTAAAGTCATAATATGCAGAAAGCAACAATGGAGCATTTTCTAGCTTCCTTTGTTTCTCTCCTCCTAGAATATTGCCCAAACAAAAAAGAAATAGCACTCAACATGGCAGCCAGTGATCTATCTGTGGTCCAGAAAGGGCAGTCCTGACAGAAGACAGGCAAACAATGAGCTTCCAAGGATTGCTAACTTAGGAGAGCGGACTAAAGTATTGACACAGGCTCATAAACTAAGTGCTGACTGAGCAAAACGTAGAATGTAGAATGGAAAGATGTGAAATGAGATGGAGAGAGACCAGAGACCAGGGGGATGCAAGAGGAAGAAAGGAAAGGAAGATTAAAGGGACTCACATTTTAAAACTAAGGTTCTTCTGGGGAAGAACCAGGAAATTGACCAAACTCGCCATGCCCCGTGGGAGTAGAGCCATAATTCCTGAGGGAGTTCTTAGTGATGCTAATGTCATGGGAAATTCTCAAATATTCATTCATACTTTCTAGGAACAAAACCTTCCCTTTTGATTCCAGTCACTCCCCCACTCTTTAATTTCCCATCTTCTGATTTACTGCTATGTTCTGATTTCTACTATATTATAGGAAGAGTCAGGGATTCAAATGAGCATGTGTCAGTCAAGAAACATCCCTTCAACAACTTCTGTTTAAAAAAACAAAGGATATGCTCATGAAACAGATTAATATAGTTAGGAAGACAAGACCAGTCTAAATATCAAATAAGTAAGAGTCACAAATACATACTGTAGAATTTCAAATGTCATGGTTAAATTGAACCTTATAGAAAAGGTATAATTTAGTTGTTTGGTTTTTTAAAAAAGAAGAAGGAAGGGGAGGAAGAGGAGGAAGAGATAGAGGAAGAAGAGGAGGAGGAGGAAGAGGGGGAAGAGAAATTGGGGCAGGGTAGAAAGAAATTAAGACTAATACAGGAAGGAGAAAGCAGGTTTAAAGGATAATGGAAGAAAAAACAGTTTGAACAAAGGCACTTTTTCCATAATGAATAAGAGATTGGGAAGCCATGGTGAAACAATTTTGAAGAAGTCGCTGTAAGTTAAGGACTCAGTTGTGATGGGAAGGGACTGGAGAGGTAGCTCAGCAGTTAAAGCGCTGCTCCTCTCAGAAGACACCACAAGCCTCAGTAACTACACAGGTGGGCTCACAACTGCCACTAACACCAGTACTGGTCAATGGTTCATTATGTCAACCTCAGCAATTGAAGGACACAGTAAGTGAAAACTAAAATGAAATCAACAGATTGTTAGTAAGGGTATATAAAATCCAACTCTTATTGCTAATAGTTTGACTTTAAAGATATCATTTGTCACAGTTTCAAATTGATGTCATGGTTGCTTCACACATCTAGTCTCAGCACTGGTTAAGACTGAGCCACGCCGGGTGTGGTGGCGCACGCCTTTAATCCCAGCACTCGGGAGGCAGAGGCAGGCGAATTTCTGAGTTCGAGGCCAGCCTGGTCTACAAAGTGAGCTCCAGGACAGGGCTATACAGAGAAACCCTGTCTCAAAAAAAAACAAAAACAAAAACAAAAAAACAACAACAAAAAAAAGACTGAGCCACAAGAATTGCCAGATGTTAAAAGTCAATGAGGAAGCTACAGTGGGTTCTAGATCATCCTGAGCAAAATTACAAGACCAAGCTTCAACTTAAAACAACAAAAAATAAATAAATAATAAAAAGGCAAACGACAACAAAACAATCATTTAAGCCAATCACTCAGGCTTGTGGTCCCAGTTATGGTCCTAAGAAATTCCTTTTCCCAAAGTTTGTCATTTAGAAAAAAACCTCAGGGACTTCATTCATTCTTCTTATCCCTGGCAAAAAGGACCCAAGGCTGTTGCATTAACCTAATCCTGAGATGCCTATTAGCATGTCAAGATGTATGTTAGCCTCTAGGCTCCCTCAATCCCTACTCACAAGTACCTGCTACAGAGTGTTCCTGGCTGGCACACCCTCCCCAGCTCCCTCCTGGGCCCCTCCCCTAACCCTCTCCAGCTTCCTTCCCCCAGCTTCTCTTTCCTGTACAACCTCAGTCAACCATCATGATGGCTTAGCTTACTCTCTGCACTCTAGGTTCTGCTTTCCACTCCACTCCTGGACCTCTTGCTTCCTTCCTTTTCCCCCCTCTCTCCTCTCACGACCTGGTCTATTCTGTTGGCCATGTTCAGTCTAGACCCTTCTTGTTGCCTCTGGCTGTTCTCTCCTTCACATCTACAGTAAACTCTTCTCCTCAACCATACCTTGGAGCGGTTATAGCCTCATTTTCATTCTGTCCTGGAATTCAGGAGGCTGAAGCAGAGAAATTGCCAATTCAAAGCAAGTCTGGGATACAAAGCTAGACCATGTCTTTAATGCTTTCCCCACCAAACAGAACACTTAATAAAGTAAATTAAAATAAAAACTTAGTTTACCATTCAAGTTATATCACTAAGGGTTCAACAAATGTAGACCAAGGCTACTGCTAAGCCAAGGCTTAAAAACTTGTACTGTTTCACAATCTCTCAAATGTATGTAACTCTAAATTGCTATAATCTTTTTATTTAAGAATATTATTAAATACAGATTGCATACTTTATCTCATTAGAAAAGAAATACTCAAAGAGAAATACCCAGCATACTCCGGAATATGTAACAACCAAAAAGAACTCAAATCCATTTACAACTCTCCATAGTCTTGTGTGACAACAAAAACAATCAAAGTGTTCTAATAATTCTAGATAAAATTTATTTGAAATCTGACTACAAAAGGCAACAAATGTAGCCACCTATAAACTAAAAGCATAAATCTGAAGAGCTCCAACTCGCTCCAAACTCAGATTAACAGGCCACATTTACTTATGTTCTAGTTGAATATTAGACTTGTTTACGGTGATGTTGCTTGGTAACAGAAGCACGGCTTTAACAACCTACTCGGTACTTTAAATCTCAGTTTAGTACTTTATACTAACAGCCTGAACATATTATGAATTCACTACATATTTAAAAAAAAATCATCAGAACAAATTTAGCCTGATCCTCAACATGTTCGAGAAGAAAGTGGTCTGATAATTAGAAGGTAAGCAAAGACTTAAAGACACTTAAATGCCCTCTAGGGCATTTTTAAAAAGCCAAGAGTCTTTTTATCATAGTCAGAAACTGGACTAAGAACTTGCCAAAGTACCAAGCCCAAAATACACTTCCCACAGTTCAGACCTTACCTCAGCAACATCCGCAAACCTCACTGCTATGACTACCTTTAAGGACAAGGAAAATGATGACAGCGTGGCTTTTCCCCCACCAATTAACCTAGAGGTGCTTTACACTAACCCCATGACTCCGCTGGCTACCGTGCCGCAGTGCACCAAAGAGCCCCGAAAGGAGTTTCACGTGCTTTAAAAAAGAAAAAGAAAAGAAAAACCTTGCATCCAGAACTCATCTCAGGGCCTGCCTTCCTAACACCGGCTAACACTGCTTCACCAGGAAACAAAACCCGGGTCCAAGGGCGGGCGCGGAGTGCCGCAGGCTTCCAAGCAGACGCCCAGCACGCCTAAAAAGAAGAGAGGTGACTTACCAAACTCACACACGGTCCCCGCTGCTCGCCCCAGCACAGCAGCCGCGCTCGCCACCGGGAGCCCCCGGCACAGCTCCAACCACCGCCACCCACTCCGCTCTGCTCTCCCAGGCATTGGGGCCGAGGGCTCGGGACGGTCCCACCGGCTGGGGTGTGGGGCCCGGAGCGGTCCAAGCGGCCGCTGCCGCCGCGGGGCTGGAGGCGAACCGAGGAGCCGGACGGTCCGCGAGGGCACCCACGCCTCGGGAAAGGTTGAGGTAGCCCGGGAAACTCGGAGGGCTGAGAGGGCGGCGGCTGCAAGGCCGGCTCCTCCTCCGCGGCCCGCCCTCCTCGGCCGACACGCCGCCCCCTCAGCCCGCCGTCCGCCACTCCCGAGCGGACCGCGCGCGTCCCGAGCCCCGGCGAGGCGCGAGGCAGGAAGTCCCGCCTCCCCGTCCTACGTCATCAGCACCGCGCGCCGCCCAAGGTCCGAGCCGTTGGTGAGAGGAGCGGGCTGACGGTTACGCGGGTAGCTGTTGCCGCTGTGGGGGAAAAAAAAAAGTGAGGATGCCACTCTGGGACGTCCCTGTGGGCCGCACCGAAGCCCGCGAGCCCGGGGAACGGCAGATGTCACCTCACGCCCGACTCCCGGTGGGCTGAGGGACTCTGTGCCCTTGTCACACTTCCTTCTCGGAGGGCTTGGACGGTGCTCTTCGCCGCCACCTCTGTTCCCGCCCGCCTTGTCATCGTGCCTGCTGGGCGGATTTTCCGGGCTCTGGCACCCAGTCAGCCTGTGAGTGCGGAGTCGCCCCCAGCTTGCCACCAGGGAAGTCAGGTCAGGACCTCCTTCCTGCCCCAGGCCCATCCTGTAGGCCCGCCTGCTCTTAGGGGTAATATAACAGGGTGGGCTCCTGGTCTCCAGGCTGCAAACTAAATTGACACTTGGTGACAGCTTTGATAATATTTGTGACCTAAAAGCTAAGGTAAATTAGGCTTTTCGCGTTTCAGGGTGGGCGATGGGAGAAACATGCATCCCGTCTATACCCATGCTTGCTGAGTGCCTCCATACTGTGGCCTTGGATCGCCACAGTGCATTATGAAGCACAGCTTATCTTCACCTCTCATGAACATGCAGGAGATGACTAGATCCGGGCTCTGGGTAGAGTGGTAACTGAGCTGTCACCATTTTTTCTAGAAATGAGGGTGCATACTATTATGGGTAGGTTATATAAAGGAGGTATGTGGGAGACACATTCACGATCAGAATAGAGAAAGCAGAAGTCCTGTGTGTGTGAGAGACATTGACAGTAACAATTTGCTGAACAGTCCTATATCAAGTGCCGCAGCATTTTTATAGATTATCTTAATCCCTAGTTCTGTAAATTCAATTAGGCGTTACGGATTCCCCAGATCCTGAAATCAAATCAAATCATTTGTAACCAGTGGAAATATCCGTTAAAAAAATAAAATAAATTAAATAAAATAGAATCACTGGAAAGTGAGGAGAAGACTGGAGAGATGACTAACAACTGAAGAAAAACTTTATTTCTCAGAGAAGAGTAAATGCTAGATGAACATTTAAACCGTTAAAAATAGGAGAAAATCCGCAGTGGTGAGATGTCTCAGTGTTTAGAAGTGCTTGCTGCTTTCCCAAAGGACCCATATTAAGGTCCCTGAAGCCAGGTCCTGCTGCTCAAATTGGCCTGTAACTACAGCTCTCAGGATCTGATGCCTTTGGCCTCTGAGAACATCTGCACCAACTCACATAAAGACACAGATTAGTATAAATAGCAATATTTTTAAATAGAAAATCAAGGTGTATATATTAATAACCATTTGTCTTAGTGAGGGTTTCTATTCCTGGACAAAACATCACGACCAAGAAGCAAGTTGGGGAGGAAAGGGTTTAGTCAGCTTACACTTCCACCCTGCTGTTCATCACCAATGAAGCCAGGACTGGAACTCAAGCAGGTCAGGAAGCAGGAGCTGATGCAGAGGCCATGGAGGGATGTTCCTTACTGGCTTGCTCAGCCTGCTCTCTGATAGAACCAAGAGTACCAGCCCAGAAATGGCACCACCCACAAGGGGACCTACCCCTTGATCACTAATTGAGAAAATGCCTTACAGCTGGATCTCTGTGGAGGCACTTCCCCAACTGAAGCTCCTTTCTCTGTGATAACTCCAGCTGTGTCAAGTTGACACAAAACTAGCCAGTACACCTTGTGATTAGAAAGGCCTTATCCAAGTATGAAATAAACTACAATAACAAAAGTTGTAATGCATCCTCAAAAATTGAAAAAAGAACCATAGAAAAATATATTCATAACATTTGCAAAGGAAAAATATTCCCAACATACAGCTCTTAGAAAAATCACTTATAAATTTCAACACCTAAATAATAAAAATTGACAGAGAGGTGGCACGTGTTTGTAATCCCAGCACTCTAGTCACTGGGATAGGAGTTTGAGGTCATCTTGGGCATATAAGTAAGACTTTGACAAAAAGAGAAAATTGTCCAAATATGACATTCTCCAAGAAAAATACCCAATTAACAAATGAAAAGGTATCCACCTTCCAAACAGATCTTTTGCTGACCAGTATTAACAGGACTGTGGAAATACAATTCCTTTGTGACCACTAGTGTGAGGGCGATAATTGTACACCTGACTTAATATAAGCATTGTCCTCTGTCGCACTTAAAGGAAAAAAAAAAAGGATTCCTAAGGATATTGTTGACTCTCATGTTTCTATTACATACTCATGATGTATAATAGCACTAGAACAGAAGACAATTATGGTGTGTGTATACAATAGAATACTCTTGACCCATTAAAACATTCGATTGCATATGTCCATGGAATCTGGGTCATATTTGTCCAAAAGAAAAAGCAAAATACAGATCACAGTGTACAGAATATGAATGCATATATGATGGCAAATATGAGTACAAAATCTAAAAGAATATGAAGCTGCTTTTTATCTTTTGGATGTTTTAACCTTGTTTAAGTTTTTTTTAATTTGTGAATTTATTATTTTATGAAAGTGAGATCATGTTATGTTTTTTAATTATAAGATGTGCCAGGGAAAGAAGCAGCTGACTGCCGGCCTACACCAGTGTGCAACCTTGGGATCTTGGGATTTTTTGTTGTTGTATTGCCATAAATTCTACAAACTTGTAGACCTGACTACTGACTCACCACATATCTTGATTCTGACTTTTTTTCTTGAATGCCCTCCTGTATTCTCTATGTTCTTCATGATATTTTTCACCGTATCTTGTAATTCCCCCTACCCCTGGATTATTTTTGCTCTTTCTGTACATATATCTTTCTGGTATGTATTACACATTTCCTTTTTCTTATCTATCATTTGTTTATGTATTTGTAAACTCACAAACTATTCTAGTCCTAGTGCTAATAGAACTATGTTGAATTTAAAGAGATACTTGGGTTACTTATGCTAGTAATAACTAAAATGAAACAGAAACTGCCATGAGGCTGGAGAACTCACATTTGCCATTGTGTGTGAGACCCAGTGGAAGGCAAAGCAGGAGCTGACACAGAAGGAATAAAACATTCAAGTAACTCAGTACAGAACACATTGAATTTATGATCAAAACACTGACAGGGAACTCCAGGCACATACGGCTGTACTAATGAATTTCATCAATACCTTAGGTAAAGCGTTCCGGTGCTACCCTGTTTCAGAAAAACAGCAGTTTCATGAGTTCAACATAATCTTAGTACCAAAATATGCCAATAGTGTTTTATAAGAAAATCACAGACCAATATTCTTCATAAACATAGATGTTTAAATTCTTAAATATTGGCAAATCAAAGTTTGCAACATAGAAAATTAACATGACCACAGACGATGAAATGCAATACAGGACAAGAGTTCATAACATTTATGGAACAAAAATGAAAGCCATAGCCCCATAGATGCAGAAGAGTGTTTTACAAAATTCAAAACCCAAGGCCGGGCATGGTGGCACACGCCTTTAATCCCAGCACTTGGGAGGCAGAGGCAGGTGAATTTCTGAGTTCAAGGTCAGCCTGGGCTACAGAGTGAGTTCCAGGACAGCCAGGGCTACACAGAGAAACCCTGTCTCAAGAAAAAGAAAAAAAAAAAAAAAAAGTAAAACAAAATTCAAAACCCAAGGTTAAGTCACGGCAAGCTAAGAACAGAAGGGAACTCCCTCGAGGAGTTTGGTTATCTTTTGAAAACTTTGTGGTAAAATAGGAAATCGGATTGTGCTAAGATCAGGAATAGCATTAAGACAAAAGTTTCTATATCAGGTAAGGTAGCACTCACTGTAGTCTCAGCTACTTAGGAAAGCAAGGTGTGACAATGATTACTTGAGCCTTTGAGTTCAAGACCAGAGCAAGATCCTGTCTCAAAAAAGAAAAGAAAAATGTTTCCATGTTTATGCTGAGGACCTAGGAGACCCAGTAAATGTAATTAACCAAAAAGAAAGGCTATAGATTAGAAAATTCAGCTCCTGGTGTCAGAACTTGTTCCAAAGCTACAGTAAGATTGCGCCGAGAGATTACTCTGTGAATAAAGTGCCTTTTGTTGCAGAGGCATGAATCCAGCTCTGCACCACCCATGCAAACGCTCGGCACAGCAGCTCACAGCTGTCGTCCAAACGCTCATGGTTCTCAGGCAGATCCTGAGGCTCACGGAGCAGCAGACTAGACAAAACAGCCAGATTCAGATTTAGTGAAAGGCCCTCTCAAAAAATAAGATGGAAATGGGTAGAGGAAGACACCTAACATAAACCTCTGCTTTCTACACATGTGGGCACAGGCAAGCACAGGGAGAGATGCTCATGTGCACACGCGCGCGCGCACACACACACACACACACACCAGTACTGTTATAAATATAGATTGTGTAGATAAATGAAACATAATTGAAGAATTTAGAAATGTATATTTATAATCAGTTTATTTTCAGTAAGGAGGCTGAGATATGATAGGAGAAAGAATGAATAGTACTGGGAAAACTAGATATAAGGGAAATAGGGAACCTACCGTAATGCAGTTACAAGTGTTTTAAGATGAACCAGAGACAGACATGTTGCTTCCAGTGACATGTCTGGGTCCGTGGCCCTATCAAAGCTAGGGTCTGAGTTGATGTCAGAGGCCCTTGTTACCACCAAAGGCCATACAGCTCAGACAACAAAGGCCTAGTCTGCACTATCTGAGGCCAGGTTGATATCTGAGCACTGTGCTGAGCTGGCTCCACTCCTGTCTGCCATCACTGGAGGGTGAGCTTGCACCATCCCTCACAGGGCTACAGCATTTGGGAGAGCTGGCCCTGCACCTCTCCTTGGCAGCACAATAGAGCTGGCCCTGGTGTCATGGGGGTGAATGAGAGCCTGAGATCTGGCCATGCCCCTTCCCAGCTTCAACTCAGAGCAAGATAGCCAGGGCAGTGCTGGAGATCTTAACTGTGGTGGGGTAGATGCAGGAGAGCTGGTGGGCTGACCAATTCAGCTATTACCAAGGCCCAGATCCAGTGCTTTGAGCTGGCCCACGCCAACATCTACCCTATCTATGAACTGCTACAGCGTGGGAAGGGTCTGGTCCTGCAAATCCACAGCTTCAGGATCTCCATGACACAGGGTAACAACAGGGTATCAGAGAGGAGTCTCAGTGAGGATCCAACACTTATAATGTAGCAGAAGCCAAACCTCAAGCTAGACCCATGGCTCATTGGAATGATCATTTGCAAACAAAGGTGTGCGCAAAGGATATACTGCTTGACACACTGACACAATTGCAGCTTCCATGATATGTTTTTATTGTTTTTTTCCTTTGGAAAGGTGCAAGAGTGGAGGCCGTATACAAAGGGACAATGAGGTGAGTGGGTGAGGTGCATGAAGTGAAATTCACAAAGAATAAAAAGTTTAATTTTTTTTAAAAAAAAGACCTGGACCATATGAAATTCTGTCTCAAAAAAATGAACAAATGACCTAAGCCTTTAAATGATTAAGTAATAAATTTTATGAGTATCTTGATAAAGAATGTTCAATAATCTTTAGTGACAAGAAATGCAAGTTTAAACTATAGTGGATTCCGTTCCATTCCACACATGGAGGAGCTAAAGTCAATCCTGTATAACCCAAATGTCAGTTATTATATAAAGCAGCTGGGACTCGCACATCACTGGTGGTTACTGTAACATACGTTAAAAGCTGTTTTGCAGTTTCTTTAAAGTTAAACATCAATCTAACCTATGTGTGATCCATTAATCTCAGTTACTTGACTGAAGTGAAATTCAAGTTTGCAAGAAAACTACATGTTTAGAACAGCCTTATTCATAACAAAAAAATCGCCACATTACTATCAGAGGAACACAGATAAAATATGAAAATATAAAAATACATATAGTCTCACACTAGACAAGTCAGCAATAAAAGGAACATGCTTGTCAATATAACCAATAACATGGGCAAATCATTTTATAAACAGAAGAAGCTAGGCATAGCAAAGTACATGATATTTTGTTCCACTTGTACAGAATCCAAGAAAAAGAAGTCTTATATATTTCAAGGTGATTTTAAGACACAACAGCATGGTAAGAAAAAGAGTCTAAAGGCTCTGAATGATTAAGAGGTTCTATATTTTGTCTCAAGTAATTAAGATAATACTGTTGTTGAAATTCACAAACTGGGTAAGATATGTACATTTTATTCTATATTAACTATACCATAATAGTTTATATACTTAAAAGTATTGATAGACAAATCAAAACAACCCTGAGATTCCATCTCACACCAGTCAGAATGGCTAAGATCAAAAATTCAGGTGACAGCAGATGCTGGCGTGGATGTGGAGAAAGAGGAACACTCCTCCATTGTTGGTAGGATTGCAAGCTGGTACAACCACTCTGGAAATCAGTCTGGCGGTTCCTCAGAAAATTGGACATAGTACTACCAGAAGATCCAGCAATACCTCTCCTGGGCATATACCCAGAAGATGTTCCAACTGGTAATAAGGACACATGCTCTACTATGTTCACAGCAGCCTTATTTATAATAGCCAGAAGCTGGAAAGAACCCAGATGTACCTCAACAGAGAAATGGATACAGAAAATGTGGTACATTTACACAATGGAGTACTACTCAGCTATTAAAAACAATGAATTTATGAAATTCTTAGGCAAATGGATGTATCTGGAGGATATCATCCTGAGTGAGGTAACCCAATCACAAAAGAAGTCACTTGATATGCACTCACAGATAACTGGATATTAGCCCAGAAACTTAGAATACCCAAGATCCAAATTGCAAAACACAAGAAAATCAAGAAGAAGACCAAGGTGTGGATACTTCATTCCTCCTTAGAATAAGGAACAAAATACCCATGGAAGGAGTTACAGAGACAAAGTTTGGAGCTGAGTCAAAAGGATGGACCATCCAGAGACTGCCCCACCCAGGGATCCATCCCATAATCAGCCACCAAACACAGACACTATTGCATATGCCAGCAAGATTTTGCTGAAAGGATCCTGATATAGCTGTCTCTTGTGAGGCTATGCCAGTGCCTGGCAAATACAGAAGTGGATACTCACAGTCATCTATTGGATGGAACACAGGACCCCTAATGCAGAAGCTAGAGAAAGTACCCAAGGAGCTGAAGGAGTCTGCAACCCTATAGGTGGAACAACAATATGAACTAACCAGTACCCCCAGAGCTCATGTCTCTAGCAGCATATGTAGCAGAAGATGGCCTAGTCGGCCATCATTGGGAAGAGAGGCCCCTTGGTCTAGCAAACTTTATATGCCCCAGTACAGGGGAACACCAGGGCCAAGAAGTGGGAGTGGGTGGGTAGGGGAGCAGGGTAGGGGGAGGGTATAGGGGACTTTAGGGATAGCATTTGAAAAGTAAATGAAGAAAATATCTAATAAAAATTGAAAAAAAAGTATTGATAGAAATTATGCCTTCTCATTCACTTAAATACTAATGCCTACTAGGAAGATAACTCCCTTCCTGATATCAAGATACCCCAGAAATCTGATCAGCACTTAGGAAGTTGCTTAGTGTTCCTACTTTCAGGGGGAGTGAAGCACAAGTCAGCCTCCAGGATCAATAGGTAGAAATTCATGGCTTTTGTGAGATAGAAAATATCCATTTGAAAGAACAGTCTGATGAAAACACAAAGGAAATTATTTGAGAGAAGGAAAGAGACCAGCAAGAGGGGAGAAGAAGGCTGATAAGACAGCTTCACCAGTAAAGGCGTTTGTCACACAAGCTTGAGTCTGATCCAGTGAACCCACCTAAAGGGGATAGGAGAGAACAAACCCCACAAAGTTGTCCTCTAGCCTCCACATGTGTGCCATGCAAAATAACTATAGCCAGGTATGGTAGCACATGCCTTTAATGCCAGCACTGGGAAGCAGGTGGAGTTTGAGACCCTTCAAGGTCAGCCTGGTCTGCAGTCCAAGTTCCAGGACATTCAGAGTTATACTGAGAAATCCTCTATCTAAAACCGTGTGTGTGTGTGTGTGTGTGTGTGTGTATGTGTGTGTGTGCGTGCGCACGCGCAATATATATGTAATATATGTGTTTTACATATATATGAATTGTACTGAGTATATCCAAATTTTTTGTTGTTCTTTAATTGCATAGTATTTATATTATAGTAGGCATAAGTGTGTCATAACAAAAACTTGAAATGATCAAGAGTTTATTGTGCTATTGGGGGGGGTGTATTGTGGTGCATAATGAATTGGCCTGTTGCTTTTGGGCCACTAGTGAGGTAACATACAATGGCAAGGAATGCATAGTTCAGTGTTTCTCAACCAATGGGTCATGACCCCATTCATAGGGGTCTCCTAAGATAATCAGAAAAACACAGAAATTTATAAAAGTAGCAAAGTTAGACTTATGAAGTAGCAACAAAAATAATTTTATGGTTGGAAGCCACCACAACATGAGAAACTGTATTGAGTATTTGTAGCATTAGGAAGTTGTTGATAACCAGAATTGCTCAAGTTCATGGGTGAGAAGTGAAAGAGAACTAGGAAGGGATGGGCTGGGGTTCCACTACTCTCTTTTAAGGGCATACCTCCGACACTAAAGACTTCCCATTGGGCCCCATCTTGTAAAGGCTCTACTATCTCCCAAGGGTACAATACACTGTTTGCCAAGCGAACTTTCAGGAGAGCATTTAGGATCCAGATTATAACAATAAATAATATAGTTATAATTTTAAAGAATACAAGAGAGTATATATTATATACAATTACATTTTACAAAAGGGATATAAACACCTGTAAATTTTCTTATCCATAGAGCATCTGGGACTCAATCTCAGGTAGACAACATTACACACACACACACACACACACACACACACACATTGTATATGAGTACACTGTAGCTGTCTTCAGACACACCAGAAGAGGGCATCAGATCCCATTACAGGTGGTTGTGAGCCACCATGTGATGCTGGGAATTGAACTCAGGACCTCTGGAAGAGCAGTCAGTGCTCTTAACTGCTGAGCCATCTCTCCAGTCCTGGATAGCACTATATTAACCACAAGGAATAGATTCAAACTGCAGGAAAAAAATGAGTACCCAAACAATAATAAATGGGCTAGTGTACTATGATAGATCAATGAGGGAAATGCTATAAAATTAGAGACTTTGGTATTATCAATCAAAGTTCACATTACTAATTCATGGAAAAGGGAGCTCATGAAACATAATGACATTTTTACACGTTTAAATTTTAAATAAGAAGTGAGGATATTGGAGTGTTTGAGCAAAGCAGAGTGATTTGAGATAGAGGAATTCTTCCAACAGAGAGTAGGGATTGCAGTATCACTCTTCCCTTTTAATACCTTGTTGCTAAGAACAGAAATAATACATGGGGAATAGTTTGTATTTTGGAATGTCCAGGGGAAGTAGTTCTGTTGTATGTAGTTCGGTGGAGAATGAAGCCATTCAAATGTACACACACCTTCCCTTCATCTGTCTGCTCCTCTTTCCCTCTTTCTCTTTCATACCAATGCTTTCCCTGGGGTTCTCATTCATTTGTCCTCTTTCCCCCTGCCCCCCCCCACACACACACACTTTTCTCTCTTTTAGACCAGATTTCTCTGTTTTCATAACTGATACTTAAGAGGCATTTCTGGCACTACCCCTGACACACACTTGTTTTTCACCTCTCATGACCATGAAATCCTAAAACAAAGGTCTACTGAGTATCTGTTTCTGTGCTGTAGCTCCTTGAAGGACCAAACATCATGGTACTATCTAAACGGCTTGCCCCAAACCCAATTTTTATCCCCTTGGGTAGTAATGTTCTTGGATGAAGATCCATGCTCAAGGTAATTAGTTCTGTGAAAGAATGCATAAAATCGTGTTTCATATGATTAGAAAAAAGGGGGGTCATTTAGCCAGGTGGAGGTGGTGGCATACACCTTTAATCCCAGGAGGCAGAAACATGCACATCTCCGAGTTCAAGGCCAACCTCATCTACAGAAAGAGTTCCAGGGCAGCCAGGGCTACACAGAAAGACCCTGTCTTGAAAAAACAAAACAGGTTACTTTTACATACATATCTATCAGACAACTATAAACCAAAGCTCTCCATTCTTTTCTAGATGATGCTGTCTTCTGTTGGTTACTTCATAGCACTTCCATTTTCAAAGAACATCTTCCTGAGAATAAACTTGGAAAGTAATGTGACCACAAAACATCATATTCACAGAGTTCAAAGGGTAGGTTATTTACATAACTGTCTCCATCCATTCTATACTGATTGTAGTTTACTATGGATAAGATGATTGCTTTCTAACTTTTTTCTCTGAATTCTGAAGCTATACAACCTCTTTGATACTTACAACCTATTATATAAAGCTATCTAATTCAATCAAGAATTAGGCTAGAGCATGAATAGAAAAGAACCAAGAGAATAAAGAAAGAGGGAGTGATCAGTCTTCTCTCTTTTTTTAATCTATAAGCTCTCTTCCAACTCTTTTTTTTTTTAAATATTTATTTATTTATTATATGTAAGTACACTGAAGCTGTCTTCAGACACACCAGTCAGATCTCCTTACGGATGGTTGTGAGCCACCATGTGGTTGCTGGGACTTGAACTCAGGACCTTCAGAAGAGCAGTCGGGTGCTCTTACCCGCTGAGCCATCTCACCAGCCCCTCTTCCAACTCTTAAATGTTGTGATCTTAATCACACTCTGAGTTGTTCTCAAAGACGTGTTTTATAAATCACATGTTGCTTCAAGATTAGGGGCCAGTGCTATATATAGCATTTTAAGGAGACTCCTGGAGTACTGAACATCCTTCACTACAGAACATTTGCTTAGTTTGAGTTCTGGAAGAAGTAAGCAAGATAGAATCAGGCATGCAGAGTATTGGTTAAAGGAAATGGTGTTTAAGAACAAGGGAGAAAGAGGTAAACTGGGAGAGTCTTCAGACTTGTATAACCCCTACAATACAGCTGCAAGAAAATCACAATACAGCTGTAAGAAAGCCTTGGCCATATCACTAAGGAGGCACAGATTCATGGGCAATGACTTTTGAGAAGTCCCAGTTTGGACAGACACTACTTTGTTCAGACCTTGGTGGGGAGCAATTCAGGAAGATTACAGCTTGTAGCTTAAAGTCTCTGATGAATCCCCAAGATGCAACACTTGGGAAACTGTTGGATAACTATAGTTTTTTCTCTCTCTCTCTCTCTCTCTCCAAAGATATATATATATACATATTGATTATTGATAATTGATATATAGAATCTGTAGATAGATTAGATGGATATATATAGAGACAGACAGATACACACTATATAGTGTATACATATTAAATATATATTAAAACTAATATAAAATAATATAAAAATAATTGATATATGCCAAGATGATTGTTTTGATGTTTACCCTTTTATCTCTTTTCTTTTCAACCAGGATATTGGATACAGAATAAGAAAATATGAGAGATTAAAACTCAGGAGTTGAGTTCTAGCCTGGAAAACAAGATGAGAGAACTTTCCAGCCTGCACCAATGTTCACAGTTCTGATTGAATTACAAAATTTTTCTTCTTTTGAACTCAGAAGTCACTTGGAAACTTTGAGGGAAGTTTCACCACATCCTTTAAGCCTTTCTTCTGGTTAGCAGGGGAGATCCATTAGAACTTAGAGAAATATCCCAGCCTCCAGTATCAGTAGCCTTGCCAGCCTACCCCTAGGATGCCTGGCCAGGCTTCATTGTCAGTGTGGTTCACGGTCACAGTTTTACCTTCAGCTAGCCATATTTTCCTGGATGGTCTTAAACTATTTGCTGAGTTTGGGTTTTTTGTTTTGTCTTATTGGATTTTGTTTGTTTGGTTTGTTTGTTTGTTTTGCAGAGAGTTTTCAGACTTTCTGTTAGGTAAATTTTAAATTACCATTAAGAAATGCTTTCCAAGTTGTGCATTGCCAAGTAACTGCTTCTCACTATTCTAGTTTCGTTGGAATTTTGGTATTTTTATTTTGTGTCTTGATCTTTGGACACGAACCACACCATTATTAGTTTCTACTAGAGATATTTGTGTGTGTGGCATGTGTACTTGATCATGTGTATGTCTGCACATAACGTGCACATAGGTGTAGAGGACAGAGGTTGACTTTGGGTGTTTTCCTCCATCACTCTTCCTCCTTAGGTTTTCACCGAAGGTCTCTCACTGAACCTGTGATTCATCAGTTCAGACAGGCTGGCTAGCCAGCAAGTTTCCAAGATCTACATGTCTGCCCTCTCAGGCCTGGGGTTATCAGCCATATTAGATGAGCACTTTACTAACTGAATCATCTACTACACCCTGTGGAAACAATGTATCCAGGGGATTTTTATCTGGGGCTTTCTTATTCATCTACTTTATCTTCTTTCTAAGTATCCTTTCCTGGCATTTGTTACATCACAGGCTTTTGTATCTGTATTTCTTGACTCCTTCCTAGTTATTTCAGTCCTGCTTTCCCTTTTTTGTTATCTTAGCCGGGACTCTTAAAGCGTGTGTGGGCAGCTGCTCCTCTGTGGCCTTTATGGGCCTCTCCTCTTGAGAAAGTACTTTATTAAGGCAAACCGCAGCTCCTGTCAGTCAGTCAGTTTCAGGGCTACAAGTACTACTTATCATTCTCCTCCATAGTCAATGCAAGTTCTATGTCCCTTAGGTTGTTTCTTCCATAAGCCTAAGGGCTTTGCTTGTATGACCCAAATCCTCATTCCTGAATTTAAAAAAAAAAATGTGTATCAGTAATTATTTATATCTTACTCTGGAATTGCTGCACATATCCTTCCAAATTACAATTTGGAATCAAAATGTTCCCAGATCAGTTACCTATATGTTTTTCTCTGCCTACCATCATTTTGGTTTCCTATTGCTCTAGCTCAGTTACCACTGCCAAGATGGGAAATCCTTGCCTGCTCATACCTGGATCCAGAGTTCAAAATCAAAATGGCTCTAACATAGTCTAGTGGGACTCTTATTGTGTCTCCTGGCAGAAATGCATCCCATTTGGAAGCCAGGACTTTTATACCTTCAGTGTACAGAGTTATGGGGACTGGAAAGTGTTCCCTAACAAGTCAGTAGGACTGGTGTTCAGTGGGGTCATTTCTGCTTTCTCTGTTTTGTTCTTGGAACCATGTGTTTGTTCTTAGTAGGGATAATAATCCAAGCCAGTGTATGTACTACTTCCTGAAGGATGGCATTTAATCCTTATGAAACCCTGCTTCTGAACTGGCACTTCAGTTATACCATTATTACATTGAAAGCAAACATTAAACAGCTAGGTCAGAAACACTGAGGAAGGTAAATAAGAAGGCTTGCACTTGGCTATGAAATAGCCAAGCTGAGCAGGTAAGAGAAGAGGCAGAACTCTGGGCTGTTTCAGCAGGGCCCAGGAGCCCCACCCTCTCCTGCAGCAACATGTGCAAGGTATTGTTGCCCTTTCCCTTAGTAAACATCTAAAATTTACAGGTAGTTAACCCTCATGGATAACCATGCATCTAATTGTAACAGACTGAATTGTGGGTAATGGCTTCTGAGAAAGCCTGCACCTTTTTTAGGAGGGCGACCTCTCCAGACTGCCCCAGGGATAGACAAAGGAGAACTGGTGGGCAAAGTCCAGACGCTAGAGGCATTCCTTGGCCATTGCCACTTGGCTCACAGTACCCTCCCATCTTGCCTTTGCCTTCCCACCTGCTACAGTAAACCTCAAGAACTTGTTTGCCCTACCTGTCCCCTAATGTGAATCTCTTTACTTGAGATTGGAGGACATGTGGGAGGAGACATCTCTAACACCCTCAGTAGGTTGCCTGGTGATCGATCTGTCAAACTGAATGACCCTGTTGATTCCCTGGTCATGAATTCACATGTTATCTTTTTACTGTGAAGTAGGTCCCGTTTGCATGCTGTTGAATTGGATCCCATACCTGTGGTTCAGGCATTCTTTAAGGAACTAAGTCATGATAATATAGGCCAAGGCACTGAAAGGCATAACAACAAGTCCATACCCAGAATTCACCCCTGTTGGGATAGACCACTAGCTACTCCAAAATGGAAAGAGTCCATGTTATTGACCAGGTATCTGATTTGTCTTGAGTAATACTGCAGTATTGAGAACACAGTGTAGTCCTCTGCTCCTATCAGGTTCCTTAGAAACAGGTGTAGATATGGATTGGCTTTTGTAGCTGGGAATTTATGTTGTGACTCACATATAGCCTCCTGTGCAAACATGACAACTCATGTGTTGTCTTAGTGACAGTTCTAGAGTAGGCCATGACAAACACTTGCTTAACACCAACTGATAGAATCCTTTGTCAGTATGAATTTTTCTGTTTCTCTTTCATGATGGATGTTCTAGTCAGAATGAACCTGTCATTAGCCGCTAAGCAAGACAGGCACCATCAGGGACAGAATCCTAGGTTGATGCACCTTCAGGGTATCCTTTCTTTATTTGCAGCTAAGGCTCTATGGCTTAAGAGCATTCCTTGGGGCGTGTCTACTCATTAGTTTTTGCTCTGCAAGCTCCAGAATGTGTCTACTATAGCCTCTTTTAAAACTATGACCTTAAACTGAATCTGCTCAGGGATGTACTCCTTAACTAAGCCTGCCCCTTGCTCAGTCCTGGGCCAATCCTTACGTGAATGTGTATAGGCTCTCGGAATACAATTCCCATGCTTGCTTTATTGGAAGATGTTTGGAAAGAACACCTTTGTTCGCCCTTATCTATTGCAAGTAATCTTTCTCTACTCTTTTTATATATTGACTGTGATTATTTTGGCTTGCACTCAATGATATGTGACCCCATTATATTTGACTACAATATAATAAAAAAGATCCTCACTCCATGTGACCACATATCTCCATTTCTATACCTCTCTTCCTTACCTCATTGTCTCTGACCTTCCAGTCTTCTCTGCTGAGAAAGTCTATACAGGATGATCATGCCATCAAACACTTGAAACTAACAACAGTAACAATGAGAAACTGAAGTGGAAATTTAAGGGCTCTTTGGAAAGTCATCTGTGTTGATGGTGTTTTGCTGGGGCAGACACGTGCAGTACCATTCTCCTGAAGCGGACCCAGGAGAGAGGATGCTCTGCTAAAGCAAGCACGTGAACAGACACGTGATGGATTCTTAGCCAACTACACACATGAATTGGTCTACCTTACATTGCATAGTTGAGCTCCTTTTATTGGGACTCCATAGAAAGAAACACACCAAAAAAACCGCTGGTGTGCTGTGGCTTCTTGATGCTGCAAGGCCCCGGGCCAATTCACAGAGTGACGTCAGCTGATACAGACTCACATGGAGTTTGGCTAAGTCAGACTCACATGCTGAGGCAAGACCTGTGGAGGACACCTGATGTTTGGAGGAAATATAAATAGGACTCAATGGACAGTGACCAGGGCTTGGTGTAGAGCTAGCTGTGCAACACTTGTTGGTCTTGAATCTTCTCTGACCTTCACTTCGCTGAGAGAAGTACAGCTGAGAACTTGTCCTGACATCCCTGCTGGTCCAAACCCCTCCTGCTGACTTGTGCCGATTTGGCTGAGGCATGGCTGTGTCTGCTAGGACATGCCACCGCTGCTGTTTGCTATGCCAACTCAACTGCTGGTGTATCTGTGAAGTTTTTGTCAGTGATCGAGCTGCTGCTGCTGCTGCTGACCTGTGGACTGAATTGCCAATTTCCTGACAACACAGATGTGATTTGTTCCAAAGAACCATTTCTAAACAGGTCCACTTCCTCCATCTCCTTTCTTTTCTACTACCTCTGGTGGGTGGTGGACTACAAGGGAGGTTAAAGTGCTTAAGACCCATCATTAATAAGTTTTGAAAAAAATCAAAGTTAAACAACAAAGTCACACACACACACAGTGGCTTCTGCTATGATAAAACGAGAAGGCCATGGGTCTCTCTGTGAAATAATTTTGCTTCTTACCCAGTCAAACCCATAGACCAAGGGTGTTAACAGTCACAATCAATACAAAGGGGAGCATGACAAAATGACACACAGGGTCACAAATCAGGAAATCCAGAATGTGAGAAAGTAATAAATGACCAAGTTCCTCAAGAACACCAATAGCAAGAAATTCGTTTTTTAAAGTGATTATTGTATCTTTAAAAAGATGAAACATATCAAGTCAAATCTGACAGCTTATATGTGACCCCAACACTGGGGAGGATGAGGCAGGATCACCACAATATAAGACCAGCCTGGCTGCATAGTCTGTTCCCTAATGCAATATGCAGGCCCAATTTAAACGGAATCAAAGCAACTATTTTAAAAATTACAAATAACAATATGTATGGGACCATGGTTTTGATCTGAAACATTAAAAATACCTACGAAAGAATTAAGCTAGATATCTGCTATTAAGGAATGGTAAAACCTTCTCACAGGATACTGTGGCATTATTTTTTAGATAATTAGATATATCTAAATGCCAATTGAGATTTGCTTTAAAATAATCTGGAATGGAGATATGTTGATATCAGTGGGTCTCAGATCTACAAATCAGAAGAGATTAAAACACAAATTCCTGGGCTTTGCCTTAGAGATTCTGGTTCAGGATCTGAGATGAGGATAATGATGTCACATGTCTAGTAGTCTTTCAAGGTGGTGCTGATCTTGGCATCTCTAACACCCTGGAATCTCCAACAAAAGCCACAATTTTAAATAATGGCTTCTGAAGGCCTCCATTCAGGGACTCCCCTGCCAAATACCTGGCCTCACTCAGTTCACCACAAGGCCCCTCAGAGACTGTGACTAAACTGAAGACTTCTAGAGTGAAGGGTGATTCTGCACTGAAGACACAAAACGACTGCTGGAAGTCAGAAGCACCAACTGCAGTGGTTCTCAATGTTCCTAACACTGTGACCCTTTAATACACTTCATGTTATAGTGACCCCCAACCATAAAGTTATTTTCATTGCTGCTTCAAAACTGTAGCTTTGATACTGTTATGAATCGTAATGTAAATATCTGGGTTGTCTGATGGTCTTAGGTGACCCCCTATGAAAGGGTCATTTGACCCCTAAAGGGGTCTCAACCCACAGGTTGAGAACCACTGACCTAGACATGCAGAAGACATCACTGTCCTTCCCCCTGCACTTTTTGATTCAGGAAACCTGGAGCGGGACACAATAGTTCACATTCTTAAGATAGTCCTGGCCAGTGCTGATGCTCTTTAAAATCAAGTATCACTTCTGCTGTGCCCAACAAGTGTTAATACTTAGCTCAGGGAGAAGCATTTGTATAGCTGAGTTGTTGAACTAATCGCTTATAGAACACTAGTTTTGCTTGAGAGACTGATGGCAAACAGTGGTTATTTGGTCCTGGGTATTTGGTAATTTTTCCTGAAGAATAACTACTACAAAGAAAATAACTGATATTTATTCCCAATGACAAAATTTGAACTTTTAGGTGGAAGCTAGAATTTTTGGGAAATTTGTATCAACTATCTTGAATGTAACTACATATCAATATTTAAGGATTTTTTTTTGTAGTAAAAGTAATGATACTTCCAAATGTAGCTATTAGTGTATGTATTTTATGGAACTCAGCACTTTGTGTGATACAGTATGCAAGGCCAGCATTGTACCTCAGAGCGTTGTGCCCATCCCACTGGTATGTACTTTTCTGATGTAATGATATATGTCAACATGCCAGCTTTTGGAGGCTCTGCAAATACATAAGTTACAAAATCATGCAGTGATGACAGCTATTCAAAGGACAAGCTACATAAACGGATGTTACTGTAACAGTATGGTACAGTTTCAGATTCCACACTCTGACAAGCTTTCTAACAACTACACTAGCAAGTGCAAAGACTACATCTATCCACTCACACGGGGAAGGCCTTGTTGCTAAAGTTCCTTCCCACCTAGAGACATAAGCAGTATCTATCCCATATAAGGTCAGAATGGCAAACGAAGCATGACTGCTGAAGTTCACTCTGGGGAATCAATAACTTTATTGGGCTTCCTTACAGAGTACAGATGAGGGATTGCTTACAGGGGTTCATGTGCTCCTCTCTCCACAGCAGGCCATACCTGGAAAGTCTTTACCCAGTAGGGATAAGGGCTGCCCTGTAGCCACATGGATGGAGTTCAGGTGGGCCACACCCACCTGATTATTATTAGCCCTATCCCAAGACCATGTGCATTTAAAGCAGAGTTGCATGCAACAGGTTGTAGAGAACAACTGGAACTCAAGTGAGAGTCTTGTGACGCTCCTCATCCCCCCACGCCCTGCCCCACCCCCACCCCCACCCCCCACCCCCACCATGATGGTATAAATAGTCAACAAGACAGCTGGGGTGATCCTTTTGCTGGGGGTCACAGCGATGGTTGCTTAGCTTGAGGACAGACGTTAAACTATTCACCCCTTTCCAATGACATACATGTCAGGGGCCAGATTTACTTTGTGTACTATTTTGATATGTGTACATTTCAAAATAGACTAAGCACAGAATCAGATGCAAGAATTCAGTTGCTTTCTACTAAAACAGACATTAGGATACAGTTCCCCTGTAGACCTTCACTGTCAGCCTGCCTACTTTTTAGAGCTGTAACTCAACTGTGTAATGTTTCCTGTTTGACTTTCTATACCTGCTTTGGACACTGGCTAAGATTTTAAGTATACTTGTCCTGACACACAGGATGTTCTTTCTCTTAGGATCACTTACCATGCTTGCTGACTTCCACGGCTAAACATGCTTGCCTTCTTGGACCCTAACTCTAAAAGCACACTTCTCTTCCTCTTCCCCATTACCCTCCTCCTAGCAACTGCCAAGGTTTACAGTTGGCCTGCCCTGTTGCTCTTAAGCGCTAATAAAATAAATGGTCTTTATATTTAAAAGAACGGGAAGGTTCCAGGTATTTCTGTTTATACCAGTAGATTGGTGCTCTCAACTTCAGTCATAGATTTATGAGTTCAAATCGAAGGCAGTGCACATTGCCTCATATGTATCAAGCACAGCAGTAAGAACGCCTGTGTCTTTAGCATGTTGGAATTCTCTTCAGGCTGGCTGCTCAACACATACATGCTATCAAAGCAGCTTTTAGGGAAATGGTTCGTTCAGAATTATGTCTGAAAAAGGGGACCTCCGTCTTTGTTAGATAACTAGATAATTTCCAAATGAATTCTTGAGACACTGAGCTGCTGAAAGCAGTGTTGAAAAGAAAGGGTGAATGTCACTCATGCCTTATCTGGTAGAGAGTGTTTATAAGTTCACCTGTAGGAAAAGCACTGTGATTTAAAGTGAATTAATGTTTGTGTTAACTCTTCATTGCTAAGGTTTGGTTTCTAATAAAAACTTTAAGATACAGACCACATAGAGTCCTCAACAATTATTAGAAGCATACAAGAAATCAGGTGCGATGGCACACACCTGTAATGCCAGCACTTTAAAAAGTGATGCAGTAGGGTTCCAAGTTCAAGACTAGTCAGAAATAAACAGTCACACACACACACACACACACACACAACTGGATGTAAGCATAGGGTCATAGGTATGAATACAAGGATACTACCAAGATGGGAAGGAGCCTAGCTCCTGCACATCCTCTGTGAAAGGCAACATTTATTACAATTGTGTTTGCCTTTATTGCACGTCATCCTCAGATAAATAAAATAGAGGGCTTTCATTTCCAGTCAGTTGTCATAGCAACTTTTGACTACCCAGAGAGGAAGGAATTCTTGTATCTTAAGCCCTGACTCCAGAGAACTAAAAAGGAAGCAAAGACTAAAAGGAACATTAAAGAAGGGTTTGCAAGATGTGATAAAATTAGATCTCTGTTGTGCAGTACTTTTCCTGTAAATGTATATACATTTCCCCTGATTATTTATATACCGCCTTATAGATCTCAGGACTCTACAGCATAGACTAATAATAACTACCACTTATCGCTTATTATACGCCAGTCACGCAGAACATCATATACCTTATGTTTTCTTCTACTGCTCCCAACATTGTAAGAGCAGCATGATTTTTGTACACCTTTTAAGATGTGGAAAGTGAATGTGAATGGATAAAGCTGTTCACTAAAGTCACACAGTAAGAGCTCAGCCTTCAATACAACTGACCATTTCTTCAAGCACCCTCTACCTTTGTGGAGCCCCTCCCTCCTTTACTAAGCAAATATTTTGCCAGCTCATCTCTTTTACACAATAAATGAAGAGAGGGCTCTTCCTTCTCTTTTATCTAGAGGATGCCTTCCCTTCTGTGGTTTTGGATGCCATCTGTGTTATGATGATTTACAAATGCATTGTCTAAATTCCTCACAGGTACTCCAGACTCATGGACATAAATGATTGCTTGACTTGCATCTAGCAGGTATTTGAGAGGTAATAAGCCTGCCATGACTTTGTCCTCCCATGTCCCCTGTCTCAGTAAATGTCACTACCCTTTAATTAAGAATCTTCAAGCCCAAATCCCTAAGAATCCTAATTTCCTCTTCTATTTCATTGCTAATATATAAATAAGTTACATCAGATCTATCCATCCAATTTGTTGTGTATCCACTTTCCATTTCTACCATCTGTAGCCATTTAAATGATCTAATATACCAATAAAGACACAGGAGGCATAAACTCGCTAGCTCAGCGAGGTAATTTTACTTTAACTATATATAAAATAACTCTTTACAAGCCTGATCCTACAACTAACCTAATAGCTCTTTAGAAATCTCTATCTGTGCCACTCTACATAGCTAGTCTACATTTCTCTTGAGCTCCTCCAAACCCAAGAGGTCCCTTTAGCTCCCTTTCCTAGAGAACCGCTTCCCCTGTGTCCTGTCAGCTGCTTCTCTGTGTGTGGTTCCTGCAAGCTCAGAGAGAAAATCCCTACCGGTTACCCAGAGCTCCTTCCATAAAAAACCTCTTCTAAGCCGAAAGAGAGAGAGAGAGAGAGAGAGAGAGAGAGAGAGAGAGAGAGAGAGAGAGAGAGAGAGAAGAGCTCCTCCCCTACACCCTTGGCAGGCTGAACCTTGTCACCATCATGGTGGGGTGGGGTGGATTGGGTGGGCTCCAACCCAAGTCAGTGGGGCTGCACCTTTTCACCTTTACAGTGGGACAGATCAAGACAACCCAGCTGACTGCCTCAGGTCATAGAACAAAGGACACAAGACCTCTCCCAAGCCACAGAGGCTTTCAGAGGTGCACCCAAACTATATCCCTTCAGGACACATCTAACTGCCTCTGACAAATGCAATATCTATGGAAGCTTTTGTATTTGACTAGCAATTAGGTTTTCTATCTACGATCATCAAGTATCCTGTAACAACTATCTCTCTGTGCAGTGAGGGCCACTGTGATGGGCAGTTTTTAACTATCACAAGCGTTGGCTCTGGGTATGGAAAGATTCAGCCTTAACTGAAGTTTTCATAGATGGGAGCTGTATAGTCAGTCACACAGTGCCCTCCATTCCGACTCCTCTGCACTGGTATTTATATTGCCACTCAGGTTTGAGATCTTTTTAAGAAATACAGTAGCTGAAGAGGATGTCAGCAGCCAGCACTATGTCAACCTTAACCGTGCTCCCTGTCTTCACATGGATGTAGTTATATTGGTTATAACCTCTCTGGAATGTTCCAACAACATCTTTAGGGGTGAAATCTGCCATCAATATCCAGCTTGGCAGCTCTTCCAGTTAACTTCCGTAAGTTTCTTCTCCTTTAGTGGTACAAGTGATGACATGCTGGAGTCTTATTGTTGGCAGACAAATATACAATATCAAGGAGGAAGTATCTAGATCAGTTTGGCTCTATGAGCATGTCTGTGGGGGACTCTCTTGATTGCTAGTTGATGTAGAAAGACAGACACAGCTGGGCAGTGGTGGCGCACATCTTTAATCTCAGCACTTGGGAGGCAGAGGCAGGTAGATTTCTGAGTTCGAGGCCAGCCTGGTCTACAGAGTGAGTTCCAGTACAGCCAGGGCTACACAGATAAATCCTGTCTTGAAAGAAAGAAAGAAAGAAAGAAAGAAAGAAAGAAAGAAAGAAAGAAAGAAAGAAAGAAAGAAAGACAGACAGACAGACACAGCCTACTGTGGGCAGCTCCATTCCCTAGGCTTGGACCTGACAGGTGAGTCAAGAAAGTAAGTCAAGCAGATGGCAGCAAGCAAGCAAGCATCCCTGTGTTTATTCTCTGCTCTCAGCTATGGAGGAGATGACTTAAGCTTCTGCCTTGACTTTCTTGCAATAATGGCCCATAACTTGGAAAGCCAAATATACCCTTTCCCCTTTCCTCTTCTGGGTTGCTTTTTGTGGGAGTATTTGTTGCAGCAACATAAATCAAACTGTAAGAACCATCATCTTTTCCTGCCCTCCAAACCAGTAACTTTCTAACCAAGTCCTCTGCTTCTTTTTATAGAATAGCAAAAATGATCTTTTGAGATTAAAAATCAGATGATGCAGCCCAAGAGCGTGGCTCTGTGGTGAAGAGCACTGGGTGTTCTTCTGGAAGACCCAGGTTCAAGTCTCAGAACCCACGTGGTAGCTCACTGCTGTGTGTAACTCCAGTTTCAGGGGACCTGGCACCCTCTTCTGACCTCCACAGGCACTGACACACATGGAGCACATAAATACCATATACCCATACAAATAACAAAATAATTTACCATGCTAGCTTGGGGCCCTCCAGTGGCTTCCCATCAGTCTTAGAATACAATTTGTAATTCTGACTCTTCCTTCCTTCTCCATCTTTCTCTCTCTCTCTCTCTCTCTCTCTCTCTCTCTCTCTCTCTCTCTCTCTCTCTTCCTCTCTCTCTCTCTCTCTCCCTTCCTTCCTTCCTTTTTTTTCTGCTCCATGTTTTTGTGACTGCCCCCCTTCCATCTTCTGTTCCTCCCCTCAGGCATATCAAGATGTTTTTATTTCTAATTTGAAGTATGAACTGTCTCAAGATTCTCTCAGATCATCTTTCTAGCTGGCTCTTTTTCATTCTTTCAAATTTCTCTTTAGACATCTACTTAAATAACATCTAAGTTCTGGGAGGGTCATTTCTTGACTTCTAAATTTTATAGTGTATGTCTACTATACACTATATAGTATAGTATATATTGTGGGTGTCTGTGTGTATGCCTGTTTATGTGTATATGCATGTATGTGTATGGAAGCATGTGTACAAGTATGCACATGTATGTGGAGGCCTTAATCACTTCAATGGCTTATTTTTATATGATATATATATGTATGTATATATATATATATCTTTATTAGTTTTTTCAAAGTGTCTAACAGTTGTAGTTGGATTAATTCACCCCTCCTCCACTTCCTAACTCCTTCAGATTCACCTCCATCTCTTCCCAACTTCAAGTCCTTTTAAAAATATCCAGCTGAACCCAATTTATACTGCTCATATTCTCATGGGTAGGGGGCCATTCATTGAAGTGTAGTCACATACCAGGGGCTATATTCCCCTAAAGAAAGCCAACTCTCCCCGCTTCACCTCCAATTTATTTGTTTACACAGGGTCTCTCACTGAACGTAGAGGTCACTGATTCTGCTAGGCAGATTGTTGGTCAGCAAGCCCTAGGAATTCTCTTGTCTCTGTATCTCAAGCTGTGGGGTTACAGGTGTGTGCCACCACTCCGAGCTTCATATGTATCCACTGGAGATCTGAGCTCAAGCCCTCAGCCTTGGACATAGGGCATCTCACTGACTGATCCATCTTTCCAGTCTAGACCTTAACACTGATAGTCATTCCATGTATGTTGGTTTTGCAAAAACATTTCTTAAAATGTATATCCAGATACATTAAATTATTACCACCCATAAGCTTTTTTTTTAAAGAAAAGGACTTCAGTGGGGCTGGAGAGATGGCTCAGGGGTTGCGAGCACTGGCTGTGCTTCCAGAGGTTCTGAGTTCAACTACCAGCAACCACATGGTGACTCATAACCATCTCTAATGCGATCGGGTGCCCTCTTCTGGCATTCGGTCATACATGCAGACAGAACACTATACTTAATAAATAAAATACATCCAAAAACAACAACAAAAGGGAATTGAAGAGTTGCCTCAGCGTATGAGAGCAGGCTATGAGAAGTAGGCGATCCCTGGGATGCTTCTGCCTGGGCTGTAGGCTTCATCTGGCGTCCTCCTGTTGACACTCTCAGATCATCCTCGTTTTCTCTTAGCAGCACTGCCTTGTGTCTGACTTCATCCTATCTCTCCCCCCTGCTAGTATGGAGTTCTGTGAGGCTAAGAAAGCTGACCTCTTTTATTCCTACGTGTTTAAGCTGGGCAATCTGTGGAAGGTAGTTAATAAATAGGTGCTCCTACTCATTGAAGAAGGGAACGGGGGAAGGGTTTGGCAGAGTGAATCCTGTTTAGAGCCAAGAATTTGTTTTATTCCAAAAGTGCTTTTCACTGGCCTCCTAATTGTGGAGTTTAGGACATGCTGCTCCAAAGTCCAGAATCCTAGCATCTGAGGAAAACTGTACAACAATGATAGTAACTCCATCTTCCCCTCAACCTTCTCCCTGGAAACAGGCCATAGAATCTATCTCAGAGGTGCCTACCTTATCCCCGGAGAAAAGGAATGCCCTTATATCCAAAGATTTGGAGACACAAAGAATCTAAGCAGACTTGGCTAAGTATCACTCCTATCAATTATATTAGATGATGTTCTTTCGGCCTATGACGTTTCTACACAATCACTCCCACTTCCCCCAACATCTAAGCACAGTAATATACAGGTTTCTCTCTTTCTTTGGGGTTTTTAGGTCCAAAGCCTCCCAGGTGTGGCGAAGTTTCTGGTGCATGAATTTGTATGCTTGACTCTTGTTAATCTATCTTCTGTGAAGGGTATCTAAGTCACATATCAAGCAATGGGTGAAGAGGGGAAAAGGATCTATTTGCCCCTACCTAATAATCCAGTGCTCCAAGATGATTTCTAGTTTTGTTACTTTAATTGTAGGCTGATTCTTGAATCAAAAAAAAAACCAAAAAAACAAACAAACAAACAAACAAAATAAACAACCAAAGAAGCAACCTGAGTGTCAGCCAGGGTTGAAAGAAAATACAGTGTCAAAGAATGAAGTTAAACAATGAGCAAATGTTTTTTCCCTACAAACATTCTTAGCATTGGGATTGAGAAAAGAAAGAGAATTCTATGTTCAGCTTCAATTGATTGTGTACCCTTAACAACAAAATTCCCCAAAAGAACACAAAATAGTCCTTATCTCACATCTTTCCCATCAAATACCAAGGTGCCCTTAATCTTAAGTGACTGCTTTCAAGCAAAGCACACAACCCTACAATGTTAACACTGGAGCCTGGGCTAGCCGGGCCACGGCATGGTACCCAAACAACGAATGAGGAAATTGATGAAGTTAGAAGGTGACACAGGATAAACTCAAACCTCAGCAACCAGATGCAAAAGGCCACCCGATAAGATTGATGGTCGCTCATCCACAGGGAACCATGGTAACCCCGTGTTGGCTGGGATGCTCAGTTGGTTCATAGGGGGAGGAAAAGTCATGACGGTGCAGACATTTTCCTCTGGAGAATATAGTTTTACATTTTACACATTTCTGAAAGGTTTGAATCTCAAATCTCTCACTCTGCTTCTGGCACGCAGAAGAAGTATGCCAAGGCCCAAGAGAAATAAATTGTTATAATTTGCATGTTAGTTGGCTTTCAGTAGGCTTGGCTCCTGAGCCTTTTAAATGTCAAGAATTTTAGCATTCAAACACTTAGCTTTCAACACCCTAGAAACTTGTAATGCTAATGTTTTTGTTTTGTATTTAACTAACAATTTGCTGACTGAAGGCTTTCATCTTCGCAACACTTAAATTCCTAATAAGTAAAAAAACTCGCAGGGGGGTTGAAGGGTTTGGACCATAATGATAGACTAAAAACTAATTGTACTCTTGACCTTTGTACTGACTGACTGTGACCTTGCGAAGCGGATTTATCTTCAAGCTGTTTCACTTTTCTTCACTATAAAAGCTTTAAAAAATTACATTATTTGAAGATGACTGGAGACAATGGACAGGCCCAGTGTGGGCTATTTGTAGATGTACTTATATCAAGTCCAATTATGTAAATGCTATTTTTAAACATCTTTCTAATTCTGTGCTGCACGGTTTCTAAGTTTCATAGAGGGAAAACAAAATTTAATTTGATACTCTGTCAGAAATCTAATATTACATCCACAGTTTCCTTTCAATTATTGGAGGGAAAGAGCCTCCGAGAAATTGAAATAATAAAATCTCCAGAGTTAATACTTTTCTCTCTACAGAACCACCCCTCTCAACTCTGCAAAGCTTTCTTTACTTGATGCTCTGCTTTCAGACCTCTGCCTTTAGATCTCTATAAACACTACAATTTTATGTATGGAGATAATGTATATCAGAAGATACATAGGTACCATCATTAAATCAAAACTACATAATTTCTCCAGTAAGCAATGCAATCTAAATTAGATAACCCTTTTGTTGTTTTGTAAGCATAAAAACTAAAATTGGAAAATATTTGAAAATTAAAGTATTTATAGGAGAAGATATAATTGACTGTCGAAAAGCAGAAAAAGAAAGAAAAAAAAATACTGTCAGGGATATCTGAGAGAGAGAAGGGGCTGTCTCCAAATCAGGCTCTCTGGCCAAGTTGTGAATGTGAACTTTCTAATGAACAGCAGACCCAAGGAATCCACAAGTCTATAACTGTAGTTCAAGTGGACAAGTGATAAGACATGAAAGAAGAGAGAGGAAAGATATTCCCAAGGAGCAGGCTTGATGACACTTGTCTTTAATCTTAGGATCAGGAGTCAGAGTCAGGCAGATTTCTTAGTCTGTGACCAGCTTGGTCTATAGATTAAGTTCCAGGCCTGTTCAGGTTATGTAACGACACCTCCTAGCAAGAAACAATATTTTCCCCAAAGATACTAACAGATAATACGTTGTTATCTGTTAACAGATAGTACTTTATGTTACACAATATATCTACCTTTGTATAACCAATGTTTGTACAAATTTAATAAAATTTGTAACCATTGTGCTAAGTCAATTTCTTTTTAGCTTTTAATTCTGGCTAAGGTATAATAAAATAAAATATTTGTTCACATGCTGCTAGTGGTAGTATAAATTAGTAACGCCTTTGTGAGGAGAAATTTGGCAAAACCATTCACAAATGTAAAGCTGTACTTGGACAGCATGATAGCATACAAAGATACATAGAACATCAAATGTCAGTGGAACTGTAAAGACACTGGAACACTGTAAACTGTTAATGAGCAAGGAAGCTGACACAGCCACTTTGAAAAGAGCTTTGACATTATCTAGTGGTTCTACTGATGTACATGTCATATGGTCCAGCACTTCTTCTACTCATGGGCATGTGGCCTAGTTTGTTTTCTGTTGCTGTGATGAAACACTGATCAAAGAGCAACTTGGAGAAGAGAAGAATAGCTTTGGCTCACATGTCCTAATCGCCACTGATCACAGAGGGAAGGCAGGGCAGGAACTCAAGCAGAGGCCATGGAGAGATGCTGCTGATTGGCTTGTTTGTGTTTTACTTACCTTGCTTTTTCCAAAGACTCCAGGATCATCTGCCCAGGGGTGGCCACACCCACAGTAGGCTGGGCCCTCCTCCATCAATCATTTTCAAGAAAATGGCCACAGACATGCCCATAGGCCAATCTGATGGTGGCAATCTCCTCAACTGATGTGCCATCTTCCCAGGTGACTCTAGCTTGGGGGGTAAGTTGATGATCAAACTAACCAGTGTTGCATGCATTCAAGCAAAGCTCTTACACGTTCATATCTACATCATCTGTAAGCTCAAAAAGAGCAGAAACAATCCCGGTTGTCCACCAACGATCCAAAAGACAGTGAAGACCACGAGGAAAGCAATGTAGTATTGCCACACACAATGACATGTGCATTTCATGAACATTGTACTGTGAGGAAAAAGCACATTTGCAAAATAAGATATACAGAATTATTCCAATCCCTAAATTTTTTTTTTTTTGGTGGGTAAACATATATAATCAACCTAAATATAGTGGAATGATAGATAGCGGTTGCTAAGGAGAGGATAATGCTATGCAGAGCCACATAGGAGACTTCAACAGCAGCAATGTTTTCTTCCTTTAGCTTGGTGCTAAGTATTATTGCTGGATATCTCCTTACCAGTACTTAGGAGATTGGATTTATTTAATGTCCAGTATCATGAGAAGATATTGGGGAGCTATCACTCCCCCAAAAGACCATCTGAGGGAGTTCAGTGATATGAAAGGGTTTTTATATGTGAGGGAAAGGGGATGCAGGATCGATCGATAGAATGATGACATACTAAGGAGGACCTTTAGCATCAGGGCATATGTCCGTTCATCCCCAAACCCAGCCAGAACATACAACCAACCTCAACCCCTGGACTTGTTTCTATAACTCTGGGCAAACATATTATTTGTCCACAGATTAAGCCTCACAATAATTTCTATGCATTGTGTTAATGCCTATGACTGAAGAGAAAAAAAAAAAAAAACAACCCTAGTATGCCCTAGTATGTTGTGATGTTACATGCAGGTGTCCAAATGTTCTGATTTTTTTTTTAAGTCTAGAGGAAGATTACTTAGCAATTAACATTTCATTTAGGTGCAGCTTCTCTTCAGAATTTAGACTCTGGGCAGAGGGAGAATAAGTAACTGCAAATGGAAATTCCTAAAGGGGTAGCCATTGTTACTGTGTTTGACCTTGCTGGATATCATGATCGATATACTGTAGTACTAGCCGAGGCCTGAATTAGATTGAAGGGATATGGGAATTCAGTGTTTCATTAAAGTGAAAATTGGAAAAAAAATTACATTGTTAACACAGTTCATGTCAAATGATTGTGCCCCCTTTACTCAGATGTATTATGGAGTGGGTATTGTCTGACCTGGGAGTAGTTCCTTTTTCTAGTACGGTAAAACAGAAGTCATTACCTATCAAACGCTATTGATTAGACCTGATAAATATGAACCAGTGACATTGCCCAATCCCACAGAGGTTGGTCATTAAAAATAGTGTAAAGATCTCCGTCGGATATGAAAGGCTGCCAATTCACTGATACATTAGAAACCTGGCATCTGGTTAGTTTATTCAGATTTTAGAGAACATGTGTCCTTTGGAAATATTCCTAGTTCCTATTCATTAAAAAAAAAATTCCAAAAGAATTTGAATTTGAATGAGGCATAAACAGTGACAAGCTATGTTTGAATCTGAAATTTTACTGTTTCTCTACGGTGCTGAGTCCTTATGATGCGCACTGAGACGTGATTTTGTAGATGTCATATCTGCATGTAATAAGCATGTGCCTTAGTTAGGGTTCCCATTGCTGTGAAGAGATAGACACCATGACCACAGCTACTCTTATAAAGGAAAATATTTAATTGTAGCTGGCTTACCGTTCAGAATTTTAGTTCATTATCATCATGGCAGGAAATATGGTGGCGGGCAGGCAGACACGGTGCTAGAGAAGGAGCTAAGAGTTCTACTTCTGGATCCATAGACAGCAGAAGTGACTGCCTGCTAGGACTAACCTGAGCATGTAAGACCTCAAAGCCCACCTCAACAGTGACACACTTCCTCCAACGAAGCCACACCTACTCCAATAAGGCCACACCTACTCCAGCAAGGCCACACCTCCTAATAGTGCCACTCCTTATGGGCCAAGCATTCAAACACATGAGCCCATGGGAGCCATTCCCATTCACACCACCACATCAGGTACTGTAGAAGTCGTGCTTATACAGACAGGAACATGGGGACCAAAGCCTGTCAGTACCACCCAGCAATGACCACTGGGATTTTAGACATATCATTTTCACTTGAGAGAAAAATAGCTTGCAGCTGGACTCTAACTGGATAGGGGAGCATAAAATAAGCCTTCAACTAGAATTATTGTCATCTCTTGAATGACATAGAGAAGCACTTGAAAAAGTAAGGAAGTACCCTGGATAATTCCTTAATAAAGTAGGCAAAAACATGCTACCAGAGAAGCACAGAGAAACTTCCTCCTCTTATGTAGGTACATTCTGTTCTTTCCCCCTCAGGGCTGACCTTAGAACAACCTGAGCAGTCTTCCAATACAATAACAGGATGGGTGGTGTGTGCGTAGAGCTCTCTATTAACCATCAAAGGGTTTATGGATAGCAGTTGGCCTAAAGAAGTGTGACTTGAGTTTCCAAATTGGCATCGTGTCCTCTGTTCCGGTCACTTTCTAGCACTTTCTGTACTTGCATCTATCACCTGCTGTGCAAATCGCAGGTCACAGTAAGTATTTCTTCCCATCCGGAACCATCTGTAGTTCCCAGAGCTCCTACTTCATATGCGTGACTTACCGCCTGTGTGTGTGTCGGGGAGATTTCACAGGGAACCTACCTCTTAGCCAACGGCAGGCTCTGCCTTTCTTATTAGCAGATGCGACAGTCGTTGATGGCATTTTGTCCAACAGAGGGTCCAAAGGGAGGAGGTCTGGATCCCAGTGTAATGCTTCTATTTCCATTTATCTCATCTGCACAGAAGAACTGCCAGAAGTGGACCGAATCTGCCCTTGCCACTTCCCCCGAAAAACAAAAATGCAAGAAAAAAAAAAAAGATGAACAAACAAACGTCTCACTCTGGAAGCTTCAGTATGTCATTGTGTGTCACACAGTACAGCCTTTTGCCCAAATTTTACTTGCAGAAGTTCATTCTAATGAGTCCTGGGTCTAGTTTGAGGGCTCTGACTTCTGCTATGTTATCAATATCGGAACCTCACTGAGACTCCTCTCTGATGTCCTGTTGTTGCCCTGTGTCATGAAGCTCCTGCAGCTTTGGGTCTGCAGGAATGGCCCCTTCACACGATCTGGTTCCTAGATGGGATAGATGTTGAGGTGGGCCAACTCAAAGCCATGGATCTGGGCCTGGGTTCTCCTGGGTTCTGCCAGTTCTCCTGCACCTGAGCTACCAGGGCTAGCTCTCCCACTTTGCCCAGGAGAGGGAGTGGGTAAACCAGTTCTCCTGGGTTCAAGCCATAGGGGCCAGTTTTTCTGCACCCGTGCCAATAGGCCAGCTCTACTGTGCTGCCAAGGAAGGAGTTGTAGCCACCAAGGGGCAGAATAAGAGGTGGGGTCAGGTGTAGGGCCAGCTCTCTCTTACTCAAGACCTTGGTCCAGTCACTCCAACCATACCCTCCACACACACACACCAGGGCCAGCCTCTCTTTCTGAAAGAAACGTTTTCCAGTGTGCATCACTATGTTTCTATTTTAATGTTTCACACTAATAAGCCCCCATAATGATTTCTATTGGACTGTTCCCTATATGGACACAGTGAGGCTATTAATTATATAAATCATATATAACCATATAAATCCACTTCGACAGCTTTGGTCAAAGATCAGGTGGTGAATTGTGTCGCAAAGAACCATTTAAAAGGGACAGGGATGGACCTTCCACAAAGAGAGACTTGAGAGAAGAGCACATGCTCTGGCTTTGAGGAGGAAGTGTTCCATGTTTGCCACGTCAGAAATAGAAACATCTGTCAGAGTGGCTGGAGTTCTGCAATCAGGGAGGAATCCAAGGATAAAGAGGCACCTGGGAGCTTATGGCATTCACACTCAGCTCACACTCATTTTCTTCATTTACATTTCCAATGCTATCACAAAAGTCCCCTCATACCCTCCTCCCCCACTCGCTCCCCCCCCCCCAACTTCTTGGCCCTGGTGTTCCCCCGTACTGAGGAATATAAAGTTTGCATGACAGATGGGCCTCTCTTTCCACTGATGGCTGACTAGGCCATCTTCTGATACATATGCAGCTAGAAACACGAGCTCTGGGGGGGTACTGGTTAGTTCATATTGTTGTTCCACCTATAGGGTTGGAGACCCCCTTAGCTCCTTGGGTACTTTCTCTAGCTCCTCCATTGGGGGCCCTGTGATCCATCTAATACCTGACTGTGAGCATCCACTTCTGTTTTTGCTAGGCCCCAGCATAGCCTCACAAGAGACAGCTATATCTGGGTCCTTTCAGCAAAATCTTGCTGGTGTATGCAATGGTGGTTTGGAGGCTGATTATGGGATGGATCCCCGGGTATGGCAGTCTCTAGATGGTCCATCCTTTCGTCTCAGCTCCAAACATTATCTCTGTAACTCCTTCCATGGGTGTTTTGTTCCCATTTCTAAAAAGGGGCAAAATGTCCACATTTTAGTCTTCGTTCTTCTTGAATTTCATGTGTTTTGCAGATTGTATCTTGTATCTTGGGTATTCTAAGTTTCTGGGCTAATAACCACTTATCAGTGAGTGCATATCATGTGAGTTCTTTTGTGATTGGGTTACCTCACTCAGGATGATGCCCTCCAAGTCCATCCATTTGCCTAGGAATTTCATAAATTCATTCTTTTTAATAGCTGAGTAGTACTCCATTGTGTAAATGTACCACATTTTCTGTATCCATTCCTCTGTTGAGGGACATCTGGGTTCTTTCCAGCTTCTGGCTATTATAAATAAGGCTGCTATGAACATAGTGGAGCATGTGTCCTTCTTACCAGTTGGAACATCTTCTGGATATATGCCCAGGAGAGGTATTGCGGGATCCTCCGGTAGTACTATGTCCAATTTTCTGAGGAACCGCCAGGCTGATTTCCAGAGTGGTTGTACAAGTTTGCAATCCCACCAACAATGGAGGAGTGTTCCTCTTTCTCCATATCCTCGCCAGCATCTGCTGTCACCTGAGTTTTTGATCTTAGCCATACTGACTGGTGTGACGTGGAATCTGAAGGTTGCTTTGGTTTGCATTTCCCTGATGATTAAGGATGCTGAACATTTTTTCAGGTGCTTCTCAGCCACTCGGTATTCCTCAGGTGAGAATTCTTTGTTTAGCTCTGAGCCCCATTTTTAATGGGGTTATTTGATTTTCTGGGGTCCAGCTCACACTCATTTGTAACAGATACTCTGTGTGATTGCCATAGTTTTAGGTTAAGTTCATAGGAATTAAGTGGCCCAATCACTGGTACAGAGTTTGTATTGTCCATGCGAGACCGTAGGCTCAATCCAAGGTACCATAAAGAAAATTATTCTTTAGTATTTCAATAGGCATTTCCTGTTTGCCTTCTACCTAGGTCTTTTCAGTTACCGCCTTACCAATAATGTGCTATTTGCAATTATTAAACCCTAGAATTTCCCAGTCTGATATTTGAGAGAATAAAATGGCTGTGATATGCATGTCCTTTATTATAAACAAGGTTGAGCAATTATCTATAAACTTTAGAGCCGTTAGGATTTCTTCATTTTGCCTATTTTCCTATTTGGTTGACAGTCTTTTTGTGGTTCCTCATTATGTTATAGCCAGGTGACCAACTTACAGGCCAACACACATAAAACACCAAATGAGAGTCCTCTATTTGAACCAGCTTCCAGGAACAGGATCTTTCTACAAACAAATCTCAGTCCCCAAAGCTCAGGGAAACAGCATTTATAAAGGGAAAAATCACAGTGACATTATTGTTGGGCGTAGGTCAAGGGAACCGTGGAACATTTGTTTTGATTCTCCATCTAGGTCATGGTCAGGGTCATGGAAAGACCAAACGTACCTGCCAAGATGGCATGGGAGATCAGGCAGGTAGCAGGAAAAGCATCCGAGCAGACACAAAATAAGATCAGGACAAGATGGCCTTACCTCGGTCTCTTCAGTATGCAGAATGACTCATTTTTGTTTATGACAGAGTAACAGTTTGTGAAAATCTCCCTGGCTGCTGTGTAAAGCGGGAGGCAAGCCCATTGGGAAGCTACGCACTACTCACACTGAAGGAAAGTCAGGCTGGCTTTAAAAATGCAAAAGCAGGGCCAGGTGTGGTGACCTACTGCTTTAATTCCAGCAGTCCAGGGGTAGAGGTAGGCAGAAGTGGGGGAGAATCAGTTTTCTTTAGGGGTATATAGCCCCTGGTAGGTTGACTACACTTCAATGAATGGCCCCCTACCCATGAGAATATGAGCAGTATAAATTGGATTCAGCAGGATATTTTTAAAAAGGACTTAAAGTTGGGAAGAGATGGAGGTGAATCTGAAGGAGTTGGGAAGTGGAGGAGGGGAGAATTAATCCAACTACAACTGTTAGACACTTTGAAAAAACTAATATATATATATAATACACACACATATATATATGTATATATGCATATATATATATATATATATATCATATAAAATAAGCCATTGAAGTGATTAAGGCCTCCACATACATGTGTACACTTATGCACATGCACCCATGCACATACATATAAAAACACATACACACAGACACGCACACATAAACTATATAAAAAAAATTTAGAAGTCAAGAAATGACCCTCCCAGACTTAGATGTTATTTAAGTAGATGTCTAAGGAGAAACTTGAAAGCGTGAAAAAGAGCCAGCTAGAAAGATGATCTGAGAGAATCTTGAGACAGTTCATACTTCAAAATAAAAATAAAAACATCTTGATATGCCTGAGGGGAGGAACAGAATGCATTGAGCTGGAAGATAAAAGAGCGTCAGTCACAGAAAGATGGAGCAGAAAAAAAGGAAGGAGGGAAGAAAGGAAGGGAGGAAGGGAGGAAGGAAGATGGAGAAGGAAGGAAGAGTCAGAATTACAAATTGTATTCTAAGACTGATGGGAAGCCACTGGAGGCCCCCAAGCTAGCATGGTAAATTATTTTGTTATTTGTATGGGTATTTGGTATTTATGTGCTCCATGTGTGTCAGTGCCTGTGGAGGTCAGAAGAGGGTGCCAGGTCCCCTGAAACTGGAGTTACACACAGCAGTGAGCTACCACGTGGGTTCTGAGACTTGAACCTGGGTCTTCCAGAACACCCAGTGCTCTTCACCACAGAGCCACGCTCTTGGGCTACATCATCTGATTTTTAATTTCAAAAAATCATTTTTGCTATTCTATAAAAAGAAGCAGAGGACTTGGTTAGAAAGTTACTGGTTTGGAGGGCAGGAAAAGATGATGGTTCTTACAGTTTGATTTATGTTGCTGCAACAAATACTCCCACAAAAAGCAACCCAGAAGAGGAAAGGGGAAAGGGTATATTTGGCTTTCCAAGTTATGGGCCATTATTGCAAGAAAGTCAAGGCAGAAGCTTAAGTCATCTCCTCCATAGCTGAGAGCAGAGAATAAACACAGGGATGCTTGCTTGCTTGCTGCCATCTGCTTGACTTACTTTCTTGACTCATACAGGTCAGGTCCCAGCCTAAGGAATGGAGCTGCCCACAGTGTGTCTTTCTCCATCAACGAGCAATCAAGTCCCATACAGACATCTCATAGAGTTAACCTGACCTAGATAAATCCTTTTTTTTTTTTTTTTTCCGAGACAGGAGTTCTCTGTATAGCCCTGGCTGTCCTGGAACTCACTATGTAGACCAGGCTGGCCTCGAACTCAGAAATCCACCTGCCTTTTCCTCCCAAGTGCTGGTATTAAAGGCATACGCCACCACTGCCCAGCTGATAATTCCTTCTTGATATTGTATATTTGTCTGCCAACAATAAGACTCCAGCATGTCATCACTTGTACCACTAAAGGAGAAGAAACTTACGGAAGTTAACTGGACGAGCTGCCAAGCTGGATATTGATGGCAGATTTCACCCCTAAAGATATTGTTGGAACATTCCAGAGAGGTTATAACCAGTATTATAAGTACATCCATGTGAAGACAGGGAGCACGGTTAAGGTTGACATAGTGCTGGCTGCTGACATCCTCTTCAGCTACTGTATTTCTTAAAAAGATCTCAAACCTGAGTGGCAATATAAATACCAGTGCAGAGGAGTCGGAATGGAGGGCACTGTGTGACTGACTGTACAGCTCCCATCTATGAAAACTTCAGTTAAGGCTGAATCTTTCCATACCCAGAGCCAACGCTTGTGATAGTTAAAAACTGCCCATCACAGTGGCCCTCACTGCACAGAGAGATAGTTGTTACAGGATACTTGATGATCGTAGATAGAAAACCTAATTGCTAGTCAAATACAAAAGCTTCCATAGATATTGCATTTGTCAGAGGCAGTTAGATGTGTCCTGAAGGGATATAGTTTGGGTGCACCTCTGAAAGCCTCTGTGGCTTGGGAGAGGTCTTGTGTCCTTTGTTCTATGACCTGAGGCAGTCAGCTGGGTTGTCTTGATCTGTCCCACTGTAAAGGTGAAAAGGTGCAGCCCCACTGACTTGGGTTGGAGCCCACCCAATCCACCCCACCCCACCATGATGGTGACAAGGTTCAGCCTGCCAAGGGTGTAGGGGAGCAGCTAGAGTCTTTTTATAAGCAACTGGACTCTAAAGCTCTCTCTCTCTCTCTCTCTCTCTCTCTCTCTCTCTCTCTCTCTCTCTCTTTCTCCCTCCCTCCCTCCCTCTGTCTCTTTCTTGACTTGAAAGAGATTTTTTTTATGGAAGGTGAGTTCAAGGCCATCCTGTTTTATAAAGTAAATTACAGGCCAGCCAGGGTTACACAGTGACACCCTGTTTCAAAGCAACACAAAGCACAGAAGCAGAGATGATAAGGGTTGGCCAGATTCAGGATGATATCCATTATCATTATCATTATTATTATTATTATTATCATTATTATTACTACATACATTACATCCTGACTGTTTTCCCCTCCTTCCCTTCCACCCAGTCTCTCTCCCCGCAAACTCCCCTCTTCTCCAGATCCTACCCTCTCTGCCTCCCATCTCCCCACAGATCCACCCTCCCTCTGCCTCCTCTCAGAAAAGTGCAGGCCTCCCAGGAACATCATCCAAATGCAGTATAAGAAGCTACAATAAGACCAGGCACGTAGCATCACAGCAAGGCTGGACAGGGCAACCCAGTAGGAGGAGAAATGTCCCATAAGTAGGCAAGAGACAGCCCCCGCTCCCACTGTTAGGATTCCCACAAGAACACCAAACTACTCAGCCATAACATATATGCAGAGGGCCTAGACTCCTCTCAGGAACCTACAGGCTTCCTCATCTCTCAGAGTCCCCATGAGTCCCAGACAGTTCATTCTGTGGGCCATGTTCTCATGGTGTCCCCGACTTCTCTGGTTCCTCCTGTCCTTCCTCTCCCTCTTCTGCAGGACTCCCTGAGACCCACCTAATGTTCAACTATGGGACTCCGCATCTGCTCCCATATGTTGCTCCCATCTGAAGTCTCTCTGTTCTCCTTAATGATCATTCTGCTAGGCTCTAATCTTAGAACACTTGGCCGTCAGGACAAACTGTAGGTTGAAGGTTTGAGGCTGGGTTGGTGTCCAGTCCCTCCACTTGAGGCCTTGACTAGGTATAGAAGATGATATTGGTTCAGGCTCCGTGTCCCCTATTACTACGAGTCTGTGCTAGGACACTCTCATAGATTGCATGGAGTTTTCAGGATGATATCTTAATATCTAATACCCATCTTAAAATGTACTTTCTATTAGGCTCTGTGGTGATGCTCCTGTGAGCATTTTTCCTCTTGGCTGCCCAGTAGTTCTAATTGGAAAATACTCTTCTTGCATTTAAAGAAGCAAAGCCCAGAGGCATATGCATGAAGCCACACTGCCTCTATCTACTCTAGCCAATGGGCTGGGACTCTAATCTCTCTGCATTAGAGTCGCCTTTCCAAAACGCCAGTCAGTTTTTGTAACTCCCGATTAAATACTCTAAAGTGGTTCTGTTTTGTGTGTCCATATGACTGGGCTAAAGGAGTGTGGGGATATCCCAGAAAAACATCCCTGGGTGTGTCTGTAAGGGTCCTTCTGGAACAGGTGAACCGAGTGAAGCAGGTGGGATGGCCTATGCAGTGTGGTCAGTACTTGTCAACGGGAAAGGAGGGCAAATCTAGTCACTTTTGGAGTAGGATCAACATGCTCTGCCTTTAGACACTAGAGGTGGATCCCAGGCCTGCAGAGTGCAAGCCTTCACCCAACCGACCTCCCACCTACACCCACCACACCCACATCCACACCCCACTTAACCTCTTCTTCAGGTCTTTAGACTCTGAATGGGACCAGATTTCCTGGATGTCTAACCTGCAGACCACCCAGAATGTACCAATTTGGTGTCCATAATCCTGAGCCAATTTTCATATCTCATATCTGCATAAAGCAATTAATTTTTTTCCTTTTTGTAACTCCCTACCAGCACACGTCCCAAGGCTGAGGCATTCAGAGTGTGGCAGACTTTTCAAAATTAGGCCCTGTCAAAACCCCGATATGAACTGAACATAATGAAGAGCCCACAGTGATCCTGTCACTGTCTGAACCTGGCAGTGACCTCTGCCAAGAACATCCTCCCACACCCTACTTTCCTTCCCAGACTGGGCCCCACTGTCCCATCAGCCTTTGCTTAGACATAAGGCCTTCTGCAGAACAACACAGAATTCACTGCCTCTCAAATTGTAGCCCCTGATGGTTTTCCCAAAGTACCTATACTCTCCTCGGCAGGGTTTATCACACTCTGTGGTAACTTATTTTCAAAATGAGAGATCAGGAACCAGACTCCCTGAGAGGCAGACACGTATGGAGAAGGGCATGACTAGGTAATAAACTTGGTGCCTTTCAAAATGGCGGCTTCTTCCTCACCCTCCTAACCTGAGACAAAAGCCTGGGCCCTGCTTAAAACAAAGGCCTTGTGGTCTTTCTCTCCTGTCAGCAGGTTCTTACTAATGGAATAGTTCAACAAGTTCAAAGCGTGATCAGAAAATGGTTATACAACAGTTGGGACCTAATCAGCCATCCTTTCTTCAAATTGAACAACGCTAAATGAGGAGACAAAGACTCTTCAGAAAACTTAAACCTTCCAGCCCTAAACGCCCCGGCTTTGCAGAGGGTCTTTCTCTCTGTGTACCTGCTGTGCAGGTGTGCTTCCTCAACATAATAGACTTCCTTCAACTACCGATTCTATCTGTTCCTGTTTGCTGTGTTCAAGATTTCTGTGCCACTACCTCTCTTGTTCAAGGTTTTTCCTGCCTTTTAATTCTTTAACTGGCAGAGAAAACGAACCCGACTTAAGTCCCTAGAAGGCAACAAAAAACACCCCCAGCCATTCCATCCCACTGGACCATAAAATCATTTTGCAGATAGGTGCCATGTGTTGCTTAATTTTCCTAGATATTTGTGTAAGATGCTTTTTAAAAAAGATTTAGAGGACTAGGTTTAGGTAAAAGGATTCACGCTGCACACTCCAGCAATGACGACTGCAGGGAAGTAAGCTGGGTATATTAGGCTTGTGTTCAAAACGAGGTTAGTCAGTGTGGCCTGCTTTAGCAGTGACCAGGTGATGATGAAGAAGATGCCATTCTGTGAAACAGAAAATACGGCGTCTGTTATGGTGGGGTGGCCCCCACTGAAATAGTATGACTGTTTGCATTAAAGTTCTCTGACTTCTTTCTACTCACAATGGAACAATGACGTAGGAGACGGGACCAATGGCACTGAACACTGTGTTTGTGGGTACCAGGGACAGCTGGAGCCAGGCTAGGATGGCTTCTCCAGAGACCAGTGGTTTTTACTTGGCTTCCCCCGCCCCTACTTTCACTGCCAACAGCTCCTCATCCTTCTACTCCCAGCCCTCGGCAACTAACATTCTACCCTCAGTCCATTATCAACAAGATGGGAGCATGGCAGCATCCAGGCAGGCATGGTGCAGGAGGAACTGAGAGTTAGACATCTTCATCTGATGGAATCTAGGAGAAGACTGGCTTCAAGGCAGCTTAGGACTTGCCCACAGTGACACACCTACTTCAACAAGGCCACAGCTACTCCAATAAGGCCATACCTCCAAATAGTGACAATCCCTGAGCCAAGTATGTACAAACCATCACAGTGACTTAAACTTGTATTTTCCTAATAACTAACAGTTTGAAGCATTTTTATACATTGTGTCTATCAGCTATGTTTGATGACCAATGTCAATACAAAACCCATACTCTTATCTTGAAGGCAATAAGAGAAAATTTATTCTGGAGTCATTTTGAATGGCATGGCCTGGCAGCACAGATTTAAAATATCTCCAAAATTTGTGTGCTAATGTGAAAATGAATTCTTGAAGTATCACAGTTTTATAGAATTAAGGAAGTTAGGGGCTGGAGAGACGGGGTTGAGAGCACTGAGTCCTCTTCCAGAGGAATTCCCAGCATCACATGGTGGCTCACAACCATCTGTAATGGGATCTGATGTCCTCTTCTGGTGTGTCTGAAGACAGCAACAGTGTACTGGTGTCTGCAAAATAAATAAATAAATGTTTAAAAAATTTTAAAGAAGAAAGTCAGAATCAAAGAAAGTTTGAAATACTTTAATTAAAACTCCAAAGGAGATAATAATAAAATGAAATATATTGGTTGGTACATCAGAAATTGGGGAAGTTTTTTTTTTTTTTTTATATAGGCCTAAGAGTTTATCTGATGAGATTCTTAGCTTTGGAGTTGGTAGAAGCTAGTAGGCTTCTAAGTTAATAGATTTCAAAGCAGAGAGGTGGGAAAGGAATGTATTGTGAGGCTAAAACTAGCCCAAGATAAGGTGATTGGCCTTTGGACTTGCAATATTTCAGTCTTCCCACAGAACTGAACTTCTCATTAGTCAACCAATCTATGCGAACACAGCTTCTTTTCAAGAGTTCACATTAATTTCAATTATCAACTTTATTTATTTAAGAAACACTTCAGGGGACAGGTGTGGTGGTACACATCTTTAACTCCTTGGGAAGCAAAGCAAGAGGGATCTTTACTGGATTTTCAGGTTTGCCTAGTCTACATATCTGTTCCAGGCCACCCAGGAAAAAAATAGGGAGATATTGTTTCAAAAACAAACCAGCAAACAACAATAAAACCCCACAAAACAAACAAAAACTAAAACATCTGGGATATTCATGAGATACTCTTTGGATGTGTTTGTAATGATATTGTCAGAGAAGCTTAGATATGGAGAAAAGGTACAGCCTGAATGGGGACCGCAGTGTCTCATGGCTGGGGTCCTGAGATGGGTATTCTGAGAAATGATGTGTCCTAGGAAGTGTTCCACTTCCAACCAAGCCTTCCCTATCATGATGGGAACTATAATAGGTGGAGCTTGAACATGGGAATTCAAAGCATCTTTACACAGTGACATACGTCCTCCAACAAGGCCTCTCAAACTGCAAGCTAGAGTAAATCCTTCCCCATACAAGTTTCTTTCTGTAAGCTATGTTGTCATAGCAGTGAAGACACAGTAATGCAGAGGATTGATATCCTGTGATAAACTCGACCTTGTAATTCTTAGGCCTTTGGTTTGAGGACCCAATGTTGGCAAGGTTACAAATGTGGGTGTGGCAGTTTGAAAAGTTTTGGCCCCCATAGGCTCACGAGTTTGAATGCTTGGCCCATAGGAAGTAACACTATTAGGAGGTGTGGCCTTGTTGGAATAGGTGTGACCCTGTTGGAGGAAGTGTGTCATTGTGTAGGCAGGCTTTGAGGGCTCAAGCTCTGCCCAGTGTGGAAGTAACAGTCTCCTAGTTGCCTTCAGATCAAGATGTAGAACCCAGTTTCTGACTGCACCCAGAGCTGATCCTGTACCACAGTACTCCATACCCAAATACCTCCAAGAGAGAGCTGGTATCCAGGGGTGGGGTCATACCTGTGAGCACAGGTAAGACCACCATTTCTGCTCTGAGGGACCCGCAGGGAACCCTAAGGACACAGGAACCAAGGAACAGCCATGGACAAGATCCTTCCAGTTTCTGTCTGTGCCAGGAGCTGACCCTATGCCACAGCTCTCCATACCCAAATTCCCTCCAACCCCTGGAAAGAACTGGTCTCCCAGGAGTACTGACACACATGCTTGAAGAAGGAATAAGCAACAGTCAGAGACAGCAAGACCATCTAACACCAGAGATAACCAGACGTTGAGAGACAAGGGCAAGAACATAAGCAACAGAAACCAAGGCTACTTGGCATCATCAGAACCCAGTTCTCCCACCACCACCAGCGAGCCCTGGAAAACCACCAGAAAAGCAAGACTCTGATTTAAAGTCACATCTCATGATAATGATAGATAACTTTAAGAAGGACATAAATAACTCCCTTAAAGAAATACAAAGAACACAGGTAAACAGCTAGAAGCCCTTAAAGAGGAAACACAAAAATCCCTTAAAGTATTACAGGAACACACAACCAAACAGGTGAAGGAATTGAACAAACCCATTCAGGATTTAAATATGGAAATAGAAACAATAAAGAAATCACAAAGGGAGACACCCCCGGAGATAGAAAACCTAGGAAAGAGATCAGGAGTCATAGATACAAGCATCACCAACAGAATCAAGAGATAGAGGAGAGAATCTCAGGGGCAGAAAATACCATAGAAAACATTGACACAATAGTCAAAGAAAATGCAAAAAGCAAAAGCTCCTAACCCAAAACATCCAGGATATTCAGGACACAATGAGAAGACAAAACCTAAGGACAATAGGTATAAAAGAAAGCAAAGAATCCCAACTTAAAGGGCCAGTAAATATCTTCAACAAAATTATAGAAGAAAACTTCCCTAACCTAAAGAAAAGATGCCCATAAATATACAAGAGGCCTATAGGCCTCCAAATATACTGGACCAGAAAAGAAATTCCTCCCTTCACATAATAGTCAAAACACCAAGTGCACTAAACAACAACAACAACAACAAAACACACAAGAAAACAAAACAAACAATCAAAAAGAACATTAAAAGCAGTAAGGGAAAAATGTCAAATAACATATAAAAGCAGACCTATCAGAATTACACCAGAGTTCTCACCAGAGACTATGAAAGCTAGACTATCCTGGGCAAATGTCATACAGACCCTAAGAGAACATAAATGCCAACCCAGGCTACTATACCCAGCAAAACTCTCAATTACCATAGATGGATAAACCAAGATATTCCATGACAAAAACAAATTTACACAATATCTTTCCACAAATCCAGTCCTACAAAGGATAATACATGGAAAACTCCAACACAAGGAGAGAAACTACACTCTAGAAAAAGCAAGAAAGTAAATTTTCTTTTAACAAACCTAAAAGATAGCCACACAAACATACTTCCTCCTCTAAAAACAAAAATAACAGGAAGTAACAATCACTATTCCTTAATATTGCAACATCAATGACTCAATTCCCCCAATAAAAAGACATAGACTAACAGACTGGATGTATAAACAGGACCCAGCATTTTGCTGCATACAGAAAATACAACTCAGTGTCAAAGAAAGCCACTATCTCAGTAAAGAGCTGGAAAACAGTTTCCCAAGCAAATGGTCCCAAGAAACAAGCTGGAGTAGCCATTCTAATATCTAATAAAATCAACTTTCAACCAAAAGTTATCAAAAAGGATAAGGAAGGATACTTCATACTCATCAAAGGAAATATCTACCAAGAAAAACTCTAAATTCTGAACAACTTTGCTCCAAATGCAAGGGCAGCCACATTCATTAAAGATACTTTAGTAAAGCTCAAAGCACACATTGCACCTCACACAATAATAGTGGGAGACTTCAACACCCCACTCTCAGCAATGGACAGATCATGGAAACACAAACTAAACAGAGACACAGGAAATTAACAGAAGGTAAGAACCAAATGGATTTAACAGATATCTATAGAACATTCCATCCTAAAAGAAAAGAATATACCTTCTTCTCAGCACCTCATGGTACCTTCTCAAAAATTGAGCACATAATTTGTCACAAAACAGGCCTCAACAGATACAAGAAGACTGAAATAATTCCATGCATCCTATCAGATCACCATGGACTAAGGCTGGTCTTCAATAGCAACAAAAACAATAGAAAGCTCATATACACATGGAAGCTGAATAACACTCTACTCAATAATAACTTGTTCAAGGAAGAAATAAAGAAAGAAATTAAATACTTTTTAGAGTTTAATGAAAATGAAGGCACAATATATCCAAACTTATGGGACACAATGAAATCAGTGCTAAGAGGAAAATTTATAGCTCTGAGTGCATCCAAAAAGAAACTGGAGAGAACTTACACTAACAGCTTGACAGCACACCTGAAAGCTCTAGAACAAAAAGAAGCAAATACACCCAAGAGGAGTAGATGGCAGGAAATAATCAAACTCAGCTGAAATCAACCAAGTAGAAACATAAAGATTATACAAAGAATCAACAAAACCAGGAGCTGGTTCTTTGAGAAAATCAACAAGATAGATAAACCCTTAGCCAGAGTAACCAGAGGGCACAGAGACAGTATCCAAATTAACAAAATCAGAAATGAAAATGAAGATATAACACCAGAAACTGAGGAAATTCAGAAAATCATCAGCTCCTACTACAAAAGCCTACATTCAACAAAACTGGCAAATCTGGATGAAATGGACAATTTTCTAGACAGATAACAAATACCAAATTAAATCAGGATCAGATAAACCATCTAAACAGTCCTATTCTAAAGAAATAGAAGCAGTCATTAAAAGTCTACAAAAAAAAAAAAAAAAAGCCCAGGACCAGATGGGTTTAGTGGAGAATTCTATCAGACCTTCAAAGAAGACCTAATACCAATACTCTTCAAACTATTCTACACAATAGAAACAGAAGGAACACTACCCAATTCATTCTATGAAGCCACAGTTACACTGCATAGTCTCCCTTGGAGATGAACCGGTTTCTGACTAATCAGGAACTTTTCACAATTTCCTTTCATAGAGGACTTCATAAGAGATTTTTTCCACTTCTATCATGTTTAATGTTTCAAATAGATTTTAAAAACTAGTTGAGCACATATTACTTTTAGCTTCAGAAGATATCATGTATATTTAAGAGGCATTTAACTATTATAAATTATTTTGATGACTTAAAAAAATGTCAATACTGAGTTGTATATTTAAAAATAAATGTTATTAGTTTTTTTTTTTTAAGATTTAGAATGTAGCTCCTTATGTAGCACTATGGCTTCTTGCATGCTGCTATGGTTCCTGCCATGTTGATAATGGACTGAACCTCTGAACTGTAAGGCATTGCATGTTATCCTTTATAAAAATTCCCTTGGTCATGGCGTCTCTTCACAGCAATGAAACCCTAACTAAGAGTGGGCCACAAAATCTCTATAGTGTTCTAAGCAGAGTTTAATGGGCTGTTCTCCTCAGGGATGCTCAGGAAAGTAGAACACCAATAGAAAGGCAGACAGTCGAGATTGCTCATGAAATCCCAGAGGAAGGGGTGTGGAGGAATGAAGTTGAAGGCCATTTGTTCTATAGTCTCACAAAGAACCTAAGAGCATTTGTTTGATCCTGAAAACTTGAATGAGGCTTAATTGAAATGTAATGGACTAAGGTGTTTGATAGAGGAATTTTTTTTTTAAAGACAGCTTAACATTCAAGCAACGATGTGATTGTTTATTGAATTCACCCAGATTTACCATGAAACAGTGAGAGCACAAATATGTACAGTGTAAGAAAAGGAGTGTGGGGCTGGTGAGATGGCTCAGTGGGTAAGAGCACCCGACTGCTCTTCCGAAAGTCCAGAGTTCAAATCCCAGCAACCACATGGTGGCTCACAACCATCCGTAACAAGATCTGACTCCCTCTTCTGGAGTGTTTGAAGACAGCTACAGTGTACTTACATATAATAAATAAATAAATCTTTAAAAAAAAAAAAAAAAAAAAAAAAAAAAAAAAAAAAAAAGAAAAGGAGTGTGGCGAACATTCAGCTACAGTTAAAGTCGTGGACATGGTGGACCAAATGCCTGCTAAAGTAACTGTTAAAGAGGGGAGCACCCTTGAGAAGAAACCTCAAGCTCTGTTGTGGCACATCAGAGAGGCACTGTTTGGACAGTACAGCACTCTCTCAGAGCTCCAGGGTGTAACAATGAAAAGTCCTTTGGTAGAATAGTGGCTAAATAATTGATTTGTTTTTTTGGCGAGTATCTTACTGGAAACTATTTCCCTAGGTTCAGCTGTGAAGGCACAAGGCAGCCTTTGGATCATCCTATGGTCTAAAGGGGTCCAGGTTACAACTCAAGCTGGCAACAGGATTTGGCGGTGCCATCTACAGGGTGCTGGTCTTGCAGGTAAACAAATGCAAAATTTATGGGGTCACACAAGCTTTTGTCAAGATTCCAGAAAGCCACTAAGGCCAGGAAATGTATAGCAAAGTCAAATTCCCTGAGAAGAGACCTTGACAGGTCATTGCCAGTGCTGAAGGTGAGCCTAATTTGCAGTAGACACCAAGGTTATTGGAGCCGCCAAAAAAACGAGGGATTTTCACCAAGAAAAGCTGTAGCCACTGACTCAAGTAACCACAAGAGAGAAGCCAAGGGTACTGCCAGCAACAGAGCTGTGGGTAAAGGGCTACTTGGGCCCATGTAGCACAAACGATGCAGTTATGAGCTCCAGATGCTGAACATGGGGCTGCAGGGCTTGGTGTTTGCCCCTCTGGGTTCCTGGCTCGCTTTCATTTGTGGTTTAATAGCGGAACCCTCTTTTCCTCCCTTTTAGAATGGAAATGTTTACTCTATGTTACGACATATTGGAGGTACGCAACTTAACTTATTTAAATTATTTATTTCCTTATATTTTTAAAGTTTGGGAACAGAGTATCTTTTTATATTATTTATTTATTGGAATATATATATATATATATATATATATATATATATATATATATGCTGCATATACACCTGCATCCCAGAAGAGGGCATCAGATCCCTTGTGAGCTACCATGTGGTTGCTGGGAACTGAACTCAGGACCTCTAGAAGAGCAGCCAGTGCACTTAACCGCTGAGCCATCTCACCAGCCCTGCAACTTTTTGTGTGTGTGTTTTATAATTGCTCACAAGTAAGAGACTGCTTTGAGTTCCAAAGAGACGTTGGATGAAAATTAGAGACGTTTGAAGCTGGGATGTACACGTTTGCCTATGTGGACCCGGATGGGACCATTCTGGTTTAAGGTGATGTGTTGGGTATAAGCTGGCAAGTGGGGGGTGGGGGTGGATTCACACGTGTTCATTTTAATTGTCAAGTTGATTGGATTAAGAATTAATCCAATAATGGCATTAATGAATCTAATCTTTGAGGGTGTTAGTGAGGACATTTCAAGAGTTTAAATGAGGAGGGAGGATGGTCCCTGAATGTAGATGGTACCACTTCATGGGCCTGGGGACACAAAAAGGCCAGTGAACAGGCATCCCCTGCTTCCTCACTTGTCCAGATGTAAACAAGCTCCCAGCACCATAGCAGTCCCTCCTCCCACTATACCTTCCCAGCTTTTGTGGACTCTCTTCATAAACTGTGAGTCCTCGGAAAGCTTTCCTTATTTAAATTGCTTCTCTTCTATCTATCTATCTATCTATCTATCTATCTATCTATCTATCTATTCTGATTTATGTGTAGGTGTGTATGTCTCTCTGTGTGTTTACTATGTGTGTGCCCATGCCTGCAGAGGCCAGAAGAGATGTCATCATATTCTCTGGAGCTGGCATTACAGGCAGTGGTGGGTCCCCTGGGTCCTAGGAACCATGTCCAGGTCTTCTGGAAAAGCCACACTTGCTCTTAACTCTCAGCCATCTCTCCCACCCCTCGTGTCTTGTCAGGCATTTTGGTGCGAGCAACAAAGAGAGCAACTAATACACCACGCCAGCAGTTTTTCCAGTTGCTTCCTACTGCCTGCCCTTTCCCTGTTTCTAGCTATAATTACATATTTATTTGGTTCATAAATATAGCATTAAAAAATCATGGGCTTCTTTCCTTTTCCTATCTTGCATAATGACGATGTGTCCCCCCAAGGAACTCAAGTCTAGATCCAAATGCTGGCTAGGATAAGAAATAAGAAAATGAAAATTATTTTATTCTAAGACTTGGACTTGATGCAATTTTAGGGATGAGGAGCAGGCTGCTTCTGCTTCCCTTTCGCTTCCTGTCAGCCCCATGATTTCGGGCCTTTTTTAAAAAGCTACAAATAGGCCTGACCTATCTGACAAATTTCAAAGTCAACTTTCTTACAGTTTGCCACTTCCCAGACAGAAGTTAAACTTCACATTCTCCCTGACTCCAGACAGCAGAGCATTTCCTTATTAAACCTTTTAACAAGGTTTCCAACCAAGATCTAGTGCTGCTGCAGGGAGGGATGGAATTGGAAGATTCTGGAATGGGAGACGTATTCTCCCCCCAAACCCCCCTCCACGGGTCATTTCTACCTTGCTTAATGTACTAGAAGTCATTCGGAAGTCATTTGAACCTGAAACAATGTCTGCAAAATAAGTCTGTGTTTAGTATTTCACTGAGTTTTTTTTTGGGGGGGGCGGGGTAAAACCCCTTCCCTTTCCTCCCCTGTGGTCAACATCACACTTCCGGTGTACAGTCTGCAATGTCTGCTCTCTCAGCTTCTCTTGCAGCCCAGCATGACGGATTACCAATGGCAAGGAAAGGGCTCTAAGAAGCCTGATGGGCTTACTCATTGCTTTTCTTACTGTTGTGGCAGAAGACTCTCTCTCTCTCTCTCTCTCTCTCTCTCTCTCTCTCTCTCTCTCTCTCTCTCTCTCTCTTTTGGGGGGTTGGGTTTTTTTGAGACAGGGTTTCTCAGTATAGCCCTGGCTGTCCTTGGAACTCACTATGTAGACCAGGCTGGCCTCGAACTCAGAAATCTGCCTGCCTCTGCCTCCCAAGTGATGGGATTAAAGGTGTGCGCCACCACCGCCCAGCTGTGGCAGAAGATTCTTAAGGAACAGTTTGAGGGTACAGATTATCAAGAAAGGATGGCGTGGTGGCGGGAGCTCAAGGCAGCTGGATATGCTGTATCCACAGTGAAAAAGCCGAGAGAGGTAATGGTTGCTTTTAAGTTTGCTCTTTTTCCCCCAGGTTTCATTCAGTCTGGGATCCAAGCCCAAGGGATGGTATTACACACATTCAGGGTAGGTTTTCCCTCCTCAGTTAAACTTCTCTGGAAGTATCCACCCAGGCACACCCAGAGGTATATATTCCAGGTAATTCTAAACCCAGTCAAGTTGACACTGAAGAGTGATCACTTGTGTTGGTTTGAATAGGGATGGTCCTCAGAGACTCATGTGTGTGAATGCTTGGACCACAAGAAATGTCACTATTAGGAGACGTGGCCTCGTTGGAGTGGGTGTGGCTTCGTTGGAGGAAGTGCATCACTGCGGAGGCAGGGCTTTGAGGTTTTATAAGCTCAAGTCTGGCCAGTGTGTCCCCCTGCTGCCCGTGGACCAAAATGTAGAACTCTCAGCTCCTTCTCCAGCACTGTCTGCCTGCACACTGCCATGCTTCCTGCCCTGATGATAGTGGACTGAACCTCTGAATCTACAAACCAGCCACAGTTAAATATTTTCCTCTATAAGAGTGGCTGTGGTCATTATAGCAATGAGACACCAGCTAAGACATCACTCACTGTAAGGGGGCTCTGGAGAAAGTTCCTTTCTGTATCAAAAGAGGCCTCCCTTCCTGCTTGCTGGACATGTGCCTGCTTGTGATAGTCCTGGGAATATTGTCTTCATCCCCAAATAAGGTACCTTTCCCTGGCAAGCCTGTCCCTGGGCCCATCCTTTGAAATCCATCATTTGCGGGGCTTTACTGTGTGATGTTGTGAAGGATATATATTTTGAAAGATTATATAGCTGGACTCTGTCCCCCTTCCTGGCTCATATGTCCTATGATCCTTGTAATCATGGTTGCTGAAACATGTCTTCTATATGTTGGTTAAATGCCTGGTAGTTGGGAGCCCCTGGGCACTGCTGTGTGGGGCTGGTTGATGGGAAATGCCCTGTGGAGTACTTGTACTTGTGCTCTGTACCAGCATTACACCAGACTTGTGACTGGTTTCTCTGACTTCTAGTTCTTCATCCTGACCCAGGCTTCCAAGTTCCTCTTCTAACACCGCTTTTACGTTATTGAGAAGCTACTGAGCAACCCCCCCCCCCCCCGTTCAATTCCAGTCACTTACATCCTGTCATCCGCAATGGCTTTACCTTTCCATGGACCTCCCTGCGATCCAGACATCATTTATTTTTTATTTTAGATTGTCCACCTCTTTCCTTCCCTCCAATTTAAATCCTGTTCATCTGTTCATGGCCCTGCCCAAACGCTATCTTCCTTTCCTCCCACTGGGCATCAATAGGATTTGATGGTGATTTTTTAAAAATGTGATTTATTGTGTAGTTTTACTACCTGTCATTTCACACACTTAGTTTCTTTCTCTCTCCAGAATTACCTTTGAATAGAATCTGAAGACAAAGTCTGTGTCATAATTATTAGTGTACTGTGCAGCGCTGATGACAGTGCTCTGTAGAGCCGACACTCAAAAAAAATTTTTTTTGCAGAGTGACTAATAGACATTTCCCAATTTGGCAGCGTGTGGCAGGGAATGGAGATGAATGTAAAGCTGCAATTTAAATGACGAGAGGGGATCTTGTCAGCAGGGGAGAGAGGGGGGAAAAACATTTAACGGATGCAAATAGTCTGGTCAAGAAGACACAGTAGAAGCAGGAAATATACAATACTTTGTGTGAAGTTGTCTTCAACAGAACAGAGATAGAGAAAAATCCCATCAGCTGGATAGGGACTGTAGGGACGAGCCCCAAGACACTGGACAGTCTGTGATCTTCAAAAGTTTCCGTTTCTTGAAGGGCACCCGTAGCCAGTGACTTCAGCTGCAATGTCTCAAAGGACTCAAGAGTAGGAAGATATGGGGGTGACCTTTGGACACAGCATTCCATGTACATAAGAACTCTCACTCTTTTTAACTCTCTCCCAAGGCTCACAGCTCACAGCTCACAGGAAAGGTTTCCTCGGGAATGTGAAGGGGTCATAAGAGAGCACCCTTGGCCAGGAGACCGGCACACTGAAATTGTCCTAGACACAAGCTTCCTGCGTCCCTCTCTGTGAAGCCATCTCTTCCCTCCGTCTCTGGGACTCCCCAGCTTTCATGACTCTGTTTTCAATGGATTGCCCTTCCTCCCTCTCCCGTTTTGAGATTTCCTCCTCCTCTTCCTGGCTTTTGAACATCAGAGGGTTTTACACCTTCACCCCCAGGGCTCCTCTTGCCTAGCTTTTCTTTTGCTGCTGTGATGTCGTCTAATGTAGTCCAGATAGGCCTCAAGCTGGCTGAGGCCAAGGGCGAGGCTGAAGTCCTGATCCTCCAGTTCACACATCGGAGGTGTCTGGGATTCCATTACAGATCTGTGTGTCTCTACCCATCCACTGGATGATGGTGCTGGGGACCGAACCCTCGGCCTCCTGTATGCCAGGTAGGAGCTCTATACACTGAGCTACATCAGCAGCAGGCGTCTGCTTGTTCATCTTTGCACTCAGGCCCTGGTGGAACTTTTTAATCCGGATCCAGATCTTGCCATATCTTTTTGTGTTGATAATGACGAATTTTACATCTCCACTCCGAATTTCTCCTTTGCACCTCGAGATATACGCCATCTACACTACATCGATGTTCGCATGGGGGACCATAATCACTCCTAACTTGACATTCAAAATTGAGCTTTGATCCCTTTCCCCAACACTGTTATCCCTCCTCCTTCGCAGGCATTCCGTACAATTTCTAAAAAGTTCTCTTTCACTTATCGGTGGTCAGACCAAGCTCTGTGGCTCATCCTTGGCTGCATTCTCCCACCCACCATGCAAGCCATGGATAGATTCAGCCTGCCCTGCACTGACACACATTGTTGTTGTGTGTAATTTTTTTAAAAAGCACACTACCTCCTTTCCCGAGAGCTGCACCCCTGGAGCTGCTGCCTGCCCCGACTCCTGCCCTTCCCGGCTTCCTTGTGTTCCTCCTGGCTCAGCTCCTCTGAGCCTCCATCACGGACCAGGCTTCTCTTTCTACCCACCTTTGTTCCGCAGATGAGAAACATTCAGACGGCTTTATTACTTTAGAATTTGCCTACAAACATAATTGTTGGGCATAGAATCTCCTGCCCTCAATTTACCAGTTAGCCTGGATTAGCCAGCTCCTGCCAACCTCCTTGGCCATCCACCCGTGGCAGAGGTCTCTGGTTCTATCTTCCCCAAGATCTTTTTTTTAATTGGATATTTTCTTTATTTACATTTCAAATATTATCCTCTTCTCCAGTCTCCCCTCCACAGAAACCCCCTATCCCACCCTCCCTCCTCCTGCTTCTATGAGGGTGTTCCTCCACCCACCCACCCACTCCCACCTCCCCACCCTCAATTCTCCTACACTGGGGCATCTATCCAGCCTTCATAGGACCAAGGACCTTTCCTCCCATTGATGCATGACAAGGCCATCCTCTGCTACATATGCAGCTGTAGCCATATGTACTCCTTTATTGATAGTTTAGTCCCTGGGAGCTCTCCGGGGGTCTGGTTGATTGATATTGTTGTTCTTCCTGTGAGGTTGCAATTCCCTTCATCTCCTTCAGTCCTCCTTTCTCTAACTCCTCTATTGGGGACCCCGTGCTCAGTCCAATGGTTGGCTGCAAGCATCCGTCTCTGTACTTGTAAGGCTCTGGCAGGGCCTCTCAGGAGACAGCCATATCAGGCTCCTTTCCATATGTACTTCTTGGCACCCACAATAATGTCTGGGTTTGGTAACTGTTGATGGGATAAATCCCCAGGTGGGACAGTCTCTCCACTATGTTCATAGCAGCCTTATTTATAATAGCCAGGAGCTGGAAAGAACTCAGATGTCCCTCAACAGAGGAATGGATACAGAAAATGTGGCACATTTACACAATAGAGTACTACTCAGCTATTAAAAATGATGAATGTATGAAATTCTTAGGCAAATGAATAGAACTAGAAAATATCATCCCAAGTGAGGTAACCCAATTGCAAAAGAACACACATGGTATGCACTCACTGATAAGTGGATATTAGCCCGAAAGCTCCAAACAACCAAGATACAATTCACAGACCACATGAAGCTCAAGAAGAAGGAAGACCAAAGTGTGGGTGTTTTGGTCCTTCTTAGAAGGAGAACAAAATACTCACAGGAGCAAATATGGAGATAAAGTGTAGAGCAGAGACTTCCCCAAGATCTTATATGATTGCTGTGTGCTGCTTGTTCCACAGTTGGGCTGAAAAGCCCCCACCGCTCCCCCATCCTTTCCCCCACCTCCCACCCTTCCCCCCCCTTGGGCTCATCAAATGACCCATTCACAAAATCACAAAATCGGAAAACACAAACATTTACATTGCAATTCATAACAGTAGCAAAATGACAGTTATGAAGTAGCAACAAAACTAATTTTATGATTGGGGGTCACCGGTACCTGAGGAACTGGGTTAAAGTTCCGCATTAGAGGTTGAGAAGCGCTGGGCTCAACTCCAGAGTCTAGAGCTAGAGTCACAGGAGCTGGCACTGAGGGTGGGTCCTCTGCAAGAGCTGCACACGCTTAACCACTGAGCAATCTCTATCGTGGCTGCAGAACATGCTCAGGATAGTCCTGCTTTCGCTTGTACATCCCTCAGTTATGCTGTGTGGTTGCTCGGTGTGCATTTCCACACATTCTATTAGTTAGAAGCTACTATTGTTCCTGTATACAACTCACACCATTTCGTCTCATTCCTAACTCATTTTCTCTTTCTCTTCTCATCCATATATATATATATATACATATATGCATATAATTGTAAATATATATTATATGTATATTTTATGTATTATATATAATTTTAATCTATCATGGATTATTAACCTTTCCCTTTTGTGAGCCCTAACCATACTCCAACATCTCTCCATTTCTTCTGGCTGCTTTTCCCACCTTGATTGTTTTCCCTCAATCTCAATCCTGTCTTACTTCCCTACCATCCCTAAACACAGTGACTAAGATCCTGTACACACCAAGCTACCTTTGTTCCTTTACACGCCCAATAGTCATTGAAGCTAAAGCAGCAACTTCTTACCTGGCTCCTTGATACTTCATAGTGGATCTGTGCAGCAGCTGGGTTTCCTTCCTCCACTAACATTTTACTCTTAGAGTCATCTAGAAGAGCACTCCTAGCACCTATGCATATGGGCTGAGGATTGAACTCTGAACTACACAGCTTAACTCCACTACAACCCAGCCTCAGTCAAACATCTCAAACACTTCAACTGAAAAAATATAGCCGACAGGAAAATCTAATCAACAAAATAACTCCAGATGTGTAAAGTCCTAATGGAGAAATAGAAGAGAAGAGAAATAGAGGTAAAAGGACAATCCCTTAGCCGAACTCACTGAAGGAAAGAAGAAGATGACCCAAATTAATAAAATCAATTAATAAAATTAATTAAGTTAGGAGAAACATTGCAGTGCATACCAGTGAGCACCAGAAAACCATCATGTGCCCATAGATGCAAACATTTTCAATAAAACACTTGCAAACTGGTTTCAAAAAGTTCACTAAGTATGATCAAGTTGACTTCATTCTGGAAATGCAAAGATAGTTCAACAGATGGACATCAATATGTGTCACATGCTGCATAAACAGATGCAAAGACAGAAATCCCAGGATCATCTCAGTAGATGCCAGACAGGCTTCTGACAAGACCCAACATCTCTTTGCTAGTAAAAACTTTGAAGAGACTACTGAGGGAGGGAACATTAGTCAATAGACACAATAGAGGCTCTATTTGACAAATGCATAGACAACATTGTAATAAGTGGAGAAAATCCAAAAGTATTTCTACTAAAATCAGGAATTAGTCAAGAAATTAGTCAAGGGTGTCCACATGTTCTGCTCTTTGTTGGTATTGTGCTGGAAGTCTTATGTGTAGCAGTGAAACAAGAGAAGGGAACAAAAGGAACATTATTAGGAAAGCAAGAAGTCTAGGAAGCCTCATTTGCAGATGGTAAGATTAGGCATAAGAGACCTCAAAGACTCTACCAGGAAACTCTTAGAACTAATAAATACTTTCAACAAGATGGCAGGATACAAAATTATCATGCAGAAATCTTATAGGTCAATTAAAAAATGCTTAAAAAGAATCCAGGGAAAGAAGCCCATTTGAAATTGCCAAGAATAAAATAATAATAATAAAATAAAAATAAATGTAACCAAGAACATAATGAAAACTTCAAATGAAAACTTCAAAATATTGAAGAAATCAAAGACACTAGAAGATGAGAAGACTTCCCATGCTCATGGATTTGAAGACTTAATATCTTGAAAGTGGTCATAGATCCAAAAGCAATCTACAAATTTGATATAACTGCCATCAAAATTCCAATGATACCAGCCCAGAAATAGAAAATAAAATCTTAAAATTGGTACAGAAGTGCAAGAGACCTTGGCTAGCCAAGGCAATGCTCAATGAAAAGAACAATGGCAGAACTACACCATACCTGATGTCAAGTCACATTAGAGAGCTGTAGTAACAGAAAGAGCAACATGGCGCCAGCACAAAGCCCAACACCTGGATTGGTGGAATAGAATAGAACAAATAGAATAGAGCTATGCCATTCCAGGGTATTTGTCTAAAGAGCTCTACATTCACAGATCACAGAGATGCTTGCCCATCGATGTTGATTGCAGCACTGCCCACAGTAGCTAAGTAAACCAACCCAGGTGTCCATCAGTGGAGAAAGGGATGAAGGAAATGTGGCACGTGGTACACCCAATGGAATTTTTTGCCCACCATAAGGAAGAGCAAAGTTATTTGTAGGACTGTAGATAATCATATTAAGTAAATTTAGCCAGTCACTGATAATAAGGATAGCATACCCTTTCTTTGAGATTCTTAGATTTTTACATAGAGTCATGAATGGGCATGTGTTGTGAGAGTGAAAGCCACCTGTCTAGAACAAGGGAGTAACTGGAATGGAGAAGAATGAAAAAGAGGAAGAAACATGGTGTGTGTGTATGTATGTGGGGAGAATAATCTCAAAATACATTTTACACATATATGAAAATGTCCCCAAGAAATCCCATGCCATGTACACACAATGGAAACAAAATATAGTAGAAAACCCAGGTATTTGACATGAAGTCATTATCAGGAATCATATATTCCATACTCCCTCATGTTTCTGTTTGAGATTGCTGTCATTGGTTAGTCTGTACAGTCACTGTTCCAAACTAAGTGTAAAATCTGCCTGTTTTGCTGTATGTGGCTGCTAGAACCTCTGCCTAGCTTAGTGGTTAGCTAATTAGACTGTTTAGACAATTAGCTAATAGACACTTTGTTTAAATGCCTGGGCTGCGTGACTCTCCCATCATTCTTTGGTTCTGTTTGGTTTTTGGTCTTTGAGACAGGGCCTCTGTAGCTCTGGTCGGCCTAGAACTTGCTATGTCATCAAGACTGACCTTGAACTCACAGAGATCTGCCTGCTTCTGCTTCCTGGGTGCTGGGATCACAGGCATGCGCTGCCACACCCGGCTTCCTGGTTCTTCTCTGGGGGAGCTGTGCGCATGCTGGGGTTGATTTTCTCAGCCTCTGTACAGTTCTACCGCAGCCTTCACTTACTATTTCCGGAGTCCCAAGGTTCATGGAGGTGGCAACTTATTCCCTCCTCATCTTTTCCTCTGCTCACATACCTTTGGGCATGCGCACAACCTTATGCATGGATGCTACCGTCTAGAGACCCACAAATATGCCAGTGCTTCGAAAAGCCCCCACGGACATCTCATTCTCTAGATTTTTTTTTTCACTCTGGGTATTTTAGTCAGCTGGCCTAAGTGTTTGATCTGATTATCATCCATGGCTGGAGGCGGCCGGTGACATCACAGTTGTCACAGACTCTTCGAAAGGCTGTTCACACTGGGTGACCTCTAGGTCAAGCCACATGCAGATGGATGGCCTTGTGCGTGGGCTCTTTTAAGTGACTTTGACTGGACATAATGTTATTTCCTCGGCATGGGGCTTTGAAGTGTCCCAAAGCTGTGGTGACCCATCTGGTGACTGCCAGGGCACAAATTTCTACTGAAAAAAGCAAGAATGAGAATGAGAACAGGGCAAATGAAAAATGCCACAGTGCTCCCAGCTTTGAATGACTGGAATTTAGCCTTTCTTCTTGAATTAACATCCTCCGGTTGATACTGACAATTTTGCCAGTTTTCCCACTACTTGTAATGGGAGAGAATTTTGGAGGTCGGTGTTCTGCCATTTTCTCTGGTGTCTCCCATATAGTTTTATATGTTTTTTTAATCAAACATGAATATTTTATATAACACTAAACAGTCTCTCAAAACATGAATGTTACTGGATGTATAATTCATCACCATATTTATATTTTATTTGATAATTCATCTATATTGAATTCCTAGATTGTCTTCTAGTTTTGCAGGTAATGACAAAGTCTCTCTGCCTGTAATTTGGATTATTTTCTCATGCTAAATTGGTGGAAATGGTTCATTCACCAGGCTAAAGTCAGGAATATCCTTAAAAGCCAGTGTAGAAGTGCTAGGAAGCCAAGAACAAGTCATAGAAAAACAAACGAACGTTGGGGAGAGTCATGCTTGGGTAACCCGACCTATAGGAAGGCACAATGAACCAAGTCATCAGATTCTTCTCTTTTTCTCCCCACTGCAGTGTCCTCAGAAGGCTGCCTCTCCATCCTTGTTGTCTCCTGTGGAAAGTGACTCAAAGCAGCACACAGCCACACAAGCTAAATTCAAGACCACAGGATGGGTGGAGCCAAAAAGAGCAAGCATCTCTTCACGTGCTAGTTTGAAAGTCTTTGGCAGGAGTCCTATAGCAAAATTCCCTGAGGGCCCCTCATTTTTATGTCTGAGTCACAGGCCCAGCATGGACTATGATGGTACCTAGGAAAATGGTATTTGGCTTCTTCAAGACTTAGGATGCAGCAAGAGCTTTCAGATAGCTGAGGCATATCAAGCTGTGTTAGGTAATAGAAGCCAAAGGTTTCAGTCTAACAAACCATCCCACGTTTCTTGGGTTAACTAAGTTCAGTTTGGCTGGGCTTGCCCACCGGTAGGCCGGGACTATTGTTTTGGTTGTCATTTTATTTGTTTAGACTTATTTTCAATGAAAAGTAAAATGCAGTCAAACAATATGAAATAAACGTATATTTTAGTGAACCATTCGAAGCTAAACACCCTTGAATCTCCTACCCTGATTGAGGAATAGGACTTTGGTAAGCACCCAGAAATCTTACCACAGGTATTAATTATCTTTCCATCTTCCAAATGTTAAACACCATTTTGACTATACATACACACAGATTCTGCATCCTCAGAAGATTATAATAATAATTCATTCACATATGTTTGCTATTTACACATTTAAGTCCATAGGCTTTGTAGCCTTTTCATTTCTAATACATCATCTAAGTATCTGAATCTGCTGTTTGCCCCTCTGAGCCTTTCTTTGCTTCTAATGAACTTGTTTAAGAACTTGGGTTTTTAGCCATGTATGGTGATACACATTTGTCTACAGCCCATGATGGTGATACAGCCCGAGCCTCTGGGAAGCTAAAGCCGGATTCTGAGACCATCCTTGGTAACACAGTGAGACTAGAATTTCAAAGGAAGGAAAGAAGGAAGAAAGGTAGGGAGGAAGGAAGAAATGTGGGCCTCTTAATGTATAGAGTTTCCCACCTTCTGGATTTTAACAATTGTGCATTTATGGGACAACTCAATACATTCCTTTGTCCTGGGCATTTTCTGCCAATGGATCTAAAAGCTTGAGCAGGCTTAGTTCTACAGACAGTATCTTTCATTGCTTTTTAATATTAGCAGCATCAATGTGCAATAAATATCCATTAATCCATCTGAATTACACTATGGTAATAGTATAATTATTGTCTTATTTATTGAATCTCTGCTATGGAGCACACACATTCTCTCATCTACTCACAGCTACCCACTGAACGTTTACCCAGGGAAAGCTTTCATTCCAGTTTACACAGGCATGCTTTCATTTCCTTCCTTTTATCAGCTTTACAAACCAATGGCTTGATGCCCTGTAATTCTCCAAAGGAGACCATTTAGTCTTATAGTGTGATGAATTGATTACTATAAATATATCTGAAGCATTAAAATCCACAGCAGCCATTGTTCTTATTGAAATTAGAATTCTGACTTTTGACCACTGGGGACTTTTCGAGTTGACTCCTAAGTTCTCTCCCACTGCTGCCTGCCCATCAGCCCATTCTCTGGAGCAAGGGTTGTCTTCTTATTCTTTGCATAATGAACCCTGGCTTAAACCAAGGAGGGAGGAAGAACAAAGGATAGCTACAGCTCAGTGACATGGCCACACTGCCAAGTCACAGGGTCATCACATCCTCTGGTTTCTCCTTTACAGTTCTTTTCATTTTTGTCTACAAATACGTGATGGTTTGAATACGCTCAGCCCAGGAACTGGCACTATTAGTAGGTGTGGCCTTGTTGGAGTAGGTGTGTCACTGTGGGTGTGGGCTTTAAGACCCTCACCCTAGCTGCCTGGAAGGCAGTATTACAATAGCCTTCAGATGAAGATGTAGAACTCTCAGCTCCTCCTGCATCATGCCTGCCTGGATGCTGCCATGTTCCCACCTTGATGATCATGGACTGAACCTCTGATTCTGTAAGCCAGCCCCAGTTAAACGTTGTCCCTTGTAAAAGTTGCCTTGGTCATGGTGTCTGTTCACAGCAGTAAAACCATAACTAAGACAAAATAGTTGTTATCTGTTTACTGCTTCCTACCAATTCTAGTGATCTTGGCATCTGAAGCTTATTCTCTGATACATTTCCTCAGGAGTTTTGGAAGAATAATAAGTTATTTTTTTTAACATATACTTGAATGTCACAGATTGAGTATCTTAATGGGCCTTCTCTATTTTTTATCCCACATGAAATGATACAATTTAAAAAAAATGACTAAAATCTACATTTCACTGAAAGTCATGTGATGTGTAGTACATGATTTTTATCTTTTTTTCTTAAGGCCCCCAAAATTTACTATGTTGTGTCAACATAGTAAATACCATGGTTCAAGAGGTTCAATAGTTCGTTCGTTCGTTCGTTCGTTCGTTCGTTCGTTCCTTCCTTCCTTCCTTCCTTTCTTTTTGAACTCGGGACCTTCAAAAGAGCAGTCAGTGCTCTTACCCGCTGAGCCGTCTCACCATCTCTAGTCTCTTCTTTCAATCTGTACATTCAAACTTACTTTACTTCAGAAAAACCCTTAAGCTCTTGCATCCACTAGTCCTTTGGTGGTCTTGCTTGGTATTTCCTTTGGGCACAGCTCTTATCCATATATTGCGTCTTCTTTGCTTATAATCATTCGGTCTCAAGTATTATTTCTGCCTTGCTTTCTTCTGAAAATCTTCCGCGTATTTTCCCTTTTTATTTCTCATTATGCATTACCACTGTATTTATTTACTGGGTCCGCTGAAGTTAATTTTATGTCCATGTTTATATCTTGGGTTGTGATGTTCCTGAATTTTTCTCTTTCTCCTTTACGTGGTTCTTTCGTGGTTGGCATAACTCTCTTAAAGTATTTCTGTTCATCCCAATAATACATTATAATTTTCTTCCCTTTGGATTTTTGTTGTTGTGTTCTTACACTTTTTTTTTAAAGTCGGAGTCGGTCTTTCTGGCTTGCTGGCTTGCTTTCATTACTCACAGCCATGCTACGCTGTCTCCTATTCCTAGTCTCATAACTGCGTGTGAGAACCTGATCTCAGCCCTCACCAACATCTCACCCGATGCTGGAGACTGAACCCAGACGCTGACAAATGCTGGGGGAAAGCAAAGCTTAACCCAGTGCCTTTGGTTGGTCGTTTTCACTGTTTTCACTCTCCTTTCCTTTTCTTTCGTGGACTTTCGGAAGGAATCTTCACTCTGGAGCGCTTTACTAATGCCACAAAGTTACCCAGCTTGTTGTGTTTCCTGAGTTGCTAGATGCTATTCCATTCTCTTTGGACACAAAGTGTTACAGTCAAAAAGCCTAATGGCGGCCGGGGGAGGGGCTGGGGATAGGACTGAGCAAGTAAAGCTAGACATCCTTAATCTCATCCAGTAAGCTGTCCTCTGACCCCTGCTGTGACAGCTGTGGCTACCTGGCCCACCAGTGTCTGGAGATTCTACTGTCTCTACCCACCAGGGCAGAAACACTGGGATTACAGACTCAGCTTCTCACATCTGTGCAGCAACAGCTACAGCCACCTCCCCAGCCCATGACATTTAGCATCATTTTTTGTTTTGGTTTGTTTGTTTGGTTGTTTTTTTTTTTTTTTTTTTTTTTGGTATGCATTTAAAACATTTATATGTTGAAATTTATAATTTGTTAATTTCTTTATTTTTATACTAATAAACTCCCACCCCACCCCCAAATTCTAAGATCTGATAAACATTCACTTACGTCTCTATGTGTCCATTCTTTGGTCTATGAGTTCCTCCTTATTTTCTTCCTTCTTCCCTTCCTCCCCTCCCCTCTTCCTTCCTTTCTCTCTTTTTTTTTTGGAGACAGAGTCTTACTATGTAGCCCTGGCAGATTTGGAACTCACTATGTAGAGGAGGGAGGAAGAACCCAGGAGAGCTACAGCTCCCAAGTCACAGGGTCATCACATCCTCTAGTCTTTCCTTTACAGTTCTTTTCATTTTTGTCTACAAATACGTGATGGTTTTAATACGCTCAGCCCAGGGAGTGGTACTACTAGTATGTGTGGTCTTGTTGGAGTAGGTGTGTCACTGTGGGCATGGGCTTTAAGACCTTAGCTGCCTGGAAGGCAGTATTTTGCTAGCAGCCTTCAGATGAAGATGTAGAACTCTCAGCTTCTCCTGCACCATGCCCGCCCTGCTCTCACTTCGATGACCAGGTTAGCCTCAAGCTCACAGATATCTTTCCACCTGTCTCTGCCTCCCAAGTGTCCAATCAAAGGTGTGCACCACGAGACATGTAAAGGAGAAAACGTAGTGTCTTTTCCTCACCCATCACTGCTGCATGGCAGTGATCCCTATGATAGAAATAAATTAGAAAAAAAATCGAATTTATTTAACATGTTAAGCATAGGCTTTTGCATGATATGTGAGCTTTTAGAAATGAAGACATGAGGGAGTGGGGACATCTATGTATTTCTGTGGACAGCTGTGCAGAGCATGATGGGAGAACAGAGGGCTCTGATCTAAGGTATGCAACTCGGGGGCAGAGGAAACAGACTCAGAAAGACCTCTTTATTCAGATTCTCCTGGGCCACCTTGTATGATGTTGCTTCACCAAGGAGCAGTGGGGGTCTGCTTCAGGGGAGAAGGAGCAGGAAGAATTGCAGTTCTTATGGATCCTGCAGGAGAAGGGAACAGGAGGTACTCCCGTCAGAAAGACCTTCTTTCTGTATTCTGTTTTCAGCTCCCTTTAGTCTAAGATCCTCGGTGCTGCCAAGGTGCTGTGTTCCGCGGTGACACATGTTCCATGTCTCTCCAAGGTGAGATTTTAAAGGCCGTGTTCCCACATACTCTTCGATGGTTATCCAGATACTGTTACCCAAGCGCCCATGCGTTGGTGACATCACCTTTATCACACAGTGATAATCACGGCTGGTCTTGAACCTGTGGATCTCCTATCTCAGTCTCCCAAGTTGTGGGTTACAAGTATACGCTGTCATCTCTGAGGATTTACATGGCCTTCATCTATAGTCGGGGGGGGGGGGGCAAAGAAATGCGGTCATTATGTCTGCGATTCATGTTCTTACTGCGAAATGTGAAGCTAGAGAGAGCTGAGCCAAGTCTAAACTGGGGGCACGCACGTTGGGAAGAGGAAAGCATTAGTCCTAACTCCTCAGGGGCAGAGGGCTCTGAGCCGAGGGAAGACACTTAAGACGATAAATATCCCATCTCCCCCCCCCCCCCCAAATATTTGTGAGAGCAGCAGAAAGCTACAGCCGCACTTGTGGTAGGGGGAGGGGCACCCTCTTCTCTCCCCTCAAGTATCCAAGCTCAAGTATCCCAGAGCTGAGGCTCAGTTAGCTTGCCAGTGATGGCCCCGTGAAGAGCCAACCAGGCTGTGTGAAGAAGGCAGGCTCCGGTCTTTCACCTCCAGCAGAATATTTGATATTTATTGATCTCCCTTGGAGTAACAGGGTTAGTGAATTAGTGAAGATTGTCAAAGCTCCGGGGAGATAAACATGAAATGTGTGTGTGTTCTTTCTTCCAGATTAATCTATTGATTACGCCATGGAGCCGCCCCTTCCCACCTATATTTCAGTCTGACTGTTTTGCTTATCAGAATCATTTCTCTCATTGAGATTCGCTTCTCTTCAATTTTAAATTCAAGCCGTATCCTGGATTTGAAGGTTTCTTCCTCTTCTCCTCTCCCATAGACTATATAAACTCCAGGTTTCAGAAGGTTTGGGGCATGGCAGTAAAGAAACGTTTTCACCTTGTCTATCTCCTTCTCTGCTCCCCTGGGTATAGATTGTGGTTTACACAGCTGATCACGTTACCCGAAGGCTGGCCCCGGCATCAGTGCCCAGTCGGCTCCTGATTTGTTGGGAATCATGGGCTCCTTCTCCAGCTGCCCATCAGCCGATGTCAATATGTCATTGATACTTGTGTCTTTATGCCCAGTGCATGCCTGTCCTCTGACAGATCTGTAGGCTTCAAATGCATCCCTCTAAGTAGGAACATGTACCCTGGACCTTCAGCAAACAGGGCACAATTCCAGTCGTCGTCGTCTTCTTCTTCTTCTTCTTCTTCTTCTTCTTCTTCTTCTTCTTCTTCTTCTTCTTCTTCTTCTTCTTCCTCTTCCTCTTCCTCTTCCTCTTCCTCTTCCTCTTCCTCTTCCTCTTCCTCTTCCTCTTCCTCTTCCTCTTCCTCTTCTTCTTCTTCTTCTTCTTCTTCTTCTTCTTCTTCTTCTTATCTTTTAATTTCTAACTTATAAAACCTTTTCTTCTGAAATGCCAGGTCCCTTTAGATCTTAAGATGGCACCCTTTACTTCATCCCTTTGCATGGGCGCACATGTCTCGGGCATCTCTAGTACAGTGGCTTTGATTCTGTGGCCCCATTGAACTATGAAGCATAAGTCTCTTCTTAAGATCTTCAGATCTAATGAAGATGGAGAGCTTTCTAAAACGCCCACCATGTCAGAATAGGTGAAAGACCAGATTCTGGGGTCCAAGTTTTCTCACTGGGATAGGCTTGTTCAAGACTATGGGAAGACAGGAACAGGAACTAAGATGGAGAGAGAGAGAGAGACAGAGAGAGAGAGACAGAGAGAGAGACAGAGAGAGAAGAAAAGAGCCCAGTGCCTAGTGTGTCTAAGAAATTCTCATTAATAATTCTCTCTCACCAAGAGCCTACAGGCCACTGCTAAATTCAAATTGGTCCAAATGTTGCCTGCAGATGGTTGAGTTACGCATTATTGAGGTTAATTCCCAAGCAAGAAATCGGCGTGCTATGTGTTCTAACTATGGCCGTGTGCTCCTGCCTCAGTCAGGTTCTGTACCTTGGCAGATCTGAGGGCACACATAGCTTAGTTAGTGCCATTGAATTCATTTGCAAATAAATAAAAATAAATCTCTTGCTTACTTTTGCTGCATTCTAGCTGCAGAGACTAAAGACCAGAAAACTCCTGAATTATTATTTGATGTGTTGCTATTTTTAACCTACTGCTCTGTGACAAAGTCCCAAGTTGCTGGGTGGTGGTGGTGATGGGGTAGTGGTGTCAATTCACACTGAAGGAGAACAAAGATTCTGAGAGAGCTGACCCTTAAAAACAGCTCCGCAGGCTACTCATTTGTCACGGCTGTATCCCTCTCACCCCACCCTCTGGGGTTCCGATGTCACACTTACTTCCAGATTAATAGCCCAATTAGAAACCTATTGACTAAGGTTGTATTAAAGGCAATGACCCTTCACACTGTAAGCCGGGGCCTTTTAAAAATCGCCCTCACAACCAAAGGCAAGCAGAGGTGGCCTTCCCATTCTTGGATACACTCCGCCCCCTAGTGGTCACACACGCAGCAGCGGAGGGAGGGCTCCTTTGTTTTTCCAATTTTCCTCTAGGGACTTGAGCAGGAACAGGCCCGTCACTCTCTCACCCATCCTTTGAGATACCCAGCTCCCTTCACTGCTCCGAGAGACAATTCCTGGGAATTCTCCAGTGTTACTACTCCATGTTTTTGAAGTTAATTTAGCACATCCATCTTCCTGTATGTTTAAAAGTGCCGGGTGTGGCGGCCTGTGCCTGAAATCCTAGCACTTGGGAGGCGGAGGCAGGAGGATGGGAAGTTCGAGGATAGTTTGGGCTACCATGGTGATCTCGGAGAATCTCACTTCTCTACCTTCAAAAGAGCATAGTGTTTGTTTGTTTGTTTGGATTGATTGATTGATTGTGTTTGGCAGATTGCTAGGCTTAGATCTCCCAGAGGGAAAGAGCTTGGTGTGGGTGGGTCTCTCTGGGTTTTCTGGGGTGCATATGGAAGTAGGGGTCCATCAGTCTTGGTTTCCTATTTACAAGACAGGAGCGCCCCCTCCACCACCACCGCCCCCCCCCATACACTTCAGCAGTGGGTTTTATTTTTCTCTCACTTTCAGACTGTGGGACCAAGGACTGGAAGACCAGCCTTCCCTACGAAGAGGAAGGAGCATGGCGGGCAGGACTTCCTAACTGTCTAGGAGACCCTCTGTTCTCAGTGGGGGCTCACATGCAGTTCCCAGGGCTCTGCCTTAATCACCTGGGCCGGAATCTGTTTGTGGAGGCACAGCCGGGACAACACAAATGAACCCGCAGATGCCCGGCACAGACCTATGATCATGTGACTTTCCCACAAGTCAAGGAATATAAGCAGCCCCAAAGCTGTTAAAGGTAAAGGCCACATTCTCCCCTCCAGCCTCGGGAAGGACTTGGACTCCTCGTTCCTCGTTTTCAGTCTTTAAAATTCACTTTAGGACTTCGGATCTCCAACCCGGTGGGTGATAAATTGGCAAAGTCTGAGGTAAGTCATTATAGTCCCAGGAAACTAATAGAGAGTAAAAGACAGTTTGAGGAATCTTAAATCTGCATTTTTGATGGACTGCAGGTCCACTCTCAGGCACACTAAATTTTTGAGAACAGGAAGTATAGTGAAGATTGAAGATCTGCATTCCATCTGACTCTGGTGTTGTGAGTGGTCTATTGGGACTCAGTTTCCCCAGCTGTAAACAAAGGCAGCTGTGTGGGAAGGCACTTTGAAGGGCTCTTCTGCCTCTGGCTTTGGGAGAGTCTGAGAAACGGCGGAAAGAACAAACCTGGACCAAGAGGTCTCAGCCCTAGGGAATCACTCCTAAGAACATTAATTTCTCAGCTAATTTTCATATAGCACTTCCCATGTGCCAGGTCTCGCTCCAAGCATTTTATTTTTGTGAACTATCCGCAGGGCTATCTAGATACAGCAATCAGCCCAATGTGCAATTAATAATTAAATGCTTTAGGGAGAGGATTTCTAACAAGCCGGTTGTGTGCGTGTGGGGGGGAGTACCCGGGGTGGTACCATCTTCTGCTAATGAAGGGGGCAGACTCCCTGTCTCTGCGGTGAAAAGAAAAATGTCACAAACATTACATGCAGCCTGAGGGGTATGGATAGAAGGGGGAAAGGGGCTGCCGTTGCCAGGCAACCAGCTCATCACTAATCATGTGCATAAAAGCTGTGGGTCTCCTTTTCAGCACAGCTAGTGGGCCTTCCTCCTTGCCCCACCCCCTGCTGCTCCCTCCAGCTGCCCTTTGGGCTCTCATTCCAAGTAGATCCCAGACTGGCCTGGGTCCTCCTCCAGTCTCCCAGGCTTGGCTCTGTCACCAGGACACAAAAATGAGAAGAAAAGCCAGTTGATGGTCGACCCAGCTGAAGGAAGCCTGGCACCCGTCTTCTAGGACACCCTGTCCAGCACAGCTCTGAATGAGCCGTCACCCTGGAGGTTCACTTAGATTTGAGGAAAATCCTTTCTGACCCATGCGTTCAAGGGAGGCTCTTGCTATTTGCTGTGTGGATACTGAGCAAACACGAGGGTCCCTGGGCTGGCTTCTGATGTACTCAGTAAACATTGCCGCTGGATGCAGCCAACTGTCCAATTACAAAAGACTCAACACTCTTCCCCTGGGGGCTCTGTTGTCTTAAAGAGCCAGGACCCAGGGTGACCGAAGAGTTTGCATAGCACGCACCATACAGAGAGTTACTCACTCTGGGGGAAGTTCTGGTCCCATGGGGCCAAGCCATCTTTTGGAAGGCAATCACAGAAGACTGCTTCTGGACCACACAGGTCGGGGAGAGCCAGTTTTAGTAAAGGTGTTTGCATTCTGCTAAGATAACACGCGCTCTAGGAGAACTGAGGGGGGAGGGGGCGTTGCTGGGGGCTATGGAGGATGGGGACACTGAGATGTGTCACTTTGGGTTTGGAAGGTTATTTCAAAAGAGAAGTGGTTAAATACCCTGGCTGTTAAGTATATGTGCCAACTCTCTTACCTTCCACAGCTCCGAAGCTGGTGCTATTCCATTTGGGTCGCTCGCTCGCTTGAGGTTGGAAAAAAAAAAAAAAAAAAAAAAAAAAAAAAAAAGAACAGGTCTTCCTAGGGAATCCAGGAGGGGCTGGCCACACTCCTGAAAGGCTGAGGAGCATGTTCTGGTTCCTGAAGAATGGTTGACACGGGGACATAGCTCAGTAGCCATCCCAATGCCCTTCCCTCCCCTCGCCCACTCCTTCTCAGAAGTGCCCACGGCACATCTTGTACCCTGGAGCTTCTACCCCAGAGATCTGCATGGCTGGAGTCTGCATGGATGACCTACCTCTCTATCTAAAATAAGATCATGGCCTCATTTACTCTCTCCCTCTCTCCTGATTTTCATTTTCTTTTAACACCTGCCTGCCTTTCTTCCTTCCTTTCCCTCATCTCCTTCCCTCACATCTGTCTCTCTGCCTGGCCATCACAAGCCTGTACATGTGCTTTATATGTTTGTTGCTCATCTTGCTGACTCGACTGCGGGCTCCCTGCAGGCAGACTCTTGTCTGTCTCCTCATCTCCTGCATCCCCACTGCCCTGCTGTGCCTGCTGCTGGCAGCCACTGAATGGACAGTAGTTCCTGTGGCTCCCTGTCACCCTCGGAGGTTACAAGTCCCATCACTGAGAAGAAGTTGACGCAGGGATTCAAGAAGTTAGTCACGTCACATCCGCAGTCAGGAGCAGAGAGAGCCAAATGCACCCATCTTGCCTGCTGCCGCTTTTGCTCGGCTAGCTTTCTTCACTCTTAAAACACTGGGTTCTTTACACAGGGTGGGTAAGTGCCAGAGCGTCCTCACCTCCCTCTGGAGGTTAACTGCTGCCATGCCATTCTGGTTGACTCGTAGACATAGGTTATGTCTCTTCATATCCATATACACAATGCTCCCCACCCCCAGCCCCTTCTAATTGGGCCTCACGAAGGCCAAGCTGGCCTGGAACTTGCTATGAAGCAGAGGATGTCTTTGAACTTCTAGCTGTCCTGCCCCCACCTCCTAGATTCTGGGATTATAGGTGTGCACCATCATGCTCTTTTTGGGTGTGCTGGGGCTTGAACCCATGGCTTTGTGCATAGTAAGCATGCACTTTACCAACTGAGCTACAACTCCATCTCCCTCCTGTCTTTCTGTAAGTACTGTGTGCTGACTTGCCACTGCAAACACTCTATTTCTTCTATACCTTCTTGAATCCTTCATGTTTAGTATCTTGAAAATCATGGTATATGTGTTTACATAGAGCTTCCTCATACTCTTATGCAACAGAGTAATATCCCTGCCTGTGGATACAGCTTATTCCCTTGGGTGTAAGGCTGGCTTGCCTCTCACTGTTGTTATTATTTTAAAAGTACAGCAGAGCTGGAGATGTGGTCCACTTGGTAGTGTTTAACTACAATGCAGAAAGTCCTAGGTTCAATCCCCCAGCAAAACATAATAGCCTGGATGTCATGGCGATGCCTTCAATCCCAGTATTCAGGAGGCAGAGATGGGAGGATCCGAAGTTCAAAGTTAACCTCGGCTACTATCCTGGATCCATTCCTGTCGCTGTGATCAACACACCCTGACTGGCTTAGGGTTTCTATTGCTCCGAGGAAACACCATGACCAAGAGCAAGTTGAGGGGAAAGGAAAGGGTTTATTTGGCTTACATTTCCATGTTGCTGTTCATCACTGAAGGAAGTCAGGGCAGGAACTCAAACAGGGGAGGAACCTGGATGCAGGAGCTGATGCAGAGGCCATGGAGGGGTGCTGCTTACTGGCTTGCTCCATACATTTTGCTCTGCCTGCTTTCTTATAGAACTCACAACTCACCTGCCCAGGGTGGCACCACTCATAATGGGGTTGCCCCATCCCGCGCTCCCCCCCCCACCCCAACTAATCCCTAATTAAGAAAATGCCACACAGGCTTGCCTACAGCTTGACCATTTTCTTAACTGAGGTTCCCTCGTCTCTGCTGACTCTAGCTTGGGTCAAGTTGACCTAAAACTAGCCAGCCCGCTGACCCAAAGCAACATAGGGAAAGAGTGGGTCTCCTGTAGCTTAATAGTTTCAGGTTGCAATCCATCCTTAAGGAGCAGTTGCCATGGACTCGGGCAGCTTGTCGTATCGCAGAGCTGAGAGAAGCAGAAACACTCCTGCTGCCTGCTGATGCTCATGTTTGGCTAGCTTTCTTCATCCTACACAGTTCAGGACCCGGGCTCTGGAATGGCGCCATCCACAGTGGGCTGGGTAAATTAACCATCCAGACATGTATGCCCTCAGACCAACCTGATCTAGATAATCCTCCAACTGAGATTCTCCCCTGGTGAGTCTAGGTTATGGCAAATTGACCTCTAAAGCTAATTAGCACAGGTCCATAGAAAGTCAGAAGCCTGGGCCGCACAAGCCTCTGTCTCAAGACAATAACAAAATCAATAAAAAGTGTTGTAAATAATTCCTTTTTGTTGTTGTTGTTGCTGGAGGTCAAACCCAAGGCCTCGGGCCTGCTAGACAAGAGCTCTATCATTGCATTGAGTCATATCATACATGTGTGACCTTATAACAAATTCACAGAAATCAAGTTGCCGAGTGCCAAGGTATGTTCTTACAAGCTGAATCCATACCATCAAATTGCTTGCCACAGATATTTGGATCTATACGCTAACAATTTACTCCAGAGTGTGAGTCCTCCTGATTTGCCAACATTCTTTTATCTCTACAAATCTGATAGCTGAAATTGCACTGTGAATTCTATTTTTCATGCTCTCATTGTGAATAAGGCTTAATCGCTTTCCCTCCAAGAGGCGTATGTATTTCCTTCTGGTGAAATGCCTATTTTATTATTAGACTGGTGGTCTTTTTTTTTTTAAGATTTATCAGGGTTTTGATACATTAAGAAAATTACTTTTGGATGTGGAAGGAGTAACAGATATTTCTCCTGCATGTCATTTAGATTTAAAAAAAAAAGTCTACATTTTCCACCTTAAAGTATTGTTTTAGTCTAATTCATCTTCTGTGTACGTAAGTGTGTTGAGATTGTCGTTTTGAAATTTTCTCTTTAAATGCTTTATCACAGTGTAGCAGGATGGTGGAAAGCATCTCTCATTAGCTCTGGTCCTGGAATTGCCCAGATGGGGTTTTCATACAACTCTCAACTCTTGATGAGTGGAGGGGCTGCCTTCTCCCCCAAGGCCTCTTGGGAGCCCTGGGAAGCACGCAAGCTCTGATCAGGCTCAGCCATTTACTTGGGCTCTTATAAATCTCCGTTCCAGAGACTGACACGTTTTTGACTCCTTTTCAGGATTCTGGAACATACCACCTGGTTTAGTCTTTAATCATCTCGCCACTCTTCACAGGTGCAGAAGGTTGAAGCTGTCGGGAAACATCTGTTCAATAGGAAAAGGACCTCTTCCTCTTGGCAGGAGCCATTGTGCACCCGTCACCCAGAGCCCGCCTCCCGGCACCTGGCTGCCCACCCACCTTCATCAGAATCCACCATCACCTGTCTCCATCTCCGCCAAGCTCTCACCGGTGGTTCTCAGTTCCCAAGCTAGCTTTTCTGGGCAGGCTGGCCATTCTCCCTTCCTCAGCGTGACTTATTCACTGGGAACCGGTCCAGGTAATGAGTCCTGAATAATAGGGCATTCTTTAGAAGAAATCAATGCAAATTTAGAAATACAAAAATTAACAGAATGAGAAAACATATCGCAACAAATTATGGATACTCAAGAGCTGACAAATAGCAGAACACAAAATGTAGAACAATAACTCGTGTCACCCCTTTTTGTTGAGGGGTGAGATCTGATTTACTTTTATTTTATTTGCTTTTTTGAATACTGGAGAGCCTTAACATTAAGCTTATATATCGTCAGCCTTCTTTCCCCTTTTTATTTTGAGGGAAGAGCTCACTTACTTGCCTAGCCTGGCCTTGAACTCACTTTGTAGCCCAGGCAGGTCATGAATTTGTAATTCTCCTGCCTCAGGCTCCAGAGTAGCTGAGATTCCAGACCTGTGCCCCTGGGCTTTGCCCATGTTTTCCCATGTGACAGTGAGGTTAAAAGAGTATTATCTAGATGGGGGTCACACAGAGAATATTTTTGAGATTAGAGAAGCTGACCTGTGTTTCACCATCTGTCTCAATGAGGTCTCTCTGCAACACAAGCCAGTGCCTTGGGATGCTCGAGTCTGCAATGTCTTACACACACACACACACACACACACACACACACACACACACACGTCTGCTGTAGCCCTGCAGGCTTGTTTGTAGCTCCACAGTGTAGTGGTTAATATTGAATGTCAAGCTGATTCTAGAACCACCTAGGAGACAAAACTTGGGCGAATCTATAATGGAGTCTCTCTCTCTCCTTTTCTTGTTTCCTTCTCTTCTCTTCTCTTCTTTTTTCTTTTCTTTCTTTCTTTCTTTCTTTTTTTTTTTTTTTTTTTTTTTTTTTTTTTTTTTTTGAGATAGGGTTTTATTGCATAGCCCTGGGTGTCCTGGAACTCACTCTGAAGAGCAGGCTGGCCTTGAATTCTGTCTTCTAAGTGCTGGGATAAAAGGTATGCACCACCACCGCCTGGCTTCTTCCTTCCTTCCTTCCTCCCTCTCCCACCTTACACCCAAAGGTCTCACTGTAGCCCTGGTGGCTATCGCCAAAGACACTCTGAAGGCCTGTTTGGTTTTTTTGTTTGTTTATTTGTTTTGTTTTTGTTTTTTTCCTCTGCTTTCTGAATTCTGAAATTAAGATGTTCATTACTATCCCTAGCTGGAGTTTAGTTGAGATTGGTTGACCTACCCTAACTGTGGGTGTCACCTTTCCATGGGCTGGGAGGCCCAGATTGAATATCAAGGAGGACTGGAAGTGAGTATGAGCTCTCATCTCTCTGCTTCTTGGCTGCTGATGCAATGTGGGTGGATGCGTTAAGTACCCACTGCTCTACCTTCCCCACCATAATGCACTGCATTATGAAACTATGAGCCCAAATAAACCCACCCTGTGTCACGGCTGTCAGCCATTTTGAAATCACAATGGGAAGAGTAGCCAATGCATGCAGGAATCCTGATAAATCTGAATCTGTACAGCTTCCACTAAAACAGGGAAAGATGTCCATTTACACAGTGGTATCTGGCAGTTCCTCACTGAAGAGAATTCAGCTTTGACCAGGAATCAAGATTACAGTCATCCACTTGATATGTGTGGTGACCAGACAGGCTCTCAGCGACGAGCCTTGGCTCTCTACTGTTCCATGTTTTTCCTCCACTCACCATATTTCTGGTGGCAAACCCCAGAAGGCCCTAAAGATGGTCACACATTACATATCCATGTCCTCCTTCCTATAAGCCACCGCAGCAGCCAGCCTACCTACAGACTTAAGAAAGCAGCTGGAAATGCTCTAAGTACAAGCGTGTGCCCTCCACTCACTCCTACCAGCCCAGTGGAAATGAACAGCGAATGCCCTGGTTGCAATCACCTTAGTCAATGCATTGTCTACAGAGTTTACTGGACTGTAGCAGCGTGGTGCTCATGGAGGGCCTCTGTGGGACATGGGGATGGAGGCCTTGGAAGCTTTAGCTTCTCCACACTTAGGACAACTCATTCCTGTGGGCTGTCTCCCCATGGCCAGGGTCAGGCCCTCACTCAAAAGCTGTTTTGTCTGTCTATCTATGTCCGGATGACTTTGGTTTACAGGGGCAGAAACTCACAAGAACAAGGAAGGATAGACTCGTTCCCTCAGTGCAGAGTCACGGACAGTGGGGAAACAGTGCAAGGCCTCTTTGTCTCTTTGCTTCCCCTCAGTTCTCATCTCTACAAGTGCAGACAGAACTTCTACCTTCCAGAAGGCTAGCCCTCTGCCCCTCTGGACCCAGAGCCTGTTTTGTGGGCACTGTAGGGGGCTGGTGTGGGCCATGGGACCACTCTAGTGAAGTGTTCTGATGGACAGTTCCCACTAGATCTTCAAGGTGGGAGTAGGCATGAAGGACAGGGGTTGTGGTAGACAGAACAGTGCCCGCCTGTGTCCATGTCTATCTTAGACATTGTTCTAAGCACTCAAGTCTATGAGCCTATGAGGTCCATTCTTATGCAAGCCCTCACATTCCTCTCCCTGCCCCCATAGGCTTGTAGCCAAATCATAATGCAAAAAGTGCATTCAGTCTAACTTCACAAGTCTCTACAGTCTACCACAGACTGAACAACTGTTTAAAAGTCCAAAGTTCAAAAATCTCTTCTGAGACTCATGGCAATCTCTTAACTATAACCCCCTGGAAACTCAAACTTTAAAAATAAGATCACATACTTCCAACATATGATGGCACAGAATATACACTGTCATTCCTAAAGGGAGGAATAGTGAAGAGGTACTAGACCAGGGCAAGACAGAAGATATCAGGGCAGACTCCAGATGCAGTATCTTCATGTCTGATGTCAAAGCTCTTAAGTCTCCAACTCATTTCAGCTCTACTGACTGCAACACATATCTCTGTCTTGGTTCTACACCCAGTTAGCAGCTTTCCTTGGCAGATATCACATGACTCTGGCATCACCAACATCTTGGGGTCTCCAACACCATCTAGGTTTTATGTTCACAGCTTCACAAGATGATCTCTTTGGGTTTCCATGCAAGGACACAGGCCTGACCTTAGTGGTTTTCCTTAGTTGCAGAGAAAGATTTTACATGTTCTTGTTTCCTTGACTCTAAAGTCGGAACCCCTTGGCTGAGACTGCCAACATCTATTACTTGATGGGGCCAGGACTTGGCCCTCTCCTTCAATTATATATGCCTCAGCTTTCTGCTATTGATGGTTTCCTTCACTGTTTAAGCTTTTCTTTAATTCCTTTTCACAGGTTGGAAGCAGAGCTAGATGGGGTCTTGGTGTGAGGTCACCACTCTCTTTATTCCATTTAGCACCAGGCTGTCCTTTAAACATTTTATTTCCTTGAACACAGGAATTGGTTCCGACAAAGCATTTCCTGGTGTTCCTTTTTCTCTTCAAACTATGCATTTTGCATTTTTCCTTGCTCAGCTTGTTCCTTTTCATAGTAGGTCAGCATAAGAGGGACCATTAAAAACCACATGACACAGTCAACATTAGGCTGTCTTGAAGTCTCCTTTGCCAACACTATTAATCTAAAACTCTTCAATTTAGCCTCAGGTAGATTTTTAGGACAAGAGCAAAAAAAAAAAAAAGCCACTTTTTTTTTTTTTTTTTGCTAAAATATCACAAGAATCGTCACTGTTCTATTGCTATGAGGAGACACCATGACCAAGGCAACTCTTATAGGGAGGGGGAGGGAGACATGGAGACATGGAGACAGGGAGACAGGGAGAGGAGAGATTGGACCTCCAGTGGCATGATTCCTCCAACAAGGCCATGCCCACTCCAACATGGCCATACTTCCTAATCTTCCCCATTCATTGTCCATCCAAGTTCCATTTCCTGATGTCTAAGCATCCAAATATATTAGTCTATGGGGGCCATTATTATGCAAACCACCACAGTGTCCTACTCTGTAGGGGTTGATGCCGATGCTAAGGTCCTGTTCCCCAGTTGGTTCTTTATCTGTCAGTAATGAAAGCCATAGGCCAATTGCTGGATGGAAGGTACAGGAGGAACTTCCAGGTCCCTGGAGGCAGGGAGACACAAAGAAGGAGAATGGAGTTCATCTTGCTTTGGAGAAAAGTGAACCAGGCAACCATATGAGATCTCAAAACAGAGTAGCCACACAGGCTGGTCCAAAGGCAAGTAAGTGGTCAGTGGAGTTTAGCAACCAAGGTTTAGGGCAGATGTGAGAAGCTGAGATAAGAAATTGGTAGGGGCACACTTTTCTAGGTGGTAGATAGTAGTGCCCAGCACTTGTGTCCTAAGGCAAGTTCAAAAGAAACAACTGTGTGTGTCTGTGTCTTTTATCCAAGGATTCAAGGGAAGCTGGGAGGGGGCTAGTATTGTGGCCACTCTTGGGGTCAAAGGAGGATAGAGCATAAAACTACATGCAACACTATTCTATGACCTGTATTAGTTATCTTACATGGCCAGAGGGCTTTACAAATGTGGTAAAGAATCTTAGTGTGGGAAGAGCTTCAGGGAAATCTGGGAGGACCAATGGGACAGGGAAGAAGAAGTGGAGGAGGAGGAGATGTGATTGGAGCAGAATTCAGACTCATGGGGATTGCAAACCACAGAAAGCTATGGAGCTTCTAGAAGCTAACAGGGGTAGAAGACTAGCCCCTCTACTCTAGCCCCATCCCTGCCCATACTTGATTTGAGTGCTCTTCTGGGAAAAAAAATGTAACTTCTATATTTCAACTAACATTTGTGACAATTTGTAATGTTAGCAACATAACAGGTACTGAGAAGCTAAACTCCAAGGCCACTGTGTCTCTCCCATCCCTCCTTCCTGTTCTTTCCATCTGCTGTGGAATGAATCTTTTCAACAGTTCTCATGCGGAAGCCTCAAGCATCTGGAGACAGCATCATGCCAGACAGTTAAGGTACTAGGTCCTGTGGGCGGGCTCTAATCCAACATGACTGACATCCCGCAAGTAAAGAACACTACGCCACAGGATCAAGTTACAGAGCAAGATGGTGAGAGGACAACACGAAAGAGAACCTCTACAGGCCCAGCAGCCAGGCCTCAGAAGATAGCCCTGCAGAGATCTCCATGTTGGGCTTGTAGCCTCCTGAAGTATGAGGGAGCCAACTTATATGACTTATATTGATGAAGCTCAAGTCTGATTGATGTATCAGATTTCAAGCAGAGGTGAAACTCTACCTCCCTTTCCAAAATGCCTGATTGGACCAGCTCACAGCACAACCCTTGTCTGGGAATACCTCCCAGCTGAGTTGTTTAGCCAGGACCACAAGCCTAGTGCCTACAGGGCCAGGCAGGGAATAGGTTAGTGTGAGGAATGGTGTTTGTGGGTTAAATCTAAGCAGCCTCCCTTACCTTGTGCTGGCTGCCAGTGTTCCTGTTGGTGTCTATCTTTCTCCGAGTTCATGAAGGGTAGGTATATGAAACAGCTCTCTTTCTTCCTGACTGTGCTACGGAAAGCAACAACCTTGGCGGGAGAGGCATTGCCTTGGCCCTGTGTGCAAGAGCCCATGCAGAGAGACAGTGAGGTGAGCTGGCTATGCAGACCCTGTCCCTGCCAGGGGCACAGCTGCTGCTTGGCTCCAGACACTTGTCACCAGAGGCAAGTGCAGGCTGAGGCCCGCCAGAGTCTTACAGTCTCTCAAATGAAGTGGGAATGTGGATTAGAAACAAGAAGACCTTAAACATTAGCAACTATATAAAAAATTTTTTTAAAGCAATTGCTGGCCACTTTGTACCTATTATGATGGCTACCATCAAAAAATGAAAAGAAGTAGAAGCTGGAACGTGCTGGCAAGGGTGAGGGGAAATTGGAATCCTGCGCTCGGCTGGTGGGAATATAACAGGAGGCAAGCCAATCTGAGAAACTGCGTGCCAGATTCTCCAAAGACTAAGAAGAATGGAGTGTGACTTAGCGACTTCAGCTCTGGGGATGGAGCCCCGTGTTTCTGAAAGCAGCGAGGATTTATTTGCATGCCTGTGTTCATAACAGGATTAGTCACAGGAGGTGTAAATACAGAAGCAGCCCCCATCTCTACTGCCAGACAAACAGGTAACAAGGTGTGGTGTACGTTTGCAAAATAGTATTACTTAGCCTTAAACGGGATTAAAATGTGGATACAGCCTTCGACACGGATGAGCTTAGAGGACTGCTCAGTGAGGTGTCAATCACAGAAGGCTACGTACTGTGTGTATGATGTTCTTAGGGTAATCATGGTCACAGAGATAGTTGAATGATGGTGGCCAGGGCGAGAGGGCAATGACAGACAGCTACTACTGAGTGGAGGTGGGGTTTTGGTTCTGCAGGATGGGAATGGGAGGTAGAGATGGTTGCCTAGCAACATGGATGTACAGAAAGCCACTGGACTCTACACCTTAAGATGGCCAGTTACTAAATCTTATGTTATAACACATAAGACAATTTGAAAGACAATGCTTGTGCTGGCCAAGATGCCCTTAAGGGCTTACACCATCATGGGCCCCAGTTTGTACCCCATGTTTCACACACACACACACACACACACACACACACACACACACACACACACACAGTAGTTTAACTACTTTCTAGCTTCTTCATGTGTTAGTGTCTTATGCAGCCAATTAGAAGATAAAATCTTCATGAATGTGGGAGCTGTGTCTTAAAGTTCTTCAGTGTTCTTCAGAAAAGTCACTCGGAGCAGGTCACAGACAGCTTTCCAAATATTAGCTCACACACATATCCATGCACACACACACATACACATAAACACACACATACATGTACTCACTAACCCATACTCAGTCACCAAATCCACATACAAGCACACACATTTGTGTACATGCACACATAGAGACAGGCACACACAGACACACATAGACATACACACAGACCTGCACAGACATACATACACACTGACACACATAGACACACACACACAATCACACATGCATGCTCACTAACCCATACTCACTCACATGCACATACAACCACACACATTTACATATATGCACATAGACATACACAGATACATACATACTCACGCTCACAAACCCACAGACACACGTGCAAACACACACAGATATACAAGCTTACACACACAGATACATACTTACACACAGACACACACTCACAGACACACAGATATATACATACAGACATACACACAAAGACACACACACACACACACACACACACCCCTATGTGTTAGAAAGGACCATGAAATCCTCAGAGTCTCAGCTCTGAGAGGAGATACCATGTAGTTTCAGGCAGGACACTGGAAACTCAGAGAATTCATCCTGGCAAGAATGAGGAGTCATGCTCAGAGAGCAGAGTGGGAAAGGGGCCCATGAGATGGGGTTTCACATTTGTCCAGGGTAATGAGCGGTGCTGAGCATGCTCACACAGAGAGTGTCAGGACTGGATTCGATCTCGAGATAAATCATTGAAAACTGGCACCCAAGAGCTGAGGGGAGGGCTCACAATAAAGTGCCTGCCAGGCGAGTGTGAACACTTGAGTTTCATCCCCAGCACCCACGTCAAATACATAAACAAACAAACAGCTCAGCAGGGCATGCTTGGTGAGTGGAGACAGGACTTCTCAGGGCTCTCTGGCCACATGATCCAGCTGAATTGGCAAAATCAAGGTTCACTGAGAGTCTGTCTCTAAAGAATAAGGTAGAGAGTATAGAAGGAGATAACCCAATATTGACTTCTGAACTCTACATACATGTATGTATACATGTGTGCATGTGTGGGTACTCATGCACAAGAGCATGTGTGCACACACACATGCATGCATGCACATATACACACTCATAAAAGAAAGGAAAAAAAAGAGAAAAGAAAAAGAAATCCTGGAAAGTGACAGGGGCTACTGATAAGACCCTGGAGAAGGCAGAAGGCCCTTTGCACAGCCCTACAGGGTTCCCATGCCTCTGTCTGGACACTGAGGAGCTTAGGATGAGAGCAGGAGCTGCTGTAGCCTTGGAGGGTTCAGGGAGGGATGGGATGCTGTGGCCCGTCAGAGCAGGTGGCCGGGAATCTGCTTCATTGTGGTGCGTACACACCCTGAGAATGGGGGCAAATCTTAGCTGCACCCAGTCAAGCTGACTGACCACAGGGCCAGCCTGGGTCCCTTGGCCCTTTCTCTAACCATTTCCAGGTTACCATCAGCCAATGGAGGCCTGGCTGAGGTCCCATCATCAAACCCACTGTGCTCTCTGGAGCCGCCTGGAGGAAATATCTAGAACTTCAGCTTGAACGATTCCAGACAAGGTACCAAGTACTCAGTAACCCATGGCAACCCCTAGAGGCTGCTAGAGCCTCAGCAATGAGGAGCTGTATCCCAAGGAACCTGCCAGTTCCCCTGAGATGGCCCAAGCTTGGTGATCTTAGGATGACCTTCAACAGTCTACATGCCACGGGAGGCTCGTGACAACAGTGTCAGAAGGGGACAGTGTCTACCCCTCTCACACTTCCCATGGTGAGAGCCATGGTAGAAGGAATGGTACGAACAAAGGCGTAACTTCTCCAGTAGCCAACGGCTGTGGAGATCCCTCCATGTGCTTACGTAGTATACCCAGTTTTTAGCATGGAGTCCCTAAACTGCAAGTTCAGAAGTCACTAACCAGCTGTGATGGGTAAAGTCTCTTCAGGCCTGGACAATACTATCAGTAGGTCTCCCTTGGGGCAGCTTGGGTAAAGGTAGAGGGAAGAATGTCTTTTGGTTACCTCGTGGTTATTAATCTGGGAGATTCTGGGTGGTTGGTTCCAGGGTTTTGTACTTGATGATAGCGGCTCAATTCTTTTTTCTAAACCTTGATCATTGGTAAAGACACCAGGATCCTATAGGGCTGCCACCAGTTGGACTCAAATCAGTCTATACTTCTTAACATAGGTGGGGCACTTTCAAAGGACCCTGTCACTTACATGAACCTCCAGGACCTCTAGCCTCTTCCTTGTCTAAACCTTGGCTTTCTGCCTCCTTTGTAAGTGGCTAGCAGTCAGACACTGGAAACAGACAGCTTTAGCCAAGCCCTTGTGAGCTTCTTAGCTCCATTATCATACCTACACCCTGGACTTTGAACCTCAGCAAGTGGAGTTCATCATGTTTCTTAGGAGATAGGGCAACCAATTAAGGGTTCCACGGGTCTTGAGTAGGGCTCCTAGTGGGTCTCTGAAGGTAGGGATGGGTGGAATGGAGGCCATAAGACACCAGTTAACTAACTGACTCTGGATGCCAAAGTTTTTAAGTTCAGACTCCATTTTAGAGAGCCTGGCCTAAGTTTGAACTCCACTGGTCTCCAAGTTGCCCCCGCAACAAAACCTGGGCCTAGCTTCAGTCTCTAGGCTAATCCCCAACAAGACCAGCGTTTCCAGGTTACACTTTCAACAAGACCAGTATCTCCAGGTTGTTCCCTCAACAAACCTGCATGCCCAGGTTACAAGTCCACTCCTTGCCTAACGATCACCAATGCAGAGGGGAACAGAAGTTAAGTTTATGATATGACTCCCAGCACCAGCCAATTATGTTAAAGGCCACAGGAGCTTTCCAATTTGATGCTTGCACACATCTTCCCTGCTTGTGTTTACTATAAAGCCTTGCCCCGATAGACATTTGGGGCTTCCCCACCACCAGAACTGCCATGCGTGTCGGTAGTGAGCTGAGGGGCCTGAGCTAGCTTGAATAGAGTAAAGACCCTGCTGTAAGTTGCATCCAATCATCTCCTGTCTGTTTTTTGGGGGGGATTACTAATATTTCCCTGGCACAACACCTCCAGGAGAGAAAGAAGGACCCTCGTCCCCGAGCCTCATGCATGGTCTTTATATTTTACTTGTGAGCTAGCATTTAACCATCTATTCTCTGAGTCCTGCTTACATTCTAACTCTCACTCTCAGGGTCAAAGCAGTGCGTACTGGGGAAACTGGACATCTGTTCCCCTTATCCACCCCACAGAGCCCTTCCTCCCTCATCGTTACTCAAAACAAGCAACGAAGCTACAGGGACCTGTGAGAGAAAGGTATTTTTGACTTGGAGGTGTTTGGGGGTGACCATTCTAAAATTCCTCCCGAAAAATTATTGGAAGCACCGATTTATATCACAAAACAAAGATGTTGGGGATGTAGCTTAGTGGTAAGAACTTGCTTAATATGCCCCAGTATAATAATAATAATAATAGCAGTCATAATGATGATGATAATAACAATAACAGTAATAATCCAAAAAAGATAAATGAAGATGGATCTTGTTCAAACAGATGGGCATAATATCAGTTGAACATGTCATAGGGAACAAAAACAAAAATGCTAAATAATTAATAATTTGTCTTTCCCACTAAAATATGTCCCTTGCACTAAAATAGCTGCCTTGAGGTTGACACATCAACATGTCATAGATTTGTTCCGACTGTTTTCTCCTTCATCCCTTCGGTAGCAGATGTTTTGTGATGCAATTAGCCAGGGCTTATGTAGGACAGACATTTCTGTGACCTCATCATGGCACTGGCAGGTGATTGGCAGCACTGATTCAGCTGCTCTATGGGGCTGATAGGCAAGTGGCTTCTGTCGGTCTTCCCACTGCCATCCCCAGAACATGGGTTTTATTATTTTAGCCGTGACAGCTGTTATCTTTCGGTGGCAACGTGGCTAGCATGGTGGCAGGCATTATACTCACACAGGAAGAGGACCAGAACAGACAGGCACTGGTTTGGAACCACTCAAGAGAGAGTGGAAACAGGGCAAACATAGTGTGGCCAAGATGGCGAGTGGCAGTTCTGAGATGTAATTGGGAGGTAGTACTGACTGGGTCTGAGGTGGGCAATGGTGAGGGCTCCAGCTTCCAGTCTGGATAGGTGGAGGTATACGAAAACACCAGAGGTAAGGGGAAAGACTTTGATGTTTTCAGCCTAAGGCTATGCATGGCAGAGATGTTATACAGAAATTAGAAGTATGGAGTTGAGTAACTGCACACCACTTTAATCCCCAAATTCAGTAAGCAGAGGCAGGGGCATCTCTGTGAGTTCCAGGCTGGGAACCAGTCAGCCTGGTCTACACATTGAGTTCCAGGATAGCCGGGGCTACATTGACCCTGGAGAAAAGAGATGAGTGCTAATGATGAATTTATGTTTGGGTATCTGTCACACAGGCTGCTGCCGAATGCAAGGAGAGCTGGTGTAGAAAGCATATGCGGGGGTGGGGGCGGGGGTAGGGTGGGGGCTGGAGGGGCAGCTCACTTTGAAAAGGACGCTTCATGCAAGCAGGAGGACCTGAGTTTGGATCCCCAGAACCCACCCAGAAGCTGGACATGGCATCACACTTCTGTGACCCCAATGCAGGGACAGAGAGCCCTGGAGCCCAGGGGATGGCCAGTCTAGCCCAATTGCCCCAGCTTCAGTGAGGGAACTTGTCTCAAAAATAAAAATAAGTCAGTAAGTACGTGGGAGGCAGAGGCAGACAGATCTCTAAGTTCGAGGCTAGTCTGATCTATGAAGTGAGTTCCAGGACAGCCAGGGCTACATAGAGAAACCCTGTCTCAAAAAAAATCATGATGATGATGATGGTGGTGGTGGTGGTGGTGATGACAAAGATGATGGAGGGAAAGGAGGAGGAGGAGAAGAAGATAAAGATGGAGAATGATATCTAATATTTATCTCTGGCATCTCCTCTCTCTCTCTCTCTCTCTCTCTCTCTCTCTCTCTCTCTCTCTCTCACACACACACACACACACACACACACACACACACACACACACACACTGTAATGGAGTTGAGAGAGTCACAGAACCCTGAAGAGGGATGGAGAGGTAGGAGACCCAGAAAGGAAGCTCCCTGTGAGGGGACAAACAAGATCTCAAGGGGCAAGAAGAAGCCAGCAGCATCAACTGATTTAGAAATCAAAGTACATAGTTTGTGAAACACCGTACCCACTCAAGCAGTGAGGTGACTGATGATCTCATTGGGATCAGTTCATGGGTGGAGACACCATTTTAGTTTATAGTGGCTCGAAGTGTCTTAGGAAATAAGGAAGTGAAAATGTTCTAGAGATGTGTTGCAGGGCGGGGTGCTTATGTGACCCAGCTCTGGTCCAAGGTCACAGGTTGGTTTTGGGGAGGGACTTCCTTCTCTCTCTGTAATAAGTACAGAGAGAGCAGCAGCTGCAATTATGTGTTTGGGTGAGCTAGGATGCACAACCTAGATCTGGGGTGACCATCTCGTAGCCAGGCTGGGCAAACATTGCCATGGCGTGGCCAGGTTGGGAAACACTGCTGCTATGAGGCCAGTGGAGAAAAGGATGGATACAGATGAGCTTGGCCCTCGCCTCAGTGAAATAGGGCTTCACCAGGTCTGAAGGTTCAACGTGGGGAGAAGCACAGATCCCCACGCTTACTCCATGTTGACTCTAAGAGGAACGGCTGTACTGACAACAGCTCACAAGCTGTCCACAGTCAACCTGCTGCTGCTGTCTCTCTCATCCCTGGGAACTCCCCAGGACATAAAACACACCTGGACAAAAACTCTGCCAGATCCATGACTTCATCTTGGGAAACAGGCTGAGATCACTTTTGGTAGTAAACACAGACACAGTTCTTGGAGTTTAAAATGGCCAAGCCTTGAGGGCGTGATGGTCCAAGCTTTCGATCCCAGCATTTTAGAGAGTGAGCAGTGTGAGTTTGAGGCCAACCTGGTCTACAGAGTAGGTTCCAGGCCAACCAGAACCACATAATGGGACTCTGTCTCAATAAAATAAAATAGCCCAAGGTGAATAAAACAAACAAACAAACAAGCAAACAGACAAACCCAGAAAACCCATGGACCTGATATTGCATCTAATCTCCCAACTACCACCAGGTCTATGTCCAGCTCACGGATGAGGTAGAGGGACCAATGGCTGACTTCTCAGCTTGGCAGCATGTTCTTCTCTTCTTGCTTTCCAATTCTTCCCTGATGAGTCTGCTTGGTCGGGGATTTGGGGTGGTAAAGGACAAGCAATGGGCTAACATGGGAACTCCTGTTGCTGGCCTCAGCTTACTAATCTCCACAGACAAAAGAGCTGGCTTCTCACGGTGCCCCTGGGAGACTCCTATTCCACTGTCACTTTAGGAGATTCTTCCTTGCAGTCTTTTGACTGGGTTAAGGTGTTACACATATCCTGGGGGCTCATCCCTAAGCCTCATGGAGATGCCCTGTCCTTTGGCTTCCTGCTACTGGGATCCCCCTACCCTACCCTCATATACCCATTGAGTGTACATCCCAACTCAACCCCCAAGACGTTTCTCCTATGTGGTCCACATCTGTCCAGAAGAAAACACTAGACATTCCAGAGACTGTCCCACACACCTTCTTTCTGCCAGGTCCATGATTGTACAAGTGGCTTGAATTCTCACCTGCTAGTCCAGGGACCCAGACAAAATACTGATTTGGTCCCGACAGGGGTGGGGGTGGGGGGACTAGGGCAGCAGGTGCCAGCCAACTTGGCAGAAATCCAAAGGAAAAACAAATTCAAAAATCTTCTCCTTCTTTCCTGTCTCTTGATTCTTTCTTGATCCCGACGAGAATGAGGGGGTTCTAGGACCGAGCTGAGGGCCTCAGTCACACTGTCTAGACTCAGGTTCAGCACCCTCGTTTAGCCACCCCTTCCCTGAGTATTTCTTAGTGGACAAAGCAAACCACAACTGTTTCAGCCAATTACACACAACTGAAGATGTGTTGACCCGATTTACCAGCCAAGTAAGGTGGCTGACCTGCTTCACTACACTGAACGGCTTCTGGAGCCCCCTTGGCATGGTAAGGCTAAGGTTGCTCATTTATAATAGTAAATATGGCAGTCAGCCAACAACAGACTATATAGATTAAACACATACATGATGGGAAGCAATAAAATCACTTAAAAATGACACCATGGAAGGACCTAAGTATAGAAATAGGCAGAAAGCTTATCAGTTTTAAAACAAAGCAATGCATATAGAAAATAAACAAGACAGATGAAAGTCTAGCCATACAGAGAACATACATAACGCACACGCATAGGAGCTAGCATGGCAGGCACAGGTGTAGTGTCTGAGAATGGGTGGGAGGAAATGTGACCTCTGAACATTTCAACCTCAGCTGCGTAGTCCTCTTGCAGCAGAAGAAACCAGCAGCTTTTCCTAGTACTGCTTTGTGTGCTTTGTTTTGTAGGGAAAGTGACAGTGATGGTTTGCTCTAGGGGAAAGACTGGTTCTTTTCTGGTCTGTATTTCCCAGTGTCTCCTAGTCATTTTCTATGGCTTCTAGGAGAAACATGCATAGAGATCTTGCTTTTCCTGTTCCTATTGCCTTCCTATCCCATCCTGAACCATATAGTTCTAAGTTGGTTAGCAGAGGGGCAGAGCCAGGCATGGGGCTGTGGAGAAAGAGTTGGTAGCCTAGAGTGTAGAGCAGGGCTTGAGGATGGCAGTTAAGCAGTGGGGGGGGGGGGGGGGGGGGAAGAAGTGAGCAAGGAGAAGTGTTTCATGGAATGAAAGAAATGAGAGGTCCTAGGCACATAAAACAGGGCAACCTGCCAAGGGTTTTAGAGGCCCCAGCGGGATGAGGCAGGTGACCCAACACATCAGCAGTCCAGCATGGCATGCGAGTAACCAAACACTGTGTACTCAAGGCAACAGAGGTGAGCTGTTACTTGTATACAGAGGGTTGGTCAGGTGAGTGAGAGCAGACAATTTGACTTCTGAGGTTCTACTTAAAGTTTGTCAACTCTGAATTGGCATGGAAGCAACATGCCTGCGAACTCCATGTTCTGAGCATGGATCTTTTCCTGGTCTCAGGATATGTTAAGGCTGATGTTTGCTAGGTGAGGGATATTAAATGCATTTCAGCTTAGGATATTTTCTATTCAGCGATGGGTTTAATACAATGGAACTCCTCCCATGGAAGCCAGGAAACATCAAAAGTTATCCTTCACTGAAAGTGGAAGCTGGTGGTTTCCTTGTTGGAGGCAAGAGTTTCAAGTCCAGAAAGGAGGGAAGCTGGGATAAATTTAGCCATGCTGGTTGATGTCAGAGGTGTGCACCCTTGATTGCCGACATATAATCAGATGCAGAAATAAGTGTGGGTTTAAGTGCGCATCTGTGTGAAATTATACACAAACAAGTATAGATATTCTCAGTCATTTCCGGCTGCTATGACAAAAACTGCAGGTTATGTTGCTTGAGGGACAGCCATGTATTTCCTAAGCTCTGGAGGCTATGGGGTTAGACCAGGTTGTTAGCTAAGTTGGTCCATGCTGAGGGCCATTGCCTAGTTTGTGGATGCTTGTCTTCTTGCCGTGTTCTTAAATGGTACATACAAAAAGCAAGTTCTAACAGCTGTTCATATTGTTTTTAAGATTTAAAGGATGTTTAAATGTGTGTGTGTGTTTGTGAGTACGGACGCATATGGATATGGATATATGCATGTGTGCACATGCACACTTATAAGTACAGGTGTTGTGAGATCCAGAAGAGACTGGAAAATCTCCTGGCATTAGAATTACAGGCAGTTGTGAGTCATGCAGTATGGGTGCTAGACATTGACGCTGGTTCCTCCGCAAGAGCAGTCTCTGCCCTTAATCCCCAAATAATTTCTCCACCTTCACTTCTCTTCTTATAAGGCTATTCATGGAGATACCACCCCAATGGCCAAACCAACCATTAGTCACCTCCTCCAAGGCCCGGTCTCCAAGTATTCCATATAGTATATTCATTTTAGGGGGCCATGCAGCCCATTAAACGGATACATTTTTATATGTATCATTATACATTAGCACACATGCACACACCCATACAGACACTCCATGCATTCCCCGCTCTGTCTGCTAGGAGGATCTAGGGGTGTTGAGAATAAAGAGAAGACATAGCACCATATATTGTATTTTAAGTATTTTCTCTTTTTTTCTTTTATTTTATGTACCACCATTCAGACACACCAGAAGAGGGCACCAGACCCTATTACAGATGGTTAGGAGCCACTATGTGGTTGCTGGGATTGAACTCAGGACCTCTGGAAGAGCAGTCAGTGCTCTTAACCGCTGAGTCATCTCTCTAGCCCCCAGATATTGTCTTTTAAATACCGTTTCTCACTAAGGAGAATCTGAGATCCCTGCGAGAACATACAACTTAGGTCTAGGGAAAGGGAAGTGCACAAGCGTGGAGTACCTTGTGTCAAAAGTCAAGGTGATGGCTCAGGTGTAATGGCAACATGCCAGAAGGTCACTAAAGACTGTTGAGATGAGTCTGTGAGTCTGCCTCTATGTTGATCCAAATAAGTACATGAATAAACTTAAAGTATGAGGGGATATGCAGGTCCAGAGTCCCTTTTCTAAGGAACTTAGGGTCATGTAAGGTGGAATGGCTGAAGACTAAGGGTCTTCACTGAATGAGCGATGTAAGACCATCAGCAATGGAATAGACAGAAACCGCCTCATCAGAGAGGAAGCGATGAGAATGAGGAGTCACTTCCGCAATTCTGACCAAAGATAGACAACTTGCAGTGAGTCATGAGGAAATATCAGATCGAAGAACCTGATACAAAGGAAAAACTCTTTGAAAATGGATAGTCACAGCCATCAAGGAAAGAGTGGGGAACTGACCAGAGATAAGCGAGGATAGCTGTAACTCTGAGCAGCTTCCTTTTCCTGCAAAGGGTGTTAGGAAAATTTAAAAGGGATCTGGAGTCAGTTGGACATCTACTGTGTGTGTGTGTGTGTGTGTGTGTGTGTGTGTGTGTGAGAGAGAGAGAGAGAGAGAGAGAGAGAGAGAGAGAGAGAGAGAGAGAGAGAGAGAGAGAGAAAGAGAGAGTACAGAGGTCAGAAGAGGATGTTCAGTACCCTGTTCTATCAAATATCCATTTCATTCCTCTGAGACAGGGTCTCTCATGGACTTTGAGCTAGGCTAGCAGGAAGCAGCCTCAGCAATCATGTCTCCACTCCCATGATCCTGGGGTTACAGGTGCACCAAGCCTGTCCTTTTACACAGGTGCTGGGGATTTGAACTCACAGTCCTCATGCTTGCACGACACACACTCTTAGCCACTGAGCCATATCTCTGGGCCACAGAAGATGGTCTTTAGCTTTAAGAATTACACACAGAAGTAATGACTATACTGAGGTAATGAATTGTGCCAGTGTATAATCGCCTATAAATATCAGGTAGAATAACTGATTGGCAACTTACTCTCAAGCAATTGTTTGCATAAAATGAGCCCCCCCACCCCCAGCAGGATTTTTCTACAGATGGAAGGTTGGTTTACAACTTACTTGTCTTTGTTTCTTGACTACAGAAGTGTGCCCGGTGTTTCACTAAGTGGAAAATAGCAGAGGTGACAATGTTTTAGCCACAATCTATTTCAAAATAGATGAGGGAGCAGAATGTTCAGAGCACAAAGAAATGACAAGTGCTTGAGATATATACCATTCCCAATTGGTCATCACACAATGTGTGTGTGTGTGTGTGTGTGTGTGTGTGTGTGTGTATCATCACATCAAATCCCAGAAATGTGTCAGTCAAAAACAAAGTTTGGCAACCAATAACCAGCCCAACTTGAGACCCATCCCATGGGCAAGCATCAATCCCTGGCACTATTAATGATACTCTATTATGCTTGCAGACAGAAGCATGTTGTCCTCTGAGAGGCTCCACCCAGCAGCTGACTCAGACAGATGCAGGCACCCACAGCAAAACAATGGGGACTCTTATGGAAAAACAGGAGGAAGGATTGTGTGACCAGAAGGAGATAGGAAGACCAACAGAGTCAACTAACCTGGACCCTTGGGGTAGTCGGCCATCACTGGAAAGAGAGGCCCATTGGACACACAAACTTTATATGCCCCAGTACAGGGGAACGCCAGGGCCATAAAAGGGGAGTGGGTGGGTAGGGGAGAGGGGGTGGGTGGCTATGGGGGACTTTTGGTATAGCATTGCAAATGTAAATGAGCGAAATACCTAATAAAAAATGGAAAAAAAAAAAAAGAGTCTGAACCACCAACCAAAGAACAGACAGGAGCTGGACCAAGGCCTCCCCACTCATATGTAGAGGATGTATATAGCTTCTTCATGTGGGTCCTGAACATATCCCAAAGCTGTTGCGTGTACATGGGATATGTTCTTCTAGCTGGGTTCTTTGGCCTCAGTGGAAGAGGAAATAGCTAGCTTGTAGAGATTTGAAATGTCAGGATGTAGGCGGGGATACCCAGGGGGCCCCACCTGCTCAGAAAATAAGGGGAGGGGGAGGGATTGTGGGAGGGGGTGACAGTGATATAAAGTGAATACATTAAATAAATAAGTAAATGAATGAATGAATGAATGAATGAATGAATAAATACAATTAAAAAGAAAAAGAAAAAGAAAAAGGCAGAACCTCTGGGCTAGGTTCTGAGGTGTGTCTATTTTCACTGAGATGAGATTCTGGCTATGTTTTACTAGGCCTACTTTATGGCCCCAAATTTCCTCTAATTTGGGGCTGAGAGGAGGATGAGAAGGACCGGTGAGTGGGAGAGTCTGTGTCAGGGGAGTATAGCTGAGGTGGAGGAGTGCATCCCAGGGGGCTACACTGTAGTCAGGACCTTTCTCCCTCTGCACCAGGAGAGGTTTCTGGTTGGAGGCTGAGAAACACAATTCATCCTGGAGATTCCAAAACACCATCGGGTGTGGCAGGTGAAGGAATAGTTCAGGTTGCTCTGAGTCTGGATTTTAACCTGTGGGTCAAGATCCCTTTGGGAGTCAAACGACTCCTTCACAGCGGTCACATGTCAGATATCATGCATATTAGATATTTACGTTATGATTCATAATGGCAAAAAACTTACAGTTGTGGAGTAGCAAAGAAAATAATTTTATGGTTGGGGGGGAGTCACCACATCTCAAGGAACTATATTAAAGGGTCACAGCCTTAGGAAGGCCGAGAGCCACCGCACCAAGTGCTCACAATCTAGGGGAGAAGGAAGCAAGCATTCATGGGAAATTTACTTACATAGTAAATGGTTCATTACATGGATGGAGTGCTACCTACACATCTGGTACCTGTCCAGGTCCTGGGAAAAGCCACAGGTGAGTGAGCCGGGGCTCTGGCCACAAGGAGCTGGCTAGCTATTCCAGAAACAGACATAACACAGTCATTTCCAGGCTAGGGAGAGGGCTCAGCCAATGACGTTCTGGCCATGCAGATGTGCACACACAGACCTGAGTGAGGATCCGAGGTACCCATGTACATTCCAGTTGGCAGTGAAGCCCTTCAGCTGAAAGACGCTAGCAACGCAGCAGCAATGCAGATAGGGAAACCATGCCTGCCACCTCTGGCCTGAGGGATGCACTAGGGATGCACTAGGGGAGAGTTAGGGCACTGCTGAGGGCAGGGGAGAGGTTCAGTGGATTAAGGAATCCAGAGGTGGAGGGTAGACATTATTTCATTAATAAACTTGGTAATGAAGGGGAGGAGAGAAAAGGATTTGAGGGGGGGTTGGTGGGGGAGAAGGAATGGGAGGAGGGAAGGAAGAATAGGAGGAGGGGAAGGAGGAATGGGAGGAGGAGGAATGGGAGGAGGAAGGAGAGGAGGAAGAATGGGAGGAGGGGGAAGAGGAATGGGAGGAGGGGGAAGAGGAATGGGAGGAGGGGGAAGAGGAATGGGAGGAGGGGGAAGAGGAATGGGAGGAGGGGAGGAGGAATAGGAGGAAGACTGGGAGGAGGAATGAGAGGAGTGGGAGGAGAAATGGGAGGAAGGGAAGGAGTGGTGTTGAAATGAACTTCCGGGGGGGGGGGGGGCGTCTCCTTTTTTTTTTTTTTTCAGTTCAGTTCCCCATCTTGCCCCATAGAAATAGTTCCAGTTCAGAAACAGCCCAGCAGTCAGGGGCTCTGTATGGTATGATCTGGAGTGGTTCTGTTTGAAAAAGAGAAAGGGATGCTCCTTTCTGCTTGAAGAGCAGAGTGTGCCAATGGGCACCTGGCTCTGAGTCAGAGGTGAATAACCCCTCTGCAGGATGCTGGCTGCTCCCCCCACCCCAGTCCTGCCCCCACTTCCAGAACACAGACACAGCAGCCTCCCTGCTGGCTCTCCTGCAGCCCAAGGAGCTACCTCTGTGCCCTGACCCTGGGCCTCCTGGCCCCTGTAACCCTGCCCAGACATAACCCCAAGTGAGGCGAGCTGCTTGCTGTACCTGCTCAGCCGGCCTGCTGACTTCATTAGGATTTCTATTGCTGTGATCAACTACCCATGCTACAACAGCTTGGGCGGGGAAGGCTTCATCTTGCTTACACTTCTGTGTCATAGTCCATCACTGAAGGAAGTCACCACCCTAGGAACTCCAGGCAGGAACCTGGAGCTAAGAACTGAAGCAGGGGCCATGAAGGAGTGCTGCTTTCTGGCTTGTTCCTCATGGCTTGCTCAGTCAGCCTTCTTGCATAAACAAGAAACCCCTGGCCAGGGGTGGGACTATCCAGAGTGGGCTGGGCCCTCCCGCATCCATCACTAATTGAGAACAATCTCTACAGACTTGCCTACAGGCCGATATTATGGAGGCTTTTTCTTAATTAAGATGCCCTCTTCCCAGATAAGTCTAGGTCTGTGTCAAGTTGACACAAAACCAACCAGGACATCTGTTCAGTGGACAGAGGAATGTCACCATTGTTCTCACTTCCCCCGTGTCCCCTTCCCTTCAGGCCAGACTATAGTTCTGGATTTAATGTATCAGGTGACCATTCCTGAGACACTAGTTCACACTAACTGCTGACCAAGGGCCTTGGGACAAGCAATTGTGATCGTTTCCATTCACATGTATGCAGATGCCCGGCTGGAAAGCTTGGTCTACCTGCAGGAGCAAGGGTCCTCTGAGGAAGCCTGAGGAACTGCCTCCGGCTAGGCTATGCACCCCCCTCCACCCTCCATCCCTTCTGAAGTCAAGCACTGAGCTGACTCCTGGATGCTACTGAGCTGGCTGCCAAGGTGACCCTTTGTACCTGGACTCCTAGTAGGACCAGGGACACATAGCTGGCCATGCTCAGGCATACCTTGAGAGTCAGCACCTTCCTGTGACCTTCTAGCTTTTTCTGTGAGGACGGCTGCTCCCTGAGTGACCCTCCATGGGTAGCTTTTGTTTCCTCACAGGGATCTTCACTGACTTTCTGAGGTGACTGTTGCTTGCTAACAAAGGGAAACAGTACACACTTTCCACTGTGGAGACTGGGGCTGGCTACTTCTGTGGATCCTGTGTTTGGATCCTGTTGGCTTGAATGTGTGTGTGTGTGTGTGTGTGTGTGTGTGAGAGAGAGAGAGAGAGAGAGAGAGAGAGAAAGAGAGAGAGAGAGAGAGAGAGAGAGGAGAGGGAGGGAGGAAGAGAAAAAGAGAGAAAAAGAGGGAGAGAGAGAAACAGGAGGAGGGGGTCAAGGTTCTGTCTCTAGCTTTTGGGATTTGACTTCAAAGTACAAGGGAAGTTTGAAGACAGAAGAGAAGCCAAGACAGCATGGAGAGGGGACAGCTTTGATGGAAAGCTGGGTCGCATCATTACTGTGACATGGACAGTTAAAGAATCAGAGAAGGGTCCAGGCCTTTGACGGTTCGTTTAGCTGAAGGAGCCCCTGACTGGTCACGTGGTGGAGGCACAATGTTGCTCGCTTTCTGTGATCTCTGTTGCTTATTTTTAAGCAGAGCAGGGGTGGGCGAAATGTCCAAATCTCAGTGCTTCAGCTAGCGTAGGGTAACCGCCACCCAAGCAGCTGTTAACATGACTGAAGCTTGTTCCCGTTAACTGCTTGAGTCAAGTTAAAGGCCTGGCAGGGATACATTCTGGCTGCTTAGCAGGGAGAGAAATTTCAGAGGTAGCCACCACAGATGGTAGCAGATGTCGTGAAACTCAGAGCGGAAGCCGCCAGGGACTCCACCATCTCAGAGCTGTGCAAAACCGCCAAGAACTGCTCAGCCAAGCCAACTGCCAATTATATACCCTAAGAATTCTAGGAAGCCAGGGAAGGTACTGAAGTTCCCTTAATTGATATGACTTTTTTTTTTTTATTTCCACAAATCTGTCAGCCCATGGTTCCTCAAGGATCTAACATGTCAGCTGTGTGACACTGTAAGCTTGTAATTGATCCAGTCAGTATTGGCAGCTCTAGGCCTAGGTTTTAGGTGATTCCTTCTATGGTCACAGGTACCAGAAGGGACTACTCTCAAAGTTGATCTACTTCCTTTTTACAGCGCCTTGGGGTGGGGCCCCAGTGATGCTGTTTTTGGGCTGGATAACCAGCTCTACCATTACCCATTGTTTGGTACTGCCAGTCACTTTATGTCTTAAGATTTCGTTGCTGTGAAGAGACACCATGACCTTGGCAACTCTTACAAAGGAAAACATTTAATTGGGGGCCGGCTTACAGTTTCAGAGGTTCAGTCTGTTATCATCATGGCGGGAAGCATGACATCTCATGTGCAGATGATGTGGTGCTGCTGGAGAAGGAGCTGAGGGTTCTGCATCCAGATCTGTAGGCAGCTTTTGGCTTGAGTTTTGAAACCTCTAAGCCCATTTTCAGTGACACACTATATCCAACAAAGCCACACCTATTCCAACAAGGCCACACTTCCTAATAGTGCTGCTCCTTATGAGTCTGTAGGGGCCACTTCCAGTCAAACCTCCATAATTAGCACTGAGAAGCCCAGCTTTCTCCTCACTGAAGCAGGAATAACAGCCCCTGTCTTCTTGAGCACGTGGGTGACTGCAGTTGATAGTGCTTGTGCGGTGCACTGAACACAGTAAGTATTCAAGCAGCATTAGGTGGCGTCTACACACCAGCTTCCGGAAGTGTGGGTTAGGAGCCTGACGTAGGGTTCCTATTGCTGTGAAGAGACAACATGACCTCAGCAATTCTTATAAAGGAAACTATTTAACTGGAGGTGGCTTACTATCATCATGGCATCATGTAGGCAGACATGGTGCTGGACGAGGAGCCAGGGGTTCTACATCTGGATCTGCAGATGGGGGGGGGATTGGGAGTGGGGTTGGGGAGAGAGAGAGAGAGAGAGAGAGAGAGAGAGAGAGAGAGAGAGAGAGAGAGAGACTGGACCTGGCTTGACCATTTGAAACCTCAAAGCCTACCCCCAGTGACACACTTCCTCCAATGAGGCCACACCTCCTAATAGTGCCACTCCCTGAAGAACAAGCATTCAAATCTGTGACTTTACGGGGGTCATTCCTATTCAAACCACCACAACCCCAATGAGGTCATGCGACCGAATGTGCTGGTTCACAAAAATTGGTGACAGTAAAAGGCATCTGAATGCTCAAGCTTCAGAAATAATTCAAAACCAAATCAGGTAAGGAACCTGAGGTGTCTTTGGCTATGTTCCCCTGGGTTGCAGCTCAGGGTTTCACTGTAGCCTTGGTTCTGAACACTCAATACTGCTATTTTGCACTGTGCCCTCCACGACCCAAAAACACCCCCATTCAGATTCTGGTATGTGGTGAAGTGCAGTGTGTGTACTGTACACACACAGTTTTCCTCTACTGTAGAAGAATATTGGTTCCATTATTGAAAACAAATGCTATTTTTCTCTACTGTCATCCCTTAACATAGATCAAATTAATATGTTTTTGGGTTGTGTTGTGATAGACTGTTCGGTTTTAAAAACTGTGTTTTGAGTTTGCTGATTATAGTCTCACAAAACATCATTAAATGAATTTTGGCTTGAGATTAGGACAGAATTTCCAACATTTTCCGAAGTGGCCTTAAATATACTTCTACCGTGTTGGACCAGCATTGGCGATTATAGAATCAAAATATCGATCAACTCTGAAAAGCGCTGAAGATGGTCCACATCCTGCCATATCAAATACTGGGCCAAGATTTAGCTTTTATGTAAAACTAAGCACACCCGTCTCATTAGTATGCAAATTTGCTTGAGTCTTTAAGTAGTAAAAGTAAATGTAGATAAAAATTGCTTTAAAATAATTTGGGGGGGAGCTGGGGAGACGGCTCAGTGGGTACAGTGCTCTCTGTACAAGCGTAAGGATGTGAGTCTGGATTCCCAAGTACCCATGTAACAGCTGGGTGTGGCAATGGCCATCTGTAACCCCAGCAGTGGGGGTGGGGGAGGGACAGCAGTGGCAGCGATAGATGGGTCCTTGGAACTCACTGGCCAGCCAACTCAGCCGATGAGTGAACTCCAGACTGAGGGAGAGATCCTGCCTCAAAGAATAGGGTAAAGAGCATGGAGGAAGATGTCCAAAGATAATCCCTGGCCTCCACATGAACTTGTACCCTTTGCACAGGTGCATAGAACACACACACACACACACACACACACACACAGACACATACCCACACATGTACATACAAGCACACATGCACACACAGACATATACACAGACACATACATATATACAAGCATACATGCATATATACACACATACACACACACACAAACACAAGTGCATACACAAACGGAATAAAATTAAAAATGATTTATTATCACAAATGTTGAATTTACTAGCTTATATATATATATGTATATATATATATGCATGTATATATACTTGGAGGTCACACAACAATTTTTCAGACACAAAAGAATTGATAGTGGGATTCCTTTGATCTATACTCTATCTGTTTAGTATAGCTACAGTCACTGTGTATCCCACAATAGTCTATCTACATTACATTACATATAAAGTAACTGTATGGGGAGAGGTAAGATATTCTGCCACCTATGATTGTAAACAAAGGAGCAATGGTAAAATGCTGTTAGACTCTGCTACTTGGTCAATTGTGACTGGACATTCTTCGATGTTCCAGTGTTTCTCTTCCACCTGGAGCGCATGTGTGTGAGGTGGTTGGCTTCCATTGTCAACTTGACTCGGCCTACAATCACCTGGGAAGATAGTCTCAGTGAAGGCTGTCCCATTGGGCTGGCTAATGGGACTGTCTGAGGAGGACTGTCTAAAGTTAACTCATCTCACAGTGGCCTCTGTGTCCCTGAGGTAGAGGGTTCTGAACCACATTTGAGTGGGGAAAGGGACCTGCGCTCACAGCAGGGAGGTTTCTCTCTGCTCTCACTGTGGGTGGGATGTGACTAGTGGAAGTTCCATCCTTGGCTTCCCCACAATGATGGACTGTGATCTGGAATTGAGGGCTAAAACAAACCCTTTTCTTCACGACATGGCTTTTTGTTGGAAGTGTTGGGTTAGGGTTAGGGTTAGGGTTAGGATTAGGATTAGGGTTAGGGTTAGGGTTAGGGTTAGGGTTAGGGTTAGGGTTAGGGTTAGGGTTAGGGTTAGGGTTAGGGTTGTTACAGCCACAGAAACGAAACATGGATATGTTGAAACCAGAAAATGGTGCTTTATTCTTTAGCATAGTCATTCTTAGCTAGACATCAATGACTAAAATTGCTTTCTCGCTTGTTTTTATTTCTAGGCAATATAGACCAAGAGTATGTTGGGCTGCACACACTCCCAGTTATCCATCTTTATTGCATTCCTTTTTCCTGTATTTATGCATTTAGACATCATGTGACACCAGGGCCAGAATGAGGGTTGTGCTTCTATGGTCTCTAGAGTCAGTGTTGTCCAGGACAGAGAATAGCCTGATCTCTCAGAGCTTTTGAGTCACCTGGGGAATTCTAGTGGTTTTCTTTGCTCGGGGTTCAGGATGGGTGACCCATGGAGCAAACGGCCTGGAAACAGAGCTCAGAGGGCAGGATGCTAGGAAGGCAAAGGCAGCACCCTAAATCCCTCCTTAACAGGTCCTGGCCTTGGAAGAGGCTCATTTATCTAACTAAGCTCTACTTCCACACAGGATGGGGGGAAATGAAACCTGAACCACGGCCCTGCCGAGTTCTTATACACCGTCAAAGCGGTGCCTTGCAAACACCAAAGCCCCCAGAGTAGACTGCTCAGGGATCTGCTCACTCTTGGCCTTCCCGAGTGTGCACACATCACTTGGCACCCCCCACATCACTTCCGTGTTCTTCATTTCGATTCACCCAGACTCGGCTTCCCCGGGCTTCACTTCTGCTCTTTGCTATTCCAAGTCCTGACGAATAACCAGCCCCTCCCCTTGGGTTCAAGGAACAGGCCACACATCACACATCACTAACTTTCTACAGAAGACATAAAGTTAGTTTTAAAGTTGACAGCCGGGGTGGATGAGGAGATAGGACACAGGATTTTTAAGAAATGAAACCATTCTGTATGCTACAATAAATACCTGTCCTTATGTATTTGTCTAAAGCCATATAGAGTGAAACCAAGAATATCCTTAATATGAATGATGCCTCTGGGTGATAATGATTTAACAATGTTGGTTCATCAGCTGTAACAAAGGTACCACTCAGGGGTCTGGAGAGATGGTTCAGTGGTTAGCGTACTTGTCACTCTTACAAAGGACCTGGACCTGAGTTTGATTCCCAGTACCAACAGGGTGGCTTATGACCATCTGTAACTCCAGATCCAGGGAATCAGATAACTTTGTATTTTAAACCTTTGTGTTTACCAAGCACATATATGGTACTCATACATATGTAGGCAAAACACTCATACACATTAAAGGTACCACTTTGTGGGGGGATGTTGGTAATGAGGAGGCATGTAGGGGCAGGATATTCAAGAGAAATCTTGATACATCTTTCTCAGGTTTGCTTTAAATCTAAGTGGCTTTTAAGTCTATTAATCTTACTTTATGCACCTGTGCACACACTTGTGCATGCAAACACAAACACACAGATACACACACACACCCCACATTATAGAGATGGGCTCTGACAAATGTAAAAATTTAAGAAATCTAGTTCTTTTATTTAACACCAAAGCAAACATCAATTGTTTAAAAAATAATGGCACCTGCTTTGAATTCATTAATAACACCGCCGTGGGGAAGATCTACAGAGAAATTACAATTTTAGGCAGATACAAAACTATGTAGCTTCCCATGAGATGGGAATTCTCCAACAGAAGTTACAGTCAGCATTCCTGATGTTACATCAGAATCGCTGCTATTGCCCCTGCGTATCTGAAACACATAGCACGGTTAGTTGAAATGTTTCTTTTAGGACAAACACAATAGACATGCTTTAAATATATGCGGACAGCAACATGTAAATCTCCCTCAGACTCCCAAGGAATTACACATCACTTCCAGACTCTTTAAGCAGAGAACTGTATCCATGGCAGAAAATGATAATTTGGCTTTATTTATAACAAATTACCCAATTCCCATCAATGACACGTTTTTAAAGCTCTTTATTTTTGATACAAACAGGCCAATCTAATTGTTTTCTGTGATTTGTCTTTTTAGGCCCCTTAAAGGTTACCTGCTAGCTTTGAACCATCTCCCTGCATAAGCCCGTGCTCACATCCCAGCCCAAGGTCAGAATTAAGAAAACGTCCAAAATAGGTTGTTTGATCACACACGTTCTTATCAATGAGTACGTTTGTTTTTCCAAACCCAGGCAATTAGGTCTGGATTCAACATCAGAACAAAACAACAATAACAACAACAACCCTATGATAGATATACTGCCATTCAACACAAAAGTAATTTGGTATTTAAAATTCAACCCAAACGAGCCAAAGTAACTAATTATTGGGAGAGGGAGTTGGGGGGAAGAGCTCCCTCATCCGCCTGCCCCCCCCCCCCCCCATGTTAGAGAAGTGGCCAGGCAGTCAGGCAGTAAGAACTCATTGAGGGCATTGCTTAGATAAAGTCAAGAGCTACAGAGTATTAATGTGAATGAACACCAACAGACAACACAAGAACACCTGAACACTACTAAGCCACAAGCCAGGAGCTTGAGATGGGAAATCCTGCCTTCACAGTCCAAAGTCAGCGACAGCACTTGAGGTCACCACTTGCTTCACTGAGTGGCTGCTTACTTTTTTTTTTTTTTTTTAATATTTATTATTCTTAGTATTTTAAAGTTCTGTTCTGTCCTCCGTAATCACTCTTCTGATGATCGGTCATGATAACCAGAGACGCAGCGTCCAGCATCTAGAAGCTCTCACCAGTGTTCCTAGGCGAACAGGGAACGTGCTCACTAACCTCCAACTGGCTCTCAACACGAGGGATGCACGAGATGTCTACTCCCAACATAAAGTGCAAAACAAGATGCGCTGACTCAATTACAAATCGATTCCAATTCCAGGGTACCTCACAGCTCTATTGCTACCGCCAATTGTATATTTATAGAACTCATTTCTTCAGTATGTATGTTACATGTTCAAGAGAGTGAGAGTGGGGTTATAGCCCTTGAGAGAATGAAGAACTGTTGAGTCAAAGTCTCCTTGAACTATACACTCTTGCTAAAAATATCAAAAGCTTCACAAACTTTCCGTGAGACCGAAACAAGTATGCCATAGAGCTGCACATGCCCAGGCAAAGAAGGTGATCTGACATCTAATGGGAAGCAATGAGCATCTAAGCTCTTTAGAAGGAATCCAAGATTTGGAGGCCCCACCCCTACCTCCATTAATTCACAATGGTGCTGGAGGCTTCTAACAGATTCTGTCCAAAGCTCAGTCTGAAGGGTGTGGAGTGTGCTGTTTTGGACTTTCTCAGCAGGGAGAAGAAACACAGATTGCAGGTCTGGCAAGCGTCAATCAAGAGTGGTCCGGTTAGGCAGTGTAGGGGTGGGGCAGGTGCTGGCGTGAGAACAGAACCTCTTCCCAGATTCTCTCAGAGCCCTAGCTAAGTCTCTTAAGGTTGCATTCAAACTCTTTCTGAAACCTGCTAGCGGCATTCACGGGCATCCCAGGCCCTGGCACGCCCTAAGTGCCACTTGGAAATATTCACAGATAGGAATGGGAGCCCAGCAGAGCCCAGCTTGCTTCAGGGTACAGGCAGATGGAGTCTGGGGCCTACAGGTAAGGGAGCTGGCCAGTAAAATACAAGAATAAAAGAAGATCATGTCTCTCTCTTCCTCCCTTTTTTTTTTTTTTTTTTGGACTAGAAACCTCTGTCTCCCGTGTAGGAACAAAGCCATAGATAGGGGTGGTACTGGGAACTTCCCCATCCCTGATTTCAAACTCCTTTGTATTTTATAAAATTAAATTTATTATTATTATTATTATTTTGGAAAAGCATGGCTCTGGAATTGGTTAGGGGTGATGGTTAAATACTTTGTGAATTTACTAAAACTATGAATTATTGACTTAGAAGTTGGAGTGGGTGAGGGGCAAAGGTTAGAACTGTGTGGGTCCCACTCACCTAACCTGGCCTTGTACTAACTTGCTACATGCCACCATCCCCAATGTGCCCCGGGGGTGGGGTGGGGTGGAGTGTCCCTAAGGACATCCATTTGCAAGTGAGGATAGTTAAATCTAAGAGAGGTTCTTCTGGAAGAAAGCATTTAAGAGTATCTTTTACACCTTCAGCAGGGAGGGGGTTGGGGGTGGGGAGGACCAGAGACCTGACTGGCTGGCTGACAGGACACAATAAGAATCTTCTCTCTCCTCTTGGTGGCGTACACAGAAAACCAGGTTTGTCAGTAAATGGCAGCCATCGAACAAGACACAGCAGCTCTTGCAGGCTCTCTGCTCATGGGGCAGTGCATTTCTCCTGTGACCTCAGAGCTTATCTGTGTACCTAAGAGACAGACAGCAGCAACTCCACTCCAGCGCAGGACTTAATTTTATTCCTGATGGCCTTTGCGTCCCTAAGGGACCCTCCTGCTCTCATCTGGGTCAAGAGCTCCCACTACTCTTGCCACCATTTGATTAGACCTAAAAGTTCACATCCCTCTTAGGCCCCCAGTGTCCTGCCTCAGCACACACACACACTTGAGTTATGAAGTTTGATTTTGCTGTCTCTGAGAAAAGAAAGCTGGGTAACACAAACGTCATTCGTTTTCATTTCCTGAACAAGCTTTGCAGTCAGATCCCCACAGACCCGCAAGTAAAGTGAATCACGTAAAGTGCATCCTGTCGTCTCAGGGCATTTATCACAGTTAACAGTCGCCTACGCACTGCCTCCCCAGGGATGCTCGCAGGACCCTGAGTTACCCAAGCTACAGTTTGACAACAGCCCAGCCGAATGCTCTGAGGGCAGAGCACTGCTAACCACGCAAGATGGAATCAGGTGTGTGGTGCTCTGGGCATAAGAGGAAAGCCTGGCTGTAAATCCCAGTGTCTACCTTGTAAAGTGCACTACTACGGCTGGATAAGCAGGTAGAAGATTCCCACGTTATGAGGACATACACCATTGACCGCTGTGAACACTGGGTACATAGTAGGGCACAGAGCCACCCATGGACAAGTAGGAGAGATCACAGAGAGACTCACTGAGCTTCCATAGGCCCCCAGGAGCTCAACCCTGCCAGTTCCTGTTTGCTCACTTCCCCAAGTCCTAGCCATATTCTTGCTGGTCAGGGGGAACTCAGAACACAGCAGTTAGCAATCATGGCGCCCAAAGAACAAGGGCTTTGCTGTGCTGAGCTCAACAGGTGGGCTCGAGATCGGCTCTGATTAAGGCAGTGAGCCCCTTGAGGAGGACTCTGGGACAGTTTCACGTTAACCACATACAGGGACAGTGTTGGCATCTGCTACTGGGTTAAGAGTCTCTACTTATTTACACCGCACGTAGCTCTGGTCCCTCTCGCGCCGTCTTTGGCACAGCCGTCCATTCAGAAATTTTGGTAGTATGCACAGGGTTTTCTTCAAAATAAAATCTTTAAGAGGATGTGAAGGCAGGAAGCAGCGGCTCATCTCGGGATGATTATCCTTTCTATGGCACACAAGATATGGTCCCAGTTTTTACAGAATATGGCGAGAAGAGTCACAGCAAAGAAGGTGCCAAGGATGTGGGAGCGGCTCTTCATCATGGGCGAGACAAACTTGGCCAGGGTGGACACACACACCAGGATGACCGTCATGAAGGCCAGAACCACGTTGATGCACTTCCCCAGCAGGACCTTGGCGTTCACGGCATCCGTCTGCAGGGTCTGCTGTTCCTGCTGATGCAGCTCGAGCTTAGAGATGCGGGTCTGGCAAGATTCCAAGGCTTCCTGCGGGCGAGAGGAGAGCAAGGGTCAGACGTAGCTGGAATCACAGGCCTTGCGGGAACACGTGCCCAGATGTGCCCCAAGCTCCAGCTCAGAGCATCTACTGCCTCAGCAGATTCAAATCCCCAAACCAACGGTGAGAGAGGAAGTCATAAGGCAGGAATCCCAAGACTCCTACATGTATTCAACCATAAAACACCATAAGGGAGGAGTTACGGTGGTCTACTTTTGTTTATTTGTTTACTGTTTTTGTTTGTTTTTTTGGCGACAAGGTCTCTTGTGAAGTAGCCCAATCTGGCCTTAAACTTCCAATTCTCCTACCTCAACCTTCCCAAGTGCTGAGATTTGGGGTCACAGTCAAATAGCATCATACCCGGTCATAAGGGCTCATTTCTCAATGTATTTGTACTTGAGAAGAGGTGACATGAAACACCGGTGTCTGCTGGCCCTGTCAGGAGGGGACTGAAAAGGGGCGGAGCTGGATCTGTGTTCTGGGATGCAGGCTGCTCAACCCTTATCCATGGTATCTGCTCTTTCCCTCTGCCACTCCACCGCTGGGAGCTTGTGTCTGTGGAGTGACTGTAGGGAGGATGCAGATGCTAAGGGGAACGACTGGACCAACAGCAGGCCGCTCTGCTTCAATCAGCCTTGTGAATCTATTCCTTAAGTCAGCAGCAGCCCAAGCTGTCTCTCCAGGCCCAGTGCAACCTGATGCTTCACTTCCTAAAGCGACATCACATGGGTGACTCGGAGTAGATTACCCAGCCTGGCTATTTCCTCGGAGGCTGACTTGCACATCTACAGAGCTTTTGGAAAACGCCCCTGTGCAGCTCAGTCACGAGTATGTTTATGGAGTGTACCTTGCCCTGCAAGCAGTGACCCTGTGTCCTCACACCCCCAACTCTTTCTCTTAGAACACCACTTAGGCCTCTTATGACAGAAACCCCAAAGCATCCTTTGACATGTCTCTTGTCCAGCCATCAGCTGGCTCTGCCGATGCAGCCGGCACTGTCCATCTTAATCAATATTAACCTCTCTTGCAGTCCCCACTCACTAGGGATCGCCGGGACCTCTTGCTTGCTGTGATTTGAATTTCACATGGTGTGTTCCATAATCCATATTCCCTGCCACAGTCCATGTGACTTTTGAAAGATATACATTTCTGACATCCCTCTTCATAAAAGACCTTTCGGAATCTTGCTTGGTCTGTGTGCAGCCATCTTATCCTGCCTTCATCCACTGCTCTGCCCAAACTGACCCTTTCCAGGTTCCAAAAAATGCCTGGGGGACTTTGTGCAGTACCCACTGCCGGAAACTCTTAAGCACCCCTCTCTTCACCAGTGGATCTGCCACACGTCTGAGGTCTCATCCTTACAGACATTCCCCGAAGGAAGCCCTCCCTGACCCATCTTGTCTCTAGTCAGCCTTCCTGCACAGCTGAGAGGCGCCTAAGTTGCATGCGGTCAGGCACGAGGCTCATCCAGCCCTCATTGTCCACTTCAGAACAGCAGTGCTGCACGCAGCAGGTGGCTGGAGAGCCAGGGTGCCAGTAACAGGAATGTCAGCTCGAAGAGGAAGAGCCCACGCCTCCTGGGAGGCAGTGCGACGTGCCTGCTCCTCCACCAGTCTGTTGTGGCAATCATTTGCCAATGTGCTTGTGCAGCTGCGTGCGGTCACCTTTCCAGGCTTTAAGCGGGTGTAATGGCTCCAACATTGATTTGCTTCTCTCCCGCTGAATATACTCGCTTGGCTAAAGAACAGGGTTCTCTGTTACTATAGCAACTTTCATTATACTAGGCTGCCGACCAAAGGATAAAACTTTCTCAGATCTTCACATTTAAGCGCTGCTGGCTGCCGGCACTAACAGGCAAGTGCAGAAGGGCGGGCTGGCTTTCAGCTATGGGGCCCGGGATTTTTTTTTCCCCTTTCCGTTTTAGATATGGCGTGAAAAGGGTGACAGATCAAGACAAAGGACTGTCATGTTTGGCCCTTTCACTCAGTTTTAGGGTAGAGAGGTCCACATCTCCTTAGGCTCATCTTAGAATTCACATTAGAACTGCTACCGATGTCTTACTCAAAGAAAAATCTAAGAAAATCAGGTAGTGAATTGTTAAGGCATTTCGCCCATGACATGGAGAGATTTTGCCCCATGATAATTAGGATTTCTTTGGTTGAGTGTTTAACTTGTTTTATATGAACATAGAGGGCGGGGTTATCTTTAGTAGTTTAAACTGGATATTCAGGATTTTAAAGAGGATGAGGGGGATCGGTCACTTAACAGCAAAAACTGTGGGTCTGTGGGCCCTTGCTACGTGCAGCATGCCAGCCTATCCCATTGGAAGCTCACTTCCCAGAACCACAGACATGGGGACCAGAGAGATCAATGGCTAAGAGCCTTGAGGAATGTTGCTATTTAACAATAAGATAAAAGGGACCCCGGCATTAACTTCTTGGCTGTTTATTATGAGTCTGGCGAAGAAGACCCTGGTACAACAAATATCTGATTCTATTTGATCTGCTTGACTGTTTGAAGACGAGGAGTCGGAGGCGCTCAGCACTGACTTAGCCAGGTTCACACAGAGACAGAGTGGTAGAGCCAGCTTTGAACCTCCGTGACCTCTGTCATTGACAGAGCTGCTCTTCATAGCTCTGACTAGAGGTGCAGCTGAAGAAAAACCGTGGAAATGAACTCCTCAGAAGTTCAAGTTCCTTTTGTGGGGGCCCTCCCTTGATCTGACCTCCTTGCTCCCAGAATATGTTTCTTAAAGAGCAGAGAACAATGTTAATCTAAACCATCCCCTAAAAGAGGAAACAGTGTGTTTAGACACCACCCGGTGATATCCTAGACCTGTTCTAAGATAGGACGGCCAAGGGCAGGTGGGATGGCTCAGTGGGTAAAGCACTTGCTGCCAAGTCTGGATTTTGATTCCTGGGACCCACAAGGTAGAAAGAAGGGACATGACTCCTGTTCTCCAGTCATCATGTGTGACATGATGCTGTGACATGCATGCGTGTTCGCGCATGCACACACACACACACACACACACACACACACACGTAAGTATAATAAAAAATGTTCTATATAGAATCACTTAACAGATGAGAGTTCTGTCTCCCAGGTCAGTCAGTGGAGACTCTGAGGCTCCTCACCCAGGGAACAGAGAGTAGTTTCCCAGTGTCCTCTGCTCTCTGGGGACAATGTTTCCCATCAGTGCTAAAGCCCTGCTTCCCAGAACTGTCTGAATAGACCTCTGGCATCAGCAAACCCAGACTCCACCGGTGCAGAACAAAATGCTTGCAGCGGAACTGCAGCATGCGCCCCAGGGAGAAAGTGCTCTGATGCTTCAGCCTACTGCCTTGTAAAGTGGGGTTCAGGGCGTGGATAGCCTTTCTTAAGCTCAGAAAGTTCCCACCGACTACAGAGAAGATATGAAAAAGGGCATTACTGATTTTGGTTATTGTTATGATTTCTTTCAAAAGGTGACCAAGAAGCCTAGGGCTCTTCCATAGCAGCCTGGGGACCTCAGGAGCAAGTTCAGCACTGGCTTTTGTTTGTGACATAACTGTTACATGGATCTACACATCTGTTCCTGCTAACCTTCTGGGCCTTGCCTTTCCCTTTCAGTTCCGCCTTCTTAGTCACTCCTAAGGGACAATTTGCAAGGCCTTGTACAGGTCACTTCACCTTTTTGTACCTCAGTCTCCAGATCTGAGAAACAGGACCAACAATAAGAGCGATTACAAAGGGCTATTGAGTAAGTACCAAGTACAGTGGTTTAGTAGGGGCTGGCAGTCATGCTCGGCGATTTCACAGATACGAAGCAATTGCTTTATAGATAAGCAGACTCAAGGCTTGCTCAGAGCCAAACAGTTGGTAAATAATAGACTCGAAACCAAAATTTACCAGGAAATGTCCGAGTGCTAGCCCCTGCTCCCTGCTCCTATCCCGGCCAGCAAGCATAGCTGGACTGGATTTCTGGGGCACTGTAGCGTCCTTGCTAGAGCCATCTGGTATACCGTTAGACTACTCCAGCCTCTGCAAGAAGCTTCCTGAAGGCAGGCTGCCTAACAGGTGACGTTTCTTAATGTTTTGGAGTTTTTGAAATTAGGTTAGTGGTATAGCCACTAGTTAGGCAACCGGGTAACAGAGGGAACATAAGCCAACAGGGCCAAGGGGTGGATGGGAAATATCTATGTAGAGAGAATGAACATCTTGCCCCTCATGACGGAATGCTTGGGGAAGTGTACTGGGTTAGGCTGTTGAATGAATTAAAGCCTGGAAAAATCCTACACCGGGGTCTGCCCAGGAGGGGACCCATACCTGGATGTCCCTTGAGCGCTCATAGGCCTGGTAGGCCACCTTCTCCTCAGCGCTGGCCAATTCCTGCTTCAGATTGGCTGTCTCATGCTGGTGCAGCTCTGTCAGGTCATGGAGCTGGTCTTCAAGTCGCTCATACCTTAACAAAGACAGGAGCCTTAGTGAGCACGGGGCACAGGTGTTCCAACGGCGTGGTCTAGAATGATGTCCCTTTTTGTCTTGGGGCCCTTGGCTTGTTTTCATCCCCTGGAAGACTGTTTTTCTGAAAGAGTTGGTGTATTTGTGGGAAACACAATTTTTGTCACCCCTGAATCCCAATTCTAGGAGGGACCTCTGTCTACAGTTTTAACTGTATGTCCTCAACTTTCAGGCTTTACCAAAATCAAATCTGTTTTGATTTTTCCCACCCATGCTTGACCCAGTACCTGGACTGGCTGTCAATGTAAGAGATAGAGTTTGTCAGGGATGCAGTTGCCTCTAGCTAGGAGACAGCTGTACAGCAAGGACAAGCCAGGACTGGCCACACCTACAGTAGCCTATCCCTTTTTCTACCCAATAGTAATCAGGGGCCCGTGGCCACACACAGCCCACCAAGAAAATAATGAAGTTTGTATGATTAGCTTCTACTCCTGAAGGCAATCCCACTGCCTCGCAGCAAACACCCAGACCTGCTTTTTCAGCTCTTAAGACTATTAAGTGCTAATAAAAAAAAAATCAGCGGTTAAAAGCACTGGCTGCTCTTCCAGAGGACCTGGGTCCAAACCCCAGCACCTACATGGTGGGCTAACACTGTCTGTAACTCCAGTTCTGGGGAATCTGTCGCCCTCTTCTGGTCTCATGGGCATGGCACACACATGGTGCACAGACATCCATTCAGGCAAAAGACTCATACACATAAAATATAAATAAACACATCTTTTTTAAAAAAAAAAAAAAAGATGTTAAGATTAAGCTCATCACAAATTATAGATGGCTTATGGCATATCCAAAAATCCACAACTGACAGACACTTCCTTTCCCACAGCCACCATCAGAGACGAGAATGTGTGTCCCACTTGAAACTCTGTTCTGAGTAACTGAAAGAGATTGCAGTATCTAAGGATAAAGTCTTATCCTGAAATGACTGGCCAGCTATAGATATCGACATAGGTCATCTGACAGGTGAAAAGGCTTAATTCAGATTTACCGATTATCTTCCGCTTCTTGAGTGCCAAACGTTATCATTGTTCTAAGTGAGCCTTTTAACCTGTTAAGGAATGCGTTTGATGGCTCGGTCATGAGGATCACCAAATGCAGGACACATGACTCAGGCCGTCCAAGGCTCACACAAGGGAGTGTTTGTGATCTGGGATAAGACACGCATCCAAAGCATACAGTATCTCAAACGATCTGGATGAAGGTACGGTCAGCACAGTCTCACGCCACCATGACTTGATAAACAGTTCCTCGCAGCCCACAGAATCCACTGAGCAGGACTCAAGTGGGTTCACGGAGATCAGGGAGCCTGCACTGATCTGGCCGGGGTCCTCTGCGTGTGTGTTATGGTTGTGTGGCTTGGTGTTCTTGTGGGGTGCCTAATGGTGGGAGCGGGGCTGTCTCGGAGTCTTTTGCCTACTTGTAGGACCCTTTTCCTCCTATTGGATTGCATCGCCCAGCCTCGATGTGAGAAAATGTGCCTGGTCTTATTGTAGCTGGTGACACTGTGTTTGCTTGGTGTCCCTGGGAGGCCTGCTCGTTTCTGGTGAAGAGGGCTGAACTGGGGTGAGGTAGGTGTGGAGAGACCGAGGGAGGGGAGGGAGGGGAAACTACAGCTGGGATGAAACATATGAGAGAATAATAAATTTTTAAAAATTAAAAAAAAAAGAATAACAGTTCTTGTAAGATGCAAGCAATAGGTAAACACAGTTTCAAGGCTGGTAATATGTCTCCATGGTACAGAGCCTACTCAGGATGAAGCCCTGGGTTCAAATCCTGACATCACACACACACACAAAAAAACCTTTCGTAAAAATAAGAAAGAGCCATGTTCTAAATTATGACATAAAACTTGTACATTGAGTGTAAGTTAAATTTACAATTTAAATGTTATAGTATGCAGTAAACGTTTACAATCCATTTCACAGTCTTTGAAGTTAACCCATTTTGATGGAAATAATTTGGTGGGAGGATAGGAGCAAAATGGGGCAAACAATCTCATATTTGGTCATCTATACTCTTTCTTTAAAAAACTATAAACACATAAATGCCAGGCTACAGAACCTATAATCTCAAGATGGTGATTGAGAGCCACTCATTTATAGTAAAATGCTCTGTGTGTGTGTGTGTGTGTGTGTGTGTGTGTGTGTGTGTGTGTAGCACATGTGGGCATATGGGTGTGTGTAGAGGCCAGAGGTTGATGCCAGGTGTTTTGGGTCTCTCAATGACCCTGACTAGGCTGACTGGTCAGCAAGGTCCAGCCTAGGATCTGCCCAGCAAGGTCCAGCCTAGGATCTGCTTGTCTCTGCTGCCCCAAGTGCTATGGACACAGACCTGTGCTGTCATGTCCAGCATCTGCATGGGTGTCAGGTACCTGGACTGATGGCTTCATTCTTGCATGGCAAGCACTTTATCCACGGAGTCATCCCTCCAGTCCATGTGTGTGTTTTTTAACAAAAGCTTAATTAACAAAATATGTATATTTCAAACTGACATACCACATAAAAGTCTACCTCATTGTCTCATTGTCCAACGAATTAAGTCCACTTGCCTGCTATGATGGAGGGAAATTAGTGTAATGAGGCCATCACAGACGTCTGCTGAATCAATTTCTTACTAGGCATGTGAGTCATGGCTTGGATAACAATATTTTAAGAGACCCAATGCATATAATGTCTTCCTCTAATTGTCAGTTATAAACTGGAAATTATGGAACTTAGGATCATGAAGGATAGAAAGAATTTATCAATCTTTAAATGTCTCTGCATCCACATCTGTATCTATTGCAAACACATGCATTAGCACTTCACTTGTGAGCAGACAGTTTCTGCTTCCTGCTTCTAAAAGGAATCCCAGAGGGAGACTTCTATGTACGTACCTGTATCTCTCCTCTTGCAGAGTCTGAGAGATAAAGCCATATTCTCTCTTAAACTGCACCTTCAGTGCCTCGATGTCTTCCGCCAGCTGGGTTTGGGTAACCTTGATCTCCCTCAGTTCCTCCATGATCTTGGCAATCTTCCCCTGGCTGTCCAGGGTGCTGGTCCCACCAGCCCCAAAGGACTGGTTCCCATTGCTGTCCGCTGAGCCGGATGTGCCACTAGAACATTCGTCATCGCTGCCGTACTTAGGTTTGTTCACGATGGTAGCGCTTCCGCCGTAAGCCCTGGGGCTGGCTTCGGGCCTGAACTCTTCCAGGGAATTCTTCAAGTGAGCAATGTTATCTGCACTGCCAAACTTATTCCGGATCAAGTTGGCAAACTCTCTGGACTTATTGAAGACAAACACGGGGGGCGTGAGGGATACCCCTGGCATGCTAGATTTACTGCTCTCCAGGCAGTGGGGAGCAGTTCGAGATTTCACGTGGGCATCCTTCAGAGAGTGGTGTATTTCCTTCAGGCTGTCTTTAGAGATGTCCTTTGAGCTCCTGGTCACGCCATTCTGTTCGATCTCCCTGAGCTTTCTGTGATACTGCTCCAACTTCTTCTGAAGTTGGGCGATGGAGTGGGCTGACTTCTGGTTTTTCTTCTCAAAGACCTGCTTGATGCGTCCAGCCTGCTGCTTGTCTGCACTGCTGACCAGTTTCAGATACTCTGCAACGTTCCCATCTCGGGACGTCTGCTCGATCTTTATCTGCTCCGTCACCTTTAAGATTTTTTGTCTCAGGCTGTCCGCATTGAGTTTGACCTTGTGGAAATCCAGGATGCCATCGGGGACATCGAAGTTGAGGTTGGTGTCTGATCCCCCTCGGCGTATGTTCAGGGGTAGGCTGAGGGTATTCATGTCATGGCGGTCCACCTGAAAGACAAGGAACCAGATTGACACCTGAAGTCACTGAGACGTTCCATGGGAGGGAACTGTCCATGTACGTGTGGCACATCTGTCAAGCCCTAGATTTTCCAAACAGCTTGTGTCGCAGGATGGACACTCTGTACTATCCCTCCAAGCTGAAGAAGGGGGGACAGCCCAACTGTAGCCTATATCTGAGTAATGCAAAAATCACATCTCCAGCGTATCCAATCTGCTGTCTGTAGGCGGTAACTCTTGATTTCCAGGGGAGAAAATGCAGAATGGAATGAGGAAGCCAGTCAGTTCTGGTTTCCCAAGTGACTTGGGAAACTTTCCGTGACCCTCACTGTGGTGTGCCTCATGATGGCCAAGTCCCCTAATTCAGAACTCAGTCATTTAACAAGACAAGGAGACACATCCATCAAGAAAATTATTTTTCGAATAGATTCATTAAGCAGATGTGACAGAACTGTATGGTGGATGATTAACTTCGATAATTGAATAATACAGTGGTATCTCTATATGAAAATAAATAATTCCTGACTACAAGCACAGTGATTAAAGTAAGTGAACAGAAGATCATCATATAGTCCAAATGTTGCCACCATTTTAATACAGCTCCTTGTGGTGTGCTGACCCCTACCACGAAGTTATTTTGTTGCTACTTGATAACTGTAATTTTGCTACTGTTATGAATCATCATGTTAAGTATCTGGTAGGCATTCCCCAGAGGGGTTGTGACCTACAGGCTGAGAACTGCTGTGATAATACAAAGCCAGCCAGACACCTGCTTTCCCATTCCCAGGTTGTCCTGACAAAAAAAAAACCCTATAAAGTAGCATCTAGCATCCTGGTCAGGGCTAGAAGTTTGGGCTCGAAAAGGGAGGGGCAGACCCAGCCCATGCACCGAGTTTGCTGACGTGTTCATAGAGATTATCGTGTTTGACCCTTATCACCGAGCCAGGCAAGAAACATGCTAAAGACACACATGTAGCAACATGCTAAAGACACACATGTAGCAACTGAGTGCTGTGGAGCTGGGCTTTGAGGCCAAGCCTCCTCTCACCCTCTTATTCTGATACCATCCTCAGAGGATGAAAAATGAGCCATGGTAGAGTCTGAACCCAATTCCAATCATAATATTTAATCTGGAACATCTCAGCTGTCAAGTTAACATGCCCTTGATAAGAATAATGCCATTACTGGACAGGAGACAAGGTAATGGCTGGCAGAAGTTACCTCTTCCCACCTTGTAAAGGACCAAGGATCTGGCAGCAAAAGGTTAGTAAGGGATTAAACAGACAGACCTCACAGTGTTTGAGTGACCCAGACTCGATACAGACCACTTTCAACAAGAGTATGAAGTCTTTGCCACGGTCCTAAACCCTGCCTAGAGCCTTATCAGGAAGAAGGGAGTCCTATAGTAGGCAAAGGTTGACCGGCAAAACCTCTTGCAAAACGTGTGTAAGTTAGTTAGTGTTCTCTCTTACTCCCCTCTTCCCACACACAGTTGCCAAGAAACAGACTCGTTCTTGCTGCTTTATCTAGGTAGAGATCGTCATGAAGGATCATGCAAGTCAGGCTGAAAGGAAATAGACACAGGCCACCGTGAGACTAGACAGCAAGATAAAGGAGGACAGAGGGGCCATGACTGTGCTTGGTCAGGAAGAAGGAGTATCAGGTACAGGGAGGTCTTTAGCTGTCCAAGAGGGTGGTCACAGTGAGCTCACAGAAGCTATGCACCCGTGGCTCACTACTGAACAGGAACAGCAATGGGTCCAAATGAGAACAACTGAAAGAAATACGCCAAACCTAGAAAATGCTAATTTGAGACAGACGGGGTAATTCATGGTGGCTGTACAGCCATAAGGCTGGAAACCGAGTTTTGCTGGAGGTACCAGAGCTGATTGTAACTTTCCAATTCCCGAGGCCTCCCAGGTGAAATCACACTACCCAGCCACAGCGAGACCCCAGCTCACCTTTCAAGCCCCAGCTGCAGTTGAGGGATGCCGCTTAGCCTAAGTGAGCTGGTCGGCATTGAGTGGAGAATGTGAGCACCTTCTGGACTTTCTCACAGTGCTCCCCGCTTGTCTACTTCTTATCCAAATCCTCCAGTGCTTCTGAGAGCTGCTCAAATGCCTCTCACCCCAAGCTTTCCCAGTGCCAGCAGAGGCTGCTGCTTCCTGCGAGCTTTCTTATTGCCCTGGTATCATGTGGCCCCGCCTGCTGACTCTGGCTCTTATTGCTCCTCTGTGAACTTTCACTACCGCTCCTCTCTCTGCAGGACAGGGACATGGGAGAGATGATGTCACAGTTGTACCCAGCCTCGGCCGGCACTTCCTTTATTCACAGAGGGCTGTCCACAATGGATCACCCAAAGTGACATCATTCTGTATTTCGAGGAGTCCACCCTGAAGTCACTCAAGATACTGATGAGCAGAATGAAACAAACAAACAAACAAACAGAGCCTCGTGTTCTGGCTCTGGTAGCCCTGACAATTCTAGACAGAGTTGTTTCCTAGTTCCCAGGCTGTTCCAAATCGACTCCACCGAGAAGGAAGCTGAGTACCCTTGCCTGACAATATACACAAACACAAACAAGGGCTTTCAGTCTTTAAGTGAAGTAGAGCTCACACCCAGGAAAGACCTCAGTCAATAAGTATAAAACATGATGAACAATTACAGTATGAACACGCTGTGTAACTACATTGAGCTTAAGGCAGAGGAGAAGCACCCCCCGGGCCCTGTCAATCACAGCTACATCACTCTTCCCTCCAGGGGAATCCAAACAGTGTCCATTAGTTTGGCCTATTTACACAACATTCTTGTCATTTTTTTTTCATGAGCAACTTGTTGTAGTCCTCTTAGAAGTCAAATATAAGATGAAACACACACACACACACACACACACACACACACACACACACACACCTCACACGTCTCAACTGACATTATTTTGTTTTCGAATTCTCCTGTGTCTGAAGAGAAAGGTTTCATGGTTTACCTGGCAAAACTCATCACGAAGTTACCGCCTGCTCATCTTTCTTCGGGCCTCCCCACCCCTGAGCTGGTCAGCCACCCAGGTAGTCCCAAGGCCGTGAGCAGAGCTCTCTTAAACACTGCAGGTCCCAGGGAGCCTTCTATACAGAGCTGTGTTGGCTCCCAGGAGGCCAACTGACTTTTGCCTTACTTTAAAGCTGTAACAATGCTTGGCATGGCCTCAAGACTGGGGGAAAGGAACCAAGCTTAAAGCTCAGGTCAGTTAGTCTTGCTGCCTGCCAGCAAATCTCTGCTACACACGCTTGAAGAGCGACAGAACTGCTGGGGTGCACATTTTGGACTTTTATATGAAGCCTGATCATTGCACAGATAAGTGAGGGCCAGGTATACATTGCTCAATGCCCGCAGATCCCCTGGGTGTCAACTGAGACAAAGAGTATGTGTGAGAGCCAAGCCCTCTCTGCTTTGTTTATCTTGGAATTGGCGCCCGCCCCTGAATGGCGCAACTTGCTTTCAGAATTAGGCTGTGGGAGGAGGTCAGAGGTCCCTGGAGCACCTGCGCGGTCAGCGTGTATATGGATTGTGTGCATGAGGGACTGTGGGCTTCTTCCAGTGCTGTATTAATTAACTACATGTTTCTGGGTAAACTGAGTCAGGTCGGTAGGATCCTATCACCCAATCTGTAGAACAGGGGGACAGGGAACAGCGAATACTGTATAATTTGAGGAGATACAGGACACTACACATTGTGAAGTTGCTGATGCACAGTCCAGACTGAGGCCTCTGGAGGCAGACTACCCCGCCCTTGTTATCATGATTCCTATAGACTATCCTAGCCTCAGGCTCCTCCTCTGTAAATGGACATAAAGACTTTAAAGAAAGGCTGGGGAGTTGACTTAATGGTAAGAGAGGCTGCTGTTCAAGCATGAGGCCATGAGTTCAAAGCCCCAGCACCCATATAAAAGGTCGAGTATGGCTGTACACACACCTACGACCCCAGTGACACCGCGAGTGTGGAAACAAGAGGATTGCTGGGGCTCACTGGATTCTAGCCTTGCTAAGAATTCCCAAGGGAATTAGGAGAGGAATAAATGAACAGGACACCCAAGGTTCTCCTCTGGTGTATAAACAGACACACACAGACACACACACACATACACCACACAGACACGGACACACACAGATACACACACACAGATATAGATACATCCATACACAGGCACACAGACATACATAGACACATATACATATAGACACACAGAGATACAGATACACAGACACAGACAGACACAGATATAGACATACACAGACACAGGTACACAGACATACACACATACACACACAGACACTGATACACACAAAGACACACAGACACAGGCACAGACAGACAGACACATATACTCACAGACACATACACAGACACACACAGATACACACACACAGATATAGATACATCCATACACAGGCACACAGACATACATAGACACATATACATATAGACACACAGAGATACAGATACACAGACACAGACAGACACAGATATAGACATACACAGACACAGGTACACAGACATACACACAGACACACATACACACACAGACACTGATACACACAAAGACACACAGACACAGGCACAGACAGACAGACACATAGACACACAGATACACACATACACACATACACACACAGACACATACACAGACACACACAGATACACACACAGAGACATATAGAGATATAGATACATACTACACAGGCACACAGACATACATAGACACACAGACATATATACATATAGACATACACATACAGATACAGACACACAGACACACACAGATACACACAGATATAGACATATACAGACACACAGATACTGACACACACCAAGACACATAGACACAGGCACATACAGACAGACACATAGACACACAGACACACACGCACACTCGTGAGATTCTCCACTGTAAAGAGAAAATGGATAACAAACAAACAGCTCCAGAACCCTGGCATGCAGAATGGCTTCAATTGGTGTTTCCTGTCATCGTCCTAATTTCACTTAAAAACATATCTTTATGTAAAATGTGAAAGGGAAACAAGCACCATTGTCCTAACAACGGCTATTTTTGCATCACAGGGTCATAAGGGTTCGTTCTTATTATGCCTCTGCTGTATTATCCCACTTAGAAAAATACAGCCAATGCAATATTGTCTTGGCAGGAAGAGTTGTTGTTTTTAAAAATGATGGCTGACATTTCCAGTCCACCCACAACGACCTGGTTGTTATTACTTAGATAAAAGGCAGACCCCCAGCGTCCTAGCGGAATACCACTGCTAATTGTGTTTTCTTCCGGCAGCAGAGACGTTTCCACTGTCACCTCAGTGTTCTAGAACAAAGGCTGAGGAAAAGGCTAAGCGCTGGACAGACGTCAAAACCCTACCCTGAGTTATCTCTGCATCCAATCCGGACTCCTGCACGGTGTCCCAAGGTAACTCATATCCACCCTGAAGTCTGGCACAGTGTGGTCCTTCCCTGTGAGCTCAGAGCACACCCCTTAGGCTCGCTGATACACATTTACCACCCCTCCCCCCCTTCCTACAGGAAGAGAACAAGATGTTCAAGGACACTCTGAAAACCTGGGCGACAGAACGGAAAGGAGAGGGGGCTCCTGCAGACCCTCTATGATTGGCATGTCACTTGCTCATCAGAGGAGCATGTACCAGTGCCAAGATGGCAGAGCCACAATTGGAAGGCCATCGATTGTGGTTCTGCTGTCATGGACGCGGTCACAGCCGTGCTGGCCTCACAGATGTATGTTTTCTTGAGAGTAGATTGTTAGAGGTGCGGCCATGCTACCTTCTTGGCCCCTTCTGCACATGAGAGTCCCCCTTCTGCTCCTCCACCGTATTCTGGTACTCACTGGTGGTGGGGCTCACCATCAGGATGCTGGTGCTGTGCCATTTGGACCCTTGATCTCTCCTTTATCAAAGGCCAAATACATCTCTTTGTAAGTTAGTCTATCAGCATTCCCTTATAGCAAGGGATAATGGGCTAAGATGTCCCTCAGGCATGTGGCGTGAGGCTTAGAACCTGCTGAGATCCAGAGAGTGCAGAACAAGAGATAGTTAACTGTTTGCTTAGTCTCAAGGCCAGACACAATAGACCTCTGCTCACAGAAAGGTAGCCTGTATTCGGACATACAAGGAAAGGGGCAGGTCCTCCCCACGGGCAGCCACCCACTTCCACTTACGGGTATTTCAGGGCCACGTAAAGGTGTAGATTCACATGCAGGCCACACGAGGCAGCATGGCCAGAACCCAAGAGTCTAGGGGAGGAGTGGGGATGGGGGTAGGGCTTGTGGCTAGAGATAATGGGAGGGGCTTGTGGCCAGGGGGAGGGGCTTGTGGCCAGGGGGAGGGGCTTGTGGCCAAGCATCCCCCTCACCCTTACTGATTTTATTGTCACCCGTCTTAGCAGACTTCTGTGTCTCTTGGGTCTACAATCAGGGCTATTCCCACAGTGTGCCAGTTACAATGTGCAAGGCTTTGCTACAGTAACAAGGTCAAAATCCCAGTCCCCACTTCCATTTCCTTCTGTTTTTTAAGGACTATTTCTTGTTCTCACTAGCAGCTCAAGTCAGCGGGAGGATCCAGGCAGTGCTGAAGCCTACAGCATCTGGAATGCTCTTTAGTTGTACATAGTCCCTCACACTTCTCCCAGAGAGACGGCATCAGTGACCTGCTCCATAAACCACACAGCAGGGACTCCTGGGGACAGGGAAGCATTCTCCTTCTTTAAGCCAAAGGACAGTGACACCTTACTGACATAAGTAAGAGTACTGATCTGCGAAGCACTCTCTGAGGTGGATTCTTCTGTTGATAATCATTTTGCAAACGAGGAAGTTGAGCACAGAGATGTTGAGTTAGGAGCAGGACACACAGCTAATAAAGGAAGAGCCAGGATGGAAGCCCAAGCCTGGCACCTGTAGCACCTGCTTGCCTAATGAGTCTGTGTGAGTTAGGCTCAAAGATAAAGCTTTTAAGTGTTCGAGTATCTTCCACACTAACCCTCTTTTACGAGAACACTGAGGCTTACAAAGAAAATATATGTCTCTTGAAGGCCAGAGATAATAACACAGTTTAACTGGATCTCAACTTGGATTTATGAAACACTCAGGGCTGACTGTGGAAGAATTTACTCTGCAGTGCCCTTAACATGGCCGCCTGGGCTTGTGTGGGTTCTGTGCTTGGAGGAGTCTCCTGTCAGAAAAATCTCCTTCATCACCAAGTCTGGACCTATCGCTTCCAGGTTAGGGGCTAGCAGAGGCCTGGCATTGCTTTCTGGCACGTCCTTGTCTCAGGTGGATCCTTATTGTAAAATATGAACAGTGGTTTAAAGCAGCTTTTACCAGGACAGAAAGTTTATTGCTTTTATGACAACGATACTCAAACATTTATAGTCACCAAGAGTGAGTCAGAAGTATAAGAGAAAGAAAGGAAAGCAAGAGATGAAGCGGGAAAAAGGAAAGATGATTTGGGAGTGTCTACACGCCCAGCCAGTGAATGCCTCGGGTCTGGCAAGGGCACCCAGCGCAGGCCTGAAGAGAGGTTATAGTTCCTTTCCTGTGCCGAGGGATAATCCTGTAGAGGCACAGAGGAGCTGTGCTGTGTGGGGAGGAGCTGTGCCATGGTGGGGGGGGGGGAGATGGGGGTGGTCGGGTTTTCCTTCTCCCACCCTGTAGTAATATGTGCTGTATTAGGTCATCTTCCTTCTGACTTGACCCAGAAATTATTCACTGAGGTAGTGAGAACAGATCTGAGGGGACTTAACTTAGATAACCAAACCACTGCATCAAAGCAAATGCCAGGCACTTGCCTCTGTTACTGATGGAGCCAATGCACTAATACACAAAACAGTCCCCATTACTACTACCACCATTACCACCACTACTGTCACCAGCATTACTACCGACACACCATCAGCAAGCACCACTACAACACCACCATACCTTACCACCGGTACAACATCTCCACTACAGCTCCATGACCACCACCACTACTATACCACAACACTACATCACTACCACAACTACACTATAACACTATGCCACTACCACAACTATACCACAACACTACCAACACTGTACCACTACCACTACTACACCACACCATGACTACAGCACCACCACCAGACCACCATCACCAGACCACCACCACCACCACCACCACCGAACCAACGGCAGCCTTGGCAAGCCTCTTGTCATCTCTTTCTAGAGACATGGCTGCATTCACGTGGGCACCAGCTCAGAAGACCTGATGCCTGCACTCTCTGGAAGACAGCCCGTCCCTCCCCACATGCCCCAAACAAGTAATCTTGAGGATCCTCATTCAAAAGGACGTTTTATTAGGGAACTACCTTCATCCCATGTTAGTTTCCAATTGGCTTGGACAAGTTGGAACATTTCTTCTGACTGTCTCCATCTGACGTCAGAGTAAGCAAAACTGGCTCTGCACCACGCTGTCACTAACACATTTCCTGCTGGCACCCCACTCCCTCCCTTAAAATCCCAGGACAGGGGCCCTCTGGAGTGTCAGAAGTTGCACTGCCTCGCTGCCTGGAAGGAAGGACCGGTCACTCTGAAATGTAACTGGAGAGCACACACCTTAGACAGCCCTGTCCTTTCTCCATCGACTCCACAGATTAATACTGTGGAGGAGATGTGTGAGGCGGTGTTTAAGGCTCTCAAAGCAAATTCTTCAAGCATCCTCAAGCACTTACAAACACTTGATACCATAATTACAAATAATTCTCTTCTCATTAAGGCGCTACCAGCCTGCACTGCTAATCTACTTTGAATTACATGCACTGGAAGACACACGTTTCTTCAAAAAAAAAATAGCTTATAACTCACACTTCGAATCCACACAAGCTAATCCCTGATGAAATTCATCTGTCCTGATAAAGATTTACTGCGTGCTAAACATATAGATGAATGGTGTTGAAGTGAGGAAGATGGCCGACCTGCCCCTAGGAGGGTAAGCAGGGAGATTGGTGGTGAAGAAGACGGGAGCACTGACTTCCAGTGAGGAACTGCCCAGACCTGCGGTGGAGCCTGCAGAGGCTCACAGGCAACACCCACAGAGAGTGTTTCTAGGAAGTCTCCAGACACCCATGCACCTTGAACTCAAGCAGGTCCGAGAAGGGAACAGAGTACCTAGTAACTCGGTGCCTTCCTGAGGGAAGTTCCTCTCAGGTTCCTCTCAGGAGGTGGTGGACAGTCAGTTCCTACAAGAGGAAGCTGAAGGCCACACTGGGCACTAAACACATGGCAGGTGAGGACGGAAGTTTCAGTCCCTGACTCAGACCGAAGGGACGGAATGAATGAGAGGCCCTGGGGTGTCTGGGGCCTTTCCCACTGTGCCTGTGCATGCTCACTAGACTGTGGCTGGCAGGAGGGGAGGCCAGCGAGCAAGGGAAGGTGGGAAAACCATGTTCCACTCCTAGAGAGACGCCCTCTAGGAAGAGCCAGGGAAGCAGCTATAGAAAGTTTGGGGAAACAAGTCTTTACGGCCCTTAGCCGAAGAGCAAGAGCGACAAGGCCCATCCTGGGGGTAGAAGTATTGCCTTCGGTTAGGAAAGGCGCCCTGTTGACCCCCAAGCACACGAGGTGAGAGCTTTCGGGAGTGATCTGTGCTGCCCTCTGTCCTTCAGCCCTGAGCACCTCAACCTTAAGGCCTGTGCAGGGTCTTCACACCTCAGACACACCACACAGCACAGCCAGCCAGCCCGTGAGATCCGGAGCACAGTCACAGACAACCACAGGAATAGGGCCGGGGGTGGGTGGGATCCAAACCTATCCCATCCTCACAGTTCCAGAAGTAGCTGTCACCAGCTCTACTGTATGGATCTGAACATGGGAGGCCATCAGACCGCTGTGTTTGCAGCTCCAAGTCACAGAGCTGAGATCTCTACCAATGTCTAGGTTTTAGCCTTCATTGCATTCTAGGTATCTGATGAGCACCCTGCCCTGAATGCTCCTCACACTTTTCTGTTTCCGAGTTGGCTCCCCAGCCTAGCACCGCCTCCCATGCCTCCATCCCAAGTCACCAACTCACCTTTCAAGGCCTATCGCTGGACTCTTCCAAGGAGCCTTCCAAGGTGCCTCGCCCACACCCATCACCAGCTGGAACTAATCATGTCCTTTGTTACAATGTTGATTCTGCCCCGAACTGCGAGTATTTGTGTAACATTTGCTCGCTCGCCATTTGGAAGCCTCCCCGGAGAAGGATCATCTAATGAGCCACCTGTCTGCCCACCGGTTCCTCAATCGGACCTCTGTGTTTGCTGAATGAATCAGTGGCTGACAAACAGCCAACTGGGGCAGCCAGTCGGTCCTCTTGTTTACAACTTGTTCAGCTGTTCGCAATAACACCAAGAAGAACCTGTGACTGAGGGACGTGGCGTGGCTGTGGAGACAACATGGCTTTCAAGCCATACTGGAGAATGGCTAGCGCTCAGATAGCAAGGAAACCAGCAGCCTTCAAACAGCATATAGGTGGTCAACTACCAAGTGACATTTTAAAAATAAAATTTTAAGACTTAATTTTAATTCTATGAATATCTGTCTGTCTGTGTGTAGGTATGTAGATGTGCATACAAGAGCCCAAGGAAGCCAGGGGCATCAGATTCACTGGAAGTGACGTTACGGGCAATTGTGTGCTACCTGAAATGGCTGCTAAGACTCCACCTCTGTCCCCTCAAGAGCAGTCTGTGCTCGCCATCTCTCTAGCTCCCCAAATGCTATTAAGAGCCACAATGCACAAAATATGCAGGCAGGACCCCTCCCTTCCTAAATGGCATTTCCCTGAAGGCATTATTATAATTAATGCTGAGAACTCAGGTGCCTGCTATATGGAACACATTTATACATTTTGACTCAACCTACTCTTTGTGATAAGGAAGCAGTCTTGAAAATGTTAAACTTATCTAACGAACCAGTAAGACTGTCAGATAAGTGGTAACATGGATGGAGCCAGAGGTAATAATATTATGTGAAGTAAGCCAGGCAGGGGATAACAGGCGCATGGGCTTGCTTATATATGGAATTCTTAAAAATTGGAGTTTGTAAAAGTAGACGAAAGAGGGCTGGTGAGATGGCTCAGCGGTTAAGAGCGCCGACTGCTCTTCCTAAGGTCCTGAGTTCAAGTCCCAGCAACCACATGGTGGCTCACAACTATCTGTTATGAGATCTGACTCCCTCTTCTGGAGTGTCTGAAGACAGCTACAGTGTACTTACATATAATAAATAAATAAATATTAAAAAAAAAACCCTAATCTTTAAAAAAAAAGTAGACGAAAGAGGCAGGGGATGAGGGGCAGGGAATGGGGAGAGACTGTGTGCAGGTGCAGTGTTACAGGCAGAGAGGAGGACCTAGTTGGGGTGATTATAGCAAACAGCACAGAAGCCTACAGTGAAGATAACTAGGGAGTTTGAATGCAATCACCACTAAGAACTGATACAGATGAAGAACCCAAGTATTTTGGGTTGAGTTCTATCCCTCATCATTACACAGAACATATGCTGTGTCCCCTAAAGACAATTTATTATACGTCAATGGAAAATACGGCCACGGGTAGTTTCTTGTTCCTTAGCACGGCGCAATTGAACGTGACCTAAAAAATGCAGGCATCCCATGGCTAAGAGTGAAGAAGTTCCGTGCGAGAGTGATTGCTTGCTGTGTGACGCTTACAGATCAAAAGATCCGGCGGCTTGTTGCTGTTTGCCTATTCAGTGAGCACGCACGCCCGATCACAGTGGGTGTTAGAGGTAACTCCTGGCAATCTGATCTTTCCTCCAACTGTGTGGGTTCGAAGGGTTGAACTCAGGCCATCAGAGTTGTTGGTAAGCACTTTTCCCTGCTTGGAATCCTGCCAAACTCTACCCCTTAAATTATCAGATTGTCTGTTTGTCCAACCATCCATTCATGTATGTGTGTATCTCTGACAGCCCTTCACCCTCCTAAATCTAAGATGGCAGTGACGTGTCTGAGAGAGAAAGGCAGAGCTGGTGAACGGCGGAAAGAAGACTAGGATCTTAAGAGAGTTCAACATTATCATTATTATTTTTTTTTTATGAAAGGAAGACAAGAAGAAAGTCATCTCCACACGTCACGTGGCTTGTGTGAAGTTGTCAAGCTGACGAGAGGCAGAACTGAGGCCTACCTGGCTCCAGAGACTTCCTGCCTGTGACTGACAGTCACAGCCTGGGCTGAGCACATACATGAACACTGAATGCTTCACTTCAGCTAGTCCTTGGTGCCCTGAGGTAATTACTGGAGCTGTTTTCAATCTGATATTAACAAGGGAAATGAGCTTAAATCCCAAGAATGTCCTGCATAATGGAAAAAAAAAAGAAATGCAGGCTTCTTTTGCTTCGGCTACTGATAATGACTCTCAGAGGCAGACACAAACTTCCTCCTCCTTCAGATATGAACTTCTCCAGCCACTAAATGCTCTGCTATCAGCTGCAGATGAGTGCAGGCTTCCTGCTCACACTGTCACTGCAGATTAAAGACCCCAGAGATGCTCGTTTCTGAGGGAGGCAAGGGTTGTAGGAACACTTTATCATCTGGGAGGGAAAGACCCGAGAATAAATAACAGACACTGTGAATTGTGGCTTTAAAGAAAACACCATATCATGACCCGTCTTAAGATCCAGGTCTATATTTGGGTCGACTGTCTTTCCAAAACAGAGGGAGCAGACTGCCAGAACCAACTTATATATGGCACTTGCAGCAACAACCAGGCAGCTCAGATTTCCTGGGATTCCACTGCCATGTGTCCTAAGGAGAGGTCAGTGACCAGGTGGGGGCCTACGTTTGAGCCTGAGGCGTAGATTTCTGTGCCAAACCAGCTTGATTCAAGCTGCACTTCTGCCAGGTTGACTTATTCTATATAACTTATTTCTTTCTATGCCTTAATCTCCTACATGGAAAATGAGGCTCTATCTGTTCCACAGGGTAGCTGTGAGGGCGTTGTGAATGCTTAAACTGGCCTTGTACAGAGTAAGGGCTGAAAATTGGTTCCCACTTAAAGTCAATATGCTCTAGGAAGGTAGGCCAAGAGGGACAATGAGGACACCACAGTTGTCAACACACACACATACACACAGAAATATATACGCATAGACACACACACAAATACAAATACACACAACAAACATGACTATCAACACACATACACACACAGAAATATATATAGACACACACACAAATACACATACACACAACAAACATGATTATCAACACACACACAATACATATGCAAATATACATACACACAAACACACAAATACATATGCATACAAACACACATGCACACAAATATATGTGTACACAAATACACATTCACACAACAAACACAGCTACCAACACACACACAATACATAGGCAAATACACACACATATACACAAATACATATGCACACAAATACACATTCACACACACAAATATACATGCACACAAACACACACACAAATACACACAAGTACACATGCACACAAACACACAAATACACATGCACACACACACAAACACATATGCATAAAAACACACAAAAACGTCAGACACATACACAAATACACATACACACAAACACACAACAAGTAGGAAACTTGCCAATATTGAACTGGGGTAAGGTAGATGAGTCTGTGTTGTGTGAGGTAACCTCTGCCTTCCCACCTGAATATATAAAATACTACTTGCTATTTCTCTAGCTAATTTCATCAACAACCGATGGTTTTAATCCCGCTTGAAAGTGCTTTATTATTGGGAAAAGACAAGCTTTGCTTTCTTTCTCTCTTCCTTCCTTCCTTCCTTCCTTCCTTCCTTCCTTCCTTCCTTCCTTCCTCCCTTCCCTTCTTCCTTCCTTCCTTCCTTCCTTCCTTCATTCCCTTCTTCCTTTCCTTCCTTCTTTCCTCCCTCTCTCCCTCTTCCTTCCTTTCTCTTTCTTTCTTTTTCCCTCTCTCCCCTTCCTTTCTCCCTCCCTCCCTCCCTCCCTCTCTTTCTCTCTCTCTCTCTCTCTCTCTCTTCCTTTCTTTCTCTTTTTTCTTTTCCTGTTTGCTAACTATATCTAAAGAGACACTAACACTCTGAAAAATGTTCTATGGTTGCTCCCTGGCCAGCAGGTCAACAAAAGCCTGAATTTATCCTTGCGGTAAGTTCACCAATGTCTCTCCCTCAGAGCCCTTGAGGAACCTCTTTGTGACTCACTGCTACCTTGGCAAGAAGGTTTAAGACCCTCAGGCTGCTTATGTGCCTGGGTGAGAATGAAGTCTCCCTTCAACATGCTATCACGAGTGCATGGAAACATAAATTATAAGTTTTGAAATGAGGTCACAGAGATCTCCCCTGCCTCCTAAGTGCTGGGATTAAAGGTGTGTGACTTAAGAATAAGACAAATCTTACAAAGTATGTATATGTGTATGTGTATGTGTGTGTGTGTGTGTGTGTGTGTGTGTGTGTGTGTGTGTATGTGTATGTGTATGTGTATGTGTATGTGTATGTGTATGTGTATGTGTATGTGTATGTGTATGTATATGTATATGTATATGTATATGTATATGTATATGTATATTAAGGGTTTGTTTGTTTTTACATGTAGAGATCACAGAAACAGAATTTATCCTAAGTCTTCCCACCCTAAGAATAATTCTGTGGGTGTTTCTTTTCTTTCTTTCTTTTTTAAAAATCAGGACTTATAAAGGACCATATTCAAGAATACAAAACATTCAAGACACACGTGTAAAGACACAGAATTTGGTAAACTGTTCCCTCTCCTTCTGTAACGTCTGGTTTTAATTAAAGGGTTCCTTGGACACAGTCAGATAGACTTCATTTAATTGTCACCAAGAGGGGCGTATTCCAGGTGAGATTCTCAAGTCTCTAGATAACTGAAATTCTTGCCAAGAGTGAGAGTCAACATTTTTAAGTCTTGCCAATATTGAGTTCTTGTTGATCAGGGCTATGGTTATGGTTTGGAGCTGGGATGTACCTCAGAGGCACAAGGGCTGGTCCTGAGATGGTGGCACTATTTGGGGAAGGGGAGAGAAGGGGCTTTCCTGGTGTATGTGATGAAATGAGGAGCCCCTGACAGTTACAGCCTGGTCCTGCTTCCTGCACCCCCAACTCCATGTTTCCTGATCTACCAAGACATAAGGAACAGCTGCCTCACACACTGCTCACTGCAGAGCAGCCCCACCTGTCATGTGTCCTTGCCACAATGGCCTGAACACCCTCTCAAGCCATGAGCCGACACAGAAATTCTCTTCCCTTAAGTTGCTTCTGTTACTGCCATAAGCAAAGCGATAAATACAGTCCACAAGATATCATCTGAATTGTGACACGGTGACTCTCAGGAAGGAAGACACCTGACCTAGGTGGACCAGCGATCTGTGCTGACGTTAACTTCAGACCTTAGGACCCTCGTGTGAGGGACCTGGATGGCTGAACTCCCCAGCCTTGAAAGGCTCTGCAGCACTCACTCACAGCAGTCTGTGGCTAAGGTAGAATTGTAAAATACATTGAATTATTATTAGCAAATTGAATATATGTCCTTCTGGAGTCTCAGGGTTGCCAAAACAAAATGCATGCAGCTAGTAGTTTTAATCGAATGAGCCCAAGGACCAAATGAGTGTTAATACATAACACCATAGAGCAGAGGTTCTCAACCTGGGGGTGGAACAACCCTTTCACAGGGGTCGCCTAAGAACACCTGCATGTCAAATAGTTACATCTCAATTCATGACAGTAGCAAAATTACAGTTAGGAAGTAACAATGACATAATTTTATGGTTGGGGGTCACCACTACATAAGGAACTCTATTAAGGGGTCACAGCATTGGGAAGGTTAAGAACCACTGCTATAGAAGAAGCTCTTGCATATAATAGTTAAAACATTCCCCCTACACACACACACACACACCATTCATGCTGTATGACTTAGAGACTGTGATTACCCATGCAGAAGCTGGGAGAGTGAGTTACCAGAAGGGGGCGTGAGGGAGCACCAGACCACTGACATTGCTGATGTTAGTCATCCATGCAGGGTTAGAAGCATCCAACTATACATTATATATATAATTTATGTATAATATGTATTATATATGTATGTATATATGTATGTATGTATGTATGTATGTATGTATGTATATATGCACATTTCTGTGAATTATATCTCAAAAAATATGTTAAGAAGCAAAACAATCTTAGAGCACAAAAATGAAAGAACTGTCAAAAAATTATCACCTTTCAGTAGCAAATTAATTAGCCTGTTGATGCACACTGCATTTTAGTTTCCAGAATGTCCACGATGCTATCTGATAAACGTGTGTGTGTGTGTGTGTGTGTGTGTTACCAGAATATAAAGTATAAACAAAAGGGAATGGGGATTGGAAAGGTCTACAGCAAGGTGCTAACATCAAGGAGGTAACTGAGTGCCATCAGATTTAGACACAGACATGCTTAATTTTCAAATTCGGAAAACCAGCAAACCCTAAACAACCACGTTGGTGCCCTGGGCTGACGTCTTGCTTCCTCATAGAATGAATGGTCACTTAGAGAGCCAGTGTTTCTCAGGCTGGATTTAACTTGAAAGTGCACAGAGTGCACAATGAGAGCTTACTGACACAAGCCTAATTGTGTCTATGGTAGCTGACAGAATTCATTAAGTTAGTTCACGAATGGACCCACCCAAAGTCAGATGTTCTATTTGAAAAGTGCCCTCCTGTTCCCATCTGCTTAGTTAGCCTGGCGGTACTACAAGCACTGGAGTCAGAAAGCGACCGTGATAAGCTCAACCCTGGGAGTGTCCACTGTTTGGGTGGAGCGGCACAAGAATTACGTGTGTGTGGGAGGAATGCGGTAAGTGTTACAGAGGATGGAACAAAGAGAAAGCTGTAAGTAAGCTTGATGATTCCCAAGGTTTCTGGGAAGGAGACACCTGACCCAGACCCAGCTGAGGCTTGAAAAGTTCCCAAGATGCCTGTGGCCATTCATAACTGTTATCCTAACACTTTGGAGGCTAAGGCAGGAGGATGGCCATAAGCTTGAGATTGTTTGTTTCCAAACTGAAAGGAAGACAATAAAGCCAGCTAGGATAACCTACCTATGCGAACAATACATATGCAAGGGACACCACAAAGGGCAACGTTTAGAATATTAGAAATTACTGGAGATATTTGAACCTAAGTTGACTAAATGGGTCATTCTATGGGTGTGAATGAAAGATGAGGCAAAAAGGTTGTGACATATTTTTATTCTTACGTTTTGATTTCAGGTTTTTTAGACAGAGTCTCTCTACATGGCCCTGGCTGTCCTGGAACTCAACCATGTAGATCAGGCTGGCCATGAACTCACAGAGATCATCCTGCCTCTATCTTCTGAGTTGTGATGCACCACCAGCCTGGCCGAAGAAGTATGCACAACAAATTCTTGTTTAACTCTGAAAAGAGTTTTTTATTTATGTCTGAAAGGAGACCAATGACTAAGGAACACAGACAGCCTACAGAAAGACTCCAAAGACCACGCTACACTTTACACTGAACATAGAAAATGTTGAGAAATGGAGAAGGCAGAATGTCAAAATAAAAATGAAAAATCCACATAAAATACAGCTTCTAAAATTATATACATATACACATGTATATATACTTTTATGCATATATGTGTATATATGTGTGTGTATATATATGTGTATATAGATAGATAGAGAGAGAGACAGAGAGAGAGACAGAGAGAGAGAGAGAAAGAGAGAGAGACAGAGAGAGACAAAGACAGAGATGAGAGAGTGAAAGAGGGGGAGAGGGAGAGGGAGAGAAAGAACAGTCACCTATGTGCCCAGGCTGGCCTCAAACTTGTGAAGTTGCATCAGTCTCCCATTTGCTGGGACTATAAGTGCACTATCATGCTAGGCCTCTGGCGATCTATATTCTTACTTAGCATGCAAAGTTCCAGAGTCATGACTAGACTGAATTTTAGGGGTTTCTTATTTGGCTTATGTGCTGTGAAGTTACAGAAGATTGCACATGAACAAATGTATATGATTTAGTCAAAATATGCCCATGCTACTGCATGCCAAGGCTAAGTAGGTTTGTGTCTGAGAGTCAGAGATGAAGTTACTGGACCTACTATTAAAACACACACACAGCTAAGGTTAGATGGGTTCCTCTCTAAGACAATATTATCTATCATATGATAAACAATCATTTTTCTTCAAAACTGCCTGACTGGTATTTTAGGGCATTTCCAAACTACTTCTCCCCTGGAGACCTTTATCAATACTAGACAGTCTCTAATTATTACCAGTAGTCTTGGTTCTTTCCATCAGGGGCATGGACAGATTATAAAGGCACTGCTTTCAGACCAAAACAAAAGGCAGGAGTTAAAGAAGATTCTCTGAGAGAAACAGATCATTTACTTAGGGACTGAAAAGAAAAATCCCCGCAGCACACCATACCCCACCTTCCCTGAACCATCGAACAGCAGGAAAGCAGCAGGCTCCCGGCTGCTCGTCTCTAAGACAAACATTCTGTCTGGAAAACGCAGATTAGATGAATAAAGAGGAGGTATATTCTAGGGGAGACAGGATGGCTAGTGTCGGTGGTCAACTCGGCAGAGTCTGGAATCACCCAGGAGGCAGGCCACAGGGATACCTGGAGGGACCAGGGTGGTCTCTGGGTATGCCTTTGAAGGGTTCATCTTAATTAGGTTAATTAACATGGGAAGACCAACTCTGAATGTGGGGCTGAGTCCTGGGCTGTGTAAAAAGGAGAAAGCTAGCTGGACACAGGATTCATTGCTCTCTGCTTCCCCCCCCCCCCTGCTGCCAAGATGGACTGCACCCTCATACAGTGAGTTGTGTTCCCTCACCTGTGGCTTGCTCTTGTCTCTGCATTTTTATCATAACAAGGAAAACGAACAACCTATGGCATTGTGGGTAGAAGGTAGCCTAGGAGTTTCAGTGCTCAATGCAGTTTTTCTTTGATTGGGACAGTAGATCAAACCATGTTTCTGTACCCTACTTGGAGCCCTAACACCTCCAGAGACTAAGAACTCACAGGAGGTACTTGCTCTGAGCTTATTACATACCTGCCTGTATTCAGAATTATCACTTGAAAACCTACTGGATGTATGCCGAAAGGGGAAAGCGGGTTTTCTTAATAGACTTTATTCATAGCAGTTCCTTAAGCTATATGAATGGTAGGGCTCTCCCTTCCCCCTTTCTTTGGCCTTGGGAAAGCTGACGAACTTGATTCCAAGGCTTTGAACAATGTAATGCTATCTACAATATGGTATGCTTCATTAATTCAGCTCAGTCCACCTACTTTATTCAGCATTTCAAAATGTTAGAGGACCATCTGGTTGATATTCATCGACCAGGAACATTACGAAACCTTGTTCAGCCTAGGATTTCAGCCTGAAACGGAGGAACTGATGTTTCTCTGATCTCTCTGCTTCCATGGTCCTGACGGCCTCCGCTGCTACCAGACCTCACACTTGTTTGATTATTAGGGCCATTGTAAATATGCCTGTAAACACCTCGGGCCTCTGTTGAAGATAGCTTGCTTGACTGCTTTCCATCCTGGATAAGTAGGAAGCTGAAAATCAGTGAAGATACACACACGGCCCATCGCAGGATTGACTTCAAGTGTTCAGTTGTATGCAACCAGAGGCTAGGCTATGTTCATTTTACATACAGGGCACACCCTTCAAAGAAATTAACTTAATATACACAAACAAAGGGAAAGCGACAGTGTAATTAGGCAAGAGCCAAATGACAAGCAGAGATCTGGGTACAATCATCAGGTTTCCATTTATCTGACATCTGTTTTTTTTTCTTTTTCAATTTTAGTTACTTAATGTATGAGTGCTCTGCTGCATATACATCCGCCTGCCTGAAGAGGGCGTCAGATTTCCCCCTAGAGATGGTTGTGAGCTACCATGTGGTTGCTGGGAATTGAACTCATGACCTCTGGAAGAGCAGCCTCTGCTCTTAACTGCTGAGCCATCTCACCAGCCCCTATCTGAAATCTTTCATCAACAATTTCAATAAATCTTTCCAAGTGTCCTAGCCCCAATCCAGATACAGATATCTCAAGATCTGACACCCCTGAATGTCACACTATGCAACTGAGAGTCCTGCACAGTCTTTAGGGCTAAGCTCACCTCACCCTTGACCACCACAGCTACCTACCACATTCTTTTGCCTTTATCTTCTATCTGCTCACCCTTCTTTTCCCTGGCTCAACTCTTTTAGACGGCACAGCTGGATTACAGCCAGGGTCTTTACTCATGTGTCTCTAGGCTCCTCCTTTTAATGGTCACACACTGTCTACAGGCTGAAGTTTAACTTCCTGAAGTTGGACTTTAAAGGCCTCCAGGCCCCGACCCAGCCCTGTCTCTGTACACATTCTGTACTTTTTCCCTATTTCCCAGAGCAAACACCCTGACCCAGTGAACCATGTCCAGGCTAAGTGCTTGAGCCTGGATCACGTCCATCTCCACCTCCACCTTTGTTAGCAGGCCCACACAGATCTGTGTGCCTTCCCTGAGGGTCTACTCAGTGCAGGAAGGTTTGCAAACACACCAATGCAATGCTTCACGTCAGGGAATCTTCCATGTCCAAAGACATCATGAGAAAAGTCTGTTAATGAGGTGTTAGCAAAAAGGTCAGATAGCCATAGGGAATATCTGCACCAGAGCTAGAAGATAAAGCAGCTGGAATGCGCAGATCTTTGGCCACCAGGTGGTAAATACATTTCCATTCCTTGGGTTTTAGTTGCACATCACACTCTTCTCCACAATAATGGCCTCCATGAGGAGAAGGAAGAACGCATTCCACCCAACCCCTCCCCTTTTGAGTATTGAATGCAGAGCCTTGTGCAGGAGAGCAAGCACTCCACCTGTATCATCCCCAACCCTCTTTCTCTTTCACTTTTTACTTATTTTATTTGGTTTTTCGAGACAGGCTTTCTCTGTGTATCTCTGGCTGTTCTGAGTCTATAGACTAGGCTGGACTCAGAGAGCCCCGCCTGTCCCAAGTTTTGGAACCAAAGGAATGCACCAGCACTACCCAGCTTTACTTCTTATTTTGAGATCAATTTGTCCAGGCTGGTCTTGAACTCACTCTGAAGCCTAGGCTGGCCTTGAATTTGTAGACTTCCTGCTTCAGCTTCCCAGGTAGCTGGGATTGCAGGTGTGTGCCAACCCAGCCCAGCCCAGCCCAGCTACCTAGCCCGTTTGATCTTCCATATAGTTCTCAAAATGAACAGCCCCAAGAGATTGGAAAGGAGAAATGAAGATCAAAGTTCAAGTGAGTCTTTGCCTCTTCTCCAGTTCCTTACTTTTGCTTATAACACCATAGTCTGCCTTCACCGCCATCCCCTCCTATGCTACCCCTGCCCTTCCACCCCTGCCACTACCACCACCATGTGCTTCCTGGTTTTGGAAACATCACAGACAACCAACCATCCATAGAGAACCATTTAGAAAGAAGGAAAGAAGGAAAGGAGCAAAGGAGGAAAGGAAGGAAAGGAAGGAAAGGAAGGAAGGAAAGGAAAGGAAGGAAGGGAAGGAAGGGAAGGAAGGGAAGGAAGGGAAGGAAGGGAAGGAAGGGAAGGAAGGGAAGGGAAGGGAAGGGAAGGGAAGGGAAGGGAAGGGAAGGGAAGGAAGGAAAGAAGGAAGAGGGGTCAGTTGGGGAGGGAGAAACAGACAGACAAAACTTATAGAAAATGATGTAGCCATCAAAATGGAAATGGAGCTGACCAGCTACCATGGGAAGCTATCGAAATTAATAGGGAAAAGCAAGATGCTGAGCTCTGCCTATGGTGCCCGCCCATCTGTGCTTCAGAGGGTGGAACAGGTTACTGTAGAGTACTGTACAAGAGTACTGTATCCACATGGAATTTTCTAGGAGGACATCCTAAGAATTTTGAGTGGTAGCTGCCCATGGAGAAGTGGGTTGGGAGTCTAGAGATGAAACACTTTGTCTCCCGTTGCCCTTTGCCGTCCTTAAGCTCTCTATTGAAAAACAAGGCCCCTCCCAGGGAGACCAACAGACAACTTACCTGTGACACAGCATTACCACAGGCAAGTCCCTTCTCTGACTCATCCCAAGGCTGGCTTGCTCGTAGGGACAAACCAACTTTCCCCGATAGTAAGACTTCTCTGGCTGCACGCTGACTTCATCATCTCTCTATGTGTTGATTTCCTTTAGAAAGGTAACTCCACTAGAAAAGAGGTTTTAAAATCCAATCCCCGAGGAATTAAAACCATGTTTGTTGATACTCAGCTGGAATCACCAACTCAGAATATAAAACTTCAAGTAACAACCCCCCTCCCCAAATACAGTATACTAATATTACATTTCTCTTCTAAGGTCTTCACGAATTACTATTTTCTCAAGGTACCAATGCCGCCGGAAAACACTTCTGCTAAAGGCTACTTTCCCAAATGCTCCCAGCTTTGAATTTGGACTGTGTGGACAGTGATTTTTTCCCCAATACAGACTCCTCACTGGGAACACCCACTGGAGCAAAACAATACCATATGTACACACATACACGCGCGCGCGCGCGCGCGCACACACACACACACACACACACACACACAGCACAGCACAAGGATTCTTCTGTCTGCAGTGCCAATGGGCTGACTGTATGCATGAGTCCTGTAAGACTATAATGAAGCTGAAAAAAAACAAAACAAAACAAACCTGGTGACATCATAGTATGTTCATATCATAGCAGAAAACATTACTCAAGAGTCTGGGCAAAACCAGTGTAAACAAACCTACTTCATTAGCGGCCACAGAAAAGTGTGACACATAGAAGAAAAGTGTAACACATACACTCACTTGGAAACAGAGGAGTGTGTTCCTGGTTTATGGACTCTCGGTGTTTCCCATCATTATTTGACCTTACTCTCCTCCTAGGTCATTAAAAACAAAAAGAGTTCATCAAAAGAGTAAAATAGCACCATGCAGGTCCCCCGAGGTCTAGGAGGTGCCACTGTCACCATAGGATGGGCCCATGTGCCTGACCTCTCCTGAAGACCTTGTTGATTGGGACAGATCCAGGGAGACATTTGCAGCAGTGTGCATACATACTCTACCATAGGAAGAAGGCCCAGGTTAAGGCGTATGGTTGAATCTCAGGTGTCTGGTTTTTGGTTTTTGGTTTTGGGTTTTGTTTTTTAAACAAAAAGCTAAGGAGTTTTTTTTTAAAAACAACATTTAAAACAGAGTAAAGATTTTTGTATAGCTCAGGAGTTCAGTCATGACCCATTTGTGGGGGATCGCATGACCCTTTCACAGAGGTCACCTATGCATATCATATATTTACATTATGATTCATAACAGTAGCAGAATTACAGTTATGAAGTGGCAACACAAGTAATTTTATGGTTGGGGTCAGCACAACATGACCCCAAACTGTGTTAAAGCGTTGCAGCATTAAGAAGGCTGAGAACTACAGGTCTAGCTAGACGGTGTCTCTTTTAATTATTATTTTTTTTAAAGTCACAAAGTTGAAGAACTTAAAAATTTTAGAAAATAAAGTGACATTAAAATAAGTTTACTACTGAAGAAAAATATTTTTTGTACATAAATTTTGTGGTGCCTACAAGTCCAATTTTTACAAAATTACATTGATAGGACTAGGTGTGATGCCCTAGGCTTTTACAGTCCCTCACCGGCATCTCACTGACTCCTGCAGGGCAGCTTCCAGTCCCAGAAGTGCCCTAGATGCTGCACCATTAAAATTAAATAAATATACAATGAAATAAATAAATAAATAAATAAATAAATAAATAAAGTTAGTTTTGGTATTTTTATTGTGCCTTTTCCATGTTTAGAAACACACACACAAACACAGCTATGTTACAACTGCTCACAGTGTGTAGCACAGTGCTCCATATGAGGGTTTGTGTGTGGGAGCGTGGCAGGCTGTACTCCGAAGCCTAGCCATGTAGTACGCTGGACTGCCTAGGCTTGTGTAAGTGTACTTCACGATGTTTGCAAAATGGCAACATCACCTAGTGAAAGATTTCTCAGAACCTGTCTCCTCAAGTCATCTCTGGTATGGTGACACATGGTAGTGTCATACATCCTGGGATGGCTAGAGAGAGAGAGAGAGAGAGAGAGAGAGAGAGAGAGAGAGACTGCTTACATAGAGCTCATATGACTTTTCAGGGGCTGAGCTGCTGTGTTTGTGAGTCCTAGTCTTTAATGTTTTACCTGGACTTTTAAAAATGGTTTCTGTAACAATAACTACAAACAAACAAACAAAACAAAAAGCAATAAAGCCATGTCCTGAAGGTTGGGACCACATTCTCAGAAGCCAAAACAGAAGAGAACTTGGTTCGTTAAAATACACTCTGGTAGCTCTAGGCCTCTGAAACGAAGCAACGCTAGAATCAGATTAAGATAAATTGGAACTGTTTACATCTAAGTTATTCTTAAAATATTAAAAAACGGGCACTTGAACACGCCCACGCCTTCTTAGAGAGATTCAGAAACCCAACTGCCCAGGTAGGAGAATACATTAAAAACGTTCACAATAGCATCGGTCACAGAGCAAGTCACAGGAAAACCACGAAACGACGCGTAGATAATCCAAAGGCCTTGGGCAAAGCGAGTGCATGCCCGCGTGCACACACACACACACACACACACACACACACACAGACACACACACACACACAATCTACACAGATGCATTTGCACAGCGGATGACTTGAACTCGTTGAGTGAGTGTAAACTGAAGCAGATTACGGAACACACCCAGGTACTTGCTAAGCCGAGACTTGAACACCATCAGTTTGAGACCCTAGCCATCTCTCGTAAAATCCTTCCTCCAAAAACCAAAGAAGTAAACAAACAAACAACACTCGCCCCACCCACAAAAATGAGATCATATTCAGAATGAAGCTCACAGAGGTCAGATGCCAGCTCCCCTTAGTATAAACACTTGGGTGGTAAAAACTAATGAGATAGCCTGAGCTAATGATTAACATAAATCTTAACGACAGAGCTGGCATCTTAGGGTTGGGAAGGCTATGAAAGGATACCCCGTAAAGGAAAGAGGTCACAGGTCATGTCTGATAACTGGCATTGGCTCTCAGGCATTCCACTTCCTCTTTCCTTAGGGCCCCATCTCTTCTGCGTACTATGTGATACTTTAGGGCCATTTCTAAAAGTACAAACTATGGAATAAAGTACTAAACTACATGTGTCTGAAGTAAGAGAACAAATGGCATCTTTTCCAATCCCGATGCTCTGTCCCCACCATTTTATTTGAAAGAAGTTTTGGAGACAGGGTCTTCATTATGCAGACCTGATGGCCTAGAGCTCGCTTTGTAAACCAGGCTGGTCTTGAACCCACAGACATCTGCCTGTTTTTGCCTCAGAGTGCAGGAATTAAAGGCATGCTACCAGACACACCCCTTAACATTTAAAAAAATGACAAGGAAAAACTGTTTTCAATGTGTCTCCCATTGTGTGACATAAGGCATTTTCATACATGTATCACTTGCTGAGCATGGTCCCCCACACCTCCTACTTTGTTCCTGGTTTGGCTTCTACTTCTGTGGCATGCATACATACACACACATACATACATGGTTTATATATATCTATATAGAACCTAGGAACTACCAGGAAGGAAGACACATAATAGCAGCCTTTCTAAGATGGGTTTAACTCAATATGATTATCTCCAGCATAACTTAACCTTTGTATACTATTAAAATTTAAATTATGACCTGGATTTAAAGGGCCCTAGGCCACCCCAGCATTTGGTCCTGTCTTTCTGACCCATCATTGTCCTTACTAGGTCACATCCAGGGAAGTGAAGGATACAGTCAGGAGAAAGTCCCTGGCCATGGTGAAGGCTAAGCCCCTGATAGGGGCTGCATAGGTGGAAGGGGTGCCAACATGGATACAGGATCTCCAGAAAGGCCTGTTCTCCAATCAATGGCTTGACAGAATACTTCCTATCTTTGTGCACAGCCTGGCAGGAAGGGGCGGGTGGGGATGGTGACTGAAACTGGTTTACAGGCAGTATGACCTGGGGAGCACTTTCTCTTTCATTCCAACTGGCCCCGTGCACGCCACGCTGCTCTGTTAACTGCCGATCACAATGCTGAGGCTATGGGATACTTTGTTGCTTGCTGGAACAATTAGGCACTCTGGTTTTTCTTCTTAAATAACAGAAAGTTAAAGGTCTGAGATTTAAGGGTTGAGATTTCTAACTGGTTACTTCCTCTCACAACCAGTTATTGTGGTTTCTGAAAACCAGAGAACAGCTTCCAAGAACACACCCTGTCTTTAAAGGCATCCTAGACAAAACTTTGATGAAGAATCAGCTTGGGGGAAAAAAAGACCTCAGTTAAATGTATTGAGCGGTGGTGGCGCACTGAGGAGGCAGAGGCAGGCTCTGTGTTCAAAGTCAGCCTGGGTTACACAAAGAAACCCGGTCTTCAAAAACTAGATAGATAGATAGATAGATAGATAGATAGATAGATAGATAGACTGATAGACTGATAGATTGATAGATATTTAAAGAATGAAAAGAAGATCACTATTTAAATTCTTCCATAATACATGTGCACACACACACACACACACACACACACACACACACACGGTCACATGAATACTGGTTTCCTGTGACCTCATCAGCTCCAGGATAGGATGCACAGGTACAAGATTTTTCACCTCTGCTGAAACCACCACGTCCGTGTCCCATCCACAAGTCCCAGGATGGGTAGAGGAATCCCAATTCAAAGTACGCAGCACTCCCCCTAGACTGCCCCCATCCCCACCCACAGGGTGGCATACGCCACACCCTTCTTGCCTGTGGTAGCTTAAGGTGTCACAGAGGCAGTTATATAGAAGCTCCGGTTTCCAGGGCAAGTGGAATGAGGGATGACCACTGTGGGAAGATGGAATGTTAATGGAGGAAGTTAGATGCCAGCTCAGGACTTGTTAGACCCACAGGCGAGGGGGACCTGGGGAAGAACTGGTCTTTTTAAAATTGGAGCCCCAGCACTCTGCCCTGCCTGGCGTCTGTTGCTCTGCTCTCCTGAACTATTCTTACTGGGGTTGCACTTCCTGGAAGAATGAGCAGTGAAGGAATTTGGCAACTCCCTAGGAATTTTGGAATTTAAATATTTAGAAATCCACTTGGGAAATTAGAGAGGGATTTGCAAAAGAGCACAAAGACAACTTAGTAAAGACAAAAATAATTTGTATTTCTTTCAAGCATCTTGCAGGTTATTAATTACAAAAGGCCTGACAATACCTATGTCCATGCTAGGGCTGAAGCTGGAGAGACAATAAAGAGACTTACCAAACGCCACAGGACAAACCCGAACAACAAAACCGCCGAGGCTCTCTCACCTGTCTGCCCAAGGCAGCCAACTGTGCACAGGCAGGCTGACACTCTTCCCTGTGCCTGCTGGTGGTGACTCACGCTGGACTTTGAAGATCGACACACGCTATCTCTGGATATTCCTGTGCTGGTCTCGGGGGAAACTCCACGCCCTGTACTGTGCCCAGAACAACTGTCAGCAATAATATGGTGTATTCAGCACCCTGCTGTACAAATGGGCTCTTTGTGCTGATGGCTAAGCAAGAGCCTCCCTGTCTCTGCAGGGAGGCCCACCAGGGCAGAGGCCTGCTATCCTGTAACCCTGGGAGTGCAGGACAATTCACATTTAGCCTGGTTGGTGCTCCTGAGTACCTATAGGAAAAGGGCTCGACAGAACAAATCCAGGATGGCGGGGCAAATGCAAAGCAGTAGGATGGGACATACACACACACACACACACACACACACACACACACACACACACACACAAATGCATGCATGCATGCACATACAAGGCACACACACATGCAACATACATACACATGCACTCCAATGCACACATGCGTATCCACATGCACACACATTCACTGGTACATATATACATACACGCACACATGCATACACACATTCACACATAATGCATACATACATGCACATACAAGACACGCACACATGCGACATACACGCATATGCACACACATGCACACAAACACACTCGTACATACATACACACACATGCATACACACACAACCAGCTGTAAAGCAGACACTCAGTGAACAGGGAGGGAAGTGGAAGTGGTTTGCAGGCCACATGCAGGGTCAGGAGACCCTCTCCTCTGTTGATTCTTTCCCAAGACAGATGCTCTGGGTGCCTTGAGTGTCAGGCACAGCTGGAGAGGCAAAGCCCTCTTCTTGTCTAATGGCCACAGAGGAAGAAACAATGACAGTCACTGATAACTGAAAGGACTTGGTACAGAGGGAGCACCAGGGAAGTGCTGCCAAGTGGGAGGGGCTGGCTTTTTTTTTCCTCTAAAGCAGAGAGACAAGTTTGTTTGTCCAAAGTTGCTTTGGGTTAGCACATAGAGAAATGTAAGTTTTGAGAAATATGGTACAAGGAACAGAGACGCCCTAGGGATCAGACCCTGACTGCCCCACTTAAGCTGAGTTCATCTGCCAGGCCCTTGGCAACCTGGAACTGGAGGAGGGATCAGGATGGAAAGAAGGGATTCAAGACTGCATTAGCACAGTAAATCAGAGGCCAGAGCCAATATTAGCATAGCAAATCAGAGGCCAGAGGCTGCATTAGCATAGCAAATCAGAGGCCAGTGGCTGCATTAGCATAGCAAATCAGAGGCCAAAGGTAGTAAAAGCTAGAGAATAGTATCCTAGCTCCAGGTCATCAGAGGACAGAGTGTACATTAGCGAGGCCGAGGCAGCACAGTGCCATCCACACAATAGGCAAGAGATGTGCGGGCTAGGGGACTCAGCTTCAGACACTTCAGAGGTTCCCTGGACACTCAAGCACAGGTGTCATGGTGTTTGCTCTGGACAGCAAGCCCGAAGAACCCTGTACTCTTAAGTACGGGCATGGATTTCAAGGGTCTGGCAGACCTGCTGGAGCCCCAGCTCTGCCTCTTGGTAACTGTGTGACCCTGGGCAAGTAAATTAACCTTTCTGAGACTCTGCTTTTAGCTAAGGAAATTTCTCTTGAGATTTAACAAGCTCTGAAAAGGCCCTAATATCACAGCAGACAGGAGATGGTTCGTATTTTCCTCCTGCCCTTTCGAGATTATATAGCGCTTCGTTTTATAATTTAACACACGCAAGCAGATCACTGGCTTTCTTGCTGTCAGTCACCCGTCCTTAAATCCCTTCTGACCTTCCTTGTATGCACGTATTCTCAAATATTTGAATTGACACAAAGTCATATGAAAAGCTCGGACCAGGATGGTCCAGGGGAACCGGAAGTTTCCTGCCCTTAAGGTTAAATTACGGATGCCAAGATCCCAAAATTGCTGGATGGTTTCAGAGTTATTGCTTTAACTGTTTGGGGGCGGGGAGAAAGGGACAATGGGGTTTAGGAAAAAAAAAGAGAGAATTTTGTCAGTATAATAAAACCTAGCCTGTGCATATCTACACTGTAATGTTTGGGAAGAAGTGTGCCCACTGGAGCTAATATTGTATGGTCTCTCCATCTCAGTTTAAAGCAGGGTCTAAGAAGTGTTAAATAATAAATGCTGCCAAATGGGCCTCACCTCAAACGAAATGTCAAGTCAATAGAATGCTCTATAAAGAAACGCCTGCTTTTTGGAAGGGGTTGGGCTCATCTGCTTATTTTGTCTTAATACTTCAACACTTTTAAAACTATAGATGGCTCCAGACCTGACGTAGGAGGGTCGACTTAAATTTTTTTAAACTTTGTGATAGTATGAAAGTAATGTATGCCCCGTCGAAGCCATGTCTCAGATTTCAGATCTTTCCCTGGGCGAGTAACATGGGGCTTGAAGTGCCCTGGGGATGGCAGGCGATGGCAGAGAGGTGGCACTCCCTCAGCCAAGTCCTCAGAGGAAGGCAAGTAAGCCAGAGTGCTTCTCTGCAGTGGACTGTGTTGCACCACACAGGTCAGACGCATTAAACCCAGTTTTCAATGCAGGGGTTCTTTAAACTCAAGGTTATCGGGATGAAAGCCGATCGTCTCTGTTTGCTAAAACTGTGAAGCTCTACTGTCCACTAGCGGTCCACACACAGTTCCACAAAAAAAAAAAAAAAAAAGGAGGCTCAGGATCTATGACCTCTGTGACCTCAAGCCCTCTGCAAATTCATTTAGCTACCTGCTGCTGGGCTCTTCATCCTCTTCTCCCTCAGAACACTGTAGGCATACTGTACCTGTTTTATTTTTATTTTTATTTTTTTTATTCTTACCAATAGCTCACTTCATTCTTTTTTAGTCAAGGGTCTCTTCTGATGAAGCCCCGGGTTCTGCGTACACAGACAGGCCATGACAGCAGTCAAGCGGTGGGTGGGGTGGGGACAGTCTGCAGGTAAAAGATGCTCCTAGCAAGCTGGCACCAGCTTTGGGAGGACAAAGATTTGTACCTATCCTTGGCCTATAAACACTTTTACTTTAGCAATTTATCTATCGATGGGGGCAGGTGGGGGTGGGCAAGCAAGTGGGGGAGGATGCTGAAGCTGTAACTGGGTAGCTCAGCACTTTTCTAACGCTCCTGAAAAAGGTACAGAGATGTAAAATATAGCATTATAAATCCAAACAAATACAGGGGGGAAGCAAATAATGAGCCACGACGTCCTGGAAAAGACTTGAATAGTGACATCCTGCCTAGGAAGAGGTTGAATAGTGCTCATGTCAACGGAGAAGTGGTCAGTGCGCATGTCAGTGGGAGAAGTGGTCCAAGAATAGCCGGATGGGGCTGGAGAGATGGCTTCTGAGTTCAGTTCCCAGCAACCACATGGTGGCTCATAACCACCTGTAATAGGGATCCAATGCCCTCTTCTGGTGTCTGGAGACAGCGACAATGCACTCACATGAAATAAATAAACCTTTTTGGGCAGAGAGTATGCTGCATAGTGAATATAACTCGATACCCCAGGTCTGGGGGACATAAGGCCAGAACAGAGAGTCTGGTTTTCCCCTGAAGAAATATACATAGTACTCCGGGTTGTGTACTTGGTACTATGGGTTTTATTCTTTCCAATAAGTTTACGCTTAAGAATGCTTTTAGCTTTATTTTATTTTTATTTTACATCTATGGGTGGTTTTGCTTGCATATATGTGCCTGTGCACCACTTGCATGTAGTGCCCATGGAGGCCAGGAGAAGGCATTGGACCCTCTGGATCTGGTGTTACAGATGACGGTGGGTCACCATGTAGGCGCTGGGAACCGAACCAGGTCCTCTGGAAGAGCAAAAAGTGCTCTTAACCTCTGAGCCATCTCTCCAGCCCCCGAACATACACTTTTTACATTAAGCTTGCTAGGAAAAAGATGAGCCTTTTTCACAATTGCTTCTTCAGATAATACACTGAGAACCTCACTTACTGATGTCATTTAACCTTTCTTCCACAGGGAACGCAAAACCTAGCCACAAGCAGAGAGCACAGAGGAGACACACATTGAACCCTGTTTGCTTTAGCAGTTAATGATTTAACCAGTAAACTCAGGTTCTCCAGCGATCCAGCCGGCTGCTCTCTAAGGCCCTGGCTCTGGTTGTGTGCACGTCCATTATCTAAGTGACCCCATGTGGTCATCTCCTTTATGCTACACGTGTGCGCCTGAACTTGAAGTTAGTTGTACTCAGGAGGGCTGGTTGGGGTCTGGTTTCTTATAGCTTTAGTTTTAAATCTTCAAAAGAACATGGGTTTTCCTTGTAAAAATGCTTCATATTAAAAAGAATAACCAGGGCTCTGCGTGACGGGGAATCTTTAGGGCTCAGATCCACTCTTTTCAAACAACCTCCCTAGGTAATTCCGATGTCTCTGCCACTGCCTCCTGCCCACTGGAATTAAGTCCTTAGTGAACACTTCTATCTGAGGGGACAACACTGCAGAGAGCCAAGAGTCTAGGAACGAATGTGTAAGTGTTCAGAGCTACCCTGCCCCGGGATGTGAGCCACTGAGAACGAACAAACCCAACTGGCCTCTCATCACTTCGGCCCCTTCTGGTTCCTTAGAGATGTGGGGGGCAGGCAGGGAAGACAGCTATGTTTGAGCCGAGAAGGGAGCTGGGAAAGTGGGGCCCTGTTTTTGAGCCTGGCCACCATTGCCTAATCCTGATCAATGGGAATCTATACCCGACAGCTTCCCTTCTCCCTCCAGTTTTGATTCCAACTAGTTTGCCATCAGTGAGCCAGGTAAGCGGTATTTCCAGAACAACTACTCATGAGATCACCTGGGGCCTCTAACCCTCCTTGCCCCACCCGAGACAGTGAATCAGAATTTCTAGGAGGTTCCGTGTCCTGGGCTGGAGCCCAGGCTGTAATATTATACACAGGGAAGTCTGAGAAGCATCTGTTCAGGTCGAGCTCATTGTGAAGAACGGAACCAGGGCTGACTGAGTGACATAATTTCCCCAAGGTCTGATTAACTATGGCTCGGGGGCCCAGAACGTGGTGAGCTCATTCTTTGCTCACAGACCAATACTGCCTGCTATGTTTAATCATCAGAGTCCAAGTATCTGCGAAGTTTCTGATTCACCGTGAGGCAGCTGTGGGTACGTGACTAACAAAGTCTGAGTTCCGGATGCAGGTCAGAACGTGCCACCCACCGGCTTAGAGGATGACAGACAGGGTGACCTGTCTGATTTGACCGGCCCCTCGGTTTCTTTCACTTTCAGTATCAGAATGAGGGGAAAGGCCTGACTGATTACCCTTGAGAAAGAAAGCAACAAGAAGGCAGGAGCGCAGGCTGATTCAACCACCTCACCGTTGTTTCCTCAGCTCCTGTTAGCACTTTGAGCCAAACAGCTCTGGTCCTGGCAACTGCCAGCCTCTTGTGGTCGTGGTCGGGAGAGAAAGGATGGCAAGCCCTGCTACAGACGCTCCGCTTGTAGACCAGAATCAGCTTTTCTAACTGAGAAACAAGGAGGAGAAGCACTCTGCTCCGCCCCACCCTCCCAGGACCCAGCTTGGAAAGCTCAGAGCAAGCTTTGACTCAGGGAAAGCTCGAGCTGGTTATAATTGCCTCTAATTGGCCCTCCCACACCATCGCACAGTTTACAGCTGTAATGAGTTCCAAAAAGGGATGCCATATATTCTCCTCCTACCTTAAAAACCAGAATCCTTTCCTGCCTAGGTTCTTCACATAACTGCTTGGATTTTTCCTAATACATCAAAAGATATTAAAAGCAAGATCAGTGAATGAATGAAAAGCAAACATGTAAATGTGTTTTCAAAGAGAGAGCCCTGAACCCTGTGACCTCAGGGGCAACGCTGTGGGCCTCATATTGCTAACGGAGACCAAGGACAGCGAACGAGAAACCGATTGCATTCCAGGGCACACGGCCCTCAGAACACATGCATCTCTTCGGACATCTCCCATGTTCTGATTTTTATCTTTCTTGGCATGCTCGGGCTCTCTTTTAATAAAGTCACAACCTCTGTTGCCATGGAACCCAATCAGACATGAAGCCTGTTACTAGGACTTCCCTGCAGGGCAAGAAAAAAAAAACAAAAAAAACAAAAAACAAACAAAAAAAAAACCCAAAAGACTCCAGTGACAAAAAGACCAACATTTTCTTAAAAATCAAAAACCAAAAAAACCCAAAAATCAAAAATCAAAGCAATGAGCCTTTGGAAAGCGTCTGACACCTTTGTGTCGACTAACACTTAAGTTTCACATAGGATAGTTTGAACTCTTAAGCCAAAGCGTGTCAACATTTTATTCACACAAAAAAAAATTAAGCTGGGACTTTACAAAGATATTTGTTTCCAAATAAATACCTGGCAAAGAGGATAAAACTACAGGATTCTCCCATTTTCCCCGCTTTTAGGTGAGCTTGCTCAAGACTGAATAGCTGTTTGGCAAACACGTGTCAGTCAGCAGCTACCAAATTGCAGTATCCATTTCTACCAGCACTAAGGTTTTTTTTTGCCAAGAGCTCGTTATTTCTCTGCAAAGAGAAGATATCTAAACAACACAATGAATCCTCTGCTCTGCCATTATCTGGGAAAAAAAATATATCTGATGCTAACAACAAAGCTATATATGGAAAGGGAGTTAACGTCAGCTGAGTGTCTGTCCTGAGCCCGGCACTTCGCATCTCACCGTGTGACTGACGGAGTTACTACCACCAAGGTTCCGACAGCCTTGAGTAGCTTGATCAAGCTGCCACGCGACAACTGTGCCTGACTCCCAAAGCTAGAGTTATTCATTCATTCTGCCTAGCTTTTATTCTGGCTCTGGGTGCCAAGCATTTGTTCAGCCACTTGTTCTTGATGAGGGAATTCACAGCTTTGGGCAGCCTGTCTCAGAAGAGGGCATGGATTCTATTTTGGCTTCCAGCTGGCTACAGTGGTAAGATGTTCATATTCTACTATCATACTCACGAAGCAGCAGCTACCCCATGGGAGAACCATGAGTGAATGTCCTGTCCGTTTGCCTAGGATGACACAGGATGTGCATCTGTACTGGACTGTTAATTAAGTTAAGGATATTTTACCTAGTAGCGTGTATAGGGACAACTTTCATGGAAAGAAAAATTTTCTCAGCACAAAATTGCCATGAGATACTACTCAGCAGACAGAAAGAGACAGGGAGCGGTGGGGAGGAGATGGGACACCTACAACCTACGTACACTGGCAGGGATGCTCATGACCAACCACTGGAAAACCCTGACATTCCTCAAAGGGTTAACATAGCATCCCTGTGACACCTAGCAATTCTGCTCATAGTTGTCCCACACGAATACCCAACTTGTAAGACCACCTAACCCTAAGTGGGCTGCCTTGCCTTTTGGAATCTCCATAAAAGCTGGACTTGAACGCAGACCCAAAGTCTAAGCTGCATCCATCCCTCTTCCTCCTCCTCCTCCTCCTCCTCCTCCTCCTCCTCCTCCCTCTCAAGGATCCAAGATTATTTAAGTTTTTTGTTTTTACATTTGTTGATTTGTGTGTGTGCGTGCATATATATGTGTGCACATGTGGGTATGTTCTGCACAGCACCTATGTGGAGGTCCCAGGACAATTTGCAAGAGTCAAGTTCTCTTCTTCCACTTCTGGGTTCTGGGACTAGAACTCAGGTCATCAGGCTTGGCAGCAAGCACCTTTACCTAGCAAACCATCTCAGCAGCCCCAAACCGCTTGCTTTGTTTCTGTGATTTATTTCTATGATTGCACACTGGAGTCAGCCTCGGGTCCCATGAATTTGCTACAAGCAGATTCAAATGTTGCATTTGCTTAGATGGTAAATAATAAACTGCAATGGAGGGGCCACAGAGGGCCAGCTGCTAACCAAGAACTGCCCATGCTGCTTACATTTCTACCTGAGGTGGAGCCAGGTCCTGGCAAGCCTTTAGTTCATGTTGGTCAATAAGGAAAATAATGGGTCAGTGAGACAGCTCAGGGAGCGTGGGGGTTTGAGTAGGTTAGGCTCCCATAGACACATGTGCTTGAATGCCTGACCCACAGGGAATGGCACTAGTAGGAGGTATGGCCTTGCTGGAGTAGGTGTGGACTTGTTTGAGTAGGTGTGGCCTTGTAGAGGAAATGTGTTACTGTAGGGGTGGGCTTTGAGGCCTCCTGTGCTTAAATTCTGCCTAGGATGGAATTAGGGTCTCTTCTTGTCTGCCTTCAGATCAAGATGTAGAACTCTCACCTCCTCCAATACCATGTCTGCCTGCATGCTGCCATGCTTTCCCGCCATGATGATAAAGAACTGAACCTCTAAAACTGTAAGCCAGTCCCAGTTAAATAGTTGCCTTTATAAGAGATGCCTTGGGGCTGGGCAGTGGTGGTGTACGCCTTTAATCCTAGCACTTGGGAGGCAGAGGCAGGCAGATTTCTGAATTCGAGGCCTGCCTGGTCTACAGAGTGAGTTCCAGGACAGCCAGGGCTACACAGAGAAACCCTGTCTCGAAAAACAAAAACAACAACAACAAAAAAAAAAGAGATGCCTTGGTCATGGTGTCTCCTCACAGCAATGAAACCCTACAACAGCAAGTAAAGTTGCTTGCAACACAATCTTTCTACCATGTTACCTAGCCTCACGCCTGGAATCGTCCACATAGAGATGAAAAAGGAACTGCGTCCACAAAGCTGTCCTCCGACCCCCTCTACAAGTGCGCTACAGCACAAACACACACACAAATCATGAACACAGAATGGTTTTAAAAAACTGAATTAAACAAAGGAATCACTATAGTTGACCATACCCACTTCCTGGAACTACTATAACAAAGTTTCACAAACTCAGTGGTTTAAACCAGCAGACATTCCTTTTCTCACAGCTCTGGAGGCTGAACCAAGGTCCAAGAGTGGAGAGGACTGAGTGCCTGGGGAGATGCCAGGGACTGACCATCCCATGTCTCTCTTGGTGGCTGTCTGAGGCATTCATTCCATGGCCCAAACCCTCCGTCTCCATGCCCTGGTCTCTACACTCTGGTCTCTAGGTGCATGTCTGACCCTGTCCAAATTACCCTTTCTATTAAAACACCAGCCATACTGGATTCTGCTCTACAAACCTTATTTTAACTTGGTTTATAAAGGCTTTGTCTCCAAACAAGGTCCCGCTGTGAGACACTGGAGGTCTGGATGTCAGCGACTGTTCTGCGGGATGTTCAACCTATAAAACCAGCTTTAACTACATAGAGAACCCAGCAGTTCCCACAGAGATCAAACTGTTTCACAGTGAACAACGGTGTCACAAGCAGACATTGTTTGACAGAGGAAAGCTATGCTGGGGTGGAGCCTTTCTCTCAGCCAGTGGGTGATGGAAGCCTTTACTCTCAATAGAAGGGGCTGGAGAGAAGATTCAGCAGTTAAGAGTAATGGCCATTCCTCTAGGGGACCTGGGTTCGATTCCCAGCGCCCACATTTGGATCTTACAACTGCCAGTAACTGTGGGTCTGAGGATCTGATGCCCTCTTCTGACCTCTGTGGGTACTGCATTCACATGCAGGACCCCATCCATACACATAAAAGTTAAATCTTAAAACATAAAACTAAATAAGCTTAGAACTGCTGTAGAGTGGTCACCACCTTTGTGGGCACTGACCTGGGCCACAGGTAACATCACTTGTGATCTAAATGATGACTGCCGGATTTAACTTGCTTGAAAATGTCATTATAAAAAGATTGTGGGAGATTTTCCTTAGAGAGTTCATGAAAGCTGCTTCAGGAACAAGAAGAAACTCAGACTCATTCTTAAAGCAGACCTAACCCAAAGACGCCAATTAGCATCTTTGAACAAATAATTTCTACAAGCCAAAAGCGGAGAGAAGATAAAATTTTAAAATATGGAAATAAGAGAACATGCCTTCCCTAATTAGACTTATTTAAATAAAAACTGTAGCCAAGGCCTTAACTAATCATTTGATGTACTCAAACACTGAACTCCGAGAAGACAAACCTTGCTGGCTTGTTGGAAGGTGCGAACTCAAATATTATACTAATATCTGTACATGAAATCCTTAATGTGAGCTTTCCCTTCTTTCTTGCTTCCTTCCATTTCTATGCACCACATAGCTATTTTGCACCAGAGGGAGCAACCCCTCCTACCTTAGGATTGAGCAAACTAAGTCCCAAGATAAAAGGGTGTGAAGGTTGGCGCAGGCTGGAGAGAGGGGTACCCAAGCCAGATGTGAGTCAAGAGAGGGCATCAGAAAAGATCCTTTGTGCATGTCAGCTTACACAAGCCTCCTACATCCTTATGAGGAACTGGTCCTCTTGCATGAGGAGTCTGGTGCAAAAATGGGCTAAGATGATTTTGCACAGTCATAAGAGGCACCAGGACTTCAAAGCTGGGCCCGTGTCTCCTAAGCCCTTGCCCTGCGCTGTCCCCTAATTCCACCATGCAGAGCTGGCTCCCTGCACAGTGACAGAGGGCTCTAACCTCGGCTGGATTTAGAACTGATCACTCACCACCTCCTCAGCTGTCACAGTCTGGTCTCCCTGGGTCCATCTATAACCTCTCTACAACCCAGCAACCAAGGATGTGCTTGCAAAACATTGGATCATGCATGATCTGGCTTTCCCCATGACTTCTCTCGGTTCCCTTGTACCTCTGCTCAACTCACTGTCCACCTGGCTCCAACTAAGATGTCTCCTGGTGTACCTGGGACACAGCAAGCTCCTGTCTCAGAGCATCTGTGTTTGCTGTTTCCTATCTAGGGATGATGTACCTGCCCAGCACTACAGGTCTTTTCTGAGAAAAGCATCCCTTGAGTCTTCTATTTTAAACTGCTCCTCTCTGACCTCACTTTGGCTCCTACCTAACTTCTGTTTTATCTTTTCCTGCTGTATTGCCACCATTGAACACACATGGGTTTTACCTGTGGGTCTGGTTTGTTTGCCTCAGACGATTGGAACAAACACCTGACTAGAGAAGGGCCTCCTGTCACTCAGAATACCTAGCACATCACAGGGGACTGATGCATATTTGGGAAATCAACGTGTTGAATGGGATTCCAAGGCTGACAGTCCATTCATGAACTGTGTGAAAGGGCTAGAGCTCTGGGTGGGGGAGGGGCTGGGGGAGGGCATGGGGGGTGGGGAGGGTACAACCTGACAAACGGGCAATGAGGAACTGAAAGAAGTCACCTTAAGGGGCTCAACCAAGTTCATCCTTCAAATCACCTCCATGAAAGATCCCTGTCCACGCTACAGACTGGGGACACACGGCTACCACCACGCTCAACATCATTCCCGAGGACACACTCCCATCTTCTCTCCTATTGAGGCCAACAGTCCCAGAACAAGCAAACTCCAGGCATGGATTCAGAGAGGGAATTCCGTGGGCCAAGAACAGCCTGGTGATCTCTTTCATCTCTCTCCTTTCCGTGTAGATTTGAAACCATTACTGCATGGCTTCATTACTTTTCTGTTGCTGTGAAGAGACACCGTGACCAAGGCAACTTATAGACAAGTTTATTGGGGGCTCATAGCTCCGGAAGGTTAGGATCTATGGCTATCATGGTGGGGAGCATGGCAGCAGGCAGGCAGGCAGGCACTGGAGCAGTAGCTGAGAGTTTACATCTTGATTCACAAGTACTAGGTAGATAAAGAATTGGAAATGGTGTGAATTTTTGAAACCTTGAAGCCCCATCCCCCAATGTCACATTTCCTCTGACAAGGCTACACCTACTAATCCTTCCCAAACAGTTCTACCAATTGGGGACCAAACATGCAAATATGAGTCTGTGGAGGTCATTATCTTTCAATCATTGTATAATAATTATACAGATTAATGTATTTTACCATGTCATACCCATATATCTATATCCATATATAGATAGATATGCAACATGTATACACATATATATGTATGTATGTGTGTATATATACATATATATTACATTAGTACAATTTACCTCTTCTTGTTATCCTCACTCAATCTGACTTTCTCAACCTCAGAAGTTTGAATTTCTCTGTTCCAAGTATTTATCAACCAAAGCACCTTGCCTGCGTAATGAAAGGTCTCTAGTTCCCCTAGGTAACCTCTGCCTCTCTGCACAAAGTTTCCTTTCCTTTCTCTTTCTCTTTCTCTTTCTCTTTCTCTTTCTCTTTCTCTTTCTCTTTCTCTTTCTCTTTCTCTTTCCCTTTCCTCTTCTCTCTTCTCTCTCTCTCTCTCTTTCTTTCTTCCTTTCTTTCTTTCTTTTTTTCAAGACAGGGTTTCTCTGTGTAGCCCCGACTGTCCTGGAACTCACTCTGTAGACCAGGCTGGCTTGGAACTCAAAAATCCACCTGCCTCTGCCTCCCAAGTGCTGGGATTAAAGACATGTGCCACCACTGCCCAGCAGCACAAAGTTTTCTTACAGTAAGCACTTCCCTACAAACTTTGGCAGAGCTCCCAAAGGAACTCACAGGGTTCTATGTTCTATTAGCTCTTGGGCAGCTGACGGTGGTTATGAACTTGTCTACACAAGGCCTGATAGTAATGAGGGATTCCAGGCATCTCAGCCTTGTGGATGGTGGAGAAGCAAGACGATATGATGTCAGACCTCAAAACAAACAAACAAACAAACATTACAAAGTGGGAAATGGAACGCTTTTCCAGGGAGGAGCCTGTGTCACAAAACATAGGATGTCTGCCTGCCTCTATTCCCATCCTAAGTCCCCTACAGGTCAGACTGAGGACGGAGCGGGAGAGCATCGTGATAACAACCACGTCATAAGCATCTAACTTTAGAAAAATTCTGGACATATAAATACATGTGCCTTTCGGTTCTGAATTCTAAGAAAGGACCAAGATGACTGTAAGACTGTTCCAAAGAGCAAATAAAATCCCACTGAGAGATGGTATGGTAATTTCTTGAGTTTGCGTCAGTCTGTTTCCAGTAGTTAGCAAAAAGGTGACGGATTTGGGTTACGAAGGCAGTGTTCCACTATAAAAACCTGCTGGTTGCCATGACAATTAACATCTTCACTCCTCCCTTCCCACAGCATCCTTCTTCTGAGTCAAGTCAAAGAAGCCAGGACACCCAGGATTTAGCATTTCCTTTGCACAAGGCTACAAAAGAAAACCCTACAGATGTGCACATATACAGAACACATACTAAACAGCAATCAGAGGTAACCCGATCCTTGAAAAATGGGTACCATTCATTCTCCACACCACAAATCTCCTACAAAACACAAGAGACATCCCTGCAAAGAGGACTGTGCTATAAGGAAGGGAAGGTGAGCCTGAACAGTGGGCACTACTCCTCTGACCCACAGTCTCTCAGGGCAGACTAGGGTCAGTTCTTCCCACAGGAAATCACATGGAGCCAGGACTCCCTAGAGAACAGTCTCTGCCACCCTCAGCATCGGTATTAACTCACAGACCTGTTGTCCCAGCTCCATGAAGAAGGCTCTTAGGTCTTATACATGGCTGGGTATGGAGTGGAGTGCTTAGTACAATGAGGGGAGCTCAAGGACACTGTTGCCTCTCTTGATATTTTTACTAAGACTGGACAGGATGGGGCTCCAAAAACACCCTGTCAGGGCTGGTGAGGTGACTCAGCCAGTAAGAGCACTGACTGCTCTTCCTAAGGTCCTGAGTTTAAATTCTAGCAACCACATGGTGGCTCACAACCACCCGTAATGAGATCTGACTTCCTCTTCTCATGCATCTTAAGTCAGCTACAGTGTACTTATGAATAATAAATCTTTGGGCTGGAGTGAGCAGGGACTGAGTGAGCAAGGCTGACAGACTGGAGCTAGCAGAGGTCCTAAAATTCTTCAACCACATGAAAGCTCACAACCATCTGTACAGCTACAGTGTACTCACATACATAAAATAGATAAATAAATCAAGTTTGAAAAGAAAAACAAAAACAAAAACAAAAATACCCTGTCTGGGATGAAGAGATGGGTACTGCATGCTCTTCCAGAGGACCTGGGGTTTGATTCTCAGCACCTACATGGTGGCTTGCACTAGTTCCAAGGGATCTGATGACCTCTGCTGGCTTCTGCTGGTATTCATCACACATGTGGTGAACAGACATACATGCAGGCCAAACACCCAAAAACATAAGTATGAAATAGTGGTAGGGGTGCGGGTGGGGGTGGAGGTGGTGGTGGTGGTGATGATGGTACACCATGTCTCAGAAGAGGGGCATTTTCATCATCTTGAAGATGAGCCTGGACTGCCTACAACTGAGAACTTCCATCTGCGGTTGCCAATCAAGAACACTGACCCACACCAGGAGTCAAATGAGGTATTAGCCAGGCAGCTACTGTGGGGAGCCGCCCTCACATTCGCCGTTACAAGATGGCGCTGACATCCTGTGTTCTAAGTGGTAAACAAATAATCTGCGCATGTGCCAAGGGTAGTTTTCCACCCCATGTGCTCTGCCTTCCCCGTGACGACAACTCGGCCGATGGGCTGCAGCCAATCAAGGAGTAATACGTCCTAGGCGGAGAATAATTCTCCTTAAAAGGGACGGGGTTTCGCCATTCTCTCTCTTGCACTCTTGCGCTCTGGCTCCTAAAGATGTAAGCAATAGAGCTCTTGCTCTTGCTCTGGCTCTTGCACTCTTGCTCTCTTGCACTCTTGCTCCTGAAGATGTAAGCAATAAAGTTTTGCCGCAGAAGATTCCGGTTTGCTGCGTTCTTCCTGGCCGGTCGTGAATGCGTGTAAGAAGCTACAGCACTACAGATGTCATTTCTTTTGCTCCTCTAAATGTACATCAGGGTCCAGGGAGACATCCTTGAATATATTTGCTCAAAATTCCATTAAGAAAGTACATATGCCGTACTGCAGTGCTGGCACTGAACACTTAACTGAGCCAGCTTCACTAAGAACATCCTGAATGCAGGGTGCTGTTTTATAAACAAAAGTGATCTCGTAGAGATGTTTTGCCAACTTCTTCAGGCAATCTGTAAGTAAGACCTCTTGACATGTCAGCAAATATTTTTACACTGATGCCAGTAAAGGCTTTGTGTGGTGAAGGCAATTCTGACAGCAATACCAATAAAGTGATACCCATGACATAGATGAAGACCTGATGGTCAAATGGGTTAAATGCCGTGGCCAACATCACACTGTTAAGTGGAAAGGCTGCAACTGGAGCCTAAGTTGGTAATCCCAAGTGCTTCCAACCAATAGACAGAACTTCCCACACATCTCAAGAGCAGTGACCCAGAAACCTAGTTGTAAGCCCCAGTGACTGCTGGGTAGTGGAAATCTGGGTGTTTGGTTGACTTCTTGGGCCCTTGCTATATCTTCCTAGAGAAACACTTAGGAGGCAGAGGCAGGTGGACCCCTGTAAGCTCCAGGCTAACCTGGTCTGCAAAGCACATCCCAGGCCATCCAGGGCTACACGGTGAGATCACGTCTCAATAAACAAACAAAATAAACATCTCATGAAGTCCTAATCCCCAGTATGTCAGAATTTCACTATATCAAGAAAAGGCCTTTGGAAGGATAAGTTAAGCTGGGTAGCAATCCAATATAAAGGTGCCCTTACAAGAAGGGAAAATGCAGACATACAGTATACAGGAAGATGATATAAAAACAACAGGTGGGGGTTGGGGGGGGAGGGTGGCAGCGCTCTGGGGATCTCAGGAGGGAGGTCCCATGGTTCTCACAGAGTCCTGTTGATATCATGGCCTCCCACTCCAGCTGCACTGCTGTGTTGCGGGGCTAGAACACACGTAGCAGATCAAGGAGACTATAGGTTAAGAAAGAATACAGCTCTACTTGCACACAACATGCACAATAATATTTAAATGTGTGTTTTGCTGTATCCTGAAGTATCTAAATGTCTAAAAACAAAATGCCCAATGAACACGATTGTGAGCTCACCCTCCCATAGACATCTTTTCATAGTGTTGGGGTGTGCCCATAAGAAAAACACTCCACCACACACCCACACACCAGAGCCCTTCACCATTCTTCATTTCTGTCCATGCCTATCACAGTACTCTGAAAAAGATACTGCCACTACTGATCAAGAGAGAGGAGCGGGTGCTGTGGGGAGGAACCCAGGTTGAGGGTCCTCCTGGGCTATGCCCTGAGATCCTGGTAGCCAGCAGGATTACAGGAGGAATTACAAAAGAATGATGCTAAATTAAATAAGAAGCAACACGGGGGGGGGGGGGGGGGGATGGTGCCAAGACTGTATCACTGCATTCTAGAAAAGCTGAGCTGTAAGGTCAAAGGTCAGATCAGGGGCTGAAGGGTGCTTTTGGAAGCATGGAAAATACGCTATATCCTAACTGGTTGAAAAATGGCAAGACTCTGCCTTTATATGTAGAATGAATGAATATATATATATATGTGTGTGTGTGTGTGTGTATGTATATGTATGTATATATATGTATATATGCATATATGTATATATACACATACATACACATATACATATATATATACATGCACACATATATACAATATTTATAATATATACATATAGAACACATAAATACTCAGAAAGGGGACATTTTACCTACGTGAATTATGTCTCAATTACTAAGATATTGACATCAACTTTTATACACATTAACGGGGGAGAGAAGCTGAAGTCTTGACAAGATCTGAAAACTGCCTCTTGGCACACTCACAATCACTATATGTGCTTTTAGGCAAGATAAAAATATGCATGTTTAAAATAAATACTATCCAATACCTAGGCACACAACCTACAAAATATAAAAATTCCTATTAAAGATATTTAAAAAAAAAATGTATAAAAATCACTGCTTAAGTAGAAGCGGTTGGGAAAGCTATTGAAGAGTGGGTGGTTGCCCAGCAGGATGGCTCTGTGAGCAAAAAGGCTTGCGTGCGGCCAAGTGTGATGATCTGAGTTCAATCCCTGGGATCCACGAGGTAGAGGAAGAGCTGTGCTTCGACTTCCACACAATGTACCCCCCAATAAATAAAAAAAGCTCTCAAGAATGGACCATAAGGCTGAAGACATTCTTTTTCTTCTGGTCTAGCTCTCCCCCTCTGACGTATATTCTCCAGAGATGCTCTCCCCTAGGGATAGAAACCTCAGAACCAACAGAGAAACTGCTCATCATTAGAACTGCTGTGCACACACTCTGTTCCCTTCTCCGTTGTGTACTGAAGTAATGCACAGCAGTTTAAAGAGGAGGGAGGGGATGAAAGTGAGGGAAATCTCTCTCTGTCTCTCTCTCTTACACACACACACACACACACACACACACACACTCCACAATGATGAGAAAGGGCAAGTTTCTAGAGATACTACTTGTATGACCAATAGTATGATGCAAACACATTGGATTGGATTGGTTTACCAGTGGGTAAAGCCGTGCTTGAGGGATGGAGAGCTGGGAGTAAGCAGAGGAGAGACCACACCCACACAGCTGCACCTGGGGCGGTAACCAGAATCTGATGCAAACAAGGAGGGAGATTGGTAGAGGTTCCATGGGAAGTTAGGGATCTTAACTTTTCCCCAAATGACCCTCCCCGCTTCCGAATCGGAAGGATTTAGTTACCATGAGGAATTCTGCCAACCTACGATTGAATGGAAACCACTGGGCTAACAGTTTGATACACTCCTCAGCAGCTGTCAATCATTCTCCCCCCCCTATGCAATAGCTGCTGTGTCTGACAGACCATTTCATCACCTTAGCATTCTAGAATCTGACATCACTGCAGTTACATCCACAGGGCACTGGCTTCAACCTTAAATTAAATTCAACCAGCAAAGCAATCATAAATGCTAGAAAATTAAAATCTGGTGAGACTTTAATAACTTTGCTGTCCTTTAAAGAAAAAAAAAAAAGTCATGCTTATTTTAGGCTGGTGTGTAAACTAAGAAAGCAATTACTTTAGAGGAGCCTCTACTGACAAAATGTCCAAGACTTCCAAAATGCCTGAGCAGGAGAAAAAAACAATAGTTTTTGTGTTCAGAAGTAGCTGCTTCATCTTTCACTTGTGTCTTATTATTTATCACCCTTTTGTTGTCAGAATCATCCCAAACACAGGAATTATTTTAAAATGCGCAACTTAAAGAAAGCCACGAGAACACATGCCTACTTTCATTTGTGTTCTATCTCACAGAGCTGGTCAAATTCCTCAGCAGTAGGATCAGGTGCCTCCACCCACCCAGACAGCAGGGCATTTGTAGGTGCTAGAAAATGACATGGAATGAGAAAGTGTCCCCAGCTGTTCCTGGGAACAGGGGAAGGAAGGAAAGAAGGGAGGGAGGGGTAACTTTGGTGCCCAGGAGCACCAGTTCACGGAGCCCCATACCTGGCCAGCACGTGAGGAAGGCTTTGGTCCACCTTATATAGCCAATACTATGTGGTGATTTGCTTGTAAGGGAGGGCACCTTGCCCAAATGAAAGCATGCAATATAAACATACTCCCGCCACCCTGACGATGCTCCTGGGTCGGGTTATGGAATGTAAATGTTAGTTTCTGGGCACAGACAACAGCTCCAACCTGTCTGTGTATCAAACACAGAACTAGAGGCAGGCAGATGGCTCCAAGATCATCACAGGTACATGAAACAACCTCTAAGAATTCAGTTATACTTGGCCAGGGGCAATGGGGAACAGAAAACAAGAACAAGGTAAGAAATAGCATATCACCTCCAGATCTGAAATCTTGTAATGTCATCAAGGGTTAAACGAACGTCTTATGGTTTAAATGTAAAACGATCTCACGGGATCTCGTTTGAACACTTGGGTCACCGGGCCAGAGGTGCTGTTTTGTGAGGCTGTGGAACCTGTGAGTGGTGGTGGGACCTAGTGGGAAGTAGATGAATCGCTAGGCTGAGACAAGGCTAGCTCCACTTCTAGCCCAAGCTTTCTGCTTCCTGGTTTATGCCTGGAACAAGCTGCTGCCCCCTGCTCCTGCCATAGACCAAGCTGCTCCTGCTGCCATGCCTTCGTGGCCTGGAAAAACTATATCCTCTCAAACCATGAGCCACAATAGAGTCTTACTCCTTTAAACGGTCTCTGTCAGGTTTACCTTACTGTTGGGGTCTTAATCTGGGTCTTAATCACACTGCCCTGGTTGAACTGAAACTTGCTATATGGAGCTGGCTGGCTTCAAACTGACAGCAATTCTCCTGCCTCTGCATCTCCAATGCAGGGATTTCAGGAATGTGCTACTACCATACCTGGCCCTTTTGAGTACTTTGTCACAGCAGGAGCTTGGTGAGAAGCCATTTTTGTTTTGTCACTTGTGTGTTTGGAGGTCAGAGGTCAGAGGTCAGGCTTTGTTTCTTCCCCCTCTGGGTTCCAAGGATTGGATCCAGGTCCTCAGACTTGCACAGCAAGACCTTCTCCCCACTGAGCCATCTGTATTCACAGGCACACAAACCTTCACTGTCCCCAACTCCCTCCTTTGGCCTCTCTTTGTAAAGGATACTGGAATCATGCCTGCCTGAAGTTTTCTAAATGCTTCAACTAGAGTTCTCAAAATGCACATTTCAATTCCTTGAGGCAGGAGGTTGGGGGAGAGGGGAATGAAGATTCAGAATAAATGCATCAGAATTACAACCAGCTGAGTTCATTAGTTTTTAAAACTCAAAGAAAAAGATAAAATAATTAAGTTCCGTCCATATGGGAAGCAGTATATTTTTAAAAACAGGTAACTATGCAAAAAAAAAAAAAATAGTGTTGGAACATATGGAAAGCAGCCAAGAGATTCTACCTAGTTCCAAAATCCAAAGGCAGGGAAACGAAAATCATAAAACGCATTAGGAGAACACAAGCATCCTGGGCTTGCGGAGAGCAAAGGCTATCCGAAGAAACCTCCACACCTAAGCACTTCCAAATGTCTGCATGGCAGGTCTGCTGCTATTACCCAGTGTTTTCTATGTATGTCCTATATATGTTACTACATGTTCTCTATATGCTAGCTCTATCTATGCCCCTCCATCCTCACAGAGCATAAACCAGCATGATTAGCAGACTTCTAAGACAGTAGCCAACATATGATCCTCCTCACCCTGGATGCCCGCAAGACTTGAGACAGGACCTTACTCCATGACTAGGCTATCTTCTATGGCAAAGGGCAAGGAATTCTCCAAATACAATTAAGGCTCCTAATCAGTTGACATAAATCAAAACAACATATATGTCGGCCCTGGCAAGCTCAAAACAAGGATCTAGAGGTAAGAGAGCCAACGGACTGGGGTCTGTAGGTCTTGAAGAAGCAAGCTGTGAAGGGGCCATGTGGCAGGGAATGGTAGACAGCCTCTGAGGGCTTCAGTTGCAAGAAACATAACTTTGTGAGCAACCAGAGAGCTTACAAAAGGACCCCTGGGTCTCCCTTGAGACTTCTGTCCTGCCTGACACTTTGATTTCAGGCTGATGAAACTCTCAGGGGATGTGGTTGTAGTGCACCCAGACTTCGAGCCAGGCAAACCATGGAACAATGAGCAGACTTTGTTTCAAAGATGCTCCTGTGCAATTGTTACATGGTAAGAGAAATGGATACAGTCAGGAATAACAACACTGGGGAACCGCATGCCCATGGCAACTTCTCTAATAGATAGAAGGCTCCTGCAAATCTGCTCCGAAGTTGAGTGTGTATGTGGCCAGAATAGATAAACAGGGGGCTCACACATAGACAAATGCTTGCTCTGAGCCTCTGACAACACAATCAACCTGTTGTGTTTCTAGTTCTGTAGCCTATGACAACACAATCAACCTGTTGTGTTTCTAGTTCTGTGAGACTTAACCATCTGGAGGAAGTGGCTTAGAGGATACAGGGGAATGTCACTACTGTCCCCAGCAGTTTCTTGTAAAATCAAACACTGTACAAAATTTAAAACTTTCATATACAACCTGCCTCATTTGCAACAGGAAAATAGTTGAAACGAGCCACCAGTTTCACCTAGCATATCAATAGGAACCAAAATCCCAAGAAAGCTTGGGTGTTTGAGGATGTGAGCCTCGGCTCAGTAGTGTATTATTCCTGGTGGGTCTATAAATGGTTGCTTGTTGGTTTGTTTTCTGTACACAGAGTGGGGAGGGGGAGAGGGGAGGGGAGAGGGGAGAGGGGAAGGGATAGACAGACAGAGAGTGCAATCGGGAAAGCTGTTTTGAGTAGAACCTTGGCTGTCAGCTTGGACCCACGATTTGACTGTGAGCCATTTGTCTCACCAGCTCCCAGACACCCCTTCCTCAGGAACCCTCTCCAAGCCGAGGCTGGTCCTTGGCACAGTCTCATCTTGCCAGTCCCCAGAGCATCATTTGTACTGACCCATTCAACATTTACAAAGTCTCGACCATGTACCAAGGCTCCAAGCCCAGGTGAAGAGACCGCACCACATCCCTAGAGAGTATATAATGGGTGCCTACAATCATGGAGGAACTGGTAGTCCTCTGTGAAAGGGATCAGGTCAAGTGCTGGACTGACTGAAGGACTGACATTATTTGAGAGACTCTGGGTTATCAGGTTAAGCAGCTGGGATTCTGTGCTAATGCACTGATAGGACTATGAACATACATTATCACAGTTTGAATATCCAATGATCCCCCATTGTTAAACAAATGCTTGACATCCTAGCTAGTGGGACGATTTGGGGACATTCTGGAACCTTGAGGACAGTGGTTCTCAACCTTCCTATTGCTGTGACCCTTTCATGCAGTTCCTCATGCTGTGGTGACCCCCAACCATAAAATTATTTTCGTTGCTACTTCACAACTATAATTTTGCTACTGTTATGAATCCTAATGTAAATATCTGTGTTTTCCAATGGTCTTAGGCAACCTTTGGGTAAGGGTCTGTGGTGGTTTGAATAGGTATGGCCCTATAGAGTCATGTGTTTAAATGCTTGGTCCATGGGGAGTGGCACTATTAGGAGGTGTGGCCTTGTTGGAGGAAGTGTGTCACTGTGGGGATGGGCTTGGGGTCTCCTATGCTCAAGCTCTGCCCACTGTGGAATCTAGTCTCCTCTTTGGTTCCTGCAGATCAAGGTATAGAGCTCTCAGTTCCTTCTCCAGCACCATATCTGCCTGCATGCTGCCATGCTTTCTGCTAGGAACCTCTGAAACTATAAGCCAGGTCCAATTTGTTGTGGGTGGCCCAGATGCTGCTTATATTCTGATGTCCTGTTTCCTCAGGAGGGGCTGCCCCCAACAAGCAGGTGATCTCAAGTGAATCTTTTACCCATTTTAACTGGTCAACAAAGGCTAGAGCCTGTGATTGGGCAGTAGTGGGGAAAGGTGTGATGGGAGGTGTTAGGGAGTGGGAGAGAGGGGAACGAGAAGAGAGGAGTAAGGATGGAAGAGGAGGAGGAAGTCATGATGGACAACCACATGGCCAGAAGAAACTGCAAGTAGCAAAGGGTCTTATAGCTGGGGAATAAGTTAGCATAGTGCTAGATGTGCCCAATCTAGGCACATAGCTTATAATCATAATTGTGTGGATTGTGATATATATATATACTTATTGGGGTTGAAAATTCCAGTAACAATTGGTGTTTAATGTGGGGCGCCATCTGTAGTGGTATTTAATTAATCCATTCTAATCTCCCAGCAGCTACTGCCCCAATGTTGTGACTTCTCAATGAAAGACACACACTCAGCCTTATATGTAATATGCCCTATGAACTGCCATGATGGGGAAGCAGAAAGATCAGGCCTGCGAAGTGCAGGACAGAGAGACTGCCAACCATGGCCCAGGAGGGCTGTAGGCTGGGACGGTCAGGATGGAATACAGGTTTTAGTAAGTAATAATTCAGGAATATCAGAGGGGAGAGTGTGCTAGCCTCATGGAGGTTTGGGAGTGGCCCTGCCATTGAGTTGCTTAGGGCATATTAAATATATGGCATGTTCTGTGTATGTGTGTGTGTGTGTGTGTGTGTGTGTCTTTCATTCGAAAATGCACAACATCAGGGCAGTAGCTAGGAACTCACACTGCTGCCGCAGGGAGATTGAGCAAATTAATCAAAAACTGCTACACCAATTAAATGTCATCTTTTATACAAGTTGTCTTGGTCATGGTGTTACTTCACAGCAATAAAACCCTAACTAAGGCAGGGTTGCTCAGTACCCCCAAAGGAGTCTAGACTCACAGGTGGAGAACCACTGGTTTAGGAGAAATAGTCTAGCTAGAGGAATTAAGTCGCTGGGCACATTGTTCTTGGAGGCTGTCACTGTTCCCCAGTCCCTTCTCCTCTTTGTGTTTTTTGTTTGTTTGTTTGTTTTTTTGTTTGTTTTTTTTTTTTGCCCACCATTAAGTGAGTACTCTTTGCCACCCATTCCCACTACCATGAAGTTCTACCTCAACATAAGCCCAGAATCAACAGAACCAAAGACTACAGACTCAAAGTTAAACTAAGCAAAAAGCAGTCTTCTCTTCAGTTCCATTGCCAATGTCATGTGCTTTATCACGGTGACAAAGCACCTAACACGCATACTTACTATAAAGATAAAGCTGAGGAGTTCATAATCTCAGGTTATCTCTGCTTCCATTAGAAGCATCTTACGGTGTTTCTGCCTGAGCCTCTACAGTAGGGCACGCCCCTTCCCTATGCCTGCAGATGAGTGCCTGAGAACACTAGGACACACAGTCTTCCTGAAGCATGGGGTCTCATCAGGGAGAGTCAACAGAGGCTCACTTGCCTTCTTCTCATCTAGAACGCACGTGAGCACCTCACCCCAGCAACTGGTCATGCTACAGTGAGCCACAGCCCTCAGTCGTGCTTGTTCTACGTGCAGACCCTGAAATGCATGAGACTGCTACATTTCTTCTGTCTCCGCAGAGTCCCTTGTTGCTTTTTCCACTGGGCTCGTAAGCCCTTTGCCTGATGCCAGAACAATCATCAGCTCTTACTGAATGGGCCGCACACTGTCAGATAAATGGAGATCCATGCCAGCCAGTGATTCATCCTCAAACAGAGGGCACCTGTTCCAATTAGTGAGATTAAAATAGTACATCGATGACGATCTGAAGTCAAGTTTGGCCTTTCATGATGATCACAATAGATTTACAAGGCAGGCAGAGGGACTTCTGACCCCCTGACCCCTCGTACAAATGCAAACATTTAGGTTAACCATTTTAGGTGCTACAGCATAGCTTTCAGTTAGGGCATGACTTTTGGACAACGGTCACACATCAGAGACTGCTTCTCAGCTAGGGCATGATTTTGGACAACTCCATTCCAGACATCACTCAACTGCCTCGCATTCCAAGTCAACATACACAGAGTAATTGTGTTCAATCTGACTTTAAAACAACCCCATGCCGCTTAGAATTTCCCTTCGCCTCACAATCTGGGTATGATCTTTGAACGCTATCCTCCTCTATCTTCTAGGGGTTCTGCTCTTTAGCAGAAGGTCTTCCACTGGCTGCCTCAGTTTCTCTCGGGTCACTATTAGCCCAAAGAGAGCATCGTGAAGATGCCCACAGCCTGGGGTGAACACAACTCCTTCCCAACCTCCTTCAAGGATTCCCACCGGGGAGGCTACCGTCCACCTACCACAGTGGGTATCTGTTCATTGCAAACAGCCCTTGTGTTAGGCTAAGTAACTAGTCTCTCTACCTGGCTTGGTACACAAAGAATCTGAAGTGTGTTACAGAAAACACACACGTAGAAGTGTCTGAATTATGATGGCTTGATGTGTATGGTTTCTCAACTTTCGAAAAAGTAGGAAAGCGATTTGCATGCCATAGAACCAAACTGAGGATGGTGGCATTTTCCCCCACAACGTCCACAGAGTTGGCAATCCACCAACTACGTACACCAGGTTCCCTCCAGGTCACCCCAGTGTAAGCTAAAAACTAAGCTACTAACAACAGTAGAAATACATTGAATGTACCAAACCTAAGAGCTTAGCCTTGGCTACCTTGAACGTGCTCTTGACATTCAGAGTTGCCTACGGTAAATGAAACTGACCTCACAAAGCCCGTGCTATAAACAGAATGGCTCGTGTAGTCTCCTGGATACTGTACTGAAAGAGAAACTGGAACCAGGTTATTTGACTATGCTTCCCAACCACGGTAAAGTCAAAAACCAAACCAAACCAACAACAACTTACTGAACGATTGATGGTCTCTGTGCATAATGCAAACAAATGTATGCAAAAAAGCACACAATCAAAACAAGGCTGGGGGGAGGGGGGACAAAACAAACAGAAAAAATTAAAAGAGGAATCGAATATCTTACTCAGTTCCACTGAGATTTGGATTTGAGTTTCTTACTGGGCAAAGTTGGGAAGATATGCTTCTGAGCACCTTCTAGTCCAATATGTCCACTAAGTATTTCAGGACAGGATGTGGGACCAGCTGCTCTGAGATTAGTACTTTCCTTAATGGTTCTGAATTCCTACAGATGGCCAGAGGCAAAACCATCCAACAACAGGAGGGGGCTGAGGAGGTTTCTCTTTTCAAGCCTCAACTCAATCCGGCTGATCCAGTCCAGGAGAAAGGCAGGGCAGAGACTCCCACAAAAGCCCCACCCCTTGCTCACAGCTCACTCTGGGACTGCAGGCCTCAAATTCAGACAGCACTTAGCATAGTCACGGTGACATTAAAAATAATAATAATAATAATAAATTGAAGACTTAAAGAATGAGCTGATTTAGAAATATTAAGTAAATAATAGTGCTGATGGCATCAAGCTGGGTGTGGGTGGCGTGGGGATGGCTGAAGTCTGGGAAACTCTGTGGTAGGCCGTGAGTGACTCAACCAACACGATACCTGTCAGCATTTTTTTTTCTAATGCCACTTCCGGTGGTGGGTCACACAGCTGGTAGGTAGAGGGGACATTCAAGTCCATGCTCTCAACTATTGGTTTGTTCCTCAAAGTTGGGAACCTGCCTGGAGGGTGTCATCACAGACAATGAAGGTGTAACCGGGTGCTTAAGAAGTGTGCCTCTGATGTGGTGGGGAAGGGAGTGTCTGAGGAAATGTACCAGGAGTGTGGCTCTGGGCCTGGCCGTATGGCAAAGTACTCACTAGAAATGACAGGGAGGGAGAACTACATCTGACAGATAGACTTAAAGGTACATCTAGGTCTAGCATTTAGGTAGAAATGTCTAGTCCTCTACAGTAAGGCATAGCACAGATGTCTGGTGCTAAAAAAGTAGAAGCCACATTTCACTCCAGGCCAGGCTCAAGTCAGTGAACACCGCAGAAGTCCTTTACAGAGTCACTGGGGTCTGACACTTTGTCTGCCGACACTTTGTCTGCCGTCTCTCAGCAGGCCATTCGATGCTCTGTCTATTCTCCCTTCCCCCATACCCCTGCAATGAAGCAGGCAACATATTCCCTAGCCAAGAACCAGAGTGGTTTGGGGGCTGAGTTTAAGACTTGGCTGTAAATGTATACACACACACACACACACACACACACACACACACATATATATGCATATATATATATATATATATACACACACACATATATACACACACACACATATATGCATGTATATATACACACATACACACACACATATGCATGTATACACACACACACACATATATATGCAGGTCAAATGTTCTCAATCAAAAGCTCAAAACATTCTGACATGTTGGTTTTGGATACCAGCATGATGCAACACGTAGAAAATGCCAAACCTGAACTTTTATGTGATGGGCCACATAACACAGGCATGTAAATATGACATAAAAGGATCTTTAGGCTATGCACATCCGGGTGTATATGAAACCTAAATAGTTTGAGTTTAGACTTGAGTGCCAAAGCCTTCAAGGTATTTTGTGGTACATACGCAAATATTCCAGAATCCAAAGAAAACGCAAACTCTGAACCCCTTTTGATGCGATCTAGCACCCCAGGTGTTCAAGTTTCGGTCTGCCCGCCCGCCGACCACAGGGCTGCTGAGCACAGCAGGTGCTAGAAGATTCTCGGGATGGGAGGCTCACAGAACCAGATGCTTCAGAGGCGACAGGAGCCAGGTGGGAGGGATTTCGAGCTGCATGCCTGCAGAATGCACGCTGCACTGAACGGCCTGTGCATCTGTGCATCATTCCCCGCTTCCTGTCCCAGCTGGCAAGCAGCCAAGACCAGGATGAGCTCACTCCGCTGAACTTTATACGGAAAGCACAAAGATGCTGAAAGGGGGCCTTGAGAAAGATGCTCTGAAACGGCGAGGATCCCGTGCAGCCACGTGGCTTTGTACATTTGCTGCGGCTTCTCTTCCTCCTTCCCCCCACAAAACTTCAAACAAACTCAGGATACTGATCTAACACTAAATCACTCAAATACATGGCTGTTACCTAGAAAAGCCCCCAGGCTTTTAAGTCCATTCAATGAATTCTTCACTGAAAACAAGTGTGTGTGTGTGTGTGTGCTTGTGGCGGCGTATATGCTCATACATGTGTGGGCCTGTGGGGGTATGTGCATTGGCAGGGTATACGCTCATGCATGTGTGGGCGTGTGTGGGTGTGTGCATTGGCAGGGTACACGCTCATGTATGTGTGGGCGTGTGGGAATGTGCATTTACAAAGAACAGAGATGTATGTCAGGTGTCTTCCCTTATCATTCGCCACCTTATGCTGTTTCTTTGATTTTAAGATTACACTTATTTGCAAACGTTTATTTAGGGGAGGGCATGAGTGTGCCACAGCACTCTATGAGAATCAGAAGACAACTTGTGGGAGTCAGTTCTCTCCTTTCACCATGTGGGTGTCAGGGATTGAACTCAGGACATCAGTCTTGGCAGCAATCACTGTTACCCCTGAGCCATCTCATCAGCCCCCCCCCCCACCTCCTCTTTTTTGAAGACAGCACTCTGACTGAATGTGAGCCTTGCTGTTTCCTAACCACCAGGCTGTCTGGCAAGTGAACTCCCAGGATCTGACTGTCTCTGCCCTGTAACTCTAGAGTGACAGGCTCTGTAAGCTATGCCAGCTTTTATACAAGTTATTAACCTGAAATAAATCCAGTCCCTTTGTTGTCCTAGCAAGCATACTAACCCGGTGAGCCACCTCCCAAGTCCCTCCACCCAAAGGAATTGTACGTTCATTCTCCCTAGGTTAATTTAGATAACCTTCCTATAAACTTTGCAATTAACTTGGTGGGGCCTGAGTCCAAGCCCCAGCAGTATACATAGTATGTATTTTAAAATATGTACTTGACTTAAAACAGACATTTGACATGTGTTTGTTTTAAATATACACATATATTTTTAAAGCAATTATTTTTAAAGGGACTCCCTGTTAAGATAGAAAATAGTCAGTCCCAACCAGTCTGTATTAGTTATAGAATTTTACTGGTTATAGTTTGAGTGACACACTTTTCCACTTGTGCTAATGGAATGGTCTAAATTCCCTTCCAGGGTCAGGGGTTGGGTGGGTCAATGGCAGAGTATATGTTTACCATATGTAAGGGCCCTAGGTACAATCCCCAGCACATACATATATGTGTGTGTGTGTGTGTATATATATATATATATACACACACACACACACATATACGTATATACGTATATACGAATATACGTATACACATACACATATACATATATTCACTTCAACATCTAACATGGCAAACTTTGGGGTCTAAACTCCAAACCCTGCACCATATGAGTATGGGCTGTCTGTCCATCAAAATAGAGGACCTCCTAAAGGTGCTGGTGTGGCCCCTGGGTTATTGCTTTTCCAGTTCATCTGAATCATTCTCCTTTATACTCCTCGTGTCTTTAGAGCTGAGACATGCAAGGGCCCTCATTGAATGCCATGCATTTCCAGAAGCCAACACTAAAAAGATCTGCCCTCTGCAGAGCGTTCAAAGTGCTGGATACACCACCCCCCCCCCCCCCCCCCCCCGGGTTCCACACAAAGACAACCCCTGAAGTGGCAGTCAGCAGTACTTCCTTCTTCCACCTTAGGGGTCACTCATCATCAGCAGGGGTTGGGCCGAATGCTGCAGACGCCTGGCACATGGCCTAACGCATGCAACAGTTCCCCAGGGGAAGCAGGCTGACAGACAGCTTCTGTAGAAAGGTAACTGAGGCCCTGTGCTCATGAGCTCACCACGGGGATTCAACCAAGGTGGAAACTCTAGAACCAGCAGCCTGAACCACTCTGGTGTGCTTCCTCAGAGTGTGGCGAGGGAAACACGAGAGGCTTGTTTCGAGGGACTTCCCAGGAGATTGCCTGGTGACGACATGTGGGACACAGAGAACAAGAGTGAACGGTCATCTTAGCCAGGAAACAGATTTGCAGGCACCATCTGAACTCAACACTCACAGGAACCTTTACCATGCACCACGCTCATCCATGGCCCACCCTCTGAAGACCCAATATCAGGCTAAAAGAGAAGTCCCCAATTTAAAAAATTATTTGGTAGGGGTGCTTTGCCGTGTGTATGTTTGTGTAGTGTGTGCACGCGCAGTGCCCTTGGAAGCCAGAAGAGACTGTCAGATTCCCTGCTACAAGAGGTACAGATGGTTCTGAGCTACCCTGAGGATACTGGGATTCATACCAGGGTCTTCTGGACTAGTCTCCAGAACTCACAGCCTCTGAGAAATCTCTCCAACCCTGCTCGAGTTACCTTAAACTATGACCTTACTTAACACCCTTTAAGACTTCTCCACACCCCTAAACAGAATCCTTCCCCTGGGCATTATAAAAAGTCCACAAGTTACCATTCCATATCATTCAGTCAAAAACTTTACTTGGAGCACAGGACTAGGCACCAACAGTCAGAAAGGAGCATGTCATAATAAGAGTCTAGAATACACAAGTCAGAAAGGAGCATGTCATAATAAGAGTCTAGAATACGCAAGAGGGGAGGTGCTTTGAGGGAGCCGGGCACAGCTCGCTCTCTCTCAGAGCAGCCAAGTGGGTTACCAGGACGGAGCTGCTTAAGGTGTCCATTCAGATGATCAAGACATCAGAATCCACCCCAGGGGCCACCAGGGAAGTGGTTAAGACCAAGCCATCTCCACTTAGAAGGCCAGGGGGGAGCCTGGGACTGAAGCACTTACCCACTCACTTGTCCTGATATGCATGATGTGAGTGGTGTGTGCTGGCTACTGTTGTCACTACATCCTCTCCACGCATGTTCTTTTTGCCTCATTGAAGAAGGATGCTCAACAAGTCCAACACTTCCCTTCAGCTCGCACCCCCCCCCAACCCCCACATCATCTGCACAGTGGCTAGAAGATGCACAACGCATGCACACTGATGTTCCTTTGAGAAGGAATGAAAAGTCCTGATTCTGATTCACACCGTTCAGTGAATCATAGCTCCTTCGTCTTTTTCTCTCACCACCCCCTCCACCGAAAACACACACACACACACACACACACACACAATTAGGAAACAGTGAGGCTAAAAACACACTGCACTGCCGATTCTCCGGGAGACAGGGGGAATTTTCATCTGGGACTCTGGGTTTTTGGCTCCAGGAATCCCGGAAGCGTCTAAAGGAAAACATATTTCGAGATCCAACTTGATGGCAGCTGTCTTGCTGTCTTGCCGCTCTGCAGCGGATGTGACAGGCATGCGTGAGCTACTGGTGGCGGCTGGCAAGTCAGTCAGTCATCTCTGAAGGCAAAGCCAGTGAGCCTGCGGCAAAGCATGGCTCCAAACAAAACAAAACAAAAACAACAACAACAAAACATATGCACCATCAACCTACCCCTCCGAATGTGAACAAATTGACTTGGGACTGGCTATGGTCATAGCGAGAGTCTCTTTGCTTAACTCTAGAATGAAACAAAACACTGATTAAAGCGGTCCTTACAAACTACTCATCGTGCCACCTCCCTGGGCCAGGAGCACCTAGAGTCAGGTTCCATCTGCCCTACTTCCTTCCCCGGGAACAAGCAAGCAATCGACTCACTCTTGCTCAGCTAGCTCCCCTGGGAGGGCCACGACACCTCCCTCTTCCTGACAGCCTCTGGCTATCATTCAGCACCCACCAGTGTGTTACAGGTGTGGCCCTGGGGCTCCACACAGGTTCTGCTTCAGGCCTCAGACACTTCTGTATTTATTATGACCAAGTCTTTCTGTGAAAGGCCTACATCGCTGTGGGCCACAGTATACACAAGATATACCCACCAGGTACCAAGCTACCAGGGAGACCAGGAGTGCTAACTTACTCCAGAGTTCTTTCTGATGTGCAGAACCTGCACCTGGGGCATGGAAGACGCTCAGTGGGTTTGTCACAAAATTAGGTGTCTTTTAATTTTCAGGCTCGTGGGGCCTCCTGATAACATTGTATAAATATATAAATAAATAAACAAAATAAGCTCGCCACCTATTGGGTTCTTATTAGGCGCCTCAGGATTTATGGACCTTACTGCCATCCATTCCTTAAACCACCCCTTATTGCACAGAAGAATCTAAAGCAAGGGATGATCAGAGGGTCCAAGCAAGCCACACTAGAGCGGGCAAGCCTGATGAAGGGGAGTCTGTGAGAAAAACACTCTAGTCCTCCCTTGGAGGCTTGATAAAATAGAAATAGTTAAAGCCCTAAGTGGGTTAAGGACCAACTGCAGAGATGTCCAAGAAAGCCCCATGGTTGACAGTGTAATAGGGAAAAGCGGGAGAGTCATAGCATTCTAACAGCATTAGGGTCCTAGCATTCTAACAGCAAGAAAAAAAAAATCCCCTTCACATACAGAAGAAAGCAGTAGCAATCACACAACTGTCAACTAAAAGAACAAACAACCTCTTATTTAAGATTCAAATTCACAATGTAAGGAATGGGCTGATGCCCCAGGTTCTATTGGTGTCCCCCTACTGTGATGGTTTGTATATGCTCAGCCCAGGGAGTGGCACTACTAGAAGGTGTGGCACTATTGGAGTGGGCATGGCCTTGTTGGAGTAGGTGTGTTGCTGTGAGTGTGGGCTTTAAGACCCTCATCCTAGCTTCCTGGAAGCCAATATTCTGCTAGCAGCCTTCAGATGAAGATGTAGAACTCTCAGCTTCTCCTGAGCCATGTCTGTTTGCCATGCTTTTGCCTTGATGTTAACAGCTAAAAGCATTATTATCTATTAGGATTTGTCCTCTCTGGGTACCAACTATACTTAGAGACCTTTCACATTGCAGTGCTCTGTACAGGGTGGGTGGAATTTTAAGTATTGGACTGAACCTCTGAACATGTAAGCTAGCCCCAATTAAATGTTGTCCTTTATAAGACTTGCATTGGTCATGGTGTCTGTTGACAGCAGTAAAACCCTAGCTAAGACACCTATCATCTCCAGTAGGGACTAGAGTCTCAGAAAAGTTATTTGGGGCCTTGTCCTGGTGATCAACCAGTTGAGAGCCATGTTTCTATCCTTAGAGCTCCAATAGTTTGTAGAAGGTTGGTCTAATTCAGCTTGTATTCAAATGCTGAATTCTGTACCCCAAGGCAAGCAGATCCACACACATCTGTTATGTGAACCTTGCCCCTCCCCCAAGTTATCCATGATTGGTTAATAAAGATGTCTACAGCCTGGGCTGGGCAGTAGAATGGGCAGAGTGAGGGTTCTGGACTTGAGGTCTCAAGCAGGGACCAAGAGAAGAAAGGATACTGGGGTGGGGGTGGGAAGAAGCCACCCCAGGGTAGGTGAATCATGAGCTCATGACCATGAGGACCAGGCTGTTAGAGTAGGAGTGGCCCCAGTGGAACATGAAAAGTGACATCTCAGGGTGGATATCTGGAGGTTACTGACAAGGAAGTAACAAAATAGCACAGAGAGTTGATATCTGCCCAGCTCTAGTGCTTTAAGGCTAATTATAAATATAAAGGTGTTTGTGTCTTTTATTTGGGAACTAAATAATCTAAGGTGGGGTAGAAACCCCCAAATAATATTTACATATTCAATAATATTCAACAACAGTTCATAGCTGCACCCAAGCGGCTAAAGGGAATGCTAAGTGGCATTAGGAAACATTTAAAGTGACAACCAACTAGCAAAAGGAAAAAAAAAAAAAACTGGACTCACATAATTAACAAAATCTAGCTAAAATGTGAAAGACAGACTGCCTATATTCTTAATATAGGTTTTGGTGACAGGCTCTGACTATCTAGGGCATAAAGGAAAAATAAAACAACACAGGCTCTAATTATGTATGCTCTTTCTTTTAAAGAAGAAAGATGTTATGTGTGTCAAGTTAACAAGCATCATTCTTTAGTTTTACAAAGATGAAGTTTAAAACTGTGAATGAGTCTGGCATTTCAGCTTTGCTACAGTCAAAAAAAAAATGCCATTTGTTACATTACAGTTTTTGCTAAGGGGGAGGGAGGGGAGGAGAATGTAGGTTAGTCTACCTGGCTGTAAAAATAGATCTCTGCAATATTAAAGTGGTCCCCTGTCTCATTACCATCTAGTCTCAAAGGCTTAAATACGCCCAGCAAAAGTGATGCGTGTTTTCCCAGTTACCTCAAGGGGAATCTTTTAAATGACGGTTGTTAATCAACAAGGTGTTTGGGGGGAGGAAACTACCCATTCTTGAAAGGTTAGTCACCTCTGCATCCACCCCAGTAATTATCTGCATTTTTTTTTTAAAAAAAAAGCTAGTTTGCCAGAGGCAGGGATTCTTTTTTAAATCCTAGTTTGTTTCCAATGAGAGAGTAACAGGAAGAACTTTAAGCCCTTCCGAGGTTTGGTGCTTTCCTCTTGCACAGCGTGCTTTTCTGGGTGTAATAAGAGGATGCTTTTTTATAGCTATATCAAACTGAGTTCCACAGAGGAGCAGCCAGATCACCTAATGGGGTGCTGCCTTCTGCCACAGCAAAATTGCTTTTGCTGTGCCTTCATTCCAGCAGACTTATTGCAGCCTTGAGGAGGGATGCAAAATTACACCAGCCCCACTAGAGAAAAGTTCTTATGGTAGCTCTCCTGGTGCCTCGATGTCTCCACAGGAAAGCAGACCAAAAACAAAACAAAACAAAACAAACCTAAAAGCAATGCCAGTTGTGGCAGTGCATGCCTCTAACCCCAGCATTCAGAAGGCTAAGACAAGAGGATCGTGGGTTGCTAGCCAGCTTGGGCTACACAAGGAGACCTTGTTTCAAAAACAACCCCAAAACAATAGCAACAAAAAACAACTAAAAGCAGACAGTCCAGAAGGCTAAATCGGGATCACTAGGAGGGCCTTGAACTGTGTGATCTGGGCCACTCAACTCCTGCCCCGCCCCCCTACCCCCCCCCCATGTCTTCTGCCTTCACTAGGTTTCATCTGCCCAGTGGACTAATTACAGAGACTAGTCAGTCCATCCAGCACCTAACTCAGTTGTACTGCACAGTTTACTTGCAAATCCAGTATCTCCCTACTGATAATGTAACAAGTAAAACGTGATAAGCAGGATTTTTAAGGAAAAAAAAAATCCCCTTGACATGATGTCTTGGTCACTTTAAGGAGAGACAGGTGTGGGGAAGACGCTGCAGTTCAGCTAGTCCTTCCATTCCCCAACTGAGTGTGTGAGCACCAGTTCCCACCTCTACCTGACCCGCAACAACTCATTCAAGCTCATTCCAAGTTTGTCAACAAGCTCACCAGCCCCCAGGAGTTACCAACCCTGCTTGCTTACAGAGACCATTAAGTTATGACAACCCAGGCTCTCAAATTATCTTAGCATTACCGTCTCACCTGTGACTGCTCTATTACGTTTGTCCCCCACCCCCACCGGGTTACAAATGTTTTATGAAAAAAGACCTTTCCTTCAGTCAGCTGGGTTCGCGAGTAGTTGCCCTCCCAAGCAAACTTCTGACTGCAGGTAACCAAAACTCTAAATGTTTTTCTTAGGGAGTTTGGGAATACTTTCCTGGTGCACTGTTATGAAACTTCTAATGAAACCGAGAAAGAGTCGGTCGATGCAGGAGCGATTCCACCAAACTCATTAAATTTGTGGGTTTTTTTTTTTTAATCATTTTTCCTAAATTGATTAAGAGGCGCTAAAGTGAAAAGAGAAATGAGGTAAACATGCCACTTCTGGGAGAATCGACTACTGTTTCAAATTGTGACTGCATACCCACATTATATATAAGGGACCCCTGCATATGCCTATCACTTATGGCCGCAACTTGATCTTAGAGGTGGAAGGGTAGAAACTCTGCCCGGTCTATCTCTACGAACTTTATACAAGAAAGCCGACATCGAATCCCCAGTTCCTCGGACAAGCCAGAAGTTGGGAGGCTCAGAGAACAACTCCAGGTGCCGCCTGCCAGAGTGGAGGAGGTGCTGTTTCAAATGGCACTTTAGTCCGTCAAAAGAAGGGATGGGGGGGGGGGTGTCACATCCTTGCTGGACACTTGAGCTTCCCAAAAGGGAAAGTGTTCCTCAGGAGGGGCCCAGAGCTGGGGCTGTGGCCTCCGTCTTTATAGTGAAGCCCTCCATGGCCGGTCTCCACAGCTTGCTCAGAAGAGCTATTTTCGCTCACAGCCAAAATCAGCAACAGCAAATTAGGCTGCAAACCGTGGCGAAGGCACCCGCTCTGCACGGCTCCCAACTCCGGAGCGTCCATGCCGAGATCGACTTTTGACCTGGGCAGCGCGTCCCGGGCGTACAGTGCAGGGGACTCAGCTGCCAGGCAGGGGACGCAGCAGCAATGCAGAGCCCTGCAGGTGGCTGTGCCGGGAGGGAGCCAGACCCTGGGAGTCCCGGGGACCCGGCAGGCAGCGTGCGCTCTCTGGCGGGGAGGAGAGCCCGGCGACACCGTCGTGGAATAGGACTGGCTAGCCTCCGATTCCAGCGGTGGCCCAGCGTCCCCGGGCCGCAGGTTTTCCCCGGACCTTCCCGGCCGGGAGAGGCCGGCGTTGGGTTCTACGGTGCTGAGCCTCCGAGCCGACCCGGCCCGCGCCCTCCCCACGCAGACTCGCACCCCCGCGCCGCCCTGCGCGCGCCCTCACCCGGCTCTTGCAGCGGTGGTGCCGGCCGGGGTCTGAGTAGGTCCGGTCCACGGTGAGCGCCGTGTCGCTGCCCGGCATGTCTGCGCTTAGACTGACAACTTTGCGTCCTCCGGGGCTGCCGCTCCACTCGGCGCCGGGTGGCAGCTGCTCGCCGTGCTCCGCTCACCCTCGCCCCGGAGCCGCGGCCGAGGGGGTGGCGCGGGCCGCTGCAGCTGCTGCCGACACCCCGCGGCCCTGCGCCGCCGCCCGGGTGGGGAGGCGGGCGACAGTCTCCGCCCCTTTCCCCGCTCCCCGCCCCTGCGCCCGCGCGGCGCCTAGACCCGCTCCAGGTGCCGGGCTCAGCTGCCCTCCCTGCCTGCGAACGGGGCCCACGCGCTCCCACGCCTCTCCCGGCTCAGATGAGCGACGCTGGCACAGGTTATGGACCCACTTGAGTGTGATAAAAAAGACGGGTTTGAGCACACAGGAGGTTGCCGGATGCCTTAATGAAATATATATACATATTTCACTCAACAGGCACACTTACTTGCTGGACAGCTTTCCTGGACCTGGACAGTGGGCTAAGGATTCCAGGACGGAGGGGCATTTTCCCATCTAGTATTCCACGGAGCGGCACTCCCACTGTGTTGTGTATCTTAATTGTGCTTGTGTGACTCACTGTGTTGTAAGCTACTTTGAAACCGGGACATCTTTCCACTTGAGCGTTCTCTAGTCCCAGCGAGTGCTCCCTGCCCACAAGGAATTTGGAATCTGAAGAGAAAAAGTACTGATTGGTAATCAATGCGGTATCGGTTGCCTAACCCCCAAATTAACTACACAAGGTCCAGTGGTTTCGTGAGACGTGCCCCTGAGACCGGATTGGCAGGTTTTAAATCACTGATCCTAACAGGCTCAGAGTGCAGTGTGATCTGCCTACAGGGAGGGGAGGAGGTGTTTATCCCCCTAGCTGGCTGAGAGAAAACAGGTCTGTGCGTTGGGTGGGGGTGGGGGAGGGGACCCTCAAGGTGTCGGTTTAGTGGGTGTCTTCAGGCAAAAAGGGATCAGGTAGAAGAACGGAGAGTCGGGGGTAGGGGGTGGGGGGAATGTACTTTCAACATTAAGTTCAGCTTTGTTCTGTGGGTGTTTGGCAAGCTGCTGGGCTCCCTGAACCAGAAGTTGACAAGATCAGGATGGAAGTCTAAGACATCTATCTGATAGTCCTGTGAGAGGCATTGATGAAAGATAAAGAACTCTCGATAGGAGGCCTTTTCAAAGACTGAGGACAACCTGACCTATGTGTCATTCACTCACAAGGAGACCAGGGAACCAAGCATGTCGACTTAGTGGAGTATTAGACAAGTGTAGCAGTTGCGATGGCCCTCTGTGGAGTCATTTCTAGCATGTATAGTTAAGTGAAGAAAAGCAAGGTGCTGGAGAATATAGTGTTCTACCATTTATTGAAAGTGCAATGTGTATCATATCTATATAGAGAAATATAGATACATATACATACATACATATACATAAATATAGATATATGCCTGTGCTTATATATACACAGGGCACATTTCTGACAAGATAAAAAAAAAGCTACAGGAATAAGTGAACAAGCAGCTTAAGTTGGGAAAGGAGAACTGAGCAGCTACAGGGCAGATGGGAGGATTGTTTGTTTATTGATCGTTTTTTCACTGAGTATACATCTTAAATGTGGCCACAAAAGTAGAGTAAATTATTAAAACTTAAAAAGAATCAGAAACCTAATTTAAAGCCACTTAAAGGGGAAAAGAACCTTTAAAATAAAACACAAACAAACACACACACACACACAAAACGCATGCATACACACACACACCAGGCTCAGAGAGATTTTCAGGTAAATTCTTCCACGCAAAAAGCATAGATTGTGATGTGTGTGTGTGTGTGTGTGTGTGTGTGTGTGATTTCAGTTATGATGTCCAGAGAAGCTTTTGTGATAGGCCAATATTTGAGCAGAGCCTTAGGGAATGACTATGTTTGTATGAGGAATGCAGACTTAGGAAGTGAGAGAGACTGTAATGTATGTGATGGTTTGAATGAGAATGCCCCATAGGCTCATTCATCTATTTGAAGGCTTGGTCACCAGGGAGTGACACTATTTGAAAGGTTTTGGAATGTGTCTTCCTTGGAAGTGAGTCACTGGGAGTGGGATTTGAGGTTTCAAAAGCCTATTCCACATCTAGTGTCTCTCTCTTCCAGATGTAGAACCCTCAGCTCCTTCTTCAGCACCACATCTACCTGCATGCTGCCATGCTTCCCACCATGACGACAATGGACTAAACCTCTGAACCTGTAAACCAGCACCAATTAAATACTTCCTTATTGAGGTTTGGTCTGTTGCTATGTATTGTAATGCTAAATTCTGTACCTGAAGTTTTTGTTGTGCAAACCTTGTTCCTTAATATAAAACTATTGGTTAAATAAAAATGGCTACAACCAATTACTTGAAGGATTAGAGATAGGTGGGTTTTGAGTTACCTGGTTGGAGATTGTAGAGAGGGAGAGAAGGACAGGAGGAGGAGGAAGAAGAGGAGGAGGAGGAAGAGGAGGAGGAAGGGGAAGAGGAGGAGGAAGGGGAAGAGGAGGAGGAAGGGGAGGAAGGGGAGGAGGAAGGGGAGGAAGGGGAGGAGGAGGAGGAGGAGGAAGAAGAAGAAGCTGCCCCAAGAGGAGATGGACCATGAGCACATGGCCAGGAGATCCAGCCAGTACTTGGGGTACACTGCTGGGGTAGTAGCCAGGCCAGAAGTTAAAAAAGTAAATTAGGTGTTACCCCCTAGTAATTGTCAAAGCCAAATAAAATGATCATAGTCTGAGTCTCTTCATTCATAAGCCAGACGGGGTTAAATGTAAATTGGTTTTACTACACTTCTTACAAGCTGTGGTCAGTGTGTGTCTTCACAGCAATGAAACACTCACCAAGACAAGCAGGAGTCTAGGAATTTCACACACATGAACATGTCAAGAGACTTGCAGCAGGCACACTGAGAGGAGCTCAAGGAAGAGCAAGGAGGAAGACCATGTTCCCTCGGGGGCACATAGAGGATGAGGTGGGAGGGGATGTCTCAGAGGATGAGACCCTTGTAGGCCATTTTCAGAACTTTGACTTTCATCCAGAGGAAGACAGAAGTTTATGAAAAATGGCAGAAGTTTACGAAATCCATGGCATAATTTGTCTTTTTCACATAGGAGAAGAGAGATTCGCTCACATCATAGATAAAAAAATCAATACCAGGTAGGATTTAAAAGCAAGAGTCTTGGAGGGTAAAAGCTTGGGTGTAAGAGTGGTGGCCTGAATTCAATGCCTGGAACCCATGTGGTAGACAGATTCTCGAAAGTGCTCTCCTGATATCTATACATACAGCTTGGCACCCGTGCAGGTGTGCACTCATGCACAATACACACACACAGACACACAGACACACACACACACACTGTAAAATTCTATTTTAAAGACAAAGAAAACAAACCTATAACTTCATTTTTTCAAAAGAAACTTGGAGATCATTTTATCCCAAATCACAAAAAGCAGGTTTCCCAAAGCATAAATACCAAATATTTATCAGCATTAAAAAAAATGCTAACAACATTTAAAACATCCTTCTGTCTAGGAGAAGAAATAGTAAAGTGAGAACAGGAGTCACAGACTAAACCCCAGCTTTGAATTTCACAAACACTCCTGGGAAACAAAGAAAGCAAGCCACAGAAAACTGCAAGCATTCTGTGCTACAAAAACAAAAATTACAAAAAATTATAGTTCAGGGAAACAACTTATTCTGTTAGGAAAACAAAGTTGTCCAGTGAAAATTATTGAGAAACATACAAGCAATGTAAACTTAACTTTTACATACCTACTCTTTCAAGATTAAATTTGTAAAGGCCACAGCAGGCATTGTGGTTCATACCATTAAACCTGGGACTTAGGAGACAGAGGACAGCTCTCCTCTACATAGCAAGTTCAGAGTGTATAAAGGAAAGTGTTACCCCCCCCCACCCTTTATCTTCCATTTTAATTAAACTATACAGAAAGTACACTCTTTGGGGAAGATATTTCTAGAACTAAACCCAGAACTTTTCTTCCTTAAGGTTTATAGCTAAAGAGAGCAAAAGAAAGAATACTCACTGTTTTAAAATTTTATTCAAATGATTCAAGGTAAATACATTATGCGCAGATATATATCTGATAGCAAAATTTGAAGATGTTTAGATTGGGGCCCCTGTGGTGGTTTGAGAGAAAATGGCCCCTATAGGCCCATAGGGAATGGCACTATTAGGAGGTGTGTCCTTGTTGGAGTGGGTGTGGCCTTGTTGGAGGAAGTGTGTCACTGTGGGGGTGGGCTTTCAGGTCTCTTATGCTCAAACTATGCCCAATGTGGCTTACACATCTGCCTGTGGATCAAGGTGTAGAACTCTCTGATCCTTCCTCAGTACTATGTCTGTCTGCACATCACCATGATAATAGCAGATTAAACCTCCAAACTGTAAGCTAGCCCCAATTAAATGCTTTCCTTCATGAGACTTACTATGGTCATGGAATCTCTTCATAGCAATAGACACCCTAACTAAGACAGGACCCAAAAGCCGTGTGGCCTACTGCAAGCAAAATTGTAAGCTCCGATTTTAACTGCTTGGTGTATTGCCAACTGCAAATGACCACCCTTCCAGTTAGCTTCTGATATAGTATAATCCATATGACTTTTATGGAAACAATTTCCATTGTTTACTTACAGTCAGTAATGATCTGGCACGGAAGCTCAAAACTTCCACTTTGCAATATGTTGCTAAACAAAAGAAAACACACACAACAAAGAGGGAAGACTCAAATTGACTCAGTAGGCTGGTAGCCTGGCCTCCCCAAAGTCCCAGTGCCTTTGAAAGCAAAGACAGTGACTTCATGCTACAGATTCCCAAGAGCAATGATTATCAAAGAAGATGCTACAGGCAGCCTTTAGAGGTAGCGGAGCTCTGCTCCAACTTTTTGTCTCTGTGTAGATCTGAGGCTATGTTAACAAGAACAAAAATGTATTTTACCTTTTACCTCATCAAAGTTTAAAACTGTTTCTTTTGTGAAAGAGCTTGTTAAGATGAAAAGACAGAAAATATCAGCATAACCATGTATCTCACAAAGATGAGTATCTAGACTGCGTAAGGAATTCCCCAGAGAGCTGGGCATGGTGGTATATGTCTTTAATCCCAGCACTTGGGAGGCAGAGACAGGAACATCTATCTATGTGAGTTCCAGGCCAGCCAGGACTACTTAGCAAGACCCTGTCTCAAAAAACAAAACAGAACAAAAGAGAATTGGTTTTGTTTATTTTTTTTCTTTGCTTGTTTGTTTGTTTGTTTTAAATAGGGATTGGTGATGGCTCACTGGTTAAAAGAACTTATTGCTCTTCCACAGGACCTGAGTTTAATTCCTAGCACCCACCTGGTGTTCTACAACCTTCTTTATCAGGGGATCTAACACCTTATGATGCACATTCAAGTATGCAGGCAAGACACCCAAAAGATAAAATCAATATCTAAAAAAAATGTTAAAAGTTAAAGAATTCCCCAGGGTAGTGGCATGTGTACATGTGCATATGTGCTTATGTGTTTGTCTGTGTACATATGTGTAGAATACATGTTTGTGTGTGTATGTGTGCACGTGAATAGTGTGTGCTCATGTATGTGTTGAATGTGTGTGTGTGTTTGTAGCATGTATGTTTAGTATTCATTTTGATATATATAAGAATGGTATGTTCTCACTTTGGCAGCACATATACTAAGAATGGTATGCAAGGCGGCTCAAAATCATGATGCTATTAATGATAAAGCTGGACCTAAGGAGAGTTGGTAATTTACAAAGACTTGTCAAGACTAAACCATAAAAAGTTAACAATCCAATTAAGAACAGGCAAAACATACAAAAGACATTTCATTGGAGAGGCTACGTGAATGGAAAGTAGACATAGGCTATTAGGTCTGACATCATCAGCTCTAAGGGCAGTGCAAATCAAACCACAATGAAATGTCACTCCGCACTGACCAGAGGGCTAAAATAAGAACAATTAGCAGGATGTGGTGGCACAGACGTGGAGAAATCAAGCAACTCATACGTCACTGATAGAAACAAAAAGTGCCCTGGCCTCTTTGAACAGCAGTCAGTCTGCCAGTTGTTTTGTTTGCTCGCTTTCTTGTTGTTTGTGGTACTGAAGGTGGAGCAGAGGGTCTCACATATGCTAGGCAACTGCTCTGCCATCAAGGTATGTCTCCAGCCCACTTTCCAGATTTGTTTTTGAAACAAGTTCTTATCAAATTGCCCTGTTTTTTGCTTTATAAAATTGGGTTTTGTAAACCCAGTAGGTTTTACAAAACTAAACTGTGCAAAGCCATCTGACCCAGCAATTGTTCTCCTGGGCTTTTATGCCAGAGAGAAGAAAACATGTTTATGCTGATACTGATCCACAATTGTTTACGGCAGGTTTATTTACAACATCAAAAACCAGAAGTAGTCCAGGTGTCTGAACAGGCAAATACATGTCCATGCCATGGAACACACAACATGGAACACCCATGTCATGGAGCACACAACATGGAACCTACATGTCATGGAACACACAACATGGAACCTACATGTCATGGAGTACACAGTAAAGGAGAACAAACTACTTCTATGCCACAATGTGGATGGGGCCAGTCCCCAAAGGTTACATACCCCATGGGTTCTCTTACACGGCATCTTTAAAGTGCTAAAATTACAGACATGAAGATGAGTAGTTGCCAGTGGCTGGGACCTGAAAGGATGGTTGTGGCAGGTGATGGATATGGTTACTGAAGGGCCACATCGGAGCTCCCATAGTGATGGAACCATTTTGTATCTTAGGAGCAGTGGTAGGTAGAATTATGTAGGCAATTAAATAACCAAGAACTAAGTTGCACACACAGAGATATGTATAGGTGGCCCCAATCTATGATAGCTTAACTTACAATGCTTCCACTTTACAAAGACACAAAAGCAATGTGAATCCGGGAGAAACAGTGCCTTGAATTTTTAAAAACAGTCCTTTGTTCATTTTGTGTGAAGGAAGCATGTGCCATAGTGTGTGTGTGTGTGTGTGTGTGTGTGTGTGTGTGTGTGTAGGGCAGAGCATCACTTACTGGAGTCATTTCTCTCTCTCCACAATGTGGATTCTGGGGATCAAATGCAGGTTGTCAGCTTGGTGGCAAGTGCCTTTATCCAGTGAGCCATCTTGTTGGCCCCTGTGTGCTTTGAATTGTAATCTTTTCCTGGGCTAGCAATTTGCAGCTCAACACTTTCTTGCTATGCTGGGCAGAGGAAGAGAGCCACACGACCACAGTTATGTCATATTCATACTTCACAACACACTGCAATGTTTGATAGTAAACAGAGCTTTGACTTACAATATTTTCTACTTACCATAAGGTGGAAGAGAACATAATCCCATTGTAAGTAGGGTATTACTGTGTAAGTGAGATTTGGAAAATCTAAATAGACAGAAGAGTACACAAATGCTACTACTGCCTTTGATTCATACAAAAGTTTTACAAGCTACTACAATAAGGCCAAAGTAGGGAATGGGTACGTGTGGACTTTCAATATTATTTCTAACGACTGTGTCTGAATCTACAGTCATCTCACAATAAAAAGTTGAACTAAAAGATGCAATTGTGATGTCCCTTTGCCCCAGGAAAAATTCCAGATGTGGGAAAGGAAGAAACCAACACAGCAGGGAGGGCCTTTGATATATGGCTGCTTTTCCCTGCACGTACGTGTTCTTCTTCCATGGCGCAGATGCTCACAGCCGAGGAGAGGAGTTGTGCGGTGCTCACTAATGTAACTGGGAGCATCTGTGTCTGGCCACACTGTATGCTGTATCACAACCTAGGTCAACTGAGAGCCAGAGGCAGTGTCCCCAAAACACCAGTGCTACGCACAGGGCCCAGCATAAGGCAATAACCTGATAAGGTTTTGTCGTATAATTAATTGAAAATGAAGTCCTGATTTGGAGGTAAGCATATATCACACTTCATAGACTTGATTCAAGGACCTTACAAGTCAACTTGTTTAGTAAGATTTTACATTGCAAGGGTGAATAGACGATTCTCTAATCTCTCAGTACCTCACCGCTTTGGGGTTATGGCCTTGGTCTGAGCTTGTGTTTTATATCACATACACACAGGTTATTAACAAAGTGAGCCCTTCTGTTTCTCACCTCTTGACCCTGACATTTAAAAGTAAAGGGTTCAGCTGTCTGGTTACAGCGTCTGGCTCTTGGCTATCTCCTGTTACCCTTTCCTAGAAGTTCACAACAATGTTACAAAAACAGATTAAAAATGCTTTCCTTTGCACCGGGCCCAGAATGCTCCATTCAGTTAAGTGCGTGGCTGTGGCTGTGGCTGTGGCTGTGGCTGTGGCTGTGGCTGTGGCTGTGGCTGTGGCTGTGGCTGTGGCTGTGGCTGTGGCTGTGGCTGTGGCTGGGATGCCGGCTTCCCACTTCCCACAGCCGCCGAGAAGGCAACTCTCTGGAGATATCTGGGTAGCTATGTGCTCTGTCCAAGAGAAACCTTTTCGTAAATCCCATACTGAATCTGAAGGATGGCTTAGCTGTGCACCAGGAACCCAGTGCCAGGGATCTCGCTTTGTGCTTGATCAGCTCAAGCTGCAAGATGAGGGTAGTCGAAGAGGAAACAACTAAATAACTGTGAAGCCATGTTTTACACGAAGCCCTCTGTGTCTGCCTCCATCTTGTCTTCCCTGAATCCCACCAACATCTGTCTCTTACACCACTCAAGCATTTGTATATGGTATGACTGATCTTCCCAGGAGGCAGGATTGGCGACTGGAGATAAAGGGTCTGGATTCCAATCTTGGTCTCGATACTTACTATGAAGCTTTTTGGTCCCAGTAACTGTGATTGGAAGGTGACAACCCTCCCTTCTCACACTGTCTTAGTCAGGGTTTCTATTCCTTCACCAACATCCCAAGAAGCAACTTGGGGAGGAAAGGGTTTATTCAGCTTACACATCCGTGTTGCTGTTCATCACCAAGGAAGTCAGGACTGGAACTCAAGTCAGAAAGCAGGAGCTGATGCAGAGGCCACGGAGGGATGTTCCTTACTGGCTTGCTTCCTCTGGCTTGCTCAGCCTACTCTCTTATAGAACCAAGACTACCAGCCCAGAGATGGTCCCACCCACAAGGGGCCTTTCCTCCTTGATCACTAATTGAGAAAATGCCTTACAGCTGGATCTCATGGAGGCATTTCCTCAACTGAAGCTCCTTTCTCTGTGCTAACTCCAGCCTGTGTCAAGCTGACACAGAACCAGCCAGTGCACACACTGCGGATGTAGACTGGATGGTGCTCCTGAATCACTTAGGAAAAATAAGCACTCAGTAAAGTCTGTGGGAAATGAAACCAAACCCAGTGCCTGTCTTCATGCGACGCCTTTTGTCCCTTTCAGTGAGAGCTCACGGATTTATGCTGCGACATTGGCAAGTCTTCCAAGGAAGGGAGGGTTCATGTCGACGCCGAACTCCATCAGAATTGTCAGTGGAAAAGGGAAGAAAATAAGAGACCTTGGATCTGGATCCTGTCCGGGTCCGGCCCTTGACTTCTGCCCTAGCTGTTGCTACCATTCCAGAGCTTACAAGCTGACAGAAATGAGGAAGGCACACTTCCCCCTTCCTAACGCGGATGAACTCCCTTCAGTCACAAGCCATGACTCCCACATACTAAAAGTTTCTTTTCTCCGTACATTTTTATCAAATGATTCTGCTCCTGGGAATCTTTCCCCAGAATAAGACAGTACGGGGCAGGGGCGGGGGTACCTCATACCCAAGTTCGTCTGTCAGTTTTTATCATTCTGAAAGGTTGGGGGTGATTCCCAGCTTTAGTATTTATGGAGAAATAAGGAATGCGTATATAAATTATGATAAAATATAGTAAGGCCAGTGTAGATTACACTTAAGAATGAGCAGTTACATAAGGAAACATCGATATAATGATACCATGACTTTGTTACGGCAGGTCAGGATAGTCCTGCCAGACTAATAAAATCTAAACAGTATTAAGACCATTAGTGCTGTGGACGACCAGAACACCACGCACTCTCACACCTGACAGCTCCACTCCCTGGAGTTAACCTAGAAGGCTTTCACCAATAGGACACACACACACAGGACTGTTCACAGCGGCCACAGCCTATGAGGTAGATAGGCGCTATTATTTTCCCACCTTACTGAGAGGCAACCAGGGTCTCTGGGCAGATTTGACTAAAGGTGTTCATCCAAGGATGACAAAGTAATATACAAATTGCTGGTCACTGTGACTCTAAAGCTCCCCTAGGTATACCTCCTTGGATGACAACTTCACATTTACAAGCCTCTGCTTTCCCACTGCGAGATCGAGATCGAGTCTGTGCTAGAGCTGGCGAGAGTCTGCCCCAGGAAAGAGCTCCAGGAATCTGGAAACAACAGGGTTGCGGGCCACACCATGAGTCATTCTGTATCCCACTTGGCCAAGCTTCTCCCAAGGCCTTTAGTAAATACTCACTACTCATTAAAACCCCATGAGGAATATTTAAATATGCTAAACTTTTGTTTTTTTGTTCTACCTTTTGGGGGTAGGGGGAATCTGAATAGGGCTTTAAGCAGTCAAAATGGCAGTCACTTTAACTTTAGCCTTCATCTGAAGGCTTCCTCTATGTCTTTTCTGCCATTTCTAAGCACTTTTGGATTTTTTGGTTTAGTGTTTTTAAGTTTTCCCAAAATGAGGAGTCACCTCTCCTGTGACACTGAGACACACTTCTCTGCAAGTCTCGTCAAATGCTCCATCTCTGCCTTGGTGCCAAGTTTCGAAGGGTTTTCTCTGGCTCTGTAATTTCTCACTGCTTCTTCGCAGATCAGCTGAGGCTCATACATAACCCATACATATTTCTGATTTCCCTCTGTTCTGACCCCATAAGAGCACTGTCTTTTCCAAAAGGAGAGAACGGCTAAATCACACACAAGATTTAGAGTAATCCACAGGCAACCGTACTGGATCACATGTGTGAACACCAACACACACAGGGCGGAATTGTCAGAAACGATCAGAAATGCAAAATGTAGTTAGGGTTAAAAGCAATGACAATACTCCCTTCGGTTCCCCAAAATGACCCTTGGAGATAATCAAGGGAGAAATGAAGGAAAGACCCAAGAGGATGCTGCTCATCTTATACAGCTTGATTTTGAATTTCTACTTCCCACTGAGAAGCAGACGTCTATGAATTCCCCCGAAGTCTCTTGACACTCGTGATTACAGAACTATTTTCCAGGCATGCTCCAGCGAGATAAGGCTTTCCCCATCCCTCACTGTTCCCGATTCGATCTGTCTGTAAATGGAATCACACTGTCTGCAATCCGAAAGAATCAGACCATTTTAGATACAGCGGCTGAAAATACAGATTACCAATCAGAATTTATGCAATCCACCAAATCTAAGTGCAGGAACATTTACTCAAAGTATTGCATTTGAGCATTTCTGTCATTTAGATATCAAGATTAATTACATAACTGATTATTGGCCAAAGCTCTGATGCCCCGCAGAGTAAGGGAGTCCCAGGAGACCACAGAGTATGTGAGATATGCCTACTGTTAGCGAGAGCTGAGTTTAAACTTTACTTAGTCTCTCCACTGAAGGTCAGCACCAACAAAGAATGTAAAATATCATTAGTGTGGGTTAAATATTCCCTATCCAAAATGCTCACAACCCAAAGAGTGTGGATTTTTTTTTCTTTTAATTTTGGAACATTTACACAGACATAATGAGATGGCTTTCAAGTCTAAACGTGAAATTTACCACATAGCCTGAAGGTTGATTTTGAACAATGTTTCTAAATATGTCTACACTCTGACTGTGCTCTGTCATGTAAGGTCAGGTGTAGATTTTTCTACTTGCCTAGTTTTCAAGAAGTTTCAGGTTCTGGAACATTTAAAATTTTTCTTTTGGAATAGTTTTGTTTTTATATGACTACATGACAATATAGACAGCAAATTCCACTCTGACTTACCTATTGAAAAATGAAAACACTACTGATCAGTATTCTCTCTACCTCATATAAAGTGTAAAGCAAATATAATAGATCATAAGTATATTAAAATTAGTGCTTAGATCTACATTTAAAAAACTGTATCCTAGTTCTTTACCTCAAGTGATTTGTGCCAAAATTAATATCACTTCCTGTGAGGGTTAGTGATAATCACCTGGGAAACAGGCCTCTGGGATTGTCTATGGTAGATTATCTTGATTACTTTAAATGAAGTGGGAAGCTCCGCCCACTGTGGGTGGCACCATGCCCTGTGCAGGGATCCCAGACTCTATAAATGTAGAGTTAATGTGCATGCCTTCATTGTTCTCCGCCTTGACTGCGGGTGTGTATACTCCTGTCCCTGTGGCTTCCCTGCCATCATAGACTATAACTTAGAACTGTAAGCTTAACACATCTTTCATCCCTTGAGCCGCTTTTATCAGGTATTTTGTTATAGGAATAGAAAAGAAACTAAGACACTTCCCAGGAACCACATTATATATAAAAGTGTTTTCCGTGGCTTAGTTCATATTAAATAGTGTACATATCTATCACATTCCCTTCTGCTAGATTATGATTTTTTTTTTTTCCTTTTTGAGCTAGAGGACTCCCACGCTTTAAAACCCTTCCATTCCCGGTACGCTTCTTGCGACGGAAATCCTTCTCTAAATGTTTGAGGATTTGAATACTGTGTATACGGATGTGTTTTAAACATTCATTTTTTTTTTTCCCTACAAAAGAAAGCCTAAAACTAATATTGAGGTGTTCTGTACTCGGGGAGGAAAAGACGCATCATAAAACAGATGGCAGCACCCCCTAAATCAGTCAATAGATAAAACAGAACTCTGTCAGAAAGGCTTCTCCTGAAAGCTGACAAGCTTATTTTAAACTTCAGTGGAAGAAAAGACAACTGGGGGGAGGTGGGGTGGTGGTGGTGGTGACTAGGAGCTGGCAGGCTGCTCTGCCCTTATCAGATGGCTGGATGCCTTATCAACAACAATAAAGCTCACGTGACCAGGAGCAGGGTTGCCAACCAATGAAGAGCGAGCTCAGAGGAGACCCGTGCTAATCTGGAAACACGTGACAGTCAGCGGCTGGAGGGGAACAATTAGTAACTGATGAAGAAAATCGGAAAACGCGGTAGACCACTGAAGACAAAATCAAAACCCAGGGTACAACCTTCTCATCGCTGAGAGGCACACGCCCAGCTTTCTATTATTGTTGAGAATCTACTGTAATTCCAACCAGATTATATAATACACAGTCATATATGATACTCTTCCCTCCTACCCAATAACAGACATAATTAGGACTAAGTCAACAGAAATAAAAAGAGACAGAAGCTGTATGTTTTTAAGAACTTGACTGAAAGATGGCAACACAATTGGGTCTATAAGCCATGTGTTTTGTTTGTTTGTTTGTTTGTTTTTATTTTACAGTACATTGAATAGAGATGAAGTCATCTGTGGCTTTATAAAGGTCAAAGGTTTAGAACTGAGACAGAGGACACCAAATATACATGGACAGATACAACAACTGCACCAAGTACTTCAGAATTATTTATTTATTTATTTTTATTTATTTATTTATTTAGCAGCTAACTGCAGGAAGCCGAAACTGCTCTTGACTGACTGAGTCCAAGCACCACACAAAGCCCCTCTCCACATGGGCATCTGGATTAACTGAGCTGGGATCAGTACTCTCTTCACTCACCCCCAACCTTTAGCCTAACTCCGTAAGCCTAACTCTGTAACTCAGAGCCTTGTGCATCCCAGCCTGGTGACAGCTGTCTCGGGATGCCTTATGGCATGCCATGCCCACGGTGCCATTTCTTCTCTCGTTAGGGAAAGATCAGAAGTGTGTAAGCACACAGGTCTCAGGTCACACCTCTGTTAATTCACTTTCTGCATGCATGTGGTCTCACCCCGTCTCCTAGAGTCCCTGCCTCGTGTTCTCCTGACTGGTCCTACGGTGGTCCCACGACACAGACCTCTCTGCTAGACTGCTGTGGGTCCCAGGCTGGGAGGCTTAAACAGCAGAAGCTGCCCCTCTATCCACACAGCACCCTGGTGTCTAATTTCCCCCTCTTCAAGGAATAGCAGTCATAGCAGAATCAGATATGATTAGATTATCTGACTTATTTTAATTTCATTACGTCTGCAGGGACCCTCACCCGGAAATGTCACATTTAAGGTTCTCATGGTTAGGTTCTCCAAGTGGGAATATTATTAGGGTGATACAACTCAGAGTAATGGCCTTGCTGTGAGATGAGAGGCAGAGGCAGCCAGAGGTGAAAGGGCAGAGCTCTAAGCCTACTGAAACCTCGACAGTCCCGGGGGAAATAAAGCCCTGATTTCTTACGCTGAAAATGGTTCATTCTGACTAGGCCTTCCCCCTTCCAAACTTTTTCATCTAATTTTACATAAAGACAGTTACATAAAGAATCTCACCCAAAAGAGATAGCAGGCGAGGTAATGAGCCATTAAATCTCTCTGACAGCTCCAATTGAACCCCTAGATATGAGCTACGATTCTTATGGCACCCTCCCCCCCCTCTACATTGAACACTCACGAAGAGTGGACGGGAAGAGAGGCTGTGCGTGGAGGAGCGAAGAGGCGGGGCACAGGGGAAGCCAGCGAGCAGATTGCTGAAGGATGTAGTACAGTCAGGAAAATACCCTCTCATCTGGACCTAAGAAGATGAACGTTTCAGCATGCGGCTGTGAAGGAGAGGCAGAGCCAAAAGAGGCAAGCTTGAAGAGGGAAGAAAAAGGAATACCAAGAATACCAAGTTTTTATACGTCTATTTTTTTTTAAGTGAAAAATAATCTCACAGGGGTGGGGGATACAGAATCACAGGAGACAACGCAGAGCAACTGCCAGGCCAGCAACATTCTCGCACTTCCCATAGATTTTTCAGGCCAAAAAAAAAAAAAGGTGTCCTCTCCTCTTCTCCCGAGAAATTCAAATCTCGAGTTAGCAGAGAACACGACAACCCTAGACTCTGGAGTCACAAGTCTGCATCCTGCCTAAATAAATATATTTAAGGCGCGGTGGCCAAAGATGGAATTTTGTAATTACATATTGATTTATATTGAACTTCTTGCTCTGCTCCAGAGACTTGCGTCTCTCCAGGATTGCTTTCCTGCCAATTCGTAGGTAGTTTATAGCAGTCTCAAAGTACCTCCAAAAATGCATTTCCAACAGATGGGATTATTAAATGCTTCGTGCAAACAATGATCCATAGATATGTTACCGCCCACTAGCAGACAAAGCAGAGAGTCTCCCTGCTCCGCTCTCGTTCCAATAAATATTTACATCCTTCCACGTACTCATTTCAAAACTGCAGGAGACTGGATTTTATTGCTCTTTTAAGACAAATGCAAGGAATTGTAATGCTTTCTGGATTTTCTAATTAACTTGTTCTCAGGATAACGTATTGATAGCACGAGGACCAGGCCCAGTTTATGGCTGGTGCATGTTGTCAATTTACATATCAAATATACGTTTGTTACTGATATCCTTTTCCGAGTTGGAATAATTTATTTACTTATATCTTTTTTAAGACTTATTTTTATTTGTGTTTGTGTTTGTGTATGTGTGTATCTGTGTGTATGTGCATGTGTGTGTGTGTGTGTGTGTGTGTGCGCGCACGCACACGTGTGAGTGTGTCTGTGTAAGTGAATGCCATATATGTGCTAGTACCTGAGGAAGCTGGAAGAATGTGTTGGATCTCTTAGAACTGGAGTTAAAGCCAGCTGTGAACCACCTTATGGGGATGCTAGCAACCAAACTAGAAACCTCTGGGAGAGCAGGAAGCCATCTTAACTGCTGAGCCATCTTTCCAGCCTGCTATTTACTTATTTTTTTTTAAAGCCTATAATTATAGAACTTTCTAGAATGAATGATGTGGACAGTGTGACTTTTTTTTTAAGCTTGGAGAAACTGAGAGCCAGATATGCAAAATGAAGTGGCAGAACTTGGGAGGAGGGTAGGATAAGAGGGAGGAGACAGTGCTGGCTGTGTGGACATTGCTAGGCAGCCAGTGTGTATACTTGCCAGTGTGTAAGCTTGGTGCCCCTAAAGGTCAGAAGAGAGCTCAGAATCCCCTGGAGCTAGAGCTATGGATTGCTGTAAACCACCATATTGGTGCTGAGAATTGAGCTTGGGTCCTTTGTAAGACCAAGAAATGCTCTTAACTACTAAACCATCGGTCCAGCCCCAGAACTTGCCCCCCCCCCTTTTTTTTTTTTTTACTGAATGACTGATTTAGACTAGAACCTACCAGAGACCACAGACCAACTGTTCTCTGTTCCCACTCAACTTTCTAAGAGAGTGAATAGAACCAAGTTATATTATTATGTTCAAAAGTGATACTTATAACAGCATTGCACAAATGTAGTGTGATGGCTATTTCCAGTTGTCAATCTGACTACATCTGCAATGAACTATAATCCAGAAATGAAGGGCACACCATGAAAAGCTTATGTACATGCCTTTAATCCCAGGAGACGGAGGCAAGCAGACCTCTGAGTTCAAGGCCATCTTGGGACAAAGCAAATTCCACATTCAGGCACAGTAGTACACACCTAGAATCTGGGCCACACCTTCTTCTGGAGGCCTACATAAGGACATTGGGAGAAGGAAGATTTGCTCTTCTTCACCTGGCTTGCACTTACTTGCTAGCACATCTGTTGGAACCTGCTTCTACAGGATTCCAGCTTATACAGAAGATCAGGTGAAATACCTAGCCTCATGGCATTGAGCAACTAGTAGATTCTTGGACTTACCATTCACAGCTGCCCGTTGTTGGGTTAGCTAGACTGCAGACTGTAAGAAATTAGAAATTCCGATAATTTCCTTTAATACCCTACCCAAGACACTTAGATTCGGTGGCCTCTTGAAAATCCTTGCTTTATTTCCTACTATTCAAACTGAGATGCTTCTGGTTTCTGTTTTGGTAGCATGACTGACATTTAATTAAGAATGTGTGGATGGGCCGGGCATGGTGGCACACGCCTTTTAATCCCAGCACTTGGGAGACAGAGGCAGTCGAATTTCTGAGTTCGAGGCCAGCCTGGTCTACAGAGTGAATTCCAGGACAGCCAGGGCTATACAGAGAAACTCTGTCTCAGGGGGAAAAAATGAATGTGTGGATGCATATATGATTGGGTGTGAGCAAATAAAATCCTGGCCACCCAACCTAATTGGTGATGGGAATTCCACAAGCTTCTGGCTCTTTCCTCTCCAATGCAATTATTTAAGTGACAATATGACATCTACTTTTCCGCCTGCCTGACCTGAAAAAACAAACAAACAAGCAAACAAACAAACAAAATGTCCTGAGTACAGTTTACCTCCCACTGTAATGCCCATGGAGACCCAAAAAGGAAGAAGAATCGGCTGGTGATGGATTCAAAGTCAAGACCATCTGACATTAGCAAGCAAGGCTCTCTATTGGGTAATGTTTCCCAGGCAAAAAATAGGAATGCCTACAAAAAAGTACAGCATGCATGTTAAAAACACATCAAGCATACTAAGACAGGTTCTCAGAGTCTTGCCGTCATTTCATAGAACTTGGCGTCTTAGTTGAAAAACATTTCGTCAAACTGAGTACCGTTTCCTGATTTCTGTGGTCCTACTAATTAGAGACTGTTTTACTTGGCCTTTAGAGGATACAGTCTGTCGGAGGCGGTTGGGAACTTACTTATCTCTAACTTTAATACACAAGTGGACCACAGAAATAGTGACCCAAAGTGCTATCCTCAAGCCCCCATCTGGTGAGTCTGGATTGCATGGGGGATTGGGAAAGAGTCTGACCTATTACCTCTGACGCGGAAGTGTCTTAAAGGGCCAGTGTCACTGCTATTCTAAGCAGCTAGCAGACTGCTGTATACAACAATAGTTTTCAAAAGGCAGCAGGTGACACTCATCAGGGGACTCTGTGCTCCGCTCACATTTAATGAGCAATTTCAGAGTCTGAGATTAAAGCTGTTCTCCCTTAATAATACTCAATTTTCTTTTGAATCGGTGAGAAAATCTAAGTCAGGCTTGGGTCACCCTCACCAGAATGGGAACTGGAAAAGCAATGAGCTTCTTTTGTTTTTATGTCATTGTGTCCATAATTAGGCAGCAGCATTGCATGCTTTTCCCTCTCTCTCTCTTTTCTTCTTTTTAAAAAGCCTGACAAAAGTCAGCCACAAAAACCTTGCTCTAGTTTGGCAATGCAGAAGCTGGCAGAGCCTCTTATTATTCTCTTGTGATCTCAGATAACCTTGCTCAGGTGCCAAGGGTCTATTCAGTAAGTCAGACCGACTTCCTTCAGCATCTTAGAAGATCCCTTCTGTACCCCGGTAGAAACACACATTTCCTGAAGTGAAGGAGCCCCACGTTCCAAGAGGAAGAAACTTGGCAAAGGTTGAACACACCCTACCCCAGTGGAAACTGCACACTAGTCCTTCATTTTGTAGACATTATTATACAAGGCACAAAATATCCTGAGACCACCTCAGCCGTCTTCACAGGACATCTCTGTAGCTTCAGATGGCAATCTCAGGAGGGGGGTGGACATGAAAATTCAGAATTTTGGGTTTCCAGTCATGCTGTCTTCACTGGCCTGATTCAGAAAGAGCTCAATATACACAGCTGTGCTGTGAGGAAGTCTGTTTGCAATATACCTAATGGCTTTACTGAACACAGGGAAGATGAAGGCCACAAACAAGTCCAACATATGGTCACAAGATCATGTTCTCTCTCCCATCCTCTTATTTCACCAACCCTTATAAGAAGTCTCATATTTTTTCAGTGGTCGGGTTCAGACAATTACTCTTTGTCTCCCTGCTTTATTATAAAATGGGCCACCTGGTCAATGAGAGCAGCAGTTTCAATCTTCATGAGGTATGCACTTATGAAACACCTGGGTATTTACATCAAGCCCCAAGCAAAGTGGTCACTGTTGCTGAGTGAGGCCTTCCTGTCATCTGGCTGTAGTCAGGCTGCAGCAGGCAGCAGCTGGATGAGACCAAACCCACCAAACAAGTACAGTGTGAACTGAACTCAGGGAGACAAATAAAGACAGGGCATAAGATAGGGAGAGCCAACTAGATGCAGGAGTTGGGGCGGATCCCCCAGGGCTGTGGTTTAGGTATGGGCTGTCTCCTGAAGGCTCATGTGCTAGAAGCCCAGTCTCCAGGGACAGTATTGACAGGTTAAGCTAATGAGAAGCCTAGTAGGAGGTGGCTGGGTCATGACCACCCCTGGGAAGGGATTACTGCTGGTCTGTAATTCCCATGAGATGAGGTTCTTATAAGCGAATGAGTCAAACTCTGCCCAGGAACTAATTCTTCTTTTCCCATCTGCCACATCGTGGCTCTACACAGATGTTGCTGCCAGATGCCGGTGTTAGTGTGGTTTAGCCTTGCTAATAGCCACCGACCTCACAACCCAAATACATTTCTTTCCTTTTATTTTGCATATAATGTTTTGCCTAGATGTACACGTGTGCACTACATGTGTAGCTGGTACCCATGAAGATCACAATGTGGGGGACCAGATCCCCTGGGATCGGTATTACAGACAGTTGCAAGCTGCCATGTGGGTGCTGGGAACTTAACTCTGGTTAGCAGCAAGGACTCACAACTGCTTAGCCTTCTCTCCAGTCCCAACTCTCTTTTCATTATATGCTACTTAGTATCAGGCATTTTGTTACAGCAGCAACAACAAAAAACACAGGGAGCCGGGTGATAAGGAGACACAGTTTATAAGTAAGTGTGGAAAGAGCAGAGAAAGAGCAGGGTATGAGAGGTACATGTCTGAGAAATTGAGGTAAGCTTAGTGAAGCTAGAAAGGTAAAAGGCTGAGGCTGAGAGAAAGAGTACCAGAGAGCACAGCAGCCAGGCCAGGGGACGGTATCTACAGAGTGTGACCACTACCAAGGCCACTAGGCGATACTGAGAGTCTTTAAACAAAGAGCTCCAATGTCACACTGTCACCATTAGTTATAATTGTTTTAGGTCACTCTGGCTGCACTTGGGGGTCAAAATAAGTAATCCGTTTTCTCTCTGGTAGAATAAGATAAAGGATCGGGTGTATGGTCCACACTCAGTCCTCTTCCTTCCCAACCGTTGAAGCTCCTGTATGTATTATAATCTGCGGTGCTCTGAGCGGCAGGATGCACACAGAAAACTACTCTCCTGAGCCAGACAGAAGCAGGCTTTCTGTGACCGAGGGATGCTGGGATTTGGACTGTGGGAAGGGAGAGGCGTTCTTTATTCTGGGAAATAGTGCTCTGGCTGCGAATGCTGGCAAGATGCCAGATGTCTTTGGTTATTTCTCCACTCCGGCTCTGCAATCCAAAAGCACACCATTCAGATGCGCTCTCTCTCTCTCTCTCTCTCTCTCTCTCTCTCTCTCACCGACAGGCAGTGCTGCCTGACTGGGAGCAAAGCACATCTTTAGACTTTCCTTCCGCTGGTCCCACACAGCTCTCCTTTGTGCATGAGATCTCTGGAAAGCCAAGCTGTGGCATGGAAGGCACAGAGGGTGCTGCATGGGCAGGGACTACTAGCTCTGGGCTACACAGGAAGCGAGGGAGGCTCAGGCAGAGGGCAGGAGGAGGCACCCAGGGCATGCTATGGACAGAGGTGACAGAGACAACTGGTGCCCAAGGTGACGAGGTGTTAAAAACAGACACACAGGTTTGGTGCTGTCTTCTTGAAAGGTGGAGCCCAGTGGATCCACAGGGGTGTGGAGGAGCATGCGCATGTGTGGAGGTGCATGCACATTGCGGCCCCATCAACACATGCACATGTGGCGGGAAATAGAAAGATAAGTAAGGCTGGTGGTCAGGAGGGACAGAGGAATAGGGGATGTAGTTCGTGAGCTGCGGAAACATGTAGGCTATTCCAAGGCGTCAGGGAACTAGATAAGAATTGGGTATGGACGCAGAGAAGGGTGCTGGTGCTCCCATACCTTAAGGGAGGTCCTTGTCTAGAATTGTCAGCTTCTAGGTGTCCGACATGTTATCTCCTCACTTCCCTCAGTCTTTAGTCAAATACCACAGCTAGCTGGTGAGGGCTCCTTGGATCATTTTATTCTAAATTGCAATACTCCTATGTCTTTCCTTCGGTATCCCTTGCTTTCTGAAACCTGATGACATCTTGAACGCTGTGTATTTTGTCACGGGGTATATAATTGTTATAAGTATGTATTTATATACTACACAACATAGATGAAATTATGAAAATATGTGCTAATATGTGTTATGCTGTATGTTACACCATCTACTGTGGACCACTTTTCAGCTATTCCAGTTACCCAAGGTTAACCATAGCTCAGAAATACTTAATGGAAGATTCCTGGTATAAGCACTTTGTAAGTTTTTAATTGTGTCCTTCTTAATGTGATAAAAAATCTTTGCGCCATGCTGTCCTGTTATCCAAACAGACAACCAGTATCTCTGTTTATTGTGTTCTCTCTATATGCTACTTGCCTGCTGGCCACTTAGTAACTGAATCAACAATAGATGATGTTTTTATTACGTGACCCTTATTTTATTTAATAAATGCTCTTAAAGTATAAGAGCAATAATGTTGGTGGTTTTATCATAGTGTTTTGTTATAATTCTATTATTATGGCAATTGCTACTAATATCTTACTGTCCCAAATTTATAAACTGAACTTTCCCATAGGTCTGTAAGTATAGGCAAAGCCAGAGCACACATGGATTTCAGCACTATTTGTGGTGTCAGGCATTCAGTAAATGCACTGGAACAAACTTCCTTGGGTAAAGGGCTCTGCTGTGTATACCACCATCTGAGATATCTATACAGCCAATTATCAAAATTTTATACCCATAAATGAAGCCACATGCTAATCCTAATTGTGCTTATTTTTATATTCTTGGAGCCAAGAACATTTTTTGGCATGAAATATGCTAATATACTTGTGGGATGAACATTTTTTTTTAAAAATTCTTTTTATTTTTAAAACTCGTTTTTAAAATTAATTCGTGTAGGTCCACATGCAAAGTAATGGATATCGTTATGACGTTTCAGGGTCCTCTGTGATACAGCAAAGGAAATGGAGAAGTAGAATAAAGCACAAAGAGCCAAAGGCATAGTGTGTTCATAAAAGTGGGGCCATCGTTCTCCCTACCCATCACTGTAGGCAGCACAGTGCTCCTTATTCCCCACAAACCACATCCTTGAGACCTCCCTACCCTCACACGAGGAAGGCACTAATCCCACTTCGTACAGAAATTTCCCAAGACTTCGACGTATACTGAATCTTGCACAAGAAAGAGTAAAGTGTGTCCAAGAAACCATTGATGGTTTCCTCTGCTGCACAGGACCTGAATCTCATTCCCAGCGCTTATACCAGGTAACTCGGTCACCTGTAACTGCAGATTCTGAAGATCTGGCTTCCGTAGGCGTATGTACTCACACGCACCCCACCTCACGGGCATGCCCCTCCCCCCACATGGCCACATGCATATACATAATCATAAGAAATGATTCTCCCAGTTAGTGTTCTCACGGGGACCCTGGGTGACCACACTTCACTCTCCCAGATGGGAGGAGATTGAAAAGCAAGAGTTGGGGCAAGGAAATGTCTAAGCTCTCCACGGATGCTGGGCAAGAAGAATCGGGAGAGAAAGAAGTTGGAGGTGGCGGGTCTGAAGAGTTACAAGGTGGGTGCCTAAGGAAAGTTTTATTTTATGTGACAACCAAAATGATCTGGATTTGTAAAACCAACCCTTTAAGTGTGTTTGCCCGAGGCGAGCACCTGGCACAGAGAAGGTATTCGTTTTCCTGTTTCCTCAACTCCCCAAGAAATGTGGATTTTGCTGAGGACTTTTGTTCTTAAGACCTTGGTTATGTATAGAATTTGCTTTTGACATCCTGGAAGATGGCTAAATCTACAGAAAGGAGTGTAACTGGGTCAATATGACAGAAAGAAAAGATGACCTATTTGTGTGAAACCTGAGAAATCTGGGCTTTCCAAATTGAGTCAAAAGCCAGGTATGGTCACACGTGCCTACACATTCCAGCACTAGGGAGGCTGAGGCAGGAGAATTATGAGTTTCAGGTCAGTCTGGGTTATAAAGTGTATCTTAAAACAAAACTGAGAGACGGTGGTACAGTAAAGAGGCCCACTCACAGAAGCCCATGGCCTGGCTGATGCTTGGCTTGGTTGCCTTATATAGTTTACCTGTCTTTGTGTCAGCATCCCTTGATGGGTAACAGTCATCTCAGTCACGGCTCTGGAAAGAATCAGATGATACCAAACAAACTGAAGTGGTTTGTGCGAGGTGTGTCAAGGACGTGCTGTGGCCGAAGGTGGCACTGGAAGACAGTTATGATAGAAACACAGCCTGGAAGGTGCCTGGGTTAGCCACACCAACACTTCACGATTGACTCAAGATTATAAAAAGAGTTCAACCCTTGCCTAACAATGCCATGCTGCGCAGGTGTATAGGCTTGTAATTCCAGCAGAGAGGAGTTTAAAGCAGGACAAGGAATTCACAGGCAGCCTAGGTTACACAGTAAACTTTTGTCTAAAAGAAATCATATGTTTACAAAACCTGCATATTTAATTTTCATGATTACGACGGGCACAGTTGAAGCAGATTTACTGAAAATCAGGTTAATCCAGGCCTAAGCATGGGGCCACATCTGCCCTCTAAAAAATGCTCAAATTGTAACACGCCTTCAATTTGTGCTGGATCTGGCTTTGAACCAATTCTGCACCGAAGTCCTGCCCCACAGGAGTTTCTAACCCATGTGTTCACTAGCCAGAGCAACAACACTATTGCCAGTCTGTTCCCAAGGCCAGCCAAGCTTCAAGGCTCTCCTCTACATAACTCCCATGCTGGACCTAACTGAAGCAAGAACACACACAGTGCACGCAAGTGCACCCAGTGCTGGCTCCCTAACTCTCCACTGGGCACTGAGACACAGACCTGGTTGTCTCTAGCTAGAGAGACAAAATTAGGAGACAACCATTAAGACTTGGCTTTTTAACGCCTTTTTAATTTTAAAACACCCTCTTCTTGTCCTTTGGCTATCCTCTGTTTATTATAAATATGGACAATGCTGAACTGGGGTGGAGGTGACAGCTTAAGTGTCACAGAGACTAAATGCATCAGGCAGCTCCCTTACATAACATTCTGGGCTCTGAGGACCTCTCAGTGGGAGTGACCCAATCCCAAATCCAAGCAGGTAAAGGGGGCGGGGCGGGGGTGTGCTAGGGGGAAAATCACCTGTCCAGCATATGCCTTTGGGGCATCCTCTTGTTATCTCTCTGGAGGAAAACTGGCTCTCACCTTCCTCTGGTCCCCTACTTCATCCTGGATTTAGGGTCCCAGGCTTCCCCAGTCACACCCAAACCAGCATTGTAAGGCCTATGGGACTCCAGTGTATTCCTGTCAGCACATCACCCATGCTGGGCAAAGAAGAATCACAAATGGGATTGGGGGTTGGGGGGACAGCAGACACTCCCATGTTGCTGTAGTGATCTCATGTGCCCAAACCTGAGTGTGACAACTGGATTACTGTGGTGGTCCTCACCTGGCTCCTTGCTTGTGGCACCTCCATGCTGGGAAAACTGAGGTCAGCAAAAGGCAAGTGTAGGGAGTGGGTTTGGGCCAGGCGTTGTTACCTTATATGACAAGTATTATGCATGTGTCCCATCTGCTCTGTGGATTTCTGAGTGCACATATCCTTTAATACTCTATTAAACTAGTTCACAGACTGCCCTGAATTGATTGCCTGAATTTGAGCAAAAGTGCCTTGGTATGGCTCTGTGCATTTACAGATGGGGCACCCGCTGTGGCTGGTTCTTCTAGGCAGGCTCTGTCTCTCTGCTTCACCCAGCAAAAGGGCTTTCAAGGCAGGTCAAGGGCAGCAATTAACTTGCCCTTCCAGCATCATGAATCTAAGAACAAAGCCCGGAGAGGCAGTACAAGCTTGTAATCCCATGAAATGAGCCCTAAAATATAAACACCTCTGTTTCTGACTTTAGGTAGCCAGTACCTGAGCTATAAAAGCCTAACTCTGAACAGTTTCTAGGGGTGGTCAAGTCCTGGGGCCTCTTTGCAGGTCCCCAGTGAACTTAGGTTTGCCTCAGTCATTCATATGATTTGTGGACTTTCTATTTCAATCTTGTGGAGCATGAATTCTCACTGAGAGCCCGAGACACGGTTTAAAGGTTAAGACATAATCAGCTGTATTGTGAGACAGAGCTGCTCTACCTGGGCCTCAACTTTACTCCAGTTTTGTGACCTGGGACAAGTTGCATAACACTGCACCTCAACCTCCTTGTGTGAAATTGAGATTCTATCTGAACTCAGGCATCCCTAAGGTGACTCTGACCGGAACGGATAATGCCAGCAGAATGCATTAGAAAGAACACTAGGTAAAAGTTAACTCTTGCTGATTAGTGATTCCATTATCATTAGTCATAGCTTAGAGCTCCTGGGAGCAAGTTTTCCATGTGCACATTTCCTTAGGGAAGCTTAGGAGACAGTGCTCTTCCTTCTGCTCTTTGGAGCCAACAGTGTGCGTAGGCACTGTGCTGGTTAGGTTTTGGGTTTGGTTTTTGTTGTTGTTGTTTGTTTGTTTGTTTGTTTGTTTTTTGTCAACTTGACATGAAAGCAAATGGTATTTGGGAAAATGGAGAAACTGCCAATCAGATGGGCCTATGCACAAGTTTATGGGGGCATTTTCTTGAGGGATATATTAATGTAGATGAGCTCAGCCCAGCATAGGAGGCATGAGCCCTGGGAAGGTGGTCCTGGGCTCTGTCAAAAAGCAAGTTAAGTCAATCTGTGGAGAACAAGCCAGAGAACAGCACTCTCCCACCATCTCTGCCTCCTTCCATCCCGGCCTCCAGATCCCACCCTGACTTCTCTTCGTGGTTGGGAAGCCTATGCTAAATAAGCCTTTCTTCCTGAGCTGCTTTGGTCCCTGGTTTTTATACCACAGCAAAAGAGAAACAAACTAGAGCAAACTAGAGCAGGCGCTCACACCTCCGAAGGCGAGCAGGATCAAGTACAAGGGGGAGGCGGGGGTCAGGGGTGGGGGACCATAGAGTGAGAGCCAACGGAAACACACGGAAGCATCTCGGGACAGAAGTTGTCTTCATGGATGCTGCCTTTGACTCATGTTAATAGTCATGAAGGTCCTTTGTCGTTTAAGATCCTAGACCATGTCCAGCAACCCAGCTGCTACAATGGCAAACTTCAGGTCAAACTTCAGTGAAATGAAGAATGAACGGCTTGTGTGATATCGGATCCAGATACTTGGGCTTGGCACATGGGATCAGGATTTAACAAGGAGCCAGGTGTGGCGGCCCATGCCTTTGACCCCCCAGCACTAGAGAGGCAGGGTCAAGTTCGTCTACATTGTGAATTCCAGGACTGCCAGAGCTACCGCAGCAAGACCCTGTGTCAAAAAGCCAAAGGGTGGGTGGAGAGGCAAAGAAAAAAAGAGAGGCCATCATGGGGTGATTGGGTCATCCTGATGCCTGTGCTCTGTAAACCATGCTTAGGAAAAACACAATCAGTAGCTGTTAGCTTAGAAATCTTTATTCATGTAGGTTTGTTTCCAACATCAGGAAACCACCAAACCTCTTCTACCTCCCCAGACCTGCCTCTTCCTTTTTACAACACTTCATGAGCGCGTTAGGCTCCCATCCTTGGGTTTCACAGCCACGGGCACAGTATATTTACATGTTGTGACTTACTCTAGGGAGAAGGTTGAAGCCTCCCTTTATTCCTCCAGCTGCTGAGGAAACATCGAATTCTTACCACAGCATCCTTTCTCACAGTTGGCTTGGAGTGACTTCCTTTAAGACGGGCCAGTATCTGAAGATGCTGCTGCCAACACTCTAGGACCCAGAACCCTGACTCTCAGTGTTCCTGGCAATCTCGGGGGCTTCTTTCCCAGGGGACCATGCTCAGTGACGTGCTGTCTGCAGAGATGGCTGCAGTGTCTGAAGCTGAAGGTGGCCACGAACCTGCTTCTAGGAGTCGTTCATATTTGAGGTGATATATATATATATACATATATACCACTTTATCTTTTTTTTAATACTTTTTATTAGGTATTTTCCTCATTTATATTTCCAGTGCTATCCCAAAAGTCCCCCATACCCTCCCACCCACTCCCCTACCCACCCACTCCCACTTTTTGGCCCTGGCGTCCCCCTGTACTGGGGCATATAAAGTTTGCAAGTCCAATGGGCCTCTTTCCAGTGATGGCCGACTAGGCCATCTTTTGATACATATGCAGCTAGAGTCAAGAGGTCCGGGATACTGGTTAGTTCATAATGTTGTTCTACCTATAGGGTTGCAGATCCCTTTAGTTCCTTGGGTACTTTCTCTAGCTCCTCCATTGGGGGCCCTGTGATCCATCCAATAGCTGACTGTATACCACTTTATCTTAGTGTTGTATAAATGTGTGGCACCTTTCCCTCACACATAAAGACTGCTTTTGAGGGCCCGCAACACAGAATTCAGGGAAGACTATAGCTACAGATTCTGCATCTGCTCCAGTAATGGCTAATCTGAGCTGTCCTTTCCTGAGGTGGAAATGACAGCATAGCATTTAAGGCCAAGACCATACACTAACCAAACTACCTACATTTTCAATCCCAGCTCTGTTACTGCTGTGTGACGCCCTGGGCAAGTTACTCAACTTCTCTCTGTGTTCCTCAATTCCTTCCTCTCTCCACGGCATTGGTAGAAAACAACTTTTTTTAAAACCCATTTTTAGTGTATTGGCCAGAACTCCTGTAATACAAGACAAATTAATCAAAGTGTATAATACCGAATGTGGGTTACATACGACACAAGAGCTTCCCCAAGGAAGAAACAACCAGATCCAAGTGGCTTTTTAAAAGCAGTTTGTTGAGATGTGGGTAGCTGTGTGGGAATAGGATAAAAGGCAAAGGATCTGAGTTAACCCCAGCGGGAAGGACACAAGGCCTGTCTGTCTGGATTCCTCTGGGTCTAACCTTATCTTTTGCAATAGAATGCTCAGACCGGCTTCAGGAAAGAAGAGTAGAGGAAAGGTCATTCTGACCTTCCTGTTGCTTCTAGTTCTTCAGGTTCTTTCAGCTTAAAATAAATACAAGGTGTGAAGGTGTCGTGTTTTAGAAGCAGTTTACACTGAATCCTACCAGCCTGGTGATTAAGAATAGGGATGCACACAGCAAGTATTATATGAGCATTCGCTACTATTGCTAGCCCAGTGACTAAGCCAGTGACACTCAGTTGTACACTTCTACTGGAACTATGTGGAAAGCTACTTCTGTGCGTGGTGATAACCTGGTAAATATGCAGGCTGGCTACTACCAGAGGCCATCTGAGGATCAAGTCTTCCTGGGTGGAAGCCATCACAGAAGAAGAGGAGCTGAGGAGACCACACCGACAGGCTTAATGTCCTTGTGTGAGACCCAGTCATTCCCGTTCATTTGTTGTGGGAGTTTGCAGTGAGGTGGGCTACTAACTCTCCTCTCCTGCTCAGGCTGCTTCTAGCTTCTGCAAACAGAAGAATTCCAATCTCACTTTATGAATGCAGGGCACTCATACCACACATCCAGCCAGCCAGACTGCATTTCAGTGGCTCTTAGCATTTCCAGCATTTCACAGTGTAGCAGGGCTGTTGATCTAAAAGCCTTCAGACAAGGCTCAAGAGGCACAGGGGAGGGTAAGGTAGGTGGCGGGAGCTGATCTGCTTCTGAAGTTCCTGCTAATTTAGAAGGACATTTAAAGCTGAAGCATAATTTCTAAGAGGCTTACAGCTCAGCATGGTGCAGTGGAAGAGGAAATGAGCTAGGACTTAAAACCCTAAGGCCCCATCATTTGGTTTCAGCACAATCTCTCATACTTCCAATGATGAAATGGGAGGCCTATGAGGTTGAGTCAATTGCCCAAGACCATGGAAGCAAGAGTCCATCTTTAGACTCATTCAAGGATGTAATCCAGGCTCTGTGCTGCTTGCTCTAAGAAGGTATTGTTCCCCCCACAGTATTTCAAGCCCCAAACCCACATCAGTATCTTAAAATGCTTGTTGGCCAAGACACTCATTGGAATACTAACCACACACCCACCCATCTAAGAATTGATAACACTTACACATATGGGCAAACCAGCGGTTTGATAAAAGCTGGACCAATAACCTGGTCCATCATCAATACATCTTTCAAAAAGCAAGGTATGATAGTGAATTAAAACAAAACAAAACACACCCAACACCAACACCAAACCCCAGATTCCGTGTTGTTGGTTTAGTCAATAACAGACTGACGAGTTTCCTTTTTTGTTGTTGAGGTATGATCTTACTTTATTTGACCAGACTGGCCTTCAACTCAAAATTTTCCTACCTCTCCATCCTGACTGCTCGGATTATAAGTGTGTATCATCTTGCCCCAGCTAGACTGATGAATTCTTCAAACCATTTGAGAAAAACGCATAATTTTAGAATCAGGAAGCTGAACTATGATCTTCTGCTGGGAATACAGTAGATGATGGGGGTAGAATTCCTCTTCTTTTTATCTAGTGAAAATAGATTCTTTTTCTTTTTTTTTTTCTAAAAAGTCCCAAAGGGAGATACAGAATAACTTAGCTTCTAACTGCCCCCAGGGCATCAGGGACCATAGCAGGAACATGAAGGCACATAAGAACTTCCTTCAAAGGCTCTGGAAATTTTTAGAAAAGTCATATTCTGGAAGAACCTGAGAAGTTTGGATCTGGCCAGAAAACCCTAATCCAGTCTGTAACAGATACACTGGACTGAGATGCATTCAAGGCCAGAAAATCATTAGCATTAATGTGGGATATCCTGTGAAAACATTCAGGGAAAAGTCATTAGCTGAAAAGTTATTTGTGGTCATTGTTTTTAATGTGTTTTTTCCTTAGCAAACTCAAGGAATTCAAGCCCTATACAAAATGTACTCGGTGTCTAATTAAGAGGACACAAATTGGCACTGAGGTCATTGGGACCCACTGTAAGAGGAAAATCCCAAAGAGAGAAAAAACTGTTTAATCTAACACCTCACTAGAAAGACCAAGGGCGCTGATGTCCTTTTCTTTCCTGTTTGCAGTGCGTTTGGTGTGTATAGTTTTAATTGCAAAGGGACAAAGTTCTAAGAAGCCCTTGAAAGACCCCTTCCCAGTTGCCCTTTCTCTCACAAAGCACACACATTGTCCTCCAAAGCCAAGACCATACCCTATCATGACCTTGGCTGCTGTCAAGGTTGGTCATGGTCAGAATCTCCATGGGGGATGGACATTATCTTCAGGTCCCATTTCCAGATGGTTCTCAACAAGCCAAGGTCCCAAACCTGTCCCATCCACCGCTGGGTCCCATGTTTGTCATCAACAAAAGTCCTTTCTATTCTGATATTCAAGTGATATTCTATCACTTCTATTCTTTATTTTCTTATTGTAACTGAAGCCAGGCCTTTGCTGAAGCCACCACTTCATCTGCTCCTTCTGTGCCCTGTCCTCAGGTGGCCTCGTGCTCCTCGTTGTCAACAGCTTTCCAGATCTCTCACACCCACTGACTCCGAAGCTCTGTGGTCATCAAGCAAGACCACTGGCTACTTAGTCTTCCTTGTTGCATTTTCCAGAGACCCCACACACTCACACACCTAGACACACACTCACCTAGACACACACTCACCTACACTCACACACTCTCTCTCACACACACTCTCCCAGACACACACTCACCTATACACATCTACACGCATACTCACCTATACACACACTAACCTATACACACACTCACCCACACACACTCACCTCCATACACTCTTGCTCAGCTACACACCTAACATTCTATCTTTGTCCTTTGATGATATTAGCACCTGACTCTCTGTTACCTTGGTAGCATACCTCGTATCTTAAAACACTTGGTTGTTAAAAAGCAGAGAGTGAAGCCTCCCAATGTCCCAGCTTCTAAGTTGCTTGACTACCCTCTTATTCTTGCCTTGTTTTCTGACCTAACTCAGCTTCCTCCACAATCACACTACGTCATTACCCCAAACCACACTGTATTCATCATAAATTTCAAGCCTCTGGCCATGGCTTTCCAGATTTCTACCTTTTCGTCCTTAGTTTCTTCCTAATCCAGGCATCTTAATTAGTATTTCTATTGCTTTGATAAGAACACCATGACTGAACAAGCAAGTTGGGGAGGAAGGGGTTTTCTCACACTTCCAGATCATAGTCCATCACTAGAGGAAGTCAGGACAGGAACTCTAGCAGGACTGGAACCTGAAGGCAGGAGCTGATACAGAGGCCATGGAGGGGTGCTGCTTACTGGCCTGCTTCACATGGCTTTCTTAGCCTGCTTACTTATAGACCACCAGCCCAGGGATGGCACCACCCATTTGGGCCCTCCCTCATTGATCACTAGTTGAGAAAACGCCTCATAGCTGGATCTCATGGAAGTATTTCCTCAGTTGGGGCTCCTTCCTCTCTGACAACTCTAGCTTGTGTCAAGTTGACACACAACACCAGCCTGTACATCAGGCAAGGCTGGAACACATGAAGCTTATAGTAATGATGCTGGTAATCGTCTTTGCACTATTACCAATATCCTCTGCTTCTTAGGCAGTTTATCATCATTCATTTATAAAGGACCTTCAGCTTCCTGCCTCCCTTCCTTCCCCAGTGTGTGCCAGTAGGATCTTCTAGATTAAGCCTGTTTACCCAACTCTCAGCTCACTCTGAGTTGCATCCATTCAGCTTAGCACTCTAGGGAAAACACATACACCCATGCAGCTCCTTTTAAATTCAGGACCAGAAGCCAGGAGTGCCAACCGCAATCATGCCACATCTCAGGGTTCCTCAGTCTCCCACCCTCCTGTGTGGCTAATTCCTATTTGTGCTAGTTAGCTTTGTATGGCTATAGCAGTGCTGAGATAATGAGCCCATGAAGAAGAAAGGCTGACTCTGACTCATGGTCTCAGCTCACAAACAAATGGTTGCACAGCTTTGTACCTGGGCAGCACAGGGCATCGTGGCAGGAATATGTGGTACAGAAGCTTATAACCTCATGACTAACATGTTAAAGAGAGAGAGAGAGAGAGAGAGAGAGAGAGAGAGAGAGAGAGAGATCCCACAATGCCCTTTGAGGGCACACTCCTAGTCATCTAACTTCCTCCCACAAAGTCTCATTCCATAAAGGTTCAGCCACCCCTCATCAGCACCATGGACTGGGGGGTCTTTGGGAAATATCTAAGGTCCAGAAAGTACACAAACTATTTTCTCTTCAAATGTTCAATACTAATTTCTATTAATCTCTACCCTTGACTCATGATTGTTTCCCCCTACTTTTCTGAAAACAATAATTGAAACACTCGGAGACATTGGGTGAGTATCCAGCACATATGCGTATCTTCCTGTGTTGCTGTTTTCCCTCCTGGTCCATGGACACGGTGTGATGCTGACCTTTCTCCTTTCCTCTCATGCCGCCCGGTCCAGATCCTCTTCCTTGCTCAAGGACACCACACCAGCGGTTCTTCCCCTGCTTTCCTGCATCATGGTATTTTATTCTGTCTGGGAACCATTTCCAACAGCATGCAAACATGCTGCGATCTTCCTCACTTGTGGAGGTTTAAATGAGAAATGTGCCCCATAGGCTGGCCGATCGAACTCATGATGTCCAGTAGGTGGTGCTGTTCAGGAACATTATGGAACCTTAAGGAGGTGGACCTTGCTGGAGGAAGTGTGTCGCTAAGGTTTATAGCCTTGCCCCCACTTCCTGTTCTCTCTCTCTAGTTCCTGCCTGTGGATGAAAATGTGATCCACCTGTTCCTGCTGCCATTCTATTGCCACTCTAGTAGAACTATATGCCCAAATAAACCCTTTCTTCCCTCAAGGGATGTCAATCAGGGTATCTTATCACAGCAACAGAAAAAATAACCTTTCTCTAAAATCCCTCCTATTATAGAGTATGGTGGTGCACACTTTTTAGTCTCAACACTCAGAAAGCAGAGGCAGGCAAATCTCTGTGAGTTCAAGGCCAGCCTGGTCTACAAAGCCAGTGTTCCAGGATAGCCAGGGTTGTTACACAGAGAAAGCTTGTTTAGAAAAACCTAAACTAAATAAGATAAAATAAAATCCTTCCAATCATACCTTTGAGTAGCTCCCCTCTCACTTAGGAATAGTCAAAGCCCCAAGTCAGAGTGAACCTACTATGTGATTGAACCTACTATGTGATCCTTTGTGCTCTGGGCACACTGATGTCTACTTTTTTCCTGGAGCTTCAGTTGGACATTGATTCTCCTGGCACAAGGCCTGTATGGTCTGGAATGGTCTCATTCACACATGTGAATGGTTCATCTCCTGCCAAAGTACCTTACTAAAACCTCCCCTTTGGTTGGAGGCTTTTTAAGCTCCTTAGGTAAGACTGAAAACCCACCCCGATACTGCCCTAATTCCCTGCTTACCTTTACTTCTTAGCACTTACCACGGTCTAACTGAATTATACTCGGGGATTTGTTGACTGTATTGGCTTAGCAGCTTTACCAGAACAGGAGTTTTTATTGTTAGTGATACTGGTGTTTTCTTTTTCAAGAGAAGACATACACAGTCAAGTCTGGTCTTAAATTCTTTCTGTAGCCAAGGATGGCCTCAAACTCCTGGTCCTCCTGCCTCCCACTTCCCAAGTGCTAGGATTATAGCTGTGTATCACTATGGTCATTGGAAAGAGCTTCATTTCTAGCACTGTAGTGAGTTGCACATAGTAGGTGTTTGATAAATGTCAGCTGAGTGAATGATAAAAAGACACAAGGCTATGTCATCTGCAGTTTTCACAGGATGCATGCTTATGGCCTCTGCATTAGAGTCTCTGAATCAAGCCCATGGGGCCTTCATTTTTACCGTGTTCTGCTATAAATAATGTCTTTTGCTTTCCAAGTCTAGTTTGACTTCAGAACATTGAGAGTCAAGAACCTGGGTACTGTTAGCAATTCCCCTGGTATCCTTCCTGCCTTTCATCCTGGCTTACACTATGTTTGGTTTGGAAGAAGGCCTGCGTGTCTGCCACAGGGAGATCTTCAGGAGAGATTTCAGAATGAGGACTTGGCACCAGAGAGAATGAGTCAGAGTTTGAACAGGAGCCCACACAGACTAAAGGAGAGAATGGGAGTCACGCGGGAGGGAAGGCTTAGGCATCTCCCGTGAGCGTACAACAAGACAATATGGCTTTCTAGACCAGAAGGACATTTTGGCCCAAAGCAGGTTCGAGAGATCAAAGAAGTGGCATTCCACGAGAGGATAAAGATGTTAGCTAAGATACAAAGGAAAAACAAAACAAAGCCACAACAAGATAGAGATTCCAAAACAACAGAAGGCCATGAACTCTGGAGGTAGAGGAACCTCCCTGTGGCTTCCTGTTGTCTCAAGTGGTAGGACTCCACAGTGCCTCCTTCCTGTCTCTGAGCTCTTCCAGTGCCCAGAGCCTAGCTCCATGTAAGACGCATGCGCATGCTCAGCAATTGCCCCTTTGATGAATGAGTGGGTAAGGTAGAAAGAAGGAAAGACCCCGGTCAAGCTGCCTCTATATTCAAACAGGAACGCAGGATTTGCTCGCTTAACCCCTGTTTCGTCCACCCCAAAATGTTATCCTATTCATTGCTGGCCCTCACTGTCCAGTGGAACCAGGGAAGCCAGCGTTTGCTACATCAGCATCCCCCTCGACCCCACCCAACCCCGCTCCCCCACTCCCGTGCTTCCAAGTCTTCCTTTTCATTTAAAAACTTTGCCTTTTGTCAGAGAAGCAAGAGCCAAGAGCTTCCTTCCCCACTTATCACTGCAGACTGATGGCTTTTTGTTTTTAACAGGAGGAGGATTCCCCCTCTGTGTGTGTGCTCACCCCTCCATTCACGGGTCTGTCTCCTCTTTAGGTGGTCTTTGCCGTCTCAAGAATCCGAAAAGACTGGAATCTAAAAAGAGTCATTCTCCTTGCAAAGGACTCTGGTTCATGCCAAGAGTGACGGGAGCATTTCCCTGGTCATTCTCACGTGTTTCTGTCACGTGAAAAGTTGCTGGTAAATCGCACAGGCAAGCCTCCGATAACCTGGCGTTTGTTTATGAGACCTTTCCCACAAGACTCCCAGCCAAGATTCTGGGCAACAATAAATCCATTTTAAGGCGATTCCTGGAAAGAAGATTCCAGCTCCTTATGGACTGTGTAACCGCTGACCTATCTGGAAGGCCAGCAAGGATAGGGAGGAGGAGGAGGACTTCCTTGCGTGGAAGGGCCAGGAAGACCGTCACTTCTGGGGCTACCGAACAAGCAATGGGGGACGGGGGAGGCGTGTTAAGGCTAAAAATTATTTGCTGGAGCAGCAGAAGTAACACTGGGAAGCCACCCCCCAGCATTTATGATCCCCATGGAGTTGGGGGCCACTGTGTTTGGCTCACTGTGTCCCAGCACCTCAGTGAGTAAGCAGCTCGGGGCCGATGGTCAGTAAACATTCACACAGTGGACGATGAGTGGGCTAGGAAGACAGGGCACCCAAGACGCCCTTCAAATAAAGAAGAGGGTTTTAACTCACCTATACAGTAAACCTCCCTTTATATATGTAGAAACTGAGGCTCTGAGAGGGTTGGAAAGAACAGCTTGGTATAAGGAAGCCTTGAAAGAAGAAAGCTTTTTTTTTTTTTTAAACCAATGGAAAAAAGCACTCTTGGATTACTAGAATTAAAAACTGCTTACAAATGGCAGTGTAAGATCTCTTCTTATACAAAGTGTTCCAAAAAAGAAATCTATCAAGGCTGTGGAGCCGATTTTTCTTTTAGCCAAAAGAAGAAACAAGAAATAGTAATTTTTAAAAAGTCTTTCTCAGAGAATAGCTGTGCCTACTGATCAGATTTTATATAATTGGGAGTCACAGTTTCCGGTTTGATCATTGATTCATGACAATGGACTAGCGTGCAGTGGCATTTCCATGTGACACTACACATTTTGGAACATCTTCAGGTGGCTTCCAGACAACCTCTTTGAAAGGACACACACACACACACACACACACACACACACACACAGAGCCAAGGCTTCTGGAAAGATGACATGGGTGTGGCTATACAATAAAGTAAAAAGTTCTGTGTTTTCCTGGCATCATCACTCTTGCTGGTGTTAGATAATAGTAAGAAATGAGCTCTTAAGGGAACGCTTTTTATTCAAATCTATAAGGAATGGAGTAACCTAAGGTATGGCGTGTGAGGAGTTCTCACTTGGGCGTTATGTCTGTCATAGTAATCCGCAGCAGAACAGAGAAAAGGTCACGACCTCAAGTTCATTCGTATTTCTGTACGCAGTATTAGCTCATTACTTTCTAATTAGTTCATTATTTTTACTGCTGGGGAGTGCCTCACTGCTGGAAAGCACCATGTTTTATTTTACCCATTCCCCCGCTGATGTCCATTTTGGGTTATTTGTTTAGGGAAATGGGGGATAAGGCTCTAGAAATAACACTGTGCATGTTTTGGGGGGCAGTAAATTCACATGTTTCTCATGGACACCAGCATATCTACTTAGAACTGAGCATCTGGGATCCACAAATCCAAAAATCCACCATTTTCTAATACCAACATTACTTCCCAGATGGAACTTCCACACCTGACCTTGTGTGATATGTCAGTCAATACTGAAAATACCAGGCTCTTATATGTAAGATACCAATTAGATACAAATTAATTTCATGCTTAAACTTGGGTCTCATCCCAAAGGTATTTCAATAAGTATACAAAAGTATTCCAAAATCCTTTTTTAAAAAATCCAATAAAGAAGACTCCATATTGATGGGTAGGGATATATTTATTTTAACTTCAGTGGAAAGAATGAGTTTTCCAAAATGGCTGCACCAATTTAAATTCCCACAGACAATGTGTGAGAATTTCAACTGGCCCAGAGGCCTAGAATGAACTTTAAATTATTGCCCAATATGCACAAGCTAAACTGTAATGCACTTGGCACATCTGTGGTATAACAGGAACTTTACTTGTTTGCTTGTTTGTTTTAATTCTTTTGAGATTGGGTCTCACCATGTAACCTGAGGTCGTCAAGAGCTTGTGATTGTCCTGCCTCTGCTTCCTGCGAACGAACTAGAATTATAAGAGTGTGCCACAAGACCAATCTTCTTATGCTCACTTCAAAAAGAAAAAAATTAGTCTGTGTGTAGGGGTGATGCGTGCCGTGACAGGCCTGTGGAGGTCAGGGGACAACTGTGGGAATCCGTTCACTCCTTCTACCAGGTAAGGTCTGGGGATCAACCCGGGTCATCAGGCTTGGCTGCAAACGCCTCTACTCGCTGAGGTATCCCGTGGGCCATGTGTTCACTTGTTATTTTAGCAGATTATTCTAGGTTTCAACCTCATGCACTGACTTTCATAATACAAGAAGAAGCTTACACACTTGATTTGAGTGGTTGATTCTTGGCAGAAATCCCAATCATTATCTGGTTTTTATTCTGAGACTGTTGGCATAGAAAAATACCAAAACAGCCTCAATGCCCTTTCAAGTCAAATTACTCATCTCGAAAATGAACCTCTAAGCTGGGACACTCCTCCGTACACCCCAGAGTCAGCAACATACACATATGGACCCTTGTATCTCAGATCTAAGTTAAAAGACGATGCCACTCATTATTGATACTTCTGATGCTCAATGGACCGGGACTCACCATCTCCATCATGCACCCTGAGGAAGCTATATCAGCATGTTTATTTTATAAAAAAGCGAGATGGGTTTTTTTTTAAATAAAGATTTGCAAAGTCTATGTTGATCAGGAACCCGTGTGTGAACACTGAGTGTCCTGTTCTCCAATTGGTTCCCGATCGACCAATAAAGATGCCAGTGGCAATGGCTGGGTGGAAGAGGTGGGACTTCCGGGTTTCCACAGGTAGGCTAGAAGACACAGGAGGAGAGAGAATTCGCCATGCTTTGGAGGGAGAAAGAGTCAGCTATGTGAGATTTCAGATGGAGCAGTCAATGGCCGCTTCCCCAGGCAGGAGATTAGAAATGAAACTAAGCTGAGGACAGATGTAGGGTGTTGAGCAAGGAGAAGGTAACTGGGCAACTAAGCTAAGGGCAGATTAGAATGTTAAGCAAGGAGTCGAGGAAAAAGCATGCTAGAGGCTTAGAAGAGCCCAGGTTCAAAATAAGCTGTGTGTGTGTGTGTGTGTGTATGTGTGTGTGTGTGTGTGTGTGTGTGTGTGTGTGTGCGTGTGTGTGTGTGTGCGCGCGCGTGCGTGAGAGAGAGAGTGGGGTGGTGGTGGTGGTGGTGTGTGTGTGGGGGGGTGTCTTTCATCCAAGGATCCAAGGGAACCAGGGCAGTGGCTGGTAGCATGGTCCACATGGAGCTTAAAGTGGGGTAGTAGAAATGACGTGCTACACTATATAAAATGGAGGTGTACCAACGCCAATTCTTTGTCATCCAACTATACTGTTGCCAGAGACTTTTTTCCAAATGCGCATTACAAAAAGTAATTTGTAACTGTCGACCTGGTAGAAGTGACCATCTGTTAAACAGCTGGAGCCCACGATGTGTGAATCTGCACAGATATGGAGACATACGAGGAACTGAACTTGTGGTCATCTCACCGTTGCCCTGGCATTTGCTGAGCACATCCTATCTGCTCCCCTAGGTCTGCTGTACTACCTCTGGGAGCCTGACAGACAAGGACTGCATCCAGGGTCTTCCAGCTGGACTCACTCCTGGGAACAGCAGGAGGAATGATGGGACAGAGGAGTGAGGCTGGGGTGTGCTCTGCTCATCCTGGGCTGGCTGTATTCTTTGACTTGTGGTCCAGGGAGCCCCATCCCCACTGACTTTTGGGCCCCAGGTCTGGGTGTTCACTCCAGGTTTTGGGCTGGCATCAACCAAAGTTCCTTTATCTAATTTGGGTTTATCATTTATTTGCTATTGCCATGCAGGTCTATCAAGGACCCAAGCCAGAATACCCATAACGCATGCAAAGAAGGATATTACCAGAAGTACGGGGAGGCACACATCTAGTCTGAGGAGCCTGAAGGAAGAAAACTGAGTGAATGGGCTTGTCTTTATTGACCTATAACAAATCACTCAGAGTTGACAATCTTATCCATACTGCTACAACACAGCACAGGGTGAGGTGGGTAGGTGGGTAGGTGGGATGTACGGAGAGGCAAAGGGATACAGCAAGCTGCTATGCTGTGCCAGGCCTAGTGCTGCAGGGATTGTTACATCTAATGTATATGTGCTGCACTCCCGTCAATGACTCAGTTTTCTGGTCTGTAAAATGGGATGAGTCAATTAATCATGGAACCTACATTCTGGCATCAGATTGGCTTATAAGTCTTTGGTTATGCTAATTAAAACTGCCAAGTTAATAAACATTACATTAAAGAGGAGAGCCAATGTGGAGGAAGGCACAGTCAAGCACAGCCCCAGTGCATTCTCAAAATGGAACAATATGAGACAGAGAGGTGCCTCAGCGTCTGGGGGGAAAGGGAGATACTGCTTTTGCAGAGGCTTTGGGATTCAGTTCCCAGCAGCCAAATCATGTGACTCACAACCACCTGGGACTCTGCGTCCAACGGATCCAATGCCTCTGGCCTCTTAAGACCAGCTGCACTCATATGCACACACCCTACCCCATATACACACAATCTAAAATGAAAGATGGAACAACTGGTTAAGAAAAGACAGACGAAGAGCGAGGTTCATTCCAAGCCCAAGGACCAGACCCTCAACTGGCCTTTGCTGTATAAAGAAAGTGATGTGTTTTGGCCGTTCTCATAGTCTTCAACACCCAACTGAAAAGTATAACCAATGTTAAAATAATTGAAAATAATATTTTTAGAAATGGGCCTGGCTCGGAGACCTCAGACCAGACCAATGTCTCACTCATTGCAATGAATGTTTGCAAGTTAGGATGTATGGATAGTGGGGCACACTGTGACATACTGGAGCTCCCACGATGAGATGTTTTTATATGCTTCGTTTTGCCTCTCCCTTTCTCTCTCTCTCTCTCTCTCTCTCTCTCTCTCTCTCTCTGTGTGTGTGTGTGTGTGTGTTTGTGGGGAGTTGCAAGAATGAAGGGTGGAGATGAGGGGACAGGGAGATGAGCAAGACTAGGGTGCACGATTTCAAATTCACGAAGAATCAATAAAATGTAAAAAACAAAACAAAACCAAAAGGCCAGGCTTTACAAAGGTCTGTATGGACTAGAGACAGGCCAGGTGCAGTAATTACAACCACTTCAGCTGTGGTCAAGTCAAAAGGCCTCCCATGCTCTTCCTAGCCACAGACAGAGTAAACCCACACCAGACGCCACCATCCCACTGTCCATCAGCCTTAACTAGATGTCTGGTTCTTCATAAGTAAAAATGAGATATCTCTGGCTAACGATAATTTCAATGGAATTATACCTGATTTCATCCAAAAAGCCAAGAAGTCATCCTTAGGGAAATTAAGTGAAATCCTTGTAAACACGGGACATGGTCAGCAAAGCTCAGCTCTTAATAAAGACCGTGATGACACAGTTTCCTAGAGTAGGTGTCACTGTGCCCATTTTGAACATGATAAAACGGAACCACTGATGAGTCTGTGACAAAAGAGGAGCCAGAGGGGAAGTTAACTTGAACCCTGACACAGACAACCTGCCTCTTCTTTCTTCTTTCGGTTCCTCCTGGAGAAAGGCTCTGGTCCATCCCAGGCTGCCTTGAGCTCAGTGTGGAGCTGAGACAGCCTTGGACTTAGATCCTCCTGTCCCCCTCCTGAGTGCCAGCAATACAGGTGCTTGGCACCACACCAGGCTACGGTTTACCTGGTGCCAATCCCAGCTGCAAGCCTGCTAGGCAAGCACTTTACCAACGGAGCCAGCTTCAGCCCTAGCCCCTGACATACAAAGTCTGCATGTATCCCACTGATGCTACGTCACATTCACCCTCAGATGTGTCCTAATCTCCAATCTGTACAGATGACAGGTATAACCCACTGTCACACTCCCCTCCCAGACGTGTGACAGATGTGGCTTTTCTTTTGAGCTGACGCTCAGAAAGTGTCCAAACACTGCCTCAAGCACACACTAAGAAGTCAGTCAGAGTTGCCTGGACACATTACCCTGAGCACACACCAGACAGGGAAAAACTAACTTTCTATTCCTGAAAGAAAACATTAATTCAGAGAACAGGAAAAAGTTGTATTCAACAAAGAATGTATATGATCCATCAATCAGGAATTTGCTTGGTCTACCCCAGTATCCCCAGAGCCCAAAGCCAACGCCTGCTGAGTAGAAAGCATGCATTATTTGTAGAATGAATGGGAGCTGCTGTGTGTAAGTCCTCTGCCTGCAGAGAATCTACAGAGGAAGAAGACAGACAGGAAGGACATAAGTAATATGAATCACCCAGAGATGGGAACCATAAAAGTGTAACACCGAGAGGCGAGAGGCAAGCAGTCAGAACTCGCTGTGTAACGCAGCAGGCAAAACAAAATGGCTTGCAAGTGTCTTCATCTAAGCACACTTGGCCGTCTCAGGCTGATGTTCTAAGTCGCCTGTTTGCATACACGGAGGGGAGCGACTTATAATTACTAATGCCATTTGCCTTTAGCTGTTTACAGCTTTTGAGGCTCGGTCTTCGCTTTATGGAGAGAACAAACAGGGCGACATCCTGAATGGAGCCCGTGAGTCCAGATGAGTTGGAATAGGACTGACTCCCAGTGTTCTTCTGCTTTTATTCTTAAATTGGAAATATCTTTAGCTATTTTTATGGTACGAGCTTTATGTTCTCTCAAAAGTTCCCAATGTACAAAAGTTAAGAAAGTAAAAAAAGCAAACGCAAGCCATCTCCCCTGTCTTCCCAGTCATTGTGTGAGCTGGAGAGGGGGAACAAACGCTGCTCGTCTCAGACAGGGCACCAAAAACACACCAAAGAAAGGCTACCTCCCAAGTCCAGTTTGGTGACCCAAAGGGTTAAAGTTACTTAGAAGTATAGACAACTTGGTGGCTACATTGCTAAAGAAAATGTCTTTGTCCCAGCAACCATTATCTGCCGAAACACCCTGTGAGAGCCACTGACTGACCTCTCCTCAACCCCCACCCCAATCAGGACAGAACGCTAGTGGGCCTGATCTTCGGTTGTCCAGGAAGTCGTCGCGGCTGCTGGGTAGCCCCTGGCCATGTCACGCCTGGAGGACAATATTCTGCATACCAATCCAATTTCTGATTCTCCCAGCAAGCTGCAAGGGTCTAACCCACCCTGCACCTGCTTTTGTATAAATGGTTTTATGATTTTAAGTGGTCGAAAAGAGTAATTTGTGAGGTGAAAATGACATGGATTCCCAACAGGTGTGATGGCTCACATCTGTAATTCCAGGATTGCCGGGCAGCCGAGGCAAGAGGATGGACTTAAGTTTGAGGCCAGCCTGGGCTACAGGCCATTTCCTGTCTCAGAAAGAGGAGGAAGAAGAGGAGGAAGAAAAGGAAGAGAGAGGGAGGGAAGGAGATAATGTAAAATTGAACTTTCAGTGTTCATAAGGAAAAACTTGTTAGCATATAATCTTGCTGCCCATTTCCTTATCATCTGTGCTGCTATAGACCTGAGTCGAATGCCTGCATCCAACAGAGAGATTCTCAGCCTCTCTCTCCAGCTAGCCACCTCTACCTGGATGTCTACACCTAAAACTGTGTGATACAAAAGCTCCTGTTTGTCAACCCGGTTCTCTTTTTAAAATTGAACTGTACATTCTGGTCATCTAAGGTCACTAGGGACCCTGAGCCTCCATAATTGCTCGGCTACAGCATCGATTTCTCCGTCTGTAGGAGTCCAAGACTCAGCGGCTGATGAGAGCTCTCATTCTCTGATGGCACCGTCTTGGTGCACTGTCACGTGCTGGGTGCAGTCACCAATCTTTTCCGGACATCTACAAGGACATTAATCCATCCATGAAGCTGGAGCCCACATGACTTATTCATCTGTCCAAGGCCCCACCTCCTGAGAGCCTCAGTGAGGACTGGGTTTCACCATGAACACGTGGGGAATGGCGGCAAAGGCTCCAGCCGTGGTCGTGCTGTCCCTCTCTCTTTCTCTAAGTGTCTATAGCCCCAGCAGCTTTCTGATAAATACCTCACTGTCAGCTGTTGCCCTGTGAGGTTTCTCCTAGGATTTCATCCGCCACCACTACAGACCCTGAGCCTTCTTCCTCCTTTACTCGTCTTGCTGGGAACGCTGAGCAGGAGGACTGCATGTGGGGAAGGACTCACGAGAAACCAGATCGTCCTTTCACAGTAAACAAATCACCCCACACTCTCCAGCTTGGCTGGTCAGGTCCGGTGGAGCACACCCTGTGTAATTGTATTGGCCGGACTGGAAAATGTTTGCTAGGCAAATGTGCAAATGAGGAACCCCAAGCAATGAGTGTTCCATGTTAAGTTCCCTGCTCTCTTAGCTAACAGGAGGAACTAACTTCAGACTTCTCATACCTAGTTTTCAGGGTGTAGGGATTATTTTGTAAATTAAAAATTCGTGTGTATGCATGTGTATGTGTGTGTGTGTGTGTGTGTGTGTGTTCTTGTCTGTTTGTGTACCACTTGCATACAGAAGCCCTCGAAGACCAGAAGAGGATAATAGATCCCTTGGTTTGGCAATAATAAATCATCAGGTGGATTCTGGAACCCAAACCCAGGAGGACCTCCACCAGAGGAGGAAATGGCCTTTTAAGACGTGCCCAGATTCAAGCCGGCCAGGGTCACAGCAATGAGAGGATGGACCAGTCACAGGGTCCCACCTTTAACCTAGAAGCTCTCTGCATTGACACCTTCAGGGAAGGGAAAAATCCATTTCCTCCAATGGAATTTTACTGGGTGTGATGGCTGCTCTTATGTCAGCTCAACACACAGACTAGAGTTATCTGAAAAGAGGGAGCCTCGATTGAGAAAATGCCCTCAAAAGATCCAGCTGTAAGGCATTTTCTTAATTAGTGATCAAAGGGGGAGAGCTTAGCCCAGTGTGAGTGGTGCTATCCCTGGGCTGGGGTCCTGGGTGCTGCAAGAAAGCAGGCTGAGCAAGCCAGGGGAAGCAAGGCAGTGAGCAGCACCCCTCCGAGGCGTGCCTCCTTCCAGGTTTCTGCCCGGTTTGAGTTCCTGTCCTGACTTCTTTGCTGATGAACAACATAGAAGTGTAAGCCAAAAAAACCCCTCTCCTCCCCAAGTTGCTCTTTGGTCGAAGCAATTCATCATTACAATGAAAACCCTGACTGAGACACTGGGTATATCAGTTGCATCTCAGGCAGCCCCCAAGCCCAATGTTAACTGCCGATACAAAGCCAAATCCATGTTTTTCTGTGAGATTTTTGTTTAGTTTTGGCATTTTGAGGGAAGGTCTTCTTGTTTTTGTTTTATTTTGTTTTGTTTCTTTTTTTTTCTTTTCTTTCTTTTTTTGAGAAAGAGAAAAACATAACACTGGGTGGAAAAATTGATCAAAATATATTGTATGAAACATTTTAAAATACTTTTAAATATAAACCTAGAGTATAAGTGCTAAGCCATCTCTTCAGCTGCAACTTGGATTCTTTTTTTCTTTTTTTTTAAATTGGGTATTTATTTCATTTACATTTCCAATGCTATCCCAAAAGTCCCCCACACGCTCCCCCACCCACTCCCCCACCCTCTCACTCCCATTTCTTGGCCCTGGCATTCCCCTGTACTGAGGCATATAAAGTTTGCACGACCAATGGGCTATCTTCTGATTCATATGCAGCTAGAGACACGAACTCTGGGGGGGGTATTGGTTAGTTCATATTGTTGTTCCACCTATAGGATTGCAGATCCCTTCAGCTCCTTGGGTACTTTCTCTAGCTCCTCCATTGGGGGCCCTGTGTTCCATCCAATAGCTGACTGTGAGCATTCACTTCTGTGTTTGCCAGGCCCCAGCATAGTCTCACAAGAGACAGCCATATCTGGGTCCTTTCAGCAAAATCTTGCTAGTGTATGCAATGGTGTCAGCGTTTGGAAGCTGATTATGGGATGGATCCCCTAAGGAACTGATTTTACATGGATTCAGTTCCTATAATTCTTTTGATGGTACATGATTAATATTCTGCAAGCAAAGATGTATTTTTTATTAGATTTCAATTGTCAATAAATTTGTTACTTATGTGGGTAGCCTCTGGAATTTCTGTTAGTGAAAAGAGAAAAATACTTTGGCCAGCCCCCCTCCCCTGCCCCCCAAATTATGGGCTGATTATCAGGGATGATTTAAGATTTGAGTATCTCCAAAAGGAGATGTTTTTGTACTAACACTAACCTTAAAGAATACACAAGCATTTGGACCCCAAATATGACTGTCACTGGCACTGGCTGAGCAAGGCTGGCAGGTGCTTCATTCATTACTGCTAAATAACATGCCATCCTCAAATGAACTTATCAATGTCGTTTATTTCTCTCACAAAAGCTGCATACTGGACCGTGCTGTCTGTGGTGTTAACTGGAGTCTCTTGGTTGAGGCTCCACACTCAGGAACCATTGTCTGATCACTGACCCACCTGGGGCTATCTGTGCAGCCGTCTGGGCTTCCAATAGCAATAGCAACTGGGCTGTAAACGTCAGTGCTAAAACAAAGTCAAGCTGGGCTCAGGTGTGTCTCAGTGGCAGAGCACTTGCCAGCTGTATAAGCCCTGGGTTTAACCAAATGCCCTGCCAAAAGGCCTACCAAAACAAAGAGTGGAGATAAGAGCTACATGCCTCCCAATTGACCTCAGAGACAAGCAGTGGATCATTAAGGCCTTCCCAGGTTCAAGGGAAGGGGACTTGACCTCACAGCTCAATGGAACTGACTGCAAAGAATTCATGTCTATCTTTCAGCTGCCATAGCACATGGGTGTCAGGTACACATGGTTCACTTGCTCCCTGTTTAAATTACTGGGGAGTGACTTCAGGAGTTCCTGATCTTCTTCCTTCTGGGTGGGGTTCCTAATATTTCCTACTTTTCGGGAAAAAAATCTCATAACATGTGTACTATCCAACGAATCCAACACTTCCAATCTTTTTTTGGAATGGGACAACTAAGAAAGTACAGCCCTCTCATGAATCTATGAAGCCCATGCTCTGACAGACCTCTTTAGCTAACCTCACACTTGCCCCACTGTGACCATGTGGGCGCTCTAAGGAGTGGCTAACAGAAGAGTCGGCAGCAGCAAGAGAAGGAGTTTGGGACCATCGGCAAATACCTGGGGGCGAGATGGGGTTGGAGATGGCTGTGCTCAGGATGAAGATGGTAAAAGCAACATCTGGGAGAAGATGGCTTCATTCAGAAACATTTAGATGAACTACTGTTTGCACACTGTGCTTGCCGTTTACGGGCGCAAGAACACAAGAGAAGCATTTAAGAGTAGTGCCGGGTCCGAAGCAGAGACCGCTCAGTCTTTCTCCCTCTTTCTGCTGCTCAAGCCTGTCAACTGATCACAGTGAGTCTCAACCTCCCTAATGCTGCGACCCCTTCGATGCACTTGGTCATGTTGTGGTGACCCTCAACCATAAAATTATTTTTGTTGCTACCTCATAACTGTAATTTTGCTGTTATGAATCCCGGTGTAAATTAAATATCTGTGCTTTCTGATGGTCTTACATTTGACCCCCAAAGCGGTTGCAGCCCACAGGTTGAGAACCACTGGTCTGTCAGGAGGTATATGTATAGCTTTATCGACTTGAGGACCCTGAGGGTGATTGAGGGTCCTTCTCCGGCTCTGCCTCCCGACAGATTCAAATCACTGATTGTCACAGTGGTTTTCTGTTGACCTTGGAGGAAAGATGCTTTTGAATCGTTTTATTCATGCACTGAAGGTCAAGTGTGTAGTTTAGGGATCTTAGAGCACTCCACAAATACATTGTCTTTAACACATCACTATTTCTTTGGGGTGGGAGTCAGGTAGCTATGATACAACTTGTGTGTGTGTTTGTGTGCGTGTGTGTGTGTGTGTGTGTGTGTGTGTGAATCCTTTCTTAACACTTAGTACAATTCTCTTGCAAGGGCTCAGTAACTTCAAATGTGTTTGAAGAGTTCAGGCATCAGGCAAGGTGTAAATTAATGAGGGAAAAGGTGAACATTCTCCCCCATGAAATCTTGTTTTTTATCCTGCATTGTTAAATAAAGTGTTGATTTCCCACCCTAAGCGTAGTCATGGGTATTTTAACTATTATAGCAAAAAAATAGAATGAAGAAAAGACAACTATTTATTGTCTTTGGCTAAGACCACTAGATGTTCTTCAATGAAAGAATAAAACTTCTTAATAATTTAGGATGTTGCTTAAGAAGTTTGGGATTAACTGGACCTGGAGGCTCATGCCAGCTACTTGGGAGGCAGACGATGGACTGGTTGGGTCTAAGGTTTTGAGACCTTTCTGGATAACACAGCTTCATCTCAAACAGCAGCAACAACAATGAAAAACAAAACAACCATTGGGGAAAGCCAGGGTTGCTGTGGAGAAAGAGCCTGCAGGCCGGGATGGGGACATGTTTTCACGTTTACAAACAGCAGCAGTTATGAGACCAGGCATCCTGAGTGCAGCTGTGAATATTCACACATTGATCCAGACTTAATTCTTTTTTCTTTTGCATTTACAGCTCATAGGTATTTAAACTTCAGCACATGCTCTAGAAGTGTAGACACAAACACACCATTTACATCATCGGAATACATGAATTTACCTTGGAATATTTTTTCTTCCCAGAAAACAAATATCACAAATCGATCACAATATCAACATCACTACGGTACGGAAGCTAGCCGACGCCCTGTTACCGGGTTTTATTTTTTCCTCTTTTTGTAGAAACCGTCCTCTGGACAGCTGACTCACGGGGGCCAGTGGATCACAAGGAGGGAGTTGTTATATACAGCTGATGACACGGAGGAAATGAGGAGGCCTGTGACATGAGCGTTGTGTCATCAGGCTCCTCGATTCAATGAGTGACAGGTGAGAGGTGGTCACCTGCCTGCTGCCCTGAGTCTCGGGGTAAAGGCTTCTCTGCATCCCCCAGCCCCATGGCCCTATACAGGTACCATCCTTGCTTCTATTCCCTCTCCCTGGATAGTTCACTATTGTAAGCAATCCCAGAAGTGAGGTAACAGGAGTGAAAGATAAAAGTGTCTTAAAGCTTGGGACAAGCAGTTTGAGCTGCCCTCTGAGAGCATCCTGGTCCCCTGAGCTGCCAACACAGGATTTACTGTTGTTACTACCACACTGCCTGCGCTTAGTTATCCAGCCTAGATTATTTGGGAAGCTGATTATTTTTCATATATTTTTCATCATCTGGATTTCTTGTTTCTCTAGCTGCCTGCTCCTGACACGCCCTGGTATGTGTGTTGTTGTACGTACAGCACAGCGGACACTCCAGGCCCCCGGATAAAGGACTGTGTGCTTCGCTGCTGCAATTCTGGGTTTGGAACGTGTGTGGGAGAAGGAGAGAACTCAAACAAAGCTCTTGCTGTTGACTGAAGTAAACAAACCCGGCTCTCCAGTGTGATTTGGGTCAACACAGTGAGAGCTTCTGGCTGGAGAGAAAGAACTGACCATGGCAGCAGCCAAATGAATGATGTCCCTCTTGGCAGTATGACTCTAAATCTTTCTGCAAATGAAGAGAGCTTGTAGCCATGCACACAATGTCTCTATGACAAGAGGGTAAGCACACCCTAAAGAAATATATATACATGGGCAGGACGATAGCTAGTCATGCTAAATCCAATAACCATTTTGTTTATTGGAGCCAGATAGTCTCTTGTTCTTACACTAGGATTTAAGTGTCAAATGCTGCAGCAAATCTTAGGAACATTGTACTTATATTTATTTTTTAAAGGCTTATTTTTATTTTTAAAATTTATGTGTATGCCTGCGTGTCCGTGTCTGTGTGTCAGTGTGTGCGTGTGCGTGTGTGTATGTGCGTGTGCTGTGCATATGGGCACCTGCAGAGGCCAGAAGAGGGTGTTACATTCCTAGGTGCTGAGAACTGAATTCAGGTATTTTGGAAGAGCAGCAAATGCCCATAAGTGCTGAGCCATCTTTCTAGTCCCCTGGCAATCGTCTTAAATAAAGCCTCTGGAATCCAGAAAGCCTTTCTGGGCGCTCATGACCTTAGTGGTAGAACGATATGCCCCATTATTTATAGATGTTTCCCTGACACTCCAACTTCATCACGTCCTATTTCAAGCCTGCTAGAGTCGTTATTTCTGTCCACTGGCTTGGTTACCATCCCAGGGACTGAGGCTGAAGACGGCCATAGCCTCCTTCTCCCTTGTGCACCAGACCTGATCAGCTGCTAAGTCCTATAGGTTTTGCTTTTAGTTCTTTTAAATATACATTTTCAATTATATAGTTGTATATAGAATAATAATTTAATTATATATAGTTGTAGGTCTACAACCAAGACTGCTTTCCACCTGAGACTCCACGCCAGTGTCTGCAGTATGGCACATCTGTCCCTCCTGAGGCGTCTGCCCCTAGTGAGGGGCCAACACTGCTGCATTACTGTGAACTACATGTCACACTCGGGCCGTCAGCCACCATTCCTCGCTCACTGCCCCTCCCTGTCTCAGCACCCATCTCCAGGACACCTCATTGTATGGAACTGACATATTCTCCTCACTCCGCTATCGCTGTGGCCATTTTTAAGGCTTCCTAGCTTTGGATGGGCTTGGCAGTCTGGGGGAATAGTGGCCAGGTGTTTTGTAGACTGATAATTTTCTCATATTTCCACTGACATTTCACTGTTCGGTGAGGACAACTACAGATGTGAAACTTCACACATACAGAGGTAAAACATATGAACATGACTTGGAATGGTGTTAATACTTTGAAATGTGTGGGACTTTTTAACCCACTCCCCTGACACTCTAGATACCAAGTGTCTTTTTTTTTTTTCTTTTAGATTGAGGTCTCCAGCTCAGGCCATCTTCAAAATTCCTATGTAGTTGAGAACATCCCTGAACTTCGGATCCTCCAACTTCTGCTTCTCCCTGTCATGTGATACGTTCCCCTGTGACTGATTTATGCAGTGCTGGGGGCTGAACCAGGACTTCATGCATGCTAGGCAAGCAGTCGACTGACTGAGTCACTTCTCATCTGAACTACTTATTCAGTATAGACCCCTCGGGTTAGTGGATTAGACCCACAAACTGCTCCCACTCCAGACCCTGGCCCCAACTACTAGACCCCCAACAATCCTGACTGGCTGGCTGTAAGACTGAGGGGTTCCCAGCCCCCACCACCCCAGGTTTGATAAGTTGTAAAGTGTTTCACTCTGGAAAGTGCTACCTGTGACTTTCTTACAGGCTGCAAGCAACCAGCCAGGTGAAGGGCCCCCCATGGCTGTGGAGTCAGGTACACCACCCTCCTGATACAAAGATGCAGCCATCAGGATGGAAGTTCTCAGGACCCTATGGTTTAGGGTTTTTAATGATGCTTTCATGGCATAAACATGCTTGATTGCATCCTTGGATATTCGTGGTTACCTTAATCTTTAGTCTTCTTCTAACACACTCCATGTTCCTCTGGCAACCAGACCCATCCTGTAGTTATGTAGGGGTCCACGGTTCCCTCCTTAGCATAAGCACAGGCTGGCAGGGGTTTATTATGGGTAACACACAGATTCCTGCCACCTTATCACTCAGGAAATCCCAAGGGTTTTTGGAGCTCTGTGTGAGGGAGCCAGAACAAAGCTCTACTATCTGTTTGCTTTCCAAGCAGGACAGTAGAGCAGGCGTGAACCTTGACAACTGACTTGTTTGCCCAGGTCTCTCCACTCTCACCTTACACCCTGCTCCCTTTGGACTCATTTTTAAGATGGGGAAAGTGAGATTAGGAATTAAGACGATGCCAAGGCTTAGAAGCAGTAAATCTGCAACCAGAACAAAAGGCTTCCCTCTTCTACTTCCAAGTTCCTTCTGTGCCAGGGCTCAGGAATGACCATGGCTCATAGCAGAAGTCCAAACCACCAGCTACCTTATTCTGTAGGTTTTATTTTTATTTATGTGTGTGTGCTTGTGTGCATAAATATGTGTTTGTGTATATTTATATACATATGTATATATGTGTGTGTGCTTGTGTGCATATATATGTTTGTATATATTTATATATGTGTGTATGTGTGTGCTTGTGCATGTGTGTGTGTATGGGGGGTGGTATAGGTGCCCTCAGAGGCCAGAATACAGCATCCAATATGGAGCACAAATTAGAGGCTGCTTTGAAGCATCTGATATGAGTTCTGAGAACCAAACTTGGATCCTCTAGCAAGTTCTCTTAACCACTGATCCCTCTCTCTAGGCCCCTGCCACACCTACTTTTATAGAGCTGTAAGCTAAACATGTTTTTCATATTTTTAAACAGCTGAAGGAGACAAAGAGTTCATGACATGTAGAGTCCGATGACGTCAACATTTCAGTATTCATGAAGTTTGCAAACCCATCTGTGCTCAAGTCTTGCCTGTAGCTGCTTTAATGAAATGCAGTCAAGTTCAGGAGTTGTGACAGACTACATGGCCCTCAAACCTTAGAGCATTATATTTCTTACCTGGCCCTTCACAGAAAGCATTTCCTACACTCTACAGTCTGGCTGTTTCTAATTGCAGTCTCTTTTTTCTTTCAAGACAGAGAAAAGAAGAGGTGGCCCCTGGAGTCTTTCACTCTGTCAGTGTTGTATGATTTAAAAAGAATGAGACAAGAACTTCTCAGTCACTTAAGGGACAAGACTGGAGGTCCTTCTTCACTCTCCAAGTGATGTAGACACATATGTGCAATTGGAGCTTGGAGACAGATAAATGACGAGAGAGAGACAGAGAACAGTCAGAGTCAAAGACACAGATTTCCCCGGACATTAGAAAGTGAGTTGGGCAGGGGCATGGGTGGTAGTGGGTCTTCCTCAGCCAATAGGATCAGACATAAAATTGATACAATGAGCTATAAAGCAAAACCAAAAGAGGATCTGGGAGCGTGTGAAGGGTCACGAGTCTTTAGAGTACATGGAGGTCTCTCTTCCACAGGCGCAGACAGCTTGGCCCCAAGTGTTTTCAAGTCTCAGCTGCTTCCACGTGCTCGAGAGAATGCTGCTTCTAGCTGGCCGCCGGCGTCCTTATTCAAGCATGACCCTGCCTCATTCCGATCCACCAACGACAAGGCTGGCCACTTGCCCAGCTCCAAAACTGGTCTCTGTTTATTTCTGACTCTAGGAAATGACAGAGATGTCCCATGATAACTGTATTCTGTGTTGTTGATTGGAGTATCTGATTTGTCTTGTGTAGTTAATGCAGAAAACTACTTTTGCTTCCCCTGCCAGTATCTTTTATCTGTGGACATTCTTCTCCTTCCAAGGTCCAATCAAACGTCTCTGTCATTTCATCTTCAGACTCTCCCTTAAGGAGGACTGTGTAAAGTAGGAGAGAAGCCAGCATTGTTGAGCAATCAGGAAAATGGGGTCCTCTTTAGAGCAGACAATGCCAAGGTCACAATAAGACAAAGGACAAAGGGAGGGTCACTTGAGGGCAAGTGGACGAAGACAGAGTGTAAGCAAGGAGGCTGGTTTTAGAAAATCCAAGGCCGTGTGGCCACCCTGACCTAAAGACGTCGGGATTTAATATCTTGGGCTTTTTCAGTATGTCAGGTCATAAACGCAATCCTAGGAGGTTAAGATGAGCTCCTCCTCTCAAGCAAAGTCCAAAGAAACTCAGTGGCTCACTTAAGTGGCAACCATGAAGTCAGAGCTCAGGACACTGGGTTCATTGCATGCTCAAAGCTTACCACCATGCCCCCGGAGCACGGCAGGTATTCAAGAAAGAATTGTTGGGAAAAGAGCGTCTGGCCAAATGGCAACCTTCAAGCCTGCTGCCTGAAGCTATTTCTATTGCTAATGGATGGAAATGGCTCAAGCTACAACAGGTGCTCCTCCCCCATCCGTTCTGACGTCAAGATGCAATTTGTCTATGACTTTCTAGCCCGAGTGTCATCCAAGGGCATCGGCCACAGAGTCCATGGGATATGGAAGGAACCAGGAAAGGGTCTCGGCCTCCTGTCTCCTAAGCACTTTAAGCTAATTCCTATGGGTTGAGTTACATAAACCTTACAAAGCAAATATGGACCCACTCTTATAGAGATGCTATTTAAACTTTTAATTTCTTTTTCTTTCTTTTTTTTCTTTTTTTTCCCCCGAGACAGGGTTTCTCCTGGCTGTCCTGGAACTCACTTTGTAGACCAGGCTGGACTCGAACTCAGAAATCTGTCTGCCTCTGCCTCCCAAGTGCTGAAATTAAAGGCGTGCACCACCATGCCCAGCATTTTAATTTCTTTAGATTTGTTTATTTTCTGTGTATGGGTGTTTTGTCTGCATGGGTGTTTTGTCTGCATGCAGAGCATCGCATGCATGCAGTACCTACTGAGGCCAGAAGAGGGCATCAGATCCCCTGGTACTAGACTTTGGGCTTGTTGTGGGCCACCTTGTGGGTGCTGGGATGTGAACCCAGGCTCTCTTCAAATGCAGTATGTATTACTAACCACAGATCCCTCCTTACAGCCCTGGGGAGACACTACCTTTTACATTATTAAGCCTAAAGTCTGCATTCTAAGCTTAACAGCTTAGCAACAGGATAATGAAGTGACACAGGTAAGTTGCACAGGATTCCTTAGACCTGCCTTCTATAAGAAGCCACAGGTATAAATACAGTGTGACCGTGCATGAAAATGCCAAAGAAAAGCCAGCTAGCTGTTTTTTTTTCTGTTATTTTTCTCCCCAAAATAGTGAAACTTTCTATCATTCATGATTCATTAATACCTATTGACATATTTCAAGTTTCGAATGTTGTGTGAAGCCACATGTTTCCTTACATGGCTTTAAAACAAATGCCTGATCATACCCCAACGATGCCCCTCAAGGCATGAGGACCCCAAAGGGACAATGGCACAGGCTTAGTGAGTCTTTTATCAAAATTTTTCATTTTTCCATCTTTGCAAAAAGACAGACTCTCGGGTAAGGCTCTGCAACCTTCAATTTTACAGACATATTGGACATAACAAGCCATGAAATTGCTTCACAAAAGAAATCATTTTTCTGATTCAATAAATGATCCAGGAGTTGGAGGAAACCCATTCAATGCCTGATCTGAATGAGAGAGAGCAAAGAAAAAAATCTTTAATGTTATTTAAACTAGTCCGGACTGAGATATGGAGTTCTGAGAGAGGGTCAGAAAAGAATCCACTTCAAAAGAAGACCCAAAGAAAATCAAAAGACCACAAAAGAGATTTACTTATTTTTATTATTCCCAAGAAAATAGCACTGTCCCCAGGCATTGCCACCAGGCTACCCAGGTCTGAAAGATAACGAAGTCCATCAGGCTGACTGTCTGCTAACCTGGACAGAAACAGCAGTGCTGGGTGAAGTCACTCCCCACAAAGACAAGAGAGAGCTGAGGATTCCCCAGAGAGAAAGTGACTTTCCTGCCAACACTCGTCACAGGTTTGATTTTACTTTCTGTTTTTGATTTTTTAAAAAAAAAATGTTTTCAAGATTTTTTGAAAATGTCTTCTGTAACCCAAGCTGGCTTCCAACTCACTAGGTGGCTGAGAATAAGCTCAGACTCCTGCACTTCCTGCCTCTACATCTTGAGTGCTGGGATTGTAGGTCTGGGCTGCCCACACTTGGATCATGCAGGAACAGGGACTTAATGCAGGGCTTCCGTCATCCTGGGAAAGGGTTTTACACCTTCAGCCTATGGTGTGATTGTTTCCATACAATTCAGCACCGGTTTCTTCTCGCTATCAAGGCAAGAAAGAGAAGCGGGCTTCTAAAATGAGCCAACGTTCTTACCTTTTTTTCTAATAAATGTGTTTATGAAATCATTGTTTCTCTTTGCTATGTGCAACGGAGACAAGCTGGAATCGACAGCCCAGCTTTCAGAGTTTGCTATGAAATCTCAAAGTGATTAGATTAGGAGGAACCTGGCCACGTCGCTGGCTCCACACTGTATCTCTTCGCTTCAGAGTGTAGCCCCTGGAACCACCCTCTGAAAATTTGTTGTAAATGAAAATTTCCAGTCTCTTCCTCAGATCTAATGAAACAGAATCTGCTTTCTTCCGTGGCCTCCATGAGTTTTACAGAAGAGCATATATCCCCAGTGTGAGGAGCATGGAGGGGCTTATAAGAGGTTAATGGAGGGTTGGGAATAACAATAGATCAGATCGGCCTTGGCCACTGGTAGCTGGGCACGGATAAGCCAAGCCTGGGTAGCATGCCCACTTCTGGAGGGAAGCAGGCTCTAGCACTATGAGAATGAATAATAAAGTATATTATCATATGTGTCAATATAAAGATAATTACATAGAAGATGTCTATGTGCATACATGTGCATAGCAATGTATCATAAGGGTAAATAGAAGGTAATATAATATTGGTTATTTCTGGGAAGAAGGTGGGAGACTCACTTAATATCTTTTAAATGTAATGTATTAACTGTATTATATATGTATCTGTGACATGCTTGACACATTGGCAAGTCAGGACATTTTCTTTTCCCTTCCTTTTAGAACTACTGGCTCATGGAAAATGAGACTAAGTTTCAGGGGAGAGGTCCAGAGATGACACTCCCAGCACCCCCTCTTTTCCAATTAAGCTAGGGACTGAGTCTTATCACCATCACCCACAAAACTCTTGAAAGATCACTGTAAGAGCAGAGCTGGGTGAGCTGTGGTTGGATTGGGGCGTATTTTCTCCAGGGGCAGACAGGGGTGCCCTGCTGTTTCCATACCACAGGGCAATCTGGAAATCCTGTCGTTTCTTCTGTAGTCCAGATCTTCAGGGCCATCAGCCTGATCAGTTGGGTTTTCAAATCCCCACGCCCTACTTCAAAACAGACTTCAGTTCCCGGAGCTCCTTTCTTATAACCCCTTCCCACATATGACACATATGACTAGCACATATATGACAGGGGTATTTAATGCATCAGTCACCGTTCAGATGTGTGGAGGAGTCTATGAAATCGCTCTTTATCTCTGTCAATTCGATTATCCAAGTGGGATGCAGTAACCACTGTGAGATCTGACGGTGAAACAGCAAACACAGGAACACACCAGGGTGACCTAATGTAGTCCCAGCCAAGACCACCCACACAGCGACAGCTGCTGCTGGGGGAAGCTTGTGAGCTGCTAGCAGAGTCCACTATCATTTTACTGCTTTAAAATGTGCAGCCAGAGCTTGACAGTGTTGCTGTTTCCAACATTCTACAACTCCACGCAAATTAACCCAGCACCTTTTAGAAGACATTTGATCCCACCCTTAGCAGCTCATCCTGGCTTCACCATCCAGTTATCTCTCCAACAGGCCATGAGAGATCATGAGGTGGCCTTCTGAAAAAGACTTGTATGTGAGGGTTCCGGGAGTGAGCAGGGGCTAGCGAGAAGGTCTTGTTCACTTGTTCTCTACCAGAGGATGCAGGTCTGATTTTGATACATATCCTACATTGTATCTTTCCAGGCCTCTAACTTCTCGCTAGACCACCCACCCTAGCAAAAAGATAGATAGTATCGGAATTTCTTGCTCAATACTGGGACCAGAAATAGTTGAGTAGAAGGATAGCACCAAAGACATCTCCCAGTTATGCCACGCTGATGCCTGCTGTAGCTTTTGAGTGTTCTGATCTCTCTGAAGCCAACTTTAGGCAATGTTTAGCAAGCACTGGCTGCTCAAAGGATGGAGTGTATTAATTTAACTACTTAAAAGAATTCAATATGAAATTCTGTGAGGACTCCAATTTAAATATATTAAAATTAGCAATATCCTTATAGAGAAATGTATGGTTTTTTTCCCAGTTGAAGTGTTTTAAAATGTATATGAATGGTGGCTGTGTGTGGGAGACAGAGGCAGGTGGATCTTAGTGAGTATGAGGTCAGCCTGGTCTTTGTAGTGAGTGCCAAGACAACCCGAGCTACATAGTGTGACCCTGTCTCAAAACAAAGAAACAAATTATCTGGATGGTTCCAGTTGAAATGACCTTGCCAAGGGCCTCTGAGTTTGGGCAGACCGGGAAGTAACCCCCACAAGAGTGATGATCCATTGTGTCTTGCTGATTTTGCTCTGCTTCATGCTAAATCTTCCTGCTTTGTCTGTTATTCCAGAGCAGGTGACCAAAAGCCACCACAGGTGCCAGCACCCATCTGCCCAGAGATTTCCTTAAGCAAATCAGCCTGGGCAGCCACACAGAGAACTGGACTATATCTAGTTTACTCAGGTCTGAGTGCATTATGAGAGCCGTTCTAGCAGGAACTGTCTGGGGCAATCTGTGGCCAGGGCTGAAATGAGTGCTGAATGTTGCACATCTGGAGTGAGTGTTGAGTGCTGCACATCTGGAATGAGTGTTGAATGCTACACATCTGGCAACAATGCCAATGCTTGCTACAGTGTAGGCACTCAGTTGGTTAAATAAACAGAGAAAAAGGGACAGGCTCATTTTCCTCTGTATGTGTATGTGGTGTGTGTGTGTGTGTGTGTGTGTGTGTGTATGTGTATGTATGAACATATGTGTGCTGTGTGTTTGTATGTATGTGTATGCATGTGTGTGTGTGCATGTATACACACACCTGTGTGTGCATGTGTGCGTGGTGTGTATGTGTATTATGTATGTGTTCATATGCATGTGTGTGCATGTATCGGTGTGTGCATGTGTGTGTATGCATGCATGTGAGCATATGTTCATGCATGTGCATGTGTGTGGGTGTGTGTATGTATAGGGCAGAAGCTGACATCAGGTGTCTTCTTCAGTCACTCATGACCTTAATTTTTGAGACATGGTCTCTCACTGAGCCTTAAGCTCCGTGGCTCAGCGAGGCTGGGCAGCCTGTGAGCTCAGGGATGCCTCTGTCTCCTTCTCAACACTGAGATACAGGTGCACACTAACCACGCCTGGCTATTTACACGGGAGCTGGTGACCAAAGCTCAGGCTGTCATGTTTGCATGGCAAGGGTTTTGCCAATTGAGTCATCTCCCTGGCCCAGGACTATAACACTGTAAAAAAAAAAAATCATTAGGCCAAACCTAAGGTGAAGCTTTAAGATCTGTGGGAATGGGAGGTAGATGACAAATGAGAATACCAGCCAAGAACTCCATAGGGAACACTTTCCTTTCTACTGTCCCACTTAAACATAGTGTCACTGTGTATGCAGGTTTACGTAGGGAGTGTTATTCTTATTTTATAGACAAATGAAGGCATAGGCTGTTGTTATTTAAATATCTTCACATTAAACAGAGCTAAGACTCAAAAGCTAATGTCTTTTGATTTCACCAGAATACAGGAAGTCCTAGTTACTGCTGGTGGTGGTGAAGATGATGATAATGATGATGGTGATGACGATGACAACGATACAGTGCTGGAGCTTAAACCCAGGTCACTCCATATGCTAAACAAGTCCTCACTCTCTGAGCAACACCTAGACTATTTACTTGTAAAAATCAAACCTCTTTTCTAGTCAATGGCTACTCTGTGGTCTCCGGGTACCGTTCTGTCTGTGCCGAGGAAGACAGACTTGAATTCAAGTCCCATTTGCCCTTCTTTCTTCATCTTTAAAAGGAGAAATGCCTTCAAGGGGGTTACTTTGAGGATGGTTTGTGGAGTGATTTAAATAAAAGTGGGTTAGCCTCCCAGATGACAGAATTTAGAACCAATGAATGCAGGTTACAGGAAACTCCCAAAGGGTTGTAACTTTTGTCTTTTTAGGCAGAGTGTGTGTGCATGCACATACAGGTACATGTATCATCTTGTGCACATACAGGTACATGCATCATGTGCACACGGAGGAAACAAACTCTCAATGTGACACTGCACATGGGGATAAAACTGATCCAAGAGCCCAGTCAGCCAGGCTTGACTGTCACCACACATGAATGCTGCAAGTGACAGAGTGAGATTCACTCAGTAGTGCTGCTGACCCACTAAAGTGAATTTCATCCCAGAAAGGTAACATACAGTAGACCTTGACCAGTTTAAGCTTAGAGAGTGGTCTTAGTTTATCATGGGTTAAGTGCCAGGGTCACTCCTAAGTGTATATTGAAACTTAATTCTCACCAGGATGATTCCTTAAGGGAGTGATTTACACGCAATGATTCTACTACCCCTGAAGGCAGCCAGGGCCCCATACATCAGGTTTCAGGATGCTCTCTGGTCCCTTTTGGCCTTTCTACTATCTGTGTTCATAGGGGTCACCCTACCTCTGCCATATGAGTGTGCTGTAAGAAAGGGCAAGACCCTATCCGCCAGTGGCTTGATCTTAGACTTCCAGTCTCTAGAACTATAAGAGACATATTTCTACTACTAATGAATTAACTCTGCTGAGATATTTGCCATAGCAGTCTATACGGAGCAAGGTAAAATGCTGTAATATCACATTGTATCTGTTAGGAACATCAGCATGTTTCACAGCCAAGGACATTGACAGGAAACACTAATTAACCTTCCATGGTTTTCTTTAAATTGGAAGCCACTGATACAATGTCAAAGAGCCAGCATATTCCTTAGTAATTGTTTCATCGGGAACACAGATTTTAGAGTTGACTTCCTATGTTTAAGTCCACTGTCAAACTATATGATTTTGGACAAATAATTTAACCTCTCTGTGCTTTGATTTCCATGTAGAAAAGAAAATGAGCATACATCCCGTAAGTTCACTGAGAATAGCAAACGGAATAATTGATAAAGCTTTCAGACAGGCACTCAACACATGGCAATTAATCAGTACGTTGTCCCCCATCGTCACAGATCTATACACAAAGGATGCCCGAATACCAAATGCTTACTCTGCAAACCATAAATCCATCCTTCTTTGATGCCTGGCTTCTATTTCCACCAGTACAACACTGTGAAAACTGATCTCCTTGCACTCCTGGATCCTGCCCACACTGACATAATGCCAAGAGCAAGGTAGATGTAGCAAAAGTATTGGGTAAGAGGGTGAAATAATAATAATAATAATAACAATGTTTTAAAACACTTTGAAAATAAGTCATGGGATATGGTGTGGTGGTTTGAATATGCTTGGCCCAGGGAGTGGCCTTGTTGGAGGAAGTGTGTCACCATGGGGGTGGGCTTTGAGAGACCTTCCTCCTAGCTACCTGGAAGTCAATCTTCTCCTAGCAGCCTTCAGATAAAGATGCAGAACTCTCAGCTCTTCCTGCACCATGCCTGCCTGGATGCTGCCATGTTCCTGCCTTGATGATAATGGATTGAACCTCTCTGAACCTGTAAGTCAGCCCCAATTAAATGTTGTCATTATAAGAGTTGCCTTCAGGCTGGAGAGATGGCTCAGTGGTTAAGAGCACTGACTGCTCTTCTGAAGGTCCTGAGTTCAAATCCCAGCAACCACATGGTGGCTCACAACCATCTGTAATGAGATCTGATGCCCTCTTCTGGGTGTCTGGAGACAGCTACAATGTACTTACATATAATAAATGAATAAATGTATAATAAATCTTTAAAAAAATAAGAGTTGCTTTGGTCATGGTGTCTCTTTACAGTAATGGAAACCATAAGACATATGGGATTTATTGTGTTCCTTAAGGGTTACAAGGAAAAAAAAGGATTCTAAACATAGATTGCTTTTTTCCCCCATGGGGATAAAGAGAAAAATGACCAGTAACAGACATTGAAAGATTCATTGAAATTAAATTATGTCAGTTTCCCATCATGAAAAGAGAAAGTGCCACTATCTTAGTTAGGATTTCTATTGCTGCAGGACCAAAAAGCAAGTTAGGGAAGAAAGAGTTTATTTGATTTACACTTCCACAATGCTGTTCATTGTTGAAGAAAGTCAAGGTAGGAATTCACACAGGGCAGGAGCCAGGAGGCAGAAGCTGATGCAGAGGCCATGGAGGTATATTGCTTACTGCCTTGCTTCCTCTCTCTGCCTTGCTCCACCTGCTTTCTTATAGAGCCCAAGACTACCAGCCCAGGGATGGCACCACCCACAATGGTCTAGGCCCGCCCCACTTGATCACTAATTGGGAAAATGCCTTACAGCTGGATTTCATGGAGGCATTTTCTCTAGGGAGGCTCTTTCTCAATGATAATTCTAGCTTGTGTCAAGTTGACACACACAGAAACCAACCAGTACAACTGACCCCTTGTCATCTTGGCACACAAACACATCACTATTAAGCCACAGTGGTTACTTTCTTATTCATCCCCAAGATCTAAATAACTTTAAAAGTACCATAGTCTTTACAAATTCAAACACATTACATTACAATTTCATTCTCTTTAAAATATTCAATCTCTTAGAATCCAAAGTCTTTTACAATTCAAAGTCTCTTAACTGTGGGCTCCAGCAAAATACTTTCTTACTTCAAGAAGAAGAAAAAAAATCAGGATACAGCTGCAATCAAATCAAAGCAAAATCAGACTCCAACCATCCAATGTCTGGGATCCACTCAGGATCTTCTGGACTTCCCCAAAGAGTTTGGGACATTTCTCTAGTTCGGTTCTCTGCACATACACCTTGTCTCGTAGGCCAGGGCTGGCTTCACTTCACTACTGCTGCTGTTCTTGGTGGTTGTCACATGGTATTGGTAGCTCCAAACCACTGGGGTTTTCTGTTGCACCTGGACTGCACTTTCACCAATAGCCTCTCACAGGCTCTCTTCCTGGTGCCAAGCCTCAACTTCTATGCTTAACCCCTTCAGTCCTGGGTCTTCAATCTCCACCAAGGCTCCACTTTCCCCAATGGCCTTTCCTGATCTCTCACAGTGCCAAGCCTCAGCTGCTCTCCATGGCCCCTTTGACCTGTCAAAACTAGTACCACCTGAGTAATTCTTACACATTACCAAGTCCAGCTGCCAGCACCAGGTTCTTCTACACAGCTTCTCTGATCAGTGATCTCTTCTTAATCACCACTAGTTTCTTAGCTCCAGCTCACCAGCATCAATTGTCCCAATTGTAATGCAAAGATTTCACTTTAGTAATTCTGGTATCTTGTTAACCATGGCTGATTCTTTAGCCCCAGCTAATCAGAATCTTAAATCAAAATAGAAATGGCTTTGATTGAGTCTTTAATCTTTCCTCTGAAATTTCACAAGCCAGGGCCTCCATCGTCTGCACTGTTCTCAACATTGTTATCGTCCAAGCTCCTACAAGGCATCTCTCTGAGATCTCAAGACTCAATGGCTTTTCTCTCCCAAGTTCCAAAGTCCTTCCACAATCCTCATCAAAACATGATCAGGTCTATCACAGCAATACCCTACTACGTTGGTACCAATTTGTCTTAGGGTTTCTCCAGGGGAGAAAAGGGTTTATTTGGCTTATTGCTGTTTATTATTGAGAAGTCAGGACCGGAACTCACACAGGGCAGGATCCTGGAGGCAGGAGCTGATGCAGAGGCCATGGAGGGTGTGCTGATTACTGGCTTTCTTTCCCTTACTTGCTCAGCCTGCTTTCTTATAGAAACCAGGACCATCAGCCCGGGGACAGCACCACACATGATGGTCTGAGCCTCCCCGCATTGAGCACTAACTGAGAAAAACCACACCACAGCTGGATCTCTTGGAGGCATCTCCTCAACTGAGGCTCCTTCCTCTCTGATGACTCTAGCTTATGTGTCGAGTTGACACAAAACCAGCCAGTATAGCCACCTTGGAGCTAAGACTGGTCGTACTCATTCACCCTACCTAAAACAAAACAAAACTAACAAAACTCACCAAGATTTTCTCTTACTAACATAAGTTTAGTCACTAAGAATTGGCTTTATATAAAGATCACCAAAAGCAATATGAATTCAATGGCTTTTCCATTCTTACAAATGTTTGGCCCCTAAACATACAACAGAGGATGTTGTGTTTCCAGCATGCCAAACAACTGCTGTCTGAGAGTAAGATCTCAAGGAAGAGGCTACCATCTTCCATATAGTTTGAATACCCTTCAAAAACATCGTGTTGAAACTTAATTCCCAATTTGAAGTATTAGGAGGTAGGGCCATTAAGAGGAAATTGGGTCACAAGGCCCTATCCTCATAAGTGGATAAATCCACGGGTGGATTCATGGATGATTGAGACTTGCTTACTTGGGCTCACCATAGCTTCAGGGCACTGCAGAGTGCCCACCAGCAAGAAAGCTCTCACCATTTGTGGCCCCCTGAGTTTGGACACTTCAACCTTCAGAACCATAAGAAACACATTTTAAAGAACAAATCACCCAGTCTGTGGTATTCAGTTATAGCAGCAGGAAACAGACCACGAGGGGCCAGTGAGATGGCTCAGTCAGTAAAGCATGTGGCATGCAAGCATGAAGACCAAAGTTCAGTCCCTAGCACCTACATAAACCCCTAGGCACAGTGGCACACTCCAGTGCTGGGGAGGGGGAGGTAGGAGGATGCCAGGGCTCTTGCTGGCCAGCCAGGTTAGCCAATAGCTCCAGGTTCAGTGAGACATCTAGTCTCGAAATTAGGATACACGGATCGCTGGCTTCTGCACATACACGACACACATAAATGAATACACATGTGCACACACATGCATGTATGTGTGTGACCCATACACACACCAAGGCAGAGAAAAAAATATCAAGAGTGGAGGTTTCAGAGAGGGAGACAACCATAGACTGACAAAGAGTTGTAGTCAGAAGAGCAGGAAATACCAGGACTTAGACTTCACGATCTGGCAGAAAACCAGAAGGGCCAGGTTTCCAATGTAGGCATTTGGCCCTAGAGCCCAGGCTGTATAGAAGCTTTACTATTACAGGAGCAAGATATTCTGATCTTTGTGGGAGGGAAAAAAAAATCCATCAATTGCTCCAAAATCAAATTCAATGGAAGAGCATCTACGTTATAAAAAACACCCTGCTCCCATAAAGAAAGGCAGTGTGAGCTGTCAGTCCGTTTAGTTAAGCCCAGCCTTCTAGCTGGCTGGCCCAATTCTCTCTGTAATTTATACAGATTTATCAAATTATTCATCACGACTCCTGAGGGACAGCAAGGGGAAGTCTTTACTTTTTATTTACATTCATTCTAGAATAGTATTTCTTATTGCTCCTGGAGTTGAAAAGTTCACACCATTGCTTATGTTAGCAGTCAGCAGTCTGACCCGATTTTATCTCCGCTTTGCAGTCAGCCCCTTTCTCCACAGCTTTGCATCGAATCAGAGACAGTGTATCCTGTGGGCGGTTTCCCGTATTAGCTACTTCTTTCATTGCTGCAACAAAATGCCGGACCAGAAGCAGCTTCAAGAAGGGAAGGTTTGCTTCTGGCTAACAGTTCCAAGGTATAATCTATCACGGGGGTGGGGGTGGGGGCGTGGGGGGCGTTATGGCAGGTGCTGGAGAGAGCTGATCACATTCCACAGGGAGGGAGAGATGCTGCCGCCCCGCCCCGCCCCGCCCCCCGCCCCGCCCCCTTTCTCCCTTTCATTCAGTCGAAGAATCCAGTGGGTGACATGGAGTCACCCCATTTACGGCAAGTCTTCCCACCTCACTAGCTTAATCTAGAAGCTTCTTCACAGACGTGCCCAGTGGTTTGTTTCCCCGGGGGGTTCTAAATCCTGCCCAGCTGACAGTCAAGATTAATGACAGTTAATAGGAATCAGTCTTGCTAAAAGATGAAAACAGCCAGGATGATGCGGTGGCTCAGGCCTCCGATCCCAGCACTGGGGGGCAGAGGCACAGGCAGGCAGATTTCTGTGTGTTCAAGGCCAGCCTGGTCTAGAAATCCAGTTTCAGGATGGCCAAGGCTACACAAAGGAACCCTGTCTCAAACAAATAAAAAACAAACAAATAAAACAAAACAAAAAACCAACCGACTGAAAACATATGAGGACAACTTAAAAACATGAAAATAATACCACTACCATAAAACACACACCAAACAAAACTTGGCTTTAATATTTCTAAGATGGTGTCTACTGCTTAAACTTTCAAATGGCTCAACTTTACATACACACACACACACACACACACACACACACTTTAGACAAACTGAATGTGAGTTTGGGTGAGTAAAGAATGATTTGTAAGTTTGGGCAGTACCCAGAACCAAAAACGGTCCAAGGAACTCTGCCCCCACAGGATGGGGTGGGCAGACAGAGAGCAGAAAGAGGTCCAGAAAGCTCCGTTGCCAGGAGCCTGGCACTGCCCTGTGGGTGTGGCCTGATCAGCCGATAGCTGGCAACTGGCTAAAACTTAGCTGGTGTAGTTGGCTGAGACTAATCTATTTGTTACTAAATATATCCCAAAGTTTGACCTTTCAAGTATGTTTACCTTCTAAGTTGGGATTCTGCTTATAGAAACAAACTCAGTCCAGGGTCAATTTTGTTTAGTGATTCTGTTTTATAGGTTGTTAAATCATGGTTCAGGCTAGGCTCATTAGCCACCACCAGATGGGTCCTTCTTTCTTATTACAGTCTCATAATTTGTTTGTTACCCTTAAAATGTTACATATTTATTAATTTCACATTGAGTGCAGATGTGTGCTTTAAGTCACAAGAAGGCAACATCCCAGGACTGAGAGCAGAACACGCAGCCCTTCACCCACGTTGCTGAGGATCGGAAGAGAAATAGTGGTAAATGGTGTAGCAGCGGAGAAAGGTCCCCTACCCCAGGCCCCACCCCCCCCAGGCAGCTAGGTAAGAGATCACCAATATATAAAACTGTTTACAGTAAGTTTACAGAACTGCAGAATTTCCTGCAGAACGGTAACGCCGACGATGGCAGTGCCAAGTGCCATCAGGGTCATCTCAGGACCCTACCTGACGCAGAATGTCACCTGGCCGTGCATCTTGGCCTAGTATAGTCCTGGTTCTAAACGCCTGCCTTCCTAGACAAGTAGCTGTGGACGCTGTGCTTCTGTGTCCACAGACTTCCCTTATTTTTTCATTACGGATATAATCCAAACCACATACTACTTAGCAAACATAATTAAATAAGGATCAGCTGAACCGAGAAACCGCCGGGAAATAACCACCATTCTGAACGGGGAGGAATCTTCAGTTCTTAGTCAAAGCAGTTCTAAAGCAAGCAAGGAAATCTAGATTCTAGATACTTAGCCAATGTGTAAGAGGTGTAGTCTTCCGGTGAGGCTCAATACAGGAAGGGAGCCCTGTCACCAAGAGGTAGCAATCCTTTTCTCCATTTTTCAGATCAGGGCTTATCATGGGTGGGTAACAGCTGCTACCTACAGGCCCTAGGATCACGAGTGCCTTCCTCACACCAAAGAGAGAAAACTTATCTGCATCCCAGCTCCTCCTCGGAGGTCCAGCTCAGGGGTTCTGGCTACAGAAGTAAGAGGGATTCATTTGTACTGTATGGATGAGCTCAGCCTGGCTTCTAATCGACACACAGTCAGCTTCTCCTGAGTGCAGGAGTTTCAGTGGCAGTGGACCTGTTACGAGGGTCCAGGGAGTTGTGCTAGGGCACAATGACAATGACAGTCCACGGCCATCCTGTCTATTTGCTCGGCTCCCATAAGACACTACCATTCATTTCGAATGTGTTTAAACTTAGGGTAGAGGATGTCTTCAACTGTCCGAGTAGAGGCTGCTATCTCAGACTCGGCAGGCACTACAAACATTCGTTGAGTCACATATAAAACGCTTTAAATGATCGCAAAGGAAGAGAACCGAGACCTAAGAAGGCACTAAAATGTTCCATCTGCACTGAGAACTGTAGTCTGTGTTCGTACAAATAATTGACTCTTCTGGTTGGTAATACAAACAAGTAGCACTCAGTTGTTCAAATATTTGTCGTGTCTCTCCTGCCACCCCCCACCCCCGCCCCGTAACATAACAAAGAACCATGCCACCGTATGTCACACTCCTGGAAGTAGAGACTAGAATGGTGGTTACTAGGGACTGGGGTAGAGTAGATAGAAACAAAGAAATGTCAGCCAAAGAGTTCAGAGTGAAATGAGAGGGGAAGTGTGCAGAGCTGTGGCTGTAATTAGTAGCATCAACTTTAAATCTGCAAGAAGACTAGCTCTTGGAGCCGAAGAGATGGCTCAGCAGTTAAGGGTAATTCTTAAGCTGGGCTTGGGCTCGCACACCTTTAATTCCAGCATTGGGGGGGCAGAGGGAGGTGGATCTCTGTGAATCTGAAGCTACACAGTGAGTTCCAGGACAGCCAGGGCTAAGTCGTGAGATGCTGTCTCATAAAACCAGAAAAAAAGAAAGGAAAAAAAAAAAAGAGTGCTTGTTGTTCTTCCAGAGACCTGAGTCTGAATTCCAGTACAAACACCATTGGTAATTCCCACTTCCACTTCTCCTCCGTGAGCACCGGGCACGTATGCTTTGCACAGATGTACATGCACGCAAAACACCAATACGCATACATACAATCTAAAAAGAGATAGCTTTTGAATATTCTCCCACAAAAGATAAGTAGGTAAGGTAATGGGCACATTAATTACTATGCTCTAATCGTTTCACCAGGCAGTCATAGAGCTAAATACACACAGTTAAACCATACAGTTAACCTATCTCATAAATATACACAGCTATTATCTCTCAATTAAAATTTTAGAAGAGGAATCCCAATGATCGTAGTTTCTGAATTTCTTTGAACTTTCTTTTAGAATCCTATAATTCACAGCACTTTAACCAACTTAGAGCTGGCTGGCTTCGATACCACCCACTGATCTGACTTCCCATAAGGCCCAAACCTTGGTTGGTGCTTCAAGCATGTTAAGATGGCTTCTATTCGGCTCAGCTTCCCAGCTTGCTCTGGGCTCAGTATCCCCAGGTCTGCTGCATGGAGAACATGGTTTCTGCTCCTGCTGATCCTGCTTAGCTTCTCACGGAGCGTGCTTTGGGGACAAAAGGCTCACGTGATGGCACACATCTGTAACCCAGTACTGGGGAAACAGACGCAGGAGGATCTGAAGCAAGACTGAGACTCTGTTCCCAACCAAAACAAAAAAACCCAAACCAAACCAACATGCTCCTGGTCCAGGGACGTCAGTACTTGTTAAGTGTGTTTTTCAACTGACTTTGATAAACACACTCTGCTCTGTCAGACTTGTTTCTGCTTTTCAGCTTTAAAGAACATTTATGCAGACTCAGCTCTAGGTCTGGAGAGATGGCTCAATGGTTAAGAACACTAGCTGCTCTTCCAGAGGACATGGCTTCAATTCCCAACTCCCTTCCCCCACAGAGGCTCACAACTGTCTGAAGCTCCAGTACCGTTGAGTCTTATGCCCTCTTCTGACCTCTGCAAGCACTGAGCACTCGTATCACGCAGACACACACACAGGCAAAATACTGATATGCCTAATAAAATAAAGTAAGTAAAATGCATCTCTTGATGCCTTGTTCTACTGCAGGAGCTTGAATTGTCTTCGATTGTACTGTTTTTTACATTCTATTGTCCCCAGACTGATATTCATGGCAGTTGTCCCAGGCCTGTGATCTTCTCCAGCACGCAGAAATGTTTGGACACTGTTGGCTGGTTTAACACTGCCGCTCTTTGGTTCAGTCCAACGTCCTGGGGAGATGTCTCTTCTCTTCCAGAACCTTTCTGCATAGAAAGCAATGCTACAGGAGAGCCAGGACTGGCTCTGGGCTCAGCATGGCTACCTATTCCTCACTTGACATAGCTCTTCTCCTGAAGCAGATGCCCAGTGTTAGCAATGGTGTTTGGGGGCTAGCATGGTTTCCCCCTCTGTTGGCCCATCCCAAGTTCATAGGTGGCTATCAATCCCCCCTACTGCTACTCTTGGCTGTCTCCAGTCCACTGGAAACCCGAGGCCTCGGGACGGTGACACCTGGACTTACAATGCAGTTAGAGAGCACTTGATGCTGGCTGGCAATACGTCAGAATCATCAGGAGAGCTTTAAAAACCGCAGAGGTTCTGGCTCAGCGATCGGGGAACATTTTTCTTTTGAATGTTATTATTTTCTTTTTAAGTTTGTGAAGTGATTCATTTAATGCCAAAGTCCAGGTTCCAAGAGACTGCAGTAGGAAGTTCCTTCTAAAGGTGAAATACATTCTACAACCTCTCTGCGGCCGTAAACGGCCAGTTCATCACCAGCGGTGGAGTACCTAACACACAGTCCAGGGGACGTGCTCAGCATTCAGCAAACTACATTTGATCCTCTCAACAACGCTGTGAAGCCCTGCTCTTCTCCAACCTAGCTTTCTCCAGCTACCCACAGATGGTCCAGTGGTTACCCCCAGATCTCTGGCAGCCTGTTAGAGCATCAGTGGAGTTGTTTTCTCCACATGAACATCTAGAAAACTGTGTGCATCTCATTGTGCTTATGTAGGGCCCTCTTAAACCTACACAATTACCTCGGTTAAGCTTAGCTTTATTAGTGTGCTCCATCGTTCAAGGGTTTCCACAAAACCTGAGACCAAGCTGCCAGAGGTTTTTATTTTTCTATTTTTCCCAGACAGGGTCTTACTCTATATCTCAGGATAGCCTAGAACTCACTACGTAGCCCAGACTACCCTGAACAGCAATTCTCCTGCCTCTGCCTTATGGGTACTGAGATCTGAGGCATGGACACCACCCATTGTCATTTGTCTCCGTGAGGTATCTTTCTGAGACGTCTACGACAACTGACAATTCATCAGCACATCTCATCCAAGTCACCGGTAATATTTTCCACTATAGATATCATTCAGTTTGGCCTCAAGCCAAGAGAATTGTCATTCTCTAGTAAATGCCATTCATCCGGCCACCTCCCACTCACCGCCCAACATTGTTTCCGACAAAATTGGAAATAAGGGGTTTTGTGAGTCCTTGGTGGAAATTCAGATGCAGTAGGTGTGTTGTTCCAGAGCCAGGCTGCCATAATGAACATTCTCTGAGAATGCTGACTGGCTCCTACTGATCAATTCATTCTTTCCTGATCACAAACCACAAATGAAATGCCAAAGGCGAGCTGTGAAAGAGGAGAGCGGCGTTCCTGTTTCTAGCATGGTTTCTATCCTCCTCAGCATCTTTGAACTCCTAAGCATTGCTAGATGGCCATCTGGGATGTGAGTTTCCCTAGTACCTTCCCACCTAGCCCAGGCTCCAGTATCTTTTTGTAATTAGTTCTAATAAGGGAGGCAGAATGTCCTTCTGTGAGCTTTACCCACTATTTTCCTCCAGTGGTTTCCAGAACTGTATCTGGATGCTGACACTGGTACAATCTACCCAACTCACTCAGTTTCCCCGCACTGATGTCAGTGATCACAGACAAATAGATACACACACACACACACACGTTAGACAGGGTCTCCCAGTGTAGCCCTGGCTGCCCTGGGACTCACTATATAGACCAGGCTAGTCTCAGACTCAAGAGACACCTGCCTGCCTTTATCTTCTGAGTTCTAGGATTAAGGGTGTGAACCACTATGCCAGGCCAGACCTCATCACACTGTCCAAATGTACCCCTAGTCAAGACACAGTAGCCTGACTCTGCAAGGACTACCCTGGTTGCCTCTTCATTAATCTCTTTAATATTAACTGGGCACAGAGGTATAGACCTATTATCCAAGACATGGAGGCAGGAGGATAAGGGCAGCCTAGGCTATATAGCATGACCCTCTCTAAATAAAACAGAATAAAATGGGACAGAACATAACAGATCAACAGAAAACAAAAAAGCAAAGGAATTACCCTGGTTTGTTTTCCTGTGTTTGGCTTTGACATCAATTGCCATTAGCCAAGGGGGCTGGGTGTGAGTTGAGAGGCTGCCTTTCTGCTCAACTCTTTGTTGGCCTTTTGAGCAGTTCCTCAAACAGCAAATACTACTTTTCAAATATACTATTATTTTCCCCCTAGACTAAAAAAATGCTTCCATGTTCGTAAGTTTCTCTATTTTAGATTCTCATTTCTTTACAATATAAGCTTAATAAATAGATGGAGAGATTTTATTGTTTTCTTCCAAATTTATAGCAGAGATAGTTTTCTCTCAATTACAGGTGTTCATAGGACATATTTCCTTTGAGTATTAAACAGGATAGCATTTCCAGCTACTTGGAAGGATTGAAATACTTTTTTTTTTTTTTTTTTTTTTTTTGAGCAGACTAGCAGATGACCAAGATCACATTTTATTCCACTCTGGGGACTGAAGTGACAACTTTGTTAGAGGGTAGACAGTGAGTGCAGGTATTATGGATCAGGCCATGTCTCTGCCTCAACGCTTCAGTTAGCTTCTGCTAATACAAGACAACAGTAGCCACAATTCAACAATGGTGCCGATTGTGTCGAAAGCACTTTATACAAATGAGTGTTTAGCTGCAGTTTGCAAAATCTTAGTCTGAGCCAATCATGGTAAATGCATGTAGTGACAAATAGGTGACAAATAGGTACGTGACCCAGTCCCAGTGAATGGCATGTGACCCATTTCTAGAGGATGACATATGACCCAATTCCAGTGGATAGTTTGTAACCTAATCCTGGGAATGGCATGTGACCCAGTCCCACTGAATGCCATGTGACCTAATCCCCGTGGGTGTCATGTGACCCAATCCCAGTGAATGGTGTGTGTCTATGGCATGTGTGGGCCAAGTCTCTGGGAGGGCTCCCAGGAAGCAGGGCTACTTTACAGCAGATACAAGGGATGACCCTTCTCTGTTCCTCTGGATGTTATCAACTCTGGGTGTGATAGCTAGAATCGCTGTGGTGGCCATCTTGCTTTGACCTACAGATGGAGTCCCGAAATGCAGGAGACCAGAGCCTTGAGAACCATAGAGAGATTAGGAGCTTGTGTACTGTGCCTGGAGCCCATTACACTACTTAGGTAACAGCAACAAACAAATGCTCCAAAAGGCGTCTTAATTACTGCACCGGTATCCCTACTTCAACGCGTTCTAATGCACCTCGGCAACCTGAAACTCCCGCAGATTAGAATTGTCTCCACTGTAAATAAGTCAGTGCCTCTTAAAATTTCCCTTCCCCTTTCTTCTGAAAAAAAATTAAATAAAAAATACCAGTGAGAGAAAATTAATAGCAAACCTATACTTATTTAATATGAATAGAAAGCAAGATTGATAATTTTTCATTTCCCCCTAAATTAATGTGTTTTGCCTCCTCCGCTCCCTGCAGCTTTCATCCCCGTACTTGGAGCCTCTCCCTGGCTGCCTTGGAAATACTTGCTGCATGCAAATGTGTGTAGCCTCATCAGTCTTATTAGGCGCAGTTCCAACTGGCCACCCTACATGAACACAATTAAAAGTTAAACATCAATTAAAATTCACGGAATCCATTTAGCTTTCTGAAAAAGCGCTAAATAACTGAACACGTTTGGGGCACAAATTAATCTCCATCGTTTTCTCTAGCCCTCTTCAGTCATCAAACACACAGGGTCTGGTTTTAGACTTTTAATTCATTCAGTCCCTACTGAGGAGGTAACAGATAATAAGCCCAGGGCAAAGGTAAACAAACATGAAGAGTCATGTGGGTCAAGCGTCCAGGCGGTCTGTCAGTGATGGGGGTGAGGGGCTGAGCACTACGATTGCTACGGTTTGATATGAAATGTCCCCCTTAGGGTTACGCATTGTTCTTCAGCTGGCAGTGACATTTGATGGGCTCTAGGAAGTTATAAAGGTGGAGCCTTGTTGGACGAAATAGGTCTCTGAATGTTATGTCTGGTCCTGGTCCTTTCCTCGTTCTCCGGCTTCCTGTCCGCACGAGGCAAGCAGCCCCTCGCTCCACGCTCTCCCTCCTCCATGACGTTCATCCTCACCTGAGACACCGGATCATGGAGCCGGCCATACACAGGCCGAGAACTCTGAAACACTGAATCTGAATAAATAGTTCCACTCTGAAAGCTGCTCTCAGGGTTATTTGACCTTGACTATGGAAGGCTAATGACTACAGAGAGGGGTGAATGCTGCCCGGGGAGGGGAGATCCTCGGAACACCCCTCTCCCCAGATCTGTGCGGGCATGCGCATCTGCTCCGGGGTTCAGTAGGCATCTCAAGTGCTGCTAATACATTCCAGACAGAAAATGTAAGTTCCCTCCCAGCTCTTTTGCTTTCCCAGTCTTCTACTTCCACATGTATCCCCCAATTCCACTCTACAGCATCTGCCATCTCCCTGGTTGATTTTGTTTGTTTGTTTTTGTTTGTTTTTCTGTTTTGCTTTCTGTACCCTCACAGCAACCCACCAATAGCCCTGTCTTTTACAAACTACACGATCTCCATGCTCCCCTGCTTAAAACCTTCGACCAGCTTCCCGCTGCATTTTAAAAACTTGCGTGTGTGTGTGTGTGTGTGTGTGTGTGTGTGTGTGTGTGTGTACACGCACGCACGCGCGTGCACACGAACTGGTCCCCGAGGCTGCAGGTATCTGCCAGTCTTCCCTTTAGTCCTGGGCTTTCAGATACACACCACTACATTCAGCTTGTTATGTGGGTACTGGGGATTTGAACTCAGGTCCTCAAACTTGAAAGACCATCTTCCAGCCTCACACCAGAATCTCTTTCCTACTGTTAAAAAAAATTCACCACAATTTAGCAGCTGAAAGCATCATGCATTTATTTATTTATTTATTTATTTATTTATTTATTTATTTATTTTTAGATTTCTGGGGACCAGATATCTGACATCAAAGTGTTTTCTGGGCTAACACACCTTCTATGTCAGTAGTCCTGACCATGTCAGTAGTCCTGACCTTTCTAACAAAGCGACCCTTTCATACAGTCCCTCATGCTGTGGTGACCCACAACCACAAAATGACTTTCATTGATTGCTACTTTTTGCGACTGTTATGAATTGTAATGTAAATAAATTTTCTGCTGGTCATAGGCAACTCCTATAAAAGGGTTGTTCAACCCCCAAAGGGGTTGTGACTCACAGGTTAAGAACCGATGTTCTAGAGGCTTCCGGAGAGAATCTATTTTCTCACCCTTTTGGCCTCTGGAGACTGTCTGCACCTTCGGACTCATGGCTACTCCTTGTCTCTTTCTTTGGTCCTCTTACAGGCCACCTGGGATGACAGTGGTCTCACCTGGATCAGCTCTGTACCTCAGCTCGCACATCAGCCAGACTCCTTTCACTGAGTACGGTAACACCCTCACAGGTCCTGGGGACATGGAGAAGGGAGGGGGTTCCCAGGCAATCACACAACCACAGCAACCCTCCCTCCCCCAAAACCCAGAGCAAGGCCTTAATGTGACTTAACTAGCATCTGCAGGGCCAGCTCAGCCCAGCCTTGCGGAGTTTCCCCATCTCTCCCTTCACTGCCTCCTCCTGCTCTGGCCTCCTGCTACGGTTCTCAACCTCTCGGCCTGTGAGTCCAGACCGCTTTGGGTGTCAGATGACCCTTTCTGATGGCTGCCTAAAGCCATCAGAAAACACAGATATTTACATTGCAATCCATAACAGTAGCACATTACCCATATGAGGTGGCAATGAAGATCATTTTATGGTTTGGGGTCACCACGACATGCAGAACTATGTGAAAGGTTTGCAGAGTTAGGAAGGTTGAGAGCCACTGTGCTGCCTGAGAAAAAGCCTCAGTCTGTTTTCATGTGCTTCGGACTACTCGCACCTCCTGGCCTTCACCGGGGGTTCTTGGAACAGCTTTTCCCCGGTAGCTCACACGGCTGGTCCATGTCTCTGTACTAAGTTCCTACTCTTTTAAGGCTTAGTGTTAGCTGGGGTTGTCCCCATCAGTAAGTGAACTCAGGGACAGAATCCAATCTGGCCTGTGTACTGAGTTGCTGGGACAATGACCAACTATGATTATTCAGTATTTGTTGGAGGAATAAACTGCCTAACAAACATTTCTGATTTTCCCAAGGCACACCCTCACAACCCATTAGCTTCTGTAATCCATATACTTATGTAAATAGTCTTTAAAACTCATCAATATTTTGATCCTGCATCGGTCCTCAGGATAACATTAAGCAAGATGAAATGCATTAAAACAACTGTAAAGCCTAGAGAATATTGAAGGGAGGGACGGAGGTAGAATAAGGGGATAGCGCTGAGAAAATTATGGATCACGTAATTACTATGTATGAAGACTTACAGGCATTAATTATAGTTGATTCTAAACTCAGTATGACTTTCAGTGGGATAAGGGTTCCAACAAGCAGACCTTTATGTTGGATGTTTTTAAGCAAAGAGAGCAACTGTTCTTTAGACTCCCCCACCATGGGGTGTGTGTGTGTGTGTGTGTGTGTGTGTGTGTGTGTGTACAGTGCCTGTTCATGTACACATGGAAGAACATATGTAGTGGTTTGAGAAAAAAAAAATGATTCTTATTGGTCCATAGAGAGTGGCCTATTAGTAGGTGTGGCCTTTTTGGAGGATATGTGTCACTAGGTGGTGGGCTTTGAGGTCCCAGATGCTCAAGCCAGACCTAGTGGCTCAGTGTCTCTTCCTGACACCTGCTGACTCAGATGTAGAACTCTTAGCTCCTCCAGCACCACATCTGCCTGCACAGTGCCACCATGCTTCTCGCCATGATAAGAACGGCCAACTTACTGAACTCTAAGCTAGCCCCAATTACATGTTTTCTTGTATAAGAGTTTTCATGGTCATGGTGTCTCTTCACGGCCATAAAACCGTAACTAAGACAGTATTTGTGTCTCTGTGTATCCATGGGGGGGGGGGGTTGGGTCACATGGTTGACATTAGGAGTCCTCTACTATCACTGTCCACCACAGTTTTTGAGATCAAGTCTCTCTCTGAATCTAGAGCTCATCAATTGGCTGGCCAGTGATGTCAGGGATCTGTTTATCTTCGCCTCACCCTACCCCGCCCCTGTCGTTGTCCTGGGGTTAAGGGTGTGTGCCATGATGCCTGGATTTTTATGTGTGTGTTGGAATCTATAACCAGGAGGCACAACTGCACAGCACACACTTTACGCCCTGAGCCATCTCTCCAGCCCTTGGGAATACTTTTAAAAACAGACACGTAATTGTTGTACATATTTATGTGCAATGATTCAATATCTATATGTAATGTGTAATGATCAGATCAGAGTAATGGGCATTTCCTTGTTGAATACTTATCATTGCTTTGAGCACACAGGCAACCTCTGGATTCCTCTCTGTGAGCTCTTTATGAAGTATGCAGAGGTTGATTGACAGCTCTGAGCATGGTGCTGTAGAACACTAGCGCTTACTCTGCCTATCTGTATTTTGGTACCAAAGTCCAGCCCACCTCCATCTACCTTTCCGAGTCTCCTATGCCGTGTTCTGTGTGACCTTTTCAGTGTTCGCCTATGAGAATTTGAAGTGTTAGTCTGTGTTTGGTTTATTTCACTTACATAATGCCCTCCAGTTCTCTTGGATATACTTAATAAACAAAAGCATCCTACCGTACCTAGGGTAGCCTAGGAGCTAGATGCATTGGTAACACACACAGTTCCGCCTTCAAGGTCTTGCTATGGAGCAGGCACTGTTCCCACAGAGAACTGTAGCTGAAATAACCTAATTTGCTCAAGTTTTTAGAGCAACTATGTGTAGCCGTGAGGATTCATGATCTCAGAGTCTTAGTGTTAAACCTACTGAAGAACTCACTCCACCAGGTTTAACTCATGACCCTGGACACAATTAAGAGTTCATCAGAAAGCATCACCTTGCTTTTCAGAGACTGTGCGGTTCCTCACCTGAAGGGCCCCGAGCTCCAGGCTACATGTGTAACCCAAGAGCCAGAAATGAAGTTCAGCTAAAGAATGTGTTACTTAGCTTTCAAACTATGGTGTCCCTGTAACCCGGGCTTCACCTTTAGACATCTGACTTGTCTTCTACTTCATATCTAGTGAATTGTGGAGCCTTGCCTCAGTTTCTCTGCTGGCTCTCTTCCTAATTATTTTATCTTGAGAAATAAAGTCATACACTCATGGTAAGCCAATCCAACACTGTAAAGACATCTAGTAAAAACTAGGTCTCCTTCCCATCCCAATTCTAGATATCCTTAACCACCCACCCCCACACACAGACACACAGACACACAGGCACACAGATACACACACACACACACATGCACTCATGCATGCCTATGCAGGGGTGTGTGCATATGCATACACAGACGTAGACATAGACAAAGACATAGACATACACACACCACACACACACACACACACACACACACACACACACACACACACCAGTGGATAGGAAATGATAAGCTCAGATGGCTACTTCACATAGAGGACTATGGAGGTGCAATACCAAGAGACCATGGTCTAGACTTTCACAAGGGTTCTCAGAAATCCTAACTGGATCCCAAATGTATTCCATGGCAGCTGGGAGAACTTATGAAGTACTGAAGGGGGAATGTGACAGGGCAAACCTACAGCCCTGTCAACAGCGACAGAAGCTACTGTAGCCACGGACAGGACGAGGTCACCCAGGGAGTCCCAGCTATGAGGGCAACCATGTTAAAGAGTGGGCAGAGGAAGCCCTGTTACAGGTCTCAGCATCCTTACATGGACAGCAGAAGATACCCCTTTCTGACCTGCCAGAGACATGCTTTAAACCGGAGATGACTCCCTCATCTCACCCTATCCTAATGTCAAGTATGTATGTGTATGACCTGCTATCCAGTGGCATCCGCTGCCCATTTAAAGATTGAGATTTGGCAGGTTGCACATATAAGGGCATATATATATATATATATGTATATATATATATATATATGTATATATATATGTATATATATATATGTATATGTATATATATATTCTCCCTTACTATCGACACACCAGCAGTATTTGAGCAGCATAGCAAGCAAGGACTGAAATATGCAGATGCTGTATGTTCTACCGACTTGTTCATCTGCCTAGAGAAGAGCGAGCCCACTCAGTCTTGGACCCAAAAGAGAACTGTGAGTAGCCTTTCACAATGACTTGAAGACCCAAGAGAAGAGAGAAAGGAAAGCTGGTTGTCCATCGTGTGACAGGGAGGTCTGGGGTTTGTCCTGCAGCATGGGATGGTACAGCCTCCACTGACATAGTCAACACGTTGTTAGAATTGTCACTAAACCTCCATGAGTCTGATGAATATTTGTAAGCAGTGCCTCTAGCAAGACACAGGAAGTTAGCTGGTGGCCCTTCTGAGCCCATCTCTACCATTTTCCATGAAGCAAACACTAACAGGCCTCTGTCCTGGCAGCTGGAACTCAGCACCGTGTGTTTTGAGGTTGTAGGTGACCAGAAATTGCCCACATCCAGCCAACCACCTGTTGTTCATATGATCTGTGATCTAAAATGATTTTTTTTTAATTATTGAATGATTGAAAGAAAGAGAGGAACATTTTACAGCATGTGAAAATTACATGAGATTCAAATTTCAGTGCCTATAATGATTTTTTTATCGGTGTGCCTTCCCCCCTCATTTACATACAGCTGCTGGGATGAACAGCTACATTGACACATGTCCACAAAGCCTAAAGCATGTATGTCTCACCTATTGCTATGGTTTGGATAAGTGTCTCCTTGAGGCCTGTGTGTTAAAGGTTTGGCTCCAGTCCCTGGTACTATTAGGAGGCAGTGAATTCTTTAAGAAGTAGAATCCAAGCTAGATATATTTTTGGTTATATAAGGCACGCCCTTGAGAGGAATGCTGGGACCCTGCACCCACCTCTTCCTTTTTGCTGCCTAGATCCCTGGAAGGAAGCAGCTAACTGACCCAGGTATCTCTGCCATGATGTTCATTTTGTATTACCAAATCCAGCAAGCTGAAGCTTATCAAGCCATGAGTTATAGACAACTTTTTATGTTGAACACCTCAGGTGATTTTGTGAGCAGAATAAGACACACCCACCCTAGAAAAAGTTCGCTGACCCTTGACAAAGAAACCTGCCTCTATCTCCACTGTTACAGTTTCCACTGCTGTGAAGAGACATCATGGCCAAGGGAACTCTTATAATGGACATTTAATTGAGGCTGATTTACAGGTTCAGAGGTTCAATCCATTATCATCATGGCAGCATCCAGGCAGACATGGCACTGGAGGAGCTGAGAGTTCTACATCTTGATCCAAAGGCTGACAGGAGAAGACTGGCTCTCATGTGGCTAGGAGGAAAGTCTCAAAGCCCACCCCCACAGTGACACGCTTCCTCCAACAAGGCCACACTCCTAACAGTATCACTTCCTGTGGCCAAGCGTATTCAAACCACCACATCTGCCATACAGTTTCAAAGTGCAGGGGTCAAGAGGAGAAATGGGTATGCGTCTGTTCTAATCACATTTCTACAAGTCATTTAGATCATTCATCAGAAACATGGAAAGTTAAGATCTTATCTAGCATACCACGTAGGAAGCGAGAGCTTCTCACACCCTCTCAGGAAGAACACCACAGGAGGACTTTAAAGAAAGAGGTAAAGGAGGAGGAGGAGAGGAAGAAGAAGAGGAGGAGGAGGAATTGGAGGAAGAGGAGGAGAAGGAGAAGGAGGAGAAAAGGAGGAGGAAGAAGAATAAGAAGAGGAGGAGGAGGAGGAGAAGTTAATTAAAGGTAAATTACCTCTCACACTTAAAGGCTCTTGTGCTGTTCAGCAGTTAGAATCTCTAAGAATTGTCGTCACTGCAACAGAAGCATCCGGCTGTAGGAACAGGGGCTGGGTATAAAGGAAAGGGCCAGGGCCAGGAGCAGACCAGCGACCCACCTGGGAAATTCAAGGAGGCAGTCAGAGCTCCAGATGAATATTGTGTTCAGTGGCCAATTCAAGTCTCCAAGGGGCACATCAGGCATTCAGGACAGTTAGTGGCACTCCCTGGGGTAGGACCAGGTGGCACTACCACACCGTACTCTTTTGGTTTTCCAGGTGGAGGCAAAGGTAGCCCTATGACAGTTGGGTCTCGTTTTAGAAGATGAAGTATGTGTTCTCTTGGTCAGTAAAGTGCAATGCTCTTGGTGTCCATTGGTAACATTGATACTATGTTTTAGTAACAATGCCATCTGGAGACAACCTTGAAAAGTCAATTTTTTGTTAATTAACCCAATTCTAAGGCCTGTTCTGTGAGCACTGCCCAGCCTCCTCAACCCCCTTTAATGGAAATTGCTTTTCCACAGGCTGATTTCTTCTCTAATTAAAAGCCTTCAGGACTACAGAAGTAGGGAGAACACTAGGGCCGTGTATCTGCAGGGCTTGTTGAGACTGACAGACAGAGGTCAAGGTTGAGTCTCTTGAGGTCACCATAGAAAACCCAAGGGCCTTGTTCTCCACCTGCCAGCTATTCTTTAATAAGTCTTCAGACATCACTTTAAAGAGTATTGAACTACTAGGCAGCTGCAGCTGTCCGTGTCTCGCAGAAGTTTTGTTCCTGTCATTGCTGTGTATATAAGCCCCTCACGCATGCTTTGGAGCCTGTCCCCAGAACCATACATTCCAAGAAATGTGTCTTCTGAATTCTTACTGCAAGGGCAAGGACCCTAAAGTACAGGTGCATGGGTAAGCTTTGAAGAGACTCTAAAAATGGGTCGGGAACACCCAAGTAGCTTTCGTTTTTCCTTCTTCCAGATTCCCCAGCATGCTCACAGTCAGATGACTCGTGTAGTCTTCCCTCTGTGGAGGATTCATTGAACAGGGTTTTTTTCCCTCAATATACACACAAAAAAAGACAAGTTTTAAAATTATAATTTAGGTTGTCCCAGAAAAAGAAGGGAAATATTTGAGAGGATTACAATAGTGTGTGTGTGTGTGTGTGTGTGTGTGTGTGTGTGTGTGTGTGTGTGTGTTGTCTGTTTAGGTGTGTCTCCTCTGAGAGATGAATCACGTGCTCTGTTTGTACCTTTCATGCCTTTGCTTACTTGCCTGCAATGACTTCGCCCAGAAAAGAGCCAGCCTGGAGATCTCTAGGCAACCCACCTGAGAAGAAGTCCCGGTTAACCTCACCAACCACCTCATTTGCAGGGGCACAGTCGTGGTGAAGGCTCTTGCTCACATGGAAGCCTTTTCTGCAGTTCTGGAAAGTTCTGATCCCTTCTTATCTCGAAGGACTAATCTGCTTCTTATCGCTAAGCTTTGGTAAACTGCATCTCACTGGGGGTCCCTGTGGGGATTCCGAGCTGTCATGCAGCCTTTATCTTTCCACCTACCCAGCAGCAGAGAGGAGAGCTCTAAATGTGACAGAATTACGAACCAAGAGTAAAGGATTCCCAAGGGCTGAATCCCTGTCTCCGAAGCACTAAGAACATCCTACACAAAATGTAAAACACAAATCTCAGGCTTTCCTGAAATTTCTCTCTCTCTCCACCTCTCTCTCTCTCTCTCTCTCTCTCTCTCTCTCTCTCTCTCTCTCTCTCTCTCTCTTTCTCCACCTCTCTCTCTCTCTCTCTCCCTCCCTCCCTCCCTCTCTTACTCTCTCCCCCCCCCCCCTCTCTCCGCTGAGAACAGGAAAATGATAGGTAAGTATCTAGCAACTGCTGCCAGATCTGGCCATCAGAGAAAATCAAATGGGAAAAGAAAATGAAAAGCAAAGCATAAAATACAGCTAAGGAAGGGAACACACACAGAGACACACAAACACACACACACAAACACACACAAACAAACACACACATGCACACACAAACACACATATGCACACTCATATGCATGCAAACACATACATACACACATGCACACACATATACACATATGTGCACACACATAAGCACACATGCACACACAAACACACATACATGCCCACCCACACACATACATACACAGGTACATACATATGCACACATGCACACATACACACATGCACACCCAAACATACATGCATGCACACACATCCATACACAGGTACATACATATATACACATACACAAACACACATACATGCACACATACATACACATATGCACATACAAACACACATGTGGGGGTGATGAGGAAAGAACAGGTTGCCACCCTTCCTGAGTCTTCTGAAACAGACATGTGATTGCTTTGGGGGCAGTTCTAGACAACACAGGAATTCCTGGAAGTTCAACTAAGGAGAGAACAATCCCATTTCCCCCCACGCCCCCAGAGTCATCCAACACTGGCTCTATTTCTAGGCATGCGTGTACACAGAGGCTCACAGATTATGCTGCTGACCCGTGGCAGCAACAGTTGTTCAGCTGACCAGAGCTCTAGTTTGTTTTCCCAGGTCTGATTTCTTTTCCAGCCACCCTGGAAAAGAATAACCGGATGATCGACACAAAAGCCTTTTCTATTGGGCTGGGCCAAGTGGTCCAGATCCCCCCCCCACCCCCACCCCCCATCAGCTTCTTTCATGTGCATCCTTCTTTCTGCCTTTCTGACGCCACAGCAAGTGAACAGCTCTCCTGAGCAGCCCTCGGACCCAGGAGACCTAGGTCTGCCACACGGGAGCAATGTTAGTCGCCTCAGTGCTCAGAGTGCCGTCAAGGCCAGGGACAGTGCTGTGAGTGAGGTGGGTCCTGGATACACACACACACACACACACACACACTGAGAGAGAGAGAGAGAGAGAGAGAGAGAGAGAGAGAGAGAGAGAGAGAGAGAGAGAGAGATACACACACCAGACTTCAGAATTCGTCATTTGAAAAAGGCAATAATATATATAATATTGCTGAGGCCTACCACACTGACATTTCTTCCACAACAGCGCGTATGATTATTCTCACCAAGGTCTAAATAAGGCCTGGAAGCCATCATGCACCCCCTCTGGTCAGACCCTGCAAGTCCTTTAACTCAGAGCAGGTTGGAACCTACCAAAGTGAAGAAGAAACGTGGGTTTTCAAGAGCTTTTGGGTTTTAGAACTGCAGAAAAGTGAACTGTAGGTTTGTAACAATGGCCATCTCACAAACATGCTGTTCCGGGCATGGTTCCACGTTTCCAGTAGACCATCCTCGGTCTACAGTGTACATCCTCGGCCTGACATATCATATACTGTATAATATATTTAACGTGAGAAATCTCAATCCTCAAGACAATCCCACAATGCATCACGGTTGTCCCATAGAGTGTCCAGTGAGCACACGGAGAAGAGACAACAGAACATAAAACCGGTTACTGACTAAGTGAAATGTAAACATACACGGGCTACACAGAGCCGGGAGGGTGGATACAGCTGGACACACATCTGCTAAGGTGGCCCGGGCACTTCCTCTAGACCTGCCTGTCTCTGTGGTCCTTTCCAGCATTGCTTCTGCACAGCCTCAGAGTTTGCAGATAGAACACTAAGGTGTAGACTCCTTCCCAGGGACCCAGAGGCAGGAGAGGGACAGGTTCAGACCAAAATCATGGCTACAACAATCCCCTGGGGAGTTGGGACCAGGAACTGCAACCACTCTCTTTCAAGGTCCCTCCTTGGTCTGTAAAATGTGAATGTGGTCCGGGTGGGATTACAGAATAGCCACACAGAGCCTACATGTTTAAACACACCAGGAGGCCTAATTTGTAGGAGTTTTCTCTTTACATAAAACATGCTATACATGCGGACAGTGGTCTGCTGAGACACTCTGCAGCTGACATACAATGGAGTGTGACAAGAGTCATTTGGATACATGTATGTAATATATGTTTTTTCTCTTCTATAGTAAGGACCCAGATTTCTATTTGATAACTGGTATTCCTGTTAGCTGCTGTAGCTCTGCAGTATACACACATGAGCTTGCTCAGTGGGCGTGCATGCACACACACACACACACCCGTATGTATACACTCACATACATCCATACACACACATTAATCTCATTTATTTTTACATTACTTATTGGTTACCATTTGGATTATTAATACAAGCTGATGTGGCAAATAAAAAAATTAACTGGTGCTTACTTGGGCCAGGCCCTTAGTAAACAGATAGTAGTCAAGGCAGACACGATTCACATCCTTCGAGCACACACAGTTGCAGTAGAGAGCAAAATCAAAACAGCAAGTGTTACTAACCAAGGACCAGGAGGGTAGCAGAGAGAGAACTGTGCACTGGGCTTCAACCAATTAGTGATCGGAACCGAAGTGGAACGAAAATTAATTTTACATGAGCTGCTTGAGTTTAATCCCAGTAAATTTGTATCATAAAACTGAACTATCGAGAAGGATTGCCAATATAACCATTAAAGAGAGGAACAGGGTCTCCATGTACATAGCCAGTCACTGACACATTGAACACGCCCACCCAGGCTCACGATTGTGATTAGCAGAAGATTAGCCCAATCTGCATACACATTATAAGTGTCTGATTAAATTGCTCAAGAGTGGAAAAACTAATAGGAGAGACTGTTTTATGTTTTTTTTTTTTTGCGTTTTTTTTTTTTCAGAATACAATCCCACCAATCCCTTGCCCCCGCTGCTCAGAGTCAAGGTTATCCAGTGAGAGCTGCACTTAGCTGAAAGTGGTTTGTAGAAGAGTGGTGGAGTGCATTTGAATGTCAAGAGCGGAAAGAGGAAAGAGCAGTGCTAAGGGGATTTTCGCAGCAGTAAACAGGGCAAGTACTCAGCCGGCTGGTGGGAATATGGAGGACCCCTGAGGGTGGGGTTCACTAACCTTCATTCCTTCTTTTCTCATTAACATCATCCCGATTTTATTCAGGATGCTAATATGCCTTGTTCAATATACTCTTCTCGGCCCCCTTGAAGTTGCCGATGGCCATGTACGATGGTTCTGGTGAAGGAAAAAAATAAACCCGAGTAAACATCTGTTTTGTTATTTCCTAATAAAAGAAGATACAGTTGATGAGGAAAGCTCTTCCCACCCCTTTCAACATAGACCCAATGGCTGGGACTTAAGCCACCTGGTATTACCATGACAACGGAAACCAGAGTGTTGAGTGGCTCTGATGAGGATCTGAACTAGCCTATCTCCAGATCTGCCATCACGTTAGAGAAATACACCCCTGCTTGTTTCAGTCACTGTTCTTGGACTTTTCTGTGGTTTGCAACCAAACGTTCCCAACAGAGCATCCAGGACAGAAGGTTATACTTGAGAGTCTGAACCTTAGGCAACGTCACCATAGAGACTGAGCATCCTCCACAATTAGCAATGTGTGTGGGTACCAGGAAGCAACCAGTCTGTTGCACCATGAAATGTGGACCAGCATGGGATGCCAAAGCAGGATGGCCGCCGAGGCTGCCGGTTGTTCTGGGGCACACACACTCCACCTTCTCTTCCACCAGCTGAATCCTGAGTTTGTTCCCACACGGCACACACGTGTCCTTCTCCAGCCTTACATACAAGAACTCCCCATTTCAGACACCTTGGCAAAGACCAGTGAAAGATGGGTAAGTTGATCTAGAACCTGCCCACTGTGGAGACAGCTCAGCTGTTTCTAGCTCCACCCAAGAGGCAGGAGATTGCCGTATGGAACACAGACAGGCATGTGATCGGCTGCCTTTAGATCATGTTCAATTATGTTATCAGCACCTTCTGGCTCTTTGGTCCCCAGTTAAGCCTTCCCTTGGAGATATATATATATATATATATATATATATATATATATATATATATCCACACACATACATGTATGTGTATATACATACATACATATATATATGTATATACATACATTTGTGTATACATACACACACTTGTTGTGTATTGTTATAAGGTGGATATACATGTTCATGTGAGTTGTCCCAGTTATGGTTACTATTGCTACGTTGAGATACCATGACATAGCATATATTGCTATGTATACTATGTATGATCAAAAGCAACTTGGGGATTTATTTTGCTTACATGCCATAGTCCATTGAGGGAAGTCACAGCAGGAACTCAAACTAGGCAGGAACCTGGAGGCAGAACCTGGCAGAGGCCATGGAGGAGTAGTGGTTACTAGCTTGCTCTTCATGGCTTGCTCAGCCTGCTTTCTTATGGAACCCAGGACCACTAGCCCAAGGGTGGCCCAAACCATCCTACAGCCCAATCTTATAAAGGCAGTGTTTTGTTTTGTTTTGTTTTGTTTTGTTTTGTTTTGTTTTATTAAGGTTCCCTCCTCTCAGATGACTATAGCTTCTGCTAAGTTGACATAAAATTAACCAGTGCATAGGTATATAAGTGTATGTGTGACTGTATGTGCACATGTGTATTGTGCATGTGTGTAGAGGTCAATGTCATATAATTTCTTCAATTACTCTCCGTGTTTGCCTATTTCTTTTAAAAGACTGTGTGCGTGTGTACACATATGTGCATCTGTGCCTGTGTGTGTGTGTGTGTGTGTGTGTGTGTGTGTGTGTGTGTGTGTGCCTGAAAGAAGATGATAGAAGGTATCTAGGAGCTGGAGTTACAGGTGGTTATGAGCTGTGGGCACTGGGAAATGAAGCCAACTCCTCTGTCAGAGCAGCAGGCTCTCCTAAGCACTGAGCTGGCTCTCCGGCTCCTCACCTTTATTTTTGAGACAGGATTTTTCACCAAACCTGACGCTTATGAATTTGGCCGGGCCAGCTGGCCAATGATCTTCAGGGATCTGCCTGCCCCCATCTGGTGCCAGCATGGGCATTGCAGGCTTTTTTTTTTTTTTTTTTTTTTTTTAAATAGGACAAACTGAATAAGAGTCCCCATATTACAGTTTGGATCTCTGAGAGCAGGGTACATTTAGAAACTATAAATGGTTCATGAAGGTCTAATATAAAATTACATAGAAGGGCAGGGGAGCATTTTGTAGATCATATATCAAAGCGTGTGTGAGACTTTCTTTCCAACGGCCATGAGGAGCCACCGAGGGAGTACAAACGAGCGGCTGCCATAAACCAGATCTTTTATTTAGAGACATCACAGGGCTACACTCTGGGAAAGCACACTACAAGGTGGCGCAGGGCCAGTACCACTGGTAAGAAACCAGGCAGCCCTGAGTTAGAGTCACGGCAGAAGGCATATTTGAGTCTTTAGCAAAAGGGTTTAATGACAGATTGGATCTAAGGGGTAAGGAGCAAGGAATTATAGTAATTCCCAGATCTGATGGGTGGTTCGCTGTGCTGCCCATCGGAAGCAGAAATGCAAGAGGGTCGGGAGGGCTGAGAGACATGTGACCTTGTGCACCATGGGACAGTTTCTGGGGGTGATCACCAGGCAATGGGTCAGGCAGCGGATCAGAGCGGTTAACTATTCTGAAAGCACTGAGGCCAGCCAATGGAAAGGCACAAAGTAAAAAAGATGCCAGAGCGGAACCTCCGGGGAAACCCAGGAGTCAGGAATGGTCTCCTTCCTCCATGAAGGAGAAAATGACGTGGCTGGAGAAGCAGGAAGCAAGCCACAGAGGGGGCGCTATCACGGGTTAGTAAGAAAAGTCTCCCACAGGTGGGTCTTTATCAAAGACCCTCGGCAAGTGGTGTTATAACGGACAGACCGACGGACAGGGTCTGGAAACCAGCAGGGAGGGCCCAGCTGGAGAAAGGAAGTCCCTTGAAGGGGACTTCCTCATCTCCTGGTCTCTTCCTCATGCTCCAGTCCCTGTCTGAGATGAGTTCAAAGCCCTCTCTACTCACATTGTCACTGCACCGTTAGCCCCAAATCAACAGATCCAAGTCCTATGGACCCGGGCACCAAAACAAACTTGGGCTGTTTATGTCAGAGATTTAGTAATAAGCATATAACAGTAAGTAACACAAGTTGGGTAGGAGAGCATGGTGGGAAGTGCAGCCAGGACCACTCTAAAGGACTGAACGCTGACATCCTCGATGTCACAGAGCTCTGCTCATGGTTAGGACCTTAAGAAGGACAGAGGCCACCTTTGGGCTTGAACTCTTGAAAGGCAGAGGTGAGTCCGACCTGTGAGAGTTACAGCATGCCACTTGTCCCCATATTACAGTTCAGATCTCACACCAGAAAGTCTTCACCTCCAGCCTGTGAGAGGCGCGGCTTTGTAGGAAATGTTTGCATCCGAGCTTCTCCTCTTTGTTGCTCCTGGCCACCAAGTGGTGAGCATCTTTACACCTGTCATGCTCCCAACCTGATCTTCCTCGGCTCCAGAGGCCCCCAAATCATAGACCCAAATGACCACATAGCGAAGGTTCTAAAGCTATGAGCGTGGTTCAGCTTCTCCTCGACCGATTTCATCGGTCATTGTGTTGGAGCAGCAGACAGCGGAGTACCACGCCCTGCCTTGTGGATTGGGAAGTGGAACTGAGAGGCTGGGAAGGCTTCCACGCTGGCGACCGATTCTTTAATGCCACGGCTGCGTCTACTCGGTGTGTCTTACTTAGAAATATAAATTCCCAAAATATATCCAGCAGGGGGGCGAGAGCTACAAAAGGCTGGATTACCTGACAGGATGAAGAATGTGCTAAATGAAGATACAACAGGAGGCTGTGGGAGCTCAGGAGAAGGGGAGATTAATTTCGGCTGGGTGGAAAAGCGTCTTTTCCAGAAGGCAGGTGGCATCTGAGCTGGCACTTTAAGGACTGGGCTGCTTTCATAGAGAAGGAAAAGAGTGCTCTCTAGCTGAAGAAAGGGAGCCAGCAAACACACACACACACACACACACACACACACACACACACACACACACACACACACACACACACACACAAAGTAAAGGGAGCCCCAGAGAAATGGAAGCAGTCTGGCTTCTGTCCCTATTCAGCGGGTTAACTCTTGTGTGTCCCCACCTCTCTAGAGTCAGGAAGCCGCCTTGCCCTGCAGCTGCCCCACCACGGCCCCTCCCACTCTGTGCGGAAACTGTTGATTGGCCTGCATCTCTCACCAGACATTTGCAATTGTGTTTCTCTGTACTTCCTGTGCCTGGCACAAAGCCTGGGTCCGCCAAGAGCTCAAAGCTGTTTCTCCCAGCTCTGGCAGAGAGTCTGGGGTAAGGGGAGGAGCCCAGGAGACCCGGGAGGAAGCCGCCTTTCCATTAGGTAGGGTGGGGTCTGTGGTGGGGTAGATGCTGATAGTTCGGCTTAGAGTGATGACTCACAGGCGTGAGAAGAGTAGAACTTTTTAAAGAGTTAAACTGACATATGCATAATATAAAGTTTAACAATTTAGGCTCTGGGGAGATGGCTCAGTGGTTAAGTAAGAGGACTGGATGCTTGCTTTCCCAGAGGGCTCCAGGTTCAGTTCCCAGCACCAACATGGCAGCTCTCAGCCTTCAGTAACTCCAGTTCCAGGGGATCCAACACCCTCTTCTCTTCCTCACATAGCAGGCATATGGTGCACAAATATCTGTGCAAGCAAAATACCCATACGCAAAAATTAGATTAAATTTAAAAAAAAACTAAAGTTTACATTTTAGCCATTTTTAAGCGTACACTTCAGACGTACATTCATGTTGTTGCACCGCGGTTAGCATCATGTATCTCAAGCTTATTCTTCAACCCAAACAAACAAGCTCCACCTCCCCCAAACCACACCCATCTCCCTTTCAGGGCCATGGCAACCACCATTTTATTTCTGTTTCTACCACTGTTATGATTCCAGGTACTTTATACAGTAGGATCATATGACATTTGTTCTCTTGAGAATAATATGTACTTTAACGTGCTTTAAACTAATCAACACACTACTAAATTATCTCCGCAGCTGTTGATGGGAGCAAGCATGTATGAGTTGCATGGTGAGCCTATATCGGATGCTGGATGGGACAGAATTGTCAGATTGGAATAAATTTTGGTTTCCTTCTGCTATCCCTGCCTAGGACAGAAGAGGGGCTCAGGTGTAGAGTAGCTTCACGGTAGAAATAGGAGGCTACACTTGCTTTGTCAATGTGAGCAAACCTTTTGTTCCCATTATAGGACTAATTTTTATTGAACACCTACTGTGTGCTGAGTCCCTTCCGCAGACCTGTTCTTTTCATCATCCCAACAGCTCTGTGTAGAGGAGACACTAATAGTTCCCTATTTATGGCTGGTGCAGAGAGGTTAAGGTTAAGCAGCCTTCTTGCACTCACACAGAGAGCAGGTCATTTGTCTGTTACAGGAACTCACAGACCACTGGGGGCACAAAGTACATAAAGAGAAGGCAGGTGGAGACCCTAGAGGGTAAGCTAAAATCCAGGAATTTTCCTGGAGAAAACAGTGCCTGTGACATTTTTGTTTTGAAGGCATTACTACTGTGCAACAAAATGCACAGATGTTAAACAAGCTAGCAACTACGTGCACCTGTGTCCTACCTCTAAAATCAAGATCAGGGATCTTGAGAGATGGCCCAGCTTTTAAGAACACTGGTTCTTCTTCCAGGGGACCCAGGTTCTATTCTCTGCACCCACATGGCAACTCACAGCCATCTGTAGCTCCAGTCCCAGATGCCTTCTTCTGACCTCTAGGGCCACTAGAGGTCATATGTGGTACACAGATTTCCACACAAGCAAAATATCCATATGCACAAAAACAAAAACAAAAAACAACAACAACAAAAAAAACCACAACTGGAAAATTTCCTTGTGCCCCTTTCTTATTGATCGCTTGCCTTCCCTCAATTTCTGGGTTTTAACATCTGTGGTGGCTTGAATATGCTTGGCCCATGGGAAGTGGCACTATTCGGAGATGTAGCCTTGTTAAAGGAAGTGTGTCACTGTGATGGTGGGACTTTGAGGACACACACACAAACACACACATACACACACAGACTCAAGTCTGACCAGTGTGACAGTCCCCTTCTGCTGCCTGCAGATCAAGAAGAACACTTGGCTCCTCCAGCACCAAGTCTGCCTGCATGTTTCCATATTTCTCACCATGATGGACTGAGTCTCTAAACCTCTAAGTCAGCCCCATTTAAATGCTTTCTTTTATAAGAGTTGTCTTGGTCATAATGCATGCTTTGTTCCAGTTTCCTCTCATGAGCTGAGTCTTAATTAGCATGGAGCTGGCTAAGCAAAGGTGTGGTATGGAGAAACAAAGAGCTGGTAAGTGGCCCCGTGCATGGGAACCAGAGCCTGGAGGGCTGGGAAGAAGCAGCAGGGTGGGAAGGAAGGACACACAGATCATGGCTATTCATGAAGGGCTCCAATTTTATCTCAGGCAAAAGACTTACACAAGTCTTAGAACAGCTACAATGTTTTATGAGATTATACACTGCATGCTACCCCATTTCAAGCACAAAACAGGCATCTGTGGTGGTTTGAATATGCTTGGCCCAGGGAGTGGCACTATTAGGAGGTGTGGCCTTGTTGAAGTAGGGGTGGCCTTGTTGGAGGAAGTGTGTCACTGTAGGCGTGGCTTCAAGACCCTCATCCTAGCTGCCTGGAAGCCAGTCTTCTCTGGGAGACCTTCAGATGAAGATGTAGAACTTTCAGCTCCTCATGTACCATGGCTGCCTGGATGCTGCCCTGTTCCCGCCTTAATGATAATGGACTGAATCTTTGAACCTGTAAGCCAGCTCCAATTGAATGTTGTCCTTTATAAGAGATGCCTTGGTCCTGGTGTCTGTTCACAAGAGGAAAACCCTAACTAAGCATCCATGGTCTTAATTTTACAGAGGACCACGTTGAGCTCAGAAGTGTTCAGTAAAATTTCTTAAGTGATGTGCAAGGAATTAAATCCAGCTGTGCTCTGCCCTGCCCACCAGTAGAAAGCCCCTACAGGAGTGAAGGGAGGGGCCCAGCTGAAGATCTTCCCTGGAAGGCAACGAGTGGGCTGCAAGGGTAGATGGCTGAGAAGCTCTGAGTGAGGACAGCAGGCATCAGAGTCCAGCGTGAGGGATGAGACAGTCCTGGAACCCCTGCCTCTGTTGTGTACGGAATGTTAATGGCTCAACTAAATGTTCCCAGAGAGCGAGGTGTCTGGCTTGCTCTGGGGGAACGGATTTAAGAGATGTAACCATTATTTCCCCGAATTCTCCTCGGAGTCCATTTCAACCCTGATGAAATGTCTTTATACTGGGCTTCAATGACCTTTCCATAGCCAAGTATACTCTGCAATCTTAAGGACAGGTTTTTTAAATTCCCAGGATTACCAAAACATAGACTTACTATCTTTATCATTTTTGAAGCCAATTTACCCTGTCTTCCATGCCCCCCTCCAGTGCTGGGTATCAGACGTAGTACCACATACGTGCTAGGTAAATATTCATCCACTGAGGTACATCGTTAATCGTATTTTTTTTCCATTTCAGATCATCTCTGGTGGCCTAGAACAAACACTATTCCTGCCTCAGTTCACTGAGGCATGCGCTACCATGCCAGGTTCATGTCTTTTTACGTTCTTGTTTGAGACAGGACCCTCTACACATCCCAGGCTGGCCTTGAACTCACTGTGCCCAAGAATTACCCTGGACTCCTGATCTTTCTTCCTCTGCCTCCCCTGCACTGGGATTGCAGGCATGTATCACCACACTCATTTATGCCATGCTGGGGATTGAACTTTGGGCATCTTGCACACCAGACTACCACTCTACAACTGAGCCACCCCCCCAGCCCTTGCGTCTCCATTTCTTACATCATGCCTTCTTTATTGAACCAAGGAAAACACTCCAAACTCAAATCCAATTCTGAGCTTAAAAATCTGCTCTAAAAATGTGGTAGAAGTAATACTGGAGAGAAGAAAGGTTGATAAGTTTTTAATTTGTTTATTTTGTTTTTATGTATGTATGTGCATCTCCATCAGTTTTTATGTGTAACCGCATCTGTGCAGGTGCCCGCAGAGTCCAGAGGGCATTGCATCCCCCGGAGCTCGAGTTACAGGTAGTTGTGAGCTGCCCTGTGGGTGCTGGGTACTCAGTTAAGTGCTCTTAGACACTGCATTGCCTCTTCAGCTCCCAAATGATATATATATTTTTAAATTATCTTTTTATTTTTTGAGATTACACTGTAATTACGTTGTTTCTCCCTTCCTTTTCCTACCTCCAAACTCCCCACATACCTTTGTGCTCTTTCAGATTCGCAGTTGCATTTTTTCATTCATTGTTGCTACATATACATACATGTATATGTATACATATATGATATGCATATGCACACGTATGTACATACATCCTTCTAAATATGTAAATACAACCTGCTCAGTCTGTATAAAGTTATGTTGCATTCATGGTTTTGGGGCTGACCATTTGTTGTTGGATAACCAATTGGTGTGTTCTTCCTAAGGAAGACTATTTCTCCTGTTTTCCACTTTCCTTAGCTGCCATAGGGCCCATTGAGGGCTCCTGTCCACATTAGCATGTCTATTGCTGACCCTGATCAGCTCCAGCTTAGGCAGTACAGTCCCAACTGAGACAGCTACAAAACAACTCCCTCGCCTGAGGCTCAGGGATCACTGAGGAAAGGAAGGGAGGCAGAACCCTTTTAGAGCCAGAGGATCAAGGAGTCCGCTGTGTGACTGTGTCTCCTAGGACTGTCAAAAGCTACTCCCAGAAAGTCTCACCTACATGATGCCTAATGATGTTTTCAAACCAAAACGAAGGTGGAGGGAGCCTGCTGGAGAAGGAGATTGCTCAGTGGTTAAAGCAATAACTGTGCAAACTGAGGATCCGTGTTCAGACGCCAGCACCATAGAAAAAGGTATCTCGGCGCTGGAAAGGAGGGACGGGCTACCTCTGGGAGCACACGCTAGCCAGTGTAACGGAAACAGCTAGATCCAGATTGTGTGAGAGGGACTGAATCCGGCTCAGAAAAAAATCAGTGGAGAAAATATAGGAAGGCATGCTTGCATACCCAAAAAACGTGCACACACAAACAAGAGAACATATACAGCATTCCAAAAAAAAAAAAAAACCAAAAGACAATATTAAAAATTATTTTAAAAGGCACAAATCCCCCGCTGTCGCATAACCCAATGTCAAGAGATTAACATTATAAATGTCCAAGGCTCTAGAGGGGGAAATGGTTTGGTGATGCAGTACACAGGGAAACTTTTTTTTTTTTTGAGTACATATGAACCTATTACGTTTTCCTTATCCTATTTAATGACACCTCTTTACCAGGAAAGGCACTAAAACTGCAGCCCTCAGCCTTGTTTTGAGAAGGGTTGAAATTGCCTTCCCTTCCCTGGGACGAATCCCAGATTTTCTTCTCCCCTCTTTCTAACTTGGCACTACTTCCTTTGTAGATGCACCCCCCCATGACATTCTTGTAGGCCCCTCCACAGAGGTGCTCCCCAACACACACACACACACACACACACACACACACACACATAAACACACACACAGAAGAAGCCAGGTAAGTGACCCTCATGTTCTAAGCCCACCCTCATGGTGCCAAGAATCTGGGCTGTAACTGCTTATGTGTCGGGCTCCTTCTGGAGCGTGTGTTAACTTGAGCCAAGGGCTTGTTCATCTTTGCATCCCTAATGGAGTCCTGGCAATGAATCTTTCTTCAGTAATGGATTAATAAATGAATGAATAAATGAATGAATGACTCTCCCACAAATACGTACAACCTCAAATATTAATGATTTAAATGGAGACACAGCACTTGGCACCTGTGGGGGACAACATGGTGTGGAAGGAGGAGGAGAAAGCTTAGACATGACAGTCAGAGAACATACATCCATGGGCAACGTAACAGCGTCCCCACAGAAAGCACTGCCATTTTTAAAAGCATGGTGGATATGCTGATGTTGGTGTGGCAGGCATCGCCAGAGGCTGGCAAGCTCTGTCTCTGGGGAGGAGGGGCTTGGGATGCGCTTCTTGCTGCTGTGTCCTCTTCATATGATGTGCACACAAAAGCTAGACACGGTGAAGAGGTGAGCAAAGTTTTAAAACTTCTAAATAGCTTTCTCTTTGCCTTAATGTAAACATTAATTGAGCGCTCACAGTTTTGTATAAAACTGATATGTGCTCATTACAAAGAAAAATAGTCTTCTAAAAATTAAAAGGAGAAATATTCTCATCTATAACCCCATCCTGAAGGACTTTAAATGTGGCTGGTAGAACTTTAGAGAATCATTTGATCTAATATCTATATAAGACATTAAAATATATAAAAAATAATTACAACTATATAAGACATATAGATAGATAGATAGATAGATAGATAGATAGATAGATAGAGATATAGATAGATTATGAATTATTCCAAAATAAAATTTTGGAGTATTCCTTTCTAATTAAAAAAGTTATCTACTCTTAAAAATAGCACTGATTATTGTGGGGACCCTGTCACATTGAACAAGGACCTTTAGGTTCTCTGGCTGTCACATCCTAACTTCCTCCTCCTCCTTCCATACCATGATGTTATCCCTGATGGGTGCTAAATGTTGTTTAGTTTTCCGCATCCTAACAGCAGTGCCTAGAATGTTACCGTGCAAGCTACTCAACAGTGGGGCCAGACCCTGCTGGGTTGGGTGATCCTGTCAGCATCGAGGATCAGAGACACAATTCCACCCTATCACCCTCAATTCCTCTAGGAGTCTCACCTTACAATTTAGGGACCTCAGCTCAGGCCCAGCTGGGAGTCGTGGCTCCAACACAGGAATGGATTTTAGGCTTAGCCGGTTTGAAGCAGCATTGGAGATTTTACTAAACATATTAAAGAGGAAGAGCCGTGTTCAGAAGGAGGGAAAGCACCCGAGAACACGGACATGAGCTTCTCTAAGAGAAAGCTGCAGAGGATAAGACCTATCTAAGCTCAGGTATGGGTCCTTTAAGAGTTGGAATTAACTGTTCAGTATAGAGCATTCTGGTGACTCTCGAGTTACATCTCAAAGGGTTGCTAAGAAACCCTTATGGTTTTCCTTTTTTTCTCTTTTGAGAAGTGAGAGAAATCAGCTTGTTCTGGAGACTAATAACTGATTAATAAGTGACTGACTGGCTCTTCCAGGAATGTGTACAACCTCGGGTGTTAGTCGTTTAAATGGGAACAACAACATTTAGCACTGTAGTGAGAATTTCGTTGTTGTTGTTTTTTTTTAACCCAGTTATGTTATGTGATTTTGTTTTTGTTTTGGTCACAGGTGTGGGATATAGGCTTCTCCAGATTGTCCATAGCCGCGGACTGTGATTTGCCTCGTGCTCTAGCAGGGGTATGGGTTTTGCCAGCTACTGATTGTGACATTTGGAATTCTGGGAACTCTTGAGAGGGTATACATTCGAGAGCGCCAAGAGGGCCTACGGAGCTTGCTGCCCCCCTGCCATTGCTGGTTTCTATTGCTGCTGTTTGTCAAGTGGTCATGAGCAAAGAGACAACAAGAGGAAATTGGGTATCCTGATGACGATGGTTACACTTGCCTGTAATCAACAGGAAGCAGTCTAACGAGATCTAAGCCCCTTTCTCCCTCTAGCCTTTCTCACCTACCTGGTGTTGGAAATTGGAAGGGATCCGGATGGAGAAGGGTGGTAGATCTAAGAATACAATGAGTACGCCTACATAGCACCTGTCAGGGAACCCCAAGCATGACGTGGACGGCCTTTGATTGTAATCTGATGACGGAAAACCACCAGGAACCTCCAGAGCATACACAAGATGTTTAAAATGGCCATGCCCTTTCCCTGCGACTGGGGTTTCAGGGGAGATCTCTAGACATCAGTTGGCTTCCACTAGGGAAGAGAGACAGACCTTGAGCAGTTGGTAATTGTGCGGCATTCTTGCACCTTTGCTGGCAGACGCTTCCACTGGGTTTTTGTGTGCCTTCCTCTTCCCCTGTTCTCAAGCTTGCTCTCCTGCCTTAATCTAAGGCTCCTATGCAATCTTCATCTCATCTCCTCTGCAAAGCTTACTTAACAACACTTTAGCATCTTTGGCACACAGAGGTTGCATGTGACATTCTTTTGGACAACAGGGTAGTGAAGAAACGCCAGCAGCCTTTGCCGCCCTGTCCCCTCTGTGTCCCAGCAGAGGACCGGATGGCTCAAGTTGGTGCAGCTCTTTTCAACCATAATGCGTCAAGCATTGGAGTGTCTGTGGGAACGTCTGAGATACTGGTCGTGATGCATCTGAGTCAGTCCTGTCAGGCGAGAACCATCCACCCCGACCTACTTTAGCCACTGGGAAATACTTTTTATTAGTTACAGCCAAATCTTTTCAGACACAAAATAGAACATAAATCGCTTTTCACACCACTACATCTACTCTTCTGTGACACCCTTTTAGTATCTACATTGATAGCACTCTCCAAGGGACTTAATTACAATTCAACTTGTGGTCTATATGACTTTTTCCATTGTATCCTCTTAGCAAAGGATGGAAATTTTTTTCATACACAAAAATTTGTATATATATCCATAATTGTTTTCTTAGGATAAACTACTGCAGATAGAATTTCTTAGCTAAAGGGTTTAAATCCCGTTTAGACCAATGACAGTATCCTCATACAGGGAAAGGCTTTTTTTTTTTTTTCTTCCAATTTAAATTAAAAAAAAAAAAATGGCTAACGCCAAAACTTTGTTATGATTTATTTCTTGTTTCTGTTTCTTTGGTTCCTTTTACAACTAGTTTGCTGGCTCGACTTGTGACAGATGAGTCAGGATGTGGCTTTTGCGGGACAGACAGCCAACTTCCATATTCTCATTCCTTTCTAAACAATGGAGCCCTGCCTACCAAGGCATCCCTCTCTAATTTGCACACATTGTTTTTTGGGTTTTATTTTATTTTATTTTATTATTTTTTTGTAGCCCTGTAGCCTAGCCTGGTTTCCACAGAAGATCCCTCAAACAAAAATCCACACAGAACATCAGTGCAATCTGGGAGAACACCTAAACCCAAACCAATGGAAAATGGACCCCAGAGAGACAAGCTGATCTCTGGGAAGAATTTTAAAGGGATGGAGAGGAAGAAGAGAGGAAAGGAGGAAAGACAGCCACCAAGACCCCCTCTAAATACTGGACACTTGGGCTTCCATCTAACCAAGGTATACCCTGTCCCTAGAGCCCCCTGCCTAGAAAGCCATCTCTCTCTGTGCCTGTTAAGGTTCTTGCTGGTCCTTCATGGCTGTTCCAACAGGGCCTTCCAGAGGGGTCTTCTCCAGTCACCAACTTTCCTGACTGCTGTGTGTCTGGCTCCCTGTAGCTTTCTCCAGAGTACTTCCCAACATCTGCAATGGCCTTGAGTATTGACGTTAGGAACAGCTTTAGCTACCCAGTGAGCGAAAGCCTGGCTTGGACCATGTGATACTCTGTCTCGACAAACAACAGCAACAAACTATAAAAAGATGTTAAGATGGTTTTAAAGAAGCAGAGGGAAGGGAATGGAATGCTGTGTGTCTGCCATTCATTTCTCAAACCCATGCTTTCTGTAAATATATTAATATACTTCAGAGCAAATCTCAGATCTCCTCTCCCCCTTTTATGTGCCCAGGAGCTTCGCCTGCATGTCTTGTCTGTGCACCACATGTGTGCCCGGGACCCACAGAAGCCAGAAGAGGGGGTTGCAAGCCCCGGGATGGAGTTACAGACTTGTGTGAGCTACCGTGTGCATGCCGAGCATCCTCTGAAAGAACAGCCAATGGAAATACACAGAACACAGACACAGACCATGGACGGGGACAGACTGTTGCCATTCCCCGGGCTGACGGCTGTATGCCACTTTCTTGTTGCTGACCCGAGGGAGTAGGAGGGCTTTCCAGTTAGCCTCTTGAAAACACACAGAGAGCGAGCAAAGCCTTCCATCCCTGTGGGAAGGCTTGGAAACCAAGCAACTGTGAGGAAACACAGACTCCAGCCAGTAACAAGCCAGGTCCTGAGAACACCTCTGGCTGACACGGGGTTACTCCGCCCCTCACTCGTCTGGTTACATAATTTCCTTGTTCCATTCTTTTGAGACCCTTGACAAAGCCTTGCTTTCTGTTTGGCCCCTGCTTCTTCCTTGGCCTCACATTAACAGAGGAGGAGCACTCACTACTTAGGACTAGCGAGAAGTCACATTTGGTAAAGCGGTGGCTAGCTGGGGAGTCTCTGGGGAAGCAGGGAGGGGGAAGGGGGGTGTTGGGCACCCTGAGCCCAGCTAGTGATAAATGTACACGTGCAACCGGTACTTGCTGGAGCACAGCGCCCAAGAGGCAGCAAGAAATAAACTAACATGTTAATGAATTGGAACTAAGGGAGCTGGAAGCTTCCCGAAGGCTGGCATCTTGACCACTCAGGCAGTGTCCCGTGAACAACCTTGGACTGAAGCAAAATGCAGCATGAGAACAAGCCCTGAGATCCGTTACCGTAACAACCCGTTCTCCTCTCTTCACATCCGTCCTTTGTTGAGTTCCTTTCCCCAGCTGCAGTCCATGGCCGACAGCAACTTGATACAGCCATGTCTCTACACGCAGCAGACTTCACCCCACACTGCTCGTCTCCCTGAGCTCTCTCTGCCTCTAGGCATCAGAAGGCCCTCTTGCCTTCATCTGCAAGGCTGCTGGAGTGTACTCCCCTGCTTGACTGACTCCTACCTCTGGTACACATGTAACTATGACTTATGCCCAGAAGCCTGCCGTCTGTCTCAGGGCTCGTCGGGTTTCTTTTTCTTAGGATCTGTCTGTCGTCCATCCCACTGAAAGCTGGTTCCTTTTTTTTTTTTCTTTTTCTTTTCTTTTCTTTTTCTTAATTTTTTTTTTTTTTTTGGCCTAATGAATTTGGTGTTCCTTGAGCCTCAGTTTCTGCACCTGTAAAGGGGGAGAGTAGTAACACCCATCCATCCATTACTGCATGCCGCATGAAGTGGCTGTGCCACTTAATCTCATCAGTTTGGTTGGATTGAGCAGTGCCTACATTAATATGGTATATCTCTACGGGGGTGTTTCCAGCGAGCATTGATTAAGGCAGGGAGAGACATTCTGCGTGTACGTGACATCATCCCATAGGCAGGGATCTGTACCGAATACGGTACAGGAAGGTCAAGCCTACTAGCTCAGGCTTTCTCTTCCTTTCTGGTTCCCCTCTGCTGGGATGACTAACACTGTCCCAGCCACGATGCACTGAGGCCTCAGGAACCATAAGGCAAGATAAACCTTTCCTCCTTTAAGGTGATGTGCTCAGACATGTGTGTGTGTGTATGTGTGTGTGTGTGTACATGTACATTGATTGAACTTGTGTGTGTGCATGTGTACATACAGGTTCAGGTATGTGCATGTCCACATGGAGGCCACAGACAGACACTGAGTATCTTTCCTTTATTGTTATCCATACATCTTATCTATCTATCTATCTATCTATCTATCTATCTATCTATCTATCTACAGACAGAATGGCTCGCTGACCTGAGGCTTATCTGTTGGGCTAAGCAGGCTGCCCACTGTGATTCAGGGATCCACATGTCCCAAATGTCCCACACTGGAGTTACAGGTACATACTTGCAGCCGTGCCTGACAGTTTATGTGGCCTCTGGGGACCTGAACGCAGGCCTTCACGTCTGCACAGCATGCTTTCCTGACTCAGCCTTTTCCCCAGCACCTTGCTCGGGTGTTTTATCACAGCAATGAAAACCTGACTAACCTGTTAGCTTAATGAAGATTCTTGGCGCAGCATAAAAAGCTGTATTACTCTGTGTCTCCAAATTCTACGTAACAAAGGGCAATGCACACCATCATAGCCCTCTAAGGTTAATGGGCTCATACAAATAGCGGCAGCTAACGTGTGAATGATTACATCTATTTTGTGAGGCAGCTTCTATGCTTCATTTCATTTTGTCCCGTGGAAAGCAACTGGGAAAGATGTTGTATCATTCTTGTTTTCCAGAGACTCGGAGCATTCCCACAGTTTGCCCAAGGCTATCCTGCTTAGAGACATTCCTGTGAAAAGACTGTGGTAAATCACTAGGCAGAGCATCTCTCATCCCTGTGAGCTCATGAGCCCCCCTGCAGCCCATCTTCTCTGAACTCCTGTTCTAGACCTTGTATCTAGGAAAAATGAATTGTGCAGAGACAGGCTGAGATTTATATCCCCCACAGGGCTGAGAGTTTACCAGAGTAAACTGTGTCAGCAAGAATTCTGGAGGAATCCTTGCAGGCTGGGAACAGGTTGTAAATCTTCAAGGTCCCACTAGACATTGTTTCCTTGGCAACTCAAGTCACCAGGCTGATTGAAGACTCTTGGCCCAAGTGAGATGCACATGGCATAAATACTGCACTCTGATAAATCCAGAGCTGAGAAAAGCTGAGGGAGACTGCCAGACCTCAGCCACCAGCAGCAATGGGCAGCCCCTGGCACAGTCTGTGAGGGTGGCCCCCTCCTGAGCTACACCCCAAGCTAGAGACAAAACAGCTGAACAGATGCCCAAAGGAAGCCAAGTGAGAGTAAAGGTTAGAGAGAACTGGGCTTTGGCCTGACCTGATCTCAGGATGGCTGTGAAAACAGGGAGGGGTAACTGTGGGGCTATTCAGGATGTTTCTCACCGAGCAGTGTTAGAGATGACAGGGACTCGGAAAACTACCCCTCTGCAGAAACAAATCTTGGGATCAGGCCACAAACCGAATAAGCAATGAAGATGTGCATAGAGAACCAAGAGCCAGCCGGCATGCTCACTGTTGCACTGTGTGGGCAAAGCCCGAGACCACCTGGGAGTGGAGGAGACCAGCCAAAGCAGTTTCCACGACGAAAGCTCCCAAACAAAGGCTGGGAGTGTGGTGCGTCCAGAGAAGAAGTCTGCTGAGTAGTTTGAGCTGTAGCAGTCTCTACACAATGACTGAAATGAGCTGCCCTCCAGAGCCACCAAACACAGCTGCAGAAACTGGTGGAGGTCAGGGACTGGGAGATGCAAAAGAACTCTCCACCTCTGACACCATCCAACTTAAAACAGAGCTTTCAAGGGGCTAAGGGATGGTGCCAAGCTGCTTCTAAATGTTCAGGAGGCGGCCCCCCTCCACCCCTCAGGAAACAAAGTTTATTTTGCTTTAAACGAAAGACAAGAGGATTGATTCTCTTTCAAACACATTATTGGTGATCCATAAAATAAATGTCACACACACCCCCCACAAGGCAAATCTCCCTCTCTGACTCCCTCACCCTTTCCCTTCCCCAACTCTCCCTCTCCCTCTCCCTCTCTCCCTCTCCCCCTCCCTCTCTCCCTCTCCCTCTCCTTCTCCCTCTCCCTCTCTCCCCCTCCCCCTCCCCCTCCCCCTCTCCCTCTCTGTGTCTCATATATACACATACACAAGCACACACACCACAAAGACAGACAGACAGACAGAGAGAGAGAGAAGGATTTTACATGCACTAGCACATCTTCCTGATGACACAGTATCAGGTCTTCTTACATTCCCAGTCTCCGTTGGAAATTTCAGGCAAGAGATAATATCAGAAGAATTTTCTCAAAAATTTTGAGTGACTTTGGACACCTATCTCCTTTTTTATAGGTCAATAGAAACAAGAGAAATGTTGGACTAGGGGGACATCATCAAGAGGGCTCTACAAGATAGCCGAGAGAGAGAGAGAGAGAGAGAGAGAGAGAGAGAGAGAGAGAGAGAGAAGGAGGGAGGGAGAGAGAGAGGGAAGGAGGGAGGGAGGGAGGGAGAGAGAGCGAGCTGGCTTCGGGACACTTTTCACATAGACTCATAGGGTCCACAGAGCAGCCTGCCTTTGTGATCTGGATCTGGTTTATAACTGACCTAGACATTGAATTCTATTTGAGTCTCACTCTACGTCCATCTAAACCCAAAGCAACAGGCCTTTCGCTCATGCAGAGAAATGCAGACATACCCTGAACTGCCTGGTCCATGCTTTCTCTATGCAGCTACAATTTTAGACATGGAGAAGAATTTTCCTGAAGATGAGATGGCTTCTTGAGAGTTCCAGTTGTCTTTCCTTGAACAAGAGAAGGGACTCCAAGCTTCTTCTCTAAGATCTAATTCTCCTGTTGCAAAGTGCAAAGGCTGTGGAGGGGCGCAGGGGGAAAGGGAGCCTACATGGTTTATAACCAGAAAGACCTGGGTCCAAAGTCAGGCAACACTGTTTTGTAGTTGGTCATCCTGGGGAGTAGTCTGGACCCTGGAGAAAAACAGTAGTTTCCTCACAGGGTTTTGATGAGGCTTAATGGCATGTAAAACCTCCAGCACGTAGGCTCTCAGGAAATGGCAGCTATTTCAGTTCCTGCTGTGAGATTCAGGCCTGTGATGGGGTCTGGCTTTTCCTTTCCTTTCACCAGATTGCCTGGCTCAGCAAATGTGGGGATACTGACTTCGGGAGCAATGAGTAGTGGGAGCACCCAGTGGTGGGAGCACCGAGTGGTGGGAGCACTCAGTAGTGGATGATGAACACACAGAGCAGACCAGGCTGCCTCATCTAACAGCTTCCTGAACTTGTCTTGTTTGCAGGAGCCACAGAGATCCTAACATCTGTGAAACCTAGCCTAGTCACCATCTAGAAGATGGTGACTCTCTGCCACTTGAGTGCGGATGAGGGCCTGACACCGTGGGAGAGGCCCTGAAAGCGACCCCTCTGACAAGATTAAGCAGAAAAGACACCCACAGGCAACAGCAGGGTCTATTGCAGGTGTGTGGGCAACCCAACATGTTTTTCGAGGGCCGAACCTCCCACCTATTCAAGTGACAAATATTTACTCAGTACACACCACATGCCAGGTACCTCACTAGGTGCTAAGACACAGAACTCAAAACAGGTTCCTTTCCTGTGGTGGGAGGGGACGACGGTGGTGCTATGGGAATATACACCCTGCGTGCTCACAAGAGGTCTGCACAGGGGCCCAGAGAGGGACTTACTAAGTCACTCCCTTCGTGTCCAGCATTTCTGAAAAATTTCCACAGTAAACACGGAGTCTATATAGAGACTACAGAGTAGACATACATATGTCTACATAGTAAACACGTGGGTCTTCTGAAATCAGGAGGAAAAACATAAAAGGAAAGTCTCAGGTTGCAGTGGTAGACAAATGATTTAATAATTATTCAAATGATCCTTTGAGCATCCAGATTGAAAAAGCTCAAACGAACTTTGCTGGGAAGAAAACTTGGGGGTGTCTGAGTGATTCTGATAGGGAGACGGGTCGGGTACCCCACTGCCTTTCTGGGAAAGCGACACTTAGGCTGGGGCTGCACACCTCCATCGTGGTGGCTTCATAATGGGCATGTAAGCTAGTATGCCATCTTTACAGAGCCTGCAGTGACGTAAATCATCATTCAAAAATGGCTACTAATTGTCAAGTTACGGAGAGGGGACAACGTTCAGAAGCAGTCCCTGTTTGAAGGCAGGTGTCCAGGGATGCTTTGAGGGGACAGCACAGAGACCCAGGCTTGGAAAAGCCAGTCTTTCCCTAGACATTTGTATCATCCTGTCAGTGTGGCCAGAAAGCAGAGGGAGAGAGAAGCGCTGCCCCTTGAGCCGAACACCTGGATACACACATCAGAGGAAGTCATTAAAGTTCCCATTTCTACAATTTCTCAATTACCGTGGCCAATAGCACCGTGGAAAGGGCCCTTGAGAAGCCATCCTCAACCAGGGCCAATTTCAGAGCAAAGCATGCCACTGTACCCCGCATCTCCTGCAGAGGCTTCTCTTCTCAGTGACTCTTCCTCTGCCTCCCTTTGAAGGCCAGTCCTTCTCTAGGGCTGGTGGCCAATGATGGTCAATGATTGGTGCTTTAGGGCAAGTTTATGATGATTTTTAGCTTTTGATGAATTTCCGTTTCAGGTCCCAGCTCCACACAGATCTTGCTTGGAGGATTTTGCCTTTTTAGAGGCACCAGGCAATAGGCTGATGTGAGATGGGGGGTGGACCTCACTGGAAGTTTGTCTTCTTTTTAGACATCAGAGCAACTCGGGAAAATTCTTTTTGAGAACTGCTCTCCTGGTCGGGATCTATATTTAGATTCTGAACTATAGACGGGGTGGGAGTGGGGATGGGGGTGGGGGGCTGAGACTCCCCGTGGGTCTTCCTCAAAACACATCAGCCTAGGAACTGAAGAGAGCGATATCCTTGTTAATCCAATCAGTTCTAGACAAGAAAACTAGAGGATTCTGCTGAGCAAGTCCCCCTCTGGTGCTTCAATTATCCCTTTGGCTGTCTACGTCCATCAAATTAACTCAGGATTCTAAAGTCACATTTCACATTGTTTTATATGACTATCAGCATGGCAGGTTTAACCCAAGACTCCCACCATCATCTGAAAATAGCCTGGCAGCTGGGGTGTCTCACCCCTTCCAACAGTGTCCGCGGCTATGGAGGGGACAGCAGGAGTGACAGGCTTCAACCACTGCCCCCACTTTTGGGATGGTCTGAACTGCTGTGAGTTGGGTTTGCATTTCCCAAACTAAAACAATAAGTAAAGCAAGGGTTTCTGGGAACAGATAGGAGTATAGGCATATGGTGATTAATTTGCCTGCACCACCACATCTGAAGTAAAGGATAAGTACAAAGTAGCAACGACCATATTAAAAACCACAATAACAACATCACCCGGCTAACTTCATCAGTAAGATTAACTCAAGCTTTTTTTTTTCCTACTGGATAGGCAACACTTACTAAATTCTTTCCTGTGTGGGAGAGCGCCTAAGAGAGCAGATGCGGGTGGGAGGGCAGATTGCTACATTCTTTCAGAAAGGAATCTGAAATCCCGTTGGAGATGCTTTTAAAAATGAATATACTCTATGATTCTACAGTCTCACTTCCAGGAATGTATCCCAACAAAGCAAATGTACACAGAAGCATGTGCAAAGATAATCTTTGTAAGGATGCTTATTATAGTTGTAAGTTGTAAAAACCACGTGGTTATTACAGTCCACGATGCACTGTTAAGTGGTCACTGAAATGTGGAGGTACACTGACTCAGAGACATACCTGCAACATGTTATTAATGGGAGAAGGTGACGAAATGTATATATACCAACGTGTCAAGTGATTCTACTTTCAATAAACAGTATGCATACATAACAAATATAAATTAAAAATGCCAGCCCTGTGGACAGCCTTCTGCTGGATTGTTGTCTGAGCAACAAGAAGGTGGGAAATGAGCCTCCCAGGTACTTTTTACAGCCCAGGACAAGCACTTGTTCGTTTGTGCATTTTGTCCCTGCAGTGCAGCAGTTCTCAGCCTGTGGGTTGTGACCTCTTGGGGGATTTGAACGAACCTTTCACAGGGCTTGCCTGAGAACATCGGAAAACACAGATATTTACATTATAACTCATAACAGCAATAAAAATGACTGTTATGAAGTAGCAATGAAAGTAATTTTATGATTAGGGGGTCACCACCCCATGAGGGACTGTATTAAAGGGTGGCGGCATTAGGAAGGTTGCAAACCGCTGCTCCCGTGGGCTCTGCTTCATTACTGATCCTCACCTCTGTGATCACTCAAGGTTGCTGAGAGCTGGTTCGGGCCAGTGTGCGACAAAGGCAGACTGTACCACGGCAGTGATTATGTACAGATGGCGCCGCTCCCTCCCTCCACTCCCTTTTGCTCACCTCTATTTCCTGGCTTTGCCTATAATGATCCTGTAATGAATATGCGTGTTGTGTGTGGCTTCCAGAGTAAAACCAGGAACAGGAAAACAACGGTTACACAGACAGCACTGTTGCCACCTGCTGGCGATTATAGGGAACAGCCACAGCGATTTAAGGTGGACGCCCACAGCAGGCGGTGATGGTGAGGGCTGTGGAAGACCTGAGCTCTGCTCTCAGATTCCCCGCTGTTTCTGCCTGGATTTAGGGACTTTTTGCAATGGAAAACAATCTTAACTGTAGAGGGCTTCTTTACAATGTTTGGGGGGGGGGGAATTCCACCTTCCAGAAACAAAGTCAGGTTTGCTGCCTTAGTCTGAATGCTAGGGAAAAATCACATTCCCTGCCCCATGTAGCAATGCGCATCTGTCAGATAGTTTAAGGACTGTATCTCCTCTAAATCCCTCCCTCTTACAAACGCATTTATTATGAGCTGGTGAGATGCCGCCACGGCTGACTTTGTTCCCCCGGACCCTCAAGATGGAGAGAATCAACTGCTGAACTCAGGTCATCCACAAGAGCAGAGTGAGCTCTTCCGAGTCATCCGTCCCATGGCTTCTCTGGCCTGACAGATGATCAGCGTCTTCTCCAGGGTGTGTCACTTTCTTAGGTCTTTGTCAAATGGCCTTCAATGAAGCTTTTCTTAATTTCTCTATCACACAGTTAAACACGTCCCTCTGTTTGGTCCTCATGTTCTTTCATGACGTCTTCCGTTTTAGCTTACGCGCCGCTGATGAACCGCACGTGTGAAGAGACAGGGACACATCCCAGTCACACAGTCACCGCCCCCTCCACGATGCCTGGCATCTGCCGCAGATGCCCCATGGTACCCAGTGCAGAGTTCCTGCACGAAAGGTAATAGCTTTCGCTGCATAGCTCAGATTTGAAGACCAACAGGACTGGCGGCTTGGATACGTGTGAGCTCACGTCAAGCCAGGGTCTATTCTTCGGATGCTTTTTGTTAGGCAGTTGCTGGAGCTGATCAAAGGGATGAGGCCATGAAGCCCAGCACTCTATCTGCTGAGTTTCCCACAGAGCTCTAAGTGTCACACAAACCCAAGCTCAGCACTGACACAGAAAAAGCACAGTTCTACCAGGTGTCAGGCACTGGCTTCTCCCATGCTCGGGCTGGAAAGCAGCACCAGATATTTGGAAATTTCCACAGATGACAACCTGTCTCTCCTCTGTAAACTCCTGCTTGCCTTTCTCCTCAGAAGACCAGGAGCCTGAGCCTCCACATAATCATCTGTCTTCTAGGTACCATAACCTCAGACCCTGCCATCCCAGGTCTGTCTGTCTTCTAGGTACCATAATCTAAGACCCTTCCATCTCAGGTCTGTCTCCAGGGGAAGAATTTGCTGTAGGGACACCTCACACCTTTTTACCCCTTACACAACACTGGCCTTATACAACACTGGCCATATTTATTAATTAATTAGTTAATTAATTAATTAGGTGATAGCTTTCATTAAAAATATGGTTCTTGGTATCCCTGTTTGAAATGAAGGACAACAATTCCCTATTTTTATTTTTTAAATAGAAAGGCTATTTTCTATAACACACATACATTTGTATTAAGGGCCTTAAGCCACCCCCACACATACACACACACTCATGAACACAGAGACATATGCACATACTCATGCACACACAGAGACATTCGTATAATACACATAACACACACAATGAATTCCCTGTTCCTTTTATTACTTATAAAGGTAAACACGATTGTACCGGAATGTATTAAATTCCCTTCTTACAGAGGATGACCACACATGTCTCCTGAAAGTAGTGGACTCCAGACTGTTGGAGCCCACCCAGAGGAGCTATGATCCTCCAAGTCACCATGGACACAAAATGAAACAGAGGGAACAACAGAGTCACCAAAGGCATACTCGTGATCCAATCGCTATTTTGAAAAAAGGCTATTTTAATATCAGAAAGGACATGTTCTCAGAGTGACTTGAGAAAGACTTGGTCTGCTTTCATAACCTTGTCACAGACTTGCACCGCGGTGCTCAGAAATGGAATCCAGGGAACCCTTAGCCAAGAAATATGGTACTAGCAATGCAGGGAGGAAAGGCAGAGAAAAGCCAGAGGAGGTCGCCCCTAGTCTCTACCCAGAACCAAGTGATTCCAAGTTGTAGACCTTTCAAGAACCGCCTGTAGCACAAACATTACCTCAATATTTTATCAGATAAACTTACTTGATTTTGCCTTATTTAGCCATTCATTTGTTTGTTTTGTAAAGACAGGGTTTCTCTGTCTAGCCCTGGCTGTTCTGGAACTCACTCTGTAGTCCAGGCTGGCCTTGAACACAGGGATTTACCTGCCTCTGTCTCTTGAGCGTTGGGATCAAAGGTGTGCGCCACCAAGCCCAGCTATTTGGGTTTTATTTTAAATTGAAGGCTGGGATCACTTCCCTGAGGGAAAACATCAGTATTTCTTGCCACGAATAAAGGACATGAAACATGAAAATCAAATTACTACATTCTGCCTAGTGTTGCTTGCTGAAGACCAACCAGTGTCTGTCTGTCTGTCTGTCTGTCTGTCTGTCTTTCTCTCTCCCCGTATCTCTGTGTGTGTGTTTCCTTCCTTTCTTCTATTTCTATCTATCCTCTATCTGTATCCATCTATATCATTATCTATCTATCTATCTATCTATCTATCTATCTATCTATCTAACTAACTATCAACCTACCTACCATTCATCTATCTCTCTTTTTAGCCTGGCAGGTGTTATAGCCATTGTCCCAAACAAGTTTTTCTCTTTGACAAAATCAGAAGAATTAAAAGTAAATGGAAAATAAGTTCCTTCCATACAAGTTGGTACAGTTATTATCAAGATCTGAAGGCAGGTCCACCTGCAACCATTTCTGACAGCTCAGTTCGGAGCAACACACTCAGAAACATTGTAGCAGCGGAAGCCATAGGATTCAGCATGCTTATTGGTGCCTACTGTATCTGGTGCCACACAGAAAATAGAATAAAGCAATGGGCTCCATGGTTACTGCTGAGACACAGAGTAAATAAATAGTCACACAAATTTTGATTGTGTTTTGTCTTTGTATGTGCACACACATATGAAGTATATGTATGTGCATAAGTACATGTCTCTATCCACACAGATCCACACATGTATGTACACATTTGGTAAGTGCTATAAAGGAAAGCACAAAATGTTACGGTCACTGGCAAGTAGGAACTTCCTTAGAGAAGGGGTCGGGAAAACACTGTGTGTGGCTATGATAATCTGGCTGGGACCTGAAGGAAGTGTGTGACTCAGCAGGTTCAAAGGTCAAAGGGGAAGTCAGGACTCTGGCAGGGTTACACACAGAGTGTTCCAAGCAGAGCTAGCTACAGGGTGCAGAAGGGGTTGGCCCCTTTAAGATACTGAAGGATGAATATCTGGCAACTGAGTCAGAGGCGGGCAAGAGACACACTGCCTCTCCACACACATAGTCCTTTACATTGGTTCCTAGAAGTGTTTCCTTAAAGAGAAACCCATCTTTTGTTTATCTTCACAAACAGTATCAGTTCAATCCCTTGCTATCATGCAGAGCGAGCGTTCCATCCCTCCAGCATAAGACAGCCCTTAAGCAACTGTGGAGCGATGAAGCAGCTGTCCCGTGCACTGGACCCTGATACACACCCCTCTTTGAAGGACAGGAGACCCTCTGGTGCCGGTTTCTGTTAGGGAGTTAGAATTACTCTCTCCTCATCTAATCTGAACTTTGAGTCTTGGTTGCTTTTTTATTTATTTCTTAGTTTCCTCTTGTTTCTCCACTTCAGCTGTCTCTCTGGACAACGCCCAGGTAACTTATGCTTGTTCAGGCCTGAGTTCTGTGAGAGTTAAGAAACTGCAAATCTATGCCACCAATAATATTTATTTCTTCTTGTGTGTCTGTTTCTTGTACTTGGACAGCAAACTCCCTTGGCAAGGGTCAGCTTGGGACTTTTTGCAAAAAGATTCAGCTTACAAGGAAGGCAACGGACTTCCAGTTCATACAGGTAGGAAAAAAAATACAGTATTTGCTATGGAAACCAATCTTGCATTTGTTTGGAAGAGACATGGGGACATCACCTCTCTGTGAGATGCAAGAAACCTGCTCAGGAGTCCTTCAGCTACAGGCTCAGATTCCCCTGCAGGAGGTGGGCTTGCAGGATGCCCTGTGTGCTGGGAAGGCTCCGTTAGGTGGAACTCAGTCTCTGAAAAGAGAGGTGAGTGGAGAAGGCTTCACAGGATGGGGACTTCTATGAGTAGAGTAAGTGCCCCTCTCTAAATGACGACTGGAAAGGAAGTGGCCTTTGGGGACATGTGTCTCTGCCTCCCCATCTCCTTGGAAGAGAGCAGGGGTTCATCAGGAATATTTCTAGGGTTTCTTACAGCTCTCATTGCAAACGTAACAGGAGAGGGGGTTAGCTTCCCGATCACCCCCCCCCCCCCAATGTTTTCTCCTCCCCGGGTCTTTCTCCTCTGAAGCTGCCATATTGTTTGTTATGCCTCTGGCAGAGGTGACCTGAAGACAGTAGATGAAGAGCAGAGAAGCTGATGTGCCTCAGATAGGCGGTCAGAGAAGCTGAACATGGCTGATAAGTCTGGTCTGACGGCTTGATGTTGCTTTCTTTCTTAGTTCCTGTGGTGGATTGAGAAGTACCTCCCACAGCCTAGGGCATTTGAACGCTTGATCCCTGGTTGGTGGCACTGTTTGGGACAGTTTAGGAGGTGGGGCTTTGTTAGGGGAAGTCTCTCACCGAGGGTATGGCTTTCAGAGTAAACCAAAAACAAAGCTTCCCATACTTGTAGCTCGCTCTGCTTCGTATTTGAGGTTCAAGATGTGACCCCTGTCAGCTGCTGCAGCCATCATGCCTACCGCCACGCTGTCCCCGCCATCACGGGCTTGAACACCCTGGAACTGTAAGCTAAAATAAATGATTTCTCCCGCAAGTTGCCTTTGTCATGCTAATCTGAAATGTGACTAACGTAGCTTCCTAAAGCTTCTTTGCCCTTCGCCATAAGAAATAACATTCAGAAAAGTTCTTCAAATCTAAGCAGGACAGCCCCAAAATGGCAGCAAAACACAGCAGACTTTACTGGTAAACAGAAGGCATCGGCCTCCAGGGGATACACCCTCCATGGAAACCTGTAGGACATCACCTATGCTGTTAGAGGGACAGGTATGGAAGGCAGGGGCCAGGCCTGTTCACCTGCTATATCTTCCCTGGCTGATAAAACAACCTACAAACTCAGTTTTCAACCAATCATGCACGAATTTGGCTCTTGAAAATAACACTGGGAGATACTTAACTTCTTGGGGCCAGAACTAGGGCAATTTACATTGTCTCTGCTATTTCTACATGGTCCTGGTTGTCTCCAGTGAATGTGAAAACATTTATTCAGAAGGTTATTAAAACTTTAGGTTGGATTAAGAGAGAATCACAGAAACTCGACCAAATCTTTTGCTTCATACACTCAGAAACTCAAATCCAGAGAACGTTTATGACATGTCAGAGTCACTTGGCTTGTGAGAAAGCAAGCACAGGCCATCTCTGTTTCTCCACCAAATATCCTTCCTTCCTTCCTTCCTTCCTTCCTTCCTTCCTTCCTTCCTTCCTTCCTTCCTTCTTCCTTCTTCCCTTCACTCCACTCTTCATTTCCTCCCAAAGACACTAACACCGTCAAAGGCCCCAAGCCTAACCTGAAAGCAATCCATGCTGTCCAGGGAATTTATCTCCATAAGAGACATGATCTGGGAAAGTACCAGTTGTCTCAAAGCCTCTAAGTAGAGGACCCTGTTGTCATGACGACAGAATACCCACCACTCCCCAAGAGTAGGTGGTGCTGTGTACTGGCCACCAGGAAAGGGGCGGGTCTTCACATCCATCAAGGTGACACAGTGGCCACCATGCGGGAAGGTATATGAGCCCACTAGCTTCTCAAGAAACAAAGTGACTTGCAAGGTGTTTACTGTGGCCTCGGCTCCCACTAAACATTTCCCACGGTGGGAATTTCAAACTCTGTTTTATGAGAAAGTCAAACACCACAAAGAGACTATTGAAAACAAATCCCCATGTAACTATTATCCAGCTTTAATAATTACTGGCTCATGATTATGTTACCTCCCTCCCCACGGGGAATTCTGAAGCAAATCCACAAGTGGATAACTATGTATCTCGAAGACATAAGGACTCATTTTGAAAAGCATAATCATATAACTATTATCATGCCTGAAATTTTGATGACAAATCCTTATTGTACCCACTAATCCTCTTGGTGTTCCAGTATCAATAATTATCTCACACTGTTTCAGACCCCCGTACACTATACTGATACATTGTATCGGTTTATAATACACCAGGGGAGGGATGATATTACACAAGTTATCATTTTATTAGAGAACAGAGGCCTTGGGTTGGGAAGTAGCTTGATGAGGGTGGTTATCCTAGTTAGGGATCCGATCGCCAACACCATGACTGAAGCAATTTCGGGAAGAAAGGGTTTGTCTGGCTTACACTTCATCACCTCTGTTTGTTATTAAAGGATGTTAGGTCTGGAACTCAAACAGGACAGCTCCTGGAGGCAGGAGCTGACGCAGAGGCCATGGAGGGTGCTGCTTACTGGCTTGCTCCTCATGGCTTGCTCAACCTGCTTTCTTGTAGAACCCAGGACCACAATGGGCTGGGCCTTCATGCATCAAGCATTAATTAAGAAAATGTCCTGAAGGCCTACCTACAGCCTGATCTTAGGAAGGCATTTTCTCCGTTGAGGTTTCCTCTTCTCCAGCTTGGGTCAAGCTGACATAAAACCAGTCACTTGGCTTGTGAGAAAGCCAACACAGTGGCTGAGGTAGGATTTGAACCTAGAACTCTCCACCCCTGCAGTCCGCACCCCTAAGGCTATAATGTTCTACCATTGTCTATCATGCTCCCTAGTTCCAGAGCACACGCAAAAGCTGTATCTCCTCTAGTTTAAGACTTAGGAGGTACCTTTCAAGGCCTGAGAGAGACTGCAGTCCGTGCTTAGACCCTAAGAACTGCTATGTTGGTGTCTTCAAATGCATCAACTTCACCAGACCTTGTCTGGAGCCAGAGTTCTTGAAGCCTTTCTGGAAAGCCTTTTACTCACAACCCTCATCAAATCAACATGACTTGAACCTGTGGGTTCTGGCACGCCAACTCCTGGAGGACCAGCCCCTGGTCTCCTGTTCAGTGGCTAGAACATCCTAAACCACTGGGAAAAAAATGGTGGCTTTTCAGACAGAGCTCCTGCTTGACATGAATGGTAAACCTGAATCGCAAATCAGAGGCAAGATTAACAAAGGGTTTATTTAGGAAGGCGTGGGGATGCAGGGGTACCTAGAGAGAGGCACGGAACCTCAGGACTCATAATATTCCTGCACTGAGAGGGTAAAGCAGGGCGTAGTCACCTGATCCACAAAGAAGCGTGCCTCCCTCCGGAGCTGTGATCAGTGGACTTGAGAACCAGAGGTGCTGTGGCACAGGAGGCTGAGGAAACTTCATCAGTATCTGTTGTCTCCTGTTGACCTCCCTGCGGGCTGACTTCTGGAAACTAAAGACTGCAGGAAGCTGTTCATAGCCTCAGACAAGTCAGTCTCCCAGTGTTCAGAGTGTGCAGGAAAAGGCAGACCAAGAGAACTTGTTCTGCATTAGAGGGCACCGCCACCCGCCTGACTATACTGAGTGGCCCGTCCCACAGGGACTCCCTGCCACCTCTGTGACCATACCGAGCAAAGCTTATCCAGTTGGGCATTTAGTAACACCAAGAGTTCCAGTTTCCCACACCAGTCAAGGCTCAGCCCCTTCTCTCCCTCTGCCTTGGGTTGTGTAGGCTCAGCTTAGTGACAGCAATGAGAACCAGCTGCTCTTCAGTTGGATTCTCAGTAAAGTCCAACACTCTACACAGCCCCTGTGCGATCTGCTCCTGCCAGCCGCTCTAAATGGACCACGTGGTCCATTCTACTAGGCCCCTGAAGTGCTGAGCTCTTTGCTTTATACGTTGCAAAGCTAAACTCAGCCAGGCATGCTGACACCTGCGATGCTACCATTCAAGAGGACGGCCATGATGCTGAGGCTAGCCTGGCTTATGTGACAAGACTCTGCCTCAAACAGAACAAATCTCCAAGCATATTCCTACCTTCCAGACTCCGCATGCACTCTCTCTTTCTTCCACATGTTATTTCCATAGTTGTGAACTCTGCAGACATCTCAGGCTTCCCAAACTCCCCTCTAACCCAGCTGTTCACCAATGAAACACCCTGGTTTAAGGTCTCCATAGCGTGGTTTACTACTCTCAGTTCTGTCTGTCTGTCCTTCCTTGCTACAGAGCATCATGGCAATAGGCCCCTCATTTGTGGGGGACAGAAGCTCCTCCTTCCTCTGCCCAGCCCCCAGCAGGGACCGTGGTTTGTGGGGGATTGGGCTTTGCACAGACAGGCTGGACTCCAGCCGAGCTGAGGTCTGAACCCTGAAGGGTGATAATTCACCTTCATGACACAGTAGGTGTTCATGCTCCTGGACCTCTGGTCCCCCCCCCCCCCACCTAAGTTACCGCCCCCCACAGCCCCCACAAGAGAAGCATGGCTAGAAGTCTAGTAGGCAATGGCCCAAGTTTCTGACCTTCAGACTAAACTCCTCCCCAGTTACCTAGCAACAGTAAAGACTATAAAAGGAGCTGTTAGGCCCCACCTCACTCTCTTACTTCTTACCCCCACTCTCACCCCCTCTCTCCTCTCTCTTTGTCTTCCCTCCCCTCCTCTCCTCTCCCCTCTCCTCCCCTCCCCTCCCCTCCCCTCTCCTCTCCTCTCTCCCTCTTACTTTCTTACTTTCTCTCTACCCTTTCCTCTCTCTCTCTCTCTCTCTCTCTCTCTCTCTCTCTCTCTCTCTCATACCTTCTCTCTTTCTCCCTGCCTTTCTACAATAAAGCTCTAAAACCATAGACAGTCTCTGCTCCAGTCAAGATCCGCTGCGCTCACTCTCGCTGGTGCTGGGAAGCTCTCTTCCCTCATCTCTCTCTCTGATAACCCTGGCGGCTTTAGCAAAGTAGCTCCGGGGCTCCCAGGTAGGGCTGCCCCTTGACCACCCTCCGAAGAGTGGGTCAGAGGCTTAGATGCCCACCCAGGGATGAGTGGAAAGTGTATGGCAGCTCTCCCATGCCTGACGGAGCAGAGCATAGGTGGAACTCTGGCGGGGTGTGGGTCTTCCCCTTCCCTCTCTTCCGCAGGGCCCCCCTTTTTAGTTCCCAACAGTGGTTCAGCTGGATGCACTGAAGGAAGTGCACGTCCCTCCCCAAGCTCTGGCCTCAGTTTCCCCCAACACCTGGGCGAGGCCCTTATCCAAGTGTACTGGCTTCTCTTGTTCATGGCTTTTTGGAACTACAAAGATAGCACAGTCTCTTTGTGGGAAAGTTGGAAATTTACAAATGATACCAACTGAAGATGACAATAATCTAAAGACAACATCTGCCAAATTGCTTTTATGCAAATATTTATCATACAAAAAAACTGGAACCATTCCATCTTTATTGATTTTTGTGACCCACGCTTTTTAATCCAACCAGGTGGCATGAACATGGTATGGGCATCTGTAACCTCTTCTGAAACACATCATTTCAAGGCTCTCTATGGTATGCCACTGCATAGCCAAACAGGGGTGTCAGTAACTGGTCTCTTGTTAAGAGATATTTCATTTTTTTTCCTTTGGCTATTATGGAAAGATAACAATCTGCTGTGCTTACACATACTGTCATTATTACATCATCCAGATGGAGTCCTATAAGCCGCTTTGTTCTGCAAATGCAAACAAATTGGAGTTCTCATAACTACTGCAAAACGCTCTGTAGAGCAAGAGTGCTGATCGATCGGTACTCGAGCAAACTAGTGTTTAGAATGTGTAACCCTTTCTTCCTCTGCACGTATTGGATGCTTGTACCTTTTAAAGATCTGTAATTCTGTGTTGTAACTTCCTCTTAGCGATGTATCTCTTCTGTTTGGAGCGCACATTTCTGCAAGACCGTCTTTCACCTTTGCTTTGGTATTGACAGGCAGTGTGATGATGCTTACATGGTGTGTGGCAGAAGGACTGGGTGTTTGGTTTTTTTTGTTTTTTTTTTTCTCAAGAGTTACAAGGAAAGGCATTGAGCTACATGAGCAAGCTTTACTCTTCCAGTTTCGATGGCTCTCCAGTCCAATTGATGCTCCTGCCATGGAGACTGAGCCTTCTGCCTAGTGAGATGCTGATGAACTCAACATCTACTTGCTGTTTGGTGGGAAGCCCTAAGTGCATGTCCGACCAGATTTGGCTTCCCTCCCACTCTGCATCAGCCCAGGAGGTATTAAAAGTACTAATTTGGGCTTACATGATGTTTGCTGCTGCAAGTGCAACTAATTAATGTTTTAACAGCAGAATAACAAGTCCTCAGATTTCCCTTGGCAAAGCAAAACCGAGAGTAAACAGCACGCTGGACCGATCTGAGGCGCCCGGACCTGCCAACTGGAAAGATGCAATCACCAGAGGGAGCTGACCCAGAATCCGTGCTCAGAGTTCAACCCCAGTGACGTCATTCGGGAGAGATGCTTGTTCTCTGGTCACCAGTGCACAGACCTCAACCTGTCAGCCCTCAGGAATCCCTCAGGGATAAGACAACTCCTTGTTTGTGGGTGTGGTGGTCCTGGGAGCGTCCTCTCTTGACAGATGATGGACACCTATTATCCATCTGGCAGACAGCAAAGACAGAATGGAGGGTGAGATTTCTGGACCACAGTGTGTGTGTGTGTGTGTGTGTGTGTGTGTGTGTGTGTGTGTGTTCTCTGCTAGTCTTCATTGTCACCTTATGGGGTGGAACAAATGAACACGCAGGGAACAAACAGCTGGGGCCACAGCTGGGCAGATACACAGCTCATAAATCCTGAAATTTAGATTTGGGCATAACTCAGACACTCTCATTCCCCCTCTTTCTGCTGTGCTTGCAACACTACAGGAAAAAAAAAAGGCACTTAATGACTTCTGAGGGTTTGTGTTCTGGGAAATAACGTGAATCATAATTTAAAATTAACAAATCTCAAATTGTCACCTATATCCCAACTCTTAAAGGGATTCTGACTTTTAAGTGGTTCCTACGTATGAGGAAAATGTACAAGCAAGAACGATTATCTACCATAGCCAGTTTTCTGTGATGGGCAGGCAGAGGCTGAAGTGAGCAGACCCTGCCGGGATCTCTGGCTTTTGAATGTCACCCATGTGTGGATGAAGACAAGAGTCAATCACTTAATGGCATTCATTACCAGGTGATGATGGTGTATGTGCAAATGATGGTGTATGTGCAAATGATGATGGTATGTGTGCAAATGATGGTGTATGTGCAAATGATGATGGTGTATGTGCAAATACCCCAGAAGCTGCCCAGTCTCTCACTATCTGGTGTCAGGTGCTATGGAAACAGAGACTGGAAGATTCCCCCTCTTCTTTGGAGCTTATTATCAGTGCAGAAGATCTTGAGGCAATCCATCTCTGTACAGTGCGGTGAGGGCAGACGAGCCCTGTGCTTGTGTGACAGGTGTCTGAGGAAGCAAGAGAAGAAAAACCAAGAACCAAGAAGGCTGAATATATACATACATATACATATGTGTGTGTGTGTCTGTATGTGTTTGTGTGTCTTAGTCGGGGTTTCTATTCCTGCACAAACATCATGACCAAGAAGCAAGTTGGGGAGGAAAGGGTTTATTCAGCTTACACTTCCATGGTGCTGTTCATCACCAAAGAAGTCAGGACTGGAACTCAAGCAGGTCAGGAAGCAGGAGCTGATGCAGAGGCCATGGAGGGATGTTTTTACTGGCTTGCTTCCCCTGGCTTGCTCAGCTTGCTTTCTTGGAGAACCCAGGACTACCTGCCCAGGGATAGAACCACCCACAAGGGGTCCTCCCACCCTTGATCACTAATTAAGAAAATGCCTTACAGCTGGATCTCATGGAAGGAGGCATTTCCTCAAGGGAGGCTCCTTTCTCTGTGATAACTCCAGCTTGTGTCAAGTTGACACACAAAAACAGCCAGTACATCATGTGTGTTGTGTGTGTGTGTGTGTATACATACACACATGTACATACATAGTAAGACCCTGTTTCAGAAAATACAATGTATATGATATATATGGTGTATTTGATGTACATCATGTATATGATGTATATGTGTGTACATATACATATATATATATGGTATTTTTTGAGACAGGCGTCTCACTAAGTAGCCCTGGTTGTCCTGAAACTCACTCTGTAGACCAAGCTGGCCATGAACTCACAGAGATCTGCCTACCTCTGCCTCCCAAGAGCTGGGATTAAAGGTGTGTGGCACTACACCTGGCTAGGCTGATACTCTATTAATGATATTGAGTTACTCATTTATGGGGCACCCTACCACAGACAAGGTATCCATGTGAACCCAGCGATCTGTTATCATACCTATTTTACAGAGGAAGAAACTAAGGCTCACAGCATTTCAAGAACTTTAGCTAGAGAGTAACCTTCTAAATGCACAGAGGACATCCTCAGGGTGGAATGGCATGTAATGACCATTGCCCCAAAAGTCACTTGAAAATAAGCTTCATGTCTAATGTGACATTCCACAAACACTGATCTGAAACAAGAAACAGTTGCTCTCTCAAAACCTCTGTGGCTGGAGATTTGGGGGCTGCTTACCTTACTACTCTGGCTTCAGGGATGTAGGTATAAGCTCAGGCTGAGTGCAACCAAAGGCTTGGCTGCGGCTGAAGCTTTGGCTCCTTGGTGTCTCATTTCCAAAGCACAGTCCACTCTCCAAAAGTAGGGACTGAAGCTCCACCCTTTAGATGCAGCCAACATTAAATGCCCACACTGCTGGGCTGGGCATTCCAACCACTCTGCACTGCCCAGAAATGAAGTCACTCCTACCTAAACCCCACAAGCATTTCTAGATGTCAAAACTTGGTGAAGAGTATGGTGATGATTTCTTGGTCCCACAGTCCTGTGTTTCGAAGACCACACTTTTTATCACAATGATCACATATCCACAATTGCACCTCCGAATCCCAGAAATAAGCTCGTGGGTACCACTAGAGACCTCTGAGGAAATCTGAGGAAAGGGACTATAGGGAAATTAGCAAAGCCTGGTGAAGACCATCTGGAGTATTGGTTCTCAACCTTTGGGTCACAAGCCTTCTGGGGGGTTGAACAACACTTTCACGGGAGAGGCCTAAGACCATCGGAAGACACAGACATTTACATTAGGGTTCATAACAGTAGCAAATTACAGGTACAAAGTAGCGTTGAAAATAATTTTCATTATGTGTCGCCACAGCATGAGGCAGCATAGTAAAGGTCACAGTGTTAGCAAGGTTGAAAAGCCTGTGGCGTTTTTCTCTCCTCAGCCTCATGTCCCACGCCACAGCACAGAGAGAGCTCAGAAGCAGAAGGCCTCTAGGAAGAAGACAGGTTGGTGTGAGAAGGAAGTCAAAAGGAGCTGTGGAAGCTGAAGATGGTTGGACATACTGTAATTCTAGCCCTTGAGGTGCAGAGGCAGAAGGATTTCTGTGAGTCTGAGGCCACTCTAGATCACCTAGTGAGAGCTCCAGGCCATTCGGAGCTACATAGCAAAGCCCCCATAGCAAACAAAACACAAGAAAAGATGAAGGAAAACCCATGTTGCTTCCCATATTCCATGGCAAGACGGCAGGAACCTGGGTGGCCACCTTCTCTCTCATCCTGTTCCCAGCAAAGAGGAAAACAAGCTACTGCCTCAGGACCTCAGGCATCCTCTGCATCTCTCCGGGACATCTTCTCCTGGCTAAGGAGATTCACACCATAGCCAGTTAATAACCTGAGCTCTCTTCTAAAACCTGCCAAGCCCAACTTTATTAAGCTGGCAGTGGGCAAACATAAAACTTTCATGAGCTGTTCACACCTCTCTGGGACTTAACAGAGAGCAGTGTGAGGAGGCTTAGCACTTAGTTGAAAACCTGCCCCGGGAAATCAATTTATTCTATCACCTTGCAAAGAGAACAGAGTACCTTGCTATTTACTTTAAATAACAAACCCTCTTAGGATCGGCAGCCCATCTCTTAGCCAAAGAAAACCTTTCTAGGCCAGTGAGATTGATTGGTAGGTGAAGGCCTTTGCTATGTAACCCTGGGGAATCTCAGTTCAATCCCAGAACTACATCATGCATGTGTCCACATTGTGTGCATGCATGCACACAGAAACTAATAATAAATCATTTTTAGAAAGAAAATGTTTCCACTATTGTAGGACAAGACCTTGCCCTAAGTCCTGCCTTCCTCAGGAACATCACACTCCCTCAGATGGGCTCTCTGAAGGCAAAAGCCTGTATTGTGTGTAGGGTCTATCAGCATACCCAAGGTCTTGTGCATGCTAGGAAGGTTCACCACTGGGTGACAGTGCAGCCCTGACCTTCTGTGGAGTTTGGAAACTATCATATGCTCATCAGGCTGCTGTGGTTGACCTTGGATCACTGAAACCCAGCTCATGCCAAGTAACAATAACCCCTGGTATTTCCTGAGCCCTTAGCATGCTCAGGGCTCCACAGCTGAAGAAGGTGCAGGGTGGAGATTCAGTCCTGATCTGATCCCAGGATGCCATGCATGGCTGCCTCTGTGTTGCTCAAGCTGCTCCATACATTCTGTCACTGTGGTGGTTTGAATATGCTTGTCCATGGGAAGTGGCATTATTAGGAGATGTGGCCTTGTTGGAGTAGGTGTGGCCTTGTTGGAGGAAGAGCGTTACCATGGGGGTGGGCCTTGAAGTTTCCTATGCTCAAGCTCCACCCAGTGTGGCACAGTCTCCTTCTGGCTTCCTGAAACATCAAGATGTAGAACTCCTCCAAGATGTGGGGCTCCTCTACACCATGTCTGCCTGCACAGCTGCCATGCTTCCTGCCATGATGATAATGGACTGAACCTTCAAAACTGTAAGCCAGCCCCAATGAAATGTTTTCCTTTATAAAAGTTGCCTTGGTCATGGATTCTCTTCATAGCAATTGAAACCCTAACTAAGACAGTCATTTTGAAGGTCTGTTTTGCTTTGCTTTGCTTTTCTGGTGAAGCTGAGGGTGAGGTTCCTTTTTCCTCTTTTGATTGCTGGCAGAAGGCAGGCGAGCCACCAGAGGCCGTCATTTACACTGTTGTTCAGGCTGCTTGCTGTGACTATTTCCCACACAGAAAGCTGCTGCTGCTTCACGACACACCTTGTTCACTTACCGTTGGCTCTTTCGGACCTCCCATCTTGCAGGGCATTTCCTGCTGGTCTTCTGGCTTCCCTTCTATCCCTTCCTTTCCATCAGTCACCAGGACGGAACATGGGTTTAGAGGACCAAGGGGAGCAAGATTGACCTCAAGATGAGTGACTTTGGGGCAAGTGGTCTGTCATCTGTCTTAGATCCCTTCCCTATCACTTGTGAAGAGCTGTATTTAGTATCCTTTGGATGTTATGTTTAAGAAAAAACCCAGTAAATGGAAAGGACCTGCTCTATGCAGCAGAGCAAAAGACTCTGTGGTCCATTTCTGCTGTAAACAGCTGCATCTGCTTTCCCGCTGGGAGCCAATCTGCTTGCAAGGAGAAGGTCCAGATTTACTGGCTTGTGTGATCTATAGCTCAGCTAAGAGTGAGATGTCAATCACTGTATATGCCAGTTGTGCAGCCCCACGCTAAACTTAATCCTATGGGGGACTTAATCCTATGGCACTGGAAGCTGCATGGGCATGGAAAATAAGCATGAGTTACAAGAGGGAAGATGATGCTTGCTACTGAGTCCTGGCTGAAGTCAGGGAGCAGAAATGAGAACGAGAATCCTGGATGAAGAATGGGGATAGTCTCAACCAGAGATATCGGAGGAGACTCCAACACGAGGGGCCAGAGAGGTCAGAGACACAAAGAGAGGATGCTCCACAGTGTGTGCAGTCAGCAATGAGTGGGCAGTGGCTTGGTGGGCTGGAGGGTTGAAGTTGGAGGCAAGTACATGCCATTGACTTGGGCCTTCTTGCCCCACAACACTGGCTACCGTGTTGAGAAGCAATATCTGCATCACATCCTCACACGCCCTTCTGAGCTAAGCTTGTTGATAGGGTGATTAAGCTTTTGTCTTCCACGATGTCACAAATGCCCGTTCCACATGGAGTTCGGTGGGAAACTCACGGAAACGTAAGACATGCTTAACACTCTCTGTGGTGAGGAGAGAGTCGATTCTATTACACAGCGAGGCGAGGATGAGTGAGCCCTTTGTTTTGAAAGTCTGGTTGGGTTCCCATGCTTATTGTCTGCTGCCTGCAACTGCCAAGATGTGAGATCAACCCAAGTGGTCCATCAGCAGAGGGGTGGACAAGGGAAATAGGTGAGATTTTCACCTTGATGGGTGAAAAGCCATCTACCATGAAAAACTAAAATCCTGCCTGTCAATCTCAGTAGCATGGAACTAGAGGATAGTAGGTTAAAAGAATAAGGTGGGCACAGGAAGACAAACCCTGTGCAGTGTCACTGATATCTGGAAGCTAAAAATGTACTTGTATTATATATTATGATATATACAAATATATACATATAATATATTTATTTATAATATATGATATATACTTATATATTATAATGATATACAGAATTATATTCATACAATATATTTACATACATAGTTATATAATAAATTATATTCATTAAAGCATAGTATATATCTATATGTGCATATATAATATGTGTGTATATATTTAAAGGTAGAGTGTGGGAAGCCACATATGCCATTACAAGGTGGCGCTGGCTACCGCTGGCCACCACGCATAAGTTTGGGTAAACAACCAATGTGTACATATGCAGTAAAGTTTTTCACCAAGTCACTGCCTGGCCCAGGCATGATAATGAGGCTCCATGAGATACTGAGAGAGAATAACCAATCAGATGAGAGACATGCAAATGAGGTATGATAATGAGACTCAGTGAGGTACTGAGAGAGAATAACCAATCAGATGAGAGACATGCAAATGAGGTATGATAATGAGGCTCAGTGAGGTACTGAGAGAGAATAACCAATCAGATGAGAGACATGCAAATGAGGTATGATAATGAGGCTCAGTGAGGTACTGAGAGAGAATAACCAATCAGATGAGGAACATGCAAATGAGGTGGAAAGCATAACCAATCCGGGTGTGAGACACGCCTCTCCTAGGTCTATATAAGCAGCACCAGTTCTGGGCTTGGGGTCTTTTCGCCTCTGCAATCAAGCTCTTCCAATAAACATGTGCAGAAGGATCCTGGTGTGGCGTCTGCTTTGCTGGCGAGTCGGGCCTCACAAGAGTAGAGAATAGTGATTAAGAGAACCCATGAAGGGTATGGAGTAGAGAGGCACATAGGTATGCAATATGCCCCATCTCATCACCACACATAGTATGAAGCGACTGAAATATTGCTCTGTACTTCATAAATAGGCAGAATTACTATTAGAATTAGGAGGAAATGCATTTTTAAATCAACTGATCCAAGTCTATGCATGGCTCTGGAGTCAATTTGTCTTCTTGGTGGCCTAACCCCCTCTGACATGACTGATGACTTTGATCAGCCCTGCCAAGAAAAACCAAGACATCTCGAGCTCACATTCCAGAGGCGCCTTCACAAGGTTTTGGAACCACAAATATTATTCACAGACTCTAAAGAAGAAAAGCCAAACACTACATCAATGTTTGAAGCCTAATCCGTGTGATTAAATGCCACACTTGCATGCTTGCAAGCCCGGGTCACAGTCAATCAAATGGGAGGCCACTGTGTGCTCCAGCCAGCAGAAAAGCAGGATTCTGGCTCTGGGACGTTCCTTTAGCAGACATTAGTAGAGGACAAACACTACCATACAGAAGCCACTTCTTTCTGGCTGCTGTGTGACATGCCATCCACACAGAACCCAGTGAACCATCCTGTGCACCTACTTGGCCTAGTAGCTGCAGAATATAATGGTGATCTTGGTCCTTGCAGGAGTCTACAGTCTGGTAAGGAGAGTGAAAGAGGTACCCAGGCTCAAGACCTGGTAGGAGGAGAAACCATAAAGGCAGTGGGAAGAGTCACAAGGGGAGACTCCAGTCAATGGGTAGCCATGTACAACAGACCAGCAAGCGACCATCCAGTCAATGTATGGCCATGCTCAACAGACCAGTAACTGACCACAGATTTAAATTAATTTGACAGTTAAAAGTCTGTTGAGTGATTAATAAGCATAAACAAATCTCTATCAGGTGAATGTGTGTGTGTACGTGTGTGTGTGTGTGTGTGTGTGTGTGTGTGTGTGTGTGTGTGTTGATGGAGGCTGACCCTCAGAGTCACACACATTAAAAGCAATTTTTCTACCATCAAGATACACCCCAATTAGTCCTCAATTAGCTTTCACCACACATCCACTAAGCCCAAGACAGATTTCCTGGGCAATCAGAAGGGAGACTGTTGGTTTTCCAAGGTCAGGTGAGCAAAGGAACCTAAGACCCGCTAAGGAAGAAGAAAGCCTGCTAAGGGGGTGGTGACTCTAGACGACTGCCCTAACATCAACCTGGGTGCTCATGACATCACCCACACAGAGAGAAAGAGCCCAAGGAGGAAACAGACCAAAGCCATCCTTAAGGCTGTTGAAGTTCTCTGCGGATGGGCACAACTCTATTACCCCTGTTCATTAATTAATCGGTGCCACTAATTTGAGACTCATGAAAGGAAGACCTGCTGCAGTTTTAGGAAACTGATAGAGATCACCAAATTTCAATTCTTACATGCACAGGAAACAACACATTCTCATTTCCTTTCCTCCTATAGTGTCTCTGGGAGATTCCCTAATCTCGTCTCAGAATTCTACTTGATACTGGGTAACTGTCTCTATGACATCCTCGCCCTGTGGAATGCTGGGATATGGCTGCCAGATATTTTTTTCAAGCAGTTTTATTGGGCTATAATGTACCTACCACCAGGTTCACTTACTTAAAATATAATTCATTGTTTTTTCACATAACCCTAATTTTAGAACATTTTTACCATCCCAAGCAAATCCCTATATTAGTGGCCACTCCTAGTTTTGCCATGGCCTGCCCCCTATGTCTCCGTGGTAACCACTGGTCCACCTCCTGTCTCCGGATTGGCCCATTCTGGACATTCTATAGGAACAGAATCCTATGAGATTGGCTTTTTGTGGTTGGTTTCTTTCACTGAGCATGACTTTGGGGTCATGTTAGAAGAGGCGTCAGTAAATCTCCATTTTGTTTTGTTACTAGATATATTCCCATTATTCAAGCAGACCACATCTTGTGGATTTTGTTACTGGTCAAAGGAAATCTCGGTTGTTTCTGCTTTTTCTGGCCTTTAGTGATGTTGCTATGGACACTCATAAGCAGGCTTTTGTGTGACCGAGTCTTCTTTCTCTTTGGTAGATGAGATAAGGGCCAGAACTTTGTGGTTAGCATTTTGAGGGGAGGCCTGGGCTGTCTTCTATAGCTGTGCGTCATCTCTCCGCCACACTGAATTGTGTGAAGGCCTCTTTCCTCAACTCTTGGTACTCTGCCACCTCGGCCACCCATCCTCATGCCTGCGAAGTGTGGATCCAATTTGCATACTCACAATGGCTGCAAATATTGAGATTTTTTTTCCAGTTATCTGTGTTGGTTATCTGTGTGTCTTATTATTCTGAGGCCCCTTGCCCATTTTAAACTGGGTGAACTTTTCGTTGAGTGGTTAGTTCTAAGAGTCCTTCTTTATTCTGGATACAAATCATAAATCCATATACATGACTTCCAAATATTTACTCCTGTTTAAGAGTTGAATTTCCACTTTTTTGGCCCTAAGACATGGTTTTAAAACTTGAGGATGCTAATGACCTAAAGAGCGCAGCTTGGTCCACATCCCACAGGGAAGGGGGACTTAGGCAACATTACACTTGCTCCAAAAGCCGTAAGCCAAGTGTCTGAGACAGAATGTGGTGAGTATGGACACAGCATTATTAACCTTAAAAAGGATGGAGAAGTTAAGGCACACATCAACAGGGATGAATCTTGAAGTCACTGTGATAAGTGAAACAAGAGGAAAGGACATATACCTTACCCGCCCATTTACAGCTGGGTACCCAGCCCTCCCTGACTCAGGGAGAGGAGCAGTGGGCTCCCAGGAGCCAGTGGGAGAGGGAACAGGGAGTTACTGTCCAGCAGGTGAGCAATTTCAGTTTGAGGTGAATGTAGATGGCTTGTAAGGGCATGGCTTTGCACAACACTGTGAATGTAACTAAGGTCCCAGCACCATACCCTCAAAGAAAGATTTTAAAAAAAAAAGCATAAACAAAAACAGAAAGACAAGGGACCATTAGAGCCTATCCTTGGGCTCTGGTTTACCAGTTTGCTGCTTCCCATCAACTTCTGTGCAAATACAATGAGCCGAATGCTAAAAAAGCAAAATGTTTAAACAACAAGAGCATAGCAGCTGCGGGGCTGGGGGCCGGGGGGGGGGGGCGGCAATGAGTGAACGTGCGTGCCTTCTGTAACCAGTACTGATGTAGCTTGCCTGTCTAGGCAAGGTGCTGTGCTTGGTGCTGGGGACTTAGGATCCTACACACAGGAGGAATTTCAAGCTGTGGACATTTCCACCCAGGAGGAAGAGTCAACCTAACCTGGCTGCATCCTGTTAGAATGGATCTCTGCACCAGCAATGAGCCATTCTGGCCACCTCTGGGGGATGCTCCAGGCCAGAGTGCTTCACCCCTCAACACAGCAGCCTGACTCTCAACCCTGAAAATCCGTGGCCTCTTATTCCCTTATTAAATACAGAGGGAGCGATGATACACTTTTAGAGCCAGACTCTCGGTTTTTCTCAATGAATCCATGCATACAATGACTTACAACTATTTCCCTCCTCCCATCCCCTGCCCCAGGGCTGCATGTGAAAGATCACCATGGCTTAATAGTTACAAGTCTATTCACACTGTGAAATCATTAGCAAGCTAAGCCAGCCTGCCGAGAGCAAAGAAGAAATACCATGTATGTCTCAAGGAAAGAAAAAAAAAAAAGATCTACCAAACCAAGGCTCGGGAGACTGTGCACACATCTGGCACTTGAGATACCAGACAAGAACAAATGCTAGCAGTGCGGTTGGATAGACTGACCTAGGCCAAAAGGAGCTTCAAGAGCTGCCATGAAGGGGACATCTCTGTCACCTCCCTCAAGGGTCAAGGAATATCATGGAAGAGGGAGAGAAAGAACACAAGATCAGGAGGATGGGGAGGAGTGTGGAACACTGTCTTCCAGACATAAAATGGCCATTGATCGTGAACTCACAGCAGAAGCTGTCTGCATAAGACCTGCACAAGGTTGGGGCTGTCAGCATTCGCCATGGCCCAGAGCTGTTGGCAGTCAGTGGTTGTTGGGGGAGGGGGGTGTGTCCCCCAGTGGTGTAGTCACTGGGAAGTTGGTTTTACTCAAGTAACTCATCCCACAGTCTGGTCATGCAAGCCACCCTAAATTAAACACAGTGGGTCACACATACACAGGACATGAATGAGAGTAGAAAGGGAGGTGACTTGCTAGGAGGAAGGGGTCACAACAGGGATAGGAGGCGGCTAATGGTGTAATGGGTGTGGTCAAACTATGTTATATACATGACGCATAACATTGTGAATGAACACACATACAGAGACAGAGAGAGAGAGAGAGAGAGAGAGAGAGAGAGAGAGAGAGAGAAAGAGAGGTCTTATTTGAATACCCCTAAGAACAACTCTCTCAAGAAGTCTGCACCCACATCTAGGTTAGGTGTGCTATCCTTTTCTTCTATGCCTTTCTGTCTAAATACTTAATAACTTTGCTTCAAAAACAGCGTGGCAGGGACTTTGTTTATAGTTCAATTGGTAGCTCAAAATAGATAGTGAGCACCTACTATGAGCCAGGCCCCATACAGGCTCTGAGGACACAACACTCTAAAAATGTTATACATCTATCTCTAGAGGTTAAAAAGACAAACATAAAACTTTCTCTTCCAAGGACTTTGGTGTCTACTACATGGAGTGTGGGAGGGGTATGGGAAAGATATGTCACAGAAGACACGCAAGGTACTGTTAAAGGATTATGGGAAGGTGTGAAGGAACCAAGGAAGGTGTGCTTGAGGAGAGAAGACTCAGGGTACATAGAAGTCACTAGAAGCTAAAGAAAGGGCTGACACTCCCAAGAAGAACAGCAGACACAGGAGACAGCTTGTCTACCCAAGTAAGCCTAGGAGAAACAGCCAAGGCCCTGTCCTGCCACTTGTGTTCTTTCCAGACTCAGTTTTCCCATCTGTAGGATGGGGTAGCAGTTGTAATTCCTCAGAATGGATCCAGTGAGATAAACATGCATAGAGAAGCACTTGATAAACGCAGCTATTAGGAAAGGCAAGAAATGCAGTAAGACAAGAACTGAGGGATGCTTTGGCTTCGGTCAACTTTCAGCCTAACAATGAAATATTCATGTCCAATGAAATGATAATGTCTTAGGCATATAAATTGTTGAGGCAGTCTCTTTGATACAATCATATAAGGATTATATTTGACTGTGATAGAATAATAAGTTAATAAAACACATTTCTTTCGTCTATGAAAGCGAACAAACAGCAAACAGAGGGCCAAACACTCAAGCGCTGGTCCAGAAAGCTTAAAGCTCCTCATTCCTCCTTCAGTCGTGGACCTTGACACCCATGGCTCTGGTAATGTCCCAAGTATAACCAGTTAGCCGTTCCACAATGGGTCAGTCATCTCCCAAGGGACCCTTGTCCTCCCAAGGGTCACATGGCCTTTGCAGAAAGGCCTTTTACCAGAAAGGACACCTTAGTGGCTGTTCTTCCATGAAGCCAGTACCAAGCAGAAATTGATATAGTATTTCATGGGGGAGGGGGAGGTATATTTAGAAGTACTATTTGATGGTGTCCAGTTGAATGCAAAGGTTGTTGGATCTGATCCACCGCTTGCCAGGCTGTGTGTCTCTGTCACTGAGCCTATTTTATTCCTACCAGTGAGGACTGCTGAGGCTTTTCACATGGCTGCAAAGGTCACTTGCACCACCCTCATGGTGCCATTGCTATTATGGAGGGCACCTGGCAGGCAGGACAGGACAAAGATAAGCAGGCTGTGATACTCCTCCTGGCTGTTTCTATCACCATTTCTAAGAGGGCAGCTACCCTTTCCTATGGTGCTATCTGGCTTTACTGACCAGGCCTGGACTGTTTATAACCCACTTAGTAATCTCTGTCCTGTTCCGGAGACTATCCTCAAGCTTCGAGCTGACTGCACAAGGGCAGCTGATCAGTGTCAGCACTGACCAGGGGCTATGGGGTCTCTCTGCAGGTGGACAGACAGTGGACCCAGAGCCTCACTGGTTACAAGGATACCCATGGGAAGGTTGGCCTCTGAGTATCAGCCATTACAAACCACATTACAAACCAACCCACCATCTGAGGTTCTAATTCAGCCAGTGTGGTACGGGCTCTGGAAAGTGCGGGATGGGACCTGGCAGAAAGTGGCAAGTCTGGTAGTGTGGGATTTTGCAAGGCTCCCTGGATGATTTTGAAGCCCCACCCCCTCCAGGCTTGGGGGTGACAAGCTTTCTAAAGGCAAGTTATGCTTAACCATGATCTCCTGTCTGGGGCGCTAATCCCAGGGGTGCTGATGACTACATAGGATTCACACAGCCATGGGGATTTTAAAAACATGTCCAATTCTCTATTCTGTAGTCTCCATGAATACGGATTTTGTTCTAAACATCAGACAGCAAGAACTCAGTCATGGTGCCATGGCATGAATGACTTTAACCACCACCAAGATGTCGTCTTTTTCCTTCTCCGTACCTCCTGATAGCACGAATACAGAGCTTACTGGCAGTGTGGGGTGTGGGGACCATGAAAGGAAGGAGTGGCTGGAATAGTTAAGGAACTGGGAGAGCCAATTAGCATCAGCTCCAGAATAACTCGGAGTGAAGACAGTTAATTTTTCAGAAGTGTCCCTTCCTCCGAGTGTGATGGTTTGTATACGCTCGGACCAGGGAGTGACATTATTAGGACTTGTGGCTAGGTTGGAGTGGGTGTGGCCTTGTTGAAGGAGGTGTGTTACTGTGGGTATGGGCTTTAAGACCTCATCCTAGCTGCCTGGGAGCCAGTATTCCACTAGCAGCCTTCAAATGAAGATGTAGAACTCTTCAGCTCCTCCTGCACCATACCTGCCTGGATGCCGCCATGCTGATAATGGACTGAGCCTCTGAACCTGTAAGCCAGCCCCAACTAAATGATGCCCTTTATAAGACTTGCCTTGGTCATGGTGTCTGCTCCCAGCAGTAGAACCCTAACTAAGACACCAAGAAACTGGTACATCCCATCTCTCTCTTTCCAGGATGGCTTCCAGGAGGTTTCGTATAAAACCATTCTGAAGGCTTTAGTGGCACCATTTCATCTCTCCATTTGTAGTATTTTGTCTTTTTTCTCCTTTCCTAGGTCCAGGTGCTTAATTTCTAGAATTTCGTACCATTATTATAAACCTATTCCTCAGCATTGTCGTTATGCACTTTAAAAGACTCTTTGTGTCCTTCTTGAGGAAGAGGGGGGAAGTCAGTCAAGCCATACCAGTGCCTTGAATCACATCTGGCCCAGCTCCCCCAAGCAAGCTCTTCAGAACCAGCCATTGCCCAAAGCTCTGCAGCACGCACGGTTTTCACTGGGGCTAATCCGGTATTCAAGGCCATAGAGGGAAAAATCACAGTCATTGTGGAAGAAACACTGCCTGACTCAGCTGTGCAGCCCCCGCAGTGCCACAGTGCCTCCAGGAGACACCTTGCCTCAAAGCTGGAACAGCCTGTCACCCTGACACAGAGCCTGTGGCTAGACAGGGCTGCCTAGTGTTTTCCACTCATCGGGAACAAAAGGACACTCTCCTAACTCTCCATCATCGAGACTTCCAGCCAGCCCGTGTGTGGCCCCTTGGGACAGGAAAGCAGCTGCTTCTGAAAAGACGTGATCTTTCTCCTGCAATAACCATTTCACAAGGTACAGTGTGAAGGAGAATGCTCCAGGGGACCCAGGACCCCTCTCCAGTTGCATTTAAAGGACAGTCGACGTGTAGTCTTCTCTCTACAAGGACACAGTTTCCTTTTCTACCACCGGTTCATGTTTTGATAGCAATGCAGTGAACATGCAAATAACCACAAGCCTTGTAAAACACCAGAAAGTTCTTGGGGGAAATCCCTCCTTTTAGCATAGTGGGGACCCCTGCGCTTACTGATACACTCCCTTGACTTCTTTTGATGAATAGTAGGCTCCTTCCATGGTGCCAGGCACAGTCAAGGTGCAGTTCTGGCTGCCCTCTTCCTCCACGATATTGTCTTGGGCTGCTCGGGATTCTTACCAAGTTGCTCTTCTGCAGAAGGCTCCAGTATTCAACCGCACACACACACACCCTTTTGGTTTGTATCCCCTACTCACTTCTCCAAATCCCTGTCCTCACCGTGGGTTCCCGTATGGCCCAGCCCAGACCCAGGGCTTGCCAGACCTACAGCCCACATCAGTTCTGAAGGACATTGCAGTGCCATAGCTGTAGGTCAACCATTGTCGCTTTGCCTCTGGTGGCTTTGCTCCCGGTTAACGGTCCAGAGATCCACCATCCGACTCTTTTCTACCCACTGCACCTGCTCTGTCCTATCATCTCACTCCAGCTCCCTCTTCACCTGCCTGAGCAGAAAGAATCTCAGCAGAGATCAAACACATTATCCCTCCACCTCTCTGCTCACATGCTCCAGAGCACTGGGGCTAAACAAGAGCAGCTGCAGCAGCCACCCAGCCAAGAGGACACAGCCAGAATGGCCACTGGTTAGAAGCACCAACCAGGAACACTGTCCTTGTCCCTCGTTATTCTGGAACGTGTAGACTCTGTATCAGGGTACTTAACACAAGCGCTGCCGTGAGGGAGAAGCAACGGCAGTGACCAGACAACCCTCACCAGGGCTTAGAAACTATGAAAACCAGTAACTGGGACTCTGCATGAGCAGAATCCAAAACAAGGCCACCGGAGGATGAGGGTGGCAGATGCCAAGCCTGAGGAGCTGTCCCGTCGGCAGCGATTATGCAAATCGCTGGCCTAGCGTGCTTTGATGGTAATGTACTCATCTCTCCAACTTCCAGCACACTAAGAGCGTGCATAGCTTAATGACGGGGACTGGATTGGAAGGCAATTGGGAGCTGAGAACAGAGAGTTTTGTCTCTCTATAATAACTCTTTACAGAAACGTTGTGTCAAAAAGCGCTATTCCCTGGGCTCCGGTTCAAAGGCATGGTCATCAAAGGTCTCAAAGGTGTAAGCGCTAATAGTGTTCTTAAGCCATGCATGTTGAATCTGTTCAATATGTGGGACCTACAATAACCAAGCCCACTGCAAGAGAATAAGTCAAGAACTGAATAAATTCAAACTGTAAGGTGACTCTGCCGACTTCTTTCTACTCCTTAACTCAGGCACCCCACCCTTCCTTGTATGGCCTCCTGACATAGTATAGTATCCTGAAGAAAGAGTCAGGCCAAAGCCTTCAGTCCTCTTTCCCATCACCCACATATCTGAGCTGCCCCAGAAAAACCTGGGGGGGGGTAATATTAAACCACAGACAAGACAGACAACTGCTGCACCCCATCTACTTAGTTCTGGGGTTTTAAAGACTTTTTAAAAATTATGTATGTGTCTGGAGCTATGTGTATCTGAGTACCTGCAGAGGCCAGACCAGGCTAAACTCCCCTAGTCATTTTGTTTTTACAGTTGCAAATAACAGAAAATGTAGCTAACAGTCAATGGCAGGCATAGGATTCTGTAACTGGGAATCTCTCTTCTTTGCAAGACATGAAATCTCAGATGGACTGTTTCGGAGATGCTGAGGGTCTGGGGGGTGGGGGTGGGGTGGTCAGTGATGGTAAGATGTGGGTGGGCCAGCATCACCAATTCTTTTTGTCCCACGCCTCACCATTATGAAATGGCCTCACCATTATGGAATGCTCTCACCATTATGGAATGGCGGCAGCAGCCCCAAGCACTGCATGTGAGCCTCGCTGCACTCAAAGCAGGAAGCAGCATAGACTGAGAGCCCTCCTCTGTTAAAGGATGAGAATCTCCCAGCATCCCTCAGCAGACTTCCCCTTCCATTTTAGGACCATTCAGGCACTCATGTCTGTCCCCAGGACTAGAGCAAGGTTTATATTTAAGAGATGCCTGCCTGGCTTCATTAGCAAGGACAGAAAGTATTGGACTTGGTAAAATAATCGCCTGCCTTGGAAGTAGCATCTCCAGAGACAGTAAGAGATGGGACCTTGGGGAAGTGACAACCCACCAAAGCTGTGTTGTACCTGGAGACCACTCACTGCACACAGTAGGTCTTCCTGCTGGGACACAGGGACGCCATCTACAACACTTCTCCTTTCTCTTTTGCTCTATACACACGTGTGTACTTGTTCCCTATGCTAAGCATACTGAGGCTGACTTCAACTGAGGCGGTATCCACATATGACCAGGGACTGCTCAGCTCTGCTCCCTCACAGCCACCAGTGAGGTCAAAGACACTCAGAAAGCCAGACACAAACCAGCCTCATAGAAAACAGACAGTCCCTGAGCAACTGTGCCTAGGGCCTGAAGAGTCCTGCAGGGTCAGTGGGGGGAGCGTCATGGTGACTACACCACAGGAATGTGCAGGCTACTGAAGAAGGTGGAGCCTGACAAAAAGGAAGTTGCCTTAGGAAAGACTGGAAGGGCCGAGCCTCTGCCTCTACCACTGCAGGGCAGGCAGAAGGCAGCATTTCAGGGAACTGACCCCAGACAATGGCAATGAGCCCCAGCCTGGGATGTGAGAATCTGTAGACAGACTCTGTCAACCTGGATGTCTCTGTTTTTCCTAACTGTGAAATGCAAGTGACACTGGGACGTTCCTCACAGCATTTGAGAAACAAGACAGACCGTATACTGAGGTATTAGGAAAATGTTTGCTCAATGAACGCCCGGCACGCTTGCCAGAGCAGTGTCAATTCTAGCAGCAGGCAGAGAACCAGGCAGCCACTTGTCACAACCAGCGTATTAAAGAGTTAAAGCTGCCAAGCAGAAAATCACCTCCCTGGCACTTCACTTCAAAGCTGGAGAGTCTGGCTACCTTCCTCGGCACAGTCAGCAATGAATCACCTCCAAAGCACACATGCATAATAAGGATAAAGTTTGATACATTGTTTTGGCTTATTTTCTGTATATTTTCCTTGTTAAACCTTCCAAAGAATCCAAAGGATGTCTATAATATGTATCCATCTTTCTTTAAGGTCAAAAGGAAAAAAAAATCCTTGCCCTGAGATCAGAGAGAGAGAGAGAGAGAATAAAGTCCACCCTTGGGCCATACTTCTTCCCAGCCTCCAGCCCTTCCCACTGCCCAAGAATTCTAAATTAACCTAAGCTTTCTTTTTCTTTACACTTTTCCCCACACATGTCTGTATCTCTAAAGAAGAAATCACTTAGGTTGGCTTTACTAACTTCTGTGTAAATGTGGGGCAGGACTGATACACTGTTCTTGCAGAGGACCTGAGTTTGGTTCCTAGTACTTGGGCTCATAACTGCCTGTAAATTCCAGTTCCAGGGGATCATATGCCCTCTACTGGCCACCACAGGCACCTGCACACACTTGCAGGAACTCACACATACATACGCACAAACACATATGCATACAAATAGTTAAAAATAAAATGACTACTTATGGGACTAGCCAGATGGCTCAGCAGTTAAGAGTGCTTGCTGCTGGGGGACTTTTGGGATAGCGTTGGAAATGTAATTGAGGAAAATATGTAATAGAAAAAAAAAAAAAAGAGTGCTTGCTGCTCTTCCAGAGGACCCAGGTTCAGTTCCCAACAAATACCTATATCAGATGGCTCGCTATTTGCCTGCACCTCCAGCTGCAGGGGGTCTGACGCTCTTTTTGGGCGCACCTGAACTCACGCGCACTCGCACAGACACACACATACACACACACCGATTTAAAAATAACAAAAATTTCAACTCTGTGTAAGTGAAGTATACAGTAGGCATTTCCCTGCAACTTGCTTTCCCATCTGATGGAGTTTTCAAACATCTTTGTCGCTGGCTGCCAGGTGGGACTCTGTTTAGAAGGCTATCCAGTTTACCTTGGTACTCTCTCTGGACCTTGGCCTTGTCCCAAAAGTGACGCCTTACTCCAGGATGGGTGTACACAGATCTTATTTTGGGCAGAACTGAGAGAACCTGGAGTCAAAGGTTGTCTTGAGCACTACTGATTTTTACACAGAGCAGCAACGTAAAACCAGGTTGTATGGTCACCCCATTGATTCTGGGTGCTGTCTCAGGATTTCCTAATCACCCCCTACAGTGCAGGTTGATAGTTTCACATCCAAATGCTACTAGCGTCTGCATCTGCGCAGTAGACCTGAGAGAAAGCCTAAGTGATTAACTCCACCTAGTACGCTGGAAGGAAGGCAAACAAACCCTTTCAGCAGGAAGATGAGACTGCACAGCCCCAGGCCCTTCGGTTCCAGGCAATCACACTTCATCCTCACGGAAAATCTAGCTTCAAGCGACAGCGACAGTAAACAGGATGTAAACAGTTGGGTAAACAGTTGGGTTCTTTTTCTGTGACAGGGCTGAAGGTCTATCACCTGCTGCCTTGTTTCATCTTTACGAACCCACGTTACTGTAGTCGGTGCAGTGACGCTCAGAGGGCTGCCATGGCTTGTCCAAGGTCATTTTGCATACAGGCAACAGAACCTTAAGCACTGTGACTAAGTGGATGACCATAACAGTTATTAATGAATTGGGACATCGCTACCAGATAAAGGAGGTGCTGTTAACAATGAAACCAGAGCAGGTATGAGCGACACTGATCCGGGTAAGGCATGTGACTCCCTCGAGCCAACTTTGCCTTATGTCCTTGTGATCTCTCAACCATAGCTGTTAATGATTTAGAGGGGACTGACCAGATTCAGGCCCCCCAAATCTCTGGTGAGGACACTGTGTGCAGAGATATAGAGAGGTTGTCACAGGGTCCCTCACCCTTTTCTCTCTGGCACGTTCGGAACACCTGAGAGACGTGCCTGTGGCATCCTGCCATTCAGCGCAGCAGGTTGGAGAGGATCGTAATATGCTTCCCTGAGATTCATAATTAAATCACAGAAACACTCTTCCGCCCACAGCCACTCCTGTGTTCTGCTGCCAGCAGCAGAGTGAATGTCCCATTTGCTGGAGCAAGCATGCCTCCAAGAGGCGGCAGCCATATATTCTCCAGGAAGAGTGCCGTCGGCTGCCCCTCCCTCCAGCAGGGAGCATGCGCACAAGTAAACAGACAGGCATGTATGCTCTCTTGCTGTCTCACACCGAACAGCATTTGTTTTTAAGGAAATGTCTCAGACGCGGAGAAGCGATTGCATAACACTACCCCTGACCTCAAAGCGCATGGGTGTCTATTTTTGTCATACAAGACTGGTCCCAACCGCACTATTCATAGTCACCCCGAACCAGAAATGACAGAAAATGCCTGCCAACAGCAAATGCAGGCTGCGGTCTAGTCATGCAATATGAATGTTCTACAACGGGGGCAACGTACAGATCACGGACTCAAACTGTTGGGGGAAAGGAAAAAGCTAATAAGCAAATATTCACACTACACTTTATTTAGTGAGGTTCAACCCCCGGCAAGCTTGACGGCAAGGGTTAGAAATGAGCACCGCTTCACTCCTGTGGAGGAGGCGAGCGCACTAATCACCAGAGGCCTCCAGCTCTGCTTAGGAGGCTGACAACACTGTATTGAAACAATACTGCCTTGAGCTGGATAGTGCTTGTGGAGGAGGTGGGACAACTGAACGAGTGGCATGGCCAGCCATGTGTGCATCTTTTGGTAAGATATGCTCCATCTGCCGGGGAAGGTTTTTGCACTTGGATAGAAAACGATCTTCACTCAGACTGTGTGGCCTCTAGCAAGCCACTTCATAAGCCTGATCATTTTCCGCCCTGGCACATGAGGTGTAGGGTTCATTCATTTGGTGCACAGCCGAGAGGGCAAGTGCTCAAAGCTGTGGGCTGATTCAATTGATGGCCCTCCCCTTCTGCACATGCCCTCCTGGTATTTGGGATTTTTCTCATTCATTATCTCCTCTGGGTAGGGTCAGGGAAAGTTGAAATGGCCTAGGCCACTGATCCATTTTAGGGAGAGAGGGGAGGAACAGGTAAACTCTGCCCGGAGGACATCCAAGTGTGTCAAAGCCCAGGAAAAAAATGTCCGTACCCAGTAATTCTAAACCAGGAATCTGTGCTTAAGAGACGACAAGAAAGACTGGTTTGATGTTAAGTGTATACAATTATACATTATTTATGAAACTTAAAAACTAGATATATATGTATATGTATGTATATACATATATATGTATATAAATTATATCCAAAAATAGTTAAGGAAAGCACTGTTGGTGAGAACTTATATTGATGTGAAAAAGCCAGCCATCAGAACAACACACCTCTCTGTATCCATGTTTTAGATAACAGATACCCAGAGAAGATGAATAGAAATGTAATCAAAATTTAAAATAGCAACATTATAGCCACTTAAGCTTTTCTTATATTTTGTCTGTATTTTTAATGTTCTTCTATGTATTACTCTAAACATGAAAGATGGATTTTCTTTTCTCCTGGGGCCTTCATCCCTGTTGTCAAGGTGACAGCCAGCTGCAATCCATCCCATTTTCAAAAGGGCATCGAGCAATGCAGTGTGTGTCTGGAGGAAGGTGACTGACAAAGTGATTGGCAAAGTGCTTCAAAGATAAGCCCCACGGGAAAAGGCCAGAGGAACAGGCGTGTGAGCCTTGGGGGAGACCAGCTGATGGAGCAGCTGCCTTGGAGTATCTGACAAGTAAAAGGGGTTCTTCTTGACCTATGGAGGTTCCAGAGGTCAGAACCAACACCAGAGACTCGCAGGAGAAAGGTAGCCAGCAGATCACAGATCGGGAACTCAGCACAGCGCCTTGCTCGCTGACAATGGGTCGCTCCTCTCGAGGTCCCCTTGCTGACTGAGACAACTGGGGAATGAACACGCACCTGTCCCCTTTATCATTCTTCCCTGATCTCCAGTGAGCTCTTCAGAGGGTACAGAAACAGACCCTCTTTTCGCCACTTGCGTCTCTTGGTCCAAGTCACAATGGCCTCTTCCCTTTGATGCCCTATGGCTTTCCTAACTGGTGTCTCCTTCCAAGCTTACTGCCCTGTGTCTGTCCATTCACTACAGAGAAGCTAAGGTAATGATTTTTCCTAGGACAATTTTTTTTTTAATTAAAATACTCAAATTGCTGTAGGGGTGGGGGGAGGGGCAGAGAATCTTTAGGAAGTCCCAGAGATCTTGGATAAGGGATGCTCCCAGGAGTCAATTGCGGGTGACCTTAGCCGGGATGACTAACAGTAGAGTAGGGTCATGGAACCCAAAGAGACCACCTCCATTAACCAGGCAGGACTCCCAGTGGAAGGATAAGGGACACCAACCCACCCAAAAAAATTTGTATCCCAAATTTGTCCTGTCTAAAAGAAAGGCAGGGACAAAGCCTCTGTGCGGCTACCGTGACCCCTGGTAACCTAGGCACAGCTGGCCAGCCAGCACCCACTGCTTCTAGTCCCTTACTGAGCAGGGTGTCACTGACCTCTGCATCTGTCTCAGAGTCGCCATTCTTAACACCCTCTGCTTCCTCTGCCTGGAGAAAACATCGTGGGTCTAAGTCCGACTATTTTCAGCCTGAATATCCCTCCCCTTACTTCCAAATGCTAGGTTAGATGCCTCTCTCATCTGTGCTTCCGACACGTAAACATCTCCCACCAGAGTACTGCTTTGAATATGAGCATGCCATGCATGTGGTGTGAATGTAGGTATGCATGCTCACACGTGCTGCAGGTAGACATGTGCATGCAGGTGTGCATGCTTATAGAGGCCTGAGGCTGCAACTGAGTGTCTCCGTGATTGTTCACCCTCTCTTCAGACAGGGTCTCTCCCTGGCCTTGAGCTCACCGATTTGGCTAGTGTGGCTAGCAGGCTTGTTCCCGGGATTCCGTGACTCTGCCTCCCAGGTGCTGGGATTACAGACAGGCTGCCCACCCAGGTGTTATGAACCTTCTAAACTCAGGTCCACGGCTTACTCGGGAATACAGCTCTATTGGCTGGGTCAGCTACCCCAGCTACATGCTTTGCCTGCAGTCATAGCTCCTGCTACTTGGTACACGATAGGCAGGTGAAGATGTATCTTTACTGCTCAGAGCTTTTATGGATGACGTCATTTTTCACATACACCCTCACGCATTCACAAGCACTTTTCAATGTAGACAAATACTAGATCTCCGTGGGAAATATTCTAATGAATAGCATTTTCTAGAAGCAAATCTAGACTTCCTCCAGTTCCTCTGTCCTGGGTTCATGTGCCGTGCTGTCGCTTCTGTTCTTACCAGCCAGCTCAGTAATTGTTCTTTACCAGCATCTGAATGCCCAGGAGCGGTCTTCAGTCCGTCCACAAGAAGATCAATAGGTACACTAAATAGACGGAAAAAAGATGTGTGATATCGAATTCATAAAGTGGCAGGATATAAAGAAAAAAAATAAATCAAGAAAATGCTAGCGGACACAAGACTAATAAGTAAAAAATAAATCTTCCACAGTCGGCTTTCCCAAAGGCATAAGCAGTTCCTGCTAATTTGAAGAAAGTACTTCACACAAGAAAGACTTAGGGTTTCAAGGCCAGTTCCCTGGATTCGGAGTAGGAGCCGGGTAGGGAAGGCCTACGAGACACGACTCTCTATCCCTATCCCCGCCTTTCATCAGGGACTTTGAGCAAATTATGTCTTCATGAATCAGTGCTTTGCCTAAAGAAGAGAGTTGGGTAATTGAGATAGTCTCTCTTCATTTCTATTCATTCTCCTTCTTTCCTGGCGACAGAAACTGATTTTTAGCCAGGAATCTTAATGTCCCTTGAAAACATTACACTTGACCCGTCTTTGTAATCAGGTATCCAAGGAGACAGGAGCAGACCTGTTGGGTGAATCTCACTGAAGCACGGCGTTACTTCAGTCTCTTCCCCACGGACGAGCATGGAGAGGAGATGGCTTGACTATTTCCAGACTCTGAGAACGGTAAGGATCAGAGGGCCCATGGAGAATAGAGCTAACAGAGCCTGCAACCCTTGGGAACGTATGGATGCTTCATAACTAACTATGGCTGGCCTACTTCAAAGTTCCAACACTCAGGGAAACACCCTGCTATGCCATTTAATACTGAAAGGCTTCCCAGGAAAGACTCTCTCTGTGTTATTTAGGCCAAGTCAACCTCTTTCAGGACATGGTTCTGTTTTTTTTCCTAAGGAACAAGACATTCCCCCTCTTTGACCCTTGAGCCCCACAGGTAAGTTCCTTGCTGGCAACGCACAGGAATTCGTGAAAACCAGAGACCCTTGGAGAAGCTGTGATAATTCATGACCATGAAAAGGGAGTCATTTCCCAAGACATCTAAATTGTCAAGGACCATGACGAAGACTGTTTTGATGAACCAAGGTGTGCCTGCAGCCAAACATGGAGGGTTCCTGCCAAGGACTCAAAAGATTCCTTCATTCAATGTACAGGTCTTAGGACCCCGAGTCCCAGCTCCAAAGACCTCAACTCTGAGAACCCTCCTGCCCCACTCCTGATTCTCAACCTCCTAAGCTAAGACTCCCGTTACTCACTCAAATTAAACACCCACCAGACTGAATGAGATGTGCCAGCCTTCTGGTCTATACAGAGCCACCATCCCCTTTGGTGCTGGTGAACATCAGCCTTCTAAAACACAGCTATCTGTGTTGCCCTCGCAGGGGACATTAAATATCTAATTATGCAAATTAGGTGCTAGGGATACAGATGAAATGACCTGAGCCTCATTAACACAGAGTCCATTAGTTTAGACGATGTGACCATCCTCAGTGCTGGATTTTATTTTTCTAATATCTATAAAGGAAAATAACATGCAAAATAAACGGCCAACACATAGCACAGAAGACAGAGTCACCCACTCTGCTAATATTTACTGGGAGTCTATCATGTGCCAACGTTAGGAGAGCAGAGATAGATATTATTTTGTGTGGTTCTCATTAAGAGAACTCTGTTGTTCAAGAATGTAATGTCACCTTGTTAAAACAAGCTAGAAGTCTGGAAAATTAAAATATGTACATCCGCACAACAGAATGCTCTGAGACCATCATAAAACCACTGGGGTAGATCAGTCAGTGCTGCTGTGGTGACAAGAATGAGCATGGAGTGAAAGGAGAAAGGGATTGGAACTCTCTTTGAAGTACGCCATTCATATTAAAAACAAGAGACACGGTGGTGACACACACGATACCAGTGCATACGCTGGAGAAAGTTCGGGAGGAAAGATAGTCAATAAAAACCAACAGTCTGGGGTAAGAGGGAAACTTATTTTTCACTATAATTTTGCAAAGTGGAAGTGGCCTTTGGTGGTCACAGATTTCGGGACATAGGTGAAACTCCTGGGTTCACAGCTTGCGTGTGAAGTGATACCATTCATTGCTATTTAAACACATTCATCTTATCTTGAAACGACATGCTAAGGTGGAATGAGCCTAAGTTTTGGATGTGTTTGAAGAAGTACAACTGTAACGGTAGCTGCTCCCCATCCTGACTGGGGTTGTAGACAGGGTTCCATGGAATCCTGCTGGGGTGCTGAGACCTAAATCTGAAGTCTTCATGACTCTGCAGCCAGTGCTTTGCCTGCAGAGCTCCCTCCAGCCCACTGGAATCATCTGATCATTCCTAACAGTAACTGTGACTATACTGTGGCTACCCAGAGTAACCCTTCAGCATCTTAAAGGCATCTCTGTACACTGAGCTCTCAGGTAGAAGGTTCTCGGGTCTCTTCGGTATACAGGGCACGTCCTCCCGGCTGCTCTTTCCTCGCATGAGTAATGGCAAGCTGGGGAATTGGAAACTGACAGTTTTGTTTTCTCCGTGCTGATAAAGGGGAACAAATTATGAATTTGTCCTGAGTGTGCAGTGCACTGTTTTTAACTTGTTTTGTTGGCATTTTTTCTTCTCCTAGTAGCCGAAACCAGGAGGGGGGAAAAGATACTTGGTAACTTCTTTAGAGAAAATCCTAATAGATTTGTGGGCATGATTCTATTCAATCTGTTACATAAATAAACCCCAAGCAATGGCACCAATTAAAAATCTTTTTAAAGACAGCTCAACTAAAGACTACATTCTGGAAGTCCCCGAGTTGTAATAACCATAAGAGGTTCTGTATATAGGGTATTTGTTATGCCCTGGGATGCAAAGGGTTTTACAGGCAAGCAGCAGTTTGTCACAGCTCCCTGGGGCCATTATTGTCCCTATTTTGCAAATGGACAGAGGTTTGCCAAGATGGATGGGGCTGCTCAAAGTCAGAGGGCTAGTACGTGGTAGAATTGAGATATAAGCCTAGCCCTGAAGAAGGCCAAGGCGTGCTTTGCAAGGGTACAAGGGAGAGGGCAAAGAAGGAACAATCATTCTGATCTCATATGACTTTCAGTACACAGGCCAGCACTCTGGCCTGACATTGCTCTCCTGGTTCTCTCATGAACAAACCTGTGTGTATTATTTTGCCTGTCTAAGATTTGTTCTGTGTTCCTTTGAGATGGCACACTGCACTCAACCATCTTGTAGCGCTGAAACTGATGCTCAGAGGCACTTCCCGGAATAGGGAAATCAGAAGAAGGTGAATCTAAGCCACAGGGTGCACCAGGGGCACATGATGTATAATTTGCAGAGGAAAAACAAAAACAAACACAAACAAACAAACCTGCAGACTATTAGCTGGCAGCCAGCTTCTAATGTATTTGTACTTATGACCTCTAGTGGGCACTAATGAATCTGGGGGTCAACTCTGGGTCATCCCCCATTGCTGGGTGAGCAGTAATGCAGAGTTAGCACTCTCCTACTGACACACCTGAATCCTGAGACACCACTCCCTGCCACTTTGTCCTCCATACCATGGCGCTTGGCATGCATTCTCCAGGAACCTACCCCTGAATTCACTTGGTCCCCTCTCTCAACAATTGTGACACCTTCACCCGCTCACTCTTTTAAATTGTAGCCGACTTCTCAAAACACCTCTTTGCCTTAGCTTTATTTTGCTCCACAAAATACCTCTTATCTACCAGATTTATATAGTGCTTTATTGCTCATATTCCCAGGTTAGGGTGTAAACCTCAAGCAGGCTTACAAAGGGCTTTCAGTCGAATCCACTGAAGCATCTACAACACACAGTGAAGTGTTTGGAACAGAATAGGCATCTCTTTGGGGGAAAAATGATTTAATCTACAGGCATACAGCCATAGCTGGGCACCCCACGGCACACACTGTCAGTAGCAATCAGAGGAGATGGCATGCCATCTGTCTCATACACTAGTGTCTTTCCTTCTTATCTTAAAACAGCAGTCATTTTTGACTTAAGATTAAGTGTAATTTGTGTTGCATTTAGACTCCATGCTGCCAGAGAACAAAGAGGACACTGGATATCTTCCAAAATAGCTTACAAACTGGACTCAGTGTGTTATTTTAATATGTAGAACCTTTTTTATTTTAACACATGGATTATATATAATGTTTGGCTATGCTTTTCAAGTTGGGAAACTAATTTATTGTCAGGATTTCTGTGATAATAGGATACCGTCTTTGCATGTCAATAGTCAGTGCTACCTGTTGTCCCCTGGCAGGTTGCACTGTCTGGCTTCTCTTTTTATTTTGTTCTGGGTTTTCAACATTGCAATCTTTCTCTTACCTGCTGTGACCCAGTCTCGGCAAAAGACGGTAACCAAGAACGCTATTATAGCAAATTACCCAACGCGATCAACTTACACAAAGCGAAGGCTGGTTTGACTCCGAGTTTCTAAGACTTCAGTTTATGAACCAGTGGCTCTGCTGCTTTGGGGGCTGTGAGGGAAGAGGACACTGATGGCAGAGAGCACCCAGTGGAACAAAGCAGCACACCTCACAATGGTCAGGAAACCAACACAAAAGGAAGACAAAGATGCAGGGGCCCCTACCTTTTTCAAGGGTATGTATACCACAGTGGCTGGTAGGTCCCCTAGAAGGTCCCCTTCAAGTCTCTACCTCCTCTCCACTTGGCAGCAAGCTGAATACCAACAAGCAACTAAGCTCTGAGCCATTAGCTTTCGAGAGCTGAGCCCAAGTCACAGTCACACCTATGAGCATCCTGTCAAGTTACTTACAAGTGGGTGAGAGAGCCATCAGCAAGAGGACTTGGGGTCTAGAAGAGGACCCAGCTTCAGTCCCATCACCCACACTGGGTGGCTCAGAAGATCTGGGGCTCCAGTTCCAGGGAATTATGCACAAACCTGCATATGCATGGTATACACAAGCTACACACACACGCGCGCACACACACACACACACACACACACACACACACACACAATCATTCTAAGGTATTTAGGGGCTGGAACTTCAGCATTTGTACTCTTAGAGGACATCACTTGGCGCATTCCACACAGTTTGAATCTTAGATCAAATGTTACCTTCACAGGAAGACCTTCATTGAGCACCAGCCCAAAGGCATCCCCCAGCCACTACCTTACTGACCATTTAAAATAACTTGGAAAGAAACAGTTCATTTTATCTTACATTCCCAGATCCCAATTCACCCTTGAGGGAAGCCAGAGCTGGAACTCAGACAGAAGCCATGTCAGTCCTTCTCCCCACTGACTCTTGGTTGTGTCAAACTGATCATAAAAAACTAACCAGAACATTTAGTATCCGATTTCACTTTCTCTACACATTTACAACTACCTGAAATTACCGTGTACTTACTTTTGTCTATCTCTGTAAACTAGAATACAAACCCATCATAAAACCCCAAACTTTTGTCTTGGCCACTTGTCTGTAAAGCTAAGAGCAGTGTCTGCCCTATATCTATTCTTAGTAAGTTGAGTATAAGAAAATACACGTGTTGAGTGAATGTTGGCCCATTCATCAACATAATGTAAGGTGTGTCTCGGATCTGGACACAAATCAGGCCGGGTTAGAGGCTAGGGAAAAGTGAGCTGTTTTGGTAAGGTTACTATCAGAGGGTTCTGAGGAGAGAGTAGTTAGATGACCCCCAGTGATGAGAGTAATACTGATGATGTCCATGAAGGACTCAGGCATAAGCAGGAGGGGAGGGGATGGACACTGTGAGCAGACATGCCAAAGGGAAGCCAAAGTGGGGCATCTGCCCTGTTACCTGTGATGATTTGTATATGCCCGGCCCAGGGAATGGCACTATTAGAAGGGGTGGCCTTGTTGGAGTGGGTGTGGCCTTGTTGGAGTAGGTGTGGCCTTATTGGAGAAGGCATAGCACTATAGGTGTGGGCTTTAAGACCCTCATGCTAGCTGCCTGGAAGCCAGTATTCTGCTAGCAACCTTCAGATGAAGATGTAGAACTCTCAGCTTTTCCTGCACCATGTCTGTCTGGATGCTGCCATACTCCTGCCTTGATGATAACGGACTGAACCTCTGAACCTCTGAGCCAGCCCCAATTAAATGTTGTCCTTATAAGACTTGCCTTGGTCATGGTGTCTGTTTACAGCAGTAAAACCCTAAGACACCTGTTGGGAGCCGCGCCCACATTCGCCGTTACAAGATGGCGCTGACAGCTGTGTTCTAAGTGGTAAACAAATAATCTGCGCATATGCCGAGGGTGGTTCTCTACTCCATGTGCTCTGCCTTCCCCGTGACGTCAACTCGGCCGATGGGCTGCAGCCAATCAGGGAGTGACACGTCCTAGGCGAAATATAACTCTCCTAAAAAAGGGACGGGGTTTCGTTTTCTCTCTCTCTTGCTTCTTGCACTCTGGCTCCTGAAGATGTAAGCAATAAAGCTTTGCCGCAGAAGATTCTGGTCTGTTGCGTCTTTCCTGGCCGGTCGTGAGAACGCGTCTAATAACAATTGGTGCCGAATTCCGGGACGAGAAAAAAACTCGGGACTGGCGCAAGGAAGATCCCTCATTCCAGAACCAGAACTGCGGGTCGCGGTAATAAAGGTTCCCGTAAAGCAGACTGTTAAGAAGGATTCAACTGTATGAATTCAGAACTTTTCAGCTGGGGAACGAGAGTACCAGTGAGTACAGCTTTACGAGGTAAGTCTGATCTTGAACTTTCTAAGGAAATTCAAGACAGTCTATCAGAAGTAAAGTGGAAAATGTTTGGCCTTGAATTTTTTCTAGTGTTAGAAGCCCTTTTGTCCCTTTTCACATGTTATCAAGTGGTTAAGGCAGGGCGGATTCTGGATGAAATTCAGGGCAATCTATCAGAAGTAAAGCGGGGAGAGAGAGTAGGAGCAAAGAGGAAATATGGTACACAAAATAAGTATACAGGCCTTTCCAAGGGTCTTGAACCCGAGGAAAAGTTAAGGTTAGGTAGGAATACCTGGAGAGAGATTAGAAGAAAAAGAGGAAAAAGGGAAAAGAAGAAAGATCAATTAGCGGAGGTCTCTAGGAAAAGGAGCCTGTGCTCATCGCTGGATGGGCTCGGGGAGCCAGCTCTTAGTAGCTCTGAAGCAGATGAAGAATTCTCCTCTGAAGAAACAGACTGGGAGGAAGAAGCAGCTCATTATGAGAAAAAAGGGTACCAGCCAGGTAAAGTGCTAGCTAATCAGTTAAGGAAGCCAAAAGCGGCTGGCGAAGGCCAGTTTGCTGATTGGCCTCAGGGCAGTCGGCTTCAAGGTCCGCCCTATGCGGAGCCCCCGCCCTGCGTAGTGCGTCAGCAATGCGCAGAGAGGCAATGCGCAGAGAGATGCGCAGAGAGGCAATGCGCAGAGAGATGCGCAGAGAGGCAGTGCGCAGAGAGGCAGTGCGCAGAGAGGCAATGCGCAGAGAGGCAATGCGCAGACTCATTCATTCCCAGAAAGGAACAAAGGAAAATACAACAGGCATTTCCGGTCTTTGAAGGAGCCGAGGGTGGGCGTGTCCACGCTCCGGTAGAATACTTACAAATTAAAGAGCTTGCCGAGTCGGTCCGTAAATACGGAACCAATGCTAATTTTACCTTGGTGCAGTTAGACAGGCTTGCCGGCATGGCACTAACTCCTGCCGACTGGCAAACGGTTGTAAAAGCCGCTCTCCCTAGTATGGGCAAATATATGGAATGGAGAGCGCTTTGGCACGAAGCTGCACAAGCGCAGGCCCGAGCAAACGCAGCTGCTTTGACTCCAGAGCAGAGAGATTGGACTTTTGACTTGTTAACGGGTCAGGGAGCTTATTCTGCTGATCAAACAAACTACCATTGGGGAGCTTATGCCCAAGTTTCCTCCACGGCTATTAGGGCCTGGAAGGCGCTCTCCCGAGCAGGTGAAACCACTGGTCAATTAACAAAAGTTGTCCAGGGACCTCAGGAATCCTTCTCAGATTTTGTGGCCAGAATGACAGAGGCAGCAGAGCGTATTTTTGGAGATTCAGAGCAAGCCGCGCCACTGATAGAACAGCTCATCTATGAGCAAGCCACAAAGGAGTGCCGAGCGGCCATAGCCCCAAGAAAGAACAAAGGCTTACAAGACTGGCTCAGGGTCTGTCGAGAGCTTGGGGGACCTCTCACCAATGCAGGCTTAGCGGCCGCCATCCTCCAATCTCAGAACCGCTCCATGAGCAGAAATGATCAGAGGACATGTTTTAATTGCGGAAAGCCTGGGCATTTTAAGAAAGATTGCAGAGCTCCAGATAAACAGGGGGGGACTCTCACTCTTTGCTCTAAGTGTGGCAAGGGTTATCATAGAGCTGACCAGTGTCGCTCTGTGAGGGATATAAAGGGCAGAATTCTTCCCCCACCTGATAGTCAATCAACTGATGTGCCAAAAAACGGGTCATCGGGCCCTCGGTCCCAGGGCCCTCAAAGATATGGGAACCGGTTTGTCAGGACCCAGGAAGCAGTCAGAGAGGCGACCCAGGAAGACCCACAAGGGTGGACCTGCGTGCCGCCTCCGACTTCCTATTAATGCCTCAAATGAGTATTCAGCCGGTGCCGGTGGAGCCTATACCATCCTTGCCCCTGGGAACCATGGGCCTTATTCTCGGCCGGGGTTCACTCACCTTGCAGGGCTTAGTAGTCCACCCTGGAGTTATGGATTGTCAACATTCCCCTGAAATACAGGTCCTGTGCTCAAGCCCTAAAGGCGTTTTTTCTATTAGTAAAGGAGATAGGATAGCTCAGCTGCTGCTCCTCCCTGATAATACCAGGGAGAAATCTGCAGGACCTGAGATAAAGAAAATGGGCTCCTCAGGAAATGATTCTGCCTATTTGGTTGTATCTTTAAATGATAGACCTAAGCTCTGCCTTAAGATCAACGGAAAAGAGTTTGAAGGCATCCTTGATACCGGAGCAGATAAAAGTATAATTTCTACACATTGGTGGCCCAAAGCATGGCCCACCACAGAGTCATCTCATTCATTACAGGGCCTAGGATATCAATCATGTCCCACTATAAGCTCCATTGCCTTGACGTGGGAATCCTCTGAAGGGCAGCAAGGGAAATTCATACCTTATGTGCTCCCACTCCCGGTTAACCTCTGGGGAAGGGATATTATGCAGCATTTGGGCCTTATTTTGTCCAATGAAAACGCCCCATCGGGAGGGTATTCAGCTAAAGCAAAAAATATCATGGCAAAGATGGGTTATAAAGAAGGAAAAGGGTTAGGACATCAAGAACAGGGAATGTCCAATAGTCCTACTATGTGTCAACTTTATGTGCAAGAAGCTCTTTTGCCAGTGAGGGAACAATTCCCCTCTTTAATTTTGCTCCTTTACATGGATGACATCCTCCTGTGCCATAAAGACCTTACCATGCTACAAAAGGCATATCCTTTTCTACTTAAAACTTTAAGTCAGTGGGGTTTACAGATAGCCACAGAAAAAGTCCAAATTTCTGATACAGGACAATTCTTGGGCTCTGTGGTGTCCCCAGATAAGATTGTGCCCCAAAAGGTAGAGATAAGAAGAGATCACCTCCATACCTTAAATGATTTTCAAAAGCTGTTGGGAGATATTAATTGGCTCAGACCTTTTTTAAAGATTCCTTCCGCTGAGTTAAGGCCTTTGTTTAGTATTTTAGAAGGAGATCCTCATATCTCCTCCCCTAGGACTCTTACTCTAGCTGCTAACCAGGCCTTACAAAAAGTGGAAAAGGCCTTACAGAATGCACAATTACAACGTATTGAGGATTCGCAACCTTTCAGTTTGTGTGTCTTTAAGACAGCACAATTGCCAACTGCAGTTTTGTGGCAGAATGGGCCATTGTTGTGGATCCATCCAAACGTATCCCCAGCTAAAATAATAGATTGGTATCCTGATGCAATTGCACAGCTTGCCCTTAAAGGTCTAAAAGCAGCAATCACCCACTTTGGGCAAAGTCCATATCTTTTAATTGTACCTTATACCGCTGCACAGGTTCAAACCTTGGCAGCCACATCTAATGATTGGGCAGTTTTAGTTACCTCCTTTTCAGGACAAATAGATAACCATTATCCAAAACATCCAATCTTACAGTTTGCCCAAAATCAATCTGTTGTTTTTCCACAAATAACAGTAAGAAACCCACTTAAAAATGGGATTGTGGTATATACTGATGGATCAAAAACTGGCATAGGTGCCTATGTGGCTAATGGTAAAGTGGTATCCAAACAATATAATGAAAATTCACCTCAAGTGGTAGAATGTTTAGTGGTCTTAGAAGTTTTAAAAACCTTTTTAGAACCCCTTAATATTGTGTCAGATTCCTGTTATGTGGTTAATGCAGTAAATCTTTTAGAAGTGGCTGGAGTGATTAAGCCTTCCAGTAGAGTTGCCAATATTTTTCAGCAGATACAATTAGTTTTGTTATCTAGAAGATTTCCTGTTTATATTACTCATGTTAGAGCCCATTCAGGCCTACCTGGCCCCATGGCTCTGGGAAATGATTTGGCAGATAAGGCCACTAAAGTGGTGGCTGCTGCCCTATCATCCCCGGTAGAGGCTGCAAAAAATTTTCATAACAATTTTCATGTGACGGCTGAAACATTACGCAGTCGTTTCTCCCTGACAAGAAAAGAAGCCCGTGACATTGTTACTCAATGTCAAAGCTGCTGTGAGTTCTTGCCAGTTCCTCATGTGGGAATTAACCCACGCGGTATTCGACCTCTACAGGTCTGGCAAATGGATGTTACACATGTTTCTTCCTTTGGAAAACTTCAATATCTCCATGTGTCCATTGACACATGTTCTGGCATCATGTTTGCTTCTCCGTTAACTGGAGAAAAAGCCTCACATGTGATTCAACATTGTCTTGAGGCATGGAGTGCTTGGGGGAAACCCAGACTCCTTAAGACTGATAATGGACCAGCTTATACGTCTCAAAAATTCCAACAGTTCTGCCGTCAGATGGACGTGACCCACCTGACTGGACTTCCATACAACCCTCAAGGACAGGGTATTGTTGAGCGTGCGCATCGCACCCTCAAAGCCTATCTTATAAAACAAAAGAGGGGAATTGAAGAGACTGTACCCCGAGCACCAAGAGTGTCTGTGTCTTTGGCACTCTTTACACTCAATTTTTTAAATATTGATGCTCATGGCCATACTGCGGCTGAACGTCATTGTACAGAGCCAGATAGGCCCAATGAGATGGTTAAATGGAAAAATGTCCTTGATAATAAATGGTATGGCCCGGATCCTATTTTGATAAGATCCAGGGGAGCTATCTGTGTTTTCCCACAGAATGAAGACAACCCATTTTGGATACCAGAAAGACTCACCCGAAAAATCCAGACTGACCAAGGGAATACTAATGTCCCTCGTCTTGGTGATGTCCAGGGCGTCAATAATAAAAAGAGAGCAGCGTTGGGGGATAATGTCGACATTTCCACTCCCAATGACGGTGATGTATAATGCTCAAGTATTCTCCTGCCTTTTTACACTAACTAGGAACTGGGTTTAGCCTTGATTCAGACAGCCTTGGCTCTGTCTGGACAGGTCCAGACGACTGACACCATTAACACTTTGTCAGCCTCAGTGACTACAGTCATAGATAAACAGGCCTCAGCTAATGTCAAGATACAGAGAGGTCTCATGCTGGTTAATCAACTCATAGATCTTGTCCAGATACAACTAGATGTATTATGACAAATAACTCAGCAGGGATGTGAACAAAAGTTTCCGGGATTGTGTGTTATTTCCATTCAGTATGTTAAATTTACTAGGGCAGCTAATTTGTCAAAAAGTCTTTTTCAGTATATGTTACAGAATTGGATGGCTGAATTTGAACAGATCCTTCGGGAATTGAGACTTCAGGTCAACTCCACGCGCTTGGACCTGTCGCTGACCAAAGGATTACCCAATTGGATCTCCTCAGCATTTTCCTTCTTTAAAAAATTGGGTGGGATTAATATTATTTGGAGATACACTTTGCTGTGGATTAGTGTTGCTTCTTTGATTGGTCTGTAAGCTTAAGGCCCAAACTAGGAGAGACAAGGTGGTTATTGCCCAGGCGCTTGCAGGACTAGAACATGGAGCTCCCCCTGATATATGGTTATCTATGCTTAGGCAATAGGTCGCTGGCCACTCAGCTCTTACATCTCACGAGGCTAGACTCATTGCACGGGATAGAGTGAGTGTGCTTCAGCAGCCCGAGAGAGTTGCACGGCTAAGCACTGCAATGGAAAGGCTCTGCGGCATATATGAGCCTATTCTAGGGAGACATGTCATCTTTCATGAAGGTTCAGTGTCCTAGTTCCCTTCCCCCAGGCAAAACGACACGGGAGCAGGTCAGGGTTGCTCTGGGTAAAAGCCTGTGAGCCTAAGAGCTAATCCTGTACATGGCTCCTTTACCTACACACTGGGGATTTGACCTCTATCTCCACTCTCATTAATATGGGTGGCCTATTTGCTCTTATTAAAAGGAAAGGGGGAGATGTTGGGAGCCGCGCCCACATTCGCCGTTACAAGATGGCGCTGACAGCTGTGTTCTAAGTGGTAAACAAATAATCTGCGCATATGCCGAGGGTGGTTCTCTACTCCATGTGCTCTGCCTTCCCCGTGACGTCAACTCGGCCGATGGGCTGCAGCCAATCAGGGAGTGACACGTCCTAGGCGAAATATAACTCTCCTAAAAAAGGGACGGGGTTTCGTTTTCTCTCTCTCTTGCTTCTTGCACTCTGGCTCCTGAAGATGTAAGCAATAAAGCTTTGCCGCAGAAGATTCTGGTCTGTTGCGTCTTTCCTGGCCGGTCGTGAGAACGCGTCTAATAACAGACACCGCCCTTTGTCTGGATAAGACTTAGCCATACCCGGTGAAACAAAGTTTCTCTCCATCCAGATGGCTACATCAGCGCTAAGAGCACCCTGTCCTCGCTTCTCTGGCCCTTTTGTTCTGGTTCCTGTTGCAGAGGGTCCAGCATTTCTGTAAGCTTTCCGCTTTATGTGGGTCTTCCCCACTCCTAGCTTCTGGAAGAAAGGGACTTCAAAGGGCAACCAGAAAGGAAGAGAACATGGGCTACTGCTCCGGTGCCCATCACTGCCCTTCCGGCTGGGAAAAGCAAACTTTACTCCTTTAAGCACAGAGTGTTCAATCTGTAAGTGAAATCTATTGGGCCTTAGTGAAGGTCATTAATGAACACCCCAGTAAATAGCCTATGATAGTAAGCAGGAAGATTTGATGAGTGTTCACACCACCCACAGATTCAATATAATGCATATCAAAATGCCAATGACATAAACAGAACAAAACAATGCTTTCAAGTACATAGACCCACAAAAGACACTCCCAAGATCCGCTAAAGTTTACCTTAACTGAGGTGGGAGGAGTCACTCTGAATACGGGTGGCACTGTTGCATTGGTCTCAGATCACAGATCAAAATACAGAGAAGGGAGCCGGCATGAGCATTCATTGATCACTACTCCTTTTCTAGAGACTCTGTGTGACCAGACATCTCAAGTTCTTGACACCACGATGTTCCTCACCATGATGACCTGTACCCATGAATTATGAACGGAAACAAACCCTTTCTTAAGGGGCTTTTGCCAGGCGCTGTGTCACTGCAACAGGAAAAGCCGCTAACACAACGGTCTTGAGCAGGAACAATTGGAGAAACCACACTTCCAGCCTTCATATTAGATGACAAAGGTACAGGAATTAAAACAGCAACGCCCACGGTGGTACGAATAGCGGTCCTAGAACTCAGGAAGCCGAAGTATGGTGAACATGAGTTTGAAGCCAGCCTGGGTCCCAAACCCAGATCCAATTTAGACCTTATCTCAAAACCAACCAAACAAAGATTATAAGAACAAACAGTAAGTAAACAAAAGGAATAAAGAGAAAGGGAATATAAAGGAACAAAACCAGATAGGATAGAGAAACAGGAAATCATGCCCACATGTGCATAAAGGGGTTTAACACAGATAACAGGGGAAGGGTATATCTACAATAAACAGGAGAGGGGAACTAGATATTCAGATGGGAAAAAACATGAAACTAGACCCTTTTCCTTTCCCTTCCTTCCTTCCTTCCTTCCTTCCTTCCTTCCTTCCTCCCTCCCTCCCTCCCTCCCTCCCTCCCTTCCTTCCTTTTTCCCCCCTCCCCCTCCTCCGCCCCCCCTCTCTGTCTCTCTCCCTCCCTCCCTGCCTCTCTCACTGCAGGGCCTCTCTACATAGCCCTGGCTATCCTGGAGCTGTCTATGGAGACCAGGCTGGCCTCACACTCACAGAGGTCTCCCTGGAAACTGGAGCCACCCATGCACCTAGAACGCTGGTGGGTGCCGGGGTGGGCAACGGGACCCTTCCTTCCAAAATTTTGTCATGCAAACTGACAGTGCCTCCTGATTGACTGATCCAGGTGCCTACTTTGGTCTGGGCCCCGTTGAGTTCCCCTACCATCTATAGGGAAATTTTAAAAAATAAATTCCCTGTGTTTTCCCTTCTTCAGAGGCAGACATTTAAGAAGGTCACTGGCCAACCACAGAGATAACAGAACAGAAACTTCAGTGACCACAAAAAACAAGAACACACAGTGACAGATATCAGTTAGCAAGGTCACAATATACATCAGCCCCAATAACAACAACAACAACAACAACAACAACAAATCAACAGATTTCCAAATAGTAGGAAAGTAGGATTTCCAGACTCACCATGTAAGAGTCTTAAAATTAAAAGTCTTATATGTTTTCTTTCTAGCTAAGATGCTAAAATTATGACAAATTGTGAAAGAAATATGGTCTTTCTGTGAGGAAACCAAAGACCAGAAAATCCTCAAATGGCATCAACTTTATCTAATAATAATAACAACGACAGCAGCAGCAGCAGCAACAACAACAACTAGACCCTTCCCCAGGGAGTCAGGATACAGAGGGGACATTTCAGACAGACACAAAAGAATAAGAAAAAGAAGATGGCAGGGAAGTTTTCCTTTCCTTTCCTCTCTCCTTTGCTTAACAATATTTCTCAGTACTTTGGTTATCAAAGTCATTAGAGTTTACAAGGTATGAATGTAAAGCACTCAGAATCGCTCCCGTGCTTATGAAAATCCCAATATTAGCTTTTAATAATATTATTATTATCATCTAAATACACTCTGAGGCACAAGCCAAGTTCTATTGATGTCTTTCTAGGACAAAGACAGTTTAACCAATATTTTAGTGAATTAAAAAAACAAAACAAAACAATGCTCTATCAAAGTAACAATGCAATTCATAATTAAACTCTCTCTTCTAAACCAGAATTAGAGAGTTTGTATTTCTGTCATTGTTATTGATACAGGATATCAGTATCGGAACATAAAACCCCATGTAAGAAGCCATGCTTGGTGCCATGCTTGTAATAAATCATCGTCGTCATCGTCATCATCATCATCACCATCGTTGTCACCATCACCATCCTCATAATCACCATCATCATCCCTGGAGCATGCTGGTTAGACAGCCTAGCCTACCTGACAAGCTTCCGGTCAACAAGACATCCTGGCTGAAAAAATAAAAAGAGGACTGGAGAGATGGCTCAGCCACGCCCTTGTAGAGGATCCAGATTTGGTGGTTGCTCATGGCTGTCTTTTACTAGTTTCAGAGGACCTAATATCTTCTTCTGGCTTCCTCAAGCACTGTAAAACATAGTGCCCGTACATACATTCAACAAAACACACATGCACGTAAGATAAAGGCAAATCTTTCCAAAAGTTCAAGTGGACAGCACCCAAGAAGCAGCATTGCAGTTGCCCTCTGACCTCGACATGCATACAGTCTGCACACACACACAAGCAGGCATACTCACATGTGTGCACTTGCACACACAAACACACACTGAGACACACACAACCCAGAGCATTCACGCAGGCTGTGTGGTGGCACACTGAAGTGTGGGAAGGACGGGGCAAGAGCAAGGTTTGTAGTAATTCCAAGCCCCTTTGGTTGGGTAATCTTTTGCTGAATTAGTTTATTCATGTTGCGTCTTCTGTCCTAGTGCTAAAACTCTGCAAGCAACCTTAGACCCCTAGGTTGTTTTGTACCCCGGTCTTCTCCTCGGGCCAGAGACACAGAAGCTAAAACCAGCTCAAAGGCTCCTGATAACATTGGTAGGCAGTTGCTCTATCACAACTATTTCAAACCAAATTTTGAAGTAGTACATTTGCCTCTGTGTTCAATCCACTGTCTGTATCTAGACGATTTTTAAGTTCTCTCTCTTCCCAGGATGACCTAGCTAAATTGCTGTCCAGGGCAGAAGACAAGCCACTGTCCTCCAACCAGACATCGGAGTTCAGTCTTGGTTAAAACAAGTCAGTCGTCATCTCTGTGTTTCCATCGGGTGCGGGCAGGAGTGCACACTTCACGGGGCTGTGATGAGACTGAACTGAGGTAGGGGCCTGACAGACTCAAAACACCATCCAGACTGGGAGTAGCCAAGATATCTTTCTTCAAAACAGAATCTCCCAACATTCCTTTTGGCCAATAACTTCATCTACATTAGCTATGAAATAGCAAACACACCCCAGGTAGAGATTTGACTCAGTGGCAGCAAGCATGGGACCACAAGGCCCTGAGTTTGATCCTCAGAAACCCGCACCACCACACATACACACTAACACACACACACACACACACACACACACACACACACAGACACAAATTATCTTGATAGCACATTAGCTAGAAGAAGAGGCAGGACCTAGATGAGCTGCGAGTTCCAAGTTCTCTAAGGTTCCAGAAAACCTGTCTAGCAACTTAAAATGAGCCTATGTGACTCTCCTAGAGAGACAGCCATGTGGCTGGCTACTCTTCCTCTGTTTGCTTCTAAACCCGATCTATCCAAGGAAGCATAGGATTGTGGTTAGGGCCTGACATGAGCAAGCCACCTTCAGTGTCCCTAGTTGGATTCTCACCATGCACCAAGAAATCTTCAATGTTGAAGGAGTCCTAACAGGACCTAATGTGTTACCAACCTGTCTCCTATGTTAACCCAAGATGACTATCCTTATAGTGGGGGCTTGCCTCTCTTTACATGTATTACAAAATGTACCCCGGCTCTGAGCCTGCCCTGCAGTCATTTAAGGTGATCAAGGAGACCTGAGGGCACCCCTCTCACAGTAGTCAGTGAGAAGCCTGCATCCTGGAGCAACTGTACCCACAGCCTGCACCTGAGAGCTTTGGGTGAATTCCTTAATACCAGACAACAAGTCACCCAAGAAGCACAGGGTCTTCCCATTGCAGCCACCAGACTTTTAAAAATAGGATGCGAGAAACTATTTTCCGTGTCATGACTCCAGGGATGTTAACTGTTGGAAGTGCTTTCCCCCTTCTCCTTGGGTGACAACTCCATGAGAGCACAGGGGATCAGGGCTCCACTGCGTTTGCATCCTAAGCACCAATTCCACAAACTGCCCAAGAATCAATCGTTGATTCGATACACAAGTGGACTTCATTTTTTCAATATCTACTGATGTCTACAACTTTCAAACTAGGAATGGGCTTCCTGGCCCTCAAAGAGGCCGAAGTCAGTCAGGGAGACCACTGAGACCTTATCTAACTCTTTTTCAAACTGATTATTTAAGAAATCTTATATATATACACACACACACACACACACACATGATCAAGAATAACTGAAAACCAACAACACCACCAAGGAGGTTTATGAAACTTTGCCCAATCTCAGGTGTAATGCATCCCATAATGCTTGCCTTGCTGTGCCCTGTGAGAAATGCTAACCTAACAGCTAATGCTTGCCCTCATGACAATGGAAGATCTGCTCTATTTCCCTGCTTAAAAACTAGGAGTAAAAGCACAACTAACAAACTCAATGTATTTCTGAGAGGGTTACATGGTTAATACAGGTACCACACTCATAATAGTGCCCGGCTCACAGTGGCCTCTTAAGAAATGTTAGTTATCATTACTTTCTATTATCAGTCACGGTCCTAGCTAACACTCAAGTATCTCAAATTAAATAAAAGCTCACTTGGTAATAGCACCCACAGAAGTATTCAACGGAGTAAGATGCACACACAACCCACCTCCTGGACAGAGAAACTTGCCCTCGGACCTTGAGATGCCTTCTAGAAGCCATGGAGAAATTCACAACATAACAGTACTGCCTGAAAATTATTTACTGGAATGTCCCTTTAAAACAGAAATAGATATCTACCAAACCCTAAAGTGAGTGCCAGAGAGAACTAAGCTGACAGCCTCACTAACATCTTCCTTAAGAACAAAACAATCCAGTGAAAACCAGAGAGCAATTTTTACCTTCTCTTCGGGCCAGATGGCGTGGTTCGAGGTCTGTAAGATCTAGGCTACTTTCGTGTGCTGAGAGCCCATGAGTCCACGGGAGCTTCGGATGATACTGCTTCAGTTAAAAATAATCGCCGAGAAACAAAAAGCAGAAGTATTTGCAAAATTGCTTCATTCACACCACCCCACCATGGGGCTTTTCCTGTTTCTCAGATCACCAATCTTTCAGCTGGGCAATTCCCCAGTGGGTGCCCTGATGACCGCCTGTCCTCAAGATCCCTGGCAAGGCGGTGTGCTCCCGTCCAGCCATTGTGGGAGACATACTATGCTTCCCACAAGAAAAGACATAACATCTACTCACATTCAAGAGCGCCAGGTCATCTTCCATCCCTTCCTTAGAAAATTAATCTAGTTTTGTTTACTCTGTGGTTGCAAGCTCACACAACCATACTAGGGCTTCCTGGCCAGACATTCAGTCCCTTCTATGTGAATTCCAAAAAAAGCAGAGATAGCCGGGGACTAAGAAAGGTTTTCCTGGTGTTTTGAAAAATAATGACTTTCTTTACCAAAGGAAGCAGGGGTGGGGCATCAAGTCCAGGAAAACAGATCAGAGACAAACCAGTCAATATCCTAGCATGGAGGAAGGGGATCAAGAGGCCCCAAACCCAACTAAAGAGCTATTGGTGTCTGCCAGACAATGATTTCTGAGGAAGGAGGTATTGGTTTTCCTTAAGGGTGTAGCTCATGTTAGATCAACTGCACTCCAGTGGATGGCCTCGTACCCCTGAGTATATGGGCCCCACAAACTGACTCAGTGGATGATTTTTTTAAAGGGGCACATGTTGGAAGGGTATGGGAAGTTGAAGTGTCAATCTGAGAGGAGCTAATTCTCAAAGGATAAGAATATAGTATTTATAAAACAGATTATAGGGACTCTCCTTAGAGCAGTGGGACAGGAGTCAATGCTGTTAATCACTGCTAGTTAATATTAAGCACTATTAATTCTACTGTGTATGGAGACTTCTGCCTGTAATCTCAGCACACTGGGAAAGACAGAGACGGAGGAGGCAGAGGAGGTAGAGGCAGGGGAGGCAGAGGCAGAGGCAGGACTTGGAATGTGGAACTGGCCTGGGCTGAACAGTGAGTTCTAAGCCAGCATGGGTTTAGTAGAGCCCCAACAAACAACAAAAAGAAGTGTTAGTTCTTTATTGAGCTTTTTAAAGTGCTAACTGCAAACACACTTTTATTGCATTTCATGAGTGATTAAAACTGACAAGGGCAAGCCACTTGACAAGTCTTCCGGGTATCCTTGAGTGTGGAACTGTCAGTTGGGCAGTCCCTTTCCTAGTGACTGGTTGCATGGCTCTGGTAGCCCAGATAGTAATGGACATTTTATAATCCCACTGAAGAAACTCCAGCAACTAGGAAACACCTCTATGTACCTAGGTGACAACATACCCCCCACCATGACCACTCCAGACATGTTTGTTGGCCTTAGAAAGCAATACCCAGAGGAAGACAAGCCTGGGTGAACTCTATGTGACCCTGAAGCCTCTTGTTACCCCAGACAGAGGAAGAGCAGTTCCTCACAAGCCCTGCAGAAGGCCTGTGATTGGTACACACAAAACCCTGCATGACCAGTACAAATACAAACCTTTTGCTGTTGTTATTGTTGTTGTTTTAAAGATTTATTTAATTCATATGAGTGTTTTATTTACCTGTATGTGGGGGTGCCATGTGAATGCAATGCCCACAGAGCCAAGAGGAGGACATAGGAGCCCCTGGAACTGCAAGTAGAAATGGCTGCTATCCAGCCATCCTGCCCTGGGGTGTTACAGGATAAGCCCCCCCATAAAAGACTTCCTCTAAGTGATCTTGCCTAAGCCACTAACCCAAAGAGCTGGCAGGAACAACACTGTAGCCATAGCAGCAACAAAGCCATTGACACACAGAGTAATGGCTACCTGTGCCCAGAGCTGTATATGTCATCTCCGAAACAGGTCTCCAAGAGGTGTGTTGTCCGTTCTTACAGAGAGGCAGCTGAGTTCTCAGAGGCTTAAAGGCTTAGAAAAAAAAAGCCACAGAGTAAGTAGAATGAAGATGTAAGTGGAACTCAGATCTTTAAAGCCTGAACAGAACACGGTTTAGATTTTAGCAAAAGAGAAAAAAAGAAAGAAAAAAAAGAAAAGAAAAAAAAGAGAAGGGAAGGGAAGGGAAGGGAAGGGAAGGGAAGGGAAGGGAAGGGAAGGGAAGGGAGAAAGAAAGAAAGAAAGAAAGAAAGAAAGGAAGGAAGGAAGGAAGGAAGGAAGGAAGGAAGGAAGAAAGAAAGAAAGACGGAAAGGGAAAGGAAAAGGAAAAGGAAAAGAAAAAGAAAAAGAAAAAAATTCCTTCCAGAGCCAGCCAACAGGCTTGTTTGTTTTCAGCATCTTTTTAGTGCAGGTGGGGGAGGGGATTCAAAGGTAAATACGGAAGTCATCAATACCCTGAACCACAGAATTATGTAAGCTTCTGACTTTTCAGTAACAAAGGTTTTAATTACGCAATTACTCACAGCTAGCTCCTCTTGTATATTACAGTAAATAACTAGCTCAGATTTAAAAAAAAAAAAAACCCTAATAATTTTAGCACACACATACAGAACCCAAAACCAAAATACCACAGGGGGTAAAAATAGATGAATTAGATTTCAACAAAATTAAAAACTTTGGTGCAAAGGACACAATAATGGTGATTTCAATGGTCAACCTCATTGGACTAAAGACCACAGAAGGCATGAATTAGTGAGGTACATCACTGGGTGTCTCCAGAGGGGATCAACTGAGGAATGTAAGACCTACCTTGAATGCGGGCAACCCCCTCCTACAGTCTGAGTTCCTGGACAGACTACAAAATGGGAAGCAGAAAGCCAGCTGGGCACCACATGGGTAACTCTCCTCTCTTGCTTCCTTTTCTGCCGGCATGTGAGCACAGCCTTGAACAACCACCTCTTCCAAGCCATGATTTCCCCCTTGATCCACAATCCAAACCAATACCCCCTCTCTCCTCGTGCAGCTTCCTGTCAGCTACTTGGTCACATCAATGATACAGACATCACACAGTGTTGAGAAAGGTCACCGATAAAAGTCCTGTCAACAAAGTGGAACCGTCACGCACAGACTAAGATGAAATATTTGCAAATCACGGCGCTAACAGGGCACTTGCCTCTGTATTTAAAAACTCCTATAGTCTCAACGATGAAAAGGCTGCTGACTGCACATGCTTTTACGTGGGTACGGGCTCATTTCTCATGGCTCTGTACCTGATAGAGTGTGGGGATGTGTGGCAATTTTAAGTTTAGCATTTTGAGGATGTACTAAGCTCTTTCCCACAGTGCTCTTACTAATTGACATCCTGAGCAGCATCACAGGGTGGCTCCAATTTCTCCGCATCCCCGACTGCACTTCTATCTGTATTTTATCTGCGCACGTGCTTCAGATTGCATTTCTCTAATCTTGAGTAATGCTCATCTGATTTCCATGTGTTTATTTATCTACTACTTGTCTTGGAAGACATGCCTCCTTGGTTCCTTGCCTGTTTCTAATGGTTATAGCAGTCATTCACATCTTCTGATAGAAGTTCTTTGTGACTTATATGAGCACATAATTTCATCTGTTTTGATTCTGACCACACACACATACCACATATATGTACAAATCACACATACATTTAGAGGTACAGAGACCTGGACATGGTGTAAGAACTAAATATGCAGATTTCTTTCTTTATGGGCAGAAAGAGTGAGGAAAGGGAAGAAGCAAAATTCAGAATGATACCAAGGACAAACCTTGGGGGAAACCCAGTAAGATAAAAATAGCAAGCTTTCAAAAGATGCTCGTCGTTAACATTGTCATTGATTGATTATCATACTGATTATAAAGCCTGGTACCTTAAGAGGGGAATTCTGTAGGATAGATAACAGAGCCTTGACTAAAGACTGTAGGAGTCAAAAAAGAGACAGGATTTTGGCCAACTGAAGACTTGGCAAGTGTCAACAGCACAATGCAGGTGCTAAGCATTGTCAGCCAGATAGTTCTTGTCCACATGAAAGGGGCTGGCAGGCCCAGCGACTCTGTCAGACCAGATCATACCTGTACATTGGAGATGAGCACAAAACACCATAATCTGAAGAAATGTCCAGACTAGCTCTACACCTAGAATCCAAGTTAAATATGAACCACTTGACAGAACAGGAGGCACCAATCGAAGGGAAGGCTTAAGGTGTAACGGTGGGAACTTGCTGTCTAAAGGTGGCCACTAGGCAACTTTCTGCAGTGCCAGCTGTGTCTAGACATGAAGCACACAGATGCACAATTCTAAAAAAAAAAAATAATCCCTGACTTTATAAGGAATGGTTTTTGATGGGTAAATCACACATCGATAAAGTTCTTTTTCATGAAAACAGTGGGGTGGGTTGACTGGGCAGACCTTAGGGTGTCACGCAAGTAAGGACTACAGCAACGCTTATAAAAGACATCATTTCATGGGGTCTGGCTTACAGTTCAGAGGTTTAGTCTAGTATCATCATATCAGGAAACATGGCCATATCCAGACAGACACGGTGCTGGAGGAGATGCTGAGAGGTCTACATCTTGATCCACAGGTAGCAGAAAAGGACTGTCTTCCACACTTGCCCAATATGGGCACAGCTAGAGTATATACATACGACCTCAAAGTCTACCTTCACAGTGACACACTTCCTCCTACAAGGCCACGTCTACTCCAAACAAGGCCACACCTCCTAATAGTGCCACTCCCTATGGGCCAGGCATTCAAAAGGGTGAGTCTATAGTGGGTAAACTTAGTCAAACCACCACACCATTCATTATGCAGACATGTGCTGGGAGAGGCTTCAACCCCAAGGCCTTTCTACCATCCTGGTGACCCACAGTTATGCTCAGAATTATAAACTTACTGCAGTTGCTGATGGATGGAACCTAAGCCTTCCCAGCTAAAGAAAGCTTTAACAGTCAAGCCCGTGGGCCAATTTTTGAGGTGTATTAAGGTTTAGAGTTTATTTCACATAAATATTATTTTATTTATGGAGCCTGTAATTAAATTTCCACCCTTTAGCGATATCGCATGATTGGGGCACCTTAAATGTATTTTGGCTTTGGCTAGTCCATAATGATACAGGCATACAGGAGGCAGGCCCAGCTGGGGATGGGTGGTATTAAAACTACCCAGATTTCTTTCTTTTTAAAGCAGGGGAGGGGGGAGGGAATATGCGTATATGTGGTATGTGTGTGTGTGCACACATGCGTTTTGATGTGTGCATATGTGTGATGTATATGAGTATCATGAGTCTGAGACCAATTTAGTTATATGGTGCATTCCAGGCTAACCTGAGCTACAGGGACATGTCTTAAAAACAAACAAACAAGAAAACAAAAACAAACACGAATAAAAATCCACTTCAGTTTTTCCTAACTTAAAGCTCTGAGTAGTTCATCTTTCTAAAGGTCTTGGAGACAGTTAACTCTACCCTTGTCAAATACCCAGGTCTCTGCTGTCTAGCTGGCCTGGAACGTGTTAGAGAGTTACTACACACAGCAGAGCTGTTTAAGCTTGCAGACCATTTGGCAGGTGGTAAGTACTCAACAAATGCTGATGTTATTGTTTTTATTGCCAACCCATCACTAACACCATCTCAATGACCCTAGGTCCCTCCGGGGGTTGATACGGGGACATACTTCCTAGCCAGTGAGTGTTTCATTACCGTTATACTCCATTCAGCTCACTACCCACTCAGCCAAGTGTCTTTCAAACCTTCATTTAAGATCATCTTAGGCACTTATGCTTTGAAATTAGGTCTGCCGGTCATTTCTCTGGACAGAAAGACAGTTGGCTACTCTCTGGCTAAAGCAAGAAACATTCAAGATCAACAATAGCAGGAAGTTTTAAATAGATACATTGTTGTTTGTTTCTAGGAAGACTGGACCAAGATAAACACAGCAGCCAGCATCTCCGGGGAGGCCTGGCGAACAGGGAAACTGAAGAAAAATAAGGCCATCTGCAGGAAGAGCTGGCACCGGACCACAGCTACCAGGCCCTGCTGCAGAGCAGCGTTACTTCAGAACCCAGCAAAGCCCTGCAGAACGCTTTGGCTATTTCCTGGGAACAGCCGATACCCAACCAAGTTCAAAATACCCTCTTCTTTTATGTGAAAAGGGAGGGGAAATTGCACAGGTAGAATCTATTCTGAAAGGCACACATCTTCTGGTTCTGTCCGTGTTTTCTGGGTGGTGGTTTCAGGGACATGGCCCGGGATAAGGTGGCTATTAAGCTAGGCAGATGCTTCATCAGTGATGCCAGGAAAAACACACTCACCTTTGACCTGGCAGGCCCACCACTTGCCCACCTGCCTACACTGCAGCTAAAGGACCCTCCGCCCCAGCACATCCTTCTAGCAACCCATCATGCTTAGCAGGAAGCCCAAGTGCCTGCCTCAGGGAGGGACACACATGCAGTTCCTGTACTTGCTGGTGAGCCACAAAATGCATAACTTCAGAATTCAAGGGAATTCAGGGGACTTAACGCTCTGAGGAAAATCTATCTTGATATTCAAGAAGACAGTACCACAGCTGTAGTGGTTTTCCTGGGCACCCCCACCCTTTCCTGAACAGCACAAGGGAAAAAGCAATGCCCAGGCCCATGTGATCTGTTGCGCTGAGTGTAAATACCCCTGGAAACCAACCAGACAACAATGGGCCATTCATTCTGGCCTGTCTCCACTGTTGTTCAGTAAAGTCACAGAACTTTAGAGCCGAGAAGCGAAGACCAGCAGAGGCCTAGTGGTGTCATTGTTCACCGAAGGTCACCAGTAGGAAAAGTGATCACACCAGGACTTACACACCAAACTGGAAAACACCATTGCTCTGGGAGTGCAAGCAACCCCTGTGCGTGGAAGAGAAATGCCCCACTCGATAGTAAAGGGCCCTGAGGAAGTACCACGTGGAGAGGATCTGCTTCGCTCTGAGCTGAAACCCAAGCTCTGCCCTTTACCAGGTTAGCTTGCCCTTTACCAGGGTGGCATCAGGAAAGGATTCCCAGCCTCAGTTTTCTCATTCATAAAAGGGGCTTATAACATCACCGGTCCTGTAGTGTGTTTTCAGGATGAAGTGCACCCATGAAGAGGGCTTCCACGGAACTCATCACCAACATTAACCAGAAATCAGGAATAGCAGTGAAATATTGGGTATTTCTGTGACCCAAGGGAAAGGGGGTTGCTGATGAGCTAATGTCATCAGAAAGATGGATGGAGCCTTGATTTTTTAACAAGGCCTCTATGAGCTTGGCCAATAGGCTAGTCTATGGAGTATTTTTCTTGATAGCTGATGGATGTGGGAGATGCCAGCTCTGGACAGAGAGTACTGGGATATATAAGAAAGCAAGCCGAGCATGCCATGGAGTGCAAGCCATAAGCAAGGCTCCTCCATGGCCTCTGTCTCTGGGTTCCTGCCCTGGTTCCCTTGATAACAGAATGCAAGCCGTGAGCCAGATAAACTCTTTCCTCACCTAGGTTGGTTTGGGTTGGGTTTTTATTTAATGAGAGCAGAAGAGAAGCCTAATTAGGCCAGGTGGGTTGCCCATTACATAGCAGAGCATTATTTAACATCATGGAGTTGATAGGCCTGCCAAAGGTCAGATTAACAGTGGTTAGAGAAGAAGAAACATCCAAGCAGGAATACATCATAAATATTAAACATGTATGACTCTACCTGCATCAAATGATCCTACACAAACTCATACACACACACACACACACACACACACACACACACACACACACACACACCACAGGCCTCAGGAAGAAAGTGGAAGAAAATGCAAACAATATTGAGTAATTTCCTAGGTAGTGGATTTATAACTGACCAGCTCCAACTTCTCTGCTATTTTGTTGTTGTTGTTGTTGTTGTTGTTGTATCCCGAATTTTACATAGACAAGTGGAATAAATGTTCTGAAGTGTGTTTGTCAAGGAGAAATCTGATGTCAGTCTGGTCTCCAATGGCTAAGGCCCTATTACAGAGGTGTAACAATGAGGAAGAGCCTGGCCCCCAGAAGCAAGGCCTGAGGTAACCAGCCACTGGGAACCATCTTGTGTGGGAGGAAGCAAGCGCTGGAGTCAGTTGGGAGGAGCTTCAAGCCACCAGATACCTGTGAAAGAAGATGCTTAGAAGTAGCAGGTCAGAAAGGATCTCTGAAACATGCATTTCAAAACGGAAAGAGAGCTAGTGATGGTTTGAGCAGTTCCCAGTTTAATCCAAGAGAGAGAGAGAGAGAGAGAGAGAGAGAGAGAGAGAGAGAGAGAGAGAGAGAGAGAGAGAGAGATTGAAAGAGAGAGAGCAGGATCCTGGAGAAAACGAGTCAGCTGCCTCCTATCTCCTGCTGGCTTTGATGAAAAGAGAGGGTCTCAGAAAACGGAAAAGCTAGAGATGAAAAGGAACCGAGGGCCCCACAGTGGTCAGGGTCAGAAGCCCCACGGAGCCACCGGTGCTCTGCCTTCTGAGTCTGAGACTATTCTCTGACCCAAGCTAGGACTCACATTTCCTACTTTGGGCATCTAGCAGTGAGAAACAGAGTGGATAATTCTGGACTCACTGCCAGGACAAGACAGAGTCGAGACAGAGAAGCCCCACTGGGTCTCAGAAGATGGCGTCAACCTGGCATCGCTCTCTACAAATCTTCTTTCCTTGTCTTTAGTTCCCACCTCTCCGTTTTGCCTTCCCAGCCTTCCTCTTGCTATGGCTGGGGTATGGTTTATCCCTGGGGGGTTCCTGTGAATGCTTGTTCCTGGTGTGGTGATGTCAGAGGTCACGGTGGGACCTCTTAGAGGTGGGTGCTTACGGCAAGTAAACCAAGTCGTTGTCTCTGCTTTTAGAAATAACGTAGTTCTTATTAGAAAATTGTTATTAACAGAGAAAGCCTGACTTTAGCCTGCTCTTTGGTTCTCGGCCTCATGCTTTCTTCCATGAGCACCTCGGTACCATCTGCCCTTGGCTGCGAGTACCCCAAGGTGGAGGGTCTCCGGGGCTGATGCTACGCTGTTCGGACTTTCAAGCTTCTTAAACTGTGAGCTTCATAACCATCTCTTTATAAAGTGCCCAAGTGCCCAGCCTGGGATATTTTGCTATATCAGTGGCAAATAAAGAAGAGACAGGCCTTAAGCCATGAGCGGTCTCAGGGTCCTCTGGTCTCCTGTAGAGAGCCCTACTCTCCTCAGACCCAGCTGGTGATTGGCTGATTCCTGCAGCACTTCAGCATCTTCCTGCAGCACCCTTCCCGCCTTTTCTTGAGCAGCATGGGGGTGGGGGGTGGGGGCGGGGGGGTGGGGGGGAGGCTCCTTCAGCATGTAAAGAGTAGGCCAGATCACTCACCCAGCTGACCCATCCTGTGCATCCGGAAAATGGGACTGAAAGAGGCCTCTGTGTGGGGGCCTGTCAGAGACTAATGTGATGAAGAGCCTTCCCAACAGCAAGGCACGGTAGGGCTGCTAAAATGAGGCTTTTATCCTCGTGCCAGGCAAAGTGCTGGGGCAGCCACCTGGCAACCATAGAGAAAGGCCAGGTGGGTGAAGGATGCTCAGCCCCGCCCCCAAGCTTGTCTTACTCTCCGGGGCTTATGCCAGCGTCTGCCTCAGGAGGACAGTCGTGTCAGAGACATGGATCCTATTCGTTTATACCACCGTCGGCTATTTGCTTAGCCCAAATGCACTCCTCCTGGTCTGTTCCCCATGTTTGTTCTTTAAAGTGTTAAGAGTCACTTTAGAATTTAGTAAAATGTTACTAAATTTAGTTACATTGCCAATATGGCCGTGGCTCATGCTTTACATGCCTACAGGGATACAGATAAAAATAGGCACACACATAAGATATATACAGATGATTCTCTGTTCATAATGGGGTCATGAACTGATTAACCCATTATGAGGTGATGGTGCATTTAATAACAACTGACCTAACCAGCATCAAATCTTAGCTCAGCACCCCTTCCATGTACCAGAACACTCACATTAGCCTATACTTGGGAAAAGCCACAATACCCATTTATAATGAAGGGGCTCATTGAAAAAAAGGATTCTAAAAAAAAAATATATATATATATGTCAACACAGAAGACTACAGAGTACCCTTAATTATCCTCATGATCAACTGGCTGTCCCGAATACTATTAGTTGCCTACTCAGGGATCCCCACATTTCTGTCTCCCCAGCACTGGAAGTACAGGCCTCCCCCACCACGTCCAGCACGTAGGTGAGGATCGAACTTGGGTCCTTGTGCTTGTGTGGCAGGCACTTTAATGACTGAGCCACCATGCAGCCTCGGAGACAATGTTGTTCCAGTGTCCATTTAATACCCCACCAGCTGTTTCAGGAGGAGCCCTCTCATCAGCAAAGGAAAAGAATGCCAACCCGTCTTTGCTTTGGGCTAAACTGAGGCCATTTTGTTTCTGTATAAGCAACGTTTGTCATAATTCTGGCCAGTAAGACATGAGAAGATTGTCCTTATAAGAGACCCATTTTTCTCCACTCTAGATACAATGATTCGATGAAGGATGTGATGTGTGGAGCTCATGCAGCCATGTTGTGGATAGCAGGCACTAAGCTGAGGTTACCAGCCCACCGTCAAGGTTGACAAGAAAATAAAGAAGCTTCGTGTTCTGTGATCCTGCAGAACTTCAGAATTCTCCAAAACACCCCACATAAGGACAAACCTCAATCTCTTGTTTAAACTGGTTTTATCCAGAGCTTCTCTTCCTTGAAACCAAAGGACAAAGGCCTTTTAAATCTTTTCCTACCAACTGGACTTGCAGGAAGATCCCATCGCTAGAGCCCTTCTGCGGCCCCTGTGTGGGCTTGCATAAAATCTCAAGGTAATTTGGAGAAAAATGTAAAAGATTGAATATTCTAACAGCAAGAAATGTGAGGTGACGTTCCTTCATTCAAATGTTGGATGTGGGGGTGTCCTATGGATTTTGCAATGTTTCTACCCTCCTGGACAGCTCACTTCCCTGTCACAGTCAACAGGCTGTGCCTGGTGTATACTCCGATCAACAGCTCTCCTCATGAATAAACCCACAAGTGGCCTGAGGCCCTGATAATTCTGTGAGCATTATCTACATTTGCTACCCTTTACTGTCGTGTAATGGAATTATCACTAAAAAGCCAAATGTTTTCTTCCTACTATCGGCTATGTTCTTTTATTGTTTTTCTTTTTGAGCTACATAGGCTTATTTAGGTATTCAGATGTTACTCATAATGTTTACCATTTGATGACTTTATACACATATTTAATATATGTGACCACATATCTCCCTGACTTTCATTTTCTATTTTGCAATCTTTGCCTGGACTTTTCCATTTCCTCTTCTGTTGTAGGAACCACCTCACCAACTCCATGGTACTCTCCTCACTCTGCTACATAGCCCTGGCTGATCTGTTGTGTTGAACTTGGGCCTTGCTTGCTTGCTTGTTTTTCTTTCTTTTGACCAGAAACCACTTTGTGTCGTCAAATGGTGTCCTACTAAAAAAGTAAGAAAACTCTTTTTTTTTGTTTTGTTTTGTGTTTTTTGTTTCGAGACAGGGTTTCTCTGTGTAGCCCTGGCTGTCCTGGAACTCACTCTGCAGCCCAGGCTGACCTTGAACTCAGAAATTCACCTGCCTCTGCCTCTGCCTCCCAAGTGCTGGGATTAAAGGCGTGCGCCACCTCCTGCGGTTTCTGAACATTTCGGCATGTGTCTGCTACCTGTTTTCCACAGTGATGCTGCAGAGAAAGCGATCAGAGAACCTCACTAGTGCCCCGACAGCAAACGCACAGGGGTCTGGGTGGTCAGTTAGGGGGTCTCTGCTGGCCTTGGCTGGGGTTACTCACACCCTCACGTGACCACCAGTCTGGTGTCAGCTGATTGACTGTTGGATTTAGAGATCTTGGCCAGGAAATCCTGGGTCATGGCAGCTTTCCTTTGAGACTGTTTTCTCACGGCAATGGCGGGCAGGCAAAAGGACAGACAGAAGCATGCAGTGCCTGCTGAAGCCTCAACATGGAATGGCCAAACATCCTTTTTGACCGAATATTAAGCCACAATGGGTGAGGCTTGAAGGGTGAAGCCAGAAACCGGAGAGAAGTGGTACTGGTATCTATCTCTTCATCTTCAACCAGTCCTGTCTGCCTCCAGGACCAGGCATCCTTCTCCCCGCCCCCCCTGCCCCGCCCCGCCCCGCCCCGCCACCTCCAAGCACTTCCCATCCTGAGAGGCAGTGCTGCCCTTCTAAGCCCAATACGGAAGTGGCTGGACGTTCAAGTCAGAGTAGGGACCAAGAACTTCTCAGCAAGCTGCCAAGAATCTCCCAGGTGGAAACACCACAGCAGACCACAGAGGCCTGTGTGCGCATACCGTGGACGTCATCAGCAGGGAGTGACCACTGGGGAACATACTCCAGATATCTCTGCACTTAGTGGGTAAGAAACAGAAAAATAAAGGGCCGGACTGCGCAGAGTAGCAGTCACTGCGCATAGTAGCAGTCACCAGCAGCACAGCCCCCCAACCCCCGGAACTTTCATGTTTGTGCATTGGTCAAGTTAACTTGCAGGTGGGCTGTCTGAAAATCAGAAGGAAAGATAGCAGCAGAAAAACTTGAAACTCTGCCCTGGGAGAGGGGCGTTCCACCACGAAAGACGATCAAAGGCTGACAGAGAACTGTTATTCTGTCAAAACACCCCCACGAAGGGGAAACAACTATGTATATTTCTTAGGGCAGGGCAGCCTCACCTGTGATTGAAAAATGATTCAGGTCGATTTCAAGCAATTGAGTAAATTTTCTCGTGCTAGACGTTAGAGTGATTTCACTCGTTTTAGCTCTTTAAAAAAGATTTTCAGTTTAATTCCGCATGGATTGATTCATGCGTGTGCACCAGATTCATAAGCTACAAAATAATATGAAGTAAAAATCAATGTCCCAGCACCCCCCTCAGTCCCTCAGCCAGACTCCTCAGTGACACTCACCATTGACAGATAACCTATAGTTACACAGGGCACAAGCGCATCCTATACGTACACGGGACACAATATGCATGTATGGGTGTGTGTGCATACACAAACTTGCTAGTCTTTTGTTTGTTTGTTTTTTAGTTTTTCGAGACAGGGTTTCCCTGTATAGCCCTGGCTATCCTGGAACTCAGAAATCCGCCTGCCGCTGCCTCCCAAGTGCTGGGATTAAAGGCATGTGACACCACGCCCAGCCTTGCTAGTCTTTTAAAGCTAGTAAATACTACTATGCTAAAAAAATTTTTTCTTCACACCTCCCCAGATTCACACATTTTTATAGTGCTGGCTGGCATCAACACCAAAGCTTCACAGGCTCTTGGCAAGCACTTAGCCACCAAACCAGCAAACCTCTCCTGTTTCCTGCCTCTGGAGAGGCTATGCCGGCAGCTGCCGGGAATTTTTAAAAGGCTAAGTCATACTGTTTGTGGATAATCTATTATTCGATCAGTTCCTATAGGTGAGTGTCCAGTTAGCTCTTGGTATGTTGCTATTTCAGGTAAGCTATAAGCATATCTGCAGGATAAATTCCCGAAAGCAGAATCGGTCAGACGGGATAACTGCATCTGTACCATTAACATCGTCAGCCCAAAGCACCTTCCAGAGACCTGGACCACAGTCAACTATTTATCACTATAATCCACGGGCTAAACTTAACCCATGTTTCTTTTTGTTTTGTTTTTAACGTTTCTAGGGAAATGTTTAAAGAAATAAAAGAAGACTGACCTGGGATGTAGCTCAGTGTTAGATCACTGGCCTAGTGTATTCGAGGCTCTGGATACAGGGTGTCCTCATTTCAGATTGGGTGACAGATAACAAGGGGAGGTTTGATGGCAGCCACACTAAGCCAGAGCATGTCCCCAGCAATGATGTGGGACACCCATCTCCCACTTCCCTTCTCAGCTTTGTCTAACTTAAGACACAAAGCGATGCTTCAGGCTTTGTCTAAGCTGAAGGGAATGAGGCATCTATGATGCTGATATGGAGGTACCATGATTTCTCTGGGTGAAAATACAGCCAGTTCCGGGACACAAATATAAACTGACACTTGAATTTCTCGCCTCACAGTCACAAGTGGAAAGAAAAGGCTAAAATCCCCAACTGTTAGAACTGGATAGAATTTTAAAGGTTATTTGGTCTGAGAGTTATGGGCAGATTTTTTTTAATCTACCGTTAAAATTTAAAAAACAAAACAAAAAAAACTTAAAGGATTACAACAATATCTCCACCTTTTTTTTTTGCCAACTAAAGTCATTAAAAAAAATAAAAGCAATCCAACCACCATCTACTTATTATTATTTAATAAAAGGATGAAACATAAAAAGCAGAGAGGACCTAATATTAGAAAACAGGAGAGTCTGTTAAATTGAACACATTTAGCACCGTGCAATGCTAACCACATATTTGTTTCCTTTTGATGATTTTTGCTTCAGACTGAGGAAAAAATCGGCATGGAAGCCATGTTGGGAGCCAACCTCACCATTTTCTAAACAACTCAAACCGTGTATCCAAATCACAGACCGTGATTCAATTCTGATGGCCATGCCAAACCTGGAACCAGACCAGTGCCTCCTAGCCTTGGGACCTTTCCAGAGTGGTTACACTCCTCCCTGCGACCCTTGAGAGTGGTCACACTTCTCTGCATTCCCAGAACAAATGGATAGGACTAGGCTCAGATCTCTCCCTTTCCTGCCTCACGGTTACTGGGGCATAATCTGATTCGTTTGCTTCTCATCCAAAACATGTGTTTTCATCGCTTGGGTGTCAGGAACAAAGCAAAAACAAAACAGAGGACCCAGGGGATGGCTTGGTGGGGAAACCTCTTGCTGCGTGTGCATAAGGATCAGGGTTTGGTCCCTAGGACTCATGGAAAGCTGGGAACTGTCTTAGCTACATTTCTGTTGCTGTGATATAAAATACCCTGATGTAAGCTGAGTCTATTATAGCAGGGGAGGCACAGCACCAGGCAGAGAAAGCACTACATCAGGAGGAAAAAGCTGGCTTCTTCATCCCCGCTCAGACAGCAGAACAAGGGAGCCGGAAGTGAGCCGAGACTATAAAACCTTACAGCCTGCCTCCTGGGACACACATCATCCAGCAAGGCTCTCCCTCCCAAAAGTTCCCTGGGCTCCCCAAACAGCATCTCTGACTGGGGAGTAAGCATCCAGATGCAGGAGCCTATATGGGACCTAAGAATTCATCTCTGGCTCCCCTGAATATCAGAGCCAAGAAATTCTCAGCAGCCTCGACCATGGAGCCGAAAGGCGATGACAGTCGCAAGCCTTTGCTCTTTCGGAGCTTTTCTGTATACCACGTGGTTCCCTTGCTGCGCGGCTCACCCACGTCCTGGGTATAGCGGCCAGTTTCGCTTGCTTCACGTGCTACACGGGCGTCTAACTTATTCAGGTACAAGCTCTTCAGCCTCACCACTCAGATGTCCTGGTCTGTGCCTAGGGACACTGCTCTTTCTGACTGGACCTGCTATGGAAAACTAAACGATGTCGCACATTTCCTCCAGTCTCATAAGGAGAACGCACTGGAGACTGCCGCATGGATGATAGCATTAGTAAATGCAGAAGTGGCTCAATCACTCTATTTTCAATTAAGACTGTAGCTCCGTACAGCAGAACTTCTATGGCGGTCCTAAGCCTGGGAATTTATAACACCTTTCTTAATGAACAAAATAGCTGGACTTCTACCACCTAGCCAAGTCGTTGCTTTTAAGCCTACCTCTGTTTCCCATCATTACCCCCTTTCCACACAGTGTTCCTTCTATTAATTACTCCACGGATTACTAATTCAGTTCTTTAGTCCACTTCTAGACTTTAAAGTCAGCAATCCAAATGCATCCATACATGGCCATCTTTGTTCCTTAGGACATAGTCAAAAAGTTCACGTTTTCACCAGGATACCAAAAAATGGGGAAGTAATGTGTATTCCCAGGAAATCCATCACCGACCAAGGGAGATTTAGTCTCTATACCAACGTCACACTTCCCTGAAAAGGGCCATGGTATTTTGTCTCTATCTATCCAAATCAAGGTAGCCATGCAGATGCAATGCAAGTTTTCAAATCTTCTGATGATATCATCATCTTGGTAGAATCATCTAGAAGACCAGCCTCTGGGCCTGTCTATGAGGAGTTCCCTAGATTAAACTGAGGCATCAAATCCAGCTTAACTGTGGGCAGCACCCTCCGTGAGCTGGGTCCTGAAAGGCATAGTAAGGGTTCTGTATGTGAACATTCATTGCACTTTTAAGGCAACATGTTCATCTGCCTTGAGCTCCTAGCTCCATTGTCTGCACGCGCGCGCGCACACACACACACACAGAGGATGGACTGTAATCTGTGAGCCAAAAGAAACCCTCTTATTCCTTCAGGTGCTTCTGACAGGGACCTTGCCCAACAATACAGGAAGTAACTACTGCACACCCAACAAGGTGCTGATTTAGGTCCTGCAGACTCCATCTTCCTGAGGACACTGGCCTCCTTGTGGTGGGACAGAAAGACTATCACACTAATAGACCACAGAATCAGCTTCCTAGTCTATAGAGTTGGTATGTCTAAGGCATTGGTATTAAAGAGATAAGCAGGCTATAGCATGACTTACCTGGTCCTCAGTCATGCAAATCGCACTGTCCCCTGTCACAGGCACATGCCGAGTGCCTTGTCTCAGTGTTTCATTCATTCACTGAGTAGTGAGTGGGCACTCAGTCTCAGGTATTAGTGTTAAGAACCTGGAATGAGAAGGAACTAAACAGCTCACAGTCTAGACTTTACGGCTTAGTTATTAGAATTCTCACGGATGCCCAGCAGGGAATGATTGGGAAAAGAGAAGCTTAACACATTGATCTACTACACAATTGAGAAGCATCACAAACAACATAGGTATAGTCTCTATTGACAGTAAGTAGACCTAGCTGTAAGTTGCCTGCTTATAAATGAGTAAACCAAAGTAATTCCATTTGTTCCAATAACTATCAGAATCTCTCTTCTTAAATCTAAGTGAGGAGATGGAAAAGGTGACAAAGAGCTTCAACACCTACAAAAGATTTGCAGGTAAACGGAAAAGACACTGAGAGAATGGGGGTGGAGCAGGCAGTGAGGGTGGAGGAGGGGAAGCCTGCAGGACTAAGAGTCCTGAAGGGTGTGTACAATGGCAGGCAGGGTCAGATTGAGGGAACAGTATATACATTCCCAGCTGAAAACAGCGCTTTAGGATGAGCACTGAGAGCATCCGGGCAGCAGGCACAGAGCAGCTTGGAAAAGGAAACAGACACCACGCCCCGAGGGGCTCTATGTGCACTGACAGTGGAGCTGGACTTTATCTGGCAGGCAATAGAAAGCTCCTTGCTGTGTTCTGAGCAGCATACGATTAGATCTGGAGGCTGAGAGCATTACCTTGACTGAAGTAATATGTGCTTCAAGCATTACTGATTGGATCAGTGATGATGTGAAGGCAGGCGTGGTCCAGGTAAGTAGTGATGGTGTGGATACAGTTATGTGTGGATACAGAGATAGGTGGATGCAGTGATGCTGTGGATACAGTGATGGGTGGATGCAGTGACAGGTGGATGCAGTGATGTTGTGGATGCAATGATGGTGTGGATGCAGTGATGGGTGGATACAGTGATAGGGTGGATGCAGTGATAGATGGATACAGTGATGGGGTAGATGCAGTGATGGGTGGATGCAGTGATGGGGTAGATGCAGTGATAGGTGGATGCAGTGATGGGTGGATGCAGTGATGGGTGAATACAGTGATAGGGTGGATGCAGTGATAGATAGATACAGTGATGGGGTAGATGCAGTGATGGGTAGATGCAGTGGTAGGTGGATGCAGTGATGGGTGGATGCAGTGATGGAGTAGATGTAGTGATGGGGTAGATGCAGTGATGGGTGGATGCAGTGATAGGTAGATGCAGTGATGGGTGGATGCAGTGATGGGTGGATACAGTGATAGGGTGGATGCAGTGATAGATGGATACAGTGATGGGGTAGATGCAGTGATGGGTGGATGCAGTGATAGGTGGATGCAGTGATGGGTAGATGCAGAAAGACAGTAACCACCACTTGTTCTTGCCACCAAATCAAATCTTCAGTTTAATTGAAGAGGGAAAAACATATCTAAAAAGAATTCATATAATCCCCCTATCTGGTACATTCTTAAAACAGAAGCCTTAAAACAAAAGAATAGAACTACTTAACCTAGTAATTTTATTAACCAATTCTCCATTGAACAATCTAGCTGAAACTAATTTTGTTCAAGGACATTTTAAGCGATGCTACTCAAGAAAGTAAAAAAAAAAAAAAAAAAAAAAAGGACAATGACCCAAACATCTACAAATAAGGGATGAGTGAAGCCAAATGTCGTCTATCAACACAACTAAATAGTATATAAACATTCAAATACCTACAGCCATCCCTGGAAATAAGAAACAAAGGCATGATATGGGGTTAATATGCCTTATCTAAAATGCTTGGGACCAAAAGCAATCTAGATTTCAGAGATTTGGGGGTTTGGGATATCCACACACCCACAAAGAGATACATCGGAGATGGGACCCAAGCTTAAGTAGTGAGAACAGAAGGAAAAAGTAGTCAGACAAGTTTAGAGTGGAGACTTTGAAAGATCAGCTCTGCTTTTCACCTTGACAAGCAGTTCTGTCTTGACGAGAAGCCAGGCACATCCAGGTTCTACCTGCACTTCTGTTCTGGCCCGAGACCACAAATAGTAAAAATGTTTAGGTGCCTCAGCTCCTTTACTGGTCTCCAGCCTTCATCTTTCTTAATTCTTCCTCCTCCTCTTCTTCTTGTGGGAAGCCACATATGCCATTACAAGGTGGCGCTGGCTAACACTGGCCACCACGCATAAGTCTGGTAAACAACCAATGTGTACATATGTAGTAAAGTTTTTCACCAAGTCACTGCCTGGCCCCAGCATGATAATGAGGCTATGCAAGGTACTGAGAGAGAATAACCAATCAGATGAGAGACATGCAAATGAGTTATGATAATGAGGCTCAGTGAGGTACTGAGAGAGAATAACCAATCAGATGAGGAACATGCAAATGAGGTAGAATGCATAACCAATCCGGGTGTGAGACACACCTCTCCTAGGCCTATATAAGCAGCACCAGTTCTGGGCTCGGGGTCTTCTTGCCTATGCAATAAATGCACTCCCAATAAACGTGTTGCAGAAGGATCCTGTTGTGGCGTCTGCTTTGCTGGTGAGTCGGGCACTCACACTTCTTCCATACTTTCTCTTCCTCTTCCCTTCTTTTTCCTGTTTGTTTGCTTTCGAAACCAGAACATTTATTTTATGAGCGATTGAAAACCTCAAGAGAGATTCTCCAGCAGCTGCTGTCTTTGGTTTAGGATTCCTTCACAGAATCCATGCCGGAATTTGAGTTGGACAATTTTTGGGTGCCTCGTCTGACTTGTCTTGGTATCGTTTTGTCTCTTAGCCTTCTCCTTTAATACAAGAGCTCTGCTCACTTCCTTTCTCTTGAGTTCCCACTACAAAATAAAGCTCTTTTCTGAAATCCACCCTTCCAGTCTCTGTGAAGTTCAGTCTTCCAGTTTACAAGATACATAGAAGCTGAGATGGCTCTGGTGGCTGCTGACGTTGCAGAACCCCAGTCCCCAGAGTTAGTAAGCTCACCGGAGATTGAGAAAGTCTCCATCATATTCATGGACACCTCCCTCTGCGTTTCCAAGTTCCATAAATACAAACTATATTTCCTATACACAGCCTAAAAGTAGTTCTATGCTTTCAAGAAGTTTGAGATTTGGGAGAATTTTAAAGATTTATTTATTTATTTATTTTATGCGCATTGGTGTTTTGGCTGCAAGTATGACTATAAAGGTGCCAGGCCCCCAAGAATTGGAGTTATAGAGAAATATGAGCTGCCATGTGGGTGCTGGAATTGAACCTAGGTCCTGTGGAAGAGCAGCCAGTGCTCTTAACCACTCTCCAGCCCTTGGGAGCATTTTAAGTTTAGGATTTTTAGTTAGGGGCACTAAGTCTTTATACATGGTGACTACAACCATAAATATTTGCGTATAGCAACATATTATATGTTAATATATAATATATCAATCAACAGATATCATATATGATATATGCAAAGACAATATATATGATATATACATATGAATATATATATTCAATGCTAGGTCACAGGACAGTAAAGCCAGACATGGTCCCTGTCTTCCAACATTTCATAGCTCACTAAGAAAGCTGGATTCAAAAAAGCACAACAGCGCACACATGGGCTACTAGAGTAAATCTTGGTAAAGGTATCATTAGAAAGCTAGGCAGGAGATAAACAACCCTAGAGGAAATGGAGGCTGGACCCCTCCCTAAAGGAATCTACCTCCAGCCCTGGGAAGAGATACTATATTCTGATCTTCTCCAAAGATTAGCACACTGTACACTCTTGTCTCCTTGCTTAAAGAGTTAATCTAGCCAGGCCTATCCAGGAACCTACCCTCCCCACTCAGGAAGTGAGCCACCTAAAGCACTTTCTGAGTAGAGGGGTGGACTAGTTATCCCCTGAATGATATAATACACTTATCCTTCCCCTGGTGCAGTTACTTATGGAGGCACCAAAACTCAGCTCTACTGGAGTTACCCTGAATCGAAGACCTTTTCATCTTCCGTCCATCTCTTTTCCCAACGCCTTGGCATGGTCTCTTGGACACTGGACTTTCTCACCCTTCCTCTGAAATCCCTCTCCCCTTTCATTGTGCAACTGCGGTTCTGCTGTGGGTCAGTTTCAGATCTCCATTACTGAGCCAGACTGCTCTCTTAGCAGTGCGTAGCTTTCCATCTTTCTCTTCTTTGGCTCCTTCCTCCTACAGCTGCTAAGATGGAGATGTTCAGCCTGCTTGCTCCAGTGTTTTTCTTTCAAATTCTAATAAAATTGAGCTTCCCAGTGAGTCCACTGTTAAATTCTTTTATTAGCGAAACTAAAACCCCGAGTCTTCCCGGCAGTGCGCAGCATATAACGTAGGGACTCCCTGAACCTTCTAGTAATATCATAAGATCCCGAAGAGGATTCATTGAACTTAGAGCTAACAAATACCCACAAAACACACATGGATGATAAAATATGTGACATTAGTTCCAAGCCTGCGTTTCATTTATTTTATTTTACTTTTGAGACAGAGTCTTGCTATGTTACCCACGCTGGCTTTGAACTCGAAACCCTCAGGCCTCAGCCTCTGGGGTGGTTTGGCTAAAGGGATGCACTACTACCTTCTAGTGTTTCCAAATCTTTGAGGCCAAACACACAACGACTCGTGTTATTAAATTATCCTGAACATGAACATCGAAACTGTCGAATTTACAGTGAGCACTCCAATCCCTAAGAACATTTACAGAGTCTCTTCAGAGCCTACAGAAGCTGGTTTGAAACACACACACAAAAAAAATCTAAAAATAGGAAGCAGGCAGTAGAAGGAAAAGATGCTAGAGATATGCCAAGAGGTCCTGGAGAGAGAGAACAGGCAGAGGTGATTTCAAATGCACAGCCTCCATATCTGGGAGAAGGTCAACAGAAACCCAAATGAAAACTATTTACAGCCACAACTCCCAACACGCTTGACCAGGTCTGATCGCAGAGGCTAAGCAGGGTGAGACCTGGTCAGTATGTGAATGGGAGAGAAAAAAACAAACAGAACAAGCCCCGTTTCTCATTTGCTGCCTTTGAGGAACGGTGGAGAGCAGAAATGCAGAGATGCGCAGGGCTTCGCTGGATCTCTCAAAGTTATCCCTAGGGAGTCATCAGCTTCCAGAGAGAGAGAGACTCACAATGGAAGCTGAGCAGCAGTGACCTCAAAGGAGGTACACCAAAAAAGTAATGAGTACAGCAACGTGGTAAAGGACCAGACAGACACCTGATCTCAGCTTAGCCACCGTGGGCTAGACTGGGGAGGGGCCATCTCTGCTTTTATTACGGTTACAATTTGGAAATACGATCTAATTAAAATATACTGATATTCACTCCAATATTTATTTCCAATGGCTTATTTTTCTAATTGCCCTCCTATAGGCCTGTGAACTTCTGAGATGAGGACCGTGAAGTTATGGTTTCTTTAAAATTCTAACAAGGCCCCTGGGAGGCAGCGAGGACAATTATTTGTGGTGAGATTCTGCACACAGAGGAGCGCTTTGTTGTGGGTCTCAGGCATCAGGAAGAGGAAGGGTTGAATACCGCAGAAGCAGAGTTGTGCCTATGTGTATATATATATATATATATATATATATGAACTACTGAAGTCTACTGTCCAAAACAACCTGGGCTGCCCATGTGGAGGCAGGTGTACTCACTTGAAATCTACAACTACTTTCATGTAAATGAGTGTTAATGGAAACGCAAAATAAATAAATAAATAAATAAATAAATAAACGCAAACCCTGAGGAATCCATCTTTTTAGCAGCACTGAGATTCTCCCAGTGTTTGTGATCTGCAAGTGCCAATGCTATGATTGCGTTAGCTCCAGGAATAACTTGAAAAGACATTTTTCAATGATGAGTTTGGAGTAGCCAGACTGAAAGGGATGCTGTCAGTCCATTGCATGCTCACGATGTACAGTCTCCCAGGCTCACTCCACAAACAACACTTTAATAAAGGAAAGATGAACACAGCTTTAAGGGCTTCAGGGATGTGCCCTACCATCTCTCCCCCTACCCCCGGGTACGTCCTGACCCTCTGGCTTCCAATGCCCTTCTTGTTGATGAAGACCGATGGAATGAAATTTAGGGGAGAGCCCGTCAGAGACACCCACCAGAATCCTCCCGATTCCGTGGGGCAGGGGCAGGCTTGAGTCCACGTTTGCCCAGAGCTCCGCCTACTCCCACAGCTGATTCTAACATCCAGCCAGGTCTGTGAATCATGAACAAGGGACTGAGTTCAGACTTGGCAAACAAACCACAGCAGCAGCTTTTAGGGCACTTCAGAGAGAGCCTTCACGCGAGCTACTTCTTTTGATGGTGACAAACAAGTTAACTGTTGTCAGTCATCAAACTCGCAGCAAGAAGAGGCTCAGCTCAGATGTCACACTACAGTTCTTTTGCCATCCTCATTTTCTGAGCCTCTAACTTGGTACCAGTATTGATCTCACAGAACACTCATAAACCAGTCGAAAGCCATGGTATGCCCGAATGATTGTTGCATATGACCCTATATATGCCAACCAGCTCGCTCACTGTCTGTGCACTAAGAAATCACACACGCACACATTCAAATGTAACTTTAATAAATTTGTAGTGCACATGGCTTTCATACGTAAATCTCATTTTATAGCGTTAGTAAGAAATCATCTAAAGAAGAGGAAACAAACATCCCTGCTCTTGCTTCTAATTGCTATCCCGTTCTGCTGATCTTAAGTCCTTTATTCGGTGTGTAAGCCTAGATTTCTGGCTAAGAGTGTGTGTGTGTGTGTGTGTGTGTGTGTGCGTGCCCATGCACAGCGTGACAGGCAGGAGACTGGAGTAGGTTTGACTCATGTGGCTGTCTATCATTCACTAAAAATGAGGAAGTGCTGCGGCAGAGAAGGGATAACTCACCGACTAGAGGACAAATCAGAGACCTGCCTGAAGCAGGAGGCTTTCTAATACCTTAATGTGGGGACAGCAAATTATGATCCTCGGACCAAATATACCCCAAGACCCATTTTAGTCTGCCCCAGAACGTCTATGTTACTTATATTTCCAAACGAAACATCAGAATAATACTTAAGACCTGTGGATAGTCTGTGGCATGCACATTTCATGTGCATAGGGTAATTCTATAGAAACAAGCCCAGGAACCGCTCATCCCAGTGCTGCCCACGGATTGGATTCATTTACTAATTTGTAGCCCATGGCGGCTTTCTTCTTATACAAAGCACAATTACATAGTTCCAGTGAGAGAGCGTACAGCCTTTAAGATCCTAATTTTTACTATGTGCTCCTATAAAGAGAAAATTTGGGGGCTGGAGAGACAGCTCAGTAATTAAGAGTAGTAGCTATTCTTCCACAGAACGTGGGCTCCGTTCTCAGCACCCACACGGCAGCTCGTCGCCATCAGTAACTCCGACGCCAGCGTCTAGCGCCCTCTCCTGTCCTTTGTGAGTACTGCTATGGGTGTGGTACACATTCACAAACACTGGTAAAACACTCACCTGTGAGATAAAGATAAGTCAAATCTTTAAGAAGAAATTTTAAAAAGGCTTGCTAACTACTGGTTTAAGACAGTAGGATGGGGGTGGGGCTGTTAAATGACTTTCTAGAAATCAAACCCACTCTAGCCTTCATTTGCGGAATATGAAATAATGATTTAAAAAAACAAAAACAAACAAACAAACAAAACCAAAACACCAAACCCAGCTTAGAATCATCCCAGCTGTGTTGTCTTTGATCATGATCTATACAGTGGTAGCCTCTGCCTGGGTGCTCCCAATGAGTTGGGACTATTGTGGGGTTTTCTTGCCCCGAGCGTGGGTTGGGTAGGGTTTCTGCATATCCAGTTTCGTTATTAGAACGATAGTTGCATAAAGAGAGGCAGCCAAGCATACTAATGCAGCAGGGCCCTCAGCACAGTCCTGTCTAAGCCTCCCTGTCATTAAGAAATGGATAGTTTTATCCTGTCAACAAATATCGCTAGCTCTGTTGCCATTTCCCCAACATCAATATTCAAAGCATCACAAAAGCCGTGAATAAAGCATAATTCACAACAGAGTGGCGGGAGGTCGGCCCGCCCGTGTCCAGGCGGCTCTAAGCCATTACCAGAAGCCTAGTTTCTGCCATCTCTGAAGGCAGCGCAAATTATAAAAAATTTTCTATTGTTGGATCAGTCGGCTAATTCAATTGTGAGGACATTTCCAGCCCTGTAATTTGGAGGGGAAAGAGGGGGAAACCCGCTGGACTCCTCCACATCACAGCTTGCTTGGGGATGGAGATAACACCTTCTCCTGCTGGAAACTCGTGTTTGTAAATACCCTGGAAAAGCCAAAGGGGCAGCACATGGTTACAACAATCGTAGCCAGCATGGCTCATTGCTAACTGTAGAGACCCCTGCCAATAAATAGGTGCCTGGATCACAAACACCAACAACTGGCTCGACAGAGTTCACTCACGTTTCAAACTGTGTGCATCCCTCCTTCCTAGTGTGTTCACTGAACTCTCCTTGGATGGAAAGTTCTAGTTGCAGAACAGGTCTTTAGCTCTCAAGGGGATAAACAAAGCACCTCCAAACTGAAGGACACTGTGGGCTTACTTCCCCCCCCCCCCCGAGACTTGGATACATTTTACCAGGCCATTACACCACACAGTCTGAGTGCTAACTCTGCTAGGGGCCCGCGGCATTTGTGTGGGTCCGTTTTTTTCTGAGCTTTGCTCTACCTGAGAAAACGGAAGGAATGCCACTACTTCGAATTTGATCTGGATTCAGTGATCTGTGTACTTAGGATGAGTCCATGACACAAGATCATTTCTCAATAAAAGTGTTTAATTTTTTAAAAACAAAAATTTTATTTTGCTGGGAATGGTGCTACGTGGCTGAACGTCCCAGCTACCCAGAAGGATATGGCAAAGAGTTCAAATCTTCCAAGAAGGACTGGAGAGATAGCTAAGTGGTTGTTTAGCAGCACTTGGAGCCCTTCTAAAAGACCTGAGTTCAGTTCCCAGCACCCATGCTAGGCAGCTGGCAACTGCCTGTAACTGCAGCTCTTGGGGAGGGGGGGTGTCCAATATCTTCTTCTGGCTTCGAAGAGCACCTGCACACATGTGATTTGCACTCAGCACACACATAAACATAATAAAACACGTGTGTGCATAAATACAAATCTTTCAAAGAAATGCTCAAGGTAGTGAATTTGAGACTAGCCCGGAGAATTCAGTGAGACTCTGTAAAATAAAAGTGGCTGTGCTTATAGCTCAGAGGGAGAGGGCCTGCCTGTGGATGAGCCCCTGGATTGAATCCCCAACACCACACCCAAAGTGTAGCGAAGGGAAGAAGGTGTGGACAAGAAACCACCCATAAATAAAGAACAGCAGGACTGTACAGAGTGAACAGTAATTCACGAATATCCGTTACAAGAAGCACGATGGCGTGCTTTGGATAAGGACAGGGGAAAGGTCAAGGGGGCTGGGGTAAGCTTGAGACAAGAAATGGATCTCCAAGGGGATACTCAGGGCTAGCTTCCTACTTAAAATCATCTTCCCGAGGCTGGGGATGTGGCTTGGTGGTAAAGCACTTACCCAGGAGGTGTGAGGCCCTGGGCTCGGTTTCCATCACTAAAAAGAACAGTCAGCTTTCAGCTTTCTGGATCTTCTCCCTGCCCTGGATCACTGGGTTTTTCTCTAGGTCATATTCTCAGTGTGCTTTGGCCAATGCCATCACCACCCTACGAGGGTAACTGTTCCTCCCTGAAGTCTGAATTTTTGGAGCTGAGTGGTCATGTGTTTTGGCAGCCCCAGCCCTAACTCCACCCAACCTTTCAAGACTGTTAGGTGAACGAGGTTGAACAGATTTGGCCTTCCAAAATGAGAGAGAAAAGCTGGTTTTGAAAAGGTCAATTAAACCTTTTTAGGTGTATGGAAAACAGACATGCATGCATTAGCACCGTGCATCACACATCTCAAACATCGAGTCAGTGGAGGTTCCTTTATCAGTAGTAACAAACCGCGCAAGAACCGAGCTACTCTATTTGAATGCAACACTGGCCTATGGAATAAAGATGTTCAAAAGCATGGAAAATAAAGTAAAGCTAAATTTAGACTAGCCCCTGCCTATCACCAAGGCTTAAGGGCGCAGCTACTGGCCAGATGCCAAAAGACTGCACAGAACTCTCCGCAGCCTGTGGCTGGCTCCTGAATAACTGCAGCTAGCAACCACCCAGCTCACTTACCCATGCTTGCCAGCCCGTGTCCACACTGTGTAGGAAATGTGAGGCTGACTGAGGAGTCACTCCAGATTCGGTTCTGGCCAAGAAGAGACAAGAAGCAACAGACCAGTGAAAAGCAGGAGAGAGGTGGGGGAGGGGGAAATCTTCCAAGGATTCTTCTCACTCAGCCCCTCCCCCATGGAGCTGCTGACCTGTCAATGCAGGTGCCCCCAAATGGAATCCCTTCGTGGGATATTTACTGAGTTCCTACCCAGGGCCTTCTTACCATTGCTCTTGGGACCAGATACATCATTTAACTCTCTCAGGGAAAAGGGAGAACACATCTGCCAATCCAATACCAGGCTTACTGTAAAGTCACCATTGAAATCCACACGCAAAGTCCACAGATCTAGCCACGTACAGAAATACACTCTAGAAGACTGTATTGATACCTGGCTATAACCGCCTCGTTCCATATGTCAACCTCAATTCCAAGAGGATTAACGACCGAAAGATTAAAGGCGAATTTTAAGCTTTTAGAGCCAGCAAAATAGCTTAGCACATGAAAGCACTTGCCACACGGGCATGCCGCCCTGAGTTTGATCTCTGGAACCCACAGGGAAAAGAGAAATGACTCTCCGAAGTTGTCCTCAGACCGACACGTGTTCACGGTGGCACGCAAATGGCCATACTCAAACACAGTCACCGCACATACACATGTACCATAATACTGATAGCAATAATATCTTTGAAAAGCTAAACTTTCATTGGGATACATAGTGGTGAGTATCTTCAGTCTGAGGGCATTGGAAGATTCCTCAAATGGCCAAGAACTACACTCAAGCATGATTCAATCTAGAAATCAGAGTCACAAATTCACCATAAGGAGAAAACATTTCATACCCCTCGCACTTGCGAGAAACACTCGAGGCTGACCGTATTAAGTACTGGAAAAATGCAGGCCACTGACACTTCTGGCAAGTCTCGTGGCATTCTGTAGCCCCGATCACATGGTTATCCTAACACCTCCATCCTGAATGCCCACCGATAAGACACAAGTAGGTTTGTCAATGCAGCAGGGTATGAAACTCCCTAAATGCAGAGCACTAACGGACAGACGTAGACTGAGCTCTAGAAACACATGATTGGCTGCTGGCATCAACGGGAAGACTCTTCCATATATGATATTGCACAAAATAATCAAATTACGAAAGGATACGTGCATGCGCATACATTCAAGGTATCATAGTATGTTTCATATGTAATGTATATGGTATGGTGAATATAAAGTTTAAAGACATGGAAGATAATAGTCCACAAATCTGCTTTGGATTCAGTGAACTATACACTTAAATGAGTCAATATCACAATATATAATTAATTCTTCATTAAGTGTGTTTAAACATTTTAATTAAAAAAAAAGAAAAAAGAAAAAAGAAGAAGCCAGGTGTGGTGGTACACACCTTTAATCCCAGCACTGGGGAGGCAGAGGCAGGCAGATTTCTGAGTTCGAGGCCAGCCTGGTCTATAAAGTGAGTTCCAGGACAGCCAGGGCTACACAGAGAAATCCTGTCTCGAGAAAAAAAAAAAAAAAAAAAGATTGTAGTTAGGCAGGAATGGCGGTACATGGTTATGACCCCAGGTATTTAGGAAGGTAAGAAGGTGGGTGATTCAAGAACACACACACATATCATATATATCATATATAAAAACCACACATATATAACGTATAACATAACACACACATATATCATAAAAGGCCTTGACATGCTAAGTTCAGGATAGGGGCTACCCCTGGTAAAACGTACTCAGAGAGCTCCATGCATATGAGATACATATTTTAGAATCTTTGATTAAAACTTAATTTACATAGTTACATACACAGATCTCAACGATATGGTCAATGCCTATGCGTATCGGCCAGCATATGCACCCATGGGAGCCACATGTACCAAGAACTCATCCATTACCGTCATCCGGCCAACCTGCCTCAGTCTTCTTCCTCGTCCGTCCCCTAGGGCCATGCTTTTATTTCTATAGCTGCATGCTATTGTTCCCTACCCTGGAACTTGACAGAAACAGAATTCTAGCCTGTGCTCCTTCATGCTCACTAGAGATCTGTCCATGTTCAGGCACACACACTCTGTCCTTGTTATCATTGGGTATGTCGTATTTTATAAAACTACTTCAGTTGGTCTTAGTATTTTCATAGTAGATTTATTCTTTGAGAATTCCATGCATATGTACAGGGTATTTTGATCATATCCACTCTCTACTCCAGCTCCTGAACACACACCTCTCCCAACTTCATGTCTTCTTTTAACCCACGAAATCCAATTAATGTTGCCCATATGTATAGGACCACCCATGGGAGTGTCGATAACCTACCAGGAACCACGTCCTTGCAGAAAATGACTCCGCTTTCCCCAGGAATCGTCAGCTGCCAATAGCTCTGTAGCTAAGGGTGGGGTTTCATCCTGTGCACGGCTGTTCTTAGCTCTGAATACAACGGCCCTGTTTCATCCACAAGACAACTTCACAGCAGTCTTCCTCCACTTCTGCCTCTTAAAGGCTTTCTGCCCTGTGATATTTTTTGAGCCTTGGGATGTGTGTGTGTGTGTGTGTGTGTTTGTGTGTGTGTGTACATGCACACACATGGATGTTTTTCTGTGCATTTATGTGTTTGTATGTGTGTATATTCATATGTGTTTGTATGTGAGCATGTGTGTTTGTGTGTGTGTACATTCATGTGTTTGTGTGTGCATGTATGTGTGCCTGCATGTGTGTGTGCACACACATGTGCATGCAAGTGTTGTGTTTGTATTGTGTACATTCATGTGTGTTTGTGTGTACATTCATGTGTTTGTGTGTGCATGTATGTGTGTGTGTGTGTTATATGCTCCATTTAAGGCTCAGCTCTCACAGCCACTTATCCAATGTGCTTTGACTATGTCTCTGCATTACCCACAGTCCATACAAAAAGCAGCTTTTCTGATGAGAGATCAGAGACCTAATCTATGGGTATAAACATAAAGAGTTAGCAGAATAGTATAGTATTTCATAGTAGACTTATTCTTCTAGGCCTATAATCTTTTCAGTCACAAATGTTGGGCAGGTTTGTAGACCCAGGCATGAATCTCTCCTGGGTCTTAAAATCCAGCCAGAAAGTAGTTGCTCACCTGCACAACTTCTGCGGCACTGCTGCTCTGATGGGTGTATCTTCTAGGCTGGTCATTACTGTAGCGAGCAGGCTTCCACACGGGGTAAGACCTCTGATGGCTTTCCCCATCCAGCAGCCTGCTCAGCACTTTGTAGCACTGTGGAAACGAAGCATCAAGGAGGAAGCCTCAAGGTCAAGACTAGCTTGACCTCTCCATGACCTAAGGTCAAAGTTGTGCTATCTCTGGCAGTTTTGTCTTATCATAAAATTCTGGTAGGCAACCAAGAGCCTGTAGTGTTTGGGGGTGTGGGCCTCTGGGATCTCCTCCAGAGGAAAAAAATCATGAGGTATTCTCACCTAGAACTGGGATTTTTTTTTTTAATTTAATAAACTAGGATTCCTTGGAGGACTACCGACATTTGAACTCTTTGTTATTATATCTTGAGGCATTCTTATAAAATAGGCTTCTATATGATTTTCTCCAACCATCTTAGTACTAGTTACCCCTCTACTCCCCCCTCCTCTGGCTCATCCTCCCATTTCCCTCCCTATTTAGCCCCCCCCCAATTATTTTCCCTCATTCCACTTGTGTTCTGCTATCCCCCTCCTTTGAGATCCATGGTCTCTTTCTAGTTTCTGACTTCTATAGGTATTCTCAGGAAACAGACAAATCTGGAGATTCAAAGCCAGGACCAACAGGTGAGAGGAACGCATGCTATTTGTCTTTCTGAGTTTGGGTAAATTCCCTCGGGGTCACTTCCCCGGCTCCATCCATTTTCCTGAAGATTTCATTTCTCTCTACAGATGACCAATGCTCCACTGTGCACTGGTGTCACATTTTCACGATGCGGTCATCAGTTAAGGGCTGTCTAGGCTGCTTCCCTTCCTGGAGGCAGCAGAGATCATGAATGTGCCACTATCTCCACATTACATGGAGTATATGTCCAAGAGTGGAATAAGTGGGTGATATGATAATTCTATCTTTAGCATACTGAGAAACTCCACACTGGCTTCTGTAGTGGCTATACTAATCTGCGCTCCCACAAACAGCAAATAAGTGTTCGTTCCCCTTTCCTCTCATCCTTGCATTTGCTGTTTGTTCTCTTGATCTTAGCCATTCTGACTGGGATAAAGGAAATCGCAAAGTCGTTTTAACGTGCATTTCCCTTTTGACTGAGGATATGGACGCTTCTAAAACCATCTCTTAGCCCTGCATTTCTTCTTTTGAAAACTCTCTGTCCACTTTCATAGTCAGTTCCTAATTGGGTTGCTTCCTTAAAGTTGAGTTTTTAAAGATTTTCATGCGTTCTACACATAAGTTCTCTGTCCGATGTGTAATTGACAAAGACAGTCTCCCACTCTGTGGGTTGTGCCCTCGGCTGACTGTTTCCTTTGTCCTACAAAAGCTTTTTTCATTTCAAGATATCCTGCTGTTGATTGTTGGCCTTCTTTCCTGCATGCCTGGGGTCTATACAGAAAGCCCTTATCTGAGCTTATATCTTAGAGTATACTCCCCTTCCTTTCATCTAGTGGTTCCAGCTCTGGCATTGAGGCCTTTGATTCATGAGAGGATGTTTTTGCCAAAGCAGACATGTGGGAGAATGTTTTGCTGAGTGAGAACAGACATGTGTTGTTTTTCTGGAAGCAGCCTGGAAAAAGGATATGTGATGCTCTGCTAGAGCAGACACTTGAGAGAACACAACAGACAGTGGACTATGGTGTGTAGTACTGGTATACCTTACCATTCTTGGCTGGTTGTCACTGAGATTTGTTAATGCTGGTCTTCGCTGATGATGCTGTATGGTATTGATTCGCCTTTCAGTTCTCTGATGGTCATCACTGGGATTTGCTGATGCCGGTCTTTGCTGATGCTGGCCTTTGCTAACAAGGCTGTATGGTATTGGTTTGCCTTGCCATACTTTGCTGGTCATTGTTTGTCATGACTTTATAGAGAGAAATACACCAAAAAAACTTGTGGTGGTGTTGCAGTGGCCTCTTGCCACTTCTGTGGACACTTGCTGATCAGCAGAGCCTCGAGGTTTCTTCTGGATCAAACTGTGGTTGCTGACTCATGAATGGTGTTTGGAGTGGATTGAGCTGCCACTGCTGATTCATGTGAACTGAACAGCTGCTAGCCTGGCAATGCAGATTGGATTTGCTCCAAAGAACTGTTTCTAAACAGGTCCACATCTTCATTTGCCCTATTAGCCTTTCCTTTCCACTACCTCTGATGGGTGGTGGGCTAAAAGAGAGGTTAAAGCATCTAAGAACCCTTATGAAAAGTAGGTTTTGAAAAATATAATCCTATAGAGTTTTTATAAGGATGGCATTTTATAGGATAACAATTTTCACATTATACACGAGGATGGGATTGTTTTTCCATCTTCTGGAGTCTCATAAATGTTCTGTCCTTAATATCCCAACATTTTCATTGAATGTGTCTTTCACTTTCTTGTTTAGTTTAATTTAGTCCAAGGTCTTTTATTTTAAGCCAGTGTGGATGGGATCATTTCTCTGATTTGTTTCTATGTCCATTGAGACTTGCTTTGTGTCCCAATATGTGATTTGAAGAAGCCCAATATGTGATCTGGGCTACTAAGAAGAGTGAGCATTCTTTGATGTTTTATGTTTCTATAGAGGTTTCTTAGAGCCATTTGAAACATCATGTCATTTAACCCTTGTCTTAGTTAAGGTTTTACTGCTGTGAACAGATAACATGACCAAGGAACTCTTAAAAGGAACATTTAATTGGGGCTGGCTTACAGGGTCAGAGGTTCAGTCCATTGTCATCAAGGTGGGAACATAACAGTATTCAGGCAGGCATGGTACAGGAGGAGCTGAGAGTTCTACATCTTCATCTAAAGACTGCTAGCAGAATACTGACTTTTGGGCAGCTAGAATGAGAGTCTTAAAGCCCACACCCACAGTAACAGACCTACTCCAACAGGGCCACACCTTCTAATTCTACCACTCCCTGCCCCAAACATATACAAACCATCACAAACCTAATTCTTTTTATTTAAAATATTTTAGATTTATTTCTTTTACTTTACATGTATGAGTGCTTTCCCTGTGTATGTATATGCATTGTATACATGCCTGATTCCTACAGAAGTCGGAAGAGGGCATCAGATTCCAGGAACTGGAGACATGGATGAATATGAGCCATTATGTAGATACTAGGAATAAAATCTTGGCCCTCTACAAGAGCAACAAGTAGCCTTTATTGCTGAGGCTTTTTTCAGGCACTTGATTCTAATACTTTATTTTTTGTTCAGTTGGTCTGTTTACTGGTGAGAACTGAGTACTGAAATCACTATGCCTGTGTTGTGTTAATCTGTGAGTTTAAATCTAGCAATATTTTATTTATTTTTGGTTTGGGGTTATATTAAGACAGAGTCTCACTATGTAGCTCTAGCTGTCCTAGAACTCACTATGTAGACCAATCTGGCCTTGAACTCATGGAGATCACCTGTCTCTGCCTACCATGTGCTGGGAATAAAGATGTATGCCACTATGCCTGACTAAATCTAGTACTATTTTAAATGTGATAAATGGGCCTGGGTTTGCTGCATTTGAATTTAGAATTGCAATTTCCTTTGATGGATTGTCTTGTTGAATTGTCAATTTGAAGAGAACCTCTTTAACTCTTCTGACTAGACTTAGTCTGAGGTTTAATTTGTCAGATATTAGAATAGCAGCCTGCTTGTGTTATGATTCCATTTGCTTAAATACCCTTCCCATCCTTTTGCCAAAGGGTAGTTATCCTGGATGGTGAGATGTGTTTCTTTGAGGCAGCAAAAAAAGATTTTGCTTTTCAGCCAAATACGTTTGTCTATATCTTTTGGGTGAAGTGAGATCATTAAAAACTGTGCACTGATTCTATAATTTTGTTGATTTCTTATTCTTTGTTTAAGGAATGTTCTAGCCTCATGTAACTCCTGTAGTCTCTTAAGTGTATTTATCTTTCTCTTTGGTCCAGAGTATTTCCTCCAATGACCCCTAAAGAGTTCACTTGTGGCCATATACTCCTTTAGCCCATTTTTATCATGAAAAGTTTTTCTTCTGCCTTCAATTATGACAGACTATTTTTGCAGCTACGTGAGTCTGGGTTGACAGTGGTGATCTTTCAGGATTTGAAATACATCATTCTAAACTATTCTTGCTTCTAAGACTATGATTGGAAAACCCAGCAGTTATTCTGATGAGCCTGCCTTTGTGTGTGACCTGACCCTTCTCTCTTGCAGCTTTCCATAGACTTTCTCTGCTCTGCTTAACTGTAGCAAATTTTCCCTATGATGATGTGAGATGTTTCTTCCCTGGTTCTATCTGTCCGCTGTTTTTATGTCTGGATACCTTTCTCTTTCCTAGGTTGAAATTTTTTTTAATAATTTTATTAAAAATGTTTTCTATGCCTCTCCATTTCCTATGTCCTTTTTATGATATCCCAGATTTCTTGCATGTTCCATTGCTATATTAAAGAAGAAAACAAACTGTCAACAACTTTGACTGAATGGCTCAATCTTTCTATTTTGTCCTTAAATTCTGATGTTCTATCTTTCATATGGTCTATTATTGGTGAGACTTTCCACTGAGTTTTTTTTCAAAGATTTATTTATTTTATGTATATGAGTATACTGTCACTGTCTTCAGACACACCAGAAAAAGACATCAGATCCCATTACAGATGGTTGTGAGACACCATGTGGTTGCTGGGAATTGAACTCAGGTCCTCTGAGTTAAGAGCAATCAGTGCTCTTAACCACTGAGCCATCTCTTCAAGCCCTCTATTGACTTTTTTTATTTGCCCTATTGTGCTTTACATTTTTACCCTCATCTTGGTTTGGGTTTCTTTCACTATTTCTATATCTTTATTGAATTCTAATTTTATATCATGAGTTGTCTTCTTGTTCCATTCAGCAGTTTGTGTTCCTTGGAAAAATATCTGTTTGAACATATTTTTACTCATTCTCTTGAATTCTGCATCTGGAATCTCACATAAGTCATTTCCACTGGGTGACAGTATGATGGGATTGGTAATTTTGGGAGAAGATATATTTCCTTCCTTGGGTTGGGATGTGACTTGCATTTTGTGCTAGGGTCTGCCCATCTGGGGTTCTAGCGTTTATTAAGGTTTTGTTGTTATTGTTGACAGTGGAGCTGTTCTTGTGAGGTTGTTGTTTTCTCTTATTGTTGTATGTACTGTTCAGGAGAGACCAGGCTGTAGTGTAGTTGTGTTGTGTTCTTCTGTTAGACTGTGTCTGTCTGCAGTTTACTCCTGTGTGTTGTGTACTATCTGAAGCAACAGTCTCAATTCAGCAGCTTATCCACTCTGATAATACAGTAGCTGATGACTACAAAACGCATACTTGATAAGTACTGATAGTTTCCGGGAGTAAAAGAACCCTTGTGGAACTGTTGATTCTAGTATGTTCATTATTGGGAGTATGAATGGGAAGAAAAATAAAAGAAGCAAGCACTTGTGGTGAGAATAAAAATGTGTATTTGGTTGCTAGCTGGGAGATGGAGGAAGGAGACACACACAGGAGTGGTAGTAATTGAGGCAAGAGAAAGATGGTGGGGAGGGGTTCAAGTGTTGGCTAACAGTAGACTAAGAAGACATGATAGAGACCTGTACTCCACTATCATAAACCAAGTGAGCCTCTGGAGATGTGTACTATCAAGAGGAAAAAGTATTGGAAAAGAAAAAGGAGGAGGAAGAAGAGGAAGAGAAGAAGGAGGAAGAGGACAAAAGAGGCAGAGGAAGAGGAGGAAAAGGAGGAGGAGGAGGAGGAGGATATAGAACAATAAAATGTGCTAGAGGTCAGCACTCCCATTGGCTTGACCTAAGCTGCTGTACAGTGAAGGACTATTTGCAGAGGTAACCAGAGCTGGGTGGAGATCAACGACAATGAAAGAATGGCCTAGATGCTGTGTTTTGTCTCTGGTCACTGAGCTAGCCCTAAACTGTCTTTCTGGCCTCACCCCTAACTATACTCCTTATGGATCTGTACCAGGCCTGTTCCCCTGTGTCGTCTCAGCTCTAAATCTGTGTGGGTTTTCCTTGCAGAATCACTTGGGTTTCTTCTGTGAGCATAACTGTCCAGCTGGGTGAGATCTGCCTGGCTGTAGTTGCTGTGATCCTAACACCAGCAGCACAGGGATGTGTGAGATGCCGCCCTGTCTAGAGTTGTGTTTAATCCCCACAGGCTCACGGTTCCCCACTGATGGTGGCCCTCGTGGCAGGCACCGGGGACCCCGCCAATAAACCCCAATCGGTGTAACTTTTCTAGAGCTCCTGGGAGATAACCTTTAGCCTTGTTTGCAGTTATCACCAGGGTCTACAGGACTCTGCACCAGCACCCACTGCACCGGGCTCAATCTTGACAAATCCAGCTCTGATTTTAGTATGTTTGTTTCTAAGTTAGAGCAACTATTCAGATATCAATATATTATTAGTATTATTCCTCCCCCCATTTTTCACACATTAAAACTCTGTTTTGTACCACCTTTTTATTTTTAAAGGAGAGGCTATAGCCTGCTAGAGATGTTTTAGATTCTAATCCTAAGGGTAAACTGTCTGAACTATAGATTATACATAGTGCTATCTCTGCTAGATACTGTAGCTCTTGGTATCTGGCTATGGTGATATTGAATCAGTAATTCAAGAGGTGTTGTATAGAAATCGGCATTTTCCACAAGGGGTTCTTATGTACAACAGATTCTGTGAGCCACTGTTTAAAAGCCCATCCTATGTGCGGGGTTCTAGACCCCAAGGCAGCAATCATCATCTATATATCAGTAACTTTAGAACAGACTCTCCCAAGATGCACATCTCCATACCCACCCAGCCTCCTGAAATGGCTTGAAGGTATCTCAGACTCAAAGCAACAAGGCCCAAGCTCCAGTCCTTTACTTTCTCTTCAGGGCGTTGTGTCCCTCTTCACACCACCACCACATGCCTCAGGCAAGCAGGAAGCCTGGAGACAGTCACTCTGTGTTTCTTCCCTGGTCTCGCATGTCTTCTCAGCCACCAAGGCCTCCTGATTCCACTGCCAAAATCTTGACTAGGATGGGCCTCACCACTACCTTAACTCCCTCCCTTGTGTGGACACAAATGATCATAGCAACTCCTAACAAGTCATCTCACCTCAATTCTTGACCCAATCCCAAGTGTGTTCTATACCCAGCAGCCAGAGAGACTTTGATATCGAGATTTCACTTACAAATATCTGCTGAGAACCTCTCAGTGGTTTCCCACTGCCCACTGGTCCCTTTCCAGGGTGTTTCACACCGTATATCCTCACCTGGCCCACCTCTGCTTTTCCAGACTCAATTCTTGCCCTCCAAGTACCTGACCTATCCTTCCGGCCACTCCGAATCCTGCTCCCTCTTCAACACGTGCTGCCTCTTTCCCCTTTCCACTCAGGCTTTGCACGCCACCTGCATGTGATCTTCCTCCTCTTTCTCTGGCCATCCATTGTATCCTTCGAGTCTCAGCTAGCCGCCAGCCTCATTCTGGAGGGACTTCGTGAACTACCACACAAACTAAACAAAGAGCTCCCGCTACACAGTCCCACCTCTGTATACTCTCCGCACAGCAGTACACACAACAGATAACACTGTTTGGCTCCATGAAATGGGGGCCATGAAGAGCTGCTCGTGCAGGACAGACTCTAGGGATGTCACAAGAGCGCAAGTCTGAATTCCGTATGCGTGATGAGTGTTGTCTCATTAAATCTGTCCTGTGTGGAACAACACCTATGAAATGCACCACACACACACACACACACACACACACACACACACACACACACACACCCGCCATTCCTTCAACTTGAACGCACACACAATTTTAAATTCAGAAAGCCATATTTTATCAGTATTTGTATTTTAAATACCAGCTGCTCTGGCAAATCATGTCACAGATACCAGGGTAGTTCATTGACAGAAACAAGAGGTGACATGCCTCAGAGCTAGCTAGCCAGATTGTTGTTTTTGTTTTTGTTTTGTTTTGTTTTGTTTTGTTTTTCAAATTAAAAAAAAATGCCCAGTACCTTTTTCAGTAGTGCCTCCCCTTGGCTGTATGGGAGGCTGAAATGCAGCTGAGAGCTTGCTAGGACTGTGGTGATGAAAATGGAAAGGCTTCTGGAAAAAAACACTGAAGCTTTGTATCTTCTGTGTGCTGTGACTTTCGGTTGCAATCACAGCTGGCTGCCAAGGATGGAGGCTGCCTACGAGCTCCCCAGCAGCCTCGCTGGAGCACGAGATTCAATTTCAGTCACCAAGCATCTAGACTCTTTTTTTTTCTCTTGTAGCATAAACATTAAGGGCATAGACTTTGGTGCCAAGACACTTCCTTTAAAATCCCTGTCACAACATTTATTAGCTGTAGCATGCTAGGCAAACTACCTAGCCATTCAGTAGCTAGCTTCCTTGCCTGGAAATGAGAACGGAGTAAAACCTAGTTCATAGTTTTGTTTTGAGAACTAAGTGATTAATCAATTGCCTGTTGTGTGCTTGGTTTAAGAGTCCTGCTGGAAACATTAGCTAGTCCTATTACTCAGTGTTCTAGGTTCGTAGAAATAGGTCTGGGGGGGAAGGGATATGAAGCACAACAGAGATGATGGAATCAGAAGGGATTTGCCAAGTAGTATTAAAAACTAAGTCTTTGTATAGGGAGCTAAGAATGGATCAATTTGCATTCCACCCAGATGTCCCTCAACAGAGGAATGGATACAGAAAATGTGGTACACTTACACAATGGAATAAACTACTCAGCTATTAAAAACAACGACTTCATGAAATTCACAGCCAAATGGATGGATCTAGAAAATATCATCCTGTGTGAGGTAACTCGGTCACAAAAAAATACACATGGAATGTACTCACTGATAAATGGATGTTAGACAAAGAGCGTGGAATACCCACAATACAACTCACAGACCACATGAAGCTCAAGAAGAAGGAAGACCAAAGAGTGGATGCTTCAGTCCTACTTAGAAGGAGGAACAATATAATCAAGGGAAGTAGAGGGTGGGAAGGACTTAGGAGGAAGAGAAGAGGGGGAGGGGGGAAAGAGGGGAAGAACCAGATATGGGAGGAGATGGAGGAAATGTACAGAGGATCAGGAAATTGAACAGACGTGTGTAGCAATGGGGGATGGGGAACGGGGGTAGCAACCAGAAAGTCCCAGATGCCAGGAAAGCAAGAGCCTCCCAGGACCCCATGGGGATGATTAGCTAAAATACCCCAAACAGGGGAGAGAAAAACCTGTCGAGACCATATCCAGAGGTTAGGGCATAACCCCCCCCCCCCAGTTGAGAGATGGGACCACTCACCCATCTCCAAAATTTTAACCCAGAATTGTTCCTGTCTAAAGGAAATACAGGGACAAAGAGAAGAGCAGAAACTGAAGGAAAGGCCATCCAAAGACTGCCCCACCTGGGGATCCATCTTGCATGTAGATACCAAACCCACACACTATTGCTGATGCCAAGAAGTGCTTGCTGTCAGGAGTTTGATATAGCTGTCTCCTGAGAGGCTCTGCCAGATCCTAACCAATACAGATACAGATGCTCGCAGCGAAACCATTGGACTGAGATTAGGGACCCCAATGGAGGACTTAGGAGAAGGACTAAAGGAGATGAAGGGGCCTTATCCGGCATCAATGGGAGGGGTGGCCCTTGGTCCTGTGAAGGCTTGATGCCTCAGTGTAGAGGGATGCTAGGGCGGTGAGGCAGGAGTGGGTAGTAGGTAGGGGAGCACCCTCATAGAAGCAGGATAAGGGGGAATGGGCTAGGGGGTTTGCAGAGGAGAGACCAAAAAAAGGGGATAACACTTGAAATGTAAATAAATAAAATATCTAATTTAAAAAACAAAACAAAAAAAAAACCCTGAGTCTTTACCATAGCTGACCACGCAAGTCAGAAAACCCTTAGTTGTGAATCAACAGGTCAGCGAGAGCTGTCACACTCGATTTGAACCCAGGCAGATGGGTTCCCAAGATAAAGTTCTGAGCCACTGAGAAATATCCTGTCTTCATATCTTTTCCTTTGTGGGACTGGAATTCCAAAAAGGAGAAACTGGAATAAAAGGACTTGGGAAATACAAAGGAAGAAAGTGTAAACAAAACAAGGTCAGGCTTCAAGCTTCTCAACTTAAAAGAGGGAAAGAGACTGGCATCCCTGTAGCAGTGCCCCTCGGCTGTGAAAGGATCCTTTGTCTTTGTGGACACGTTGCTTTGAATTCAGTAGGCCAGAGAGAAATCAAGATCACCTCTAAAGACTTCAAAAGTCTGACAAGCTCCTCAGATCCAAATATGAAGCTGAAATGACAGACACGAGGAAGGAGGCTGTCTAGGGTGCTCTGGAATCGGACTGTCCAAGAGTCAAGGCCTTACTAGGCTCCAGACTCTCAGAGCTCAAACTGCCTGAGCCCTGAATTTTGCAGTTTATAAAACGGGAATAAAGACTTCTGTCTCTCTACGGATTTAAAAGACATAGATACAGTGCTTAGAGAGATGAGGGGAGGCAGACACAGTTACATTGGTGTAACAGTTTACCAGTTCCATCTCTACGGAGCCCATTTGGTAATGGGCTATGTTATTTATTTAATTAAAACAGCCTTCCATAGCACAAAAAGTGCACCGAGTATCCTAACAGGTACTGTGCAAATATTCACTTACCAACTCTGTGGTCGGTTGTTTGTCAAAATGGTGGTGGTGACCCCGGGTTGTTAACCAGCGCAAAATGGACTCATTGGGGGTATTTGTTTGTTTTGGTAGGATTTTTGTTTCATTTGTTTTGTTTGGGTATTTTTTTTTTTGGTCTTATTGCTTGCTTTGATTTTCAATTTTTGGGTTTTTTTTTTTTGTCTTTGTTTTAGAGAGGCGGGAGAAGGGAGAGAATATGAAGTTGGGTGTGGTCAGAGGTAGGGACTCTCTAAGAGGACTTGGGGGAGGGGAAGAATACGATCATATATATTTTATGAAAAGAATTACATTGAAATTAACAGTGGTGATGAATGAGACTCTGTCACGGTGTCCTTGTCCTTAGAGATTCCCCATCACAGACTCTGAGTGTAGCGTTGTGACTTGCTTTGTTCACTAGCCAATGGACACAAGCAGAAGCTTGAAAAGGGCTGTGCTGCTCCTGGGAGCTACACACCCCATGAGCCAAGCAATGGCACCTTGATGCTACCTTATAAAGAAGTCTGAGCTGCCCCTCAGATGATGTTCCCAAAGGCCAACTCACCTGTCAATCACCAGACATAAAAGATCATCCTAGACTGCCCACCTTTCAGCTGACCAATGGACTGTCTGTCCACAGAAACATGACAGAACCCAACGAGATCACTGGGCGAGTCCAAATGAGTAGAGCCATTGAGTTGAACCAATCAAAGGATGTGAGCTAAGCAAAATGGTTGTTACTTGAAGCTGCTAAGTTTTGGGGGTGACTTGTTATGCAAAGCAAACTAAACTTACTTATACAGTCCTCCTAGTAGATAGTATTATTCTCCATATTTTGCAAAGGAGGCAACAGAGGCAAAGAGGAAGGGTCCTTGCACAGCTTATAAGAATCATGAAGATTCCACACAGGTAATCAGTGCTCAAAATGTCTTTTCTGGTTTTTTTTTTTTTTAGCCTATAAAAATACAAGTGTTTATGTCATTCAACCATAAATTAATCATACATAATCATACATGCATGCAGAAAGAGTTACATGTAAGAGTATTCTGGGACATGACGACATCATCAGAAACAATTCTAAGGCTGTATAGCCATGCAAAGACATCGTGTATGCAACTTTAAAAAAGAGCTGTAAATACTGAACTTGTAAGCAATAGAAAAAAGTAGGGCTGGAGAGATGGCTCAGAGTTTAAGAGCACTGACTGCTCTTCTGAAGGTCCTGATCAAATCCCAGCAACCACATGGTGGCTCACACCCATCCATAATGAGATCTGATGCTTCTTCTGGGGTGTCTGAAGACAGCTACAGTGTACTTACAGATATATATATATATATATATATATATATATATATATATATATATATATATAATCTTTTTAAAAAGCAAGATGCAAAGGGAGTATACTTACATGCTTCCATTTGTGTATAAAAAAAGAGCAATATAAGTGTTTGTATTGCGTAGGCTATTCCTGAGAGGACATAAGAAGTGGTTTCACATCGGTTACACTGGGAGGGAATCCACTGGTTGGGCACCATAATAGCAGGGATGATTTTTATTGTAAACCCTTTTTATATTATTTGCATTTGTGCCAGGCAAATGTATTGGCTATTAATTCTTAACTTAAAAGGTTGTTATGAAAGGAGACACCTGGAACAAAGAAAGCATTCTTTCAAGAGTGGTGCCAATATAATGTCTTTTCTACATCTGATTTCTAACTCCTTCTAACAAATACAAACTTAAAACTCCTGGCCTTGCACAGAAAAAAAGAAAGAAAGAAATGAAGGAAAAGAGAAGGAAGGAAGGGAGGGAGGGAAGGAGGGAGGGAAAATTGGAGGTTTAAAAGTAACTAACAAACAATTAGCTCTATGGGAAGAAGTTAGTGAAGACTTGGCCATGTAGTTTTAGGGGTATTTAGGACTGGCAACATGACATGCACGTGACCAGCCTCAGGTCCTGGTCCATTCAGGTTGCTACAACAAAATACCACAGCCTGGCTAGCTTATAAACAACGGAAATGTATTCCTCACAGTTCTGAAAGCAAGCGAATTCCAAGATCACGTTCCCTGGCAGATTCAGTGTCTGATAAAGGCTTGGACACTGGCTCACAGGCTCCCTCGCCCCATTCTCTCACACACCCATTCTCACACATAATTAAAGGGGAGGGCTATTGCCCTGGGATCTTTGGAATACGGAAGCCATTTGTAAGGGGTCTGTCTGCATACTCAATCGCTTCTCGAGGGTCTTCTTAATACCAACATCCTGAGTATACAATTTCAACCTATGTTTAAAGTAGAGAGACATAACCACTCAGACTTGCACTTAGAGAAACTCAGTTAATGGGCACCTTTGGAAGTTCTCCATCTGACATTCCTTAGGTATCTTCGCCTTCATGAAAGAACACAACCCAAAGTAGTTCTTTTTCTTTTTCCATCCTAATAGAGTCTCCCTCTCCCTCTCCCTCTCCCTCTCCCTCTCCCTCTCCCCCTCCCTCTCCCCCTCCCCCTCCCCCCTCCCTCTCTCTCCCCAGAAACAAAGCTCTTGGCTTATCATGTTCTCCACTGGGCTCTTAGAGCTTAGAACCTTAGAGCCATGCCTGTAGTTAGTATTTGTTTAAATGTGTGTCTCTTACAATGGAGGAGGCGTTTAAAGGTTTCCAGTCCCAGAGGCTGATGTAAAGGAAAGCAGAGCCCAGGGATTCGCATTGCCAGCCAACATCAATCCCTTGCATTCCAAGACAGGGAACCCGCAATTCAGTTTAATGTACTCTGGCCAACACCCTCCACCTCCAGCTGTTGATGCCCCCTCTTAAAGACCCTACTTATCTGCAGCTTATCCCAGCTGTGGTGTGCCTTAGTAACCACCTTTGGTGGTTGAAAGTAAAAAGTTACTGATCTCTGAATTTGGAGTTCAAACAAGTAACGCCACTAAGGCCAGTTGCTCCACACCAGTGCCAGCCTGACTGGAATCCTGTTTGCCCCAGAAACACCTGAGCAGGTTTGGAGCCGATCCAAAGGTAAAGACAGGTAAATTTCCATGTCAGCTCACCCACAGATTTTCAGCGGCAACTAGAACTGGTTGTATTCACTCTAAGTGCCCTCCAAATATCCTACTCCCCAACACAGACAGACAAACAGGGGACACACACACGACTTAATTCCAGCACCATTGAAAAAAACAACAAACAAAAAATACTAAACAGTAAAATTAAAACTAACAAAAAACAGTAGAGTTCTCTTTGAAATATCCCGTCAGCTGAGAGACAGAAATCATGGAAATTCCCCCCCCAGATGACCAAACCAATAGCTGAATACATATATTACATATAAGCCAACCCCAAACTCCAACCCAAAGAAAAGCAAAGGCCCTGATGGAAAAGAGACTCTGTTTTGCAATTTCTCAGCCTTGCATCTTCAGAAATAAAATTCACTAATTTCTTCCTTAGTACCTCACGGGTAACCAAGGTTAGGTCCTCCAGGAGATTTCTTGGGTTTCTCCCATGTCTATACTAGAAATGCTGAGAATGAAGTAGCCTCCACCCCAAAGTCATAATCAAAAGCACACTGGGGCTGGTAACCCATACCATTGTGTAGATTAGCACCCCCAGACAGATTAGTCATGGTTGCCCTGGGACCCTCCTGCTCTCTGGGGCTGCCAAGGGGATGCCCCCTGCGGCTGAGCCGGTCCATTTTCATTTTCATCTTTGTACGAAGAGCCCCTACTGGACACGGGCAGTTGGAGCTCACATCTGCTGCCTAGGAGGCTGTCGCGCAGGGCTCCTCTGGAACTTCGCAGGCAGCTAGCTGGGCTAAGCCCCAAGTCCCTGCACGGGGGTGGGGGGGGGGACGACGACAGGGGACGACTGGAAGGGACCACTGCCCCGCCCGCACCGTGTCCCCCCTGCAGTTCCTCCCGGACCGGGACTCAGAGCTTACTGTTCCCATTCGCCTCCTTTGGGCGGACACCAAGGGATCCCAACTGACGCCTGTAAAGTTTCCTTGGCTGATGGGGCCACACGCACCAAGGCCCCAAGGTGGATACGTGGCCAGAGGTGTCGCGGGCTACCTCGCTGCGACCATCCCCACCCTTCCCTTGCTTACACCAGGGAGGCACACTCACCCTCCGCATGCTGCTGGCCCCCGCAGGCCGGGCGACTCCGCGTACACTGAGGCCAGGATCGAGACGGGCGGGGCTCGCCGGGCTGCCTGGTGACAGTGGTTGTGGTGGCCGTTTCAAACCGCGCGCACTCGGCTCTTCTTGCTTCGGCTCTAGCCTCAGCCTGGAGTTCTCCTCCGATCACTGCAGGAGCCGCCGATACCCCGTGTCCGGAGGCTCCCGGAGCCCAGTGGGAGAAAGTTCTAGCTGCGAGCGAGCGAGGCGGGTGCCGGAGCTGAGTGTTCGAGGGAGTGACGGGCGGGGAGCGGGGGAGGTGATGCGCCACCTCCAAAGTACCTTGGTTTTCCCTTCCCACGCCAAAGGCACACTCCTGTCAGTTCCTACTCTAGAGGTTCCGTGTTTGGGGAGTTCTTGGGGTGGGGGAGATGGAAGGGTTTAAAAGTTGAATAGGAAACACGGAGTCAAGTCAGGGCTGGAAGAATGACCATCGTATGGAGCATAGTCCATGTAGTCTCTGCCTAGCAAAGTTGCTCAGCAGAGGGCAGTCCCAACCTCCAGGCCAGCAAAACCCACAGGTCGACCTGCTTGCAAAACTGTCTCCTAACACACAGTCTCCCACCCCAACATCTCCAAACCACTCTGGAAGGCCATCCTCAAATGCTAATTTGGGGTGCGAGGGAGAAAGGGCATAGTTCCCCAGCCACGAATACACTGCACACCTGTGAGCTAGGATGCCATTCTGCCAGATCAAGGCCAGGATGGACCCCCGGCCTTTTGCTGCTTTGACTTCTAGCAAAGTAAAGAAAGCAGTGTAGAATTCAAGGTTGCTCGAATTCCATAGCGAAACAATATGCCTTGTTTGCAAAAGACTCTTTGAAAGACTTGCAAAGAAGCGTGAGTACCCAGAGCTAGCCTTGACAGGTAAATGAGGCGGGGGGGGGGGGGGGGGGCGGGGCGAGGAGGGGGGGCAGCGGCAAGAACGCAAAGGCTCTGGTAGGTAAACATCTCTGATGAATGGATGCAGCATACTCTGACAGATCATCACTTATCACTGCTGTCAAAGAAGTGCCATTATAATTTTCTGGAACCCATAGACTGTCAGCAACACAGAGAGCCCATAATATCACACAGACTAAGCACCCTAATGAGCTAATGAATAAAACCATTTTGTCTGGATCTCTCTGGTATTTATCAAGAAAGATAAGGGAGGACTGACTGATGTCTAGAGAGAATAAAGAGAGGAAATTAATGAAGCCTGCTGCTTCCCTTTTCCCTTCATTTTATGATCTGCCTACAGTGGGTGTTTCCCCCCCCCCCTTGATCTGAATTTCATCATATTGTTCTTTGATGTTTTTTGCCTTTGGGGAAATAATAACAATTTTAGTAAGTGTGCTTACTTATGAACCATGTGCTTTCTCTGTGATCGCTTGCAATCCACAACCCCATTAACTATGATTTTATGGCTTTATACTCCAAGAAGGTAGATAATTTACCCCAAGTCACGCAGCCTGCTGATAACACAGCCAAGATTTCAACAGAGTCTGCCCACTCTCTCCCAGCCAGTGCCCCATTCTGTGTTCTGCTTCACACAAAGGGTGTCATTCGGAAGTAAAACTCCAGCTCTTGTCTTGGTCAGGTCAACCTCTCTCAGCTCCGTAACTTGGTTTCTTCATCTACTATATTAAAACTTGGACCAAGTCGACACATCAAGGGGCTGTCCAGACAGGAAGCTTGCGACTTGCTGTGTGATCATTTCATGGGCTACCATTGTGCAATCGTAACCTGGAAATAAAGCGGTAATGTCATTGGTTTGTAAGTTGTTCTACAGCCTCTTTTAAAAAAAGATTCTAGCTTACACTTGTCTGTGTGTGTTCAGTCCTTGTGAAGTGAGCCATCCCATGTGGCTGCTGGGAACTGGCCATGGTCCCCTGCAACAGCAGCACTTGGTGAGCCTCTAAGGGCCAAGATGGCTCCCTATGGCACCAGCGCCCTTCTCTCCCTAAACAATGACCACTGCTTTATGAATTTGATCTTTAATCCAATTCATGGTATTTCTTGCTCAACAAATAAGACTCCTAGTGTGCAGGAGGTAACCATTTTTTAGATAATCATTTTGGCAATCTTCAAGCACTAGTTACATGAATGATTATTGTAATGTTTTAAGTTTGCGTACAAGGCAATGGGTTTCCTTGGGGCATTTCTGTACATAATAAATGTGGATGCATTTTGTTTTTATTCACTTCCTTTCCTATCTGCTCTTCTCTCGCTTTGTTGGCTTTCTTCTTCCAGGTTAAATATTTCCTATCACATGTGGTCCATTATCCTCTCTGGGTCTCTGTCTCCTCCTTCGTCTCCTTCTAGTAAGTCCTGTTCTCTCTCACTGTCTCTTCTCTACATTTTTTTTTTGAGACAGGGTTTCTCTGTGTAGCCCTGACTGTCCTGGAACTCACTCTGTAGACCAGGCTGGCCTCGAACTCAGAAATCCACCTGCCTCTGCCTCCCAAGTGCTGGGATTAAAGGCATGCGTACCACTGCCCAGCACTTCTCTACTTTTGTGATGTTCACATGTGTGCATGTGTGCATGAACACACATGTATGTGCAAAAACACATGTGCATACACTCATATCAGAGACCACATGTGAGAGGAAAACGTGGAATTTATCTTCCTAAATATTTTTTTAGTCTGATATTATCTTAGGGTTTTACTGCTGTCAAAAGATACCATGACCAATGCAAGTCTTATACAGCAACATTTAATTGGGGCTGGCTTACAGGGTCAGAGGTTCAGTCCATTATCATCAAGGTGGGATCATGGCAGCATCCAGGCAGGCATGGTGCAGGAGGAGCTGAAAGTTCTGCATCTTCATCTGAAGGCTGCTAGCAGAATACTGTCTTCCAGGCAGCTAGGAAGAGGGTCTTATAGCCCACACCTCAGAGACACACCTACTACAACAGGGCCATGCCTTTTATTAGTGCCACTCCCTGGACAGAGCATATAGAAACCATCACAGACATCATGATTTCCACCTACATCCATTTTCCTGATTTTATTTTATTTAAAGACAGGCTCTCACTGTAGCCCTGGCTGGCCTGGGTCTCATTGTATAGACCAGGCTGGCCTGGCACTTACTGATAAAGATTCCCCTGCCTCTGCCTCCCAGTGCTGGGATTAAAGGTGTGTGCCACTATGTCCAGTTCATTTTTCTTTCTGACTAAGTATAATCCCATGGTGTGTCTGTACGTCATTCTCTTTGTCTTTCCCGGTGTGGTTTGGCATCTAGGCTTGCTCTGTTTCTTATGGACTGTGAGCTATGCAGTGTGCAGCGGTGAACATGAATCCTCAAGTGCCCCTGTAGTATCACACGGAGCCCTTATGGTGTATTCCAGAGAGTGGCCTAGATAGAGCATACCTTTATCCTACTGTGATTTGGGGGGGGGGTGCCTCCACTCTGATTTCCACGGTGCCTGCCATGCTCAGTTCCAGCCATCACTGAAGACGAGTTCCTCTCCCCAGTGTCTTCACCAACACTTGCCAATGTTGACCATTCTGACTGGGGCAAGACAGAACCTCAAAGCAGTTTAAATGAACGCTTCCCTGACAGCTAATGATCTTGAGTGCTTTTCTCCAATTTATATTGTACGTTTGTGTTTCTTCTTCAGAGAACTGTCTACCGAGTTTATTTGTGGACCTATTCATCGATTGGATGATGTTTGATGTTGAATTTTTTTTGAAGTCCTTTATGCACTCTAGGTATTAATCTGATGCATAGCTGACAGGGACACAAACCACCACAGACATCTTGTGCCTTCAATTGGTTGTCATTTTAATTTGGTGATTGCTTTCTTTGTTGTGCGGAAAAATTGTCAGTTTTCTACGTCCCTATTTGTGAGTTCTTGAGATGGTTTCTGGAGCAATCAGAGTCCTCTTTAGAGTCCTATACCCATGTCTTCAAATGTTTCCCTTACATTCTCCTCCAGCAGTTTGCAGGTTTCAAGTCTCACTTACAAATCTACCTGTTACCTCTCTACGGCTACAATAAAGCACCGGGGACACTGCAACTTAGAGAGAAACACTTCATTTGGGCAAATGGTTCCACACAGCTGGAGCCCATGATGGTGGGGCTGAAGCAGCAGGAGATGGGCATGGTGGCTGGAGCAGAGGCTGGGGGCTCACATCTCACACCATATGCATAAAGCAGAGAGAGTGAACTGAAAGTGGCTGCAGTCTTTAAACTGTCAGGGGCATACTTCCTCCAGCAAGGCCTCACCTGGGGCAGGATGATTGAGATTCAGACTAGCCCAAGCTACAACATGAAATTCTTTTCAACCCTTATCATCCATAAGATCTCTATTTAGTGTTATGGAGGAAGTACACACATTGCGTAAATCAATCCATAATTCCTTGAGATAGGTAAAAAAAATTTTCCAGTAAATATCTAACACAAAAAATATCCTAGATATTCTTTGTATATACTAGATCCTAATGAGTTGGTTTTTGTGTCTATGTTGTCATCGTCCCTAAACCCTACACAAAACTTGGCAATATCTCCTTATAGGACATTTGGTGTATTAGGCAAATAAGATTTATCAACTTTAAAGAAATGGCATAGCTAATAAGTGACAGGTTTTTATGGCTCATAACTGACACACATCTAACAGGGGTGTCCAAGTTGTTGACCTTGTGGGGCAACACTGTCACCCACGAAGTTCCCACTCAAGAACTGTGCATGTTGCAAAAAAAAAAGCTTGGTCTTTAGGCAAGCTTATGAAGTTTTGTTGGGGAACATTCACAGCCATTCTTAGTCACGTGCAGCCACATGTAACTTGGACATGTCTAAAATCAAATCTGACTCCAGAGCCCCAAAGATTAACCAATAAGAGATAGAAAATCAGTGTATCTCAGACTTATGTCTCTCTGCCAGTAAAGCTGACAGCCAAGTAATTATACTAACGTAGCATGAGGTTATCTAATAAAAGGCTTCTTGGGAAAGCTGAGTATATCACTGGAGAAGATCATGTGCTTAGAATTGGAGTGAAGAAGAGTCTGCCTACAAAGTGAACAATAGCTAGAGGGTGGGAGGGTAGGGGCATCACACAGAGACTAGACATCTTAGAAGCTGGGACAGATAACAGGAGAGGGAATCTGGCCTATGGGGGTCTAGAGACACTGGTGGGGGAGGGGATAGTGTGTGGTCCCTTGGCTTTCTTCCCCAGAGCATTACAGCCACTTGAGGCTTTATAGATCCTCGAGGCTGTGTATTTTGCTGTTGAAGATCTACTCCATTGCTGTGCCCTTTCTCTTCCTCTTGCCCTTTCAAAGTGTTTGTTCAACTTCTCTGAGGCACAGTCTAGAGCTGGCCTTTTTGGGAAGAGGGAGTTGAAGAAGCAATGGTGGTGTGGTAGCGAATTTGATCTGGTGGACTACGCATCGGAGATGTTTGATTCTCCATTAAGCTTCCGTGCCAATGCTCAGCCTCAGCAGGTAATCTAAAAGAGAATTTACGGATATGCCTCCAAAATGCTATCTCTCTTTATTTTCATACTCTGTGGTGGCTAATATTGATTGTGAACGGCATAGGATCTAGACTTCTCTAGGATACAAGCCTAGCCATGCTTGTGGGGGAGTGCCTAATTAGGTTAGTTGAGCTAAAAGGCCTCACCCTAAATGTGGGTGACACCATCCCATGGTCTGAGGTCCTGGGTTGAATAAAGAGGAGCGAGCAAGCTGAGCCCTCACATTTGTCACTGTGCTTCCTGGCTGTGGCCATCACCTTCCCTGCCGTGATAGGTTGTGTGCTCAAGCTGTGAGCCAAGACAGACCCTTTCTCCCTTAGAGTGGTTTTGCCTGTGTATTTTAATGCAGTAAATTAATCAAATACATAGTTCATCCTAGTCTTTGAAATGCATGCTTTATGCAGTCTGTTTAATGGCTGTCTCTGAGCTTCTTTAAAGAAAGAATTTTACTAATGTAATTCTATATATTAATATACTAATAATAGCTCCTCTGGGAACTATTACAAAAAGTGTATCCTCCATACATGTTCAATAAATGAATGAAAGATGTTCAAACCTTACTGTATTCTCTCAGCCTATGGGTTTCTATGCTACCTTTATTGTCTGCTTACTATGCACACCACAGTGACAGTTACCATTTAACCAACCCCTCCTGAGACCATTTAAGTTCTCTCTACCCTTTCTGAGGACCTCTTATGAATTGTAAGTAGAGATATGCCCTGATATAAAGGCTTGGAGGACAGTTTTAGGATTGCAGGCTATTAAAAGATCCGGAGATCAGCAGAGAAGTCAAGAGGCTAAACTTAGTCACCCATGATGTAACCAAGACAAACTCAGGATGGTGGCTATGGGAAGGGAGAAATAGTTTTTCATGTTCCTTGCCACATCTGGAAAGTTACAAGCATGGATTTGCTCTACGTGGAACTAAGCATGTGACCAGATGTGGGACCGCTGTCCAGTGGTAGGAAGCAGGGTTTAGCACCATGGATAGCTCCTGGGTTGTGTGTTTAGAGACGAGTCCTATGAGGCCATTAGTGTAGTCATTTAGAGTGAATGCCCTTTAATAAACAATACACAACCTTTACTGAGCATGTGCTCAACAGAACTTTGTATATGTTAACTGTAAATTCCCACCAGCGGACAGAAAGTTTGCATGATGCCATCCAAAGTCATACAGACAGCAATGTGGGAGATAAGTTCCCAACCTAGATAAACTGGCTCCAAAATCCACTACCCGACACCATAAAAGCCAATTACAGCTCAGCATGATAAATGCTTTGACAGAAAAGCACAAGAGAGGGAAAGCCAATGTGCATGAGGGAAGAGAGATGGGGAGCACTCTAGCTAAGCTTCCCAGAGAGGAAAACACTGGAATTACGTTTAAAAGGGTGCCTTTAATCCCAGCACTTGGGAGGCAGAGGCAGATGGATTTCTGAGTTCAAGGTCAGCCTTGTCTACAGAGTGAGTTCCAGGACAGCCAGGGCTACACACACACACACAAAACAAACAAACAAACAAACAGACAGACAGACAACAAAGGGTGTGTTTAACTACAGCCCCGATGGCCCCTATGCTGCCTGCAGGCCTCTGGAGGGAAGGGTTCTGAGGTCAGATCTAGGCTCAGCAACACACTCCTGTCATGGCTTAGTAGATAAAGTAGAGAATAAAGAGAGACCCAAGACAGGAAGGGTGTGGGTCAAACAATGAAGGATCTTGGACGTAAGGAAAGAGTTGAAAAAACAAAGAATTTTAGACCTATTTTCTAAAGATGGTTCAAAAGACATCAAAGGGCAGAATGTGGTGTGATAAGATGCACATCTTAGAAAATCATCCTGAGGTTTCAGGGTAAAGATGGCAGACAAAGACTCCTTTTGCAAATCTATGATTAATCGAGCTAAAACCATAGTAAACCTTTCAGTTTACTGCTGAAAGGACAGTAAACTTACTCTAAATAAGGTGGGAAGAGGGTGTGGTGACTTCAACAAGCAGCACTAACTGTGTAAAACCTCCAGCTGGGGCTGATCTCTGAAAAGGACTTACATGGTGACCATGTGAACACAGTATGGTGGAAAGGGATAGGGGGAGGGGAAGAGAGCTCAGGAGCTATGAAGAAACTGGTCTATCACGAAGCATGACCCTAGGAAACAGGAAGTCCTCACAGAGCTCTCTGCAGCATAAAGACATCAAAACTGCCTCCGTAAAATGGCGGAAGCAAAAGGGAGGATTTGTAGCTGAGGACACGAATCGCAAGCTGAAACAACACTGATAGATCTAATCCTTGAATTAAAAATGCCAAATGACAGGAAAGACATGACTGGAATTGAATTAATGGCAGGGATAAAAGGCTTTGAGGTAATTATGGCGTGTACAAAGGGAAGGCACAGAAGGAGTCGGGCAATTAGGGAGAAGATAATAAGATGTAGTAAGAGAGGAGCAAGAGATAATCAAACGCACGGGTAATTGGTATAGTTAATTGGTGTAGAGGATCCAATAAATGTAATAAAATATGTATTCAGGCACATGATACATTTTCCTAAAATGAAAGAGCTAAACCCACAGAGATGTATCTATATACCAAGAGAAGCAGGCTGTCTAGTTACTTTTGTTGTTGTGACAAAATACCTGTTGGAAGCAAATGAAGGGAAGAAGCATTTATTTTGGGTCACAGTTTAATAAAAATACATGGTCTGGTATGTTAGGAAAGGAGCCACTCCCACTGTGGTGGGAGGAGCCTGAGGCCTCTGGTCAAGTTGAATCCATAGTCAAGAGGTAGGGAGAGATGAATGTTTGAGTGAGGCTCTCTGCTGTCAATAGTCTGGGACCCCACCGCATAGGATACTGCTGCCCACATCCCATCTGAACCTTTACTCACCAGTTGAGTGTCTCTAGCAATGTCCTCACAGACCCGGTCTCCTAGGTGACTCTAAGTTCCAGTCCAGTTTACAATGAAGAGAAACGATCACACAGACTTCAAATGAACATTAAGATGTTGCCTGGCTTTGTTGCTAGATTTGATGGGAAGATTTTTATTCTGACATCGGTGCAATGGAGTCAGATCTTCTTGGGGTGGGGGTGGGTGCGAATCAAATCAAGCTTGTTACAAATATGTCCGAGTAACCCTGGTGCCAGAGGATGATGCAACAGTCTCTACAGAGCTTAGGGAGGAGGAATGAGCCAAAATTATTACAACCAGCCACAGGCAGAGGAAGCCTTGGTAGACAACAAACAACACATCCTCCCTAGAAACTAATATCCAAGCAAAGAGAATTAAGTGATGAGATAAAAAGATTCCATAAAGGTAAGTTAATAATTCCCCGTTGCTGTGACAGAATACCTTAGACAATCAACTTATAAGATAATAATGTTTACTTTGGCTAATGGTTGCAAAGCATTTTATCCACAGTTCTTGACCTCATTATTTAGGAACCTGTGGTAACCCCACACATCAACCCATGGGTTATGACCCCTTCTGGGGTCCCATATCATATATTTTGTATATCAGATGTTTATATTATGATTCATCACAGTAGCAAAACTACGGTTATAAAGTAGCAACGAAAGTAATTTTATTGTTGAGGGTCACCACAACATGAGGAACTGTATTAAAGGGTCACAGCATTAGGAAGACTGAGACCTACAGTTTCACATCATGCAGGGGCACATGGTAGAGGAAGCCTTACTGTGTCCCGGCTATGACCCAGCCCTGCAAACCATGTACTTGAGCCTTGTTTGGCAGCTGATGAGCTTCTGTGATTGGCCAGGAGGACTCTGGTTTCATGAACAGATTAGTCCATTGATGGTTCTTAATTTGGTAGCATTATTGGAAGGTAATATAAAAACTGGGAGATGGGGGCTGACATGGGATAGTAGAGAGCTGGATGTATACTTTTGAAGAATGCATCTTGTCTCCCATTTTCTTCTTCTGTCTGTCTCCATGAGGTGAGCAGCCTCTGCCACATGCTTCCACCACTGTGATGGTTTCCTCTGAACCTACCTAAAAGGAATGAGACCAAGGACTGTGGGCAGATGCTGAGACAAAATAATTCCTCCCTTTAAGTTGTTTGTCTTGGGCTTGCTCTGTGGTGATGGATAATTGAATGACAGGTCATCTCATTCATCTCTGCTGGGAAACACAGGCAGGAAGGGGCTAGGGTACAAATATTTCCATCCAGGGCACACTCCCGGCAATGTTTCACCACTAGGTTCCACCTTCTGAAGGTTCCACCACCTCCCAATAGCACCACAGGGTAGGGAACTGGCCTTCAGCATATGGGCCCATGTGGAACACTACAATCCAAGAAACAGCAGGAAGACACCGAAGAACAAAGGACTGAGGATGCCAGCAAGCCAGACAATAAACACAGGGCAACTTCTGGCTGTCCGTCCAACCACACAGTTGGAGTCATTCAGAAGGCAAGCCACAGAGTTGTGGTCCAGCATTTATATGCTTTCTGATCAAGTGGGGTCTTTGATAAGGCTTCTAGATTCCCTTTTTGTATGACCCCATTTCCAAAATTCTCTAGTGAGAAAAAAGTATTTAGTGATTGATTGATTGATTGATTGATTGTGTGTGTATGTGTGTGTGTGTGTGTATGTGTGTGTGTGTGTGTGTGTGTGTGTGTGTGTGTGTGTTACATGTGCATGTTTGTGTGTATTCATGCATGTGTATTTGCCTCCATGTAGAGACCAGAGGTTAATGTCAGGCATCCACCTCAGTTGCTGTCCACCTTATTTTCCTCAGAGAGCGTCCCATAACCCTGGAGCTTGCCTTGTTTTTCTATCCTTTGATGCCGGCTATGGCGTTACAGATGCTGTTGAGCCAAGCTTTTTCTTGGATGCTGGGGATCCAAACCCTGGTCCTCGGGCACATGTGGGAGGCACTTTGCCAACTGAGCCAACTCTTCAGCCTCTCAGATTGTGTGCCTTTTTCCTTCGGGAGTAGTTTTGAACTGGTATGACATAAAAACAGCAGCATGGATAGCATTTCAAAGCAAGCCCTTCACCATCAGCTAGACAGTGCTTGAGAATCAGGACGGCAGCCACACACAGCACGGTCAAGGCACAGCCTTTGCTAACCCTTTCAAGGTAACAAGACCACAGTTAACAGCCATGAAGAGTCTTTCATCATGGAATCCCTGTTGGACCTATAGCCACCAGCTCACACAGATCTCTCAATTCCAGTCACTGGCCATATTGTACTGTGTGGAAATTCAAAGTATCACAGCGGCTATGAGTATTGGACTTATGGAAATTTCAGTTATGAAAATGTGTGAGTTATAAAAAAAAAGAGACTATTTTTTATACAGAGATTTCATGTGTATTTTCAGCCATATATTATATCATGATGTGTATGATCTATAAGTAGTCTTGTTTGATATACATGACATTAATGATTCTAACTCCAATGTATATTTTTGCTCATATTTTTACCTCTTCTGAATTATAGCTACACTTCTTTCTAACAAATGAAAATCTTCATTTTTAATAACATGGGTTAGTGTGTTGGAATTAGAATATACTACAATTATTCATTTGCTTTATCTCACAGCTGTCTCAAAAGAGCAATACTACTGCTTCCAAGTGTTATATCTGAGAATATTTAAGAGCATTTTTGGATGTACCCTTCCTATTTTGGTCTGTCATTTTTACCAGCTCTATACCTAACTTATGGATTCTTTAGCCATCACATACGACACTCTTCATTTTAATACTCATTTAGGCTTCAAAAATACCTGTATTGTAAAAGGTCTAGTTGTGTTCTTTTGTATAAGGACATGTATGTGGGCATCTGCATATGGGTATATGCATATGAGTGCAGTGTCTGTGGGGGCCAAAGGTCAGTATTTCCCTGCAGCTGGAGTTACAGGCAATTGTGAGATGCCAGATGTGGGACACTGGGAACGAAATCTGGGTCCTCTGCAAGAGCAGCAAGTGTTCTTGACGTCTGAGTGATCTCTGCAGCCCCAGTTTCTGTATTTTTAATTCACATCTCCAGCTCCTCTTGTCTGAAGCCTGTTCTCTAGTAGAACCTTCTGGAAAGGTTCCCGGGAACCATAACCCTTGTTATAGTCAGGGTTTCTATTGCTACAATGAAACACCATGACCAAAAGCAAGTTGGAGAGGAAAGGGTTCATATGGCTTACACTTCCACATTGTAGTTCATCATTGAAGGAAGTCAGGACAGGAACTTAAGCAGGGCAGGAACCCAAAGGCTGGAGCTGATGCTGAGGCCATGGAGGGGTGCTGCTTACTGGCTTGCTCCTTGTGGCTTGCTCAGTCTGCTTTCTGGTAGAACCCAAGACCACCAACCAGCTCAAGATGGCCCCACCTGTCATGGGCTGGACCCTCCCCCATTGATCGCTACTTAAGAAAATGCTTGCCTACATCCTGATCTTATGGAGGCATTTTCTCAACTGAGGTTCCCTCCTCTCAGATGACTGTAATTCATGTCAAGTTGACATAAATCTAGCCAGCACAACCCTAATTCTTGAACATTAATAATAGTTTGTGTGGTGGTTTGAATAGGTTTGGCTCCCATAGATTCATGTGCTTTAAAGCTTGGCCCATGGGAGACGATAAGGAGGTGAACATAATTAAGAAATATACAGGTAAAGCGAAGAAAAGATACAACAAGTTATTCTTTCATAGTCTTGCTCGGATCTGACTGCATATTTTTTGTCTGATTTCATTGTCTCCACAGATGCTATTCTGTTCTGTTTTTTCCCCTTAAAAGAACTATAGGACTTGATCTTGATACTTAATAGTTTATGGAAAATTCATCTTTCTGAAATTTCAAAAAGAAGCATCATCTACAGTAGCTTTCCTACCTTCATGGAAACTTTTTTTTTCTGACGTTTGCGTGGGTTTTTGAATAAGGCAGCTTGCTTTCTGAGATTGCCTGGCCTTCTTGCTTTCTACCATGTACACCGTGGCCTTCTCTTCTTTCCTCCTGCCCATAACTAGGCAGCCCCTCTTTTGTCAGCTGGCTAGATTGTTGTTATGGAAGCCCAGCTTCTTTGCAAACTTCTTGGATGCCTGGAGGAAGCTCTATTCCAGAACCAGTGACCTTGGCTACCAAGGTTGGCTGCTGAAACCACAGCTTCAACCTCAGGAGGTTTGTTCCGGTAAGGACCGCTCTGGTCTGCTCCAGTACCCAGCACCTGAAACCAAAGCCCTGACAAACAAGTGTTGGTGACCTCATGATGACCCTGCCTATATCTGCTTCACAGAGAGCTCCTGACCCTGCATTTAATTTTCTACAAGGACCAAAAGGAGGAAGGGTGCTCCCTATTGGCTCAGTGAACAGCTTGTGATTGACAGATGGGGAACTGTTCCTAAACCAGGTTTATCATTGGTTCCTGTTGGAGGCTTGTGATTGGTTTTTGTGAAGCAGCTTTTCTGTGATTGGTGGAAATTACAATCCCCGATATTTGCATGCTGCAGCCCTTCTGGCTATAGAACCATGTTGTTTCCTATATTTTTCAAGTCAATCAGGGCATCCTTCTGTGTGTCCTGCCTGCTGGTATTGCAACCTTACTGTCAATAAAAATCTCGGAGTGATCTAGTTATAATCTTTATTATAGGTGGTGTAAGCTAAGCTGGAAACACAATGAGGAGATGGCCAACACTGTAGCAGTGGCAGTAGCAGCAGCAGCGGGAAGCAGAAGGGGATGGCAGAGGATGGAAGGTATAGGCAAGAGAAGATACAGAGCGGGAAGTAGAGGAAGCAGAAATCTGCAAAGAGCCAAATTGAGAGACTGGGTCCTAGTTGCTGGAAGGCCTCCACGGAGTTTCCAGTCCTTAAGCCCCAAGACCTGTCATTCTAGCTGCTATTAGGGACCCATGGTCCCGACATCAAAGTTTGGGATCTATAATACCACATGGCACTGACTGAGGTTGTTTCAAGTTGATGCTAAGGGCCAAGGGTTACGTAAGCTGCCAAGCACCAGGCAGCTGGTGATCAGAGCCAGAGAAATAAGCCTCTACCCTAAGCTCCCAGAGCTATAAATCTCTAGCTTCTAAAGCCTTAGCCATAAGCCTCAGGGCTTGGCTCTATAAGCCTCTGAGCCTGCGAACCCAGTCCATAAGCCTTTGGCACTTGAGCCTGGCCCTGCCAACCTGGAAGAGCCACTCCTTAACTATCAGAAGTCTACACAAATAGAACAAGAGGACCCTAGGCAGCTGATGATAGCAGGCCCTGACTGTTTCAGTGTCTTTAACTTCTCGTCTTTCTCTTGCCCTACAGATCTCGTCCATTCGTCTGCTTTTAGAGATAGCAAACCTTGCACTCACCGCTCCTGTACCCAGACTGCCTCTGTGTGGACTCTTGGTGAGTACCTGTGGACTACTGAGGACTCCCGTGTTCTCGGGCAGCCCCTTCCTCTGCATTCTCCTACACCGTCACTGATACTCCCTAGTCTTCAATGATTGGGAGCCCCTGGGATGCCCTGTCCTTGCTCAATAGTTAATGTGCTCATGGGTTTTGGGTTAGCATCTGGGTGCTCTACTGTTTCTTATTTGGGGATTCAGAGACATTAAAAAAAAAACTATACTGTAGGAACCATCTTCCCAGCTTGCTCTATTTTATATTTTCACGGTGGTCATAGATATCTGGGAGGGGGGAAGCAGTGCTATTTCCACTTGGTAAAGGTGGGTGAACTCTGGCTGCATTCAGCTGTGTGGTGTCTTGGTGGCTTTGATAATGAAATCGACACCCTTGCTGGTGGCTACTCCTTGATTATTTAGTAAACCATCCCTGTTCAAATCCCCTGCCACGTCTCCCCAAAACATTCTCTTACTATCCCCGTGCACACCTCATGAAAAAGGAATTACACAGTTAACACCCACCATGCAGACATTCTTCAGGGTCCATCCTGCTCCACTCAATGGCTGACTTGCTGAATGGTCAGTGCCCCTGCTCTAGTTTCAGACCAATATTTTGAATATTACCTCAAGATAGATCCCCACAAGGCCTAACGATACGTGGGATCTGGAGACATGGTGACAAGCGTGTATAACTTAGGAAGGAGTCATCCCCTTTCCTCATCCCTCCTGTGTGTGAGGTATCATTTAGCGCTGGAGCGAATGACCAAGAAGGCAATGCCCTTGCCCTTGAGAAGCTAGCTGCCACCTGACCTGTCCCTGGGGCCATTTGCCCTCTGAGAGTTTTACCATTTTTGCATTAGGAACGAAATCTTTGAGCATAAAGAGGGTGCAGGGGAAGTATAGAATTAGAAATAGTTCTTGAGCCACCCCTAGTAACTCTGGTATCTATCTCCACCTTTGGAGCAGCGACTGCCATGAGAGGCCTGGCAGCTCATTAAAACGCACAGTAAACAAGCAGACAGGGAACACTCTGTCCTTGTACACAATGAATAAGTGGTCTCCTTAGACACAAAAGCCTGCACCCTCCTCTAGGGAGTGCATCGACCATTTAACAATTCCTGCTCTCACTGGGTTGGCAACTCTTTGTCTGTCTGTGGAGGAAGGATAGATCTAGAATTAAAGCAGGCAGGGAACATAATGTTTGGCTAAATAATAAGTTTTTCTTATGAAGATTTTTTTTCCCCTCTCAGGAGAGTAATGCATTTAAAGAGAAGCTAAGAGTTCTATTTGTCTGGTTACTGACAAGAAAAAAAATATCAAACAGGACGAGTTGCTATTAGAACAAAAAAAAGAAATAAGTTAACTTGACACCTCTCTTCCCTCAAAGTCAATAAATCCTGATTGATCCTATATATTGAACAAATATGTATTAAGAACCTACTGAGTGCTGGCTTTAGTCCTATTAACAAGTTACAGTCTTTTCTACTGGGGAAATTCCTATGCAGAAACGGCTGGTATACCTGGGGATAGAGCTCAGATGGTAGAGTGCTTGTCTACCATGCTTGAGGCTCTGGCTTGGGTCTTCAGCACCCCAAGACATAAACAGAATAGTTAGGTATACCTGTGAGTGGCAGAATACCTGCCTGACATGCACAAGGTCCCAGACTCAGTCCTCAGCACTGAAATACACACACACACACACACACACACACACACACACACACACACACTCACACACACACACACACACACACACTCACACACACACACACACACACACACACACACACACTCACACACACACACACACATTGGTCTATAGCTTAACCTTGCTTCTAAAGAAAGTACAGAAATTGAGGCATTCTTACTGTTTGATACCTAAACAGGAAGGAGCCATATCTTTTGAGCGGTACATTATTGTTATCCCCTCAGGTAGGACTGTGTGGAAGAACACAGGCATGCAGCTTGATTAGTCTGTAGGAGTTTATGGGACAGCAGGGAACCTCTTACCTCAGAGCCTGGTTCTTTGAAGCAGGAGAATCGGGCCCCATAAATTGTCACCTGACAAAACGAGAATATTATATCGACAACTGCCGCCATTAACTTGTAGTAATAAAGTGATTTCCAGCACAGCAAGGGGATACATTAAAAGTCATGGTGGAAAAGGTGGAGGGAAAGGAAAGGGGACTTTTGAAATTATCCAGTGCTTGGTTGTGGTTTGGGTATAAGTGTCTACCAGATGATTTATGTGTTAAAGGCTCAATCCCTGGCTGGCTCCTCCAGTCACTGAGAATTGACTGGATGCTGTGAGCTCTGCCTTCATCAATGGGCTAATCCACAGACAGATTCCTAACTTGATTATATAATTGTAAGGTAATGGAGACTTTCAGGGGTGCTAGCAGAAGGAATTCATCCCTGCAGACTCCATAATGGATGTATTTTCTCTCTCCTCTCCCTCCCCACTTCTCCTCTCTAATGGCCATGAGGTCACCCTAGGAAGCTCCCCGTCCAAGTCTCAGACCATGACAGAATCAAGAGATGGAAGACATCTTAGAGACCATCTGTTCTTGCCCATTCGGGAATATTCTCTCTCTGAAACCTTGGTCAAGGTGTCTTGACTCCTGCTTAAACACATACTAGTCACGCTTTCTAAAGCCCATTCTACACCAGCCACTCCATCACTGGTTATTGGAAAGGTCTTTTTGGCAGGGCACCAGAGTCTGTTTCTCTCTTCCCTCTGCCTGCTGCTCCATCTGTTGGGATCAGAGGAAACAGGGTGACTCACTTCAAATGACGGCCGACAATGAATGATATACAATTAAGCGTGTGGGCCCCAGGGGCAGACTGCATGGACAGAGTCCTGGCTTTGTGATTTTGGGCAATTGAATCTTCTTGTGCCTCAGATTCTTCATTTGCAAACCAGGAACCCTAATGCTGCCTATCCTTGGAGACTAGGATGGGAAAGGAAGCCTGCTACATATGACTCAGCAGCAGAATTGTCACCCTGATGGTCATGGGAGTCTGCTTGCTTGGACTAAACCTTTTTATTTCTCTCCTTATTCCAGGACTGCTTGTGCCCCTCCCCCACACAGCCCAGTGGCCAGGATTCCTGCCTAACTATATCCCAAGAATTGAGCCTAGGACTCTCTTTGGTCTGCTCTGGCTCATAAAAGCCAAGACGAGGTGAGGCACTCCTTTCTGTTTCTGCTTCTCCGTTCACTCACCAATTCACAAATGATTTTCTGCATGTGTGTTTGTGTAATAGAGAACTGTCCCTTTAAATGTGTGTGTCACAGATCTTGTCTCCTGCTGGGATTGCAGTGGCCTGAAGGCAGGGAACAAATACTGCCACAAAAGGCCTTAGGCTTTGTAGTACACATGGTCTCAGTTGCAACTGCTAGGCTCAGCTGACAAAGCATGAGGTAGCCTTAGACAAGATGAGAGATTTCGTTTACAAAGAGCAGGCCACTGGCTGAATTTGCTTCATGAGCCATAGTTTCCTAACTTCCAAGCTAAAGCATATTTTAAAAAATTGTTTTTCATCTCTCATTCCCTGTCCGGCTTTTTAGAAATGATTGGGATTATGCTGTGTCTGTTTGCTTATTTTTAAAGCATAAGCAGGAGGCTTTTTGTGGATCTGTATTCGACTTTACTATATTGGCTATGCACGTTCCTCTAGCCTTTCTCCTGTGTTTGTGTGTGTGGTGTGTATATATATATGGATGTGTGGGTGTATGTGTACATGTGTATGTGGGGGTGCATGTGGATGCATGTGGATGTGGATGTGTGTATGTGTACGTATGTGTATGCATGCATGTGTGTATATGTGTATGTAGGGGTGCGTGTAAGTGTATATAAATGTGTATTTATATATGTGCATGTATGTGTATGCATATGTGTGTATGTGTATGTATATATGTATGTGTGTGTTTGGGGGTTTGTACATGTGTATATACATATATATATGTGTGTGTGTAGTATATATGTGTGAGTGCATAAGTATATATACATATGTATATGTGTAAGCATGCATGTAGGGGTGTATGTGGGGGTGCATACAGAAGTCAGGGGAGATATCAGGCATCATCCCTTTCCATGCTCCTGTTTCCTTGTTATCTTGAGGCAGGGCTTCTCACCATCCCTAAAAGTTCCTGTTTTGGTTAGGCTGTCTGTACACCGAGCTCCCAGGATCTCCACCTGCTTTCCTGGGGTTGGAACCATGTACAGCTATGCCCAGCTTTTATGTGGGCACTGGAGATCCAAACTCAGACACAACAAACACCCTTACCCGCTGAGCCGTCTCCCCAGGACTTTATGAAGATCTACTAGAGCCCTCCTTCTGCCACTGTCCAAAATAACCCCTGTCTCTCTGTGTCTCTGACTATGATAGGTGTACCTTTGATATATGTATCCACGTAATTGATAAAACGGGAAAGATCAGAGGATGGAGTTTGGAGAGTACAAGACAGGTTCCTGTGAACCAGGCGGGTTCAGGAATCAGTCGCATCACTTCTTTCAGGAAGCAGTTCTTCCAACTTCCCTCCTCCCAGGCCACCATCTCTGAGGATAACACAACCCTGAATGTGGTCCATGGTGCTTCATGGGTGCTCTGCAGGCACTCTCCTCCACTAGACTATAAGCTTGTTTCCAAGTGGTGGCACATAATAGGTGCTCAATAAATGTTGGCACCATGAGGAAATGAATGTGTGGTTTCATATATGTGTCTCCTTTAGCATATCTCCATCAAAACTTACTTCTTCTGGTGATAGAGGAGATAGCTCAGCCAGTAAAGCGCTCACCTTGCAAGCATGGGCACCTAAGTTCAGATCCCCAGCACCCACATAAAAAGCCAGGTATGCTGGCACACCAGAAATCTCAGCACTGGGGAGGTGAAGACAAGAGAATCCTGGGCGTTTGTGGCCAGCCTATCTAGCCAAATTGGCTCCAGATTCAGTAAGAAATTCTATCTCAAAAAGTAAACTGGAGAGCAATGGGGGGGAGATATGGATATTGACCTCTGACCTCCACATGTACCTGCGTGTACCTACATACACATACAAACACATACATACATACATACATACATACATACATACATACATACATACATACATACATACATACTCTCTCTCACACAGAGTGGAGAGAGAGAGAGAGAGAGAGAGAGAGAGAGAGAGAGAGAGAGAGAGAATTTCTTCCTGCTGTTTTTGAAGGGAGATTCCTGAGATTTGACAAAGTAATTGGAAACATGTTGCTGAGAGACCTTCTGGGAAGTTTTCTTTCAACAGAGTGTTCAATGTCCTTCCCACAAGGGCCTGAGTAATATGACAGCTTCAGGTGCCAGGGGGGAGAGATTTGGGCACAAAGAGGTGAGTTCTTTATCATCCCACTCAAACCTACCCCTTCACCTTCCCCTTATTGGGCCTTTGCTTACAGTTCCCAATGGTGTTCTGTTGTACTCATAGATCAGTGCCTAGCCCTATTGTCACCAGAGATGCGTCCTCAGACAGCTGATGATAACAGATGCAGAGACCCATAGCAAATCGTTAGTCAGAGCTCAGGGAAGCCTGTGGAAGAAGGGGAGGAAGGAATGTAGGAGCCATGGGGTCCAGGACTCCAGGAAAACATGACCCACAGAATCGACTAAGCAGGGGCTCACAGAGACTCAAGTGGCAATCATGGAGCCTGCATGGGTCTGTGCTAGGTCCTCTGCATTTGTGCTGTGGTTGTTCAGCTTGGATTATTTGTAGGACTCCTAACAGTGGGGTGGGAGTCCCTGACTCTTTTGCCTGTTCTTGGGACCATTTTCCTCCTACTGGGTTGCCCCATCCAGCCTTGACATGAGGGTTTGTGCCTAGTCTTACTGCATCTTGTTATGCTGTGTTCAGTCGATATCCCTGGGAGGCCTGTGGAAGAACAGTGGATCTGGGGAAGAGGAGAGACCTGGAGGGGAGGGACCGTGAGGGGAGTGAGGGATGCAATTGAGATGCATTGTATGAGAGAAGAAGAAATTTAAAAAAGGCCTAAACACTGGCCATCTGAAGAACACACATACATGTTTGGAGATTACAGATAATAGTAATGAGTCTCATCTGTGCCCCATGATACAGGCCTGGAAGACCTGTGAAGACTAAAGATTCTCCAACAAAGAAACTCGTGTCCTTAACTTTAAAATCAATACCATAGAATTCAATTAGCAGAAAGTTGCCTATCTTAAAACTCAGTATCTTTAGCGTACTGGCTGGGTTTTGTGTGTCAACTTGACAAACAAGCTAGTGTCATCGGAGAGGAAAGTGCCTCTTCTCAATTAGTGATCCAAGGGGGAGGTGCCAAGTCACTGTGGGTGGTGCCACCTCTGGTCTGGTGGTTCTGGGTTCAGGTTTGTCAGGTTCCTGCCCTACGTGAGTTCCCCTAGTGATGAACACCAACATGAAAGGATAAGTCAAATAAACCCTTTCCTCTCCAGTTTGCTTTTTGGTCATGGCGTTTCATTGCAGCAATAGAAACCCTGATTACAAGAAGTAGCAAAGCAACCCCAGAATATGGAGGCACAGCTGCTCTTACACCTTCATTGTCAATAAATAAAGAAAAATAGAGAAAATAAATATATAAAAAATAAAATATAAATAAATATAACTATAAAAATATAATAAATATATAAAAATAAATAAAATAAATAAATAAATAAAATGATTGACCCTCCCATTCACGAGGTGATGGGATAGATCAGTGCTTTCTCTTGGGTGCTTAGAGGGACCTGGCTCCTCTTTAGTTAGAAATTTGAAGGTCTCCCATGATGCTAACATTTATTCTCAGGGGTACTCAGTCAGCTGCTTAAAACACAGTCATGTTGAAATCAGAGTAAGGGTTGCAATCCGATGGCATCTAGTTGATACAATGTAACACAATCTGATGGCATTTAGTTGAGGCACACAATGTAACACAATCTGATGGCATCTAGTTGATACAATCCTTTTTCCTCCTTTCTTCTCTTCTCTTTCCAGCCCCTCCCTTCTCTCCTTCCTGCCTCTGGTCTCCTCTCCTTCCCTCCCTCCTTTTCTTTTGATTTTAATATAATATATTCGACATCTTTTTAATAGAACACATATACCTTAGCTTCATCATTTTCCCTTCTATTTCCGATTGGTTATTCCACATAAGTAGCTATAGTAGATCTTAAATTACTGGCTGTTAATGGCTCTTGTTGTTTAGTTTAGAGCCCAGCATTTGGGACCCAGAACAACTTGCAAAGGGAAGGACAGTGGTAATAGTTAATGTTTTGTTGCATGGACACTGGGCAGGTACTGTGTGCATGCACTTTCCACATGCAATTTCATATATCCCACAACCTTAACAGGCTAAGAGAAATAAACTAAAGACATGTGGAGTCCAGGCCATACCTCTTCAACAAGCCACTGCAACACATGACAATGTGCATCCTTCCAGAGAAGTCAAGTCTGTTCCTTTTCTTTAGAAACTTAAGGGGGTGGTATGGGAGTGCTGGAGAGATGGCTCAGCAGTTAAGAACACTGACTGCCCTTCCAGAGGTCCTGAGTTCAATTCCCAGCAACCACATGATGATCCGATGCCCTTTTCTGGTGTTTCTGAGGACAGCTACAGTGTCCTGACATGTAAAAAGTGAATAAATTAAAAACAAAACAAAACAAACAAACAAAAAAAAACCTTAAGGGGGAAAAAAACAAAAACAAAAAACAAGACAGAGGCTTGAGCTCAGCAGTGAACTGTAACTGGATCTGGACAACAAAGCCCAGAAGAGAGACAAAAGAGGTACGCTCAGATCAACGCTGGAAAACCTGCTATAAAATGGGGAGTTTGAAAAAACAGTTTGTTGACCTTGTGTGCCCCTGTACAGCAATTCTGGTTTATTTTATTAAAAATGTCAAGTCAGGCATGGGGGAAGCACAGATCCCAGCACCGGGGAGGCTGAAGCAGCGGTATTGGAAATTCAGGGCAAGCCTGGGCTGCATAGCAAGACTCCATTTCAAAACAAAGAGAAACAAAACACAGAATTTTTTTTCCATTTTGTTAAATGGCAGGAGTAGTACCAGAAAGAGAAATGTAGCAGGGAACTGGCCTCTTCCTGGAGTCCTAGACTAACAGTCAGGAGGACCCCCTCCCCTCCCCTCCCTCAGAGTTCCCCAAGACCACCTGAAGGAGTAAGGTATTGGCCCCATAACTGCCCATCTTGTTATGTCCTCGGGAAGGACCACTCTTCCTTAGGTGGTGGACGACTCAGGCTCAATGCTGTATACCAAGGCTCAGTTCCTGCACTGCTTAGAATCTAGACACAGGCTCTTGTCTTTTGATGCACACTGACCTAGAATGTCACATATCTCTAGGTCATTGTGTACAACCATGAAGTCTTTACTAGACACTGACATTTCTGCCAAACACGAGTGAACAACAGTATCTACCACTGTTCGGACCTCAGAATGCTGTCTAGGTATTCCCATTTCCTAGATTCATCTGTTGATGCTAACCCTCCCACACGTGACTGTACAGGGATAGGACATTAAGGGGGATTGGAATCAAATGAGTCCATAATGATGGAGATGTTAAATAATGTGGCTGGGGAGGGGACTGTATCTTACCCCAGGCCCACCTCCCTCCTTCCTCCATCTTAGTCCCCCCGATTTATTAATTTTCTATTCCTAACAAGATCATCATGAGATGTGTAGACACCCATGCACACTAGAAGGTCTCAATACACATCTACCCATAAGGCATATTAACTTGACTCTCCAAGCTGCTCTGAACTAACACCAACAATGGCAATATTCAGTTTGGAAATTAGAAATAAAATCTTCATGGAATTAACCCTGAGTGTCTCCATCGAACAGGTTTCCAAAGTTTCTGAACCTCCCTGGTAGAACCGTTCAGCCATGGCAGCTCCTAGGACCTCGGAGGGCATGGCTGCGGAACAGTCACCGTTCCAAATAGAACTTTGGTGCTGAGGGCCACTACAGGGAAGCGTCCCCTTCTGCTACACCTCCATCCCAGCTGGAGACCAGCAAGCATACCCATGCTAAGCAGAGTTGCTGCCTCAGGCTTTGAGCATGCTTGGCAGGGTCTTCTCTTGGTTGTAAATAAACCCT